>NW_028277030.1:10165000-11660000 GCF_059951505.1 Python bivittatus | reverse complement strand
TAGCTAAAAGAAGGTGATTTTTTAAATAAACTGAAGCTAATGAAGTTTTTTCAAGGAGCATATATTCTTCCAAATTAGAAAAGCCTTTTTAGCAAGAAAAAGTACTGAGCAGATTTATGTGGAGGCTCAAAATCTGCCAGAGGACCGGCTTTTAATGAAAACATCTTCATCTGTTATAGTTGAATAAGAGATTTTAGACTCCAAAGGTTACTATTATTAATTTTAGTAGTTAAATATGGATATCATTGGATGATGTCGATTAATTTTTATGGCCCAACCAAACCTAATGTTTTATAAAAGTTTTTGGGTTACAGGTTGACCAGATAACAGCTGCTGGGGGGGCGGGGGGTTAATTTAATTCTGGATTCCTTATTGGATCAGAATAAGATTTCAAAAATTAATCAACCAACCAAACAAAAAAGGGTTCCCATAATATTATACTATATTATATTATACAAAGTCTTAGTATTAATAGTATTCTTTTTCCATTTTGTAGTTTTTTAAAAAATAAATGTTAGTATTATAGTAAGTTCATAGCTTTGTGCTCGTAATGCCAATGTATAATAAAGATTTTTATTTGAATTAATGTTGTGCAAAGGGAATTTTCCATCAATTTTGCATATATTTTGAGAGCAATGCCTATGTTGGTTTCACTTAAATCATTTAAACAGATTGATAATCAATAGCTACTTCTTTTTTTTAAAGGATGAAACAAATACCCAGGATTTCTTTGGTAAAGTTATGTCTTTCTTATGATGATGGTGATGTTATTTTCCTAATTTTAAAAAATGTCGTTGGACTTATTTGTTAACTGTAGTAATGAATTTATTTATTAAATCTAAATGATGATGATGATGATGATGATAATAATATTGTCGCAGGATATAAGCTGTTCTAAGTAAAGCTGCCTTTTTCAATTGACCTATGGTGATCCTGTCAATACCGATGGTGTTCAAGTGGTGCTTCAGATGTCTTGGGATTGCACCCAAGGGGCCTATTAGTATTCGTACTATCTTTGCTTCCTTTTGCCATAGTTGTTCTACTTCTATTTGCAGGTCTTTGTATTTTGTGATTTTCTCCAGTTCTTTCTCTTCTCTTCTGCTGTCTCCAGGTATTGCAATGTCCACTATCCAGACTTTTTTGTCTTTCTTATCAACAATGGTTAAGTCTGGGGTGTTGTTTGGCAGGTGCTTGTCTGTTTGAATTCTAAAGTCCCAGAGCACTTCAGCTTCTTCATTTTCTGTTACTTTGTCTATGTTGTGGTCCCACCAGTTTTTGCTTGCAGGCAAATGGCATTTCTTGCAGAGATTCCAGTGCACCATTGTTGCTATTTTGTCATGCCGTTGTTTGTAGTCAGTCTGTGCGATTTCCTTGCAGCAGCTAGCTAGGTGGTCCACTGTTTCTTCAGTTTCTTTGCAGAGGCGGCATTTGCTGTCTGTTGCTGTCTTTTCAGTTCTGGTTCTTTATGCATTTGTTCTCAAGGCTTGGTCTTGTGTGGCCAGAAAGCCTCTCTGTCTCTTTCTTCAATTTTCCTACTCTTAGCCACTGCCAGGTCTTCTTGTTATCTGCTTTATATATATATATATATGGTGTGTGTGTGTGTGTGTGTGTGTACTGGCCATGTAATACTTTGCATTGCCATGCCTCTTTTCTATCCTTAATTTGGTCCTTCTTATAGGCCAATTTGGTTTCTTTGGTATTCAGTAAGCCTTCATTGTGTACTAGCTTCAGTGCATCTTCTTCACTGCCTTTCAGATATTCTTCCAATGCCCTTTTTTTCTTCTTCACCTGTCTGGTTTACTTGCAACATTCCGCACCCACCTATCCTCCTTGGTAAGTAGAGTCTGTCAACGTCACTGCATGATTCATTGTCATTATTTTTCTGGTCTTCCTATCCAGGGCTTTTAGTTCAATTTACTGGGAGGGACTTGACAGGTGGATAAAAATGCCAAATCCAGTCTAAACATCTGTCTGACTGCATGATCAACTATAATAATAAAGAATTGGAATGGCAAAAAAGTCTGGATAGTGGACATTGCAATACTGGGAGATAGCAGAATAGAAGAGAAGGAACTGGAGAAAATCACAAAATACAAAAAGCTGCAAATAGAAGTAGAATGACTGCGGCAAAAGAAAGCAAAGATAGTACCAATAGTAATAGGTGCCTTGGGTGCAATCTCAAAACATCTGGAGTGCCACTTGAAGACCATTGGCATTGATCAAATCACCATCAGTCAATGGTTTCTTATGATTGGAGAACCCAATCAGCTCAGCAACAAATTATGTTTAAGGTCTATTGGACATTTCAGTTAAATGAAAACTATCTCTAGTGACTGTCAACCTTCTATACCTTAGTGGTGGACCAGATACAGCCTTTGATTTTAAAACACAGGTAGGTTCATAAGGTCCAAAATAATATTCTGCAGTTGTTAAAGTTTTGAATCATCTTGAAAGGGATCTCATTACTGTAGTCCAATCAGAATATAACCAGTATGCCTGTGTCTGTTCCAGTTAGACATAGATAGTAAGGTTGTGCAGTGCTTTGGAGCATGCGTCTAGCATCTGCTGAAAACCCCTTCAAGTAGCTTTGTCTTTTCCTGGGATCACACAGGTACCTTTTGCACCTGCTGCACAATCCAGAAAAATATACATTTGCATAAAGAGTTGCAGACATGTGCAATGTGTATGTCAGTGTACCCTCTAAAACACCCAGCTATTGACATACGAAATGAAGTTGCCAAAAAATATTCCAGGCATCTGTTGCTAATTTATACTTCCACACAGACATTATAGAATCCAAAGCAAGCTATAAATTAGGTCATTTAGAACTACGTAAGCACAGCCCTTGATAAATCTCTTCATTCAAATTAGCAGGTTTTTGGTATCTATAGTATTTTTGTTTCATCGAGATCAAGCTTCATAACTCCTGAATGACATCCAATTACATACTGAGAAGCTCTGTAACTTTCCTGGGATTCACAGATGGAAAATTCAGGTTGAAATTTGCAAGGTCTGCATGTTAGTCACAGTTCAGTCCAAAGATCTAGGTGACTTCTCACAACATTTTCATTTAGAAGTTAAACTGCATGGGAAACCAAGCCAGATCTTCTGTGACCCATAAGGGGTATAGCTGAAGTCCCCTAATCTGACCACCTGATCAAACCAATGACATGATATCAGGCATTCTAAATTCAAACTATATAGGTGATCTAGAACAATATCCTTTTGGAAAACAGAAGGCATAATAGAAGGCAGGAGGATTAATATAAGTAAATCCTCCAATCTATTCCAGAGCAACCAAAAACAATAATGCAGAGGATTGAAGAACATGTGGAACTTCTCATTTCTGCTCAGTAACTTAAATTACTATGGAAGCCATGGGAGAAATGCTACTATTTCTGTACTTTTTTTTTTGAACGAAGGATAAGGCTTTCTTTTTCTTTTCACCATATCTGTAGGCACCTCCCTCTTTCACTATGACCTTTTATTCAATTTGAATATTCTGCACTGGGTTTCTTTAATACAATTACGGTGATATATTTTTCACTAGTTTTCTTTCCAAGCCTGTACAGAGTGAGGTTGATAGATAAATGGTGTGACTTGGATTGTGTAAAAGATTTGGTGTGCTATCATATCATTCCATAACAGTGTGAACTCTGAGGGGCAAGGGTGTCAAAATGGGGAAATCTTGGTTGGTTTCAGTTAAGCTTAATAACGCAAACTTATAATACTCTGTAATGGTATGTGGGAATGACTTTGGGAGACAGGAGGAAGAGCCACAGTCTAGACAACAGTCTGATAAAAGAAATTTGAGTCCAAAGGAGGAGGGGTGGCAGAAGCATCTCAGAAGGGACCCTTCCTAGTTTTCAGGAGAGTAAAAGTGAGGGACAGGAGGGATACTTTCAGACTTGCACGATTCTGTTAATGTAACCTTACAATAAAGGTAGAGCTAGTACTCCTGGTTGTGCTTCTTGTCTGGACTGCCACACAAGGTTAACATTGTTTCACCTTTTTTAGAATAACTCTTAAGATCAGTATAACACAGATGTTACTAAATCATTGTCATGAGTTCAGTATCTTGTGAGATATTCTTGAAAAAACAAATTTCAGAATTGGATGAACAAGGAGGAATTGCACAGATGTAATAGAACGGACTGTTTCCCTTCAAAATTTAGGACAGCTGTACTTTTCCCCAGGGCTGAGTCCAAGACATTATATTTCCTGAAATAAACAAACAGACCAACAACACAAGATATTAGATGATGACTTCTCCAATTCTTTATACAGAAATTGACTAGAAAGTTGCATCTTTCTTCAACATTGGCAAAGAGCCAGTATCTTCCACTGCATTTTAGGGATAATGATAGGAGTAGCTCTACATTCCTTTACTTTTTAGATCTCTCCCCCCCCCCCCCCCCACACACACACATTCTGTAGCTACTGAGTATGCTCAGTCCATTAGCACCTCTGGATCCTGTTTTACATCTTGGTTCCCATTGAAGATCTTTACTGAACTTTTTCAAACCTTGGTGAACCTGGTAACTTCTTTTCTATGGATAATACAATATTTATTCATGGAATAAAATCAGTATTTAGTATATATTGAACTCATAACAGGATATAATCTTCCTAGTTAAATGGAAGTTTACTCCCCCATCTCCTTTCAAGTTATCCTGAGAATGTTCAAGAGACTGTTTACGTTCCTTTTTGGCACTGTGATCCACACAGGTTATCACAAATGGTAGTATGCAGACAGCAGGGGACATGAATAAAAATAGTAAATACGTGTCGGGTCTGATGAATATGTGAGCCCCCTCCTGTGTGCTGGGATTGTGCTTCCATTAATTATGCTGCTCTATACAAACTGAAACCACTTTATTTTTACTGGGTTTTGTTGCCAGTTTGAAGGATGTGTGTGGACGCGTGCCTGTGCAATGTTATTTTGTAAATTGCCGCACATTCATTTTGTTTTTTAATTACTCTTTCATGACTACAATTAGAGTTGTTCCATAGAACTTGCAATTTGAATTTTACATGCTACTTTATGAGTAAGGATTTATTATAGCTGA
Organism: Python bivittatus; assembly: GCF_059951505.1. Taxonomy (NCBI): domain Eukaryota; kingdom Metazoa; phylum Chordata; class Lepidosauria; order Squamata; family Pythonidae; genus Python; species Python bivittatus. The sequence goes on along the minus strand of NW_028277030.1, from coordinate 11,654,931 downwards.
ATACCAGGATGATAACTAATATGAATAGCAGATTGCTTGTGCTGTTCTCATGATCCAATGCAAATGTGTCTCACCTAACGTGTGTCACCTTTCTTCCTTCCTTGAAGGGATAAAAATTCTCCTAAAGCAACGCTGCCAGACTTTTCCAAAAAAAAAAGTTGTGAAATGGTCCTTTGAATCTGTTTTAACTAGAGATAGCCAGTGTGATTAGCAGTTGAATTCAGATCTGATTGACTTGAGTTCAGACCCCTATGGAGCTGAAAAACTCTCTTTGGAAGAAGGCTAGAGTAATAAATAAATGTGTTAACTTAAATATATGCTTTCTGTTCATGGCTTTTGTTTTCCATAAGTCAATTTGGATGAGCAATTCAATGCAGAGTAACAGACTGTGTCTCAGAGTCAGCACTGAGAGTTATTAGTGGCATTTTATCTTCTCTAAAGTGACATCTAACATACTCAGAACAGCCTTTGTGCTATATATTTTACTTTTTTCTTTTTGTTTAAAGATACATTTTTAAAAAAATATTTTAAAGTAGACTGAGAGTTTGGAATTTATTATTGCCTAGGTCTTGAGGCTCTACTTTCTTCATCCATGTTTGCAGTTTTACAAAATTAGATTTTATCTTAAACTTTACTCCTACGTTTCACTCGGTTGTCAAGAGCATTAGTGAGAACGGTCCTAATGTGGTTCCCTAAAGTCCTTTACTTTCTCATTGTTTTTTCTTCCTTTCTGCCTTCCCTCGCCTTCCTTCAATGTTATATTTGTTTTTAATGTTAAAAAACAGTTTGCTTATTTCACACAAGTGTTAGAACATTGTCTCCTTTATTGCTAAACACATAACTACTCACAGCCATTTTATATCACTCTGTATGTTAGCGTTCTTTGAAAGTTTTTGGAACAGTCATGATACCATATGTTTCCCGTATGGTTCCCAGCTTTCGGGTGGGAGGACAGGAAGGGAGAGGATTCACATCCTAATTGACTGCTGCTTGCAAGGAGTCATGTCTCTAGCCATCTTTTAGTCTGTTTGTCAAAGTAGTAGTGTAAACCATCTCCACAACTGTTGATGTCTTTCTCTTTCATAAATGAATGAATTGGTTTTCAACCTCCCCCCCATCTTTTTTGCACTAGAGTCTTAAAGATTCAAATACATTCCAGATAGTGCATTTTTGCCAGTCGTGAATGTGCAGTATTTATCCCATTAGAGCAAAAAATTGGATAGTGATCTCTTGTACTTAGATGCCAACTTCACCATTTCAGGGAAGACTAAAGTTATGTAGAAATCACATTGCTCCACAAACCATATTTGTCTGTGAAGGTATTTGGCAAGCAGAAACTCTAGTTAAAACTTTGAATGTTCCTTGCATGAGGGGCTAAGATTCTTTTAACTAGGGGAAATGCTCTGTAAAATAACAGGGTTTTTTTAAAAATCACTTATCTATTAGGAAAATGCAGCATCAAAATTGCAGCAATATACCAAGCTGATCATTTAACTCTTAATTTGCAAAACATTTTGCAAAACCACAAAGAAATGGCCTCCCAAAGCATCATATTTCTTGCAGTCAGTGCAAATGCTTAATAATTAGTAGCCTTGTTTTTTGCTCTGATACTCCCTTTCAAGATGTGTACTATTTAGACATTGCTAATTATGAGTGATGTATTAATACTGCTGGTCTAGGTTTGGCAATAAAATGCCAAGCCTGATTGCTGCTCCTGCAGCATTTTGTGGCAATAAGTATTTATAGCTGAAGATGAAGTCCTACTGTGACCACATTTTATGGCATTTCAGGAGTTGGCAGAATAAATAAAATGAACTTTCTCTGATTAAGGCACTGTGTTGGCTTCAGCTATAAAAATATTTGTGTTTTAAAAAACAGTAACCCAGGACTCAAACTTCACACACACAGATGTGTTGCTTTACGCGGTCTACTGTGTCTGCTGTTACCTTTAAATACAATAAACATGGTAATGAAAGGTATGGTATGTGGAAACAGAGACTTCTCTCCATTCATGTCTGAATTTGTTCCACGAGCAGCAAATCTCCATTTATTATTGGACTGCCTAAAATGCATATGTGTGGGTCAGCTGAAAGGGGTAAAACCAATATCGAAACCATATTTCAATCATGAGTTGTCATCCTTTTTGTCATCTGGCAAGCACTAAGTGTCAAATTCAAATTTCAGTTATTGGAAATAGTGTTAAATAGCTTTGCTCCTAAGTACTGTAGGTATAATTCTCCAGCCAAATAATCCACCTCTCCTACCCTATAACTAGGGGAAATAACTGTGATTAAAAGGGAAGGTTCATAATTTCCTTTTTGTGTGCTTCTCAGTCTGGTGTTTACAGCTGTCAGAAAGTTTGGCTGTGTAAATCCTTTCATGTTTGATTTTACCAGGCCCATGGAGTTTACTGACAAAACAAATTCCCTAGTAGATATTTCCCTTTGGCAGTTATTTAAATCTTTGTGTTTGCTAATCTACGAAGAAAATGGCAGAACTGAAATGCTGTTTCAGCATGCTTGGGAAAGCTTGGCATGTTTGAGAGAACTGGCCAAAGTAATTGATGGATCCTGTTTTCCACGGCATACAATCTGGGCCAAAGGGAATGGAGAGTAAAAGCAGCTGAAAAAATAAGCCTTTCTCTTACAAAATTCATTGCTGAGGCCTGGTAGAACAAAACATACCTCCTAAACACCGATTGGCTACAATGCACAAACCACAACCAGTGGGGAAGGGACTAGTGATGGCACAAAGCTTTGCCGATACTTTTCAGGTACAAGAGTTTATGGGATATTTGACACTCTTGAGAAAAGTGGATGGCCATTCTGTGTTTCCACAATAGTGTTTTGTTTTGTTTTCGTTTTTTACGTAGCTAGTGTGATTGTGTGCTGCCAGAATCACCAGGAAGGAGATTAGACTGGGTTCGAAGTGACCAGGTTGAGTGTGTTGTGGCAACAGGGCATGGCATCCTGTCCCCCAGCTTTCTCTCTCCAGACTTCACTTTTCCTTGCCTCCTTTTGCGGGGGGGGGGGGATTTCTAACTGCTTTTCTCCAATCAGAAGCATTCTTCTTCTAAATCCTGAGCACTAAGGGCATTCCTTTCTCTTTGGAGATGATGCAGGAAGCAATTACTTCCTGGTTTTCCAAGAGAAAAGAACTCTTTTTCTCAATGCAAAGAGAAACAGAATAATCATTGCTTCCCTCTACATAAAAGAAGGTAGCCCCAGTACAGGACTTGGAACAGTTTCTTTCCTTACATCATACCTGCCTCTTACATCATCCGGCTCACAGGGTTGGGGGCATTGTCAATAATCAGGCAAAATCCTCATGATTAAAGATCAGTTATGAAGATACAGTTTGGTAGAGTCAACTACATGCCTCTAATATGTATGAATAGGTCCCTGAAGAGGAAGTGGAGAATATTCCTTGAGCTGATGTGTTCAAATACATGGAAGTTATCTCATCCAACTTGATAGCTTAGCAGAGAAGGAAAAGATAATAGGAAAGTGCTTTTTAATTGCTGAATTCTGCCTTGGGCTCATGCACATATAATACTACTTTTCCTTTCCCTGCAAAACCTGAAGTAACCAAGTTTTGGGATGGAAAGTTGGTAGGTGCTAAATAATATGCAAAGGCTGGTAGCTTATGAGAGTTAACTCTCCCATTGCCCAAAATTCATTTCAAAAGAAAATGACCAGGCATTACACATTATATTGATTTGGAGCCCTTCAACTCTTTTTTTTTTTTTTGGTAGTTAATTGTTTTATTGTATTATAAGATGCAAATAATACATTATAGAATTCAGATATTAGTTAAGTACAACAATATTTGTACAATATACACTAAAAATTGTTGACATTATAATAATTTAGATAACTTAACCTTTTAAAGATAACACTTTCTTTTCAGATTAAAGATAAAATTCCACTGGCATTTTTTCTTGGTACTAAGTTTCTGGCAACTGGAAAAGAAATGGCTAAAGATTTCCATATCATTCCCCTTTTGATTCAGTACATATCAACTTGGGTGTACTATCTAAATACACTTCAGGAAAGAAGGAAGTAATGGTCTCAGCATCCACGAAGGGCCTAAAATATAGTCTACGAACAAGCTGGAATTGTGAGCTTCTCAAGCATACCCTGAGCACCTGTCATAGTTATATCACAGCTTGGTTTAGGTTAGACATTAGGGCAGGAAAAATGAAGCTAAGTTAACAAAACAAGACATAGGAAGTAGAGTATTATATTATAGATTAAATGTATCAATAAATACTCTGATTTGAAGGATTGTTACCTTGAATTGTCCTGTTTTAAATTAAATATTATGGTTTAAACTTTATCTTTTATTCAGTTTTCTTTAAAAATGCCCAAGACTTTGGCTCTATCTGCACTGATTTACCAGTTTGCCTTTGACATTTTATACAATATTATTCAAGATGTGATATTCATTGATTGGATTATTCTTTGCAGATGTCATTCACACTGTGGGCCCTATAGCTCGAGGGCATATTAGCGATATCCATAAAGAAGATCTGGCAAATTGCTATAAAACCTCCTTGAAGCTGGCAAAAGAGAACCTCATCAGATCGATTGTAAGTATAGATTGATTGATTGATTAATTGATTGATTGCCAAAATCATATGACTCCTAGCAGTATATAACCATAACAATGTGTCATAACGAAAAAGTTTTAAAAAGAACTTCCCATACAAAAGTCAATATAAAAATTAAAATAAACAGACATTAACATTACAATACAATAGGATAAATTTGCACTGGGCAACACCGATACCTGATATGTTGATTATCTTAAGGCATGTTTCCAAAATGTCTGAAACAGTTTGGATTTGCTTGAGCAGTACTAGCAAAAAGCAACATGGGAAAATTGTATGTTAAATAAATTAGAAAGCTGTGAAGAAAATACCAGCTAGCTGCTAGCTAACTGGCAACCCTAGACTCTGTAACTTTCAGCAGGGGAGTCCTCTTTCTCTGGACTTGAGTTTTCTTTTGTTCTGGTTCCATTTCCAAATAGTTGTTGGCAGTCGCTGGCAGTAGAACAGCTGAACTTGCCAAACCAAAGCATAGTGCTAGATTCTTTTTGTAATCTAAGGTTTTGTGGTGCAGCTCAGTTCAGCTGAGAGTTGAGTGGAAGCCAGCAATTTACTGGGCACTTAAAGAGTCCCAGCAGTTCTGTGAACAGAAAGACAGTAAATATATCATAAAAACAAATAAGCAAGCATGGTCATCAGAATTGTTAGAAAGTATATCTAGAGCTACACCTGACATCACATTTCAACCATCCGACTCAGAGAAAAATCAAATTATTCTCTAGTAAAACAATATGAATTTCAATGAGAATATCAACAGCTCTCAGTAGAGTTGATGGTTCTTCCATACATTTCCAATCAATGTTGTCTGTTAGAATCCATCACCTAATCCATCACCTGTACAAGTAAATGGTTCTCAGACAACTGGCTGTAATATCTCATCTTATTTACCAAGAAACAAAACACAATAATTCAGTGACTGAAAGAACAAGTTAAAATTCAGTTAAACTTAAAAAAGAAAGAACTATCAAGAAAATATTATTTTGCACAACGCATAATTTATTGTATTATAAAAGTATCGAAAAAGTAACAAGTTACTTCAAAATAACTAGAAATCGCACCTACATACTAAGAGTTACACCATTTTTTTCTTAGATTGTTGCTATGGAGGGAACCCCAAAGTTCAGCCATCCAAAATTGTACCTTTATTGGACATAGTTATCTAAGGATGTAGCTACAGTGATTTTATTTTATTTATTTATTTTATTTATTTATCAAACTTATCCCCGCCCATCTCCCCCCAATGGGGGACTCTGGGCAGCTTACAACAGATTAAAACAATAAATAAATACATAGTTAAAATTTGTAAAAAAAAAAAAACCCCACACATTTACAGAGTAAAAGGAAGAGGAAAGATCCAGGAGGCCGATGGAAGCAACACCAGGCCTCTAGGGGGCTAGCCAACTCCATATCTGATGACCTCCCTCCCCACCCCAGGCCAGATGGCTGATTTGCTGAAAGTCTATGTGCAATCAGTGAAACTATGTAAACTGTAAATTGTCATAACATGATAGGAAAAAAGGGAGGGGAGAGAATTCAGGCACCAGTTCTTAAAGTGACATGCTAGTTTAGTTTTTGAGGTTGTGGATGAATAAATCTTGTTACTTAGATTATATTTGAATATCAAGACTGCATTTAGATGCTATACAGGTTTTGCATTTGATACATTATAACAACACATTCATTTTCAATGTATATCTCTTGTAAGCATTTGTGTAATCTACTTGGTTAGGATAATAAGCAGTCTTGGTTTCTGTAAAAATACAGAATCAAAAATGTTCACAACTTCTCCTGTTACAAAGATTTCACCTGAGGCTGATGTGAGCAATAGGTAGAGGTAGAAAAATCTATTAACTTTCGTTTCTCCCATGTTTATTATTTTTCAGTAATTAACTTCTTATCTCATTTTTGAAGATATTTGTACGTTTTCTTAAGCCTTTATTTAAAAAAAAATGAAGTGAACAAAATCCTCACTAGATAAGACTGGCTTCTAAGAATTTTTTCTAAATGTGAGTTTTCTAGTGAAAGACTTAATTTAGATAACAATATTTTTCTTTAATATGAAATATATGCCTATTGCCAGTAATGATCAAGCATATTATTGTCGGATGGATACCTATCAACAGACCAAGACTCTGACCCCTATGGGGTAGCTTCCTATAATCCATTGAAAGTGAGGCTATAATAGGAATAGGGGTGTATACATATCTTGATGGGAAGTAATGGAGCATGATCTATTCCTTTGTTGCTTTCCATTGTCGAATCATGAATTTGGAAAGCTCCATTGAGGTCATTGAGTCCAACCAACTAAACAAAAGCACACCCAACAAGTGTCTGTCTAACCTCTGCTTGAACACATTGAGCAGAAGGAAGCCATCATCTTCCTATTACTGCTTCGGTTAGTCTCACTGCACTCCAGTTTTGATCTGTGGTACCCAGTGCTATAAGCAAAGAGAGACATTAGCATCTGCCTGGAAGAAAAACAAAGATAGAAACAAAAGCTGTCAACACAAATTTTCTTTAATATCCATTGTATTGATATTGTGCAAAGCTTTTGTGGGTTTTTTTTTTATGTTTACTATAGACATTGGGGGATACTTTCAAGAAGAAAGCAGCTCATAAAATTTTAAATAATAATCCAATTGCCTGTCTCTCTATATACATACTGGTTTCTTTTCTTTCTTTCTTTTTTTAATACTCTAGCAAAATGCATTTGTCTGGTATTTGTGAACATCCTCCACAGACCATGTAGAGGCAGGCTGTGTACCTAAGCTAATATTTCTAGTGCAGAAGGCTACATTATAGCTAAATTTACTACTGGCACATTCCAATGATTAATTTGATTCATTATTCCTGAATTTATGTTTGTGTTTGTACATTTAAAAATCTCCACGTACCCAAATACTTTGCTAGCAGCCTATTCTTCCTCAGTGCTTGAAGTGCTTTGAAACAATGCTGATATGTTGAAACTTCTTAATACATCAAGGCTTTCTCCCTGCGTGTGTTTGACATGGGCTCAGGCTGAAATGTCAGCTAAAAGTCTGAGGTATTGTTCAGCTGAGACTCTGAGGAGTGTGTAGACAGCAAGCTCTAAACATGAAACAAAAAGGGTTATCTAAAAGGCACTGTGGAAACAGGAGATAAAAGGATTAGCATTCTTTCTCTTTCATTCACAAGACAGTCATTTGTCAAGACTGTTCCGAAAATGGAAAACTTTTATAAAGCGAAAGTGAAAAGCTCTCTATCCTTGGTACAATATACTGTGGAAAATATTAAAATAAGATAAAAACTTAAGCCTGGGTTTTATCAGTTTGATTGCAGTGATTTATATCTAAATAATTTAGATCCCTCTGAATTATATAATCATAACCACCCAGAGCTCCTAGGAGTCAGGCGGCATATAAATTTAATAAATTATTATTATTGTTGTTGTTGTAAGCTCTGCCTGCTGAGAACTAGGGGGAAGGAGAAGGAAGGGTAATAGAGATCTGTTTCCCTAACATCTCTAGTGTACCTATTTTTACTTTTGCCTTTTCCTTGCCTCCTTAAATCTTTTTCTACGGTTCTCACACCTTCCTGGGTCAAATGGGAATGAAGAGTGATGCACAGAAGTTGAAGGAAATGCACAACTATGTGAGTGATGAGACACTTGAAGGAATCAGAAAAGAAGTGAGAGCAAATGTATAGATTAGTAAAATATCAATAGGACTTCAGAATAACTCAAAGGAAGGCAGTTGTTTTAAATCTGAGATGAATCCATGTATGTCCAGTTGTATACAGTGGAACCTCGGGTTACGAATTTAATTCGTTCCGTGATTCTGGTCGCACCCCGAATTGGTCGCAACCCGAAGGAAATTTTCCCATCAGGTTCAATGTAATTACCGTTAATCCGTTCTGGCATGGAGGACAGGGAGGTGGCTATTGCTTGGAGGGAGAGTCCCCCTCCCTACGACCACGTGTCAGGGGCAGAAAAATGGCCGTGGACCACGTGTCGGGCAGAAAAATGGCCGCGGACCACGTGTCAGGAGCGGAAAATGGCCGCGGACCACGTGTCAGGGGCGGAAAAATGGCTGCGGACCACATGTCAGAGGTGGAAAAATGGCCGTGGACCACGTGTCAGGGGTGGAAAAATGGCCGTGGACCATGTCACGGGGGGGAAAATGGCCGCGTATCCTGCTCATACCCCAAGGCGGAGTTCACAAATCGAGGTAAATTTTTGCGGCCGGAGCTGGTCGTAACCCGAAAAGTTCGTTAACAGAGGCGTTTGTAACCCGAGGTTCCACTATATAGACATCCAGTTCACTTCTCTTTGCAGTTAATGATATAAGGTGATGATAAACATAGCCAAATACTTTAACATAGCAGTGGTAAGCTATGAGTGCAAGCCTAATGGCATCTTCTGCAGCTTGAACAACAACTACCACGTCTTACCCTTATCCCTATTCCTGGACTGTTAATGTGGCATTATATTGTCAATGCAGGAATATGGCCCAAATCCCATACAGGTCCTAAAATTCCCTTAACGACTACAGCCAGAACTGACATCATAAACTGTCACGATCATGTGACATTTCACTTTACGACTACGTTGCTTAGCGATGGAGTTGCTGGTCCCAATTGTAGTCTGTAAGTGAGGCAGGCCAAGGTATGAAAGAATCCAGAGTTCAAAACCTTTTCCTTCTCTGCTACTACTGTTATGTTGCTTAGAGTTTAGCTCATGACATATATGGGTACTTACAGTTCCATGTCATGCCAGTATAAGTAGGGTATGGATACCAGGTATCTGTGGACATAATAACTAAGTTTAATTGCACACAGTAGCATCTGAATTAATATCTTATCCTTAGCTAGTCCATATAGCTTGAGTCTAGGATTGCATTCATTGTAACACAGAATGCTGGACAATGGAACAATGTTCTATTACAATAAATACAGTATCCTATTAGGTATAGTAATATGTTTATGTCAGCATGTACTGCTATTATAGTAGAAAGCCTCATGTTGCCATGGGCTATCTTTTTAAACAAAGGGGATCTTTTTATGGTGGAGTTCATTTGGGGTTCTGCTCTGCACAAAGCTTACTGTTACAATTACAAAATCATATCCCTTCCTCTAAAATAGTGTCTTTTCAACACACATTAGTCTGCCTTGTTCTTCAAAGCTCACTGACAACCGCGACAGAATGAAGAGCCGATGAGTAGACCAGCTCTTCGATAATTCCTCTCTGAACAAGGAGAGGACTTGAGATTGCCAACAAGTGCTCCAGACAGCTGTTCCTCATGAGGAAACTGCAAGATAGCAATCCCCAGCAGGGTTAGAGTTCTGAAAGATTAGGGGAGAGCCATCTTGCTCAAACCACTGTCGGTACCTTTGAAAGGACACTAAGTTTGCATACTTCCTTTCTAATCATTTTTGGAAATTGCTTGTTAACTGCTTTCCAGCTATTAGGGACCTTTGGATTGACAAGTTTTACAGCACTGGGTGAGTTCTCTTCAATCCTTAGTGAAAGAAGTTTTAACTACAAGTTTAAGAACTGTAATTTTTTTTTTGAATAAACAGCAAAAGGTTGATTAAAACTTTGATTTCAGAAAGTTATAAATGGACTAAGGATTCAGATAAATTTGGAATAAGATTTTGGAATTAATTATAAAGAATCCTTCCCTTGGGGAAAATGCTTTTTTTTTTTAATTTTATTTTTTTTAAACCATAAGATAAGACTTTAAAAATTGGACACTAGAGGGAACTAGAAGGAACTAAAGATTACAATTAAAGGAGAAGAACACCCAAACTCAACTTAAAAATACAGAATGAAGCAAAATATTTTAACACTGCACATATTAAAGGATACTTTTGAACAATGAACCTAGAAGTTAATTTTAATAGTGCCTGCCTCTATAGATAGATGTGTCTAAAAGATGTCATGGAACAAGTTCTACCTGACAAGATCGAGACTGATTTGAAAGTGGATTTACAAATGACAGGTTATAAGCATGACATGGAAAAAGATGTTACACTGGACGTACAAAAGAAACCGGCTGATGTCTTAATAATTAAAAGGGATATACAAACAATAAACCAAGAGAGTGACCTGGATAATTTTCCTATACTGGATTTACAAAAGAGGCTTGTTAAAGTTTTGAAGAATTTTGTGAGAAGAAAGAAAAGAAAAGAAAGAAGGAAAAGAAATCAAATTCTAGGACAGTATTTGAAGGATTAAAGATCAAGATTGTTAAAAGTAAAAGAAAGGGATGTAAAGTTGGTTTATCTGATCAAGGTTAAAATAGATATGTTGTTCTTTCTGGTAACCCTTAATGGACTTCTGCTGACATCAGGACTGAAATGATGAGGTTTTATGGATTTGTTTATAGATAAGAGATGAGATATGGGAAGAAGAGATTATTTGTTGTATTTTAAGAGAAGGTGATAAGTGACTAAAATTGTTTATACTTGTGATGAAGGTGGGAAGTCACTTCTTTATAAGTTTATTTTCTTTTTCTTTACTATATTCTTATTTTTTATTTCTTTTCTCTTTCTCTTTTTTCCTTTTTTTTGTGCACCTTTTATTTCTACTTCTACTTCTACTTCTACTTTTTCTTTTTATTCTTTTAGTTTTTTCAGTTCGTATTCGTTTTTACTGTTACAATTATAATACTTAATAAAATTACTATTAAAAAAAAGCTCACTGTGTGAGACATAGTCAGCTGTTTAAGCCTCAGTGATTTAAACATGCATTAAGCTATGCATTTCCTAACTGTGCTGGACCAAAAGAGAGTGTTGAATTTCATTAAAATGCTTTTTGAAAAGTCTTTCCTTTTCCCACAGGACATCTAGTGCATTTTTGTAATTTGCAATTTTCGAACTGTAAACAAAGGTGTTTTTTATTTAAAGACTCCGAAGAGAAATAGTTCAGAAAGAACCAACAAGTAAGGCTTTGTTGCAACACATGATTGGAGCCACCACAAAATACGAAATGTGGCAGGAATTATAATATTAGTAAATCATGAAAAGAGAAACTTGCAGAGCATACTTTGTGAGTATAATGAAACCGGAATTTATTTATTTATTTATTTATTTAGAAAAATCCATGGATTGTTGGAGGTATATTCTTTAAAAAATAGTTCGGCCCATAGGGAGAAAAATCCTAGTTATTATATTTTCATAGGGATTATTTTTTTATAAGGTAGAAGGGAATTGATTTTCTCAAATATAAGCATGTTCAGTTTTTAAGATGACAGTTATTAAAAAAAAACACTTTCATGCATTATGAGAAAATAAGTATTGCTGATAACATTTAATAAGCTCTCTCAAAGAACTGCCCTTTTTAGGCAGGAGCATGACAGCCTGAACCAGTGGTGTGTTGGCAAAGGTTTAACAACCGGCTCTCCCAGCTCCATTGCTGGTGCCACACTGCACTGCTAGTTGCGGAATAGTTGGGCTCAGCAATGCTCTGAACTGGCTTGCAAAATTCCCAAAAATTTAGCAATGAGCTCTTGGGAGCCAGTACAAGCTGGCTCCAGCACACCACGGGCCTGAATACAGTCTTCTTAAGCCTTATCTTTATTTTAAGATAGCCAGGTTGAGAAATAAAGATAAGAACATTTGCCACTTCTAATTCAGATGCTAGGAGGAAGCAACCCCAAACTTCTGTTGTAGGTGGTTTATAATTGGTGCCCTGCTCTACCAGTCAGTTCTCTGTATTTTCTGCCTATCCCATGAAAATCTCTTCTCAGAAACCCCAGGGAGCTGTTCTAACAATTGTATACAATGTTGTTTTGAAAAAGTGTGCTTCTTAGTAAAAGCTGAAGCAAGAATGTATAGATTGCCACAATAAAAGGAGGCTGGAGTTTCAAATGCAAATGTAATTCTTGTTGACTTTGGAGTTGTAGAGAAATGGCACAACCCATGTACTTCCTCCTTCCTCCCTGTGTGGGCACTTAGTAGGTTTCAGCCTTGAGAACAATTAACCCTCATTCAAATAAACCAATTATTTTACCATTTGCCATCCTTTTTGCTGTAGAGAAAAATGTTAGCCATTCTCCATAAAGAGATAAACAGGTATCTGAAGTGAAATGACTGAAACGTCAGCAGGAATTGTTTTCACTCATCTTTTCACCCATTGACCATCTAAGTTTCAAATGTGGAAGGTCTCCCTCTCTCTTTCTCTCTCGCTCTCTCTGTCTGAGGCTGCATGTTTGCTTCCAAAATAAAATCCAAGGGTTCTCTTTCAAAAGTTATATAGATGATGTGTGATATATATGAAAGCACTGTGCAACCATTTCTGCACAATACAGATGAATCCCTTTTTTAAATGAGTGACCCTATTTGAGAGAATAGTATATTTGGGCAGTGAGCAATTTTGAGTCACAAAATGTTGTGTTATCTGTCACTTAGGGTTTCAGCTGAATTTTTTATTTAAATGCTGTGCAGATAAATTTAAGTTCTGATTGTGAGCCAGCTGTCAGGCTTCATGGAGGCATGGTCTGATTGATGACTCTTCAGAAACTCAGTCCCCCACACCTACTAACTAGCTAAAAGCAGAACTTCCAAGGACTTGATATGTTTAGATAAAAATTTTTTGCAGATTAAATGAAATCATAACTATGCAAAAGGTCAACTACTACCGGTGAAGTACACAACGAGGGATCAGAAAGGTCAAGATGGCAGTCATGGCAATACAATCAAAGCCCTGCCCTTTTGAACACGCATGCAACCTCCAAGCATATTCAAAAGAGGTGGGTCTTCAATGGCAGTGCTGTGACCACTCTCTTCACTCCATCCTGTAGACACTGCTGACTACTTCAGAATACAGGAATGCAGTGATTTGTGTGGGCTTATGTGTGTATAAGAGAGAGAGAGGGAATTAACCCCCAGGGTTTAAATGTGTGAGATGGGCGGGCATATAAATTTGATAAAGAAATAAAATCTAGGTCTCTTTTGCCTTCCTTTCATAGTAATAGATTTTGCTGCTCTTCTCAGACTGGAAGGTGTGGGCCACTTGTACCAACTTGTCAGATTGCCTAACAGATTGGTCTGGTCTGAGGCTCTTTGCTTCCTGCCTTGAAAGCATCAGCCATCACAACAACCCAATGAAATTCAATTATCAAATTCTTATGTTCTGTATTTCCTGGAGAATTCTAGAAAATTAATGGAGATTAGTTGGAGCTCAATTTGCATTCATACTGTGTAAAAATTAATCAAGGATAACTTAACACTTCCTTGAAAAATAAAATAATCTCAGGAAAAAAATATCTTTGGCTCTTAGCGTTTTATTAATCATGTTCTTTCTTAACTGTTGTATTAAAAATAGAACTTAAAACTTTCTGAAGGCAGAATGGTTCACAAGTAAGTGGTAAGAATTTAATCGTATCACCTTCTTTCAGTTCTCTGAATTATTTTGAGTTGAAAATATTTGAGCAGCAAACTAAGCACTTGCTTATTAATTTTTGAACCCATCTATTTAACTGGATTGTCTGTTTTCCAAATGTTATATTTGTAATTTCATTTCCTCATAACTCTCTTGTTCTCTATTAAATTATCATGCATGGTAAGATACAACCTCAGCCATTTCTTCATATTTATCTTCCCTAGTTTATTGTGATGGACATTTCACACTTCCATTATAGCTCCATTTATAGTTAGCAATTTTTTCCCAGAAATAGGTACAAAGAGCCAATGAAGCACATCATTTCCAATGTTTGTAGAATAAATAAAATGAGAAACTGCGTGAAACAACCTGGAGCTTTCATTAGCCGACTAGATCTTTAAGCACTTTAGAAATAAATATTTGATAAGGTTCTAGAAATCAATATATCTGGATAGGTTTTACCACCATTTGTTTCTGTTGGAATGTAATAAACATTGTTTTTTTATCATTAGCACTTGGAGGGCAGGAGAAAGAATGTATATCTAACTAAAAGGACTTAAAATTTAGTAAACGTCACAGAAGTATGATACTTTTTTCTTACTGCCCCAGAAATGGCAATTTAAACTTTGGTTGCTTTGAGGGTTTTGTGTTGTTTTGTTGGTGCCTTCATGTCAGTTTTTGACTCCTGGTGACTGCCTGGACTAGTCCCTGCAGGATGCTTGGCAAGGGTTTTTTGGGGGGAAGTGGTTTGCCCTTGCCTCCTTCCTCAGGCTGAGAGAGGGGGACTGGCCCAAGGTCACCCAGCTGGCTTCGTGCCTAAGGTGGGACTAGAACTCCCGGTCTCTAGCCTGGTGCCTTCACCACTGCACCAGACTGGCACTTTAATCTTTGAGAATATAGATATTATTTTTGTATGCTGTCTTCAGAGAGAATTGCTTTATTGTGCCCCCCTCCCATTTTAGCTGCTCTCCCTCTAGAGTCTGCCCTCTCTTATTTACATACAGTAAGTCCATTTAGATATTTTCCAGAAATGAAAAATATTTACTACATAAGAATCTTCATTGTTCTGCCTTAGCATTATGCTTTGTGGTTCTCAATTTCTCTGGTGAACATTTCTGATATTGAGGCTTGTGCTATAATTTTACAGTTCTCTCAGAACTGTGATCATCAGCATGTCGATAAAGTATTGAGAATCTGTTGTTGTAGGAAATTGATCTAGGCATATTTGTTTCCCAGATTTGGGCTCCGTTGTTCTAGAAATGTTTGTTAGACCTCGGGACCTGTCAAATAATTGTTTGGATCCTCCTCAGCAGAGCCACAAGCCATAAAACAAAATAAAATAAAAATTATTTTTATGTAACCAATATCCACATGGTTCAGGCCATCTGGACTGAATTAAAATAGATTTAAAATAGGCTTTTTCTCTTGAGCTCCACATTTTTTTTTCTTCCAAGCATTTTTATAAGGGTGTTAAAACATCAATGCCATTTCCACCCTTTACATTAATAATAGTTTAGCTCTCAGGGTAGAATCATGCCATTTTTATTGATGTTATCCTTAGAGTCACAATGCTTAATAATAACATGTATTATTTATTAGTAACATTATAATTAAAAAATAATAAAGATTGCTGGGACATCCATAAAGTGCTTGCTTGCCCAGAAACTGGGCCTGCTTGTTTATTCACTTCTATGGTAATTTTTATTCTGCTTTATTTTGCAGTAGTATCTTCAGGTTCTCAGGTGGTCTTCCATCCCAGCACTGATCCAAACCCAAACTGCTTAGGGTCGTTGAAATAGTTCCATTGTGTGTCTTGAGACTGGGATCTGAAAGTGATTGAAGGTGGTTGCCATTCCTTCTGTTTTTGTTTTTTGAGGAGGGCAAGACCGTCAAAAAGAACCCTTAAATTCCAGTCTCCTACTGAAACAGAAAAGAATGCTCAAACTATCGCACAATTGCACTCATTTCACATGCTAGCAAGGTTATGCTCAAAATCCTACAAGCTAGGCTTCAGCAATACATGAACCGAGAACTACCGGATGTACAAGCTGGGTTTCGAAGAGGCAGAGGAACTAGAGATCAAATCGCCAACATTCGCTGGATCATGGAGAAAGCACGAGAGTTCCAGAAAAATATCTACTTCTGCTTCATTGACTATGCAAAAGCCTTTGATTGTGTGGATCACAACAAACTGTGGCAAATTCTTAAAGAGATGGGAATACCAGACCACCTTACCTGTCTCCTGAGAAATCTGTATGCGGGCCAAGAAGCAACAGTTAGAACCGGTCATGGAACAACTGATTGGTTCAAAATAGGGAAAGGTGTACGACAAGGCTGTATACTGTCACCCTGCTTATTTAACCTATATGCAGAGTACATCATGAGAAATGCCAGGCTGGAAGAATCACAAGCCGGAATTAAGATTGCAGGGAGAATCATCAACAACCTCAGATATGCGGACGATACCACCCTAATGGCAGAAAGTGAAGAAGAACTAAAGAGCCTCTTGATGAGGGTGAAAGAGGAGAGTGCAAAAGCTGGCTTGAAACTCAACATTAAAAAACTAAGATCATGGCATCTGGACCCATCAATTCCTGGCAAATAGAAGGGGTAGAAATGGAAGCAGTAACAGACTTCATTTATTTGGGCTCCAAGATCACCGCAGACGGAGACTGCAGCCATGAAATTAAAAGACGCTTGCTCCTTGGGAGGAAAGCTATGGCAAGCCTAGATAGCATATTAAAAAGCAGAGACGTCACCTTGCCGACAAAGATCCGCATAGTCAAAGCTATGGTTTTTCCAGTAGTAATGTATGGCTGTGAGAGCTGGACCATAAAAAGGCCGAGCGCCGAAGAATTGATGCCTTTGAACTGTGGTGCTGGAGAAGACTCTTGAGAGTCCCCTGGACTGCTAGGAGGTCAAACCAGTCAATCTTAAAGGAAATCAACCCTGATTGCTCATTGGAAGGATCGATAATGAAGCTCAAGCTCAGATATTTTGGCCACCTAATGCGAAGAGAGATCTCTTTGGAGAAGACCCTGATGCTGGGAAAGATTGAAGGCAAAAGGAGAAGAGGACGGCAGAGGATGAGATGGTTAGATAGCATCACTGAAGCAATGAGCATGAAACTGAGCAAACTCAGGGAGGCAGTGAAGGACAGGAAGGCCTGGCGCAATATGGTTCATGGGGTCACGAAGAGTCGGACACGACTTAACGACTAAACAACAACAACAACAACTGAAACAATATTCTGTGTAACAGTCATCATGATCTGATTGTCACTCCACCTCTCCTTTGCCACTATCTGCTTAAGCTTCTGTGCACAGAATCCAGAGGAGAATCTGATAAAGAGCAGAGGGTTCAGACAGGTTCACACGAAAAAGGACTGGAAGGCATGGAAAAGTAATATAATCCAATATCAATACATTTTTACCTAATACCGGGTGTCCTTTATCCTAAAGCACACTCTTCAGATTTTTTCAAAATTTTCTTTTGTGTCAGTCAGTAATGGAATAACGTTATCACAATCCTAACCTTATTTATCAACAAAATGTATAGTGGATATTCTTTGGGATATTCAGTCAAAAACCAATAAAGGGCGGGGGGGGGGGAAACAGATGAGGGATTTTCCCCATTACATCGGCCACGTTATGGCTTTTTTCTTTTTAATATAATTTTTATTAGAGATTTTTACACAAGTAAAAGATAAGCATAAAAAAATACAGAAAATGAGATTTAAAAAGGAAGAATAGAAAAAGAAAAAGTGCAGAAAAGGAAAAAGATTTTTAAAGAAGTGACTTCTGAACTTGTTTTCAGTTGGCAAATCCAGAAATCATCAACTCATTTCTGTCCATTTTCAGCCAAAAGCCCATAAGGGGTTTTTGATGTTTAATAAAAATACTTATCCCTGATCAAACAAGTCAATTTTATATTCTTTTCTCTCACACAGTATTCTGGTCCTAACTGGGAAAGAGTTTCTCTGCAAGCAGACATTTTCTCAGGCAGAGCAATCCAAGTTGTCTCTCTCAGATCATTTTACTGCAACCTTCATTCCATTCTAGGAAGTAGCTGGCCTGTAGAGCAGTGCTCCCACCTCAATATAATATGACAAATCTTGCTTATGGATGAAGTAGCTATTCCAACTGCCCTTGATGGTGCCCGCAAAGGAAATATGCACTACACTTTTCAGTGAGTTTCTCTGAATGCCTTCAGGCATTTGACTGTATAATCTGATGTGGTTCATTGCAATTCAGCATGCCAGTACAGTAATCCTTAGGTAGTGGGTAGAGGTTTTCTGTCAGGGAAGAGATAAAGATAATAACCATTTTACTTTTCTGAACAATATTCATACAATTTGTGTCTCTGCTGCCAACTGTATTTGCCTGTAGCAATAATCCAAAACAAAAACTGTAGGGTGTTGATATTATAGTTAGGGAGAAGAGTTACTTAATTATGAAAGGGTGAAGAAAGTAGTGTGGTTTGTGAATAATTGAAATTGACTTTAAAGTCCAAAGTTGTCTTTATTATGATCTTGTGGGCCCGTTTTCTGGATATGAGTGTCCATGTCAACTAAAGCTGCTGTTCTGGGATTGGTCACAGGTTGCTAAAGAATATGGCAGGCTTCACACATGTTTGTTTATTACTGATATAACTACTAAATAACTGACAAGCAAGAACTAAGCTGAAGTGGTTGAAAGCAATGCCAGTGGGGCTGGGCACAAGGACATCAAGTTTTAAAGAAGAGCTGCTCCCCTAACAAAGTTTCAGCACCTAACAATGTCTTTAGACAGGGGTGAGATATTTTAGAACTGCAACTCCCACCATTTGCTATGCTGTCTGGAGTTGCTGAAAATTACAGAGTTCAGCAAGGTCTGGGAGGCCACAGATCCCCCACCACACATTAAACAATAAAAGATAACAAAAGTGTTACTTAGACTATGTAGGAAAAAAGTCTAGAAATTTTCAGAAAATTTCTGAAAAAGCTATGGCCAGAGTTGTGAATCGAACACCAGCATTTTATAGGGATTTAGCGAGCTTGCTCCATTAGATGGGTCTTATATTAGGCTTCCCTGCTGAGTAGCAGGAAGAATTGAAAAGTGCACCACTTTGATAGTCAGTCATATTCTTATTTATTTTATTCATTTGTTACATTTATAGCATACCTTTCATCCGGGAGTTCAAGCCAATTTACTGTGAGGATATCCCTTCATTTCACTCATGCCACAAGAATCATACGGGGTAGTTTGGGTGGCCCCAAAGTGACCCAGTGAATTTTTGTGGTGAAGAGTAAACTTGAATTGGGCCTCCCCACTCCTCCCACACATCACTCGGATTTTCTTGTCTCTAAAAGCTCCAGATGTTTACAGAAGGACTGAGCAGGTATTTCAAGTAGCATCCAAGACACTTTGTATTTGTGAAATTCCTGAGCTACAACTTATTTGGGGAATTTGTGTGATCCTCCTTCTGTACTGGATTTGAGAAGCGTGTGATATCAAGTGAGTGGCTGGGTTATTCTGTAGTTCGACAGCAATATGTATTCAGTACATCATTTGCCAATGCAAATTAGCTATTCAGATCTGTCGCAAACAACGAGTGAACCATTGAGATGCTTGAATGAGTTATGACTCTTTCGGTGATTTACTGTGTTTCCTATGTGAATGCCAAACTTTCTGCAATACAGAAAATCTATTTCCAAAAAAAACTACATCCAGTCTGGGCTTAACATCTGTGCCTCACATCTGAGTACAATGACTTTTTTTCCTAATTGTTGGATTACCCTATAATGGCAGAGATAGTTGTGTATCTTCAGCTAAATTGTCACAAGGCCTATTTTTCTGTAAGTAGAGAAATGGCAAATCCTACAAGGAGAAAAACGGAAGTACCTAATCAACTAAGCCTTTCCACATCTCTCTCCATAGGGGAGCCTGATGGAAAGATCTTTGTGAGGATTATCATGCTATCCGTCGTGCTAATAAAGTTATTATTATACATTTCTTTAGGACCTTTTGTGCTCAGAGTGCTTTTGCACTCCTTTTATCATTTATTCCACTACTATCCCTTTGCTAGAAAGAAGCTCTATGATGGTCTCCTTTCATGATTATCCTTTGCTACAGTATGGCTGAGTATTTTGAGATGGCAGCCTTTTTCAAGAGCAGCTGAAGGAAATGAGAAAGAGATAGTATCTGGGGTTTGGAGTCCTGTTAATGTTGTGGGCGAGAAGAAAGAGGAGATGGCAGGAAGGAGGAAAAATCGACAGAACTATATCTTAAGTTTAGCTTTGAAATGAAATAAACTTCCCTGTCCTTTACGTTACATCAACTACTTGTACGTGCTTGCAGAAGTAAGTTAAATGACATAGCGAGGGGTAGGTGGGGTGGCATTTCAGGTAACTGCCTGTGCCTATAGAATTTGTACCCTTGGGTTATATGATTGATCTAGTCTGGGTCGTCATTTAGGTAGCCTCTTAGACTTCTTTTTTAAAATCTCAGCTTCTTTTTAATGTAGAGGACATTTTAGATGTGTATATGTTCATAATAACCCTGGGTTATTTTCTGTTTGTTTGTTTTGCTTTGTTTTTCCGGTTTGGTGGCAGAATTGCTTGCTGAAGCAAAATGAATTGATTTTTTTCCACTGCTGTTCATTGTACTTCATTGTTTAATATTTTAATACAGGCCTAGAGTTTTAAACGTTTATTACATTTTGAATGCTAATGTCTCTATGAATTACATAATAAATATATCACATTTATGTGGCTACGCATTTTGCAGAATGGTCTTTGTTGCACTCTCTCCTGGGAGGGGAATAGCACTTCATCCAAAATAGGGTACCCAGTTTTTGCATTCATGACAATCTCATGAAAAGCTCTTCCACTGCTCGCCTGGTATTTGATGTTTTATCTCTGAATTGCACCTGAATTTAAGGGCAGTATATCAAGAATCACTATAACGGTTGCTCAAAGTAAACTAGTTCTGTGTGTTTTTGCTCCTATGCACAGATAATGCAGCCTGGCACTTATAGGAAGAAGATGGACCATATATAGTGGCTTCCACGAAAGAAGCATTACTGAACTTACACTGAAAGCCAATAGGCTTATCATGAGCACAAGGCTAGTGCTCATTTATGTGTGTTATTATATGATGCCTTTCTTTCCATTGCTGTCTCATACATAAGATTCCAAACTGTAATACAGCCATCTTGGATTGAGCCAAGATATACACCTCTTCCGAGTAAATAATAATATCTTTTGATGGTTTTGATGAAAAGCAAGTAACAAATCTCCTAAATATAAATAAAACTTCAGGACTGAGGTTACAGTTTCGTTGCTTATTCTGAATAATCCCATTTCAACATAGAAATTGATGCAGAGGAAAAGAGAGCACGTGGTCAATGACCCATAATCTACTTGGGAAATTCCAAGCATTTCCCATAAATTCTGAGGACATAAGTGACTCCTATAAGCATGGGAGAAGAATTTACAGAATTGCCAAGAACTCCTGTAACTTAGCCTCTAGATTCATAATAGAGCCACTTCATAGGTACTGTCTTTGTGTGTGATGGTTTAAAGTAGAGGTTTAGAAAGAAAATAGCTGGCAGCTCTTTTCTTATGCATTCATCTATTACTCTTCCATCAAAAATGTGTTAATGGAATGCATCATAGTACAGAAACAACTCTGGTCATTAAGGAGCTTTTCACTTTACGCTGAAGCTGTTTCTGCTGGGTTATCTCAGTGTCTTTTGTTATGAGAAACGTTTATATTTCCTCAGAGTTAAAAGGCAGTAGATCAAGATTAAGTGTTCCTCTTAGTTCAGTGATTAGTAAACAATAATGGCACTATTAATACTGCTTCCTTAAGAGCTGTTCATCATGAAGCACACTGGTGGTATGCTGACAAAAGTCATTAATGTTAAGTGGGTGTTCGTTTGTCTTTAAATGTCCTTTTCACATTTATTCTTTCCACACTGAATACATCCCATGTTGTTTCAGTAAATGCAGATAAAGACATATTTTATGCTAAAATAATATGTCTTGTGATTCTTAGAAGGAAAAACTTTCTAAAATACTTGGTATCTTTCCAACATGTTTTTGAGAAGCACATAAGCACTAGAAGGGTGGGAGGTGAATTTATATATAAATAAATGAAATAAATAGCTTGTGGACAGTAATGGAGAACCTGTGGTTCTCTAGACAGGGCCAACCCTGTCATGAGGCAGAGTGAGGTGTCTCCCTCAGACAGGTGACTTGGGTCATTATTGGTTATTTGTGCTTTTAATCATTTTGTTTTTACTGCCAGAAAGGAAAAGAGGTGCTTGTGGGATTTTCTGCCTCAGCTGTCAGTATATCTAGACCAGTGATTCTCAACCTTTTTGAAGCTGCCGCCCCCCTAAGGAGCGGAAAATTTTTCAACGCCACCCTTTGTGAAAATCCTGTAATTTAGGGTATGGGGAAGGGGGGGAGTTACTGAATTATAAAAGGCAAAAATTTTAAGTAATTTTTTTCAGTAGACTTACACACCAAATTTGTTCGATTTAACTCGATACTTTTGCCCTGGAAGGTAATTGCATTCCTTTTATTAAAATTAAAATGACTAATGCAAAAAAAAATGCTTAAATGCTCTTTCTCAAAATTAATAATTCACGACCACGATAAAGAACTAATAAGTGCACTTACCTAGCCGACTGGCCAAATAAACAATGAAAGTAAATCGAAACTGAGGGGAAAAAACAGAAATGAAGCGAACGAAAAGCAACTCAAGAAACACGGGTCAAATCAAACATTCATATTGAAAGGACGCTCAACACATGCACTGCGATTAATCGCGCGGGAAGACAGCTGATGCATGCGCTGCAATTAATCGCGCGGGAAAACAGCTGACGCATGCGCTGTGCTGGTTGGGATCGGAGAAGAATCATAGTGTCGAGTTCTTCAAGGTCAGCCTACCTAGAATACAGATTCGTCTCACCATTCTTAGAAGTGCATGAGGGCAGCCGTCACATAAGTTCGTTTTATTGCTAGTACAAATGGTGTAAACCGGATAATCGATTTAATAAATTTTTGGGGGAGTTTTAAAATTAAGTTTGAATGCCAAAACATGCTCATCGCCCCTCTACCGCCCAAAACATGCCCACCGCCCCCCTACTGCCCAAAACAAGTTCACTGCCCCTCAGCATCCTCCCACCGCCCTCCGGGGGGCGGTGCCACCCCCGTTGAGAACCAATGATCTAGACTATTAGGCACTTTGCCTTGTGGGAGTGGCTTCAGGTAGCAAAATATCTCCCAGTTCTTCCTCAATTGCTAGTCATATTTCTCGGCTGTAGCTCATCATATATTGGATTTCCAGATAAATGAATGCTGTTCTATGGGAAAAGATTCCCTTCAAACAGAAAACTAGAAAAAAAATCCAGCATAGCACTATGGTTGTTGGTATTCAAGGGATACACATACTATAGGCATGTGGGTGGATGTGATTCTCCCTCTCCCTCTCTTTCCCCCCCCTCTCTCTTCATGTATTCATCTATTTATCAGCATGGAGTGTCTAATATAGTCTTAAGATTCTTATATTGACTTTGATTCTATAGTGTGAGAACACAAATTCAAATGACACGCTGGTCTCTGCTCTCCCCTACTCCCCCTTAAACACTAGTTCTGTGACATTTGCAGTTTGTGCTGGCCTTTGGGTTTGCCTATAGTCCTTTTCACCTCTCTGTACAAGGATAACCCAGTCATCAGGGACCTGATGAATGGATTCCTTGCCCTGAAGCATGACTTGCTTTTTGTCTGAGCTGTCTCGTGCAGTGCTTCCCTTGAAAAGAAGCGCGTAACTGAAAATGGAGTTCATATTGTATACATCGTCTTTTTAAAAGGCATTTTTCATTGATGATGTTCTGTGTGGGAAGGGGTAGATAGTGCTGTCATGACAGTAACTAACTTCATTAAGTCCCTATGACAATCGAGCAGAAGGCCAATGGAACACTAATAACTAAGTCCCACTCTACAGACCTTTATCTCAGTGGTGTTTTTTTAATAATGCCAAAATATGTACCTACTGGACTATGGGTCGGTTGGACATATGCCCACTCCAGTCAGTGTTTCATTCTAGTCAATCGTTTGTTTGCTTTGTACTGAACTAAACTGCCAAAGTAACCTTTAGGCAGCTTGATTCTCTTTTTATCGAGTGTGTTTTTTGCAAGTTATATTTTCTGTCTTTAGTTTTATCTGTTTTAAAACACACTGCATTTTTATCATTGCCTTCTCTTCATACTGTGTAATAGTAAATCCTAATTAAAAAAATAAAGTGCCCACTAACAATGTGAAGGGAAGCATTCAACGATTCTATTACTGATATGTTTCATATTGGGCGGGACACAAATAGTCTTATAGTCTAGGATCCTATCCCTATGAATACTTAATTTATTCTAGAGCCCACACCTAATTTTTATAAAGACCAATAATTTAGGACTTTAAAACTCAGAGATCAAATAAAAGAACGGCTTTTCTCTTTGGGATCTGCTCTGTTACAGATCATGTGAGATAGATAGAGAGATAGAAGATAGATAATATTTCCTTTTGTAAACTCATGTTTGTGCTTTTCTACTGAAAAAGCACTACTGCCATTACAGTGAGAATTTCATATACAAGTTCATAGTATGTAAAACTCAAGTCTGAGACTGAAGATCACGGCACTGATCCTAAGCCCTACCTGGGTCTTGTCCTACCTTTATCTTGTGTATTGAAAATCAGGTAGCTATTAAGAAGTTATGCCGTAATCATATTATGCTTGCTTTTTCCTCATGTGGTTTTATGCCAGTACAGAGCATTACTGTACTGCTTCTATTTCCTTTTGTGGGCTTACATGGTTTATGGATTAAAGCATGCTAAACTACTCTGTACTACAAGGAGAAGGAAAAAGAGAAGGAGTGTAAGGTATATATGTTTATGTAGAAGTAAATCCCACCAAATTCATTGGGATTTATTTCCAGGTGATTGCAGATCAAATATAGTCTGAGTTTAGTTCAAACAGTACAAGATTCATGCAGGGCTGCTGAAACATTTTTATGCACATTAGAACTATCACAGAATCTGTGATTTGGTGAATATGCATAATTAATATTATTTTATGATGCTACATTTGCTGTCTTCATATGTTTATGCAAATTCATTTTTGCTTTCTGAAATTGGTTGGAGATGGTTGGTGATGCATATTGATTACTCAGGGCATAACACATTATTTTACAGCTGTGAGGTAGGTGACAGGCAAGTCCACAGGGAGGCATGTAAAAATAGGGTCTGACAGTGAAAATCATAATCTGAATCGTAAGCATTGCCTTCAGAACAGACAGATGAAAGCCAAGTTTTCCCACATTATATTCACAGCCAATAATTAGACAATGACATTGGCAGAACTGCAGTGATAGACTTCCTAGTAGTTGGGCGTGAACATTTATGCTGAATTGAACAAAGATCACCTTGTTACTTTGTTCTAGCAAATTAAGTCTCCTTTTGGGGTTAAAATAGATTAGCTACTGTTTGGCTTTCCCTAGGACAGGGATAGACAACTTTTGGATTGCCAAGGAAACATTTAACATTTTTACAGAGCAGATGGCTGCCACATGGATGGCACCATATCACACATATGGGTAAAGGTGCATTTGGGTGGAATTTGGAAAAGAGGGGGTCTTCATTTTTTAAAAGTTAATGTCTAAGAATTACATTGTAATATTAATCTGTATTTAGTTTTAAAACAACAGGAGACTATGCTGTCAGTTTTTAGGAATCATAGCTGGAGGAATCTCCAAAGGATGGGAAAAAGGGACGGGCTACATATGGCATTTGCATTGGGACAGGAAACATAGAAACGTTTTACGATACCATAAATTTGCTCCATTATAATGGGGATGTAGTGATATTCCCATTAGTGAGGGCGGCAGGAAAATAGGCCAGTTTTTGTTCATGCATGGAAACATCTAACTTCCTCTCTTCAAAAGCCCCTGTAGATGATGATGGATAGAGCAGTCCTCCAGCTACTATGGAGGCAGAGAGTGAGCCAAGAGAAGGAGCAATATATCACAAGATGGGATTAAAATAAGCATTGCAGATAAGGAAAGACAGGATCAGAGAAGAAAGATTTAAAAGCAAAGCCCATACCTGTAGAGGCATTCTCCTGACGGAGGAGCAATGTGGAGAAAAGAACCTGCATAGAAAATAAGGAAGAATGAGAGGAGCATGAATGAGGGAAAGGAGTGGTACCACCTTAGGCAAAAGTTGTTGATTATCATGCTGTCCCAACCTAAGCATGAACTTGGCTGACGCTTCTCAGAATCTTAACATGATATAGCTCGGACTAAATCTGTACTATAACTCAAGAATTGTATCCATTACCAAAAGTTAACAGAGTCCTTGAGTTGATATTCCTTGAGTCCAGAACCTTCTTTTCCCATATTTCCTTCTGTGTAATGGGACGCTGACCTGTCTTTTTCCATATTTGCTCTCAAGTGGCAGTTATATGTTGACCTTCTCTGCATTCCTGCCCTGAAAATCTGCAGCTATTAATTAAACCCTGATGCTGGTTGCTGCTCATTTTCTAGAAGAGCAGTTGTAACAGAAAGAAGCAGAAGCCATGGTAATTTACAAGATACAGGTCCAGGTTGGCCAGAAACTGCAGTGATCCCACTATTTCAAATTCCGATTATCCAATAGGACTACTTGCAGCTAAGGTAAAGTAACCAACAATTCAGTTACTACTACCACTTAACATGATGATATGTTAATGAAGTTTGTCACAACTCAGCCAGCTTGACACCTGGTTTGGTACATACCATGAAACTGTTAGATAGCTAGTGCCAGGACCGTGAGTACAGTCCCCTCAAGGTAGCACTTTTTGAAGAATTATTCATTTAAATATTTTTGCATGTTAAGCTCAAAGGTTCTCACAATAATTTTCAAGAATTAAAAAAGAAAAGTATTTTTTAAAAATATGTAGAACTAAAACAAAAAACCACCAGAGTCTATAGAACACTGAGTTCTACACTGGTTTATGTAGGAAGGTAGAATTTTAACAAAAAGCTCCTGCTTTAGGCACAGAAAAGCCCTGCTGTCAGTTAGCCATACAAACTGCTAGATGCACTTCCTTGTGGAGGAAGTTCTAAAGAGGAAGGGCCACCACTGAGAAGGCTGAAGAACTTCTCAAATGAAGGAATGATGGATTTGATTTACTTGATTAATTTTACCTTTGTTGGAATTTATTAACATTTTAAAAAGAAGCTAACAAAATACATTCTGTCAAGGGTTTTTTTTTTTTTTTTACTATTATTACTAATATATCCTCCAAGCATTTTATGTATGGCCTAAATAAGTAATTTTGAAAAAGAGAAAATTATTTCCTTTTGAACTGAATAATTAAGTATAATTACCATTCAAACTATAATTATGGATGTAATGTTGATAAGGCCTGTAGGCCTGTAACTTGAAGTGAACTTTACCATTTATAGCTTACAAATCTAACCACTTAGTTTAACTGGAGTTCCAAACTAAAGTAATTATCAGCAACTGTTTTAATATTAATAGACTTGACAGAATTGTCCCCTGTAATTGTTTAAGTGAATTAGAATTATTGAATTAAATCCCAGTTGGTTGATTTAAAAAAAAACAAAAAACTGAACATCTTTCTTATGCAAACATATATTGTTTTTTATGGCACTAACTCAAGACATTTAATTACAGTTGTATTAAATCTTGCTTCCTGTAGTTAGTTGGAGAATTTAAGAAACATATTTACAGGCATAGCTTAAAATATGAGTTTATTAATAATAATCTGGTAAAATAATATATAATGTATACTATAATGAATAAGGAGTGTACATATAAAATAGCTTTAGATCACTTTTTATATTCATTTTGGATATGCAAGAAGTATCCCATTATGTTCTCAGTTTTTTGTAGCCAGTTCCATTAATTTGTCACCGTAGCAGCTTAGTTTTTCTTTAATTCCAAGCTTTTGAAATAATGGCTTTTTTCATCAGCCCTGACCCATATGGACATACTTGGGCTGTATAAGGACAACAAAGGAACTCTAGGAAACTGCTATATATAGACTGATCTGTGGCTGGCTGGTGGTGAAAACACCACTCACTCATTACACATCATTCATTAGAACAAGCTTAGGAAGCTCTAATCTTCTGTCCAATGAAAGAGTAGGAAGGGAACATAACAAGTATATTCCCAGAGCGGTCTTACTTAGCATGGTCTCAACAGGGTATAATCGGGGGTTTACTTGAAGATTCCCAGTAAATTGTAGATGCCTTGCTAGCCTTCATAATCTCCTTCAACATTTTGCTGTACAGAATGGACACATCCTACATAAAGAAAATGTTACAAAGAGGAATCTCTTATTCATATACTGCAATATGAATTATGCTGTCTGTTTGCAAGACAATTCAAACAGAACAATGTGCCTCAAAAGGCAATGAAACATGCATCGTTATTCACTAATCACTTAAGTTACTCTGTAATAAAATGAAGTAGACTTTACAATAGTAGCATTAAATTAGGCAGTATGAAGTTTCAGGGGGCATATAGCTGCAATGTTATGCAAATATTTTACTATAAATATTTTTATGCCTAATAAAAAAAATGGAAAAAATGAGGCATCATTCTTTTTTGGCTTGTACTTTCAGAAAAAATATTATCATGTAAAGAGACTTATCTCACTTACACAACAGAGTGTAGATAATGAATTTATGAATGTCCCCAATTCATATGAAAACAGTTTAAACCATCTTTATTTCTTTAGCCTCTATCTCATTACAAACTAAATCATACTGTATAGTAAAATGTCTGGTTCTTAACACCATTAATTTAACGCTTTGGTTAGAAATGCATGTTTCTGACGTTTGGCCTTTTTCATTGCTATTACTGAATTTTATTTTAGTCTAAAAGTTAAAACTGAGACACTGAAATAGAATGTGCATACCCAGATTAGTAAACAAATACATTCTCTGATTACTTGCACTAATATGTAATATACAGTACTGTGCAAAAGTTTTAGGCAGGTTTGAAAAAATGCTATAAAGTAAGAATGCTTTCAAAAATATATATTGTAATTGTTTATGTTTATCAATTTACAAAATGCAAAGTGAGCAAACAGAAGAAAAATCTAAATCAAATCAATATTTGGTGTGACCACCCTTTGCCTTCAAAACAGCATCAATTCTTACACTTGCGCACTTTATACACTTGCACAAAGTCAGGGATCTTGTAGGATTGGAGTCAGGTGTATGATTAACCAGTTATACCAAGCAGGTGCTAATGATCATCAATTTCATATGTAGGTTGAAACATAGTCATTAACTGAAACAGAAACAGCTGTGTAGGAGGCTTAAAACTGGGTGAGGAACAGCCAAACTCTGCTACTATGGTGAGGTTGTGGAAGACAATTTCATGTCACAGGTCATACACCATGGCAAGACTGAGCACAGCAACAAGACACAAGGTAGTTATACTGCATCAGCAAGGTCTCTCCCAGACAAAAATTTCAAAGCAGACTGGGGTTTCAAGATGTGCTGTTCAAGCTCTTTTGAAGAAGCACAAAGAAATGGGCAATGTTGAGGTCTGTAGATGCAGTGGTTGGCCAAGGAAACTTAATGCAGCAGATGGTAGACACATCATGCTTACTTCACTTTGACATTGGAAGATGTCCAACAGTGCCATCAGCACAGAACTGGTGGAAACCAGTGGGACCCAGGTACACCCATCTACTGTCCAGAGAAGTCTGGCTAGAAGTGGTCATCCTGGAAGAATTGCGGCCAAAAAGCCATACTGTACCTCCAATGTGGAAACAAGGCTAAACGATGCAACTATGCACAAAAACATAAGAACTGGGGTGTAGAAAAATGGCAGCAGGTGCTCTGGACTGATGAGTCAAAATCTGAAATCTTTGGCTGTAGTAGGAGGCAGTTTGTTTGCCGAAGGGCTGGAGAGTGGTACAAGAATGAGTGTCTGCAGGCAACAGTGAAGCCTGGTGGAGGTTCCTTGCAAGTTTGGGGCTGCATTTCTGCAAATGGAGTTGGAGATTTGATCAGGATCAGTGGTGTCCTCAATGCTGAGAAATACAGGCAGATCCTTATCTATCATGCCATACCATTGGGGAGGCGTGTGATTGGCCCTAAATTTATTCTGCAGCAGGACAATGGCCCCAAACATACAGCCAATGTCATTCAAAACTATCTTCAGCGTAAAGAAGAACAAGGAGTCCTGGAAGTGATGATTTGGCCCCCACAGAGCCCTGATCTCAACATCATTGAGTCTGTCTGGAATTCCATGAAGTAGCAGAAAGATTTGAGGCAGCCTACATCCACAGGAGATCTGTGGTTAGTTCTCCAAGATGTTTGGAACAACCTACCTGCTGAGTTCCTTCAAAAACTCTGTGCAAGTGTATTTAGAAGAATTGATGCTGTTTTGAAGGCAAAGGGTGGTCATACCAAATATTGATTTGATTTAGATTTTTCTTCTGCTTGCTCATTTTATAAATTGATAAACATAAACAATTGCAATATATATTTTTGAAAGCATTCTTACTTTACAGCATTTTTTCACACCTGCCTAAAACTTTTGCACAGTACTGTATGTATGGAATAAAACATCCTAAAGGGAAGCTCACTATTGCCATGCTGAAGAAAAAAGTTGTATATGAGATACAATACTATTTATATTCCATGAATAAAGAATGTGTACTGAATAGGAAAAATGCATAAAATGATAGATAGGCAGACAGATGGATAAAAATGATAATTCTTCCTTTATAAAACATGCTAAGTAAATGTGTACTTAAGTCCAAAAATGTGTCAATCCACTATTGTTAGGTCTTTATGCAGGATTCCAAAGTTCTTAGCTTTATATTCAATATTATTCTAGGAATTACATCAAAGGCCTGATATAGGCTGTGCATGGCTAGGGCCTGAATATTGAATCTGGAGCCCAACAACCCACACAGGGCATATTAAGTGGCATGCAAACCTAGGCTTGGATTTGTTGGCGTTTTATTAAAGAATTTCCCCAGCTGAACCAGTCAGACACTACTTTGGGGCTAAGTGACCTTTGATGGCATTAGAGTAGTGATACGTTTGCTCCAGTTCCCTCATGAGTCTCATGTCTTCAAAGGCAACATCTGATAGGTCAGACCAACACACTTAAGAGGGCAGTTGAGGGAGCCATCAGGGGAATGGAACCTTCCTTGAAGTTCCCTCAAACTCACAGGAATCTTTGAATGTAGACAAGTTCTTAGCAGGAATCAGCTGCCATTTCCCAAACTCTGGCATTGTTGAATATTCTCATCAAAGATGAAAGTATGTTCCAATCTGATCACACTCTTTCCAGTAATATTGAGCACAGTTTTGATTTATTAGGATAAGCTTTGTAGGGCTTATTAGCTAATGAGAACTTTGTATTTTGGATCTACAAAATCTCAAAATGTGAGAATATTTTTAAACATGCCTATAGTTTGTTTATCGATAAATGTCTGAACCTTAAGTGCAGATTGATCAGGTTTAATTGTACAAGTAGGTCAAATTAATTATACAGTACAGTAGGCAGCTGCATAGAGCCCTAGAATGTCTATGCTTCCGAAAACATGGAAATATTAGTGCTGTCACTGGATCCATGGCCTTTTCAGTTGAGGAGAAAAAGTATTTAGTTTAATTTCAGAAATAGCCTTCTGGCTACTTAAAGTCTCATCTTGCTTCATTGCCCTCTGAACTACCTGGATATCTGCAGGATACAGCTGGCAAGGCAGGTAATGAAGAACCTACAACCAGACAAGAGCATTTTATTAACACAGACTACAATAGATGCCATCAACAGGTTGGTTCAACACAGGTGTCAAGAATTCCATTACAATAATAGGGCAGAAAAAGAAACTCAGGCTGTAATCCTTGCACCTCAAAATATAGAGCTAAATTCTTAGATTCTGCAGAAATGGCACGTCAGCATAATTAGGACAATTTGATATCTACAGTATAAGACAGTTACTTATCTATCCCCTTGAATCTTCTCAGCTCATGACAGTGTGCCTACATTCTTAGAGAGTTATTGTTGTGCCCAGAGTGGAACTCCTGACAGCATATTCCCTAGAAAAATATCTACCCATAGCTGCATCTTACATACCATGAGACCTAAGACATCCATCTCTCTCCCCACATTAGAGCCTGAAGAAGGTTTCTTAGGCTACTATATTAAAACTTTTCCCATCTTCTGGGGAACTCCACTGTATCAGAGGTCTTCAGATATAAAGTGCTCAGTGTAACCCAGTCATAGTTTGTGCTTTACTATATCAATTTCTTAAATACTTCCTCTACTGAGCCCTTTTAGCAGTGGTTCTTGCTTTGACTCGAGTTTGGCAGAATTCCAAACTTCTTTCTGGATACCCCCAGTGGAGTTGATAGTGAAAACTGTTTAAAAGTATTGTTAAATGCTTTGATAATGATTTTAGTTTGTGGTACATTTGCTATTTATTTAAGTATTAATATTTTATGGAGAGGATTTTTTAGCATTGCATGTTTAATGCTTATTATGGTCAAATAATCCCTAAATCATCACTTGCGTATTTATATTATATTATATATTATATTATATTATATTATATTATATTATATTATATTATATTATATTATATTATATTAATATTATAATATATCTATATATATACACATACACACACACACATACATACAGTATATAATCCCAAACTAGGGAATTAGGAACATTTTACATTATATTTATTCATGCTGCCAAATATTTCAGTTTGTGGTATGGCTTCTATTTGCTATTTAAATCTTGTTACTCTTTTATATCTGAAAGCTTAACTTTGTTAAAATTTCATATACATATGGAAGAATTTAAATTAAAAAAAACCCTTTCTGCATTAAAATGATACAGCATTTGTCATAGTCTATCTGTAATTTGAAGGCCATGTGTGCTTTAACAGAAAGTAACAAAATCTACTGGAGAAAATAAAATAATACCTGTGATGGAATGGAATTATGAAGGCCAGGCTCAGGGAGAAAAACATTTTCTTTCATTTCCTGAGGAGCGTAGGAAATACCAGAGGATGAGACTGGCATCTCCCTGAGGAATTCACAGTGTTGTGGCTGGCATTACTTGGGAGCTGGGGTTTCAGTCTGGGAAGATTCTTGCTAGAGGTTGTAGCTAATAAACATAGCTGGACTGAATTTACATGGTCTCTTGGAGTTCCTTGGGCTAGGCCTGACAATACCTAACTTTGCCCCAAACATATGTGTCTTTATATTTTAAATATTACATTTATAGCTCATCCTCTCACTGAATATGCTAACACAACACAATACACTATGAATCCTGCTTTCCTAAATAGTGATGTATGCAGCCAATGAGCTATATAAAGTTACAGCAAATATGTTTAATTGCTCTCAATCAAGCCAGCATTGGAAGCCATTTTAAGCCAGAATGGAGCATACAAACTTCATTAATACATTTTGTTTTAATAAACTATAGGAACTTGCAAATGTAGACTTGCTTCTTTATTATGTATTTACTTGTGCAATTTATTATCAGTGCAACTGTATCTATGTTGGTTTACTGTACTATTTTTCCTGCATTACAGATGGTGAACCTAAGTTGGAAAGTTATAACTAAAGCTAATAGATATTTTGCTGAGTTGATCTGTTATTACAGAGACCAGTTCATATATCAGTGGATCATAACAGATCACTCTGAAAGCACATCAGGCAGCTGAGAGGCCAATTGAACACACATGGGGATGTGTGCATTTGTGTCTCAATGTGGTAGTTGGGCATAATGTACTACAATCAGTTTTTCTTGTCTAAGCTCCCATTGTGGAAATCATAGAAGGTCAACTTAGCAACCACAGATAAGTTTGTATATGTAGTAGCACTTCACAACCTTGATAGCTAGCTTAGCAGTGGATCCATGTCTAATGAAATTATATGGGGGGGGGGAATTATATGGGGGGGCATGCTGTGGAGCTATATCAGTTCTGCATTTTTCAACACTGTGGGCAACATTGGACTTCTTATAAACAACAATAAATAGTTAGAAAGATGTAACTCTTACCTGTGATACCATTAACTTTTCAAGAGAAAGAGGATTGGTTTCTCATAGATCGAACTCTCTTGAGGTGCCCTGTATTGTGGTCTGCTTTGTGCTGGTCAAGCAATTCAGTGATAAATACCACCTTGGTCAATACAAGGTCACTTTAATGCATTCTGCTTAGCTTTCTTGCTCCTGTAGAGGAAGCAAGAATAAAGCAAGTTCTTTATTTTTGGGAAAGAAAGGTAGAACTGTTTGGCTGCTTCCTGATATCGTTCATTTTTCTTGTTTCTTACCATCTGAAAGAGTTTCAATAATCCTTTACCCATTAGCCTACTATAATGGATAACTATGGTTTGGGATTTATAAGACATTTGCATAGCTTTTCTGTTAAAGTATAGGAGAAATGCTCTCTTCTTTTAAAAATAACCTTATTCAACATTATGTTTGTGAAAGAGTGAAAGTGAATAATCAGTACCTCTAAAAAGGATTACCTTTGAATGTCAGATGAGCAACATCTGAACAATCACCACGTCTACCACCACCAAAGAGAATGGAAGAAACAGTACTGTTTAATATCAAATGTAGAAACACATACTTTTAGAGAGCAAGAAATCTACAGGATGTTTTTAAATAATCTTGACCTGATTTGATATGGAAGCTTTGCATAGTTGCTGGTAAAACCTTCACATTCTTAAATCTGAAAACACGGAAGCCATTTCAGAATGCAGTATGAGGTCATTATACTATTTTATGTGACAAAATTGCCATTTGGAGCTATTCTCTTTGGGAGTTTGGAAAGAAGTATTTATTTACACTGGTGGGGAACTCACTCTCCCTGAGCTGTCACATTATTCCTCTGCAGTGGGAAGATGTCTCCCTAGAAGAGCCAACTGACTCCTTTCCCCTAGAAATAAAAGCAAAAAAGCAAAGACTTTTTTTGCCAAAAAGGGCTCACCGCAGTTAAAAAAAACCTCTTATGTAATTTTGTTTTTTGTTTCCAACAGAAAATAAATCTATTGGAGTTTTTGTGTCTCTTGGTGTGTAGGTTTTTATATAATTAAAGTTGCTGTACAGTTTGATAATCATGATTGGAATATCTCCAGAGAGGGTATCCGTCTTACAGGTATCACCAGCTCCTGTGCTGAAAACACTGGTAGTCATAGGAGAGGATAAGATAAAAGTTGCATTTTTATTGCAACATGAGTAACATATAAAAAAAGACAACGAGGCACGTTAGACTTTTTGACCAAGCAGGGATTTTCACCCTGATCTCTCTACTTCTATTTTATCCAGTATAACAACCCTGGCTTACCATATGTACTTTATTCATTCATTTATTTATTTAATTTAATTTAATTTAATTTAATTTAATTTTATTTATTTATTTTCAGATTTATATATGCCACCCATCTCACTATACAAATGACTCTAGGAGGCACTGCAGATAAAACAGTAACGGTCAAGGCATATTAGAACTATCCCCTGGAAGTCATGATTCGGACCTCTAGATAACCAATCCAATGTTTTCTCTCTTGTGGTTTTCAGTGATTACCACGTTTTCTCCAGCAATGTAAAAATTAGTTGGAAAAGACTTTCGTGATAAATTCCCACATTTATGCTAGCCAGTAAGGGGAATGATGATATCTTTATTTTTCATTTGCTACTGTGATTTAGCTCACTTAAGTTGTTGAAAGCTTGGTAGATGGGATGTGAGAGATGTACATATACCTTCCCTTTGCGGTATTGGTCTCATGTGAAGCCTGCATAGAGATTGCCTTGTCTGTGCTGGAACCCTCCAGAAATATTGGGAGTACCATTACCAAAATTCCCAGATGGTATGGCCAAAGACCATGTTGGCTGGGAATTCCAGGAGCTGCAGTCCAAATATATTTGGTGAACACTGGTATGGGTAAGCTAACTGATGAGGATCTCACCATACATCACCTTTGTATCATGGTTTTAATTCATGGAACATAATGGGGTTTATATTGTGTTATTAACTCATAAGATGCAACTGCAGCAGGGAGATTTTGATTTACCCATGACAATGGATATGCTGAGTGGATATTCGAATGCAAATCGTTGCAGTCTGTTGAAAAGTCCAAGACATAATTTACCGCATGTCTTAAAATAAGATACCAACTTTTCTTTACTTCAGTTCTAGGCATCTAGAATGTCTGCAGTGAAAGCAGATGGCATTCGTTTCTGATTTGTAGTATCCATACAGTGTGATGGGGGAAAAGCAGATTGAAAATCCCTCTCAAAATCCTGAAGCTGTTGTGTGAGGCTTGCAACTGTGCCTGAGTGTTGGTTGGACCACAGTGATGGATTACGTTTCACATCAGAGAAGCCAATGTTGCTTCAGAAGTCTCATTGCTGGCATATAGCTTCTGAAGCTTGGTTTAATGTCCTTCATTTACAATTCCTCTGGTAGTGCTTCAAACCCTTTTTCAAAGATAGGACTGTCCTTGTACTTTCTAACGAAGGGATCTTCAAACAATAGGAAGACTAAAACATATTTTCTTTATTTGGGTTTGCTTTTTCAGAGAACAGCTGTTTCAAACTATGTGTCTTTTTTCCTGTTCTCAGAGCCAAATTATCCTTTCTGCCTGACAGTTGTCTGCTTTGGATTTTGTGCCAAAAAGTCATCCTTCAGTTCTGTTGAGATTTCAAAAGCATATTGGCAATGGCATATCTGCACCTCTGCTTCCTATCTCTTTGGCATCAGCTGTCCCTTCCCAACTGCTTTTCAAGGAAAAATGGCATCAGTTATACCCTTAGACTTCATGTACAGTTTAGCTTCTGAGGCATTCAGAATTTTCAGACATTCCAGCCCTGATTAAAAAATAGTGAATTGGAGCCAGAGTATTCCAAATAATCCTACTAGCAGAAAGGTGAAAGAGGCCATTTTCACTGATTTCTGATTCCTCCTATACTTTGAGTAGGCCTCCAGTCTTCAGTGTCATAGAAGGCTTCTGAGGGAATGATGATAAGATCTTTTCCTCTTCAACTCAGTAGAATTATTCCCGTTAGAAACTGACTCCAAAGTGAAAGAAACCTTCCATTCTCAAGAGGCAAATGGAAGCATACTCCTTTGTTGCTATCACCTGAAAGGAGTAATTA
This sequence comes from Python bivittatus, assembly GCF_059951505.1. Taxonomy (NCBI): domain Eukaryota; kingdom Metazoa; phylum Chordata; class Lepidosauria; order Squamata; family Pythonidae; genus Python; species Python bivittatus. The sequence continues at coordinate 11,617,761 of NW_028277030.1, read as the reverse complement.
TGGCCCCATCCATATCAGGGTTTAAATGGATTAAATGCAACAGCAAATGCATGCAGATAGCACAAGAACTATAATAATGCATAGACAAATATTATAATTTCTTCACAGCCATCCACATTCCTTTTTGAAGTTTGTGTAACTGGTTTGCATGACTAGACCAGGGAAATAAAAAAAGTGGCAGTATTGAATGGTAATTATTTGAAATTATTTGGCACCAGAATGCAGCTGTTTTCTCAATGAATGTTGCACAAATTTGCTTTGTCAATTGATTTTTGACAGAAAAATGTAGGTGTCATGTTGAAAAAACTTAATGGATTTCTCCAGTTTTATATATCTGACGTGGTCAGGAGATTCTGCAGAAATCTTACATAATTAGCAGCCGCTTTTCATTAAAATAGTGCAGGTTTTTGTACTATCACTTTTTGTGTGATTGCTCAACAGTGTTCCTCTGGATAACACACTGTAGCAAACTAACGTTGCAGTTGATATATTCACCCATAATAAGCTAGGAATAGTGACTTACAAAACTACAAAGTGAGCAAGCAGTTGGTTCATGCGTACATCTCATTTACTTCTGTTTTTGTGAATGGGTAAATAAACTTAGTGTGTTGTTCATATCCAAAATTAAGCCTTACTGAAACCAAACTACTAAAGTTTGTCACTTTTATGTCATACACGCATGCACATACACACAAACTTATATATGAGACACAGAGTCAGAAAGAGGAGTGGGTACATCTTATCAATAGATATTACTATTGCATATTATGTTGTACGAAAACCTAATTTAACAAGTGGATACAAGTAGTCCTTGCTTAACGACCACACTTGAGACCAGAATTTAGGCCGCTAAGTGGTGCAGTCATTAAACAAATCATCACATGGCCAGACCCAATTTTATGACCTTTTTTGTAGTTGTTAAGCAAATCATGGTTGTTAAGTGAATCTCACGGTTGTTAAGGGAATTGTGCAGTTCCCCATTGATTTTGCTTGCTGGAAGCCAGCTGGGAAGGTTGCAAATGGTGATCATGTGACCTTAGGACGCTGCAACTGTCATAAGTGCATGCTGGTTGCCAAGTGCCTGGATCACAATCATGCAACCGTGAGGGTGCTGCAACAGTCGTAATTTTGGGCATTGGTCATAAGTCACTTTTTAGTGCTGTTGCAAGTTCAAACAGTCAATAAATGAATGGTCATTAAAAGAGGACTACCCATTTAGGTATTTTCTTATGCTATGTGATTTCTGAAGGGCTGTTGAAACTAGTAACAATTCAGTAGCCTTATTAATTATATTTCATTAGTTCTTAATTTATTAAAGTAACAGTTGAAAATTCTGATTTCATTTATTTTGTAGGTTTCTGACACTTTATATTTCTCAACACTTAAAAAACAACTATTGCCTATAAGAGTTGTGATTCTTCGGAAACTCCAAGTCACTTAGAGTATATTCTTCTTCTTAGCAATATATTTCATTAAGTGCATAAATAATACTCAGAAAACCAGATTTAAAATCACATTTACAATTTGGGATTATTGCCAAAAGAACTGCACATTGTCCTTTACAAAAACATAGGTCTTGCTTTGATAACGCAAACATTCTGTTGGCAAGTCTGTCTTGAGTTTTGGAAGCTCTCAGTGATTATGAGGATCACTACTGTTATCAATGGTGGTGTTACCAAGGCCAGACTTTGAGACACAAGTTCAGGGCCCCACTCAGCACAATGAACAAGAGGATCAAAGCAAAGCTAGTTTATAACATTTGGAAGTTGTGAGCCCTTTGAGGCAGGCCAGTTCAGGAAATAGCCACCACAAGAATTACTAGAATTTATTGATACAAGCTATAACAACTGAAAATGTTGAAGGTCTGACAGCATTTCCCCTTCCCTCTCTCTTATACCAAAGAGAGTAAAGGTGGGACAATTTCAAGTTTCTTCCTTAGGTTTTCTTGTTTTCCTGCACTGAGTACATGTTCTGCTAATGGTCTCCACATGTCTTCTCCAATGTCATCTCTGTGCTCCTCTAAAGATGTGAATGAAATAATATCTATCACCCTATGCGTGTGGTTTCTTCTTTTTTATTGTTCCATTGTCCTAAATGAATATCATAGTCTAATGGTCTGGGTGTTGACTCCAGTGATTCAGGACCTAGCCAAGGACCTAAGAGTCATGGAGGTATTGCTGTAAGAGGTATACTGTTCCACATAAGGTAGTCTTTAGCAAAATTAGTGGTGTCAAGTATGATAAGTTAAAAATTTCTAAATATTTGGTGAATCCTTTGGATTCAGTAATCCCTGGTGTATTATATTATAAATGCCTATCAGTTTGAATTTTGAAGTCCCACAACATTTTGATATTATTTTGCAAAACTTTTTTAGGCACATGGTCTCAGTAGTTTTTGTAAGCAGTAAAGCTAAATTTTCTTCATAATATCCAGTGAACAATATTTGCAGTCCTATCATAGCATTCTTTGTACTTTGTTAGAGCAATTTTACTATACCCACTAATAAGATTATCTATGTTTTTTCTGTAACTTTATTTAATCAGCATTTGTAACTGTTATAAGAGTGTTCAAATTTGGCTTTCTTTTTTAAGTATTCTGGATTTCAACCACAATTACTGTATATTAGATTTATATATGCTTTTTCTTCAGTATCACTGATACATTGGCCATGGAGTAGTTTGCTTTTTCAGGTGTTAATCTGACTTCAGATTATTTCCTTATTGTATTCTGATTTAGTTTCTGTTGCCTTCAGGAGTCTTTCCTTACAAATTTCTATAACTAAAGCTTCTTTACTTTTCTTGATGCAACAATTCCGACTAGGTTTTCTTTCTCTGATGGTTTGTTTTATTTGCAATAGTTCTCTACCATCTTTATTTCTGGGTGTGAATAACCTGTAAATATCACTTTTTGGCCAAAATGCATTGGTATTAATTTCCTTGTTCGTTTGTTTTTTAATCAAGATTGTCCAATTTATCTATATATAAATTACAAGGACTGTCCAAATGTTTGTTGTTTTATATTTCTGCCAGAAGTTTTGGTTTAAAATGATTTCAGACTCATTTGATATAATTTGAACTAGTAGACTTTTTAACTTGATTGTGCAATAAATCAAAAGTTTCCATTATTCACATGTATTGTACTCTTCTTCAGGAGTCAGATGTCTAGTGGCATTTCTGTTTATTAGCTGTAGCCCATCTTATAATCTTACTGCCTTCAAGGGTCAAAGGAGCACTTTTGTCTGGGCCAAATTTCATTCCTAAATCTTCACTATGGAAGTGAATAGTGGGCAGTGTCCAACAGAGATTTACTTTCAGTTTTGGATTTAGTATAAATTTAGACCATTCTTCTTTAAAAAAAAGTATTTATTTTCAGGCTTTGATTTGTGAGTTTCTATCCAGAGACTTTGATATTGTTCAGGATACTTGTGAGTGGAATCACTGCCAGTTCAAAGAATAAGGGTAACAATGAGATTCTTCTAATACTTTTGCTTATTCCAAAAATTTCCATGCTTTTTCAAACACACAATGGGGATGTTGATCCAAATGCCTTTCTATGGTTTCATCCAGCCATAAAAAGGTTCATTTTTCTTTTGAGTTTTTAAGGATCATTTTGTCAAGTAGTGGGTTTTTTGTGCCATGTGAATTTTTGCAGGTTCCCTTTAGATCCACTGGGAAGAGAGTGTTTTCTTTCGAATAAGCATATCCTAGATTTGTTATTATTCCAGTAAACAACTTGAATGTTATAGGCAGGCAAGCTATAGGCCTGTGGTTATCAGGATCAGTTCCAAGTGCTTTTCTCTACTAGAAATGGTCTTCCAGATGTCATACAGTCTTACTTTTTGTTGCTTTCAGCTGTATTGCTAGCCTGGAGTGTAGGCTTGTCAGGCATTTGAGCCAAAAGCTATGTAGTTCAACTTTTCCTGGGGAACTCCAGTTTCTTTATTTTTCTGACTTGCCTTTGAACCATTTCTTTGGTTATTCTACTTTTTTCATTACTGTAGTTTTTTATCCAGTTATTTCCTAACTTTGTTGATCCATTTTTTTTTTTTACTGTGTTGTTTACCATTTCCCCAGAAAGTTTTCCAATATTCAGTGGTTTTTTTTTTTCTTTATCAGGATTTGTAGCTGTTTCATATTTTTCTTGGCCAGCTTCCGATTTTTACAGACCAAATGTTGATTAACCCAATATGATTTTTATTTTAAACCAATTTTTTTCTCCTTTCCTGTCTTTGAATTTTTCTGTGCTACCGCTACCATTTGTTGCCTCACTTCTGAAACTTATGTAATGGTCTTTGGCCCAATAGTGTATCATTTTATAAAGCTGAACTTGACTTTTTCATTTTAAATAGAACTTTGTTTTACATTCTTCAGATTGCTCAAATCTCTCTCTTCATTTTTTTACTTTCTGTTCTAGGTGAATTTTCCACTTTAGCTTTCTATTTATAAATGCCTTTCATTTCCTTATTTTAAGTTCAAGTTCTATTGTTACAATATAAGTAGTAGAGTACATAAGTTGATTGGTTTCTTTAAGAAATTCTATTGGAATTGCTTTGATTGCCATGTTAATGGCATTCAAAACATTAGCCAAATATTTTCTTTTTATTTGCTGTAATGGTGGTAATTCATATTATTTCTGGTTCTTTCATCTGACTTTTGATTTTCTCAGCCAATTCCATTTGCCAAATGGTTAGCCATAGAGCTTCTGTTTTCTGAGTTATTCACTGTTCTTGTAGATCAGAATTACATTCTTCTTTAGTTTCAACAATTACAGTCACTGTTAGTTGTCCAAAATTCAAAGTATCTGTAATTTCAGTTTGTTCAGATAACATACAGTTCTTTTTGCTGTCCACTCAGTAGCCTCCAACTCAGAGAAAATCTTGCTTTTCAGAATAACATGTCTCTATTCAGTAATAGTCTGTGAATTCCTGTTTCCAAATATGAAACATTTGCCTTTAAAATATCCTTTCTAATGGCCTCTATTGGTGGTAAGATTCCATAATCCATTTGTTTTCTTGTCTAACTTTTTCATTTTTGTTCATCTACCACTTATTTTGCAGTTCCTTGCCCCAGTTGCCTAGCTGAGGGAATCAAGCCCTGTAACCCACTTGTCACCTGATGCCCAGGAGTCAAAGCATCAGATGTGGCCCTTTTTGACCCAGGCAACTGTCAATTCAGTATTCAGATTTGTTTTCTAGTTTTCATCATTGCAAATAGGTTGTGAGATCTTTCTTTCATGGGTGATCTTTCTAGGAGCTAGGCTCCCACCAGCAAAGTTCTCAACATTATTGGACCACACAACCCCTGCCATCATCTCACAATGAAAAAAGGATCAACAAATAGAGCAAACTTAAATCACTTGGAAGTAAACAAAGCAATACCTGTATGTGGTTGATTATTACTATGATTATTATCTTTGTGTGTGTGCATATGTGTATTCTTGCATGTGAGAAAGAATAAGTGTAAGGGAGAAAATTAAATGCAGAATTTACAATTATTTAATTATGTTATAGCTCTTGTTAGAGGCTGATAAAGAACATTAAAAACCTCTTCTTTTGCTATTTTAATTGCATATTTTCTTTCTGTAGTTGAATTGTCCTTATTTTTTAATGATTTCAAGATTGGCCATGTTGCAGCCTCAATCCTTTTTAGTTTTAGCTGTTTGTTCATTCATTCATTCATTCATTCATTCATTCATTCATTCATTCATTCATTCATTCATTCCTGTATGTCAGGGATAGAAAATTTGCTTATTCATATTGTCAGTGCTATCAGCTTATGAAGAGAGGGCTTTTCTTTCCCTCTTGATGAACCCAAGAAGGCCATGCCCTCTGCCCAATAGCCTCTAGCAGCTTTCATATAACACTGGCTTGAAGTAATAGGCGGGCTGTCTTAGGAGTTTTTAGCTGCGATAAGCTATTCAGAATAAGTCCTTTTTAAAAAACAGCCTTTTAAAAAGATACAGAAACTGTGACCAATGATGGATACTTTTCCTATGACCTCTAAAATAGAGATGGCATCTTTGTTGTATGAGAGGAGTGTTTATAGCTTGGTAAGACATTTAAAAAAAAGATTGGAAATAAGTTCTTCGTAGTATGAAAGCAATAGTAGCAATGACATTCTTTTAAACTCTTTTAGCTGAGTTAATGAAAGTACAGCAGCTTCTTTTACTTTGTTTCTCATTGGTCATATCCATAATTCTAATCTAAAGGGTTTCTGGTATTTAAATTTCAAAGACAGATTACTGGCTTCCAAACAGAAGGTGGTTGATTCAAAACAATGGTCTGCTCTGTTAAGAATGTGTATCAGTCATGCTTTTGTTTTCTCTTTTACAACTGTATTCGAATATCACATTTAAGAAGAAATGATCTAAGGGGCATTAAGTTGATTGATTGCCAGACTCTGATTATAGTCTCTTTCTCTTACTGTGCAATCCTCTCTGCTTGTTTACTGAAAAATAATTTTCACTGTGTTCATTGGTGATTGCTATCAGATAAGACAGTATCTTGGATCACAGCTTTAAATTTCTTACTGATTTTGAGAGACTTATCAGCCCTATAAAGGATTGGGGCAAATGGAATTCAGTAGAAGAGGCTGTCCCACTTGAATCAAAAGAGCTTACAAAATCTTGGTATGAGTCATCAGAACATTAGAAAAGTCCTGCTGCTTCAGGCTAAGGCCCAGCTGGTCTAGCATAATGTGGCACACAAAGATGTATCACAAGCAGGACATAAGGATGAGAGCCTTTGGCTACTGCTATTCCACAGCAGCTGGCATTTATGGCAAGCTAACTGGTTCAAGAGGTGGTATATGATTGTCAAAACTAGTAGCCATTGGTAGCCTGACCCTCCATGAATTTGTCACACTCACTTTCAAAATCATATTTTCATTTTTGCTTCTCTTTTTCATTGTCTGCAAAAAAGGGAGGAAAAGGGTCCGCAAAAATGTGTGTTTCTTGTTCATGAAACAAACTGAACCACATTATACAATTAAATTATTAAGACAGCTTATGTAATGAGAAAAATGGGAAATTGAGTCTAAAAATTAGGATATGCAGTCCATATTTCTGAGTAGTCCTTCAAATCAGACTGCAGGCAGTAAATGCTTCTTCAGATATAAAACAAGAGACAAGTCCTTCAAACGATTGCATAATTGATGGAGAATGGGTGTCTTTCCACCCTGTAGGTGTGTGTGTGTGTTTTGTTATCATAAAAGTGTGCAATATCCTTTTCCATTTTCTGTTAGCATCCAAATCATAGTTGTATAAATCAAAAGAACATAAAGATGTACAAAAATCAATGACTCCTCCAGAACAACATTAATATGTGAAATAACTTTTCTGTAGAAGGTGATCTCTACTACATGCATTTTGAGCACATCTCCAAACCCACCATTTTCTTTAAAAACAGATGTATAGATCCAATAAACATGAAGTAATTTTTTTGTTGAATTAACATTAATTGCAATTTTAAATTCACAGAAATGTAACATGTAGATCCTCAATTGTTAATGTGCCAGATATTTCAATTTCTTGTTCCATGCCTTCTATACTCTTGAACACCTATAGTATTTTAGTGTATTCTAACAGCTGTTTATAAATAGCTTTCATAAGCCTTTTATCACACATAGGATAAACTTAAATCCTCTAGAGCTAGAGGGGAGTTCTCAACTGCTGGCCCATATATTGACAAAAAAATGTTTAACTTTTTCATAAACTCCCCAAATAAAAATGCTCAAATGAAAAAAAAAATCTTCATTTGATCTTATTAATTATGTAACGGACACCCATGGCAAACCAAATTTTCGGAGATTCTCATTAAATCAGAATGCTAACCTGTAACTTAATCTTTTTGTATCTAGTACCAGCTCTTTATCATAGGATCATTGGGTTGGAAGGGGCAGTCAACAAAATGGGTATGCAGATATACCCAGTTCAGTGCTAACTCAGCATCTTGAAAAATCTTCCATTTCTATTCCATGGTTAACATCTACCTGGACTCTACTCCTTTGCTTTCCTTAAAATTTTTATTTATCTCTTCTAAGAAACTTAATTTCAGTGCCATTATATCTTTACAAGTCAAGAGCTACCTAATGTTTTATATTATAAAGTAAAATGTATGTGATACTTTGATTCCTTAGTTTATAAAATTGTCCATAAAGGAGAGCTGCACAACACATTTGAAAGAGATGTTTCACAACACTGAGGAGCATTTACAATGTCCTTTTACCCATGCTTCTTCAAATGCTATAGCTGCTTTAACAATCCAAAAAGTTGTGCTCCCTCACATTGTAAAGTGTTTCTTTGAAATCTTAGCTCACATGTACATGTTACTATGAGTTGTAAGTGTGAAAAGACATTAGAGAGTTTTCCTAGTAAAAAAACCACAACAGTGGTATTTCTGTGTAGACAAAGTTCAAGTTTTTCTGAAATGTTGTATTCCTTAATATGTATCTGTGGATAAGTATCTCTACTCTTTGCAGTCGCTATTATATTTTTGTTCTTCCTAAAGCTTTGTATTGTATTGCTGTATGCCTTGTAAATGAATTATGGTTGCTGCACTAACATATTACTAGCCATGTTTTTATATATGAGTAAAATACTATAATTATAATAAAAGTTCTCTACAATTTAACATCAAGTATATACTATGTGTGTAAGACTCCAGGAAGGATTCAGGCCTTAAAGTGGAACAACTTGTTCCAAGAGAGATTTCTGTGCATCCAGTCACTTGACCAACACATGGCAGAAACAAGACAGTGGCTTTTTACAGCTCAGTAGCAGCTTATGTTTCAAAATTTCTGTCATTTAATCAGGAAGCATCTAAATGCCAAGTATTCAGTATTTTAGAGGGATTCCCCAGTTGTGAGAATATTTCAGCTGGAATATAAACCAGAACTGTACTGGTGTGACAGGTTATTTCAGTTTGCAGCAAAGATTAAGATTTTTTAAAAAGAATCTTAAAAGCAGTTTGTATCTGAAAAGAAAGGCATTATAAAAGCTGACGCTGGTGATGTGAGAGCTCCTAATTCCCACACCAGAGAAAGCTGTTTAGTGAACAAGGGGCAGATGGCAGAGAGTTTCAAGGCAGAGAAATGAGCAGCAAAGTTTGTTAATTTAACAAGGAGGATGAGACTCAAGATGTGAACCTTGGGACTGACATATAGCAACATACAGGACAGGTTTCCTATGTGCTACTGTACACAGAAGTTCTTGGTACGTAGATGCCTTGTTAAGATGACTCACATCCCATGTCACAACACTCACCGACATAATAGCTGATAGAAATACATACCATACACACACAGAGAATTTTGAAAAGACAATATTCAATATGTACAAATTCCAAAAATATTTTTATAAAAAATAATTATTTTAAATACCATTTAAGCAGCCCAGAAAGATGCATCTAATTGGCACAATTTGAGTTGACTTCCCCCTCCCAAGAAAGAAAGGCATGCAATAATATAACCAAACATTTAAAAGGGAAAAAACCAAGTTTTAAACCAAGTAGATATTTATTTAAAATAACTGTGATCCAAACATATAATTAATTTTTTTTTTCCATTCAGTTGGATGACCTAGAGGAGACCTTTCTGCTTTCCAGAACATTCTGTTGTCTAATCTATTAGAATTAGAAAACAATCTGAAAAAGTATTTCCATTGTGCTGGAAAACATCTTTGATACCCCTCCATAATAACAAAGAAGCAGAATCTAAGCAGAAACTTGGTTTTAGGCCAGAGAGAAATTGCTTTGCAGTTTTTTGTTTTTACCCAGGTATTCTGATAATAATCAGGAAATACAGCTAGGTAGTTGATATAATTCTGAAAATTTCTTTCTTTGGCCATTTTTTAGCACAGAAAGAAGCCCATCTAAGTCTTTTGTACAGTTAGCCTACCAAGACTTCTTGTAAGCTCTCCCTGCATTTGAATTAATTAAAGTGCTGTTCTTTAGCTGTAAATCTTAAGAATTCAACAGTAAATTACTGAAAATTCCCATGAGATATGGCGTGAAGACCTGGAATCTCTTGATCTCTAACTGAAGTCCATTGGCTGATAACGTTTCCGCCTTTCTTGATAAAAGCAATGGGATGTCCGTTTTCTATACAGTTAGCAATCTCCCAAGTATTTATCTGCTCCATCATTGTCCTTCTTGATTTGTAAAGTCTGATTAATTTTCGGTGATGTTGTTATAGAAGTTCCAGAAGCTGCTTGCTCATCTTCTCTTCAGGAGATCCTACTTTCTGTTTTTGGCTGGAATTGTAGCAACAGATGCTTGAAATAAACCTATCAAGTCTTTAATTCCTTTAAATTCAACGGTTATGTTTTTATCTGCTTTTTGAAGATAAGGTAGTATGTTTTCAGAATTTTCTTTGGCAAATAGAGAAGAAGACGGCACTTCTGCTGATACCTCACTGTGGGTTAGTGTTGGGTTTCTCTCCTTTTGAAGCCATATACACAGCTGGTAAGCTGCTTCTCAAGTAGACTGACATAAACCAAGATTAGGCACATATGTATATATTCTAATAAAGGGTATGTGCAGTTTTTTAGATGAAAAACAATCCTCATAGTGGACTTATTCAATTTGTCCTGCCAAATAATTGTTTGATTATCTCTTTTCACACCTTTTCCTGATCTACAATGTCCATTTTTGAGGTGCAAAACCAGACATTTCCAACTTTGTATGAAGTTCTATCTTGAGTCATTTGCATGACCAAAAAATGTTCTTCTAAGAGTGACAGATAGCATATAACAAAGCAGATGACTGTCTTTGGATCACTGGCAAAATAAAATTTAACAAAGCCTCATTTTGGCAGATTCTTTGTGAAATGATTATCTTATTCCATAGTGGATGCTCTTCTTTTTCTCTGTGCACAGTCTGATGCTATTTAAATTCAGAAGGTTATTTTCAGTTTCTGTCATCTGCTCCCCTTCCTCTTCTGTGTATAAAAATCAAATATTTTTTTACTATGGAAATAAGCATCCAAAATATTTGTTTGATTTCCTTCTGCTTCTAGGAGGTTCTTTATAGGCTTCAACTATTGCATTCTTTATTTTTTATAAAGAACATCCATCATAGGAATCATAAAATCTTTTTATATCCTTTGTGCTCTATTAAGTTTGCTCTGAAACAGAAGATTTCTAATGAGAAATTAAGAAGTCAGTGTTACCTTTGTCTGATTTGATTTTTATGTTCCTACTGAAGTAGGAAATATAAACTACATAACTGTTTTCAGGTCTATTGACATTTTAAGTGATCTGTGTTTCCCACTGCCAATATAATGCTATATCTGAAGGCTGGAGTGGCTCTGATCAGGAGCCTCTCACTATTCATGGAAAGTAGTAATCCAATGTGTTCTCCAAGCAATGTATAAATTCAGTCTCCTCCTGGGAATTTGACCCTTGAAAGGTATAAATGTGGTCTCTTTGAATACAGCAATCTTAAAGAATTGGTTCTCTTAATGCAGAATTGCTATACAGTACTAAGGGTCTTAGGAATGACATTAGCACACTATTTTAAAACAGCTACAATAACAGCTGATTATGCCTGCATAGGATGGATAGGTTTCAATGGAATATTGTAATTTTTCTTTGGGCTATAATGTCTTCTGTAGTGTGGACTCAGAATGAGAATTCACATGGATTTAGAGGGGAAGCTAATTCTCTCCGTTTCTTATTCTTTTTGAATATCGTGGAACAATTTCGACTACTTCTTTTCAACAGAAAAAAAAAAAAGAGAGAGGCTTAAGTCATAGAGAACAATATAATGGCAAGCAATCTGGAAGTATTTCTCTTTATTTTGAGTATATATATATAGGTCAGAGATTGAAATACTTCTCTCCATGATATTAATTAGTCACTAGTTCCCTTGGTGAACTAGTTCCTGTAATTATATTTCTTTGTTCTTCTGCTATTTTCGAAACTCACTTATTCCCAAAGCAGGACAAAAGTTATGCATACTAGAAATTAAACTGTATTGTGAAGCTTCTGCATCTCTCCTTTTGATAGCAGTCTTTTCCAGATGATGAGAATTGAACCTTGTCGAGGGACGGGTGTCTTCATCCAAAATATGAGTTCTACCATTGAGCTGTGGCTCTTGTGTAAAGCATCAGTGCTTTCTCATCTAAACATGTTTGAAATTTCTCTACATGACCATATCTGAACAAGCCATACTCATTAAAATAAATCAGCGATCTTCATGTAAAGAAGTATTAGCTTACAAAAAAGGGTAGATCAGAATGATTGTATTGATATCTGCCTGGCAAAGAGTAAGCTTTTTTTAATTAATTTTAAATATTTGGCTTCACAAGCCATAAAAATAGACACGAGTAACCTGGTTGAAACTAAAAAAAAAAAAAAAAAGTTTTACAATCATTTAAAGAATTGTTTCATTTGGCATCTTCAGACTAAACTAATGGAGGGGGTTCTGTGTACTGGGGTATTTGCCTTTTGCACAATGTCATTTTCTATGCAAGAAAAAAATAAGATTAAAAAAATCCTCATGTAGTATCCAGTAATAAAATTCAAATAGCTATAAGGGAAATTAAATTCTAAGGTTCAAGAGCCTTAGATGACTCTTACTAGTTCAGAAAAGAAGAATACCTGTTGTTAAGATCCAATTTCCGCATTTGAGTCCTCTTCTTTTTGCTCGAGAGATTTTGTTAATATCTTGTTAAGAGTCATGCCAGTTTTGCTAAATGGATTAAAACACTGCTGACCACCTGGGTGAATGTAGAATAAATTACCATGATGTAGGCACAAAGTTGAGATTATTTGTCAGATAAATAAATCAGTGTGGCACACATCTGGTTATAATATGACCAGAAAGGCCTCGTATCATTTGTTGCTTCTGGGTTTTCTTCTATTCCTTCAACCTTCCAAAGAGAATTGAAATTTTGACTACATTTAAATTATCCATTTCAAGGCATATGGAACATTATGGTAATAATATTGCCAATAATCTGATAAACTAACAATCTGTATGTGTATATGAAAGGGAGTTGGATGCTTGGTTTACGACCTTCATGGTATATTCCAAACATATTCTTGAATATGCAACCACCCAGAGGCACTGGGAGTCAGGTAGCATATAAATTTAATAAATTATTATTATTATTATTATTATTATTATTATTATTATTATTATTATTATTATTATTATTATTTTATTGTCGGTTGCACAGTCAGCCAGTTGTTTAGACTGGATTTGGCATTTTTATCCACCTATCGAGTCCTTCCCAAAGATCTGGGATAGGCAGATGTTGTTTGATGGTGTTGAAGGTATCGTCGCAGGATGTAAGCTGTTCTAAGTAAAGCGGCCTTTTGCAATTGACTGATGGTGTTCCTGTCAATGCTGTATTCAATGGTGCTCCAGATGTTTTGGGATTGCACCCAAGGCACCTACTACTATTGGTACTACCTTTCTTTTGCCACAGTTGTTCTATTTCTATTTGCAGGTCTTTGTATTTTGTGATTTTTCTCCAGTTCTTTCTCTTCTATTCTGCTATCTCCAGGTATTGCAATGTCCACTATCCAGACTTTATTTGTCTTTCTTATCAACAATTGTTAAGTCTGGGGTGTTATGTGGCAGGTGCTTGTCTGTTTGAATTCTAAAGTCCCAGAGCACTTTAGCTTCTTCATTTTCTATACTTTGTCTACTTTGTGGTCCCACCAGTTCTTTCTTGCAGGCAAATGGTATTTCTTGCAGATATTCGAACGCACCATTGTTGCTACTTTATCATGCTGTTGTTTGTAGTCGGTCTGTGCGATCTTCTTGCAGCAGGTAACCAGGTGGTCCACTCTTTCTTCAGCTTCTTTGCAGAGGCGGCATTTGCTGCTGTTGCTGTCTTCTCAATTCTGCCTTTGTATGTGTTTGTTCTTAAGGTTTGGTCTTGTGTAGCCAGAATTAGCCCTTCTGTCTCTTTAACTTTCCTGTTCTTAGTGATTGCCAGGTCTTATTGTTATCTGCTTTGCCTGCTAGTTTTTCTGTGTAGTGGCCATGTAATACGTTGCTTTGCCATGTCTCTTTTCTATTCTTCATTTGGTCTTTCTTATAGCCCAGTTTGGTCTCTTCAGTATTCAGTAAGCCTTCATGGTGCATCTTCTTCACTGTCCTCCAGATATTTTTCTATGTCCTTTCTTCTTCTTTAACTGTCTGGTATACTTGCAACATTCCACACCCACTTAGCTTCTTGGTAAGTAGAGTCTGTCAACATTGCTGCATGGATGAAGGGCATGATTCATTGTCATTATTTTTCTGGTCTTCCTATTCAGGGCTACTAGTTCTGCTTGAGTCCAGTCCACTATTCCAGCTGTGTATCTAATGTCTGGAATTGCCCAGGTGTTAATTGCCTTGATAGTATTTCCTCCACTCTCATGATGTATTTCACTACTAACCTTTTTCATGACTTCAATGTGCTTGACGTTGTCAACTTGAAGGATGTCCAGGTATTTGTAGTGATCTTCTTCATCCAGACTCTTGATGTTATTTCCATAGGGCATCTTGATTCCTTCAGTTTTCACTATTTTCCCTCTGTTGATGGTAAGGGTGGCACATTTGTCCAGTCCAAATTCCATTGTAATAACTTGGTGGTATATTTGGACATTGTTGAACAGCAATTCTATTTCAAATGGCATTTTTACATACAGCTTCAGATTGTCCATGTAAATGAGATGGGATAGCCTGGCAGATGATTTTGACATTTGGTAGCCCTGGCCTGACTTGTTCAATATTGTTGACAGAGGAATCAATGCAATGACAAACAGCAGTGGTGATAGTGAGAGTTCCTGAAAGATTCCTCTCTTGATACTAACCTCTCCCAGTCTATCACCATTGACCAGCAACTGTGTCTTCCATTGTGCCATTGATCTTTGGACAAAGCTTCTGATGTTTCTACTGACTCCTGTTTTTTCTAGGCACTTGATTATCCAATAATGTGTCAGGGAGTCGAATGCCTTCTTGTAATTAATCCAAGCTATATTCAAGTTGGCCTTCCTTCTCTTGCAGTTTTCCAGAATCATCTTGTCAATTAAGAACTGATCTTTTGCTCCTCTTCTGTTTAGGCAGTTTCCTTTCTACCCAGGTGGAAAGAGCTTGTTTTCAACTAGATGCTGTTGGACTGCATCAGCTACAACACCAATTAGCAATTTGAAAGTTGTTGGTAGGCAAGTAATTGGCCTGTAGTTGCCTGGTGCTGCCCCTTTCGTTGGATCTTTCATTATTAGGTAGGTTTTGCCAGATGTTAACTTCACCTCCTTGCAGTATGTTGTTAAATTGGTTGGCAATGAGTGGGTGCAGACCAGTCAGATGTTTCAACCAAAAACCATGCAGTTCATCTTCGCCTGGTGCTGACCAATTCTTGATCTTCCTTGCCCCTTTTCTCCACCATTTCTGCTGTTATTACAAGTTCTTTCATTTCCACTTCTTTTTTTATTCTTATCCACCTCCTTTACCCAAGCTGCATTTTTGTTGTATTTATTTGGGTTGTCCCATAGCTGCACCCAGAACTGTACTGTTTCTTCTTTGCCAGGTATTGACTGGTTCATTGTAGTCTCTCCATTAATGGATTGGTAGAAACGTTTCTGACTTGACTGAAATTGGAGATTCTGCCTATAGTGTGCAATTCAAGCTTTGTATCTGCTGATCTTCTTGGCTAAGGCTGTTATTTGCTGCTTTATTATTTCCAGTGCTTTGAGCTTTCTTGTTTCTAGGTGATATTTCTTGATCAGGTATTCTTTGGTCTTCTTGTTCTGCAGCTTCTTCTTCTTTTTTTCATCTGTTCTGGCTTGCCTGCATCTGAATTTAGCATGCTGATCTTATTTTCCAGCCTGATCTTCCATTTTGGGGGTACACTGTTTGGCTTTCTTTCTTGTTTGTTGATTTTGCATCCAAGGCATTCAGTTATAACTGCAGCCATGCTGTACATTAGTTGGTTTGTTTCTTGCAGTGAGCTGGTGTTTATATTTGATGTTACAGTATTGGGATCTTTTAATACGTGGTAGCTGTTTCTTTGTAACAAGCTTCAATGCAGGTAACCTTATTCTGTTGTTTTTGTGCTGTTCTAGATGTTCAGTTATTCTTTGTTTCAATTCCTCTTGTTTTTTAGTTAGAGAGCTTTGTTCTTTCTGAGGAGAAGGCAGAGGAGAGGGTGCCTAATTTGGGAATGAAAATGATTCAATAGCTATGCTGGCTTCCTCTACTTCAGACTCCCCCTGATTTGCCTCTACAGTCTGAGCTACTTCTGGCAAGGCTTTGGTTTCTTTTCCCTGGATAGACCTTTATAGTTCTTGCAATTCTACTTCTGTGAATACTTTATTTCATATTATAAACTGACATTGATCTGCTAGCCTTTGTTCTGTTATTTCTGATTCTGGATGTTGTTCTTTCCAAGTGGTACTTTCTTTTCAGATAACTTCTTCTCGTTGGACTTGATTTGTAATAGCAATCATTATTTCTTTGTTTTTAGTCTTTGTATATTTGTGATGGATAAATAACTTTTCTTCCCATAATCCTGCAACTGCTGGCCCTGGTTGCAGTCCTGAGTCCTGTAGCCCACTTGTCACCAAATGTCCAGGAACTAGAACACCTAGCGCAGTCCTTGTTGACCTAGGCAACAACTGATCTGGCATAGGTTTCTGTAAATTACATCTCACCATATTGTTTATGGGAGAGATACTCTTTGTCTGGCTCCGCTGATGAGACCTGTCCAGTACGGTTGAACCTCTGGCATAGCTCTCATCCTCCTTGGAGCACTCAAGCCCCACAACCATGTCAAGGTAGTTCTCACTGGAGGAGGAGGAGGAGGAGGAGGAGGAGGATGATGATGATGATGATGATGGTGATGATGATAATGATGATGATTACCTTGTTTAAGGTTGATTTTCATTTATGTTCATATCAAATGTATTTCTTATTGGTGGCTAAATATGGTTTCAGTGTGTAAAATAATTAATATATAATTAATTTTGCTGGCAGGAACTGAACTGCCTTTTCTTTATTTCCAGTATACTTACTAGCTTCTATATTAATTATTATTTAGTCATATGAACCATGGACTAGTCAAATTAAGGCACATATAAGTCTATATCCAGCTGGAATGTATAGTGATATGAAGCTCAGCCTTAAGCAGTTTTACAAAAATGATGGTCCTGAAAAGTTAAATAGGACTTACAGCTTAACAATTAAAGTGAGCTCAAAGTGTTTTATTTCAGCTACATTGTGTCCATGCAGTAATTTACTGTTGGTAAGATATTACTCATCTATCTTTGATAAAATGCTGTTAATATCATTGTCCCATGGTTCCCTTGCAGGGTCTGCTAGGACTTATTTGGTCTTTCCACATTCTGCATTACCAAAGTGACAGAAGAGAAAAAAATGTGCCTGTGCAAAGCACTGTATCAGAAGATGCAGTTTGTAATATATGGGAGGCACTAAATTAATCTTTAGATTAAACATTTTGATGACTTTGAGAGAGTCTATGTCTCGTAGCATTTCTTCCCAGTAAATGCCTCAGGCCGTTTATTATCTTTTTTTTTTTTTTTTAGTGAGTTTTAGCCATGTTCATTAACAATACAGAGAGTTTGGTGAAGACTGAAGCAATCTGTATTATGAAAATCCACTTAAAGTGTAGATGGATTCCACTCTTGCTTTATTCACGTGCATCTCTTATCTCTTGCCTGTGGTGGCATTGATAAATTATGTGCTCCGAATTATCTCAGTGATTGCTTTGCATGGTTTATGCACCAGCTTTGGCACAAAGACCCTGGCTTGTATCATGCCGGAGTTCCCTGTGATGTCTAAAATGAAGAACTCTGGCTTACCCTCAGTTGTTTAATGAGAAAAGGAGGATTGGATGTAATCAGGGGGAGAGAAGGAGCGAATGTGTGCAGAAAGTATATCAAAATCAAGATCATAGTTTGATGCTGTTATTTTTAGAGCATATTTCATGCTGAACTTTGAAACATTTGGTTTTGTCAAGTGTTGGCTTTACAGTTGCTTTATGAACCTGAACACATGGTTTAAACTGAGAAAGAGTTATTCTGTATTTTATTTTATATATACAGTATATATCACTGGAATTGTTTCATGGCTGAAAAGCAAACTGCATTGAATATGGCTCAGAGAAGTATAATGTCCATTTAATTGTGTGAATGCCTGATAGGATTTTGGATATGCCAAAGCAGCTACTGAAAAGAGGATAACTTCCAGGGTAGCAGAAGTTGGAAGAGACCTAAAGGATAGGCTATTACTGCACAGGGAGTCCATTTTATTGGAATTAGAACAGCAGTTCAATATGCTTTTGTATACTCAACTGACTGAATGGAATAAGTAATGGATTATTTAATAAAACCTATTGAAATCATCTGGGAAGTAACTGCAGATAATTAAATAACTCAGGTATTTTTACAGCTCAGTCCTGAACTGCACAGTAGTTCTGCAAATTCTATGTAGAGATAATATATTGAATCACAGAATATTTCTAGCTGTTGATAGGACACAACGTTCCCATTATATCAGGGAAGGGTGGCAAAGTGACCTTTGATGACTCAGCCATAACTGACTGTTACTTTTAGAAACTTTATGGTAACCAGGAATTACCAGAATTTATCCTGATCCAAATTAGTTCATTGGAATTATCAAATTACTACTACTACTACTGCTGCTGCTGCTGCTGCTGCTGCTGCTGCTGCTGCTGCTGCTATTCTTCTTCTTCTTCTTCTTCTTCTTCTTCTTCTTCTTCTTCTTCTTCTTCTTCTTCTTCTTCTTCTTCT
This sequence comes from Python bivittatus, assembly GCF_059951505.1. NCBI lineage: Eukaryota > Metazoa > Chordata > Lepidosauria > Squamata > Pythonidae > Python > Python bivittatus. Next base: position 11,598,996 of record NW_028277030.1, on the reverse strand, counting down.
TCTTCTTCTTCTTCTTCTTCTTCTTCTTCTTCTTCTTCTTCTTCTTCTTCTTCTTCTTCTTTCCCACCTTTTTTATATACAACTCACGCTGGCAAACATACCTAATACTTCTGCCACCTGTTTTATCTAATTGTATCTCTTCTTTATCGTTCTTCGCCTAGCTTCTTCATTTTCTATTCTTTAACCATAAAGTATTTCAAGATTGTGCTCTAGTACTTACTTGATGCAATCAGAAATTATTTATCCAACAACCACTTATTGGGGAATCATATTTATCTTATTTGTGTATTGTCGAAGGCTTTCACGGCCGGCATACAATGGCTGGTGTGGGTCTTCCGGGCTTTATCTTATTTGTTTATATATTTGTATGGACTCTGTGAATGCTTTTCAGGATGATGATGATAGTTGGATTTTATTTCCATGAATATCTAAAAGTGTATTCACAATTCTTTTAGGCAAGTAATTTTCTTTCTTCTTTTCATAATTCTAGAATTCTGATTTTGCAAAAAAGGTATTTGGAGTAATCATAATATATTTATTGCAAGCAAACTGAATTTGGTGCATAAATTTTTTGGAACTCAATACTGTGACTTGTGGTATTGGTTGCTATTTCATAAGCTTTTACAAAATATTCAAGATATTTACCTAGGAAAGATTGGTAGTAATATCAGTTCAGTTGAGCCTCAGTTCTTAGAAGTAACTAATCTGTTTCTCTATGCTAATGTTAAAAAGAAGATACCTAAGCCTTTTGAAAATTTTAATATTTTTTCTGGTCAGGAAACTGGGCGTGAAACATAATATGCTTCTGCTTCATAAAACGTTTAACATGGGATCATTGACACACTCCAGAATATAGACACAAAGCACTGATTTGCTTTTAAGGTCACATTTTTACTTTTTGAAACTCAGATATTACATTGAGAAATCAAGAAAGTCTAATGTCTAAACATGCAGCCTAAAGAGGAAATGGCTGATAGCAAGTCAAGCCAACTGCATAGTGACTAACTCTACTCTGAATCAAAGCATCAGATAAGAAATTTCTGACCTGTGCATATTATGGCCTGCTTATTGACAGAGGTAAGCAAAAGAGCTCCTTTCTAAACCTCCCTGATTCTTTTTGGTCAGCACTCAAAGGAAGTCACCTCCACCACCCCAGGTCCACCTATTCCATACTCTTAACCTTGTTGGTAAGGTAAGGTGGTCAGGCCCAGAGTTCCTTTACTTACAGGTGTCACAGCATACCTCATAATCACCTCCTTTAATTTGCAAAATTTGCAAGAAATGATGCCAATGTTATTAAATTAAAAATAATTTATTTTTTTTTCTGCAAGAAAGTATGCCAATTTTTTGCAAGAAATAATGCCAATTAAAATTTCTGAAAACTCAGCTATAAACTGGGGAGAAAAAGATGAGTCCAACAGCCAACTGAGGAAATCAACTCAGAAAAATCAGCTCTAGCAGCTGCAAAGCTCACACTTGAAATGAGGGATAGGTAGATGGGATGCTGGCTATAGTTATATAGGAAAATGTTTCTTTTAATAAGTAGTGCAGCCAGTAAAATCTTGCATGACTTCATCTCATTCAAATGGGTAGGAGAAATTCATCTTTAGTTAAGTCTAGAGGAATATGCATTTTTACTACTGTAATACGTATTGTAAAGATAGGTATTCTACAGTCTTCCAGTTGATGTTTGCTGAATTACAACTCCCAGTTAACCTGAACATTGACCATGCTAGGAGTTGTAACTTGGCAACAGCTGGAGGCTACACATTCCATACCTCTGCACTATCAAAAGGCTACATATAGCTGAAATTGAACCTTGACCTTTTTGTGTATTATATAGCATTGTACACTCAACTGTTCTAGTTGTAGTATATACCTACCATGTCAAAACAACGTAAGTTTTTTGTTCTTGTTGTTCAAAACCCCTATGATTTGCCTTATGCTGAGTGTTAAGTATCACTGGGATCATACCAAGCCAAAATCTAACAAACTACGTTGCAGCTTGGTGCGATATGTGAACCCTGGCTATAATGAGAATGGATACTTACCAAGAGAAAGTGAGGAGACTATTGACAGAAGAGCTACTTAGAACAATGAGGTTCCAGAATTCATAGATGCAATCATCAAACAGTGAAAAAAATGGCTGATGTAAGTGTGGTTTTCATTTATTTATTTCCAGAAACAGGTCTGCTGCTTCTTCCTTGTTGCGATCTCCAATTTCAAACACCCCCAAACACATACCCAGAGGCTCAATGAATCTGCTGGAATGCCATTGCAAGAATTTTATTTTTAATCCTTGATTTCTATGGAAATGAATACTGATTTAAATGAAGACAATTTGCAGTTTAACTAGTTTATTTATTTATTAAATTTATATGCCACCCATCTCCCCCAGAGGGTGACTCTGGGCGGCTTACAATTAATTGAATCTTTTAGATTACTGGCAAGATAAATTTGATCCACTATGGAATGATATGAATGAGATATTGTTTCAGCAGTATGGAAGATGATGCCGAGCCTTGCTTATGAGAAGCAGTGTAACAGCCAGTTCTTCCATCTGTACTACATTGGGCTGACAGCCAGTAGAGAAGATGATGAGGAGCTCTAGGGAGTAAGACTTATCAGCAAATGAGTAATCTATTTAGCTGATTTGCATTTCATAGTTTGATTTCTTTTAACTGCCAAAGCAGAATCCCACCTGCCAATAGCATCATCTCTGCCAAAATACTTATCCCAGCATAAAAATTATCAAAAATTATAATGAAATGTGAAAAGGCTTTGAAGGTTTGAGAAATGTTCAGTAAAGGCAAAGAGAAGAGGTTTAATTTGTGAGGAAAACGTTAGAGGCAGAGAACCACAAGTCTCCATCAAATATACAATACTTTCAATTTTGTGCAGCGGAATAAAGAAAGCCAGATAGAAGCCTTTCAGATATATAATACTTCATTTTTAAGATCTGTCCTGGATGATTCTGTAGATGGCACTATTATCTCTCCATTAAGAAAGATTTAATAGACCTGAGAGTTAAAGAAGTTGAAGAAAGGAATTCTCACGATGCATTCAAGTGACGCTTAGTATGTGGCTCAAGAACGGGGAGTTTCAATTATGTTTCTCAAGGAGAAGGATCTCAGTATGTAACAGTCTTTGAAACATTGATCTGTGAAGTTTTTTTCTTTCACTAGACCACTTTCTGCCAAATGGCAGAATGGTATATAAACACAGGTCTAGACGTTTGCTTTGTCTAATAGGTGTGTCTCTTTAAATGATGGGCCTGCAGGTCTGAGCAGGGTGTGATTCCATATTCATTTTAATTGCTGAACAGTAAAATGTGGAGAATCCTGAACTATCAACAATGTCTAACTCTTGCAAACTCTTGGAAAAACATCCCCTACACTAGACTGCTGCAATGTGCTATGGCAATCAAGACTGATTCAACAGACTTTGCTGACTGACATGACAGGAGCAGCAAGGCTCACTGAGTCATTTCATTCTTACAGAACTCTACAAGTTTCTTCCTGCTCACCTCTGCGCCACATAGCAAAAATACAATAATGACAACAGCAACAATAGTAAATGTGCATATGCTGTTCTCAGCTGTGTACGCTGATCATTTCACTCTGCCCAAATTATTGCTGACGTAATCTTTTAAACAATGTGTAGATCAGAAAGACAACCCCAACCCACACACCCACATAATAAATGATGATAGTGTATATGGCCGTTCTGAATGTTTGGTATCTGTATTCTTTTCCCACATCTGTCCCAAAAGATACTCACATCCACTCTGCCTTAGTACAGCACAATGTAATTGTTCATAAGGATAACAAAGTTCAGATGACCTCTTTACCTGCGTCAACGGAACGTATCAGAAAAGTGCAAGATCAGAAGGGTGACAGTCACCCTCACTGCCACATAATGCAGCTACATCTCCCTAATGTCATTTGGACAGTCTGTACTCTGTGGTAGGAGGACCCTGGCCTAATCTTTTTAATCTGTGGGAAGAAGAAGGAGAAGAAGAGGAGGAGGAGGGGGCAGCGGCAGTGGTGGTGGTGGCGGCAGCTTTTCTTTTGGTCACAATATCTTTCCTGGGATGCAACCATTGATTGATTGCTGCATCCCAGGAAAACTACTATGAGTTGCTGCTCAAAAGTAATTTTCTCACCGAGTTCTTAAACCTTAATTGTTCTTACCACTTTTTTTTTCCCAAGAAAGAAGGGGTATACTACTACTAATCACTCTTTTGTTTGTTTCAAAGACTCATTCCAATTATGTTTTAAATGCTTGTTAGAGTATCACTGCAGGGCTAGGGCTCATGCTCTAAGATAATAAAGGAAAAATGTAATAGTATAATTTGGAGATTAATAACAGCGCACAACACAAGTCAGACTGATTATTCTAGCTTGGAGAGTCTAGCTCCCTTTCAGTGCTATTGCCATTTGGATTACAGTACTTCAAAATATAGATTAAAAAAAAAAGTTTCTGAAAGTAGTGCAGTATTTTCTCTGGAACAAATGGCAATCACTATCTTTTGCTTGAGGTTCATGTCAGTTGGTAAGTTGAAAACACTCCCAGAAGCTAGATAGTAAATTTTGTCTTAATATTAAGTTGTGTATCCCCACTTTCTGTGATGTGCAGGTTTTGCATTTCTAAACTACAGCATGACAGATGGAAGCAGAGGATCTGGGAAGCTAACTTTGAAGAAAAGTTCTCCCAATAGTTCTTCCAAAGAAAGCCTTTTTGAAATTATCCTTTGGTAACTTTGATCAAGTTATCTCACCGCTTGCTATTTTTGCATATTTGTTTGCAAGCAGAGCTTGAAAGGTAATCATATAACTCAATGGGGAGTTTACAATGAATTCACATGTTTCTAAGCAGTTATCTAGAGAAGCCAAATGAGCTGGGAGACCATATCAGGAGCAAAGGCTTTGCTGTTGCATATCTTCTTTAACCTAGTGACTTCATGAAGTATAGCGTGTCAGATTTCCTTAAGGAAATTTTTCCTTCTTGCTACATAATGCACCAGAGTTTAGCTTATGTGTTCTGTGAAAAGGTCAATGCTGTCTGTATTCTGGCTTATAATGTCATGTCCTCCTTTTACTCTTGCTCTCCACTCATTCCATATGGTTATTGCTGTCCATATTTTAATCATAGCTCACCTTTTCTTGGGGGAAAAAGTATGTTTATGAAGCAGTGGTTTGGGGTTGCCATCCAGATTTCTGAATACTTACAAAGAATGAGGAATTCATCTCAAAGTCCTATTCTGAAATGCAGATGAATATGTTGAAGGCATTAGAAAGCCATATTTGCAAGGGTTTAATATGAATGACACAAGTTAAGCTCTAATGAACCTTGATGTTACTGGCCCACTAGTGCTTATCTCTCTCTCTTCACCTTTCAGTTTCAATTCTCATTTTATTTTCAGATTTTCTTCAGTTGGGCTGCCAACTTTTCCAGGAACAGTGTTTTGCAGTTTTGTTTCTGGCATTATGTTTTCTTTGAACCTTCAGTGAATTAACATGGCAGAAACAGACACTGAAAAATCCATCAGAACCCAGCTAGGTTGGACCAAAGGTCTGGAGTATTTGTTTCCCTGTTTCAGAATTATACCATCTAGAGTTTCAGTGTTTGAACTGGGCAGCTATATAAATGCTCCAATAAGAAGTTAAATAATAATAAATAAACAATATGCTTTTTCTGTTTCCCTTTCTCTCTCTATTTAATCTTTTCGAGCTGTGTTTCTGATTGTAAGATTTATACCCTGCTAAGAGATCTTAATAGATCTTCAGATTAGTTTATAGCTTAATGCTAAAGTTTGCAATGATTCCTCACAAGACTCACTTTATAATGTGGATAAAACTTAAAACGGGTGGGGAAGCTAGTAGTTCAGGTTCTGGAACTACTACTACTACCACTTCTTCTTCCTCTTCCTCTTCTTCTTTGTCTTCCTATTCTTCTTCCTCTTCCTCTTCCTCCTCCTCCTCCTCCTCCTTCTTCTTCCACAAATGAAGAACATGACTTCCTGCTATTTCAGGCAAGAAGCACACAAAATTTGCAGTTTCTTTGTTTGTTTGTTTATTTAATTTCTATAGCTGCCCATCTCAACAAGTATATGCTCCAGAACAAGTATAATTTAAAGATAAAAGAAGAAAATCTCTCCCCACCACCCAGGTGGGGGAAATGGGAAATATTGGCCATTTCTCCCACCCACCCACCTCCACAAAGAGGGCAGATTCATGCTTGCCATGAATCTGTCCTCCTTATGTCATTATCCTACCTACTGTGGCCCTCCCCTCCCAAAGGTTATGGGACCTTAGCCATCATAGGATTGCCCACCTCTGATCTGAAACATTATTGTTACACTTTATTTTAGATTAAACTGATAAAAAAAAAACTATTCAGGGATAAACCAAATGCTGTTATTTTAGTTCAATAACTTCTTTGTGGTAACGAGCAACATGGTATGGTTTAGCAAGCTGTGAATAACATTAAAAGGATATGGTAGAAGGCTGTCAGTGGCTACTAATCCTGATGGTTGTAGAGAATACTTCTGGTACTGAAAGGAACAAGCAAGAGGTGGATATTATACTTGGCATGATGCTGTATGGATCTCAGATGTGTATTTACAAAACTTCTCAGTCCTTGAACAAATGGAAACAAAATTCTTAAAATCAACAGCACATATTCCTGACCTGACTTCTAATGCCACCACCAGATTAGAGCTAGGTTGCATCTCATTTGAGGCCCAGGCAAGACTATGTTGGCTAAGATTCTGGGCAAAACAAATCACTTGGGGAACCTCATTGGTACATCTCAGGATATATATCAGTCTACTCTGAAAAAAACAAATAGACCAAGTTCTGAGACAAATACCTACTTGCTTTAGGCCTAGAAAAAAACCTAGTAGAATTTAAGCAGAGGTTATGGGACTTAGACATTCAAGTAGACAGAGCCAAACTTTTCCATCTCTCTTACAGGCGAATTGCTCTCTCCCCTTGGAAACTCTCCAATTACTTTGATAAGATTCTGTACACCCCACATAAAAGGGTCTTCTCCTTACCCGTATAGATGCTCTCTGTACTAGGGTGACAGCTGGTCGATGTGGCAACCTTCCATATGAAGATCGAATATGTACTTGCTCAAACATAGAGGTTGTGTCTGCTTCATGCATCCTTTTAAAATGCTCACTGTACTCTCATTGGTGATCAGAGCTAATACACACTCTTGAGTCTGATAGACTCCACTCATGATGAGGAGATTGAGGTATTTTTACTAAAGGACCAAAACCCAGGTGTTTCGAAGGCAGTAGCAAAATTTTTATTTATAGCCTTAGCTTATAGAAACCGTTCAGTGCCTATAATGAATTGCTGATTTTATAGGGTTTCTCCCTTTTATATATGTATGTATTGTTACATATGTATGTATGAATGGTGTGCTGTATTTTTAATGTTGTGACTTGATCTTGGACTGTTGATTAATTAATTAATTATAAATACTCCTACCTGCTGCACATTTCCTAGAAGCATCTGGGTAAGGCCATGGGAGTCCTGAGCTTGGTGGGACTTTTTCATCCAATCCAGCAGAGCTTGTTTAACGGTTATATCATGATTGCCCATAGCTCCAAAAACCAACATATTAGTAGTTGTCACAACTTAGCGGATTATAACCCCAAGTACCATATCAGCTGCTGCAGGTATAGCATAGCTACAGAAAGAGAGAGAGAGAAAAAAGAAGTACATTTGTAAAGGAGCCTCTCTTCACTGCCACTTACAACTGCGGACTTGGGTGACAGAGCTCTCCATATAGTAAGCTTTCCTTTCAAGAATAAAAAAATCCAATCTTTTGTTACCTTGTTTGTGAACTGAGCCAAGAGTCCAAACTATAGTAGCTGTTAGATTTTCTTACCTAGCTTGGTTTCCACAAGCCCTTCAAAACTCTAACTTCATAATGTATCAAGTTTTGTATTTCTATAGCAGGCAGATTGCACAACCTTTCTCCTCTTCTGGCCACATGCAACAATATTAAGGACTTCATAAAGAATAGAAATTAAAAATATGCTCAAAGGTGTCATTATACATTACACATGCATTTGCTCCATCCCTTTAAGTGAGAATTAACTTCTACCTGTGTACATAATTTACAGCAAATAAAGCACACTTAAAAAACAAACAAACCGACCTTGAAATACACATCTAAACAAGCCCATATGTTGCAATGAATTTAACTAGAGCTCATGAAATTGTGTTTAAATTGGAATGGTTGTTAAATTTGCAGAGCCAGTTAAAATAAATCTGCCAAAGTCAAAATGTCTTATGCTCCTGAGAACTACAACTGTTATATAGTAGTTATATTTTTTTACAATTATACATAGGCAGCACTCTTTTCTACAGGCACAAATTCTTTCTACTGTACCTTGACAAGTCATGATAGGAGGGTTCAAAGTTCAAATTTTCATTTATCCAAGAATTCCTAGATGATATGATCTAGTCACTATCAATCAACCTAACCAACCTTTCAAGCAACCTTACATGCTGCTGCAAAGTCTTAGGTGGCTTGCTCTACATCTGGGCACATGAACTTCCTATCTTGGTTCTCAGCCCCAATCCCTCCTGAGTGATAACTCCATGGGAAGAACATTTGTGGTTAGCTAGTCCTAGCTATTCACACATTGTAAGTGATTCTGGATGAAGTCATGAAAAGGTATTTCCCAACTGACTGTATAATCTGAAGAGACCTGTCTTGCAGAATTGTTTTTAGGGTAGAGTTAAAAACTCCATATGGCAATACCCAGTGCAACTTAAATGAATGATGAGATACATACTGTATAGGAACCTTGTATGTGCCATCCAGAAGAAAAGTAAACTTCCTATCTGTGAGGACCTGATTGAAAAATATACACACATGGCCTGTGCCAAAGAACATGGCAGTGTTTTGGTTGATCAAAGCCAGCTGGGAGATGTCATGTAATTGGATCCTAACAGCAGTGAATGCTTCTCTGTGGGAGGGACTTGTTCCACTTGTTTTGAAGGAGCAGTAGTTTGTCCCCTCATTAAGAAGCCATCCTTGGATTCAACAGTACTGGTCAACTTTCATCCAATTTCCACCCTTCTCTTTTTAAGGAGGGTTGTGGAGAAGGTGATAGGTGCACAGCTTCTGGGGGGCTTGGAGGAAGCAGATTATCTGGAGTCTTTCCAGTTGGGATTCAAACCAGTTTATAGTATGGACACAACATTTGGGCACATTTGTGGTTGACTTCTGGAGGATTTGAGATGGAGGCAGTTCATCTGTTCTTACCCTTCTACTGCAGATCCCTCAATGGCTTTCATTACCATTGACCATGGCAACCTTCTGAACTGGCTTTGGAGGCTGAGGGGGCACTGTTTTACAGTGGTTCTCCTTTCTCTTGGGCCAGTAGCAGTTGGTGTTGGTATGGGGAAAAGGTCTAGCCCTAGATTCCTCTTATGTGGGGTACCTGCTCAACTCTCTTTTGATCCTATTTAATATCTACATGAAACTGCTGCGTGAAGTCATCCACTGGCATGAGGTGAAATACTGTCAATATGCAGATGCTACTCAACTTTAGATTTCCACCCCTGGCTGCACAAGTAATGTTGTCAAGGTTCCTATCTAGTGCCTGGAGGCTGTGAGAGTCTGGATGGGGGAGAACAGGTTGCAGCTGAACCCTGGCAATATCAAGTTAATTTGGGATATGGGCCCCCCTGCATCTGCTGATTTTTCATTTTTGACTCTGGACATGGTAGCACTCCTCCAGACAGAGTTGGCGTGCAATCTGAGGGTCCTTCTGGACTCACAGTTCCTACTAGAAGAGCAGGTGGCAGCCATGGCTGCCTTTTGCGCAGATTCGTCTTGTGTGTCAGTTGTACCTGTTCTTGGACCAGGAATCTTAGCTTATTGTCAGAATCCACACTGGTATTGTGATTCTTGAGGATCAGGCTAATGATCAATCTAATCCAACATACTGTTTCCATTGGTCACTCACCAGATGTCCCAGTAAAGCCCAGCAGCAGTTTATGAAGTTAATAGCCCTTTGCTAGTTTTATTTATCAGCAATTGGCTGATTTTGCATTCTTTATGAAATGAAGGCTTTCTTGTAGAAGAAAGTTCAGCATATAACAGCAGAGTAACACAAATGTACGTTTCACTGCAGTTCTGACATTATTTGATGTATTGATTTATTTATCCAGTTTTTGTCCTACCCTTCTTTCTGGAAGATATTGCACTAATGGCAAGAAAGAAAACAATCAATTAAAATATAATTAAAATGATTAAAATTACTATTAACTAATTAAAACTGAAAGGAGAAAGGTTTTGATTCTTTTCCTAACAGTGAAAAAAATGAGGGTTAAACACAACTCCATGAAAATAGATTGCATAGCTTGGAATCTACAGGAGAATACTGTCTTCCATGTGTCCAGCGAACAAGATTCAAAAAGTGATGGCAGTCCATTAGATGATTAGTCCCCATGCTATATTGAGGTTAAAATCAACACTTTAAATTTGTGCCTGAAAAACAGTTGGCAACTAGTGCAAGTCTTTCAGCATAGTCATTAGATGCCCTGATGTCGTACACTATTTAAAGTCTGGCTGCCACAGTTTGCACCAATTAAATCTTCTGGGCAGTCCTCAAAGGTAGCCCCATGAAGAGCACATTTTAGTGGTAAGTAAGGATGTAAGTCATGTTGATAATATTTGGATTTTTATTTCTGAGTGGAACTGGAATGTTTGGAATTGTCTTAATCTTTTTCATTTCCATTATGTTTTCCTGAAAGGTGGCAAAAGATGAGCTCCAGTCCAACTTATATGGTCATTAGTGCACATGACATGACATTACACCATTTTATTATTTAGCCTCTCTGTTTTTCTCAGGGACAAGACTAGAATCAAAGAGTAGAAACTGCAAGTGTGCAGATTACAGCTAAACATTAGAAGAAGTTTCCTAAAACTGAGGGCTGTGTGACAGGAGAACAGACAGTATCCAGAAGAAGTAAGCTGTCCTTTGACTGAAATGTTTTATCAAACATTAATTATTCAAATTTTAAGCCTTTGATTTTTTTTTTTTATTCTATGATTGTTTACATTTTCAGTCAAGGTTACTTAAGTTACTCTTCCAATCATTCTATATACATTTCAACTCAGCGGAAAAGGAATTTTGACCTAGTTTTAACAGAAAACGTAAATATGGAACTCATTTTTGAGCTTTCAACAGTGTTTTGAGAGACCATGTTCATGTACAGTGTCCCCTATGTTTAATTTGAAAAAGAACTGCCATAATAAATAACAGTAGACTAATAACTTACTAAGAAAGTTTTCTGAAATTGTATTGTAGTTTTTCTCCACAATTTTTTGTTTAAAATAATGTAATTAAGTTGTGGTAATTAGATCCCAGTGGGATGAATTCAGATCCCTTTCCCTTCAACCCAGCAAGGATTATATATTAAGATATCATTTCAGTAGGAATGGAAAACAGAAATGGAATTTATGATAAGGAGCAGGGATAACAATAAAAACTTTATTCCTGTACCTGGGAATATCTCCTAATGTGCTGCAAATGAATTCTAAAATATCTGATCTCTCTTTTCCTATTTGCAGTTAAAAGCATTTTCCCTCTCTTAAAAAAAAGATAAACACGGTCAGTAATTTAATTTAGTGGATTACAACCCAAGTTAAAATGCAGTATTTGAATATGAAGGCAATGCATATTACAATCCTTGATATGCTTATAGCAGAAATGCTGCAACTCAAATGCTGCTTACATGGAAGGTTAAAAGTTGGCAGAACAAACAATAAGAAATGTTAATCTAAATACCCAAAGCAATCCTTTAAGTAAATATTAGGAAAATAAAGCTTTCTGAAGCAATCTGAAATGGACTGGAATCAGAGAAAGTTTGGGTATCTGTACATAGGCAGATGGCATGCATGCCTAAAGGTGGGTCATGTTACAAGATCTTTAGGCACCTTAAAGTCTCCATAGATGTTAAATATTTATCTCTGTGGCTGTTAAATTTACCTTGGGATAACATTTATATTATACACATAAATTCTTTAAATATAAATAGACCAGGTGTGTTATTTATCAATATATCACCGAGACTGAAATAGACAAAAGGAAAGAGAACATAAAGAATTGCATTAATAATTTGCATTAAATCTAAATCAAAATAATTTATTTCTAACAGTTCCACAATGGCATTTGCCTTTGAAGTACTATTTTATTTAGACTTCTAATTATTAAAGCTCATAAATTATCTTCTCCTTCTCCTTCTCCTTCTCCTTCTCCTTCTCCTTCTCCTTCTCCTTCTCCTTCTCCTTATCCTTATCCTTATCCTTATCCTTATCCTTATCCTTATCCTTATCCTTATCCTTATCCTTATCCTTTACTTACCATACTTATTTTTATAACCTTCTATCAGAGGGAAATGCAGCCTGTTGAATTACAACACCCGGAGTCTATCATTGGCCATGCAGACTAGTGTTACTAGGAATTAGACATGACTTATATCTGGACGGCCACTTTCCATTCTTCTCCATCATACTTTTCTCCTTAGTGAATATCCCTCAAATGCTTCTTTCTGGGTTGATGCTCTAGCTGCCTGTCAATTTTTAAAATTTTTTCTCAGCATAAAACCACAGCTGTAACAATAATAAATGATGCAACAAATCTAGGCAAAACAGGCAAATAAGATTGTTCTCTTAAATGACAGTGAGCTTTATATAGTGAGGGAAGCAGTTGTGGAAATAAGAGCAAATAATTATATTAACTGTGTCAATTTCTTGTCTTTTGGATAAAATATTTGGACTTGAATTCTGATCTTTCCTGGAAATGGTTAAGCTCTGTAGTGAACATTTCAACTCTTTCTCTAGGAAACAGAAAATCTAGTAAATGTTTTACATTTAAAGTCTGTACTGGAAGGTTTTCAGCAGTACATAAATTTAACAGAGGTTGTCACATTCAAAAAGCATTAGAGCACTGTAAAAGAAGACTTTGGAGAATAAGTGTGATGACTAATGAAACATTGGCAGTCTAACTCTTGGAACAACATTCATCTTTAATGGACAATAATCCCCATTGAATAGCAAGCATAAAATAGAATGTGTCACTTATAACCTGTTTTGAAGATATCCAGAATCTATAAACATGTTTCTGGCTTACAAACATTAGGTTTGCCTTGACCAGAAAGCTTGACTCCTATTGCTATTTATCACTGAATGTCTAACATAATGCATTTCAGTAATTTTAAAGGGCAAAAACCTCATTTGCAGCAAATGTTTTTGCATGCCTGTTTCATTTCAGTACAATAATATCTATTTGTATGTTATATTTAAAGCATAATTAAATATTTTCTTCAATCTCTGTGTATTTTGGATGAGTATACTAACATACCAAGTTTTTTAAAAGTCCTTTTAGAAGCTGAGAATTATATGAAGCTCTTGTTAGTAGCATTAGCAAAGTCTGCAAGAGGGTACTTTGCCTTTCAGTGATACAAGTCTTGTTAAATAAGAAAGAATTGATAGGGTGACAGATGGGGGGGGGAAGTGATGTGCTCATATTGGTGAGAACTTTTTAAAGGGACAGCTCTGTCAGCAACAAGTCTCCCATCTCATTTGATTTCCCAAAGCTCTTGCACCAGACTGGTTTTCAAAAGCTGGGAATCTTAAAGCCAGCCCCTTTGAGAAAAGAAAGAACTTGGAAATATCGAAAGCTTGAATAGATAACATGTCTTCTCTTTCTGCGTAAGGAGATACCCTTTGCATTTACATTTTATATTTAGTACATTTATTTGCAATCAAAAGTTTTAACAAAAATTCATATAAAATGACACCAATTTGTATCTGTTCAATTTGTTTCCCCTATAATTAACAGCACTATCTGTCATCATCTGCATTCGTACCTTCCTTGCTACCATTGCAAACAATGCAGCTTGTTACATGATCGTCTACATCAATCAGCAGGAAATAGATTTTTTTCTTCTACGCTGGACTGATTCAATTGGGTTAACAAGGGCATAATAAATCTAGCTCTGGGTTCTGATGTAATTTTCAGTGTAATAAATAATGGATCAGATCTTCCACCTGTGAGCTATCACAAATGCATAAATGGTGGTTTATCCTTTATATCTTCCATCCAAATAGGTGGTTTGCATTGTCTGAAAACGAAGTTTGGTTAAAGCTTGTCTCAAGGGGTGGGATGTGTGAGACTGTAAATAAGATGACATTCCTTTTCCATCAGTACCATTTAACCAACTTAAGCTTGTGTAGATGCTCTTTATCTTGCCTAATTTTTTTTAAAAATAGTCTCTCAATACTGTATGGTAATGTACAGTATGTCATTCAACAGTTCCTGTTCTAATGAAAATTGTGAGAACAGTTTTAAACACAAATTCCCCCCTCCAGACTGGTTTTTAAAAGCTGGGGATCTTAAAGACAGCCTCTTTGAGAAAAGAAAGATCTTGGATGTTTCAGATGCTTGAACAGATAACCTGCCTTCTATTTCTACATAAGGAAATATCCTTTGCATTTTGATAAATGCGAGGCGCAGTACAACAGAGGTGTCTGGCCTTTCCTTAAGTTTATGCAAACACCAGATAACAAAGCTTTTATGATTATTCATGCTTCAATAACATTCAAAATGTAAGATGTTGCTTTAAGAAAGAAACAACTTAGAATTTCAGGTTTCCTGTTATGTATTGAAAGAAATATATGGATGCTGTTTTCTTCATAATCATTCATTTAGTAAGCCCCAAGAACAGTATTGATTTGATTGACGTGAATCCAGTGGATGATATCTCAAGAAGCTCAGGCATGCTTGATATGTATTTATTTTCATGCTTCCTTCAAGGAGATTTATGCTTGTGGCTAACTGAATCTTTAGAATACTAAAATCTTTGCTTAGAGAAATTGAAACATTCATTGTTGCATACTTTTACACTCAAAGCTCATCTTAATAAGTCACTAAATGAATATTTTCCAGGCAAGGTGGTTCCAAAAACATATTTTTGGGAGGTACTAATTTGAAAGTCATTGTTTATGGCCAGATACTGTTTTTTTTTTCTCATCTTTTTCTCATCTTAGTTTTTAATATCTTGAAAGAGAAACAGGAGATCTGCTCCATCCCATTGACAGCAGTGTTTCTGAACAATACAAAACTCATGGACATAATTAATTGTGTGTTGGGAGAAAGCATGTTTCCATTATCTTTGCCAAATCCATTAAGTGAAGAAAATCTCAGTCAAAAGTTCTAGTTGGACATGGTTCAGTCTTATGGGGTGAGGGATCTGGCAGTACCCTACTATATACCTCAATATCCTTCCTTCCTTCCTTCCTTCCTTCCTTCCTTCCTTCCTTCCTTCCTTCCTTCCTTCCTTCCTTCCTTCCTTCCTTCCTTCCTTCCTTCCTTCCTTCCTTCTCAATTTCATTTTCTAAAAAGGGATTAATTCAAAGGGCTTTTCCCACTTGCGGTTAACCATGACACAAATGTGCCTGGGCAACTTTATTTTTTTTTCCTGCCGTTGTTCCCATGACCTTGCCTTCCTTGTGTCAGGAAAGTTTAAGTCATCCCTAGATCCTACTTTAACATTGCATTGGTGTTAAACTACTAAACTAAACCCCTTTTATTTCAACACCATCTGAGAGTAACCTCAAGATATATAGTGTGTGTGTGTATTTGTGTTTACCTTGGTGGGAAGTCAGGGGACTGCAACAGAGTCAACAGAAGCAGGATAGAGATTGGTGATGAGGACAGCAAAACTCACATGCCAACACTGTTTTGTCATGACTCAATGAGTGGACAGAAGTAGAGGGGAAGGACTCAAAGGGATACAAAACACAAACCGTGCAAAAATACTAACCAATGCCTGAATGTCATTTGTGATAAGGTAACAGTAGGAGCAAAGTCAAAACCAAAAAGGACCAATAGTCAGTAAATAAAACCAGTATCACAAACCTTACCTAACTTGCTGCAGAAATGGCGAAGCTGACCAATTGGGTCAGAGAAAAAACAATAAAGGCAGTTGTGGGGAAGCAAACTGCAAATCTATAGATGGCTAGTAGCTTCTCCAAGGTAAAATCTAATGTCTACATATTTAGAAAGGCATTTACAGTACCTATGATCTGAACTTTATGTGATGTACAGTTAAAAGCAAAAATTTAAGCATCCCTGGTCAAATAGTATGTTTCAGTGAATCCCTAGAGGAACAGAAGTTGACACAACCTCTACATGGTAGAAAGGTCAACATATTTGAATGTCTGCTTACTATTTATACGCTTCTGTTTACAAATTCAAAATAAGAAAACAGTAAATATACCAAGTGCAGAAGTTTGGACAGCCTTTCAATCAGTACTTTGCAACAGCTCTTTTGGCAGAAGTAACAATTTTGAATGTTACCTATAGCTGGGGAAAAAATGTTTTACTCTTCATTCTGGACTTTTTCTTCCCCTGAAATCTTCTAACTCAGAAATATTGTTAGGTCTCTTGCATTTACTGTATGTTTGAGATCTCCCTACAGATTTTCAATAATACTCAAGTCTTATCTTTCTGTTCCTGTAAGGACTTCTTGGTTGATTTGGAGGTATGTTTTGAATCATTCTCTTGCTGAAATATCCAACTTCTTTTCAGCTTCAGTTCCTTCACTGATGGTGGCACACTAGCTTCTGGGATATGTTGATATTTAGTTGACTCCATTCTATCTTCTATCTGGGCAATGTTTCCTGTTCCACTGACTGCTCCACAACCTCAAAGCATAATGGTTTTTTTTGGGGGGGGGGGATGTCTTCATAAGTCAAAATCAGTTTGTTCCAAAACATTTCAAGCTTATCAAAGTTTTCTTTTGCATACTTTAAATGACGGCTTTTGCAATGAGGCTGAAGAAAAAGTTTCCTTCTGACATTTCTCCTATGCATGTATAAGCAGTGTTTATAAGCAGTGCTGTTCTGTGAACCTGTGGAGAACTTATCCAGTGTCAGCTAAACTTTTCAGCAAGTCACTTGCAGTGATCTTTGGGTTCTGTTTTGCAGATCTGACCAGTTTTCACACAGTGCTGGCAGATATATTAATTTGGCCTTCCAGATCTTGCCTTGACAGTTCTGTGTAACTTTCATTTCTAAACAATACTTCCCATAGTTAAAATTGCTAGCTGGAAGTGTTTAGAGATTTTCTGTTTTTGTTTTGTTTTTCTTTTTTTAGCCTTTCCTGTTTTGTAAGGGTGAATTATTTTCATTTTCAAATGCTCAGACATCTGCTTGGAGGAGTCTGTAGTTGTTGAACATAGATAGAACAGTTACATCCTGAGGGGTTACAAGGGTCAAAGTAGTCATTTGTAGAATTGTCTTCCCCTGCCTAGTTGTAGGTCAAGCAAGTTAATCACCTTTTGGGGTCTCATTAAAAACTTTACAGTAAAAAAAAAAAAAAAATCAGTAGGAGGGTGTCCAAACGTCTGCACCTGCTATATTCACTCTCTGATTTTGTATCTATAAACAACTGCTCATAAATACTAAGTATGCATTTCAAGTTTGAAATTTGAAGAAAGATGTGTTTAACTTTGTGCCAATAGAGATGTTGTCAACTTATGTTCACCTAGGGATTTGTTGAAACATACAATTTGCCCAGGGGTACCTAGATTTTTGTATGCAACTGTAACTTCCTGTGTTCCCACAGTAGTTCTGTTGGTATAATAGTGATAGGCACCATTGTTAGAGTAATCTATCCCATTGTAAGGGCCTGTGTTGATGAAGGAATAGTTCTAGATTTGCTGCGCCGAGCTGCAATCATAAGGAGGCACAGATTCCTATGGCTTTGATTACAATTTTGTCCTATTGTTCAGTTGGCATGGCATATCTTTTCTCATCTTACAGACAAATTCACATGCCTGTTTGTGTGTCTGTACGTGCATGGGAAGATTTTGTTTAAACAGCATAGGTCAGTTATCTCTGAGTTTAAGTGTCACTTCTGTGTTTTAGCATGAAGGTTTCCTAGACCAGATTATGAAAAAATGAGTTTCAGATAAATGGACTCCATTCAGCCTTGATCCTGGTGGTCATGCATGTCTCAGTATGAACCTGGTCATATTCAGCTATGATTAGGATTACCAGATATCTGAGCAGGCAAAGGAGGACATGGACAATTGGAAAGGAGGACAAATGGGGGGAAAGGAGGACACACAAACTCTGTTTCTTGGCATCCATGACAAAAATTACAGCAAAAAAGTGCAAAAAAAAAAAAAGGTACTTGGGCCTACATGTACATCAAATTACTTTTTCTAGTATAGAAAGACTGGTTTTTCAGTCATGGTATTTTTTTCCAAGTCTTTATTTTCAAGAACATATGCTAGTGATAATGTAGAATCAATGACACACTCTTCAGATCTTACTGTAGTTATGTGATCTGCAGACTACAGTGATTATGGATTTGAAGGGGCTGGATTGAAGCCGATTGCCGGAATCAGAAAATAAATAAATAATATAAGCCTAGGCTGTCGAGTCTGTCAATGAACAAGGGAAAGAAAGAAGCAGGGAGTTTATAAGGTCACGATACATGAAAGTTTGAATAACTACTGTTGTGAAAACAGTCCCCCTACCCCAGAAAAACCAAGACACTCAAAAAGCCTGGCAATATTTGATTTTAAGGTTATCCCTGCCAGACAGAGGACACAAGGACAAAAAGGAGAACATGTCCTCCTTTTGCAGGACATTTGGTAACCCTAGCTATAGCCTGATAATATGTGCCATTAGAGGGAAAAGCATGAGAACCTTGATTTAAAAAGAAAAAATGGAGAGCTTTAGAAATCAACTGGAGCTTTGAGAAAAATGTTACTATTCTTTTGCTCTTATCCTTTATCTTAACAAATTGCAAAGTAATAAGCTCTTAATTATGCTGTCTTAGGCCTGGTCACATTTAAAACAAAATGACTTGGTGATCTTTGCTACTTCAGACTTAAATGAAGAGATGCTGTAATATAATAATATTTATTTATGTACAGTCAGAGACCAAAACAGCATTCAATATAAAACCCCCATTCATAGCAGAAATTAAACATAATTGGATTTTGTTCAGATTCAGTGATAGCAATTGCTATAGAACAGAATTTGGCCGTTTTTCTGGAAACTGTGGAATACTAATAATTGATTAAGAAATTCATAGTCGTCTGTTGGAGCCAACCCAAATGGTTTAAGATCAGAGGGGAGATGAGCTCCAACCTCTAGAAGCAATATACAGGACAACTCAAAAATACTTGCACAACACCCACTGAAAGAATGACATTTTCCTTCATATTTTGAGGATATACATAAATTAACTTGGTGGAGAATATTATCTCCCCATCAGCACCATCAGAGGCAGGGTTTCTTGGTACACCAATATAAGTTTGCTTCTACGGGAGGGCACAAGAATCTAATTAAAGCATTTGGGAGTGACGAGGGGCAGACACGCAAGCTCGTAGCAGTGGAAGGGTGAAGTATCAACTCTATCCCTCTGCACATCATAATCTAAGATTGTCAGCTTAGCCAGCCTTTTTCTAGACCTACCATGGATATGGACTGGGGCATAAACATGAATATGAAAGTGCAAGTTTTCCTCACTTTTATGTTAAAACTTGAAGATTAAAGAGGCTGAAAAGTGGCAGATTCACAAAAAAGATTAGAAGAGGTACAGAACATAACATTAAACCAAAGGATTCATTGCCCAGCACGTAGTGAAAGACACCAATCTCATGGCTTCAAAGGGGGATTAAACATATTCATGGAGAAGGGAGTTGCCAATGGTGGTGGATATTGATGACATTACACTAATCAGGATCATAGCAAGTAGAAAGAAAATATACAGAATGGCAAAACCCTGGACTCATCCTACACATGACTCCCATATTTAAGTTTAATGGATGGTGTGGTTGGGGTCCACAGGTTGGTCTGGTAGTACATCCTGTAGTTGCACCACCAAAACTAGGCAAGTATGATCATGATCCCTTACTTGCTTGACAGGTAAGTAGAAGTGCCCTGGCAGCCATTGCAAGCTTTCTGAATGAAGAAGGGAGCGGGGGAGAGGGCTGAGTGGCTGGTGAAATAACTATGTCAATTTAAATATCTTAATGCTTATTTAGGCTATGTGGGATGTGTGCATGGATTCAGTGGGAAATTAGATAATGTCCACTTTGGCAGAACAGTAGCCTGTATCCACTTTCTATAAATGGAAATCATTGTTTGTCCAAGATCTGTTTTGACACTTCTCTCTCTCTCTTTTTTTAATACTCTTACCTGTCAACACCATATACTCTTTCAAGGCATTCTGTTGTGTTCTTAACCTGCTTCAAAGAAAAATACACAGATCAGTCGTTTACCTGAGATCACAGTAATACAGAAATTATGGGTCAGGGAAGTTCTATTTTGTTCTTTTCTTTTTGTGTAGACTCTCTGATATGCTAGTCACTGATAATCAACAAGCTATTGTTCCCTCTTTATAAATAGCTCACTGGAGAGACAGTTACCATTAGGTTTAACAGATCTCTTTATTATAGTCTATATACTGTAATAGTATCCATACAAGATCCAGCACTAATGTAGCACATTGTCCACTTTATGAAGAGGAGATTCTTGGGCATAACAAAGTTAGCTTATATTTTTCTTTACCAACCCCCACCCCCCTGTCCCTGATGATTATCTCTTTATATATTAAAAAAAAAAATAAACACAGAAAAAGGAGTTGAAGTTGACAGGGTGATAATGTAGTTGAAATAAAACTCAGCACCATCTGTTTACAGATAATATGTCAAAATGGTCCTGGAGCCCACTTTCTAGAACAAGAGCGTTTAAAAGGCATTCCTGTTCTGAGACAGATTCACTCAACATAGTTTTTATAACATGTAACTTTACTACTGAGAGCTACTCATGCTTAATACCCTACTTTGAGAAATTCTATTTAGTAAATAATAGGTTTCTGCAAAGTGACACTGATTTGCTTCAGTGAAGTGATTCAGACCTGGAGGCCACCTCATTTGTTTCACCAAAGCAAAGAGCCTCACGGAAGCAATGAGGGTGGTCTTGAATTCCTTTCAGTCAATGCTGTGAGTGAAGACTCCTCTCAGTCATCTCCTCAGGCATTGCCCAAGGTGCTTCCAAGCTTGGTAGCTCTGGGATTGCCCCTAGGTTCTGCCAATGGTGCACTGAAGGCAGCCTCCAAATACTTTGGCCAGCGCTATAGGAAAAGGCTCTTCTTAGCTTTCTCTGGCAGCTCTGCCAAAGGAGTCATTTCTCTCAACAGGAGGAGATCAGCAGCCTAAAAGGACACCCCTAAAAGTATGCCTGCAGCTGGAGACAACCAGTGGGGCATACTTCAGCTATCATGGGAAAAGAATTAAATGATACAAAAGAGTATTTCCCCCTTCAGGACTTTATAGGATTCTCTGTGGTCCATAGCACAGGCCAGAGTCACCCAGCCTGGGAGACCCCGAAGTGTGCCAGGATTGGAGACTCTCAGCATTTTCTAATAGGGCTTTGGGCTAACTACACCCAATGTATGCTGTGGGATTCCTGCAATCTGTGCTGGAGGCATCTACTCAGTTGGGACTCCCTGTCATTGCTTCAGGAGAAGGTTTATTTATGTATTAAATTTATAAAGCTGCCTATGTCAACACTTGTGACTTTCAGCTTCTCCCACAGCATAAGGTCTTCCAAAGTCCCAAAGCAGGGGGTTCCAAAGTAGGGTGAAGCAAAGTAGCATTTCAGCCTTAGAAGCAAAGGGACCTCTATTGTTTCACAAAACAACTTTGTGTCTGTGTGGATTTGTTCAAAGCTTCGTCAAAATGTAGTCTTTCTTTGATAACTTGCACAAACCTAGTAAAATAAATACATTAGCATTTCTTTTTGTAAGATTATAGGAATCTTGATTGTATTTAACAGGTTTTTTTCATATAATACAAACTGTAATAATATATTTTCCACTGTATGGAATCCAAATCTCTTCCCTGAAGATACAGTTTGTTTTGTTCTGGTAACATTTTCTAAGCATTCCAGATATAATATTTAATCTTGAAAAATATGATTCTTATAGGAGAAAGTGAATTTCATTGTATTTTGCACTTACTCCAATAGCTGAAAATATAAACGATCTGTAAGCTCTAGTAATAAAAGTCAAGAAGCACAATGAAAAAATGGGACTAAAATTAAAGAAGACCAAAATAATGACAACAGGTACAGCAACCAGCCTTAGAATTGAAAATGAAGGTATTGAAGTGGTCAGTAGTTTCTGCCTTATAGGATCGACTATCAACAGTAAGGGGACCAGTAGTCAAGAAATATGCTGTGCTTGGTAGAGTCACAGTGGAGACCCTGGAAAAGATATTCAGATGCTGGGATATGTCTATACCTACAAAGATCAGAATTATGTAGACAATGATTTTCCCTGTGATATTCTTTGGAAGTGAAAGTTGAACTCTGAAGAGGCAGAATAAAAAGAGTACTGACACATTTGAACTTTGGTGTCAGAGAAGACTTTCAAGAATACCATGGATAGCCCCCCCCCAAAAAACAAAAAAAACAAAAAAAATAGATCATAGAACAAATCCTTCCAGAGTTCAAGATGACCTTGATGGAAATATTCAGGAATCATTACCTAGGAAAAAGGGGCTGAAATGTTTTTTTAAGTCCAGAACAGTGGGATTATTATAGTCAATCTCAATAAAAGTAGTTTTAACCTTTCTGTGGAGTTGATTTCCTGGTGTGGTCTACCTAGTGAAGCTGACACTTGAGGCCCAAATTATCATATGTTAGATATATTATATGAAAATTCAGCTGTCTTGAGAAGTCCATAATCCTGGGAAAGCTGGAAGGGAAGAGAAAGAAAGGATGAGCAACAGCAAGGTAGATGAATTCAGTTATAATGGCAATTAGTGCACCATTGGACAACATGAAGGTTGGGGACAAATCCTGGAGAAGTGTTTACTTTGTGGTCATTAAGAGTTGATACCAACTTGATGGCATACAATCAATCAATCAATCAATCAGTTTTGTACTAGGAATTAAACAGTGTATATCCCTGTGTTTTACATTGAACATTACTGCTTGTTTATTGTTGACAGCATAAGTAGTTGATACGGAACCATCAGGAATTCTTTGGAATTAGCTTGGATGCATAGAAATCAAAGGGGCTATGCTTTCTATGTGATACCAATAGGAACTTCTGTAGGGATGGTTTCTGCCATTGTGAGTTTACAAATGTACTGGAGTCTATTTGTTGAGTTGGGCAGCCATTCAAATTGATTGATTAAATAAATAAATAAGAAAAGATTTTGTCAGGAAAACAGCACTCTCATTTTATTAATGATACATGGATGGAAGAATTGTTAATCAGAAGTACAGGCTTTTGATTCTTTGCATTGCAGTGATACTTTTGCTGGGAGATATTTAGTAAATCCACTTGTCAAAAAAAATAAAATAAAAGCTTGCATAACTTAAGAGTCCTTTGAGAAAGTTGCTGAAATTACATTTTGTAAACATAATTCTTCTAGTATTCCTTGTAGAAACCTGTTCTGGTTTCTGCCTTAGAGCCTTACTCTTGTCTATTTAATAGTGCTAGATGAAATAAAGAAAAATACATTCTCAGTTTCTCTCTTTCCTCCTGTTAGTAGAACTCTGTTCAGAGAATAGAAAGGAATAGTCTCCATTAAATCTGTTTGAATAATGAATGATTGAAGATATACTTCTGGCCCTTTTAACCTCCTGGGATAGCGTCTTTCAGCAGCTCTGCTTCTGCTGTTGTATAAATAAAGCATTACAGAAATGGAAGACCTTTCTGGTAGCAAGATCTGCAAATATTTATCTGAGAGTCATATTTCTATTTATCTTTGTGGGTGCCTAGCAAAGATCTGATGAGGTGCTCTTAAGAGGTGAAATGGAATTTGTTAAGGAGTTCTGTAAATTAAGCAGGTTGCTTCAAGTAAGTTCAAGCAACTCTAAGAAGGTTTAATGTGAAATGTCTTCTTCGTTTGGACAGAAGCACTTGCTGTCTATAAGGGTATGATGGCAGTATAGACATGCACATATAGATGCATGTAGACTTCCATGAAAGAGAAGTGTATCTCTCTGTGTGTATGGGTAATAAACTGAGCCACTGGGGAGAAAGCAAAGTGCTCATAAATGGTGTGAAATATTTGGGAGTAGGGGGCATCTAACATTTGGTAAATGTATAAATAAAATAAGATTCAACTGTTATGTAACAGTAAAATAGCTTGCTCACATTCCATAGTTAAGATCAACACCATAATTTAAAACAACAGAAGTAAGACAACAAGGAAACTTTTCAGGCAGAATCAGATTATTACATGCTGTTGTATCTTGCCAGTGAAGTTCCATAGTGGGCCATGATATAAATAGTATGGCCCTGCAGCCTTCGAAGTGATCATCTCTGTAAAATACATAATGCAAATTAGAGATTTCTCCATAAATCTAAGAGTTAATTAATTAATTAGACCCTATCAAGTCAGGCCTAACCCCTGGCAACAAACAGCATTGGTAAATGTCTGCCATCTCAACTTGTCCCAGCAATCATCTGTTGCTCTTCTAGAGAGAATCCAATGATCTTGATCTCAGTCAGTCACCTTATCTGTTGTCTTCCCTTTTTCTACTTCAATCAACCTTGCTCAGCATAGTTGTTTTTCCTAATCCATCATCTGCTTGGATCAGTTCATCCCTTCCATGCTACTCTTGGTAACTATCTCCAGATCCATAATTCAGAGACATTTATCTTTTTTCCCCTCATTCTTTCCCTTTAACAGCCAAAGATTACCAGTGGAAGAACCACTGATTTAATTATGCTGGTTTATATTGTAATAGAAGTATTGTTATTCTTCAAGATCTTGTCTCAGTTCATCATTACTTTCCACTTAGGATTAATTTCTTTATTTTCCCATCTTTGTCCCTGTCTAGCTATTCCTTTTATTTTTTCTTCCTAGTGTTTTCCTGCAGATGCTGATCCATTGGTTGCGACAGGAACTGACCAACCAGCTTGTCACCTGAGCATGAGATTGTAGGCTGAGAGAGAGAGCTTGGCCCAAAGTCACCCAGCCAGCTTTCATGCCTAAGGTGGGACTGGACCTCACCATCTCCTGGTTTCTAGCCTGGAGCCTTAACCACTAGACCACAGAGCTATCTACCTTTACTTCTTCACTGTCATCTCTGAGTTCAGAAAACATGCTGGTTGATTTTAACCTTTGTCTTCTTAATAATTAACATTGATCTGCATTTTTTAAACTTTCCATTTTACTTTCATAATGAATTCTTCCAAGTCTTTATTTTCAACTAATAAAGTGGTGTAGTCTGCATATCATGACGAGTTAGTGTTCACCCTTGTTCCAGCTGTCACCTCTTAGAATCCTGCCATTCTTATAATTGCTGAACAAGCTAAACAAATATGGTAACAATATTTTTTTCTTACTCCTTTCCCTATTCTGTATTGTTGTATTTTCTCTAAACCTAGTTCTTATAGTAATTTGTTCATTGTAAGTTTTTCAAAAGAATAATCAGATATTTTGGCATACACATTAACCTTAATATATTTGACATTCCGACATGTTATCTGTAATCAAGATAAACCTTCTTATCCATCCGTGCCATTATCCATCTTATATTAGTATCTGGTCATGTGCCCTTCTGCCTATTCATCTGGCATTTTTCTCACCATAAAGGGCTCTGTTCTTCTTCGTAAGATCTTCAGGAAAGCTTGCCTGGTATAAGGAAATTAGTGCAAGAGTTCAGTGATGGCACGTTCTCTTGCATCTTTCTTCAGTGGAGTCATATATGTTGATCTTTTCTAATTTCTAAGCCACACAGATCTCTATTTGTTGACATATTGCTGTTAGCACTAACTGCCTCTTCTCCTGTAGTTTTAAATAGTTTAATGGGCATCTCAGTCATGCCTTTGCTTTCCTATCTGTCAACTATTGCCTCTTGTACATCACTTTCTAGTGGAATTGGTTTCTGAAAATATTCTTTCTCCTGAAATATTTGTACCATCCTATAATACTGTTTGAAAAGGATTTCAATATAGTATTTCCATCTTCCTCTAATCTAGTTTGTCTTTATCAGATTTCTTCCACTGCTACTGTTGAGTCCTACTTTAGCTGTCAATTTTCCTAGGATTTCTCTTCCAAAAAGTTCTCTCATATTTCTTTTCCTGTTATTTCCCTCACTTTGTTGACATTCTTGTTTGAGACAGCTTTCCTTGTTCTTTCTTGTTTGAATTTGAAGGCCTGTGTTCAGTTGTCACAGGCCATTCTTGTTCCCCAAGACTCTCATCCTCCATCTTTCCCTGACTGTCATTTTTGAAAACCACTTTAATCTTTCGCTCTTTGAAATGTTGGGTATTTTTTTCTGCTTCAGTTTTTAAGCTGTCTCTTACCTATTTCCATAGCACCTTATGTTCTGTTTCACACATGTTGTTAAGTATATTGTATCTATCCTTGCAATGATCTTCTTATGGAATAGACATTTATGGGGAAAGATGAAAGAACCTGAGTATATTTACCCCGCTGGAGAGCAGAAGGCTAAACAGTATGATTTTTTTTTAAGTTTCAGGGTTTTCACATAGAAAACTTTTAATCTCTGCTGCATTAGAAAGCCTAGCCAAATCTAATGGGTTTAAGTTACAGGATAATAGATTCAGTTGAACATTAGGTGAAACATCTTAAAGTTTAACAATGGAACCAATTGGATGAAGATGCTCTTCTTAAAAAGTGTTGAAGTAGAAGCTAGATAGCGGCCTTTGGGGAATGCTTACACACAAGGATTTCAGCTGAATGTTCTACAAGCCACTTTATTTTTTCAAGTGTTTTTATAATCTCCAAAGCAGAATTTATATCCTTTCCTCTGGTTATAAATTGTCTTCTGTAATAGAAACAGAAGCAGCCTAGATTTCCAGACAGAGTTCTTTCCCTTTCCCAGTTTCTTGAGTACAGATCCCTGTTCATAGGAGTTTCTATGGACGGAATCTGGAATCTTATGCATTTGAAATCTGTATTCACCACGAAGCATTGTCTTTTTTTCCTGTATGTAGTGTGCACATGGGCATATTTTCTGTATAACGTGGAGAAATTAACCTCCTTGATACTGTGTACTATTTTCTATGTACACAGTTAAGTACAACCTCTCCTTGTTTAGCAACCGTGTTCTGTTCCAACAACTTTGTCGTTAAATGAAATGGTTACTAAGTGAATACATGACTGAGAGAGAGAGATGCTGTGAAGATCACTGGTTGCTGCCATCTCATTCAGATAAAGGTCTCTTGTACAGTGTCCTGTGCCTGACCTGCTTTTTTTTTTTTTTTTGCCTGATCTGCTTCCCCCCCCCTTTTTTTTTTGCCCCCTTGCAGGGCTGTGATGGAATGTATCTATGAAGGGAGAGGTGGTGTGATGGAATGCAGTAGAGACCCAGTTCTCAGGAAGGAGGGAGCACATTCCAGGAAGGAAAAGGGGGAGACAAGAGGCAACAAAGTCCAGAGCAGGAGGGTGGGAAGATTTAAGATAGCCACTCCCTAGATTTTCCCAGAATATATCTATTAGGTTAGCATTTAGATTTAGTTTGGCAAGATTCTGTCTATATGGTGTAAGCAATAAATAACTGAACTTGGCTGGATTGTTTCCCTGTTGTTCTTCAGCTGGGCCTAAAAAGGGTGGAGTGTTTGCTTAAACAAGCTATCTCTTCTTGAGCTGCTTTTCCCTGCAGTGCAGCATGTCCTTAAAAAGTGCTAATCACAAGTTAACAATCTCAGCTCTGTGACCTTAATTAATTAATTAATTAGAACCCTTTCACCAGCTGGCAGCTGCTGCCTGAAATTGACCAGACTTTGATCAGTTTCACACAGAAGGCTTTTGTTGTTCTAAATGCACACATTGATCAGAAAATGATTTTTTTTTATTACTGTTTATTACCATCATATTTGTGAATGGTTGCAAACTGAGGTAGTCACTAAACGAGGCATGGCTGTATTAAGAACTTACTTTTAAGTATCTACTTAGATTGTTAGCCAATGTCATCACAATTCCTAGTCCATTCAGTTCTTTATTACGCCCAGTTCAGATAGAAGACTTGATTATATGAAGAGTGCATGAAAACAACAATTACTCATGTTGTTGTCTTTGGAAAGAACCACTCCTTTTTAAAAAGAGAAGTGTCAATTGCGTGTTTTGTCAGTCCTACACTAACCAAATATATATTTTAGAAGTCAGGGTATTGCATGCAGCCTGATGATTGGCACATCCAACTCCTTTTGATGCAAGGGTCATTTACCTCACAATGCTAGGAGTCAGCCATTTTTTTACTGAGACTGAATTTTGCCTCAGAGTGAAACTGTTATGATGTGCAGGAAAGAACGACAAATATGGGAATATTGGAGGCCTAGGTCTTTTATCTATAAGCTGATACTAGACTGTATCAACATCCACAGTGAGAATTTCATATTATTGTCCTGCCAATAATTCTAGCTTGGCATCTAGACTAAATTGTTTCCTAAGGAGAAGAAGGAAATTTGGTCTACATGCTTTTTTAGTCATGGGTCTCCCTTGAGCAGTGAAAAAACAGCTGTGACATATTTTGCAAAATTATATCTGCTGCTTTTATGCTATAATAATTTTCTATGAGGAAGAGGATTATAAACTGAAAATTAATTTGAGATACGGCCACTGATAATGTCCTTCCTAGCATTAAAAATAGCTAGAAATTTAATCAGTTTTGATATCTCTTGTCAAAGGTATTACTTAAATGTTTTGCAGAAAAAAGAATTCAAGGTTATTGTGGGAGGGCTGGAATATATATTAAGAAGCAGATAAAAACTATTATTGTAGAAAAACGTCAATAAACTATTGTGTTCAGGGTAATGGAAAGACAGAGAAAAACTAGTGGCAAATGAATAAGGCAAATATTTTTTAAAAAAGAACTTCATAGATTTTTACTTCCAAAGGGATCATAATGATCATCTACACTGGCCTTTGAGGACATGGGTCACTAATTTTTCTCCCGTTGATACTTAAGTTTTGAAATTCCATCTGTCTGCATGTGGCTGTAAAGAATAACACAACTTTCTTTGTAAATCTATTCTGGGAAAATGTACAAACTAGAACTTTATCTTCGAGGGAAATGCTCTAATAGATAATAGAAATGCAGACAAAGTTATTGGATTATATTGCTTTCATGAGTTCCTACTTTTCTTTCAAGGGCATATTTTGTTAAATACTCAGGGAAGCAAGTAGAAGATGAGCTTCTTCTGATATACGGGCAAATTATACTACCACTGAAATACACAGTTCTTTTCAAGGTAGTAAATTCCCAAAGTGGGATAAAATTGTGTTTGACGTTTGCCTTTGAAGTGAATAAGTGCTAGGAAGTTGGACACATTAATATTAGTTGATTTGGTTCTAAGGTATTTGGTTGTATCCTTCCTCTTATGGAAGGGGCACTATTGACGAATCAGATGTTCTTTCTAGAGCAAATTTGAGAAGCACATAGAGGAGACCAAGATAAACTCCTTTCTTTGGTCAAAATTCTTGATCCTATCTCTTTATGGTTTTCATTTCCATTAAATTCCTTGCCCATTCTATTATGACAAACCAAATTCATGCTACATAAGATACCACAGAGAGCCAGTTTGGTGTAGGGGTTAAGGCACCAGGCTAGAAACTCATGGAAGCCATGAGTTGTAGTCCTCCCTTAGACATAAAACCAGCTGGGTGACTTTGGGCCAGTCTCTCTCTCTCAGCCCTAGGAAGAAGAAGGCCATGGCAAACCACTTCTGAAAAATCTTGCCAAGAAAACTGTGGGGACTTGTCCAGGCAGTCACCAGGAGTCAACACTCATCAAAAGCAGACATACACACCCTTCACCAAATCAAATAGCAGCTACAGCAAACAAAATGTAAAAAATACCTCTATTCTCTTTTGTCTGTCAGTCAGTCTGTCTCATGTATATATACACCCTGCAGTTCATATGTTCAAATGCTTATGACAGTGCATCTGCTCTAATGTGCATTGCAAAAATGAGGGGGATTTGTACTGCAGATGTTGTTCCCACACTGCAGGGAGTTCAGTTCTTCTAGGTTAGGTGGGTAGGGCCTATGCTTAACATTTCTGGAAGAGCTGAAGGCTGTGGTTGGTTGGGTTAGGACATAGTGTTGGCTGATTTTCTTATTTTTATTGTTCTTCTTCTCCTGAGACTGGACAGTGAGTTCCTACTTGTTATAACAGTTAAGCCTCTTAGGGTTTAGACAAGCCTTTCTCAACCTTCTGACCATGGAGGAACCCTTGAAATATTTTTCAGGCCTCGGGGAATCCCTGCACATTCAGGCTCAAATATAGGCCAGAAGTTACAAATTTATTATATTTGTTTCATGGGTAGGCCTGTATATGTGCACTTACAGTGTTCTTGAACTAAAAATAAAGAATGAAACTTACCTCTTTAATGTGAAACCTATGCTTGTTTTTTTTTTCTGTGCAAATACTCAATTCCAGGCCAAACCTGAGATAAGCACACACGGATTTCATCTTCAAATGAAATAAGAAAATTTCTGTCTTTGCTTTTCATGCCCGTTAAATAAGCAAAAGCTTGATACAAATACAATACAAATACAATGCAAATACAATACAAAATACTTTAATGACCAAGAATATAATATATACAAGGAATTTGTCTTCGGTGACGAACAGCAAGATCAACAGTGTGATTGGATAGCAACAGAAAAATAATAAACAGTAACAGTAACACTACACAGTAAAATAACTTTTTCAAAGGGAGAAGCCACTGTCCAGCACATATCGAGTCATGTAGTATTTAACAGAGCAACGGCACAAGGGAAAAAACTATTCCGATGTCTAGATGTTTTAACATATGGTGCTCTGTAGCGCCGTCCTGAAGGAAGAAGTTGAAACAGTTTATATCCAGGATGGGAAGAGTCTGCAGATATCCTCTCTGCCCTCCTTTTGACCCTCACAGTATACAGTTCTTCTGTAGAAGGCAGGTGGGTTGCAATTATCCTTTCTGCAGACTTAACTATCTGTTGGAGTCTGAGTCTGTCCTGTTTGGTTGCAGAATCAAACCAGACAGTTATAGAGGAACAGATAACAGACTCAATGATTCCCCTGTAAAACTGTACCAAGAGCTCCTGGGATAATTTAAACTTCCTAAGTTGCCGCAGGAAGAACATCCTTTGCTGTGCCTTTTTAATGATAGCTGTAATGTTAAGCGTCCATTTCAGGTCTTGGGAAAGTATAGAACCCAGGAACTTGAAGGACTCTACCACTGATACTGGGCTATCGACTGTGGTAAGGGGAGGAGTATTAGAAGGATTCTTCCTAAAGTCTACAATCATCTCCACGGTTTTAAGTGTATTCAATTCCAAGTTATTACAACCACACCACAAGACCAGTTGTTGAACCTCCTGTCTATAAGCTGACTCATTTCCATTTCTAATTAGACCAATGACAGTTGTATCATCTGCATATTTCAAGATTTTAACAGAAGAGTCTTTTGAAATGCAGTCATTGGTATAAAGGGAGAAAAGCAGCGGGGAAAGCACACATCCCTGAGGGGCACCTGTACTGATTAACCGGGTACTGGATGTAGTTTTGCCTAACTTCACGTGTTGTTTCCTACCTGTTAGAAAACTGATTATCCACCTACAGGTATGGTCAGGCACAGTAAGCTGGATCAGTTTGTTGTAAAGAATTTCTGATCACACATGTAAGAAGTTGAAAACTGCAGCAAAATGTTCAGTGCCTTCCTATGAATGGCAGGATACTCTTCTTTCACAGAAATCCAGAACTTGTCCATGGGCAGATCAGTGAATCTCATCTTGAGTGTATGATCAGACTGCAGCTCAGAAAGTTCTTCCTCTTCCTTCAAAATGAAGTTCTCAGGCTGAGCAGAAGATGCAGAGAAAGGATCCCTCACCCAGTCATACATTTGTGTTGAAAGGGAGGGAAAGTACTGATAAATTTTTTTCTGCACTACTTCCAGGTGGTTTTCAATTAGATTTGAGACTTTTTGGTATCCTTCCTCACGCTCAAGCTCAAGCAGGAGTGGAAACATTTCAATATTTTCTTTTGCAACATGATTTTTCTGAACATTTCGTTTTCTTTTAAATCCAAGAATCTTGTCACTTGAAGTCAAAACATTTTCTCCAGTGCCTTGCAGAGATTTGTTCATCTGGTTCATGTGATGAAAGATATCTGCTAAGTATGCTAGCTTCTGCAACTATTCTCCATCTTCAAAGCACTCAGCAAAATGTGGAATATTATTTTTTTCAAAAATATTCTTGCAATTCTGCCTTCAGCTCAAAAACCCTGTTGAGAACTTTTCTTCTGCTGAGCCACCATATTTCAGTGTGTAACAGGAGACCTATGTGCTCTTTGTCCAGGTTTTCACACAGTTTTTAAAACATTCTGGAGCGAACTGGCCTTTGTTTAATAAAGTTAACCATTTTTGTAGCATCATCCAGAACTTTTCCAT
This sequence comes from Python bivittatus, assembly GCF_059951505.1. Classification (NCBI taxonomy): domain Eukaryota; kingdom Metazoa; phylum Chordata; class Lepidosauria; order Squamata; family Pythonidae; genus Python; species Python bivittatus. The sequence continues at coordinate 11,566,503 of NW_028277030.1, read as the reverse complement.
TTCATCTCCAAGAGTTTTTGACACCAACACCACTCTGTGAAGAAAGCAGTGTGCTGTGACAACATCTAGATTTTCTTTTCTTACAAGAGAAACAAAACCTCTCAGGAGCCAACCACTGATGGTGCACCATCAGTACAGATGCCCACACAGTTCCTCCAAGACAGATTTTTTGTTTCCAAATATGAAGACAAAACATTAAATATATCTTGGCCTTTGTGTGTTTCTTGTAGTTCTTTGCATCAGAAAGTTTTCTTGAATTTCACCATCATTTACAAATCTTACAAATGCCATAACATGACATTTCTTGGTGAAATCTTTTGACTCATCAACTTGGATAGAAAAGCTGCTCTTCAGTTTATCACACAAAACCTCTTCAGCATCATGTGACATGTCATCAATACACCTACTTATTGTACTGTTTGACAGTGGAACCTTTTCAGTTTCTTGTACTGCATCTGGTCCTAGCATTTTTCCCACTAATATTTTACATACTGGCATGATTACTTTCTTACCCCAAGTGTGACTTTTCCTTTGCTGTGTAGTGCCTTTGTAGGGCCCACAAAGCAGGTACAATATGTCCCCCCTGGTAAACACCCATGAGTACCCGAGTCACTGCTTTTTGTAACAACTGAAGCTTCCTGGTAGTCTTCAAAGGCAACCCCATGTAGAGTATGTTGCAGTAGCCCAATAGGGTGATGACAGGGCAGGAGCCACTATAGTCAGGTTCTCCCATCCCACATAAGACTGCAATTGTCACAGCAGCCAAAGCTGGACAAAGGCCTCTTTTGGCCATGGTCTGTACCTGCTGTTCTAGCAGGAGCCACCAGTCCAGAAGGAACCACAAGTCATGGACCTGCTCCTTCAAGGACAGTGCAGTCCTGTCCAGGGCCAAAACGGGTTTAGAGGATTCCTGATATATAAACAGTAGCTCTATCTTTCTGGGGTTTACTCAGCCTGTTCTTTCCCATCTAGACCCACACAGCCATTCTAGGATGCTATTAAATAGCAGCTCTTGGGAAAGGGCGTGATTATAATTCTGTGAGTTTTATTTTTTCATCAGTTCAACATCTGTTTGGAAATGCTTCATAATATGTAACTTCAATACAACTTCTGGCACCTCAAACGTATTATCTATTGCCCTGTCCTTGGGAGCAAATGTAAGCCATTTTTCTCTATTTCCCATCATGACAGCTTTTTATATTTTAGCAAACTGTTACCATATTGTCCTTTAATTTGTTTCCAAAGCATAACATCTTGCTCCTTCAACTTTCCCTCTTATATTTCATTTTTTTCCAATTTTTCTCATCATTAGTCTTGTTCTCCTTTTGGTTACTACTGCTGTGAAAATGTAGTACCCCATCGGAGGCTGAAATTGTACAGATTTTCCAATAAGATTCAAACAAAACATTGTATGTATTCACATATGCAGTGTCTTTAGGAATGATAAAAAAGCTTCCTTTTTTCTGAAAAATTAGATTGTTGTAATGTCATTCAATTGGTATTGTTCCTAATTTTCTATGTGATGCTTACATTGTAAAATTTCCTTTTTCAATGTTTTGTTTTACTGTCTTTAGAACATTTATCCTTTTAGAAATGTCAGTATACGTTTTATATGTGTATATTCTTGTAAAGAGTTTGGAGCATTCTTTAACTGTGCCATCTGTACTTTTTTTGAATCTGTACTTTCACCTCCCACATCCAAATAATTTATGAAGATGTTAAATTGGTGTTAGACTGTGACAAATCCTTTCTACTTGATGCTAAAATCATTATAATAACAAGTGGGATTTTCAACGAAGTTTTCAATGTAATATGTTTAGGGTTTAGGATTTTGCATTCCATTTTTCTTTTTCCCCTAGCTACTGGACTGTTTTTCAGTATGACAGCTTATAGTCCTTTTTCTGAATATATATTTTCTTCAAACTTTGGTGAGTTTTTTTAGGTGTCTGGGCTACATACGAACCCACAATTAAAAAATCTTTATTTCTTTATAGCTTCTAATCTTTGCTTTGTATTTATTACCCACCCTAGATGTAGTATGGTATCATTTAATACCTGTAATGCAATTAAAAAATTCAACCAGATCTTAAAAATGCAAGCATAAATTGTATAAAATCAATATCTTGATTTTAATATTCAATATTAAAGTCATCACAAAAGCAAACAGAATGCAATGTCAGGCATCCTCAATGCTCTAATTGCCTCAAATATACACTTAATATAACAAAGGGGAAAAAAGACTTTGATTGACAATATTTTTTTACTGAAATTTTACTAAGGCTATTACAAATTAAACATTTGTGAGACTAATAGTAATCACAAGGCTTTATCAAAAGCAAAAATACTTATTAATAGCTAACACAAAAATTAGCAATTCTTATTCATTATTACACATTAAAGGATAGAGTACTGGTTATAGTTCAATTTTTTCTACTGAGAAAAATGAGATATTTTTTCCTACACAGGAATAATGTGTCACTGGAGCCTTAAAAAGTCTTAAATGCTTACATGGGTTTATATATATTTTAAAGATGCTGAGCTGGCATTTTAATTGTTCGGTAGTTTATACACATGTTAAATGCATTTGAATGAAGTTTCTCTAAGTGCTGAATTAAAACTATAATACAAAGTTTGCCCTAGCATCCCTGTGAATTGGATGGGCCTAGGACCACATATAGAAGTCTATTCTTTAATTATCAACATACAGTATATGAAGCTAGATATTCTTCACTTATTCTCCAGTCAATAGCTTCAGCTAAATGAAAGCCAGTTTCTTGTATTTCTCCAAAATGGTCCTTTTCTGGTTGGTTTCAAAAATTAATTTCTATGTGTATTGACTGATTGATTTCTTTTACCAGGCTTATATCCTACTCCATTCATGCCTGATTCTGAGCACCTTTCAGACCTCCAAAACAGTAATAAAATTAAAACTAAACATAGTATAAATATGACACAATAATAAATAAATAATTAATGTATCATGGCCTCAGAAAAACCATTATGCTGTCTTCTTCAGGTAAAATGATATCTGAGGACTAAATCACATCTAAGGATAGGTCATCCACAACCCTAGACCTTTAATGAAGCCTTCCAGCCATTGGTTACAGGTTGGACCTTTGAAGCTCCTTCCTCCTTCAGAATTTCCTCCTAATGTGTAAAGCCTGTTGAATCTGGCCAATAAGAATAGGGTTATCTTCTGGCTGTGTTATGTCATCTAATTTTTGAAGTGGGGCGCCCTCTCAGACTCCTCCATCTCACAGAATCATTGCATGAAAAAATACTGTATGAGGGAAAGCTGTCCTTTGGAATAAGAAGGGCAGGATGCAAATATCTTAGATAAATAAATATTCCTCATCTTGATTATAAGAATTTCTTCAGAAAGATTGCTGAAAATTGAATTATATAACTACTGTATTCCTGTTAGGGTTAGGGATTATCCTGTGAAAGAAAAAGACTAGTTTCTTTTGTTCTTAGCAAATGATAACTTCAAGTTAAGTTTCCTCTAAATGCTGACAAATCCATTGTTTTGTAATTATACTGAAAGCTTCTTGGTTATTGTAGACAATTTCATTAAAAACAAACCCACATTCCCCAGCCCTCCCATTTTTCATATCAAGCAAGGTACTAAAAGTTTAACTCCCCCCCCCCCCCCCGCAAGTACTGTGGGACCTTATTTGTTCTCCTTGAGTTCTCAAAGAAAATTGGCAATGACTTCCTGATTTCTTGAACTACTACTTCTTTCAGTAGGTTGGGGCGTATTTCACAAACCTTGCTGACTTAAATGTAGAGATTTCTTTATACTAAGCAGCTTATAGTTTCCTTGTACTGAATCATTGGTATAATAAATAGTTCTAAAGAAAAAAAAAATCTAATTTACATCTTTTTTTTCTTTTTCTTTTTGTCTTGCAGGCTTTCCCATGTATCTCAACAGGCATTTATGGTATGTAAAACTGACTGTGAAGTTCTGTATAACAAAGTTTTATGACAAAGTATCAACTTTAAACAATGATTTTCCTCTTTGCCTTTTATTGTTTTAATTGATGCTCCATGAATTAGTAGAGCACTCTATGCTGGTAAGCTGTGCTGTGCTCGAAAAGTACAGGCTTAATGAAATCTCATACTATTGTCTTGTCTTGCAAACAATTACAATTTAAACTGCCAGGAATAAATAGTTTGGATTGGATTCAGAACTGCCATTCCTTTGATGTGAACAGGGCTCAATATATACAAGTTGGTGAGTTTCATGTATATAATGTATTTTTGAAGCATACAATCGCATGAGTGAAATGAGGCATCAGTTGTCTCTATCTGTCCTACCCTATCCAGCAGGAGGGGCACACTCCATTTCCCATTGGCTAAGGAGTGTTGGCTGGCGGAGCCCAGAAGGAGAGCCTTTTCTGCTGTGTCACCTGCCCTTTGGAACATCATCCCCTCTCAGATTAGATTAGCCCCATCCCTGCTGGCCTTCTGTAAGGTCTACAAAGCTTGGTTTGTGCCTGAGCCTAGAGCCCTGTGTGTGTTCAGAGCCCATCTCCTGGCTGTGTTGATAGTTGTTTAATGATGCTTGGCTGCTAAGTGTTTTATTTTTCATACAATGTATTTTATCTGTTTTATCTATTTTATTGTAAGCTGCCTAGAGTCACATATGTGAGATGGGCAGCTATATAAATTGAATGAATGAATGAATGAATGAATGAATGAATGAATGAATGAATGAAATGTGAATCATGACTCAGTCATAAAGCACATGATATGCCTGCAGACAGTCTCAACTTCAATCCTTTGCATTTCTGTTTAAAACAATATGGGACACCAGAACTAGTAAAGCTTTTGGAGTTCTTTATCATTGCCAGTCTGAGTAGATTGAACTGTGCTACATGGACTAAGCGTGATTTGGTCAATCTGAAGCAATTTTTCTAGCTGTACAAGATAACAGGGGCATTCTGGTGGAAAAGTATGTTCTTAGAAATAACTGAAATTGTGATTACTATCTTATGTTTAGTAACAAAACCTGGAGGACAGAAATTATTTCATACTGCCTTGTACTACTCTGAGTAGGGACCTGGACTATATGAACTCCAAAGTCCTCTCAGCCTTTACATCTATAGTTCAATCAGTCTTTTCCCCCAAGAGAGACAGAAAAGATAGGGAAAAAATCAAAGCAAAATACCAGCCAATGATTAGCTAAAAGGATATTTTTTGTATTTTTATTATCATTCTTATAGAATTGTAATTGTGTAAATGGGAGAAAAAGTCTGATTTCCTCTCAAAGTGAGCATCCAAAACTAATCATCCAATTCTCTGAGTTCCTTATGTTCCTAATTAAATGATTTATATAGCTATTAAAACCTAGAAGCAGCTTATCATATACAGTATGTCCCATGCCAAGACACCTCAGTAAAAAAGAGACTTTTATGTGTCTACATTTGAAGAACCCCTGTATAGATAGCATTAATAACAATTTAAAAGGTTGAAATAAAGAAAGATGATGATTTTTATACATCAGTGTAAATCAATAGAAACCCCCACTGGAAAATCCTTACAAAAGGTATGCTAGATGCAGGATGAAAAATTTATTTTATGTTTCCCTGGTGAGCCCTGGAAATTAAATTGCTAATATAACAACAAAAAAATATTATTCTGCATTTGGTCCTGAAATTAAAACAAAAAGAAAAACAAAAGGATTATTCTCTTATACCTTTTCTAGGTATGTCAATTAATTTTAATATTTTTCCCTGGATGGAGAAATGGGTATGTAGGAATAAAACTAATGAATACAATGAGGCAATGAAATTACTGCCCTACTCTTTAAGCATTTGTGGTTTTTGACTGTAAATAATTTTGACTGCAATGATTCAGGTAGTTCCAAAGTTATTGTTTGGTTGTGAACCGCCCAGAGTCCCTCCTTGTGGGGGAGTTGGGCAGTGATATAAATTTGATGTATAAATAAACAAACAAACAAACAAAAAAATAAATCTCATTTGCCATTTGTGGTTAAGAATTTCCAATTACAAATGCTAAATGAGATAACTTTGGAACTTCCTGAATTATTATTTAAATAATTAAATAATACTTATTTAAATAATACCATCAAAAGAGAGCATAGAACAAAAGTCCTTGCTTTAACAATCTGTCTCCTAGAAGGTTATGAAACTATCTGGAACCTCGTCATCATCATCGTGATCATCATCATCCAGATTTTTATCCCATATTTTGTTTAATATTTGGTCAACTCAAGGCAGCAAACATAGCTAATACTCCTTAGCTATCACTGTCCTTTAGACGGTTTAAAGTCAGTCTAAGTTCTGATGAAAGGGTGAACTTGCCATAGTAAATCTTGAAATATTTGGGGCCTGAGAGAGATCGCATTGCTAGTTGCGGTGGCCTCATACCTGATAGTAATATTTCTTTCTGGTTTCATATGCGTATACTGCATGAATATTTCTGTCACTTGCTTAGAATATGAGAGTTCAAGTGGATAGGCAGGATGTGCAGGTCACAAGGCTTCAGGGATAGTGAGAAGAAACTTGGTTGCCACATGATAGAACCACAGTCAGTGCTCCCAAATTTAATGTTTATGGAGAACATCCAGAACATCTCTTTGTTGCTTGCATGTCACACTCTCCTCTTAATGGTACTAGAATGGAAAGAAAAGGCAAAAGGTATCCCAAGCTGTTGCATATCCTTAACTTCCAGCAGACATAACATAAGCAAACCTATTATGTCAATATTTTAGTGCTTCTTGACAATACGAATTAAGCTAAACTTTCAGAGACACAAAAAATTATCTTTTATATGAAATTTCTAGTTAATGGTCAAAAGCTATGTCACTGTTTTTAAGAATATTATAGAACTAGCAAGTATTTAAATCACAATATTTTGATTTCAGTTTTCTCAGAATGTAAAGGGACATTATCTTCTCATTATGGATAAAATTATCTATCCCCTCAGAATTCTATAGACAAAGTGAATGCATCAAACTCCACAACCTTCTTTTCAGAAGTAGACAGTCAGAAGATTATAAGGTAGTTAAACTTGTAAAATGCAGGACACTTTGATGACTGTAATTTGTAAAAAAGAGCCAAACACTGGTACTTCTTTTATTGTTCACATTTTATTTATACTTGATTGTCCAAAAACCTTGATCAAAATTGCCATTTTGCTGTTTCCTAATCTCTGATTTTTTGTTATAATAATTGTAATTCAGTTTGGCAATTAAATAGTACTTTTTTGAGATCCAGTATTTTTCATATACTGTTATAACATTTTTAGTGTCTTTCTGACTACTTGGTTAGATGAATGCAAGTTGGTTCATAGCATAAAACACACAGAGAAAACATAAATTTATGACAGATAGCTATCTTTGAAATAGAATGAGAATAAATCAGTAAATAGGCAACTGCCATGCAGCTTTTTCAGTGTTTCTTAAAGATGTACAGAATATCTAGTATCCACTTCAGATCAAATCAGAAATTATCTAAAATCATCTGTGAAAACTGGAAAAATCTAGGAGATGTGTACATGCATGTTTTCTGATACAGTGCTAGGGCTTAAAAAGAAAATCTGCCTATTTCTCTCAACACACCCTTTTTAAAAACAGCCACAGTTTCAAAGCATTCCTTTCCTTTTCCTGATTGATTGATGCAGCAATGGGGAAATGTAGAATCAGTGATTTTTCCCCCACCCCATTTCCTTTCATCTCAGTATGCTAGGTGACTGCACAAGGAGAACATATTGTTCTCTCCTTGGGAATTTCCTCTATAGGTTAGACCTCATTCTCAGAAAAGAGTTACAGAGGCTTTAAAATGTTTTGTTTGTTTGTTTGTTTGTTTCAGACGAGCTTTTATGAGTCCTTAAGTTTCTCTTTGTGAACTTAGCTTGGGAGATTTTTACTATCATCTCCCTATCCTACTCATACAACAAGGTGCAATATAGTAAACATCTAGATGAGAATCTGGATTGGCCTCACTCTATGCATGTTCTACCTCTATACAAACTGCAGAGTTACAAGTGGAATTCATCATTATTTGAGTGTATGTCCACTCTCATTCATATCTTCTGCACCCACACAAACACTCATACATCCCTAAAATTTGTTCAGGAGGAGGTTGGAGGGTATAGCTTTTGATGGTTGGTTACTCCATAAGTTATTTCAAAATTAAGCGATGGGACCAGTCTTTGTATGGGTTCCCTTTTGTGGGTTAATGATAGACAATCTAACATGAAGAGTGCTGTAGTGTAATCGTGAGAAAACAGTTTTAAGAGTCTCTTTAGAATAGTTTTTTGAAATGATTAATATATTGACTGATTTTGAAATTCTTATTTCATGTTGCTGCTGCTTGGGACTATTAGAATAAAGTATTTCAGTAATTTTATTAGATACTCTGTAAGAATGTGTCGCATACATTATTTAACAGTGATTTGATTTTGAATTGTGTGCTGCCCGTCTTCCAGAGTGTTCCTTCATTCAGTTTCCCTCTGGAATAGTTCCTACATGCTTAGAAATGATTACCAGAATGTCCACTGATTAATTCTCACCCTCTAAAGTGAGCATTAATAAGATATATTTAACCCAGAAGTTGACTCCAAAAAGAAGTTTAAAGCTATTAAATTCAGTACTTTGATGGGCAACTTTCTTCTTGTTCTAGTTTTACTGAATGGTAAAATGCATATGCTATAAATTTGTGTTTTCTGCCAAATAAATTGGCACTCTAGTTTCCCTATCATTTAACTCTAAATTTCAAAATCCATAGGAAGTCTTGTTATAAATAAATTATTCTCACACTATACTACATTCTTCTTCACCACAAGCTAGGAAGACAAATGTCTACATATGTCCTGAACATCTACTGGATGTGAGGAGAAAAAATAATATCCTATTATTTTTATTACTGAAGCAAATTAGGAATTCAGATTTATTTGTCACAGGATGTCCTCTATCTTAAAAGCATTATGTGAAAGCTTTGATTGGTCAAAGACATGATGGGCAGCAGAGGCCAATAACTATGGACCCATCTGGTGACAGCCATGGCATATGGTAGATAGTGACTTGTAATGTAAGGAGAATAAATGGTAAACAGCATGAATTAACAAACGAAATGAAAGAAAGAAAAACAGATCTGTTGTCTCTTGCGAAAGTAAGAAAAAGGGGAAGGACATAATAAATCTGAATGAAAGTGTTCTAATCTTGCAGCATTGATGAATACATGCAAGGAAGTAATGATGTAGGTTTAACTATGAATAAAAAGGCTAACATGGATATCGGAAACTGTTAATTAGTATTATTTAGATTGTCATGGGTGCATATGAAAATAGAATTTCCTAAGTTAGTGATAGTTGTAAGTTACACATTAGTGAATGGTGATGATGGAAAAATGAGGAAAGAGTTTTGTGAAAAATTGTACAACATTCATTATTCTGTTCGATGACAAGAATGGATGATGGGAACAAGACAAGACAGTAAAGAAAAAGCAATTGGGCATTTGGAGACTCAAGAATGAATGTGAATAGCAACTGGTGAGCATCTGCTTAGAAAAGAGTCTGCGTGGTTTAAGCATAAGTTTGTTCATATATAACTATGGAAAGGGAATTAATCAAAAACTTTTGATCTGATTATTTATGATGAAATATTGAGAGAAGAAGTGGGGGATACAAGAATGATAATAGATTATAGGTTCTGAATATGGAATAGTTCATTATTTGGTAGCATCAGGAATGGATCTTGAGAAAATCAGTATGAAATCAAAAATAGGAAGTGAAATAAAATAGAGTGAAAGTAGAATAACTATGGAAAGAGAAAGTATGAGTCTTGTATGAAAAAGAAGACAGTTTAATTTTCAAACAGAATTAATGGAAAGTGGAGAAAGTTTGTGGAAGCTGTTTGCTACAGAGTAAAAAGAATTATATTACAGAGTGTCAAGAAAAACATGGACATATGCTAATAAGAAGTATGAGAAAGGATGATTGATGAAAGGATGTGGTGAAATAGACTCCGGATGGGGAAAAATACTCATTATGGAGGATAATTGATGCAAAAATGAGGAGATATTATATAATGCACATGGATAAAAAAGAATGTAGACAGAGATAACTAGAAAAGTTAAGATTAAAAAGAAGAAAAGAAAATGCAGAAATATTTTATTTTAAAAATGTTTTGGAAGTGGGTGGAAAGGGCTAAACAAGGAACCTGTAGAAAAGTGAATGAAATTCGAAGAAAATAGTTTGGGATGAAAATGAAGGGGATGCTGGAAAGACTATTTAAGAGAATTGTATGAAAATGATTAAGATATATTGAACAGTAGAATTGAAATGAATGCTATAAATGTTAGTAATCAAGAAAAATAAGGAGGAGGAATTCATGCATGCTTTCAGAAAGGTGAAATGGTAAGGCTGCAGGTGTAGATAGTGTAACTGGTGAAATATTAAACTATGGATATGGCTTGTTTATAGAATGGCTGTGTGGCTTGTTTAAATGTCTGTGTAATGACAGCATCCATATCTGACAAGTAAAAGAATGCTTTCATTATTGCCCCCCTACAAAGGAAAAGATAGCAAGATGGAATGCAAAACTGACAGTTAGTGTGGTGGAGTGGTTAACATGTTGGGTTGGGAGCGAGGAGATTCAGATTCTGGTCCACCCTCTTCCATGGAAGTTCACTAGGTGACTCTTTCTCAGCTCAATCTACCTCACATGGTTGTTGTGGGGAAAAAGAGGAAGGACAAGTGCCATCTGTGCTGTCTTAAGCTCCAGAATGAAAAATGGGATATAAATATAACAAATAAACAAACAGCAAACAAAGTATGGGGGATTTGTTTGTTAAGTCAGCCTGGAAGGTATTTGCCAGAGCTCTGATCAACAGGGTACAAGAAATGACAGTGAGCAAAATTTGGAAAATCTAGTGCAACTTTATGCCAAACGGGGTGTGCAAACAGATGTTTGCTATGGTGGCAGTTCCTGATACACAGAACACTAATCCAGAGAACATGGTTTATATATAGTGATGGCTAAATTCATGTATATGTTATGCTTACCACAATGTGTGAATCTAGGGTTCTTTCATGTGTACTCTTAGTGCCATTCCCAAATGGGCCCTGGACCTACCCACTCCCATGATGGCTTGCTTTCAGGGCTAACCTGGTGTTGTTCTGGTTTTTCACCTGTTTATCTGAAATTGGAAGAAAATTAGACTTTTTGTGCCATGCTGAAGCTCGCTGGTTCTCTGTTTTTCTTTTGGCTGTATTCTTGCTTCACCATATCTTGCAGTATTGGGTATATCAAGCCCTGTGCCAAGGAAGGATTACAAGCAAACTTATCAGTAAACCTGATTTTTTTTTAATTTAAGTTTTTAGAGAAAGTATATAAATAAACACAAGTAAAATCAGATAAAGAAAATAAAAGAATCAAGCACAAATGAGTAAATGGATCTAAAAATGTGAAGGAAGTTATAGTTTTTTGGTATGTCATTAGTAAATTGTGAATGATTGAATATAATATACTGGTCTAAATGGCTAAAACTCACTATTAAGGATAAATATCAAGAACCATGGTCACTGCAGTATAAGTCACCACATAAAATTATAAGCTGCAATATACAGATGATTCTTCTAATTTTTCATATCTTTTATATGAGTTTTACCAAATATCTTATTAGCATAATGAATCTGATTCCTTGCAACAGAGAATGTGATAGAAATGAATTTTCTCATTAACATATTCAACAATATATTGAAATTGAAATAAATAAATAAAGATTGAGTAGAAACTAAGAATCTTTTCTGCTTTAAATACCCCACGAAACTGAAGTACAAATTCTGTAGGTAAAAAACTTCAAATTTTGAACGGGGTACAAATCCATGTAGTAAATGATAATCCAGAATGATTTCCACCTTAAAGTAAATTCTATGTCAGATTTCATTTTAAGGTACAAAGTTAGTTTGGATATTGAAGCATACTCCAATGTTTGGATAACCATTCTTCCAAAGAGGAGAGTCAGATGATTTTTCTATGCTGGTCTTTGACCGTAATAAAGATTTGATTTGACTTTTCCATTAAGAAGCACAAAATGTTCTTGTGGCAGTGAGCATATACAAAACTTGTTCTGTGTACAGTAAACTCAGTGAACATTTGTTCACTCAGTTTCATGATCCCTGTAGTAAAATTTCTGGGCTTGATTTTCCCTGCATATAAAAGCAACATGCACCATTCTCTTCTTCCACTCTGCTCCCACCCTTTGTGCTCAGGTGAATACATACATAGACATACAGTGACTTTATACCTACAGTCCGTATACCAACAGTATACAATATATGTACAGTTGTAAACACCTACAGTGAAAAGCTCCTTATGGTGAAAATAGTGTATTCTATCCTTCTAACATCTGACATCTCAGCTTGCAGAAGCTTTTTAACAGAAACTGACAGATGATGCTTTCACAGCAGGATAGCATTCTCTGTCGCAATTTGCTGCTGTTGTTTGCAGATGCGTGCAGCATAGACTGAAAACGTGGATGGGATGGTGCTGGCCATTTCTCTTCTTTTGTCTTTTGTGTGGAACGGGGAGAAAGGATTCTTATTCGTCCGGGAGTGCAGCCGTGTACAGGATAAAAATATTCCAGAAACAAAATAGTACTTCCTATATATAAATGAAAAGAAACAAGGCCAAGCCTTTTTGCAATATTTCTCTTTGTAGTTAAAACAATTCTCAGGATCCTGGTTTTTTGGGTTGTTTATTGTACTTCGTTATGTCACTAGCAGCACATTAGATAGGAAGGCTTCTGTATTAATGGGAGAAAGGAAGAAAAGGAAGAATGGCATTTCACATAGTTTTCTTTAATAAAGGACTGGTGCTGTTCCCGAGTCAGGATTTGAATGATGCACTCTAGCAGCGTCTTAAGCTTTTACTCCATGGATTTGGCTTACAATTACAACTGGTCATTTCAGCCTGGAAGTGGATTCTGACTTTATCTCTTCTGCACCTGCTTAATGTACTGTGGGCTAGACTCCTGTGAACCTTTTCACCTTTCATCTGGAAATGTGACATTCAAGAAAAACTAATGTATCATTAGCAAAGGAAATTCGGCAGAAAGAATAAAGTATGGCTTTTATCACACTCAGGTAAATTAATTTTAAGAGTTAGTATGGTCATTGGAAAGACCGTTTGACTTTTATTAGTCCTGCTTTCTCACAGCTTCACAAAATGGAAATAAAAAGTCTCGCAAGTCAAGGAGAAGCACAAATTAGACTGTTAAAATACTCTACTTATTTAACGTACTTGGTAAATTACAATTTGGAATAGGAACAATTTTCGGGACATTTCTTTACTGAAGAAATAGAAGTGACTTGTTAAAAAAAATAAATGTGCAAATCATGCACTTGATCATTCTTTTCTTTTCAAGTTTTTTTTTAAGATTTAGTTTCTCCTTTCTTTCTACTTTCATTGACATATCAGTATGAAAGCCTGACAACCTGCATTACAGGATGTTCCCTTTTCATTGTACCAGCAATCATGGATGATTATAAGGGAAACTAGGGATAATTAGAGAGGTCGAGAACATAGAGGAATGATCCTGGGTATGATGGAGTTATTACCAAAGTGAGAAATTCACTGGGAATATACTGGAATAATAGCTCTCACATAGGTCATTAATATCTAAAACCTAGCCTTCTCTATCATGACACATTGCAGATGTTTTAGATTTCAACTCCCTAATTCCCACCCTACAAGGTATATCTAGTATAACATACTTAGAATACATCAGTGGGAATTATTTTTATTAAAATACATGAAAATGGTTCATGAAAGCTTATGCCTTTCAATAAAATTTGTTAGTCTGAAAAGGTATCACCAGATTTCTTCTGATTTTTGGCTATCATAGGATAACATAGCTCTCCTACTGTAACACTGAAAACCATTAATGCAGTCATGAAGTAAAGACCTAGCTTTAACTTAGGTCCTACAACTGACCCACGGTATACAAATAGGAATGTTCAGCTATGCAGTTTCAGACTGAACAACTGCTGCTGCTCATTGCTTTTTCATTTTTATTACATTTTTTCATTGATTGACTGATTGTGTGCCACCAACTGTTAGTGACCTTTTTCAGGATGATCTGTACCCAACCCAGCTTCTTAGGTCTCCCAATAGTGCACCTATCACTGTGGTAATTGAGTCTATCCACCTTGCTGTTAGTCATCCTCTTCTTCTGTTTCCTTCCATCTTTCCCAATGTTATGGATTTCTTAAGGGAGCTGGGGCTTTGTATAATGTGTCCAAAATATGATAATTTGAGCATAGACATTTGTGCCTCAAGAGAGAACTCTAAATGATTTGTTCTATGATCTATCTCTTTGTTTTCTTGGCTATCCATGGTTTTATCAAGAGTCTTCTCCAACACCAAAGTGTAAAAGTGTCAGTACTCTTTCTATTCTACTTCAAAGTCCAATTTACAGTTTCATATAGTGTATCACACAGAAAACCATTTCCATTGTGATTCTGATGTTTTTAAGTATAGGCATGTCACAGCCTGAATATTTTTTTTAAACCTTCATTGCTGCCTTACCAAGTTCCTTTACCATTGATAGTTCCTTTACTGTTCTCAAGTGATAGTTACTTCACAGCTGGTTCCTTTAATATTGTCAGTCAATCCTAAAAGGCAGAAGGTATCACCATTTCTGTATCTTTATTGTCAATTCTAAGGCTGGTTGCTGTACCTCTTTAATTAGTTTGATCTTCTTTATATTTAATTGTAGTTCCATTTTTTGACTATGCTCCTTGACTTTCATTACTAAAGTTTGCAGATCATTTGCATTTTCAACTATCAGAATAGCATCATTAACATATCATAGGTTATTGATATTTCTTCCTTCACTTATAAAACCATGCTATTTTTCTTCCAATCTAGCCCTCTTCATTATATATTTGGCATATAGGTTGAATAAATAAGGAAAGAGCACATAGCCTTGTCTCACTCATTTGATAACCTGGAGCCAATCTGTTTCATGATGTTCTGTCCCAGTATGGCTTCCTGTCCTGGGTATATGTTTTGTAAGAGGAAAATGAGATGATCTGAGTTTCCCATTTTTCTGACGATATTTTACAACATAACATGGTTGATACAATCAAAAGATCTAAGTGTGCTGAAGCTTTTGCTCAAACTAGAAGGGTAAGTTAAATGAAGCAATCAAAGAAGCATATATTGCATCCTTTTTGGTATTCTTTGGCTTTCTCAATTATCATTTCTAAAATCATCTTGAACATCAGACTTTTCCCTTTCTGTGTAGGGCTCTAATCTGTGTTGGACAATCCTAATTTGTTTAACTCTTCTTTCTTTGGTATTTGGTATGCAGATTGACCTCTTCCAATCTGTGGACCACTATATTTGCTGGCATATTTTGTTAGTACCTTTACTGATTATTCTTCTGTTACTTGCCATATTTCTCTAGATATTCCATCCATTTCTGTAGGTTCCAACTTGGTAATCACCAGAGTTCAAGTTAGAGTGAACCCTAACTTCATTTTATAGTATTAGAGATTCATCTAAATAAGAAGTTATCTTCTAAGGTAACTTGGTTGTTGACATCTGTACTGTATGAAATTTCAGCATACTCCTTCCATCTTTTTTTGATCTTCTTTGAAGTTATTATCTGTGCATTCGCGTCCTTTAGCATACCAATTTGAAGTTGGAACTCCCTCTGAGTTTGGAAGGCTTTTCTTGTTTTTCCATGTTTGTTTTGATCTTTGAAGTTTTACAGTTATTCTAATATTACGCTCTCTCTCTCTCTTCATTTTTATCTGCTTTTTGTCTCTTCATATATATCTATAGATACAGATATAGATAGATATCTTCATATACTGTTTTTTGTTTCCTTCCTTCCTTCCTTCCCTCTCTCTCTTTTTCTCTATGTATGTGTGTGTGTCTGTATAGTATGAAAAGTTTTAAAGACAACATAAAAACTAACAAACTATTTTGCTATGCCTTATATATGTACCTGTTTGTTTTAGCTGGATAGCTGGGATGACCTTCATGGTTCTGTTTTATTAAGTATGTATAATATTCACTTTGGAGATGGATTAATCACAAGAAATGGAAATATTAATTAAAAGAGAATAAATGATTATGAAACTGAAAAATATTTGGGGGAAGAAAGTGTCAGAATGTCTTTCAGGTTATGTAATTAGCAACAAAAGAGGTCTAAGTATGGTAAAGCTTCTGCCCAAACTAGAAGTGCAAGTTAAGTTAATCCTCCTCCAGTTTATTAGGAATAACATGTTTAGAAATAGCTCTTCTGAGCATTTTCTCATGCTGTAAAGTTTTTAAGGCAGAATTTTGGTTTTTTTTTTAACTAAGTGGGTAAAATAAATGTAGAGCAATGATTTGTATTATCTATCTAGGCAGTGTGTGTTAGCTGTCTCTGTGTGTGTGCATATGTGTGTGCATGTCTAGAGAGAGATAGGAGGGGGTTGTTATTTTAAAAACACCAAGGACTGGAGTTTTGTCCAATAAAGCCAAACACAGTTTATTTTTAACTGCTGTGTCACAACTGCAGAATGACAAGGATCTAAGAAGCTTTTCAGAAGCAGTCTAACTGGAATTGGCAATCCGCTTCTTCATTTCCTTTGTACAACCAACCCTGACAAATTAATCACAATCAAATGTTGGCTTCACTAAGGAGCAACCTATACAGCACAGAAGAAAAATGAGGTCTCTCACCAGCCTGACAGCCTAATCTTTCAATTCACCCCATTATAGTGAACTTGGGGACTTTGGTGTGTCTGTCACCAGTCCCACCCATAAAGAACCTGTCTACTTCAAGACCCAAGGTTTAGCTGAGGTGATGAAGGGCACTGAATGCTAGTTCATTACCTTGTTAATCAGCCTGTGGAGTGAGGATCCAGTTATTTTCTCCAAATGAGAAAATATCACTGTGGACTGTCTCTATAAGAAAAGGAAAAGAACATCGTCTAAATGGAAGTTTCACCCTGGAGCTGCTGTGTGCTGGAGGCCTCACTGGGCCAAGGGAGGAATGTCATAGTAGGTAGAAGAGGAAGACAAGGTGCCAGTTAAGGCAACACTTTCTCTAACTTGTCTTTTTAGCAGAATATTGGGGACCACTGGGCAAAGCATGAAACTGTGAAATACGCTTATCCTCTCCCCTAAACCTCCAGTCGAGGGCCTCAGGAAAGGATACATAATCCATCTCTTATTTATCCTCACAATAAATTGCCAAGGCAAGTGATGGGGTGAAACAGTAATTTATTATGGTCACCCAATGATATCCATTATGTAAGTGTTTGTGTATAAAGTGTATCAAGAGGTGCTTGTTTAAAGGAGAATTGATATAAATTATCAGAAAAAAGTAAAGCAGGCAACAGCACCCAGGTCTCTTCTGAATGCCAGTGGGAGGCAGGGATTCTCATGGTTCCCTCACATCAAAGTTCCTAGAATAAGAAACGCTAAGTAAGTCTCAGAGGAGGAAACGTTTCAAGAAAGGTCCATATTCTATACTGTTGATATTAGTCCATATTCAGGCATGTGATTCTAAAGTGGTACAGTCTTATATTCCTCAAGTTCATTCCATTTGTAAGAGTTTCTCACTGGATAAAAAAAGTGAACATTAGCAAATCACTGAAGCAATGAGCATGAAACTGAGCAAACTTGGGAGGCAGTGAAGGACAGGAAGGCCTGGCGCGATATGGTTCATGGGGTCACGAAGAGTCGGACATGACTTAACGACTGAACAGCAACAACAACAAAAAGTGAGGAGGAAAAAATTTGCTAATGTTCAAACTATATTTCCAAAGTGCACTGAACCACTAACAAACCAAGCACATTTTACTTGAGTAAGTTATATGGACTCAGCCAATGTGGTTAGTTGAGATGGCCTCCAGTTGTATCTCGTTCTGTCTTCTCTCTCCTTTTAATGATTGCATAGTTTCTAAGGAGAGCCTGAGCCTCCAATGTGGTGGTCATGGAGCTCTCTCTTAATGTCCTTCAGGATTCTTTCCCAGCCTAACTTGTTTCTTTTGTGATTGGCAACATCACAACACTCTATTAATGTGCCATTATTCCCAAAAAGTATAAATGTGCCCATTGGCCAATAGTTGGACAGCCCTGCCATAGGGAAACCCAGATAATTTCTATGAGAAAGATTTACTTGTTTGGTTTAATGCTTTAAAAGGCAGAAAAATCAATGGATTTTGCCAATGATGGAGCAGTCTAAAAGTTAAGAAAACAAATTGGATCTTATGAGTTTGTAAGTAGAACTTTACTCCCAGGATGCTTCCTGTACTCAAAAATAGGCTAGGAGAGCAGGAATAAACGACGATCAAAATATTTTCCTCTTAGTGTGAGTGTCCATTGGATGAAAGCCTCTTTTGTGAGCAGAAGGGCCCCTTCTGTTAAGGAAGGGCAGCATAAGCTCCAAGCTAAATTGTCATAATGATGCCATATAGAAATACAACAGATCTCATGTATAAAATAAGAATAGCTCTATCCTGACTTGTTCAGAGGAAAGAAATGTGTTTGCAATTTGTTTATAGACTTTTGGAGATAGGAATGGAAGCCAACTTCAAAATTAGGAGTAAACCAAAGTGACATACCTTTTGCATTTCTACCATTGAGGACAGGATTTAATTTCTCCTATGCCTTGCCTGCTTTTAAAGAAACAAATGTCATGGTGCCTTTGACTCAGATGTACTCCTCTTAAGACTATATTATTGTGCTTCCATGACATCATTTCTTAGAATATGAGACTTGATTACCTCAAAGTGCCATAAACTGCAATAAATGTAAATATAGGGTTTTTGTTTTTGATGTGATCGCCTAGTATTTGTGCCTCCAAGCTTTGAGGAAGGATTTGGAATTGGTGTAAGCTCTTTGGGGTTAGATGACTGATGATTCTATAAGAAATATTCCATAACAGCCTTTCATGTGCCTGAAAACACCAACATCTGTGACTGACATTATGGTTAATGCTGAATATGTTACTTATTTGCCAGTATTTCAAGGATCCCAGTTGAGCTTGTAAGAATGGATTGCTTGCATGTTAAACATGTACTTCACATATAAGTACAACTCTGTATTTATATTTTGTTCAGAAAATGAACACATCATTGTTTGAAAGCAAATTTCAGTATCCCTTATAGCTCTTGAATTATTTTTCCTGCAGTGTCAGTGCATTAGATTAGCTTAGCTGCAGCTGAACAATCTTTATCTGACAGTGCTCCTTAAGATATACTTGGCACCCGTATGTTTTTACCTTCAAGGTAAATACCTGTTTAGTAGGCAAACTGATTTTATTGAAGGAATGGGTTGCAGCAGAGGAACAGAGGAGGGTTAATTCCTCTCCTCCAAAACAAAACAAAAAAAAAGATCTGGGACATGATTTGGGAGAGTATGAAGGCAGCAGGGGGAGGGGAGAGGAGAGGGACAGAAAATTCCATTCTACAAGCTTGTTGTTGTCCATGCAGAGTTGGATTCCATCCATGGATTGGAGAAGTACTGCAGTGAAAAGGTTTAACTTCTCTTCCCCCATGAGGGAGAATGGCTTAAATCGTCCCATATTGACCATTCTAAACTTTAAAAATGTTCCTGTTCCATTACGATCTTGTTTCATTCTGAAGTAATGAACCAGCTTCATCTGTCACAATTTCACACCAAATATGGTGATTAGACTCTCTCTGTACTGTACTCTACATTCCCAAACAGACTCCATTTCTTCTTTGGCTCAAGTTGGAAAGGATTTCCCCTCTTTTCCCTCCTATTTTCCCTGCCAAATATATAGGCAATCAGTCTCATCTGAGGAGCTCAGATTCCCAGAATATCATTACCTAAAATCAAAGACAGAACTGGCCTGCCTAAAGGATTTTTATCATTGAGACCTTGCAGAAAGTTTTATTTTCTTCCTGTCTTGCTCTCCTGCACATGCTCCTCCCCTTTTTTGTTAAGATGTACGGCTCCCTACTTGTAGTCAATAACTACTGGCTCCAGTGCTCTGTAATCATTAGGAAACACTGTGCTTTCATTTTCAAACTCCTGGAGTGACAACAGAACACACATGTTTTTACTGAATTGGATCTCAGAGGAGCAGGCTGCTCACTGCTCCTTCAAGGATAAATTGGATTGTGCCAAGGCCTGCTACAAAGATAATTGACCATAATTGCCAAGATACCCGTACTCCTACTGTTGGAGACCAGATCTGGCTTTCAGGAGATTTCTCCTTTCCATATACAGTAACTATCTGGAAAATCTAGAGGTCAGGCTTATTGGATTGTTCCTGTGCATGCACAGATCACCAAGTAGCCTTTCACCTGCCTCGTCTACGTACACTAAAGCTATACCCTGTTTTCCATCATCCCCTCCTGATCCTGAGATGCTCTTTTTGTTTCTTGATCACCTCTTACCTCCCACTTCTCCATCTCAATGGGTGGGAGGAGGAAAGAATTTGAGATGAAATGTGTTTTGGATTCCCTGTGCAGAAGAGGCCATCTGGGCTATTGGATTCCCTAGAAGGGTCACCTAGATACAGAAAGTCCTGAGAAACAGCAGAGGATGTTGTCAGGCCCCACGTAACTGGCAAACTCAAGAAGCGAGAACCACATGGGTTTCAGAAAGGCATCTTTAATGCTAGTTAGTGCCAAAACATAATATTGAAAACTATAAATGTAGGTTTCCAAGCAGACTTACAGCAAGCCAACAGAGGTAGAGTCTCTTTTAAATGTTTTCTTCCCATGGCCACCAACCTGAGTTGTGCTGCCTCTTCTTGCTCCTTCCCCCCCCCCCAACTCCTCCTTCACTGGTGCCCACAGTCTTTCACAGATGTACAGCTCCTGTGTCCTTCATAGGTTCCTTTTGCAACACACCACAAATCCCAACCTCCTAACTAGCCACACTTTCTGAATTCAGTGCCTGCCAGCAGCACTGTCACAAAGAAAAAAAAAGGACTGGTCTGGGGAGTGGGAGGTTGGAAGACGCTGTGTAGAGGCCAGTTGCTGTCAAGGCTTCATACTACTCACTACAATTAGATTCTTTCTTGCTCTGCCTTCCCAAGCAGACCTGAGAAGTGGATTGATTGCAGAGAATTAAGAAGCTTTACATACAAGAAGTACTCTAAGAACAGCCAGGAATCCTGCCCTTTATATATATTAACCCCCAGGTTTAAATTCTTTGCCTCTTCCTCCCGTCTTTTGGGGTCAACAGCTTGAAGGTTTCTGCCATCTGTGTCTTGTGTATGAAATGGCCTTTTTCTATCTCTGAGAATCAGAAATCCCCATCTCACCAGCTTCCACCCATATCCCATCACCCAACCAAAACATTACATAAAATTAATTGTTCCAGGGTTGACCACTGCCGTCTGTAAAAGTTGTGTTACGTGAGGGGGAAAAATGGAATTGGCCTTACTTAGAGTGCCTTACAATGCAAATTGGATCTATCAGAGTAATTGCCCAATATGAGAGACATAAGCTTAGATAGTGAATCATAATAGCTTTTCATTTGATACACTTTAATAGCCTCAAAACATTAATCATTTTCTTATGTCTTTTAATTACCATAAAGTTGTTAAATTTATATGTATAATAGGTACTAAACATTACACCACTGAGCTTTTTAAACTATGCTTTTCATTGTGAAGTTGTAAATATAATATAAGAGCCCATTATGGGTCCTCAGCCATTGTAACCTGCTACCATTATTAGAGCAAGTAAACAACAAGATTTTTCCAACCATATTTTAATAGATCAGATTTTCCAGTTGTTTTTGCTTCGTTGGCAGATAGCCAAAGCAGCAGGCTAGCTGCTAAATCTTAATCTTTCTTAATTAAAGCAATTTTATTTTCTCCCCAGTTTAGTTCCCCAAAGATTTTTTTTTTTCTTGGAAGGAGAATAATCCCTTTAGGTAACTTCTAGAGACTTTTCTCAGTCATAATAATCCTTTATTATGATTAGTATTTTGTTATGCAGTCTATAACTCCATATAGTTTAAAATGTTACTTCTAAGTAACTGGGACTGAAATAAATAGTGTCAGTGGGATTCACAAGTTACATCTTTAAAGACAGGTTAAAGAACTAATAGGACTAATTATTATTAGATGTGTTGTTTAGGACTAATAATTATAATGTCTACGTATTATTTGTGGGACTGTCTGTCTTCCCTAGTTTCTGCTCATCCTATATGATTGGACAGAGCTGGCATACTTCAGGCCCCAACAAATAAACAATGTTACCCAGGACCCAGGCCTTTCCTGTTATAGTACCTGCCCTTTGGAACAGTGTTCCCCCAGAGATTCATGTGACCCCCATCCTGACCCTATTTGAGCAAGCCTTTAACACTTGGTTCTTCCCCCAGGCCTTGGGCTGGGGGGATAGGTGGACCCCTTGTGGAATGTTTGTTTTTGTGTTGCTGTTTTTCCCCACAGTTATTTATTTTTGTATAGTTTTATATTCTATTTATTGTTTCATGCTGCACACCATCCAGAGTTGTGATGGACTCAGGCAGCTTATACATTTCATAAATAAATAAAAATAATTCTATTAGATTTGAAGCCTATAGAGCACTTATGAGCATAACATTACGAACAGTATCTTAATCTTTAATTAGATTTAATATATTCTCAATCATTATGACAGAAATTATGTTCTTGACAATCTGTGGTAGCTCTTGAAAAATAGTTTTTTTTTTTAATGCAAACTCAGTGTAAGAGATAGACTATCAGACATTTAAGAGCCACAAGTTGTGCGTGCAACTTATGTGCATACATTTTTAATATATAGTTATTGTATTGTACCTAACTATATTTGTCCTCAATAATTATAAGTCTTTTGAAATGAAGGTGAAAAGAGAAAAAACGTTGTAGTCTGAGGTTTAATCCTTCTTTTTTCCCATTGAAACCCATAGTACATGGATGAAAGGAAATAACCTGGAGAATGCAATTGTTGCCTTAGGTTAGTGACCTTAGAATTTGAGGACAAGATTTAAAGCATGAGCTAACCTGCATCTTAGTCCCTACATAATAATAATAATTTACTCCTACTTAGTATGAACCTGCAGCCATGTGAGGAACTTCAGACAAGAAGCACACCCAGAAGTACTAGCTCTAACTTTATTGTAAGGTTACATTAACAGAATCTTACAAGTCTGAAAGTACATCTCTCCCCTGTCTCCTTTCCAGGTCAAGAAACTAGGGAGGGACCCTTCTGAGATGTTTGCCATGGTCACATTCCCTCTGCACATTCAGCTGCTGCTTGTCTGACTATTGTCTAGTCTGCAGCTCTTCCTCCTTTTTCCAATGGTCATTCCCACATACCATTACAGAACTCTTATCAGAAGAAGCACATGGGTTCCTGAGATTCTTTTCCTCATCAAATTAATAATATAGACACTGAGTGTATATGTCAGCAAGGTTACTCTGCCAGCCCTCATGAAGTTTCTTTGTCTGTTAAAATCATTTATTAAACCAGATTTCCCATTGCCTGATTCAATGAAGTGTCACTCCACTGATATAAACAGTTGTATATAACCAGTTGCCTCTCTGACAGACTTCAAGTTCTTGAGGTGAAGCATCTAAACAAAGGATTTTTTTCTCTTTGAAAGCAAGCTCATGTTATGTGTTAGCTACTCTGAATGCTTGCCAGAGTCGAGAGGTGGGGTATTAATCAATCACAATCAAATAAAAATATAGTGGCATCATTTCGAGGTCATTTTATAAACTTGCAGGCAGCTTAGATGAAATAATTTCCTTTTGTCTGATAGGCAGTCTTTTAATCATCTCAGGGTAACTTATGATCAACTCTTCAAGGGAACTTGGTGTTCTAGTTGTATAATTTTCAGTGTGTTAGAGAAGCATTAAATATTTATGCTTTCTTAAATCATTGGGGGGGGATGATGTCCCTATTCTGATAATTGGACATAAAATCTGATTGGGTACTCTCTCAATATAGCTAGAGTAGAGGCTGCTGTCCTTGCTGTTAGTCAAAAAGAATTGCTTCTTAAATGACTGAAAGTATGAGGATATGTATGACAAATTAAAATAGCAAAATTACATCCATGCCAGAATCAGTATTACAAGGATCAGTATAGTTTAGCTGGTAGCACTCCTTAGAAACTGCTCTTGATTTAATTCCCAGCACCTACAGGTAAGAAAGACACTTCTCTTGGAAGCTATTTTCAGTTCTGAGTCAAATGGGGCAGAAGTTTGATAGAACTTCTTCTGTTCCAAATTCAGTACAAACCCTTGTACTAAGGCCTGGTGAGATAAGCATGCAACTATCTATAAAGGCTCTTCGTTTCTACAACTAGGTCTTAATATAGTTCTCAGATGAGAAAATTCATCTTCCTATACATAGTGTATGAAACATCTAAAATGTCATGTATGCCCTAACAGGTAGATGGAGGACAACTGCCAAAGTTTTCTCTTTGGCATAGACAAAGATCCCTTCCTGGGACCTCCACTCTTGTGCCCCATCTACTTCAGTTTCAGGCTGTTTCGCTCCAGCTTTTCCACCTGGTGAAACTGACTCTCAGGCAGGTGGTCAGTTGCTACCACCTGTTTTTTTTTTAATAGGGAGATGATTTCCTATTTAGAATCTGGATGGGGTGGAGCAGGAGCTTCTCTCTTCCCTATGACAAAAAGAATAGCTCTGGCATTCGCTTTTAATTTGGACTGCCAGTCCAAACATGCTAGTACAAACCCAGCATTGAAGGGACAACAAATAAAGGACTTTTATTTTAATAAAGGAACTGAGGAATAAGTTACCCACATTGCGCTACGTGAGGCTGAAATCTTACGCCAAAGCTATCAAGTATTAACCCAATCAAATGAAGAGATAGAGGGTCAAAGAGTGGAAGCCAAATAAGGCTAAACAATTGATCAGAGGCTGAACTGAAAAGAAATAACATGCCCCAATGTTGCTGTCCTCTGTTTTCCCTGCTAACTTTACCTTTCTTGTTCCAGTTCTCCCAGGACCTTTGGGCATTGGGCCTGAATGTGAGAACCAATCAAGGCACCTGGTTTTAAAAGTCCCTGCTTTTTGAGGGCCTCTAGCCAAGACCACCACGAGACAAAGAAGTTTCTAATCTAAAGATTCTTTCTCCCTGAATCCCCCGCCCCAAACCCCACATCTCTCGCTCAAAAGAACAGTGATACTAGCTATAGAATACACAGCATTGTCAACTAGCTGGTCAGCCACTCACAAGTTAGCCTCAGGCTCCCAGTCCTACTACAAACGTATTGCCTTGTCTGACAGATAGTACAGAACTATTTTTTTTAATTATTATTTTTAATTGAACACTGTAAAAGAAAATAAAAAAAGAGGGGCAAAAAAGAGTAAAGCACAAATTAACAGACTAGAGATTTACAAACATCATAAGATTAAGTAAGTTAAGTACAGATTCTCAGAATAATGTTAATTTAGTTCTACATATTTAAATGCCGTATGTCATTTTAAAAGTACAGATCATTATTAAAATCAAATAAACGTACAAGTATCAACAACAGTAATCAGTACAGTATGAAGTGTAAGTTGAAATGAATAAGTATAGTATTATCTAGTCAATAAGAAATCTATCCTTATTTAACAAATCTTCCATGACTTAAATGTTAGAACTTTATGTTAAGAGAAACCCACATGTTTGATGTCATACAAGCCCATGGGTATAATTATAGTCCAACAATGGTTTCAGTGTTAAATTCTGTGCCAGATTTATAGAAGTATGAGTTTATTTTAGACATTGAGGCACACTTCTATTATGTAACTGCCATTCTTCTGAAGGAATTGTACATTTGTATTGGGTTACTTTTAATGATACGTGATGATGATTATGATGATGATGATTTTGCTGAATTGTTTATTTTTGTTGTATGCCACCCAGAGTCACATTGTTTGGGTTGGGTGGCCTTATAAATACTGGAAATACATTCATACATACTTTCCAATGCAAATCATAGAGTATCCAAGTAACATGTATAAAGCTAGTTTGATATACTTCATAGAAATATAAAGTTTAAAAATATTTAATAGAAAGATGGCAAGTTGGAAAGAGAATTCAACTTTTAGAATTTGTTTCCTTCTATTATAAATCATTTTCCAACACTGAAAGTGAAAGAATGATCCAACCTGATTGTTCCATTTCCAACAGTTTTTAGAAAAATGAATTACCAGTTTAACAATTAATACTGAAGTGATATACAATCAATAAAACATCACATATCAGTTTTCTCTAAGTGTGATATCTATTATAAATCTAATATTTTCTTCCATTGTTGCCTATGTTTAATATGTTTCTTCCTACTGTTGCATATCAATGGTTCTGTCTAAATCCTGCATCCATTTAATCCTACAATTTCATTTCTGAGTCATGCTTCACCAGCAACTTATAAATAAGGTCCAACAAGTATTCTGAATTTTGTGATAAAATGTTTTCAAGTTGAATCATCATATCATCAAAATGTATTTTTGGTTAAAGACCAAACACAAGAAGACCAACAGTACAATAACTATAAAAGGTTTTTGTTTTAATTTGTGAGAAAATCCTAAAACAAATAATAGCTAACAATTTATAACATGAGGAAGGAACCAGAAGGCTTATTATTTCTCCGCTGGCCAAATTTCTTTGTATTTTCATCTTTGTGAAAATAAATGTCTAATAATGAAGCAGGAGATAAATAAATCTGAGCTAATTCTTTTTTCTATGTTTACTCCACACTTTAAAAATGCTGCTTATTATTGAATGATCTCTTATAAATTGTCTATTTCTGTTTGTATCAAGGACAGTAAATAATTTAAATTGTACTTCATAATAATTAAATTTCTAGTTGAGCAATGGATCATTGCTTTTCTTTTCCTGATTCATTTCTTTCAGAGATAGATAAAATGAGTAAAATATTAATCCCTTCATCACCTAGCAAGATATATTTAATTCAGTGAAATATTTCCTCTTTTGTAATTTTATAATGGCTATTGCAGAATGACATGTTAAAGACTCTGTGAAGACAGTTGATTTTATTATTCCTCAAGAGTAATCTTAGATGTAAATTGAATGGCTTTACTTAGAAGCCAGATGGCCTGTTGATTCTGGATATTTAATAGATTGTCCTAGATTGTAGGAATTTTCATTACCTACCAAGTGAAAAACATTTGCAATTGCATTTATAATGAGGCTAAAAAAACCCCCACAGGCTTACAATTTGACAGTGTTTTGGAGTACAGGCTGGAAATTCTACTTAAAATGTCTGCAAAAAGAGTTGCTATGAAGATTAAACTGAATCTGAACTTGTGGGATCAGAAGTGCCATTAACATCTTGCTTAATTTTCTCCTTGACTGAAGTATGCAAAAATCACTGAGAGCAAGTGATCAAGAACAATTTTATGTTATCTCCAAAAAGATTCCCAGAAAAGAAGACAATCTCACATTCTTGTGGTGTATTCATAAAAACCACAGAATGATATAAGACAGGTCAAATGTATTGAACCAATTAAACGTGAACAAGGAGAAGCAGCAGCATCCAAAGGAACCCAGAATGATTCCAAAATAACATGTTTGACACCAGTATATAAGTTACAGCACTTACATGAGGATATCATCATGCATGTGTCATAATTTTGCCCTCCCCTGCCCATCCCCCACAAATGCCCATGGCCAAAAACTCAGTATGAAAGACTCCTTGCTGGATCCAGGTGTGTCCTCCTCCTCCTCCTCCTCCTCCTCCTCCTCCTCCTCTTTTCCTTCTGTTTGTTAGATGTATATCCTGTCTTTCCTTATGAAAAACAGCATTTCTGCTGTACTTAGTCATTCTTGTAGACAAAATAACTTCAGAGAACAGAATGTGATATATCACTCCCTACATGCAGCAAAAACAAAAACCAGAAATAAATTTTAAAGAGAAAAAGACAAAATGCTTGTTCCTAAAGAGGTTAATGAAAGTATTACTTAGAAATTAGTTTGTCCATAAACTCTGTTTGGGGCCAAAATCTCGGTGGTAGAAAATTAGGAAAATTGCTTTAGATATAGAACACCTTAGGTGTAGGGTTACAACATCATTCCAATCATGCATGAATTTTTGAAGTTAATGGCAGTGACTAGCATAGAAAGGCAGAGTGAAGTGTAGAGTCTGTTTATTTAACAATTTATTTAACGTTATTTGTAGCCCATTCTGATCCTGATGGTCTCTCAATGGAAAACAACAAAGCATAAACCACAAACATTAGAAAGATAAAATGCAATACAGTTGAGACAAGGCGTAATCAAGCTGCCAGTGTTAGGCACCTACAGTCAATTAGGGTTGAATGTACGATGGAATAATAGAGATTTTACTTGTGGAATGCAAGAAAGGTTGGGACCGCTCATGCCTATGAAACATCTTCATGGGAAGGTATTTCATCAAGTGAGGCCACCACAGAGTGTTGTTTAATAACCAAGAGAGATAAAGAAGGTTATTTAAAAGTTTTTGAGCATTTCCCTCCATCTTTGTCTCTGGAAAATGCTCTGAATAGCATTTAGTTAGCACCCTATTCAAAATTACAAACGTGTTATATAAGCTCTTATCTGAGATATTTTCTGCATCATTTAACTCTCCTTCACAGGGGAAAAAACATATCAAGTTTCTTTTTTATTAACTGCTAGTCTTATACACATTATTCTGGGATATTAGCTTAGCAACATATAATACCAGTTTCAATTTCAACGCTAGATTCCATCTGATTCTTCACTAACCTTCAGAGAACAGACAATCCAATACAAAGACTTCTGAGGTAAAACCTCTGACGTCAGCTAGCCAAACTGAGGTGATAACATGAAACTTCTTTAGCTATCCAACTAATTAAGAAACAAAACTCTCAGAATTTTTTGGGAAGGAAATGTTATCATCTTAATTAAGATTAAAATCTCATAGGTCGTAGAAACAGGATCAATAGGTAAGACCATCTGAGGCCTGGCAAAAGATTTCTTGAAGAAACAGGAATTTTCCCTCACTTGTATGAATTTCCCCCCAGATTTATACAGTTGTTTCAGTATCGACTGATATTAAAGACTGATAGTGATGTTCCCTTTCTTCTGTTTTAATTTACAGTCTTTGTTCAGTCTGTAGTATGTGCTTATTTCACTTCAATTTTCTCACTTTTATAATGATTACCAATTGCATGAGCTCATGCAGTATGTGTGTTGATTAAAACATACAAAAGAGGTTTCTGGCAGCAGTTGCACAATTACATCAACTTTTTAAATAGTCCGGTTTGATCAATATTTAATCTATGAATACCTGCCATAATAAATTATAATATAAGAAATTTTGTATCAGTTCTATAGTGTCTTATAAGAAATTTTTCCAAGTTAAATTGGAAGACAGTGGAGGAAAAGGCAGAGGAAAGTAGTAAGGGGAATATTTCCTTACCACCAACTGGAATCTATGGGAAAAGTAAGTGACAATAAGAAGCAGAAGAGTGCAAGGTACTAACACCGATTTGCTTGTGAGACAGGATGTTCTGAAGAAACCACAAACTCTTAAGGTAAAAAAGAGCTATCTAGAATAAATGGAATAAGTAAATAATCTCAGAATATTGAAAAAAATGTAAGTAATAATGGATAGATGAATCTGTTTCAGTTCTTACCACTACCAGCACAATATTTATGCATAATTGCATTTACACATCTTCCAACACAACTGCATATGCATTGTATTTCTACAGCATTCTATTATGAATCGATCATGACTACTCCATTTGTTTCACATGAGTAAGACATGGATCAGCTGGTTGGGGGAAGACAGATCCAGATCGTTCTCCATGGGAAGGGAAATTTAATTGTTTTCTCCAGGTCTTGTAGAAAAGTATATCCTCCTCTCCTAGTTAGTAAGCACTATTGAAGAGGTCATTGTAGCAAATAACAACTTCAAGCACCAACAAGAACTCTTGGGGGCAATTGTGCAAGGGAAAAGTGCCCAATCCCTCTCTAACACACCACTGTTCCCTCAAAGTTGTAAAAGAAAAAGGAAAACAGGCAATCACTTGATAAACATACAACCAATTCTGAGTCTAAATTGTTACCTTTAATTATCTTTATGGTTAGAGATTTGAAAAGTGGAAACTATTTTTTTCAGAAGCCTGAAAAATCATGATGTGAATGAATATTTAAAAATGGTTAGGTTTCGTATCTTAAAACCTCATCATGTCTTCTCCTAGTATTAGTCTTTGAAAACCAGGATGATGATTTTCATGTGCTTATTTTATAAAGAACAAGAGAGTCTATTTATTTAAATCAGTAGTTTCAAATACATGTTTAACCTTGCTGAGATCTCAAACAGAAATGAAGCCAATATCCTGCTGCTATTCAATTCAATATATGATGGTGATTTCACACTTGACTACCATTTTGGACCTTTTTCTAAATTGCTTTTCCTATATTTTGACACCAGGCAGAAAAGAAGCATGGTTCAGAAATTAGATATGGTTGAAGCATAAAAACATAATAATAACCTTAACTAATAAGAGATAAGGGATGTATCATGTATCTTGCAATTAACGTACCTTGTTCATCTTCGTCTCTATCTGTGGGAATCTTTGATTGAGCTTTGCAGAAATATTCCCAGAATTTAATAGGTTATTTATTTCAGTATGCAAAGCATCCAATGTAGAGATGGCTTCCAACCAAAACAAATAATAAAAAGTAGGAACAATAATCCAGAAAAAAAAATATTTGCAGCAGTCATAATTTAGACAAAATGATTATTCAGGAAGTCAAAAAAGCAGGCATTCATTCTCCCTTAAAATCTGCTGTACCAGAGCAATTCTCAACCTTATGACATGATCTCCCTACCACAGCTTCAGAACAGTTGCAACAAAAATTCCTTGCCAAAGTATCACCACCTTTTAGAGCATGGTTTGGACTTGTGGAAAAAGAATTGTTCTATGGGGTCTAGCCACAAATGGTATGAGGCAAGTTAGAAGCAATCTCAGGCTTGCAAGGGCTCCAGCAACCAGCTAGCAGATGACCTTCTCCTCTACTGTTGTATTATTTCCAAGCTTCTACTTTACCATGCGGAATGAATAACATATTGAAGACAGGAAATAACATCCTCGGCTGCCTCCTCCCAGCATTGGCCAATTCCCAATAACTCCCATAGGGAGACAGAAGGCATCTGTGACAGCTGTTCATTGCAGAATTGTCCCCGCTTGCTCACCTCCATGAGTTTCCAGTGAGGCAGCTGTTTGTGTTGGGCCACTCCAAAGAAATGGCTTATTGTGTACAATCAGCTACCATTTATACAAGGTTACAGCACTTGCACAGAGCCACCAGTCTAGCCCTCAGCCCCTTTGCAGTAGTTTTGCACTGTAGCATGAATGGCCTGCTTTGCTCTGTCATCCCATACAGTGCTCCCTACAGGAGGCACATCCCTCAGCAGAGATGGGATGAAGCAAGAGTTACTCTTAATAATCTTCTGTCCTGCTGCTTGGCGGAAAAGCCATGAACTCTCGTTGCAGCATTTCCTCTGCAGCATGAGCTGAGTCAGTAGACAAGTGGATCAACTTTTCAAGACTTAAGCAAGTCTCAGGTATTCTTGGGTCATGTGAATATGGCACCCATGTGGCTCTTTTCACATATGAAACAAATCTATTCTATTGAACAAATGTCAGAGAGATACGGCACCATAAATTTTGCTAGGACATCAGTATACAGAGTGGAATTTTAATGTACCTGGAAGAGCATTGTTATCCTAGGATGACCATTTGCTTTAAGCTTTAAATCTCACATACCATTGTCATGAAGATTAAAACAGAGCTGCAAGAGGTCCATACATGTTGTTGAAGTCATGGGGGTAATAGTGTACTAGGTCAATGTATTTTTCATAACTTGTATATTTTATCAGTATGTCAACAGATATCTCCCATGTTAGCTGAAACTCCAAAATAATTTTTAATAATTCCCAAAAGAATATCTCAAAACAATCCAACCTGGAGAATACAACTTCCATAATAGTTGCCCATCCATAAGTGAACAGTAGAATGCATTTTATATATTTAGGGCAGAAACCACAGGAGAGTTCAGCACGCCTCCTGGGTATTGTGCCTCTTCTCTTCTCCCTTGCAGTATCTGAGAATCCCTCAACAGTCTAGTACAGATTTTGAGGTTGTACACAGGCTGCTGGCTGCATTTGGGAGGGAGAAATTGCCCCATTTTTTTTTTTCCACTGATGATAGCAGTTCCATTAGTGGAAGAACTTCATGAGATACCACACATTTTGTTTATAAGCATCCACATAATAGGCATTTGCACCTCAACAGTTTTCATATCTACAGTATATCTATTCATTTATCTTTTATTACTTAAAACGGCAGCATAAAACAATAGTTATAAAGCAACTTAGGCTACTTGATGTTATATTGTCAAGATTATACAGCATTGCTTTTCTACTATATTGGAATTTTATTAGCTTCTTTTTTAAAAAAAAAAGAAAAGAAAAGAAAAGAAATCTGTTGTATAATCTACTGTGATGTTTTTCTTGTGCCTTCCCAAGCAGGTATAATTAAAATATCCATGACACAGCATTTAAAACTTGCAGCTTTGAACTACTCCATCAGTGCATCAGGATATCAAAAGCACTTCAAAAAAGATTATTGGAAGCTATCATCCAAATGCATGAAGTGCTATATAATTGGTGGAAGAAGCCTTAAAAACTTCCCAAAGATTTCCCATTTATAAATAAGAGCGTCGTCAGTGTTACTGGAAACGTAACTTTCCTCACAGAGAATTGTGTTTGTAAGCTTTTCTGAAATCTATGTTGCAGTTCAAAGAATTCAGCCAGGAAGGATTACATACACAGTCAGGAAAAATGGCAGCTTTCAAACACTGCCATTATAACTGTTCTGTGCAGCAGTTTTCTGCAGTGTTGCAGGGGCCACAGCTGGTTTGTTATGTGTTGTAAGTTGAGGCAGCTGCAGGCCTGTTCCAGCAATTGTATTGAATATACAGGTAGTCCTCATTTAGCAACTGTAGGCACACAACAGTGATGAAAAAGTAACTTTACAATCAATCCTTGCATTTACGACTTTGGCAGGTCTGTAAAGCAAAGGAAAGCTGGAGTAAGATCATAAGCATAGTCGTGGTTTAGTGACCACTCCATTTAATGACCAATTTGCCAGTCCCAATTGTGGTCGCTAAATGAGGATTACCTGTAGTCCCCCTTTCTTACTGAGTTTTCTCATCTGTTCTGAACACACATTCCTACTCAGTAAGATTGCAGAGTTTTGTACAGGCTTTAGCAAAAGAAAAAAAGAAAGAAAAAAAAACACCACAAAAGTATCTGGAGGCAACCCGACTCTTCTGAAATCTCACTGATGAAATCTATTAGATATATTCAGCAAAGTTGTCTTCGCCAAAGAAGCTTCTCTACTTGTGAAAGTCTCCGTGGCAGCTCAGTCCCCAGTAATGCAGGGCTTCTCATAGATAGGTTTTTGTGGCTGTCTCAGTGGAGAGAATCTCACAGAACAAGTAGGTGCCTCTATAATTTTGACATCACCAATGCAACTTTGGAGGGACGGAATTTATCTCCACTACTTGGGTTGGGAGTTTTAACTTTTTTTGCAATGCCGGAATTAGCATATTTGTATCACATACAAGCTTTCCATTATATCAAATTGGCTTTCATTATACCAGATTATGTAATTCTTTAACTAGGTTTTTGCCTATTTTCACTTTATGTGAGTCTCAGGTTGGGCTGTGAAATATTCTCTAAACTCATATACTGTAGACCTATTTAATTAATACATTTGGTAGAGTGAAGATTGGGTTTGTGCACAAAATAAAATAAAAAATCTAAAAGCAAGAGTTGGCTTCAGCTTGCAGAATCTTAATTTAGTTAATTACAGAATTAATAGAAATTTCCATGTTTACATGCAAGCTACATGTTTATGATTTCTGTTAGTTGAGAACTCTGGAAAAGCAAGGTTCCTGATGGTGAGAATAGAGCCTTTTGGGCATACATAGTAGAAGCTTAGATTCATCTTTTCATTGTTCTGTTCACATGATGGTTCATTCAGTTATGTGGTGAGAACAGGATATTCCCTGCTAAGGCCACTGTCATAGAATTCTGGGAAAAAAGTGATTATCATCCCTTTTTTAAAACGAATTTTTTGGTCCCCATGATTTAGATAAAATATATATTTAAAAAGCAGTCATCTGTGTGTCCTTTATCCTAAATTACAGTGCATTGTAAACAAGCAAATCTTAACACCATATGATCTAACAGTGGGTATATTTTCCCCTATGTCCCTGATTAGTAGTCCCACTCCTATCTGCCACTCTAGTTTTAAGGAAATGGCTTACAAAATTGATTGGCATTTTATCATCCAGTCTCAGACTGAGCAGCTGATATGCGACTGCCTACAAATTCTCAGAAAGGGTAAAACTTTGTTCTTTTTTTTCTGTTTATCTTCAACCCTAGCCCTTTGGGTCATCTAGACAAGTATCCTACAGTATGTCTTACCCCTCTTAAGTGAGTTTTCTCCCAGCCTCACTCACTACCCCATACCTTCTAATTAACTTAAACTGATCAGTCCATTTTAGATTTGCCTACCAACTTTACTCTAGATAGAAACCAACAGACCAAAAGGCCATCTTCAACAGCCACTAGAACTGTCTAAACCAGTGATTGCGAACCTTTTGGACTCGGCGTGTCAAAAATTCAGAAAATGCCTAACTTGACTCTGTTGGCCTGTCACCCCCCACCCTGAACAAAAGAGAGACAATTCTGTACATATCCATTGATTTTAAAAAAAAATACAGTCCAATCATGTGTGGTGCTATTATATAAAGAAACAAAGTAATTACAAAAATGAAATACAAGTAAAACCAACTCAGTTTCTTTGGTAACTCAAACAGGGAGAATAGTTATTGTTGAGTGTTGGTGAACACTGGCGTGTCACCCAAAACGTTGTGGTGTGTCACCTTTGACACGTGTGTCATAGATTCACTGTCACTGGTCTAAACTATTTTAGTCATTATAGTAACTTTAGCTGCCAGCCAGAACCTTCATTACTCAACTTCTTCTCCCCAGGATCCTTTCTGATCTTAACATGTCCTCTGGAAGTTTTTACGACTCTCCCTTCATGCCAACTGCATATCTACTGTCCTCCTTCTGAGAGAAGCTATACAAGTCCTATTCTCATATCCTATCAGTAAAGCAAAATACAGAGCTAAAACAGTTCAGGTTACTCTCCCTCCTCCCAACACCCACTCCGCAGTTTACACAGATGTGAAATTACATGGTTAGCCAAGGTGTCTGCAGGTTTGTTACATTTTTTTTTTCTCCCTGAGCCTGGAGCAGGGAAATCACTGAGACTTTGGGTGCCTTAGCTGCCTGAGTGAGAACTTGTTCCATCTGTTTCCACTCTGCTTCCCTTAAGGCAAAGGTAGCTAAATAGAGCAAACGTTTCCATGGGTTCAGGCATGTAGAAGGAGATGTTCTCGTACAGATGCAAAGAAATTCACTTCAGGTCTCCAATCCAATTGTACAGAAAGATTTATTGAATAAGGGTTCAAACTCATATTCAACTTACTTATTTACAGGCCAGTAAAGAATAATGATTTAAAAAGAGATGCCTCAGCAGGTGACAGCATCTGCCTGACTTTGTCTGGATTTGGAAGTGTAGCAGAGTTGGGAATACCAGGGATGTAGGCTAGACTGGAAAGTCAGAATTCCTGATGCTACATGATCTCATACACTGACTTTCATCTAGTAAGTTAACCACAAACATGCAGGAAAGAGCATTAACTACACCAAGAACAATTGGCTAGGGTTTATGCTGTTTAATTTGGATGACTGAATGATAGTCAGAAGAGAGAGATCATGGAGCATTTATTGGGAAAGGTTACTTAGGTAGGTGAGAACGAGTGAGGAACTAGCAACCTTCCTGTCAGATAGTCTTGTTTATGTGCAAAGGGATATTAGCATGGAAGTAGAGAGAAGTGTGAAGTGGAACATCTATTCCAATTAACTTGGATGAACCTTTAAGGATGGCAGGCCAGCTAGAGATGGGCTTTCTCACAAATTCATGGAAGATATCATTTTCAATGGTTGCTATTCATAATTGATCTATATTACTACAGTAACTCTCTCAGGATCAGTTTCATGAAAGCATAAGTGAAAAGGTGTTCTTACACTTGTGTTCTCCTTATGAACTTGTTTTATTGACTATTGTGGAAATCAAATACTCAATGACATAAGCTTTTGGTTTAATCCAATAGTATTTCTATTTTTTTAAAAAAATTGTTATATGACTATACAAGTGATTAGATTAATTGCTATATATTTTAATACTCTGACAATGGGAAGCCAAGGGACATAAAGTAAATCAGTAGCAGCCAGCTGTGCAAAATGGATAATGAGTAAGTGCTTTCTCTTCCCCCTAATTTGGATATAGCATTCATAAGGATCTTGTCTAGAACCTGATGGACCCAACTTCTATGCATTCATTTAATTCTTTTTATAAAACATTGATATGGGGAACTCCCAGGATATCACTAAGTTTGCCATATTGTGCCATTTTTAAAACTTATACCACTGGGGATGAGAAAGAAGCTGGAGTATTGGAGCTGCTGCTGCTCCTCCCGCCAGAGTGAATCTGCTTTGCAGCTGTTCTCACAGCCCATCTATATGTCAAGCAGACCAATGGAGACTGCCAGGGACTAGCAAACCACAAAACTAGATTTCAGTGATACATTAGATGATGTTAAATGAAGGTACACATAGGAAACCATGAGTTACAGATTGTGGTTAAGGTGCTAGGCAAATACAACATGGTGGTCCTCCTATTGAGAAGAGATAATATGTATTGAATTGTGGAGCAGATGGATGAGAATTTTATTTTTTTTATTTTTTTTGCACAAGAACTTATCAAAATCCAATAATATTTTCTATTTCATTGGCAGCAGCATTCCCTGATTTCATATAGAAGTGTTCCCAATCCTCCCTGGAGATGCTGGGGACCTCACTTAGGAATTTTTGTATAGAAAACAGCACTCAGCTATGCCAATATATACCTAAGCGTGAGCAGTGACATGTTTGTGAGTGTTAAATATGGCAGTTTCTGGGAGGTAGTTGACATTCAATATTCTAGTTGATGCACTATACAGATTAAGTTGGCACTAAATCAATGCTAATAAAAACAATAATTCAAGTGACTAGAGCAAAGCCTCCCCCACTCCCCCTTCCAGCCCACCACACCTTCAGTGGAATGCTTGTTAAATCAGGAGGTGGGAGTTACACATTTCCCATGTTGCTTGAATATTAGTTTTACTGATGCTTGAGTATCAGTTTTACTGAGTGAAGTCCCTATACCAGTGTTTCTCAACCTTGGCAGCTTGAAGATGCGTGGACTTCAACTTCCAGAATTCCCTAGTCAGCATGCTGGCTGGGGAATTCTGGGAGCTGAAGTCCACACATCTTAAAGTTTGGCAAGGTTGAGAAACACTGCCCTATACTACTGCACATGTCATATGCAAAACTTATTTTCAGTCTTATAGGCATGTGCCTGCACTGAGTTCTGCCTGAAATGTCATCAGCCTGATTGTCTATGTCTCCTTTCTGTACCTCATCACACAGGTTGTGATGCAATTATCAAAGCATCACATTCATGGCTTGAGACATACAGCTGTTCACCACTACAATGCGTGTTCTGAATGCACCTTCTCTGCTAGTAGCATTAAAGTTAGAGGAGATTTATGTTCAATGTCAAGCTTTTTCTTCAAATGAACGTGGAGAATAAAAAACTTCTGTTTTCCACATTACATCAAGTGCGGCTATTGATTTCAGCATTCCAATAATGATCATGTCCTTCAGTTATGACAAGCATGAATATTATTGGCAAGAGCATTTTCCTATTTTTCATGTTTCAATTCTGCACATCTGTTAGAACTGTGAATTATTAAAATTCTACTTTTACCTTCTACAAAAGTGCAATCTTTCTTCTTTGCTTTTTTAAAAATAGAAAGTAAAAGGAAGGGAAATTGTGGCTGGATACTTTATCTAATTATCTGATTTAGTCACATATCTGATTAGACACATTTCGAGATAAATGTTTGCTGATGTGCATTCATTTTACAGTATGAATTGCTCTGAAAACAAAATACTGTGTAGCACCTAAAGACATGTAAATAACTATATTAAGGTCAGTGAGATGTTTTTAGAAACAGGAAGAGTCTGAAGAAAAACAAGTGATTCAGCAGATGGATTATGTAAGCAAATACCAATCCATACCTGTTTACTGCTGTAGATAGACTTTCAGTCAACACTAGATTTCACAGTTAAAAGTGCCAAAGAATGCTATTCTTCCATTGTGTGGTCATTAAATTGCATTGGAGTGAATCTCTTTCCTGGCATTTTTCCATTTAATCTCCTACGCTTGCAGAAATAGCCTGTTTCCATTTTCCTGAAGTACATCTTGTGAAATGTGAGACACACAGTACTTGAATATCTGTTAATGGGTTTTTTGGGGGTGGGGAGGAGGGGGTGTTATATTAACTGATAAAACAAGCAAATATTTTTCACTCATTTCTTATAGTTGATCCTATATATATGAGAAGACAGAACCCTAGTTTTTCCATGGAAATCAGTAAAAGAAGGCTGTGGCATTTTTCTACGTTTTATTAAAATTGTGGCATTTTATTTTTGAAAAATGAAACAAATTACAGTCTTCAATTTTCACAGACTGTGCTTTTAGATCAGGCTTTTAATACTTTTTAAGAATGGAATTTCCTGCTAAAAACTTATCATATGTTTGCATTTCACAATCCAGACACAGAGTATCTGACTATGGAAAAACAGTACTGGGGCTTTATCATTTTTTGCAGATCATGTTTTTGTTATAGTAGAAATGATTGTGTGGTCTGGGGTTAGGATAATGATGATCATGACTGTTGGCTCCACTCAGTTTTCGTGCCCTGATGTGCTGTGTTCACAGGAGCCTATTTATGATCCTTATCTTTCATATTTTCAGGGCAATCTTGCAGTGCAGATAACACCATAGATATGTGTAGGCTGAAGACAAAACCAGAAGGTGTAATCCCCATTCCATTTGCTATATAAATGGAAGGAAAGCCTTCTAGCATTGCTCTATTGATTGATTTGGCTAGAATCTTTGATAATATATTGGCTCCTTTAATGGAAGTTATTACTTGGCTTTGGAAGGAGAGAATGTGCTCAAGCTTAAAATTGGAAGGCCGGATTCCTGAAAGAAGTGGCTGTAAGTAGCATCAACTTTGTCAGATGGATCTCCCTTAAATTATTGTGTCACTTGCCTCTGTCTTCTGGCTAATGCATTCATGACTCTTTCTTCTCTTCTCCTTTTCAGTATTCTGAAGGTATACTTGTTGCAGCACCTAGGCTAGGTGTCCCTCTTATTACATTTACCTGTTTTATTTTTTCTGAAATTGAGCCCTTAGCCAGAATTGTCTGAGCTGCTTCCCTTAGCAATTGGTTACTCGTGAGATTCCTCAAGTTCATTTCACTCAACTAAATTGATTCCCACATGCTTATGAAGATTGCTTTTTTGCTGAAGGCCATGGTGGAAGAGAACAGTCCCATATCATTATAAGTGATAACGCAGCTCAAAAATAAAAACCAGTGAAAATGGTTGGCAATCTGGCTGTGTATTTTTAATCACATAAGTCATATCCTGTCTGTGAAGAAGCTTCCACGATTATCTGTACTACGCCCTTGCATGGTTTATCTTTTCTGCCCCCTCCTCCCATTTTTAAGATGTTGATCAGGTTCAGATGGATCAGGAATGTGGAACTGTCAGAGCTTTTTGGCTTTCTGCATATATGTATGTGAATATGAGTGTGTGTGCGTGTGTGAATGGGATTATAGGGTAGGATCATCTGTATGTTTTAGGAAATCGTTACAGTACAGTAGAAAGTTGTGTGCTATGTATAAATCTTCGATAGGCGGCAGTAGGATAGACACAATGAAAAATCTGAAGAGCCACAACCTATTGGTGTAGAAAGTTCTCCAGCTGCAATGATTGGGTGAGATTTCCCTCCCCATTTTTGTACTGCTCTGCCATTCAATTACATTTCCTTTTCAAGTGGTAGGGTTCTTTTGCTAATGTACAACGTACTCATTGAAAGACAGGCTAGCTCCTTTGAGAAGCATGTTCCCAAACTATACGGTTAATTCTGAATATAGATCAAGACAATTTTCCTACTCATTCTTAAAAATGAAAGGAACATAGGAACTGGGAGGGAGGGAGGGAGGAAGGAAGGAAGGAGGGAAGGTAGGAAGGAAGGAGGGAAGGAAAGAAGGAAGGAAGGAAGGTTGCTGCTGTTCTTTTCTTATTGGAATATATAGAGGACTGTTGACATTTTAAAGCTTTTTATAGATTTCTCCTATGTAGCAGAATAAACAAGCAATATGAATGTTGATATGTGAATGTACTGCTTTATCACAGCTTTCAGTTAGGGCACTATAGTATAAATATTAACATTGTAAAGGTGAATCATTCTTCCAGAGGAAAAATGTTTGTTTTGAAAAGAGACTGTGCCTAAACAATAGATTTGAGCTGACTGAAATACAGTCTAGGTGCTCTTTGTGTACATACTGTTCAATATAGTTTATCACCAGGCAGGCATAGAAGAATAAGGCAGGGGATCAAGGCATGGAGGACTATTTGCTGAAGGGATTAGAAACTTACCTGGAGTATTTATGGTGGGTATATATTAGATATGCTGTTTTTTAAATCTATAGTTCTTAAAATAGTATTTCCATAGATGTAGCTATGCAGCTCCCCACTAAAATAATTAGTCTTGCAAATCTTTTAATCATATCTGTCAACTTTTCAAAAGGCAACAAGGGGGAAATTAAAGGTTTATCCTCCTTGATCTCTTTTCCTAAAGGCAAAGATAAATAAAACAGAAAGTTTGCTTCTCATGACCAGCCACAGCCTCAGCACTCTCTTTCTTAATTCTTTCTTCTTTGTCATTCTATTTCTCCAAGATCACACCCATTTTGACTACTAAATGCATTTGATTCCTTTCAAAGATGTTTTAACAAAAAAGAAAATAGTACATGTAAACAGGGTATATAAACATGATGTCTAAACAGAAGGCAATGCCACCAATTTAGTATTGATTTGCTACTCAGTTAAGAAAAGATTGCCGACTCTAATATGAACATACATGCATAATACCATGTTATTCAGCTATGTATAAGGATATATACAGGTATGCATAC
The DNA here is from genome assembly GCF_059951505.1 of Python bivittatus. Taxonomy (NCBI): domain Eukaryota; kingdom Metazoa; phylum Chordata; class Lepidosauria; order Squamata; family Pythonidae; genus Python; species Python bivittatus. Next base: position 11,525,290 of record NW_028277030.1, on the reverse strand, counting down.
ACATAATTGGTTTTTTTTTCCCCTGTACTTAGGTTTTCCAAATGAGCCAGCTGCAGTCATTGCACTTACCACAATCAAGGAGTGGCTAAGCAAGAACGATAATGAGGTATGGCTATAGACACAATCTTATGTTAAGATCTGTGCTTCAGAGTTTGTCTTTAAAGAAATGACAAAGAAATAGAATATTGATTCCTAGTATGTGAAGTAGCATATAATATACCCTGATGTCAAAATATATATGGTTTGAATAGATTATAGAAAGACGTCCCTATTAGGAAAAAAAGAGAGTCTTCTGTGGCTTTTATATGATGGCATGTTAGCATCACATGAAACAGTCTATGATACTTTCCAAGGCTTTTGCACACAGTCCCAAGATTGGCATACATGCCAGTATGGGACTTGATAACCCTGAACTTCATGCTTGCTATGACTGAATGATGAATGAAAGGCAATCTTAAGTGGACTCCTAACACATTAGAAGTTATGCATGTAATGTGTTGAGAATTAGGCTTTATAATAAGATATTACCAAGTAAGATATTATCAAGATATCAGTAAATATCTGCTTGTTTGGTTACTGGTTTATTTTAAAATTGTTTACCCTGATGTTCTGGTTCAGTAGTTTTAAACAAATAACTGCAATAATAAATCATTACAAAAAAAATAATGCCAACATTGAGCATTTTTTAAAAAATCCTATCCCAAGTATAATACAACTGGATGACTCATATTAAAAGGTATGCTTATCAAATGCTTTGTTTAGCTTATGATTAGAGGAATTGGTTAAAATATAATTACTATCTACTGCTGTGGCTTTGCAGTTGTAGCTACTGCTTATAACTAAAAAAAGAAAAACCCTTGGTAGTATTCCTTTTTCTGTCTTCTCCAATCACTCTGAGAAGTATATGGTGTAACAATGGAGCAATCAGAGATGACAGAGTGAAGAAAAATATCTTGATATGTTAAATATATTAAACAACCAGTAAACTTTTTTATGATCAAAATTATTTGCAGTGCAATTCTATTCATATTTACCCAGAAGTAATTTCCATGGAACAGTTAAGTTCCGAAGAATTTAGGTTCATCATATTTGGGCTGCAAAAATTCTGCTAAGACTGCCAAATGGTAGCAAAGAATTAGTGTTTTCTGTATCTCTTTGCTGCCATTTTGTCCTTGCTCTTTTTTTTTTTTTTTTTGCAACCCAGATATGCTAACCCTAATGGAATTTGCTTCTAGAATTTGCCTGTAGGACTGCAGCTTTTAACTAAGATTTTGAATGAGGTATTTTGTCTAGAATAATTCAGAAGTACACTAATTCATACTGATCTTGCTATAGTTGAAAGTGAAAGTTGGGGGATTTAACCATTTTGTTTAAATGTGTTGTATAAAATGATTCAAACTATAATTATGCATTTACCTTTATACATTATAGTTATTTGTTCTTCTATTCTGCTTTTTCACCTTCATTCATTTTATTTGAAGGGCTTGACAAGCATTTATGTATTTATTCTATTTCTATATTGCCATATCTTCTAAAGATTCACATTGTATTATGCATAGAACCAGATTATGGGCTTAATCCAAGGTAGTCCATTCACACATGTAAGATGTTCCTCACACATATAAGAGCTGCTAAGTAGCTTCCACCAGAATGATATATAAGAATGAAACTTAATCATTAAAGAATACTTTTACTGCTTGAGAAAAAATTTGTACCATGATTTGCAAGAATTGTGCAATCTTTTGCATAATGGCCATAAAGAGAACTAGTATGAACAGTATAATTAACTAATTCTATTTCTAATCTGCCTAGTAACAGAAGTTATACAATCTGTTGTAGAGTGAACATGTAAAACTGAGTATAAAATTATTTTAAAAACATGCATAAGTGTTTGTATTATAACCCTTGCAAATATTCTCTTTTCTCATACTTCTTTGGATCCAGCTGATTGTTAGCAATTATAAGGATTAAAACAATAAGGCAGGCTTTTTAAAGAAGAGGCTCAGATTTTTCAAGTAAAATTTAGGGAGCTAATCTTGTCTCTAAAATAAATTTTAAAACTGTTTCTTTAGTTAACAAAATAGCTGTTCTGGTCTGCTCACCAAGTCTTTCGAGCTTTCAAAAGACTGGAAAGACTTTCAGAAGAGTATGAGATTAAGTGTATTCATCTGAAATATGTTCTATAGATGTCAGCAGTTCTTAAGTAAATATATTCAGGATTTATTACTGAATCGCCATTGCAAATGAGCAAGCACCTAAAGTTCTTACAACACATACACACTTACTGTAATAAAGGATATAGAGTAAAAGTTACTGTATGCTAAATACAAAACTCAGGAGGTTGGAAGCGATTTCTGCAATTAATATAGAAGGTAGACCATCCCAATTCTGTAGGCTAAAACCGGCAGAATTGTGATGGTCTACCTTCTGTATTAATTGCAGAAATTGCTTCCAACCTCCTGAGTTGAATGGAGTAAATATTAAACTTTGAAAAGAAAGCAACAGACCAAATGATGAGTTTTTCTGTATGAATTGGTATGGTCTTAAAATATAGACTTTGGCGGAACTAATTTCTCGGACATGTTTTACATTGAAGTCTGCTGACTTGCACTAGAGGTAAATTGAGTATGGTGACAGTATATTATATGTACAGAAATGCATTGCGATTAGTTTACAAGAATGGCAGTTGTCAACAATATTGGACTAATTCTTTGCAGCTGCCTTAGTTATCTCTTCAGTAAACTGCATTTTCAATTTTTAAAATGTAGTCTGAAGGTTTAATATAATTCTTTGGATTACAGAATAGGACCTGGCTCCGTGGTAGAGGAAACTATCCCTTCAGAAGGAATTCATTTGAGAAAAGCACATTAAGCCCATTGAGTGGAAGGATGCTGGTTTGGTGACTAGGTCAAAGATAGTGCCTCTTGTTTGCTCATTATAATATTGCAAAAGAAGGCAGATTTGGGCTACTGGCTTCAATATTCATTTCTCTCTCCTTTCTAGAAATCTTTGCAATTCACTGTGCTTATTTTGGATACTTCCATCTGAAATTTGCATTCGGTGAAAAAGATCCAGAATGGCATGGCCTTATAGACTATGTTGTACAGATATGGAACTGCAGGCTTAGGCTTAGGGTTGACTGCTAATGAAATTAATGGACTTGGTGAAAATTAGTTTAAGTTCCACTTCCTGCAGGAAATGTTGCATTGTTCGGTTTGGTTCTTTGTGCAGCCACCCAACCCAAGTTTTATTTAGCTCACTCTGTTTCTTGGCTGATATTATTATCCTCTACTGCTGATAGTTTCTGACTACCTCAGCTTAATGCTTATTTAGTACCATTGGTGTACTTGGAGCTGTATTGAACATTGACCTGGCACCTTCCCAGCCCAAATACTCCTCCCATTGTTCACCCACGGCAGAGCAAATTGGTTATGACAAGCCAATGAGCAAAAAAGAATATCACAAAGACTTCAAATTAGTTTGCCCCTAGAGCAGATGTGTAGAAATACAGTTGGTGGCATTGTTTTATTGATTTGCTAAGAGGGTTTTTTTCCCCCAACCTTTTTTAATCTCACATTTAAAAAAGTCATAATATATCAAGGAAGGGGAAGGAGGAAAAAGGTAGAGGAAGAAAGCGAGTTCTTCCAAAGGAGAGCAAAGTGATAAATTATTAATGGAGATTTATTTCTAGCTCAGGTTTCCCGTTATTGATGTTCTTGTTTGTTTAGACAGAAATTGCTGACTTTTATGTCTGAATGTTTCTAGAAGGGAGGCTTGAACCCTGCAGCTCCCTCCTTCTCTGCTGATGTAAAGGACCAGGTTGGTTTCTTGATGGGACACAGAAAATGAAGCCCCCAAGGAGCTTGATTGCACAACTAATGGATGACATTCTGGATACTTAAATATTATTTCTGATATAGTTGAATGATCCACAGTATGATCTACAGTATAATTAAGGTATTCTTATTAAATGACCAATGCCCAGGTGTTTTGATGGCAGTAGCAAAATTTTTATTTATCGCCTTAGTTTATAGAAACTGGTCCTGTCTATGTAATGTTAACATTATAGGATTTCTGCCTTTTATGTAAGTATATATGTGTGTGTGTGTGCATTTGTGTGTGTATGAGTGTACACACACAGAGACACACAGACATGCATTATTGGTGTGCTGTATTTTTTAAATTGTGTGACTTGGTCTTGGGCCATGAATAAATAAATAAATAAATAAATAGCCAGCTCCTAGTAATGAACTTATGAATTAATGGACTTAAACAGTGCTAATACTGATGAACAAATCACAGTTATTAGATATTCTGTTATTTACAACAACAAGAACAAGTAATCTTCATAATAGGAATTGACAGCAGATCTTTCATTTTTGGTACTTAGAATATACTCATAAATGAATCTAGGTTTGTTCACCTTAGGTTGTAATGAATCTTAAAATTTTGTTCATACTTCATCTTCCAGCAGAAAACTTCATCATTTAACAAAATTCATTAACATAGAAATGTTGACAGTACTTTTTAGAAAGCAAGGGAAAAATATTTTTGCTTAGAAGACCTTTGGTTTTGTTGTATTTAATTAAATATACACCTTTGGATGTTCACTTCCTCTCTACCCCCACTTTCTTTATTTCTCACTAAGGACCTATGTACATATTTCTGTAATGGTTGTGGCAACAGTAAAAAGTCAACTGAATCAGTTCTGCATATAAGGATCAGTAAAATTAGCAGCACAGTATTTCTTTTTAAATGCAGTGTTCTCTGGGGTAGTTGAACATTAGCTCCTTCTATTTCTATATTCTAATTAAAGTAATAATCACAGGTTGTTGATTGAAGTGAAAATCAGCCATCATCCTGCTGTCATCTAGCTTAAGTCAATAATGGGAAAATCTATTTTTCAACTTTATATTAAAAAAAGTTTATCATCTCAGTTTATACCACATATTTTCAGTTATGTTAAAGAAAATTTATGTTCATTTAGTAAGACTTCCAGTGAACTTACCTTCATCCATTTTTTTCTTTCTTTTACTTAAATGAGTCAATTACTTTCATTTCATAATAAAAATAACTATTATTAATAAAACATTATTAATTTTATTTAATTTGTTAACATTTAATTAATTTGAAGAAATAAGGTTGTAATATTCTCTCAGAGGAGCATGTGCAATTATTTTAATTGCCTCATGTTTGTCATGTCTGAAATGGAGACCTTATTTCATTAGATGCCTTATTGATGAACTATATCAATAGAAAAGAACTTTGGAGTTTAAAGAATTATTTTCTTGGTGTTATGTCAGAGTTCTAAGAAGAAGAGCCCACAATACAGGTCAGTAGTGAAAATCCTACAGTTAGAACTCAGGAATCTAAATCTAGGCCTGTCTGAGCCTCTCCAAATTTAATACCAGATCACAGAGGGCAACTGCATGGATTCTCAGCCTTCTGGATGCTTTATTTTTAGAGGATTATATTTATATTTAAATAAATAAGTTGTGACTCTCCAGATATACTTGGTCTGTAAGCATCATCTACCATTATGTTAGCTGGGGTTTATGGAAACCAGAACTTAGCAACATCTGGAGAGAGATGATCCATCATGGTATAACATACTTAAAAGCAGTTTATGGTGCAGCCATTGTTCTAGCTCCTTGAACTCTTTGCTACCTCTGGTGTTTTGGTAATCAAGCACTCGGTTGATTCAATGCCATAGCCTTGGGAAATAATCCAGTTAATATGTATTATTCCTTGGATTTCTCCTGGGAGCGATCATTGCTGTCTAGAAAGTCGGGAGCAGGGAATGGATGCTGAAATCATTTTCAAAACATTACATACCTAACTGATACCATCCTAGTTGTTCTTAGCATATGTTTGCAATTCCAGGGCAGAGCCCTTTATAAACCTTGAGGTAACTCAAAATATCTCACTGGGAATAATATGAGATATTTTCTGTAACCCTGTTCTGAAGAAATATTAAATGCTATCAAATTTCCACTTCTAGGTGGGAGGGGAAGACCTTGTTAAGAGCTAGATGCCAGTCAATACTTCTTCATCAAGCTTTGTATATGATTAATATATTGTTGTCAGGCTTCACTCAGACCAATACTTAAACTAGAAGGCTCACAGCCAAAGATTCAGTGACATAGCTCTAATACTTTGATTGCAGATACTAAAAAAGCTCTTAATAATTAAGAAAACTGGCTAGTGCAAGCTATAGAGTCAAGATAGATAGATAGATAGATAGATAGATAGATAGATAGATAGATAGATAGACAGACAGACAGACAGACAGACAGACAGACAGACATCCCAAGATTTAATACTTGCATTTTTTTTTCCTCCTGTCTATATATTGTAATGGAATAAGAGCTGATGACTTCTCAGAGAGAGAACTGGCTAGATATAATGCAATAATATATGCATTATTGCAATGAACCAGTCTGGCCTCAAGCCCTTTCTTTTGGACCTTGACCACTCAAGCCTTCACAATTATTAAAAGTAACAACTTGATTCTCCATAATTGCTAATTAATGCCGCTACAACAAAGCTCTTAATTGTATGGATTCTTTGATATTTATATTTGTTATCCAACAATTGACACGTTCTATGCTATGTTTTATTTTGCATGGCTGAGCAGGAAACTGTTCCTTGAATGCCAGATACAATAAATCAACTAGTTGAAATCAAGTGACAGTTTAATTGTTCTGCTTTCTTTTCCAGTGCCAATGCCCCAGTTATTGCAGCCATGTATTTTCAAGATAATTCAGAGTAAAGAAAATATTAAGCTGAAATCTGTTTGAAGAGCAGGTTGTTAATTATCACCAGCTTGCATACAGCCTACAATATCACTTTTATTCCTATATTTCTATATTGTAATGGGATTTGAACAAAACATGGAGAATCTATAGTATGTCTTCCCCAACCTAATTTTTTCCAATGTATTGTGATTCCAACATTCATAATTCCCCAGCTACATGGCCAAACCTATTAAAACTGGAGAGCATCAGGATGGGAAAACTGCTGCAGTAGATCACATTTATTACTTATAGAAAACATGCACACTATTCATAATTTTTATTTGGTGGTTCCAATATTTTCCTTGCTTTAGTTATATTTTTTGTAAAGTAGTTCATTCTTTTGAAAGATATTATACATGGTTATACATGTGTTGAATTTCTTGCAGCACTTACTTTGTCAGCCCTCTGCATTCATGATTTAATAAGTGATCCCTTTTTTTAGAGCGATGATGTGAATTAGCACTGAGGCAACTCTTCTGTACTTGCAATCTTTCTCTTTATCTAGTTACTCAGGTTTCTATCCTGTTCCAATCTGAAGATTCTGTATCCTTAATGTATAAATGTCCCTCTCTACCTTGCATTGTTAGAATGTTCAAGATCGATAAACTGCCATTATTCTGAAACTCTAGTGAACTTTATATTGTCCAGTTGCCATCACCAACATTTTGGTAGGAGATGGCTGGATTTTAAAGCTGCTAGCTCAGAGATAGAGATACTGGTGATAACCTATGATAACAGTAACCTCATACTTATTCCAGATTTATAATATTCTCCATTCAAGGAAATAAGTGGTATTCAGGTAGAATTTTACAGATGCACAATGTCTTTGTATAGTCCTTCTGATATGCACGTCTGGCAGACCACAGACAGTGAATTTTCCACTAGGACATTGATGCCTATTTTTATTCACTTTTTGTGGGAAATGAATCAGAAGCTTCCAAGAATCTGACTGGAAAACTATGTCTTGTGCATTTAGCCAATTTGTCAGAATTTTGCTAAATTATTTGCTTCTGGTGGAAATTCCATAGTTAGCTGGTATAATAACAGTTTCGTTTTTTTTTTTTTTTAACAGAACAATCCCGTTACTTTTAGAAAACTAAATTACCTCTGTTATACATTTGTGCCAAGGGCCCACACCATTGGGATATCCCTGTAGAGGGGACAGAGCTTAAATCAAGCTAATTGCATGATGCAAGATGTCATACCCAAAATATGTATGATGGATTGTTAAGCACTGCTAATACTTGGTGAAAGCAATCCCTTAGAATCCTTGAGTAGTGTCTTTAATTAAAAAATATGCAGACAAGGTAATCCTATTCTTTGGAGCTAAAGAGGTATATAGAATAATTTTTCATGCAAGGGAAATTGTATCCTGCCATTAAGCTTATGTGCCTAGCAGTGAAAGCCTGACCATATCTACAGAAGTAAGTCCCACTGAATGTGCCATTTTAAGTCAACCCACTGGAGTCATCACAGAGGTTTTTCAGTGATTATTTCATTATTCACAATCATCCGGCCACCATATCATGCTCTTGTGACCTCCCATTTGGAGTACTGGGATGCTCTACTTGGGGCTGCCCTTGAAGAGCCTTTGGAAGCTTCAACTTGTGCAGAATGCGGCAGCACAAGTCACTAATGGCACCAGTTTTTCGGCGCATATAACACCACTACTGCATGAGCTGCATTGGCTGCTGGTGTGCTTCTGGGTGAAATTCAGGATGGTGGTTGTCATCTTTAAAGCCCTTCATGGCTTGAGATTGAGGGACTGTCTCTCCCCAGTTTCTACCCTTCTGATCTGATCTGGCAGGATGGGCATGTTCCGGGTCCCGTCAGCCAAGGAATGATAGTTGGTGGGGCCCAGGAGACGTGCCTTTTCTGCTGTAGCACCTGCCCTATGGAACATTATTCCTCCAGAGATTAGGATGGCCCTGATCCTGCTGGCCTTTCACAAGGCACAAAACACCTGGTTCTGTGCCTGGGCCATGGCCCTGAGTATGTGAAGGGTTGTGTCTCCTGGCTGTGCAAGTAACTGTCAATTGTGATAGCTTCCTCAGCTGCTATGTATTTTAATTTTTGTGTTGTTGGTTATAACGGTTTTAATTTTATTTTAATACTGTTTGCTGCCCAGAGTCACTTGTTGAGATGGGCAGCCATATAAATTGATTAAGAATGAATGAATGAATGAATGAATGAATGAATGAATGAATGAATATCACAAAAGGATTAAATGTGCTTTTTCAGACCAAACTAAGCCAAAGTATGTCTCCTATGCTTCGATGACAGAGCAGTGGGATAGCTATTATATTGTTGCATTTTACTGTCTAGGTCCATGGATCCTGCTAAACCTTGTATTTTAAAATATGAACTGTTGAATCAGTGGCCTAATTTAAAACTTTAATCCATAAACCATAGTTTACACATGACAGTAGTTGGATATCACTTCATGCTGAACCCAAACCAGTGTGGCCTGGTGGTTACAATGTGAACTAGAACTAGCAATACCCAGGTTCAAATCTGCCAGCTGTGGAAGTTCACTTTGACTTTAGTCCAAACACAATCTGTCAGTCCAACCCAAGTAAACATATCTCATAAGGTTATGGGGATGGGGGTGGGTTGGAAATTAGGGAAACAAATACACTTAATTGGATCCTGAATGAAATTATTACAAGTCTTTCATTCACAGTGCTTTTCTTCATAAAAGCATTACTTTAATTCCTGCCAAATCCTAGCATCTCAAGATACAGTTTGAAACACATGATTCTGACATTTAATAGATAAGGTGATAGCAGTCAAGTATTTCATAGATATGATATTAGACTATATGCTGGAGAAGGTTAAAAATGTCTGTCCAGTTGATATGAAATGACAGAGCTGGTGTTATGAATGCTGTAAATGAGAATTGGTAGGAATATGAGGGATGGTCGTCCCAGAGGGAGTAGAAAAGCAGCTGGTGTAAAACTAAACAGAATAATAAGGGTAATAGAGTTTAAAAAATGAACGATTGGATATTTATTATGACACACAATGTAATGCTGTCATTTAGTCAATTCTGCAGAAATAATGGAAGATCTGCTTAGGCAAAGTTTGAATGATGGACACTTCCTTGGTATTTCAAGGAGCTTAACATTGCTTCTGCACTTCCTGCTTTGTCTGTCTGTCTGCCTGAGGGTATGAAGGCAAGGCATGGAAAGGAATTTAGAGCCAGTAATAATGGCAGAAATTGAATTAAGCTGATCTTTATCATAGAAGTTGGAGTCTAAATTCTATTCCAGTCAGTTCAGAGAATAAGTGGGAAACTCAGTAGGGAAATCTTTGGTCACTTGATATTCACTGGAGAATTATGAGGCTGTTTTTCTTCTATTTTCCCTGCATATCTTTGTGAAGTTTTGTATTCACAAATTTTATTACTTCAAAAACTGTAATTGATCATATCAATTAATGGTGTAGATAGAAAACCAGAGGTTCTTTTATCATACAGATAAACATAGCTGTATATTTAACATGGCATTGATAGCGTAGAGGCTACAATGTGTTTAGATAGTTATGTGCTTGTTTATTTAAATTCTTAATATTTGAGTTGAAACCATTGGCAATAGCATTGTCTGTTTTAACATCAAAAAGTAACAAAAACCACAAGAATTATATGCCAGTGAAAATTGCACTGCCTATATCCAGCAGCAGAATCATTTATTTATTTATTTATTATTTATTAAATCACATTGATATGGCCACCCATCTCACAAGAAGTGACTTTGGGCGATGTACAACAATTTTAAAAAAAAGTGTCTTGATGAAATGGAATCATAAAAGACAGCACAGGCAAGTGAGATAATGGTGCCAGGCTTTAAATGACTATTAAATCTTTAGCACTGTTGTGGAGCTTTCATCAGAGTTTCCAAGCTGTTTAGTTGTAGGGCAGTTCTAAGAAACTGGTCCATCTCTCTCCAAAGCCTAGATCTGAAGAAGCTACATTTAATTTCATCTAAGTGTGTGGTTTCTATTATCTTAGAGTAATTTGTAAGAAAGCACAGCAGAGATGACAATACTGCCATGATAATCAGGTGAAGTGGGTGGGAAGGGCATAAGAAGGAACCCTTTGGCAATGGTTTAAATTATACAAATAATCAAGAATAGTGCAAAATAGGCATAGGTTGCCATGGTTTAGTCCTAGAGATCCCTCTGACAATCCCCACACTCTAGAATTTACTCTGGAACTTAGGCCAGCATGTGATAAGCATCTCCTTTGCAGAAGTTAGTCATATAACAACCTATATCTTGCTGCAGGCGAACTTCACTTAACTTAGTGCTGCAAATATCACAAGAGCTTTAGGTGATGTGGGCCCTCTTGCCACTGGTTATCCTTTATCTGTATTGCAGGAACAATTTGGGGAAAAAAGAGGCTCAAGGGGTGTTACTGAAGAGAAGTGAAGGACTTCCAGGAAAGGCTTCAGGGTCACAACCTGCTATGGAAGAAAAACTCACTGCTGCAAAAAGTGGGGTTGGTGGGCTCCAGCAAGACATAACCAGACTGAAGCTGATGATAACAGGAACAGGAAGCTATAGCTGAAGGGTTATCTGAGATTTTCAGCCAATTGCTCTCTCAGGTTTGTTATGAAGATAAAATTAGAGGAACTCTTGTATGTGCTGCCTTGATCCTAGAAAAAAGGTAGAATATAAATGTAATTAAAAAAAATAAATTCTCAGCTTGCTGATAATCTAAAAAGGCCTGCCTTCCTTTAGAACAGGATATAGATTTCCAACAGGAGTACTTTGGATAGAAAGTGCTTCTCTCTTATTACTTGGTTAGAAATGGAAAGAATAGTGGAACATTTAAATCAAAACATGTGGTTCCTAGGATGTCTTCAGCATTTGTGTCTCTTTTAGCATAGTTCATACTGTGCTGAACACTGCCTCTGTTCATTCAGAAATTCTACTATTTAGTAAGACTGATGAGTAAAGCATGAAGGAAAAAATCTGATAATGGGTACATAGTATATTGGAGTTGCAGATTATCAGATAGAGATAAACACAAGGGTGTGGCAGTCGAGGAAAAAATCAGAAGCACGTTCCATTTTAGCTAATATGTGGAGATTTTTGAAGGGGAAAATATGCCATGCTTGCTAGTGAAGTGACATTTACTTACATTACGTACATTTGATGAAATGTGAGTTGTGTACCAAATATAAAATTTTACTTTTTGTCAGCCCCCAAAGTTTTTAGATTTGATACATGACTATAACAGGGAATCCTTCATATTATGTCATGGGAAAATGTTGAACAAATGCAATGATTGAGCAAAACTGGTCACTTTTCTATTCCAGTTCTTTTTCTAGCATATTGCTGCATAACAGGGTTTTCCATTAATAATTGTGGTGCATTGGAGATATAATATTAGCACTGTTAACTTTCTTTAATTGGCATATTACTGTATTCTCATAAATTCTGTCAGGAATTGCTATGGAAGGCTTTGAAGATGGGTGGAGAAAAAAGCAAGTGAAGGCCTTAAGAAAGAAGTTACTTTAGATGAAGGATTTAAAATTCCAGGTTGCCTGGATGTGGCTGAGAATTAACTAAACTACTTTGAATTTCTTGCTTTTAAGAATGCTAATGTAATGAGCCTATTAAATTGTCTCTGTGGTAATGAATATAAGCTCGGGCAGGACCAGACCAAGCAACTGAGAATTTCAAATGATACGAATTTCTTTGAATGACTTAATGATGCATCTTTCTATTTATGGATTTCATCCAGTTCTTCCCTTCATGACTCAAGATAATGATGCTGACAATTAATTGGAGACAGAAACTCTGTGTTCTTGAGACAGGCCTGGTAATTGCTGGTTATTTGTTTTGGTTTTTCTACCCTCAACCTAGTCCATAAACATGAGTACTTCCTCTCTGTTCTTCTAATGAAAGCTGTAGGTTGAGTAAAAGAGAATGACATTTTAAGAAAATGGTTGATAAGAGAGATGTTAGCTTGGGGCATAAATATTCTCATTAAATGTATGGGCCTTTTCATTTCCAAGTAATCATTTTGAGATTAGATAAGTGTTACTTATTAGAAATTTGTACTGTAAGAATCCATGCACCCATTTAGAAAGGCCTCAAGGGATGTAGGATAACTGGCTTGTCTTTAATTGTTTCATAAAACTGCTTTCCAAAATGTCCTAGAAAAAGGTTGGTTTAGAAGGAGAATGAATAATGGTGGATAAATTTGGAACAGTGTTTTAATGAATGATTACAGCAGAAGTAGAAAGGTGCCACTGTATGAAAAGAGTATGTTCTAAACAAACATTTAATATTTAAATAAGATTTAAACCAGTTTTGTCCACTCAAAACACAGGGCATATTCTATAGGAGCTTGTTGTCAATAAATGTGCTTGAGGATCTCACTTAATCTAAATTTCAGAGTGAATCAAACTGAACTGTGTATTCCAAGTCAGTAGGGGGACTGGAAGGTGGTGATCCTTGGTACTTCTCTAAATTCTGCTATGCAGTTCTCAGCTCAGAACCTGTATAAGAACACATTTAAATGGGTATAATAGGATCAAATCTTTTCAGAAATGCACTTTTTGTTAGGAGTTTTTAAAACAAATATATATTTAAATGAACAACATTATGCAAGTTATTGACATGCAAATGAAAGTTGAAATGGGATAATGGGTAAATAAGCAACTGTCATGAAATGGGGTATAGATTGATTCATTCATTTTGCTCTTGGTTCCTTTTTTTTAGAAAATGCTCTACAGAATCTCCAGGTTTCTCTTTAACCAATATGCCTTCAAAATACAATTGTGAGAATATTTATTTACATTATATACATTACATATACATTAGCCGTCAATGGATTAAAGCCATTTACTGTTACGTCCATGTCATCCTAGACCAAAATGGTATATGGAAATAAACAAGTCCACCTTTTCTCTCTCTCCACTGAAGTAGAATTCACCCAAAAAACTTTTACAGAATTGAATACTTTCATTCAAATGGCATAAGGAGAAATCATGTACGAGCTAGAAGAAACCAAAATTTGCAAACTAATAACTCAGTATTGTATCATATTAGTAGTTTAATAGTCCTATATCATAGGAATAGTTTTATACCATGGAAATCTTGTGTGATAATTTAAGTTCTATTTTAAGATTTATAAAACTTTTTTTAGTTGGCCTCTGGATAAATTTGACATTTTGTTCTGATGCTCATTTATAGATCTCCTGTGGCATTTTCTTTCAAAAAGAATCAAAACTGTTCTATAACATTCTGGGTCTCCTTTATTCACAGCCATCTGGAAAACATGATGAAAGAGCAATTTGTTTTTTCTTTATGTGCTTTGACTTGTATCCATGATTATAGTATATAATTTATTGAAATTTCATAGAAATTCTTGCTTTCATGAAACTAAAGAACTAGCAGTACAATCCTATTAAAATCTACTAAGAAGTAAGCTTGTTTTGTTTGGTGGGCTTCCAGATTGCAGTCAAAATTATAAAACAAATTATTTATTTATTGTATTACTGCAATGATATAAATCAGTATGGCATCTATAGATTCAGATCATTTTTAGCTGTGAGGTATATGACTAGTCTCTCACATATTTTTCCTTTGAAGACCCTTTGAAGTAATATAATTCATAAAGAGAAATTCTCTGAACTTTAAATAGCCAGGATTCACTCATTTTCATTAAAAAAAAAAATCCCCTCTCACCCCTATGGGTGGTATGTGTCTTCCTCAATCTCGGGTCTTCTACCAGAGGCCTGGGAGTTTGAGGGTTCTGCACAGTATCTGAGCTGTTCCTAGCCCTGCACTCTTCTACACAGAGAGCTCTGATGTCGGTCCTGGGATATGTGGGAGCCATTCTCCCAGCTTAGGAGTCACAGCCCCAAGTGCTCCTACCACCATCGGGACCACTTTGCCCTTTACTTTCCACATCCTCCTTCAGGCCCTGGTACTTCTCCAGCTTCTCATACTCCACTGAAATATATATATTCATTGTGCTGGCCATTTTTTTTTTTCATTTTTTAAGTTTTATTGTAATTTGTTTGATTGTTGTAAGCTGCCCAGAGTCACTGAGAGTTGGGCAGCATACAAGTTTATATATATCAAGCATACAAATTTATATCAATCAATCAATCAATATAGGACCATTTGCTAAGATAGTCACCAAAGATCAATTCACCAATTCAAAGGTGATTTTACCCTTTTAGGACCTGTTAAATTTGCCACAAGATCACATTGGTTCATATTGGACAATACTAGAAGCTATGATCATATACGAAAATGTGATATTCTCTGATGCATGCAGCAACTCTTTGCACCTAGATTATTAAAGTATGTCAGAAGTATAGCTACAATTTTTTAAAAGAAAAATAAAGTTTCTGCTTAATTGAATTAGCTATTAATGTCTATTGTAATTATAGTGTATAGTAATGTGTTCTGTGCTGTATTTGAAACTATCCTTAAAGAGGGTTGAAATCTTTGGATTAGAATGTAGCCATTCACTAATTCACAGAAATACACTGACATGAACATACTGGCTATTGCTTGGAAGCCAAACTCAAGATTTTATTTGAATTGTTAAGCCTCAAATTGGATCCAAATTATTGCAAGGAGTACCTGTCTCTGTATGGCACCCCTATTTGAATGAGAGTATGAGGTTATTTCTGCCCTGTCCTTTATGGACATCCATTGATTATACTTATGGAGACTGTTCTGTAGACTATTTATATTCCTTTCTGTTGTTTCCTTCGACAGGCATGTAAAATCTTTCTTGTCCTACCAAGAAAGCTGATTTTATTTTTACTTATGCCTTTTGAACTTGTTTTAATTGTTATATTTCAGAATGAATTTTAAATCTTGCATAGAATATAACTGCTCTTTTATTCCCTAAACTGTTTTGGATTTTTTTGTTGAAAGATGGCAAACTAAATGTGTAGTGAACAGGATCTTTTAAATTCAGACCAAATTATATAAATAAATTGTATTTTTAAAGCTGAGTATTAGTAGTAGAGTAGTGTCTGAAATGCCAGAACTATAATTAATTCAGTTCAGATTCTAAATACATTCTTTTATTATAATATGAAATTATTGTTATTAGAAGTACTTGACCTCCTGACTTGTTTTTATCACTGCCTTCAGAAAGCTATATCATCTTTAATTCTGTATATGAGCATTGATTTTGCTACTGACACAGAGTTTGTCGGGTGTAAATAATGAGATATTGTTAGCAATGGGAATTCCAGGTAAACATACTGTACATTTTTCATCATTCTGCAACTATATACACCAGGGGTTCTTAAACTTTATCATACCGCAAGACCTAAAGGCAAGAAGTAAATATTCCAATTACTTTTAATAATTAAATATTAATCTATTTATAAAAAAGAATAATAAAATAACTGTTAAACTTAATAAAATAAAAACATTTTATTGGAAAAAAATAAAAGAATACATTTTAAAACTATATTTTTTAAAGGAAGGATTGTTTAATTTTGTGTAATTCCTCAAATTTGGGTTTGCCTTTGAATACATCCACTCTTACTTCCCAAAGTCAGGGGGAAAAAAGAAAAAAAAAAGTGTTTCCTTTTATTAATTCAGCTGCTCTTAAACTGATTCAACTTGCAAAACACTGAGAAGGTGTAAGTTGCCTTGTTTTGCCTTAAATATACTTCTGTATCAAATCTGTAAGTGTACTCGGAAACAAATGTAAGTAAGGGTGACTTTCCATCATTTGTCTTGCAACCCCCCTGGGGACTGCAACCCATACTTTTTTTAGAGGGGAGGTCATTCATCAGCATGGAACTATGTATCATCAATGTTCTGCTGATATTTAGTTATATATCTCTGTCCCGGCCCTCCAAATGATGCTGTTGAGATTCTTTCCTAATGCCTGGAGACTGCTAGGGTCTAGATGGGGAAGAATTGGCTTCAATTCAACCCTAGCAAAACTGAATGGCTGTGGGTTGTAGGGTCTTCCAGATCTGGACATTTTTTATTCTAGATAGTGTGGCACTCCCCCAGACAGAGTAGGTAAACAATTAAGGACACTGCATGTAAATCTCCATCTCCTCCTCCTCCTCCTCCTCCTCCTCCTCCTCCTCCTCCTCCTCCTCCTCCCCTTGTAACCTCCGTTAACAATTTTGATTCCTCTTTGGACTGGGAAGTGGATGATTGCCCTTACTCTGAAAATGAGGCTCTATTAGGAGATAGAGGGGAGGATGGTGTTTATATCAGCTCCTGCTCAAGAAGTAGGTGGCATCTGTGGCCAGGAGGGCCTTTGTAAAATCCATCTGGTACACCAGTTATACCAGTTGCTAGATTGGGAGGCACTGCTCATGGCCACTCATATCTTAGTCACTTCCCAGTTGGACTACTGCAATGTGCTGTATATGGGGCTACCCGGGAAAAGCATTTAAAGCCTTGCCTGGCACAGGGACAAGTTACTTGCAGGATCTCCAGGGTCCTGTAGTTTTAGCCTATTCCATCAGACTTGTCAAGGCAGGCATGCTCTGGGCCCCTTCTGTGAAATAGTGTCACTTAGTGGGACCCAGGATGTGCACCTTCTCTGCCACAGCGCCTGCCCTAAACAGCAGCCTCCCTTCTGAGATTTGGATGGCCTCCTGCTAGCTGTTTTATGCTATCAGTTTAGAAGAAGCCTTGGTCATTTCTTTTTAAACTGGCTGTTTGTCTATGGTTTTTATATTGTGCTTTTACCTCTAATTTGTTAGCCACCCAGAGTAATTTGTTAAAACGGGTGGCCGGATATCCTTGCTAAATACATTTTTAAAAACTGATAAATAAAAGCAGTTTAAAAGATGAGAAATAAGTTGCTCCCTGACTTCTTTTGACTATGAAATTCCGAAAGACTGATTCAAAGGTCAGGAGACCCCACTGAGAATTATTTTACATTACATGATCTCTTTGTGGATCTATTGCTAATCTTGTGAAATGTCTCAAAATCCAATCTACACAATCTTTCTGACAAGCACCGTTTATTTATTTAATATATTTACATAGCCTCCTCAAAGCACGGCTTAGTCTTTTTATTAAATTTATAATCTGTCTTTTTGCCCAGTCTAACTCCCAGATTCTTTAGGTGGGTCACTATATGAAGAAAGCATTAATCTATTATATAAAATAATAAAAGCAGTGCATTTAAAACAGAGAGCCAGACTTTGAGAAAAGTTCTTTTAAAATCAAAGTGAACAAAGTGGTCTTCACTTGATAGTCAAAATACCACCAAGTGAGCAGCAAGCAAAATTCTCTAGAACTGATATTCCATAACAAGGGAGATATTTCTGCGTTGCTGAGGCACTTGGAATATGCTTGATAGATCTATGCAAGAGAAGGCAGAGAAGCCCCAGGAAAACATAGTCTGTTTAGCTTACTCTTGTTGTATTCTTTTTCCTGTGGAAAAACCACATTGCTTTTCCGTTTTGGTGTTTGTGAAACACAACATGCTCTGTTTGTAGAACTAGGTGCCAATGCCATTTAGATTCAGGTGAAGTTTGGTGGGTCACCACAGAGAAAGATCAGCTGTGATACTGAGACATTTTAGACTGTAGATTTCAGTTTTTTAGAATGTTGAGTATACGATGGCTATTTTTTCTCCTGTATCTTATATTCTGTACCAATTGTTGTCGGACATCACTGTTTTTTTCCCTCATGAATTGTATTATGTTTTTGTTACTTTTATGTTATCCACCCTGTGGTAACATAATGGCAGATTAAGAATAAGGTAAATAAATTCAGAAACTACAAAAATAGAAAAACAGAAAAGGAAAAAAAAGTGATGCATATAGAAGTAGTCTGCAGAAGCGTTTAAATGCAAATCTCAGTGAATATGTTTTGAATATTAACAAATTCAAACAGAGAACAAAGATATTTCATGTGGCCAGGCTTGGATAATTATGAGATTTATGCTCTACAAATATATACTGTGAATTGCAGTAATAAAATAATTGGCTTTTTCAACAGAATATAATCTTCTCAGTGAGTTGCACAATCAATAGATAGACATGAAGCTTTATCAATGGGTGAACCTGCTATGGCCTCTTGCTGTATTGTGTAAGATTAACATAATTATTTTATCTTTCATGATATGTTAGTCTATTGCCCTGCTTAATAAATCAATTCAGTCTTAACTAATAAACTTTGAGAGGTGATTTTTGTGCAATAGGGAGCATTGCAGAGACCATCCTTATTAGCCCCTTGTCATTTCAAGGATGTGCTGAAAAAAATCATCTGGTTTGCTAGCAAGTCACGCTTCGGCTAAAAGCAGAAAAGCAGCTCTGTGCTGGGAACAGCATGTTAAAAAAAAGGTCATCTGGTTGCCTGTCTTACTTTATTCTGTTTCCTGTCTATTTGCCGTAAATCAAATCAGCTTAGGTTTAAGACAGCTTCTTTATTTAACCTTCAGAAGTGCCTATAGTGCACCTCAGACCTGGGTGTAAAAATGTGTATTGCACAAATTCTATGTTATCTCATCTTTGGATTGCCTGGGACAAGAGTTGGGGTGAGGTCACCAGAAAATATACCTCTTCTTATACTACTTAGTATATGCTGCATGCTGAATTTGAGCTCAGTTGCCTGTTTGGATGGGTTAGACAAATCCATGGAGCATAGATACATCAACAACTACCTCCCACGACAACATTACGTATATAAGACAGTGTTTGATATACTGATTATCACTCCTTACATGCAGCATATCCTATACTACCAGATCTGCTCTGGAAATCTATCATATGCGTAACATAGGGTGTAGCATGACGAAAAGTAAGATAAGACCATAAGGACAGTGTAAGAAGATACTACTAGCATAGCTTGTTGAAAAGCAATATAAAGTTGGAATACCTTCCATGTTTAAATAAAGAAATAATGATACTCTTCATTAGAAGTAATGTTAGTCATGTAATCTAATATTTGATTTTTCCTCTAATTGAGGAACATGGAATATTTTCTGTATGAGGATATTTTGAAACTTAAAAAGAACATTAATTTCAACTAAACCCTACTATATCAACTGCTGATGGTTTTTATTTTTAAAAGGAAAGAGATAGTGCTTCCTCCCCAAAAGGGAGGCTGCTTGTTGATATACAAGGGACAGAAAAGTTCTGTTTTCTCAACATCATTCCAAGGGGAAGGTACCACCTTCTATCCTGACACTTGACCAATTTGATATTGTTTGGCACACAGCCACAACAGGGATGGAGATAAATTTCATAAATTAGGAACTGATTTATGAACTCATCCAGATGGGAAAGCCCCAGAGTGCTCAGAGCCACATCCAAGCCCTCCAAATTACTTTTACAGTTTAAATCAGTGTATTGGAGACAAGATATTTCACAGTATGTGAAAAAGTTCCATCCAAGAAAGAATTGTACTACCACATAATTCATCTCCAAGTACTTGAATCTAAAATGAGACCATAGTCTTCCTTAAAGAGCCATTTATAGGAACTTGAATGTTAAAGCATAGGAAGACAGATGATGATGATGATGATGATGATGATGATGATGATGATGATGATGATGATGATGATATGGTATGGCATTAATAAGTCCCCAATAAAACCCTATTTGACAACACATTTAATGCAGTTTTATATGTGTTTTTCATATAACAGCTTTTCCCACTTGTCCACATTATAATTTCCAAGAGGATTATGCCTTTGATGAACATAGCCAGCTAATACATAATGCTGGATTAGCATGTCAAAATAACAACTGACTGGCAATTGTTGATAAAGTTGTATCACCCTCTAGTTTTGTTTTTCTTCATCCATATGGAGGTGAATTGGGAATGGGGAAGTCTTTTTATCTCTTTCACATGATTTGACTTTTATTAACAGTGGAAGCACTACAGGACTGGGCACTCACTTCCATTTAAAAAAGAGGAGAAAAACATTTAGAATCTCAATTTATTTCCAGCACTTTTGAGATTTGCCTTCTGTGAGAACATTTAAGCAACAAGAAATGGATGGAGAACTGAAGCAAACAGTTCAGTGTCACCTGCACTGTGCCAATAAAGTATGGTTAAAAACCTAAAGAGTAGTCTCACCCATGTATCATGGATATTAACTGTGCCATTGTCTTTGTGTTGCAGGACTGTAAGATTATGAAGAATGTAGTGATTATTTTGGCATGTTGAAAAAGGCTTTTACACACGCACACACTTTTTTTCACTCTTCCTTACGTAAACCTTTAAACTACAGGTGCTCAGCTTTTTTCAGACCAAAAGCTGTGCTTAGTCTTTGATGGTTATGCCAGGGATTGCACTCCAAAATGTAGTGAGCAGGACAGAAATTAAATTAAATTTCATTTCATTTATATTTAATTAAAATTAAATACAGCTGGTAAGATTACTCTCCACTCATGTATTTAATCTTTTCTCCCTTCTCTCCTATTAACCTTTTTAATTTGTAACAACTTTTGGTAGTTCTCTGGACCTGCACCCAAGACTTTTGAGTATTACATAAAGTCCTGGGGTCTCAGATTGCTTCTGTTTTAACTAACCAAGATAGCTGTATATTCAGCTACTATAAGTTTCAAAAAAATACTTCACATAGTTTTATTAACGTGGTTCCTAGAACATAGTTATACAACCAGTTCAAGGCTGAAGGTTGTAGTTGGCTTTGGAGTACAGTATATGTTAGAATCCTTATCCAATAAATGGGCAAGGCAAGGGCAAAGAACTAGATGGGATCATGAGATGAATTAACTGAGATGTAAGTCCAAAATTAAATTTAATTAGCTACAATTAATATGATTATTCTCATTGATTTAAGAATGGTTACCCTTGAGACACATTAAAAATTACAGTTTGGTGGCAACCTTGTGGGACTTCTGGGAGCAGCACCCAAAGATTTGGATAGGTGCCCATGGTCCTGGGGTCTCAGGTTGTTCATCTCTGCCCTAGAATATGGAAATTAGCCCTAATCAGATCTGTGCCCATGCAAGGTTTAGAATCTATACTATACTAAGGCTAATGTAACTAGATATTAAACAGGTTACTGCCTTTATCTTACAGAGTGTTTTGTTTTGTTCTGTTTTTTTCCTACAAACACTGTGGTCGTACATTATTGAGAATAATTCTTCCTCTCTACCTTTCCACAGTTCCAGTGAAATCTGCACTGTAGAAGGAGAAAGTGTTAAATAATATCCTGCATGTTATATTAATCCTGTTGATAGAAAGTAAGGAATCAGTGAAACTTATTTGGAGTAAATCTTTATCTTTGAATGTTAGCATTGAACACAGTGTCAATTTTGTTTATTTTAAGATTACAATTATGACATAGGAAACTTTTTTTTTTTAATTAAACTTGTCCCCGCCCATCTCCCCCCAATGGGGGACTCTTGTACTAAATTCAAATAACAGAAAACTATTAAAAATGTTTGATGTTTCTGATTTTAGGGTGGTAGATCTCAATTTAATCTCAAAGAAGGAACCCCTATATCAAATCCCATTAAAGTATGTAAATACATTGCAAGGCCTGTATGTTTCCTTTTATTATAAATAATTCCTGAAATTTTATGAATATCGTTGCCCACAATATTATTTTGATACGTTTAGACAACTGATCAACTTCTTTTTAAAGTTGTCTTGATGTCATTGAATTTCATAATTAAAAGATCATAGATTAAAGCAGAAGTGCTATTTTGTGGAGATAAAATGTTCATATTTTTAAAAGCACCAATGAATAAATAGTAGGTGGAAGCAAATGCTTGATGCTGGATTTAATTTTGCAGATCCTGCCAATTTTACTTGCACTATGTCAGTTATCATTATATCATAGCAAATTCTATTCTGTGAAGTCTTTTTTAAAAATCAGCCAAGCTGGCTATCTATGCTTTTAAACCTAAAACAATTATTTCCTGAATCCATTTTTGTTCACCTAATCTTCCTTATTGTTAAGAGAGAAAATGTAGTTCAGTAACATTTAGGGACGCAGTTGGATAAAATCTATATGCCACAACATATAGCCGTCCAGTATTGCCACAACATCTGCAAGAAAACAGAAAATCATTTTAGGAAATAATTCAGTGTAAACAAAATCTGCACCTTAGCCTTACACATAGTTGTTCCACCCAAAAGGCAGATCTGTATATTGTCCCAATTCTGATAATTTTATGAATTATCTGATTAGTTGCAAAAGCAAGACTAAACAAAGAAGACAGAGAACTGGTTTGTACTGAGAAAGTAAGTGGGTTGCAATCTGAAGGAGTATTGAGATGGGTCACTAGGATCACTTATGTCAGGAATTAAGATCAGATTTGGTCACATTGCAGCTCTCTTGCAGGTCGCAACCCCTGTAATTTTTGTCACTCAATTCAGTGGAAGTCACTGTTATTTAATGGAGGTGTCTATGGATTCAATCAGGAAGTCAGTTGATGTTGCAGTAAATCTTTCCCTCCCTTGACAGTGTCTGGGATGGAGGAGCAAGTTTTTGCTTTCACAGCTGTGACCCTGGTATCAATAGATAGGGGTCTTTTTTTCTGTCTTCCACTGAAGTCAACGGCCCTCATTAGCTTCTCTGAGATTGTGCCTGCAGTCCATCATACTAATGGCTACTTTGCTAGTATAAGAATAATGCAAATCATGCTAATAATTTACTTATAGCCTACCTTGAGTGCCCCACATTGACATTCACACTCTTGTAGTCTTTTAGTCTAAGAAATTGGGATCTTTGGCATCACCGCAGTTCACAAAACAATAGGGAAAAACCATAAATAATCTTAGACTGTTTTTTTTCAATACAGAATAAATGTATGGATTTTCCATAATCACATTATCCTTAGAGCAAATGTCAAGTTCTCCTTCACAGTGGAATGACATCTCTGCGGCAGAACATTGGAGCTCCTTTAAGAAGTTACCATTTTGGAGTGCATAATATGTCATTTGTTCCAGCTGATACACCCCTAGATAGAAGGGCCATTGTTCTGCAGGCAGAAGACAGAGAACAATAGAAAATCAGGGGAAGCAAAGCAAGGTCTACTTTCTGCCGTTCTCCTAATTCTGCCCCATAAACGTCTGGGAAATGTCACTGCAGACAATGGGACTCAGATTGGAATTGATGCATGGTAAATTGTCACTGCAGGCAAACCCACGCTTGGAGAGAAAATAACACTGTAATTGTGATTCTTACTATTGGTTTTACTTTCTATGATCAACAATGGCTTCTCAGGCTTTGTATGGAGTAATAACTTCAGTTTGGGCAGAACTGGACAAAGTGCTCAGTAGCATTAAAAATTCAGGACAAATATTCTTTCATCATTTAGATAGATTCATCGTTTATTGCATGAACATTTTATATGAACATGCAGAAAAATCATACAGTGATTGTATCATTTCTTCAAAAAGTTCAAAAACTCAGTCCTTAGCTGCTTTCCAGGAAAAGCAAAGGCAATCTTTTTTATTTTGTTTTGGACAAATCATTGGAGCAATAGATGCCTCAAAATCCTGTTTATTTATTTTTCTCTGGCTATTTGTAGAGGATTCTTTAATACTGAGTTTCTTGTTTCCTTAAGCTACAGAAGTATGTACTAATATGTTTTTCTGTAAGATATAGTAATTAGAGTTTGTATTTCAGATTCATACACAGGAAGAAGGACTTATGAAGTTTGTTGCTGTCAAAGAGAAATTCTTAGTGCCTCCCCTCCCTCCCCCCCCCCCACACACATACATTTATTTTATTGTAGAGTTTGGACACAGTGCAATCCAATCAAACCACAGTGTTGTCTAAATAAAATATCCAGTTGGCTATAGCAATTATTGCATGTTGGAAAGTAGGTGACATTTGAAATGATACAGTCAGTACCTCCAAAGAATTAGGTAGTACGTTTTCAATGAAATGAGTTAAAAAATGCCTTCAGATCAGATACATAAGCTGTGTGTTTCAAAGACTGAGTATATTAAAATCTCCAAGTTGAGCTAATTTCTGGTGACTTCATGGACACATCCATGTAATTTTCTTGGCAGCAATAAGGAAGTAATTTGCTATGAACTTTTTCAGGGATGTTTTTTTTCAACTTCCCACTTTAGACCACAACTCAGGCATTGTCTGAAGTTCTCTCATCCAAATATTAACCAGCTTAGCTTCTGAACCCAGACAATGTCATATATCCTGCACTTGCTGAGGTTCTGGATCATCTGAGCAGGTCTTAAATAATTACTAATGCAGTATTATATAAGACCTAAGTTCTCAAAGAACAGAGTAGGCCACTAAGAAGATGTGAGCACTGGGACTCTTGAGATTACAGATCTGCAGCTTTTGGAAGACAGGAGTTAGCTGAGAATCCTCCAATAATATCTTACTTTTTTTCTACCATGAGGCTCTTACTTTCTCAAGATAAGCTATTAGAAGGGCAAGAGAGTAAAATCAAAGAGTTGCATGAACAAATGTGAGAAGCAATGATGAAAATGGAAAAAGTCTCTTTGTATTCAAGCCTTACAATAACCAGATGTGGTTTGCCAGATGTTGCTAAACTAACTCATCAACTTCGGGAGAACCATAGGTTCTCCAAATTGACTAGATTTTTTGACATATGTTGTTTTCTTTTCTCCCCTTCTTTCTGTGACACTACTGAGACTATCCAGCTGTCCAGCTTGGGTAACTTCATTATCCTCGCGTCTACCACTGGTAATTGGGTCTCATGTCAACCCACATTGATTAATTTTTTCCCTGGTAGGGAATTCAAAGGTGTTATTTACTGGCTTCATTAAAAATAACCTTTCATACAATCCTCTTTTTTTTCCCCTCCATTGTCAAGAATTCTATTCTTTTTCTATTTTATCTTTTAGGGGAAGTTGAGAATTACAAGGTTGACCCTGAAGAGGGCTTGGTCTTTTACATTCCAAGCAAACTGCATAGATTCAAATATGCTGCCCTCATTGCCATGTCATACTTTCTGTATATCTTCCATGGACCTAATAAACTTTGTTCCTACCAGGAAGATGGATGGGACTATAAATCTCAATACCTCTGTCAGAAATTGACATGAGTAATGGAAGATTCCCATTAGGGAAACTGACCCAACCATCTCCACTGCCTCTCTTTTCTCTTTCCCCAGATAAATGTGAGGTGCCCTTGGAAATTTGTAGCAGGTTCTCAGGGTGGAGTTGAGAGGATCCTGATCATAATACATTACAAATAGGACCCATGGAGTCCACACACACAATTGACCAAAAGCATTTTAAGCATTGTTTCAATTTCCCTTATTAGTATTTTCTGCAGAGTAGGTGGCAGCTGGGGCTGTATTCGGTTTCTTTTTCAGATCCCCCTTTCATGAATCAAATCACTTTGCATGGCTCTCTCTCTCTCTCTCTCTCTCTTTTTTTTTTTGCATAGTTTCATAAATAGTACTGAACCAACTGAGGGAGAGAACTAGTTCTGCAATTTGTAGAACCCATTTCTACAGCTTGAATGTTCTCTGTTCAACTAAACAGATGGGGAAAATACAGAGGGAGAGGGAGAACAGCCAAAATTGTCAGAACACTATAAATGTAACAGTACTAGTTGTTCTCATAACAGTCTCATCTCAGTTGCTTTTCTGTGGCAATCTGTCCAGGATGGTGAGCTTTGTTCTCACATCGCACCATATGTTCTTACTAGGCCAATGTGCTAAATAAAGGATCAGCATTTTGCACTGAACTTATACAGTGCTGACAATTATTCTAAGGCTGAATATTTGCTTGGTATCCTGATTAATGCACTATAAAGCAATTATTCACATTTAGTAACTTTGATATTTTATTTTTGTTAGGTTACCTGTTGCATTATGATTTTCATCATTCTGGAGGTGTTTCTTCTGAGGAAACTTTCATATTCAGTTTGACTTCTTGCAAATGACCCTGCAGAGCTGGGCAGACTGACTTTTAAAAGCCACATCTTTTAAAAGGTTGTTTTGTTTTGCTGTTCTTGCTGTCTTTAATCCCAATTTTCCCAACCAGATTAAGATGGGGGGGAAAAATGGGATAAACCTTGGATGCATTTTGAATTTTCAAACAAGGAATTTTTAAGCTCATGCCCAACCCAGGAATATTTTCAATAACAGATTTAGCTTTTTACCACAAACTCCTTTCCTGGATTTCTTAAGTATTTATTATTTGATCAGCTGAATTTAAGATAGTATAGCCTTTTCATTCATTGCAGTTGTTAAAATAGGAGTCAGACATTCAGCTGGAGACAGAAATCACTAACAGATCCTGTCCACCTCTGTTGTGCCCAATTTTTGTTTCTGTTCAAAACTATGTTTTTCTATATTAATCTACAATAAATCTTCCATCACTGATGATTCACATTTCTTCTTCACATTGCCAATATCAGTAGATAGATTCATCTGTCTATGACTGAAACCATTATTTTTTGTCAGGGATTCATTTATTTTTAGAATTCATTTGTTCATTATGTTATTATGGTCCATTGACCAATTTGACAGATAAAAGATAAAAAAATATAATGGTTTTCAAAATTAAAAGAAAGAGAGAAGGAAAATATAAATGTATTAAAAATAGACATTAAGCATTTGATATTCAGATAGTGCCCTATTAATTATCAAATATTAAGATTGCCAGCTAAGATAATCAAGAGAAATTAATCAGCTGTTAATTGCAGGCAACTTTGGAAGCTATTGTGGAAAATTTGGCTACTTTAAACATTATTTTTGAGTCCTGGTTAGACAAAAGATAAAGGACGTAGAATTTACCACCCAGGAAAAGATTTATTAAGAGGCATTATAAATCTATTATGGGAATCTTTGTAAAAATCAAAATGTTCATCTGGTTCCTTACCTTTAGTGTATGTTCTGCTGTGTTCAGTTTGAATGTTGCTACCCAGAATCCATTCCCTATGCTCAGCCTTAGCCTGTTTGTAGCCCCAGACCAGCAGTGCCTTTGAAAATATCTGGATTTTGGTAGGTTATCCTCCACTCTAGACATCCAGGAGGAATGCTAACTGTTCATCAAAGGTAATTGGACCAAATCATATGGGGGAAATAATAGTTTGAAGATTAAAGACCATGCTCTTGTCTGAACTTTGGTCAATCCTGCTTCACTGTAGGCTTGCCACATTTGGGTCACAGCACAGTACTGAAACAGCGTCCTGGAAAGTTTAGGTAAAACAACATCAAACATAGCTAAGGTAATGCATGTATATTTGGAATCGCCCAGCTAAATAACATCAGGAATTACAACAAATGTGCATTTGACACATTAGCAAAGACTTTGCAAATTGTTATATAGAGAAAAACATGTCAATCCAGTCAGCTATTGGGAGAATATAAATAATCTCAATGGGAATAATAAACTCTGGGTCTGTAATAGCTGAACTAAACTGTATGATGGATTAATGCTCTCTTCGGTTTAAGAACTTGGTGGCTTCTGGTGCATTCTTCGTTGTAGGAGGATGTGAGTTGTGTTGCAGCTGCTATACCTGGGCAAGAAATATGGGTCTGCTGAACTGGATATTTTAGATTAGTACTGTACTGGTGAACTATTTTGTTTCCACTTACAATCAGCACATTATTCCTTAATTAATCTTGCAAAAATCAGAATCAACTTAAGGGGCACATATAATAAACTTGCCAAACATTCTACTGCATTGTACTCTTTCTACCCATGACAATAAAAGGATTCTTTGGTATTTTGCCAAGGGCAGCATCTGCAATCTTAATCATTATTTTTGTATCTCTTTGCGTATTTGTGTATGTGTTACTGTTAACATGCCTTTTATCCACTACCTTAGCTGTCATTCATATAGATGGCAGCTGTTGCAAAACCCTAATGACAATTTTTCAGTTTGCACTGAGGCATTGTATGGTTTGGGCCTTTTAAAACTTACCATTTTTAAAAAAAAAATCTCTATACCTTAATATATAATGAGAAAAGGCAGTGGGGTTTATAATTTCTACAGACTAAACTATCCCTTGGAGAAAAAGCAGTTATGCTTTTAGTTAAATTTGAGCATGGTGAGTATATCCTGTGTTTGGAAACTCTGTCACTGATGATTCCTGTGCTATATTCATTATTATTACGGCTGTTTCAAAGTCAAACCTACAGTTTAATTTTCATTTAAAGCATTAGTTTGGCTCTTATCACCACTTAATTTCTGCCATAAGTCAAACCTTCTTTTTCATAATGCGTATCCTCCCGTAGGAAACCAGAATATATACAAGAGGTTTAGAATGTTGGTAGAAATACTTCTTTGCAGATCATAAAATATCATCTGGCCTCCATGCTATAGTTATGCTAAGAGCTTAAGAGCACAATGTACAACGTACAGTATACAGTACTGGTGCCTAAGAGCACAAGTATTATACAACGAGAGATTATCACTTTCCTAAATAGACCACAGGTAGAAATTGATAAGTGCCTGTTTGTACTCCAAAACCAGAGTAGTGGTTAAGGCTCCAGGCTAGAAACTGGAAGACCAGGAGTTCTAGTCCCACCCTAGGCACAAAGCCAGCCGGGAGACTTTGGGCCAGTCCCTCTCTCTCTTGACCCTACCAAGAAGAAGGCAAGGGCAAACCACTTCTGAAATTTTGCCAAGAAAACTTCATGGACTTGTCCAGGCAGTTGCCAGGAGTCAATGCTGACTCAAAGGCACAAATATATACAAATCGATGGCTGGGGTAAGACCTGAGTAAGAGATGGAATAGGTTACAGTATTATGTGCAAGGCAATTACTTTCCATGGGATGACAGCCCTCTAGGAGCATGATAATTTTAGTAAGTTAGACATTTATTTACTTACTGATGATCTTGTTTGTGGGCTTTGGACAATGACTATGAGAGCTCTAGTTGGGTTTATTCAGATGTTTGTGTTTCCTTTTTTCAAAGAGGAGGTCACACAAATCTCTATGCATTCTCCCTTAGGGTAAGTAGATAGTTTCAGATCTTGTGTATGTTAACTAAATAAACTTTGTTCAGCAACATTCTAGGTGAATTTTTCCATTTATCATTTTGGCATGTATTAATATTGATTTATTTTTAAGCTGCTTCACTTCAGCAGTTAGTAATAGTGTGCTGCTGTCTATTCTCTTTCTACAAGGATGGGTATGAAAAATTGGATTCTATCAATTTTTTATGTGCCTTATTCAGCAAGAACTGTAATGCCTAGTAGCTATACAATCATTTTTCCTGTCTCAGCATGTATTATGTATGAATTTACATCCAACCTAACAGCAGAAACCATTTTGATGAAATTAATATATACACCTCCCTAGTCCATCCAGCAGAGATGAAAAACATAAGGACTGTTCACTATTCTCACACTAAATATATTTAATTTTGAAAATTTAAATGGGGCTAAACACCGAAAGGGGCCCCCTGAATAACACAGGGCTATTCCTTTTAAAATATTATAACATCCACAGTGAAAGGTAGCAATTCTTCATATATTTCCCATTAATAATTTATTTAAAACAGCATTGCAAGCCATTGCTTTTCTTATTGTCTGGAGATGCTATAACTTATACATGTATGAGTCTAATTTAAATATGTTTTGGCTCCTTACACAATCCACCATTTTCATCCAGCCAACTTTTTTAATACAACCAAAAGCAATTGAATTAATTGTATGTGACACATCAAACCTAATACTTTATGAAGTAGCCTCAAAAATCAAATATAAAACTGGAAAGCTATGTGGTTGGCTTTAAATCTGCCTTCCGTAATATAATCATCCAATCATATTCTTTTCCCAACATCTTTTTCTGAACAAAACAAAACAAAAAGGTTTTAATGGAGAAGGTCACATTTTCTGAACAGTCAGAATTCTTCCCCTTGGTTAGAAGAATTCCCCTTTTTACAGAGGAGAATAGGGAATTCCATGTACTGAGCTCCAGATGTGATCATCTCTGAACTGGTGAGAAGTAGCAGCTAAAAATCAGCTGGTAATCTGTCTCCTTTCCAGCTCTTGTCCCAGATTGTTGAGGTGAACAAATGCGACTTCTGTGAGAGCAGTAAAGAAGCAGCTTGTCTAGGATAAATTATTCATGTATTAGTTAAAATCTTTTATGCCTGTTTTCAATGCAAAAGCTTCTTCCAGGAGATTTATAAATTAAAATTATTTAAAAAGTAAGATAAAATAAAACTAATTCAGCAATACAAGATATTTAAATAAGAGCAAAGTGAAAATAAATTGGGCATCCATGCTTTTAAAGGCCAACTGGAACATCCTTGTCTTGAAGGCCCATTTAACAGCAATCAGGAAGAGAGTCACTTACAGAGTATATTTCTCAATGCTGAGCCCACCACAAGGAAAAAAAACCTAATTTTTTTTTTATTCCTGCAAACCTAATAGATGTTATTGGAAGGCACATTAATAATGTCTCTGTTGCTGATCTTAGGACCCAGGAAGGTTCAGAGCAGTGGAGGCAGTCTTTGAGATAATCCAATCTCCATCTGTAATTCCTTAAAACCAATGGCCAACACTTAAAATCAAAATGAAGATTAAAATCAAGTGGGGAATCGTTCTAGCAACCCATTCAGCCAGTATGGACTTCTACATGATAGGCTCCATGAATTACCAAGAAGCAACTGAAATTTCTGAACCATCTTGAAAGATATGTGTAGGACATTGTGGTGCAGACCAGAAGAATTCAGGGCAAGGGTGACTGCAATAAGGCCACTTTCTTCAAATAGGGCTTCAGCTGAAACTGAGGTTGATAAACAGCACTCTTAATAAACAAATACTTTCTGTCCAGTCTTACATTTCATAAGCACAGGGATATGCTCCAAAGGAATGAGGGTGAGGGGAAAGCCAGTCTGTATTTGGCATTGGCTGCGATATTATAGGGAGTCCCTTTCAGTGAAATATGTGGGCTGCTGCTTGTGTGTAATTTGAAAGGAGAAAAAAGGTGTCTTTTCCTCCCATTTGTTAAAATGGTTCTATATAGAAGTTAGTTAATATCACTAGCATGAAATGGGCATAAAATGGTTTGAATCAACATATTTGGAATGTCTCCAAGAAATAAATTGTGGCTTGTTATGAGCAGTGCATTGTGAACATATGCTATTAATTATGCCATATGAGTTAATCTCAAAGGTCACGTGGTATTGTTTGTTCTTTGATTGAAAGACTAGCCAAAACAGCGTGAATCAAAATCAACTATTGTAGTCGAAGTTAGGTGAAAATGGGCAACTTTTTACAATTGCTTAGCAAAGAGGTGGAGGAAGAAGCAACAACATAAAGCTTGCATATTGGGTAACTAGAAAAAAAATATGACAAATATGTCCTAAACACAGTTGCTGTGTTTTGCACATCCATCTTCTTGAATAGCCAAGACTGACATTAGGTTTCAAATCATTATTAGTGAAGACATGGAGAACAAAATCACCTGCGTGCCTGCAATATCAATTCTCAGGTTTGGGAAGGGGCTGGGGGTGGTGGCAAATCAAAGTTAGTATATTTATTTGTCTTGGATGCCACATAACAAATGGCAACTATCATTCATGGAGCAACCTAATGTATGAGCTCAGCTGGTTGTTCACAGATTTCAGTGCAGGAACCCTTGAAATTTCAGTTAGTAGTAAAGTATAGATAGCTAGGAACAGCTTATATATGTAATGTTTGATGACTGATTTGGTGGAAGGAAAGAGAAGACGAGGATGAAGTTAGGGACAAATCGTCATGGAGAAAATCTATCTATGTGGTGATAGATTTCACTCATCAACATTAACAAGAAGATAAAATAGAAAATCTATCTATCTATGCTGAGAACAACTTGATGGCACGTGATCAATCAGACAATTGGTAATTGATGGGAAAAATGTCATACTTTGTTTCCAAAGTACTTGGACTGAAAGATTTAGCAGAAAGGAATTCTGGAGATGCATTAAAATCCAGTTTATTTCAGACAAAGTTTTATTTAGGGACACTTGTTTTACTTGCTCAAGGGATATTTATCTTTTTTGAAAACATATGATGATCAGGAAAAGAAAATGGGAAAATCAAAAGATGATGTCAGATGTGTGAGAGAGCTGAAATGTCTTCCTACCCTAACTTTTCCAAATCTTTCCAATCACATCTTCCTTTCCCTCCTAAACATTGCTTAACAATCAGTGCAGGACATTATCTTCACATTGATTTTATTCATTTTACTAGCAATACTATCAAATATGTTTGAGTGGGATGAAGAAAGAATTGGTGCTAATGGGAATCATTCTGATTGTAGCAGCAATTTACAAATTAATTTCTTTCACATTTTTCAATTCCAATTTACTCCATAAAAATATAAAATGTGACACGGTGGATCTGGCCAAAAACCTATCTAGTCCAACAACTGATCTAGTCCAACACTTTCCTACAGTAGTCATCAGTTGCCAGTAGAAAAATCTACAAGACTTACAGGAGTCCCATCACTGAAATTTAAAAGCAACTCCTTTTGAACCTGAAAATAATAGTTTTCAGGTTCAAAATGCTAGGGGAGGTTAACTGTCAGGGTTAGAAATGTAAGGTAGGGGAATATCATTTTATTTCTGATATTGTTTGCAGATATGTCATGTAAATTCCATTTCACTCATCAACATTAACAAGAAGATAAAATAGAAATCTAAGCTCATAGCTTCTTGACTGCTTCAGACTGTCACTGAACTGTTAAACAGATATTGTGCAATGAGCCATATTGTTTGAATAGAGAGAAATTAGAAAGTGGCCATATACATCTGTGTTTTCTTTGAAGCATGTTATGAAAACAGCCATTCTGGGGAGATTATTTTTTTAAGAAGAAAACTTTATCCATCTGTCTCCTTTATATGTTTTGAGACTGCGGATTCCAGTTTTGAGATTGTGGGTTCCAGTTCCAACATTTCCATGATCAGTGCTGCAATATAGGGTGATGAATTACATATGATTTGTATTTTGCATAGTAGAATTGTAAGCGCAGAATTCTATTTCAGAGGCAGGACTTTTAGCACTCTGCTGAGAGATATGTGAATTTTTGCTTGCTTTTTAAACTGTTTTATATAATGAGATGATTTTCTTACAATATATACATCAGGTCGTTTGATATACAGTAAATGGGAAAATTTTGGTTACAATACAGTTTGATATTTCAGTTAAATCCAGTACATTATATTCAGTTATAGGATTTCTTAGGTGTTTGATTCCTTAGGGCAATCAAGTGTACACTGCTGGAATCTGATCCAGTGAAAGCCTGTTTAAAATTCTATATTTGGCATTCTCAAGTTGTTTTCCTTTAGTCACAATGTTTGCCAACTATGGGTGTCTTCATACATCAATGTTGTATGTTTTTTTAAAAAATCATACAAACATACATCCACATCTTCATGCACGTTTGTCCTTATTTTGACCTGTTCGTACGACCTTTTCCTAGTACACATTTTCCAAAATGTATGTCTAATATAATGCTTTGTGAATGCTTTTTAAAATTGTGGAGTACCTTAAGAAAATGTAAACTTCAGACTGAAACTATATCCTGGCTGTGAAGAGGTTTGGAAAGAGTACATCTGAACAGTTGGCATCAAAACATGAACAAAATTAATTTCTCCCCATTCCAGTTACTAGTTGAGCAGAGGAAGGTATTTGATTATTCCGATATTCAAAAAGAAAGGAATAAAAAAGACAGATCTAAGGGCAATATTCTTACCCTTCAAGCAAAAGTGTTCCATTTTCATTGTTAAAATCCACTTTGGTGATTACAAGGAATATCTAATATCTGATAAGTGATATCTATGCATGTTTGAGACAGATACTTTCTGACTGAAAACTGCATGGTAGAAAGAACAGCTCCACTTGACATACTGTTTCACTGTGCTCAAAAAAGAGAGAAACCTGCTTGGATTGGATGAGCCAGTCTATTGCTTTGTTTTTCAAATGAGCAAGACGCCACTTGAAGGACTGGGCTCAACTCATGCACGCAACCTCCGATCTCAGCTATGGAGATGTTTCTTTGCTCCTGCATGCAGAGCCCATTTCACACATCACGCAGCATAGAATTACAGCCAGTCATGCTTTCCTGAAGAATATAATCTATCCGAGACATGTGTTGAATACATTCACAGCTGCCAATAATACATTTACAGCTATCTTTTTTAAGTTGGAATTTCTGACACAAAAAAGAGGAAGGCAAAAAAGCTTCTTAAAGTCTGACATACATTTTCCAAATAAACTCTAAATGTACATGGTGCTTCTGTGCTGTGAATTATTAGATAGCTGCAGAATCTCTTAATATTTCTCTTTGTGCAAAAATATAACAACATTTCTCTTGCAAGATGTTATTTCAGTATCAGCAACTGCCCCCCCCTCCACAAAAGCAGGCAGGGGTACCAAAAAAAAAAAAAGTTTATGTGAGAATTTCTCATTTCACATTTCCAGAACACTTAATAGTATGCTATCCTGCATAGTTATTTTTGCCCTGTTCAAGACAACTGCTGAAGAGGATATAAAGAAATTTAGTGTCACTGATTTTTAATCTTCAACCCTATGCAAAGTTGCTGTATGTAGTCTGTCCCACTTGGTTGCAGAATTCACTTGGTTTTGCCCTGCATTTGCTTTAGTTTAGTGCATGATGCCATGAGGGCTTTTATTTTTCAGCCTGCTTCTTGCAGAGCCTGACCCTGAGTTTGGCTAAGAAGGAAGAGAAGGAATGAGAGATCCCCCAACTGGCTTCCATGCCTAAAGGCAGCTAGAACCCAAGTTTCCCTGTTCCAAGTCCAACATTTTAACCACTATACCATAGGAGCTCTCAGTAATTTTTGAAAAACTTTAAAAACTTTTATTAATTTTAAATATTCTTTGCCTAGGGCTAAAATTGCAGGAGTGGTATGTTAGAGTAACAGACTTTGTGTTCTTGTACTACGAATAACAACAGACAGTGCATAAAAGTAGGATAATTGCCAGCATGGGATCAAAGCTAACTGTTGTCATCTTAACAGCTTTGTTTTTTAACACCACCATTTATTTATTTGCATATATTTAGTCTGAAGTGGCAGGCTTTTTTTGTCTTTGGCCTCTGGGTGAGAATGAAAAAAAAAATCTCTTTTTTATTTAATATCTCTTCCAGGGAAATTAAAACAAAAAGAGAGCAAAAGTTACCTAATATCTAACCTACCTAAAGACTGCTAAATCAGGAGGTATTCAATTTATGAAAAAAACAATCAAATAAAAGTTTTTAATTTTCCTTTATTTTATGGGAGAGGGGGAGACAGAGAATTCTAGGACTAAATATAATCCTTGGTTATCATATAGTGAATTACTATTCAGTAATTATATTTTAACATACAGATATAATGATTTCAAGATGGATTATTTTTCTCCTCTTGCATTTGTTATGAATCCAGTCACATGTCAAGAGATATGAGAGATTGTAGAGAGCCTGGGAAAATAATAGAAGGGAGAGTAGAAATAAACAAGAGATAGAAGACATTCATTCTTGGCAGCTCATTTTAGGATTGGCAACTCAACCCAGGTGGCAAGAAACTGTGAAGAAGCATTTCAAACCATTCTGAGATACTCAGTGAACTCACTACATATGAGGGTTGGAAATTCCTCTTAGAGTTTCCAGAGTTCTGTGTTTACTAGCATTAAAGACACCTCACTGAAGTCAGTGTAGTTCTTGTTTCCTGGTCTTCCCAGCTATGTGGGGCTTGACATGAGGATTTAAAATGAGCTAAGAAAAACTCTGCTTGTAATGGTTAACAAAAACACATGTAATTCACTGAAATAGTACCATTCCGTTACAGAAACAGAAAATGTTCCCATGATACTCAAGGCCTCATTTGTAGTATCTTTTACTGTATTTACTTTTACTGTAAATACATTAGGTCTTAGTCCAGCCTTTACTTCAGAAGAAAGTTACAGTCTAAACTAAAATCTAAACTAACAAACAAAATAACAATTTAGAAAACCTTAACTTGCAAAAATATCTGTTGCAAGGGTATATCCCAAATCAATGGTGCTGGAAAAATGCTTTCAGTAGTAGGATCCATTTAGAAAGCTGTAGTCCCCACAGCTGTTTTTGAAATGCATCAGGGTATATATGGCATCAGTACTCTATGGAAAAAAAAATAATGTTCATGGAAGTGTTTTTTCTAGTAGTAGAAAGATAGCTTCCTTTCCATTCACAGAAGCAACATTGGATCCAACCCACTTGCTTGGAGTAGAAGTAGACAACTCCTAGGAGTCAGGTCATTAGGACACACAGGGCTGAATTTGCAGACCACTTTTTCCTTATCTCTTAAGTTTGGGGACAGGCTTAAAAGGCAAAATGGATGCCTTCAACTTTGCAGAGGCTTAAGGGAACTATTTTGTCCCATGAATCTGCCCAGAGGAGGAAAAATGAGTCCATTCTGGGAGATATTGTTACAGTATCAACATCCAGAATATATAAGCAGATTGATTGAGATGCTCTGATTTAATGTCCCACTTAATTCCAATACAGTATGTAAAAGTAATATGATAGAGTGGAATGGAATAAGGCCATGCAAACCATTCCAGAACATTTCTTAAGCATGTTCATGGCAAATGAAGTATCCTTCCTTGAAGTGCTGAAGGAGCCACATTCTTTAGTAGGTTCCAGTGGTGGCTTCAAACACTGTCCCTGGATGTCTGCACAGACATGTCCATATAGCACTTCCTCTGGGACCTCCAGTGAAAGGTGTTTTGTTTTTTTCTCTTCCAAAACCAAATATTTTTATTGATCCATCTTCGAGCAGACATTCATCAAATAATATAAAATAAACGATTTGCCATAAACAAAAACAAAAGGAAAGAAAAACTTTAAATAACAAGAAAATACATAAAAAGAACACACATGCAAAAACTTTAATTACAGCTATATCCCAAGTTCACCTGATTTTGCAAATCTTTAAAAAGAAAAAACTAAGCTGTTAATATTGACCACACCTCTTAAAACAACGTTCCCAAAGGGAGAGATAACGTGCCATTTTCTGACTAACCAAATATATAATTTCCTCAAAAATGGCTAAATCACACATCTCTCAAATCCAATTCTTTATGTCTGAAATTATGGTATTTTCCATCTCCTAAGGATTATTCTTTCTGCTATTCTTAGATCATGAAAAGCCCATTTTTGTTCTGAACATGTTTAATTCCAAGTCGTCAATACATAATTTAGTCTAATATATACTGAAGTTGTTGTGCGTGCCTGCACACCTGGAAAAACAGCTGGGGACAAGGCTTCCAAGGGACACAACTGTTTCAACACTTTAAGATGGGGTACTTCACTTGTGCTAAGATGCTCCACAAAGCTCCTCTTTCAAATGTTTTATACAGTTCTAAAATCTATGCATCTTCAACTACGAGAATTTTATTTTGCTTGAGCCCTTTTTAATTAATAGGACAAAGTAGCCCTAATATTCAAATCCCAAAGATTTCAGATAAGAAGTAGTAGTGTTTAACTGGTAAGACGTCTTTTTTCTTTGAGTTGTGCAGAAAGAATTAGTTTCTTAGCAAACTAATTCAGAAATAATGGGCAAAAGCAAGAGATTACATAGCATATTTCTGACATTTATATTTAGAAATATATTAGTAAGTGAATTAATAATGTAATGCAGGTATGCTAACATGGAGTGACTATGGTGTGGGACTAGGAGTCAAAACCCAGCTTCTAGTGCACCTTCAGTTACAGAAGTTCCATGGGTGACTTTGGGCCAGTCACTCTCTCCCTTTCCAACGTATCTCAAAGAGTTGTTGTGGGGAAAAATAGAAGGATGGAGTCATATGTCTGTCATCTTGAGCTCCTGAATGAAAGATGGGATACCAATCTAATAGATAAATAAATACAACTTACAAAAGAGAAATGCAGTACTTGTCCTACTGATCCGGTAAATATGTTTTAGACAGGATTACATACATGACTCTGATTCGTTACTGTTCAAATGAAGTACAGTCGTTCCTTCTGTTTGTCTGTGTGATTAATATTTACTAAACTGTATTTGAATAAATGGAATTAAATTAGCCAAAGCTAAACTTTAGTTACGTTTCCATTCCTAACATCTTGATTGTTCTCATATTGTTCTAGATGTCCTCAGCTCAAAACAAATAGCATAAGCATCCTGCAAGAATATTTGGTAGCCTGTGTGGGCCTTGAAAGATAATTAGACTGTCAGCCACAACAGTAGATACAGTCAGGGAGAGCAATACCATCCCAGCCCCACCAACGTTTTAAATACCATCTCTGCAGAATGTTATCACATTGTACAGCTAAAACAATCTAGATAACATCAGAGTACAAATTGAGTTACTCTCCGTGAGATTCAGAGGGCAGGGTGAATATCCAGGTCTTCACAACAGTGAAACTGAAGCAACGGGGAACACAGAAAGGGCATTCTATTAATTCAGTCCCTCTCATTTAGGAATGCAATTTTTAAGACTTGTGCATAATAACATGAAGGTATGTATTAAATTTGGATGTAATCTTAAGGCAAAATATTTTGAAAAGTTGTGCACTTACATATAACAAGTCCACAGGAAGCTTTTTTCTTTCAATTTTTCCATTAGCATCTGTATTTGTATACACTCTTTCTCGAGGAAATGCTGAAGCTCTTGCAGCTAAAATATTATTAAATTCTTTAAAGTATATGATAAATTTCTTTAAAATGCTGTGAATCTTTGTTTTGGCATTACAGAATAACACAGGAACCCCTTGGGAAATTGTTTCAAGTGAGATTCCCTCCTCCTGGAGGGAACAAGAATACTTTGAGGAAATAATGGAGTTATTGCTTCTAAAACATGCCACTATATCATGGAAAGAGCTGCTAAAAATAAGTATGCAGTGACTTAGTTCTACTAAAAGCGTTAGTTTGATCTCCAAAGCATACTGCTTGATTCAGATTTAATTATACCTCTAGTGGAACTAGTGAAATCAATGGGTCATGACTGTAGTATTCTAAAATAGTAAAATTTATACACTTTCCAGGGAAATGAATGGCTTGTTGGAATGTCCCCAATGGCATGGGGCTGTACTTAAGTAGGAGAAGAATTTCCAACATTACTACCCCTTGTGAAGAAATTGACTCACTCTCTGGCATCTCCAAATTGTTTAAATAGCACTGAAAATCAAACTGCATTTGATGTAGCATTAACAGGAAAATAGCTTTTTTTTTTCCATCTTCAAACACCATGCCCTGTTTGGAACGCATTCCTCAATTTTTAAAGTTCTCTTTTATTACAGCTATGATTGCACGTAATTCATGCATGTCATGAATCTAGTGATGCTCCATTTGCCTTGATATCATAACATTTGTCAGAGACTGGAATGTATTTTCCTTTTCTTTGGACTATTACACCTGATATGAAAGACTGACAATGCAAGTTGACATATATGCTGGAGCAGGACACCCACCAACTATTTCTATGGTTATCACATTTTTAAAGTGCTGCCCCATTAAAAAAAATCCCAGCTCCAAGAAGTTTAAAAAATTATTTTACAGTCTTCTTCCCAGCCTCAATAATATTTTATTTGAATGTTTTCTTCACTAGGGGGGTTTCTTCTGCGCATGCTCATTTGATAACTATTTTATCATTGGGGGTATCAAGCCCCAGCTTGCTAAGCAAGACCAAGGAAGCAAGAACTACACAGATTTCAGTTAAGTATCTTTAATGCTAGTCTTTGGGTAAATCAAGAACCTTGGAACCTGTAAGAGGAATTTTTAACCCTCATTTATAGTAAGTTCATTAAGTCAATTTCTCTTTGAGTGGTTTGAAATGCTTCTGCCCAGGTTTCTTGTCACCTGGACTGGATTGCCATTTCTAAAATAAGCTGCCAATGGACTTGCTATCTCTCTGTTGATTGTTTATTTCTAGCTTCCTTTCCATTACTTTCTCAGCATCCCCATAATCTCTCATAGAGGGACTTATCTTCCTCCTGTTGTCCAAAGCTTATGTTTTTGCAGCCAATTAAGAGCAAAGGCAACCTTCTCTGCCGTTGCCCCCGCCCTTCGGAATACTCTCCCCCCAGAGGTGCCCTACCCTCCCAGTTTTCTGGAAAGGACTTAAGACTTGGCTCTGCCAGCTTGCATGGGGCAATAAGAGTTTTAATCAATCCTGGGTGTGGCTGGCACCCTGATGACACTCCCTGAGCTATTCGCCAATCCCATCATTCTTGGAATTTATTTATTATTTATTTAAGATTGTTTTCATTTTGTACTTTAATTGATTTTATCTCCTCTGAAAACTGCCCAGGGTCGCTTTTTAGCAAGATGGGCGGTGACAAATTTGATATATAAACAAACAAACCAACAAACCTAATAATGGCAAATTACTA
The DNA here is from genome assembly GCF_059951505.1 of Python bivittatus. Classification (NCBI taxonomy): domain Eukaryota; kingdom Metazoa; phylum Chordata; class Lepidosauria; order Squamata; family Pythonidae; genus Python; species Python bivittatus. The sequence continues at coordinate 11,484,253 of NW_028277030.1, read as the reverse complement.
ACATAGCCACTTGCCTTCCATCTGCAATTTAGGGCTGGCTGTTTACTCTGTACCCAGAACTTCCATAGTTGTTTATTTGCTTAAGGAAAGGCTGGCTTCAGAGCACAGATCTGGGAGTGACCCTAACTATCTTTGAGTAAAACTTGGATGCATGAAGCTTGAGGCCCAAATTATAAATGTGTTTTTCCTGGGGATATTTTGGTTGTACTCTATAAGCCAGTGGTTAGAAGGAGGGGAAATTGAAGCATTTTTGTCTCTCTCTCTTTTCTTTTTCCTTTGGAAGCTGCTCCAGATGAAATCAGTGCTGTTTGGTTTTGCTCGTGTTACTTAATTCTGTTTAAAAAGGCTCAATCCCATTATTCTCTTACCTGGAACTAAGCCTTGAGACCCACATCTCAATAGTTATCTATAGAACTGCACTGTGCAAAGAGCAGTTTATCCAAACAATGCACAGAAAACAAAACGCTTCCATAGATGGCTTTATATTGGTCTACACAAGAAAAATGGGAAGAAACTGCTCTTGTGGTTTCTTATTTGTGTGGCAAGTTGATTGTTTAATTCTCTGTAATCAGCCTGCAGTCATCTTACATAGGCTCATCTGAGGGTCAGCCATGCTGAATCTATGGAGACACACTTCTGAGTAAATCTGCAGAGGAGTCGCAGCTTTTTCCGTTGACGTCCTTGCTGTCTTCAAAAGGGCTGCTGCAGCAAAAAAGAAGGGGGAAAAAGGTGTATAGTGGTATATGAGGCACCAAGAAATAACCAAGCCCCTGTTTCTGAAATGTTAGTACATACAGAATTGATCAGCATATTCTGTACTAAAGTTTTAAGTACAAAGATAGTAGGAGAGGAACATGTACAACCTTCTATTCACTTGTTGACTTCCTGGTTTATTCAGATTATTGCTTTTATTCTAACCTTGCTTCTGGTTTCTTTAGTGAAGTCTGACTTGAATGCTACAACCAAACTTAATGAGTTTCACTTTATCCTGAAGGCCAGGCAATATGAAAATAGTGTACAAATCACAGTTAGTAAGAAACAGGTTGGCAGACTGTCATGGATTTGGAAACCTTGTGCATGAGAAATATAACCAGAATCTTTTCTCTTTCGTCTAATCAGTTTTTGAAAGCTTGAAGAAAGAGGTGATTGTTTTCCAGTCCTTTTTTGTCAAATGCTGTTCAGAATGTACAGAGTGATTATACTGCTAACAGACCACCAGAAATTAGTCTTCAGAACTAATCCAAAGTGCAAATTTGGGTTTATCATCTGTAAATGCCCTCATCATTTTCTATAGCATCCATTTTTAGGTTCGATTCTTTTCAAAATCCTGTTTGGTAATTTCAGCTTGGAAGTTTTCATCTCTTTCAGAAATTAGTTCTGATTTATATCCTGCTTGGATAGACTATTGTCTATAGATAGTTGGATTAGTTTTGAAGAGATTAATGAAAACAAACATTGTGTAAATGACTAAAAAATCATAACTGCATGTTCAGTGTTTGAACAATGCTTACAGGATAAGCAGCTTAAATGTTACATTTTGTACTCAGTTACGGATATGCTAGTCAAAATTATTTATTAAAAAGGAATGAGTTGGATTTTACTTGATTGTCTACAAGCATGGTTTTGAATAACAAGGATTATGAACAATATCAGTTTTGTTTTTCAATTTCCTAACTAAAAATGCTGAAGATAAGATAGGAATATAGGACATTTTATTAAGTTAAATTTTAATTATACTTTGGTGTGTCACACTTTTATTATAACAGTGAATTACCAGTCATACTGTTTTGGTGTGTTACATGTAACAAAAATTTGTAATCTCATTTCTACAAAGGCAAAACTGGTGAAAAGCAGACTGTCTGTATAATTCCACCAAAGGCTGTTAGAGAAGTGAGTTTAGCCCCTTGCTCATTTTTGATTGGCTGACTAGATGGAAAATTGGCCTTGATTGGGCAAAAGAACCATCTTCTTGCCAGAGAAGCTGACTCTCACTTATCCCTCACAGTCTATAAAATTGGGATGAAGTGATGAGAGAGGAACAAGCAAGAGAAAGGAGGAGGAAGATGAGAAAGAGCCTGCCTATTAAATCCAAATAAGAAGTCCAAGTGATTTCTCTCCAACTATCTTCTTTGCAGTGATCTTGTGCTGAAATCTAGGAGCTGATTCAAGGCAATAATAAGTAACTAGCTTAACAAGGCTGATTATACTGATTTTATTTGGAATTGTGTTTGTGTGATTTTTTTCCTTTTTTGTTTTCACTATTTTACCTTTCCCTAATAAACTTTTGATATCTATAGATTGGTTTCATTGGTTTTTATCAGCAAATTTCTCATGAAGACATTGTCATGTGCAAGAGTGCATAGTTGCATAGCTGCCCCTCGTATTTCAGAATTGGCACAAGGCTTGTTAAGTCCTATATTTCTAAGCTTTGGAAGATCCAAAGGACCTTATTCCTCTTCTCCCAGGGCTGGGCTGCATGGGGTAGCAAGAAAGGGTAGGTTTATAAAAGGGCTAAGAACTTCCCAGAGGACCGGCTAGGGTGTGTACGTATCATAAAAATCTTTTAGCTGGAAGAACAGATCTACCAGGAAGATTTTACCATATCCCTCTCTCTGGTTATAACACCTGCACACATTGGGATTTTATCCTAGTTTGGAAATAAGATTTAAACCGCATTTTCTTGCTTCAGACATTGAAGGAAAATGGATATGAAGTATAGCTTGGTTGAAAATGGGCATAAGAAGGCAAAAGGAAAGGAGGGGTATAGGCAACATAATTAATCATTGATCATTCTCAATCTAGCATGGTTTATCAGACTGTGTTCATGACATCTGAACTGAACCATTACAAAATTCATATCTAAAATGCCTTTATTTGGTTATGTGCTTTGGCTGTGGACAACAAACAGAATGCATTTGTACATGTTATTCGCTTTACCTATTTTGCAGAAAATATTTGGGATTTGAAAATGTTTATTATCCTTCTTATGCATGCATGTCTTGGCTTATATAAGAATTGGATGAGATAACATCATAAATGTTTTTTTCACTGAAAACTGGCAGTTTAATCAATAGGGCTGAAGGCTTTTATGCTCTCTAAATGTTCATTGTGATGATGTATTAACACTCAGATTGCAAGTAACAGGAGGAGATGGCACTATTTCTGGAAATGACAATATGAGTGTTTACCAAAATCTTTTACATAAATCAACTTACCCAGCTATAACTTACAAACACATGGCCCATATTACTGAACAGTAGCTTGATCAACTTTTGCAACTTCCTTACTGTGCAGTCATTGATCATTGCTTTTAAACCCATCTGTATTTCCAAGGCTGTCTTTTCAAGGACATTTTAAATCTCCAAATAATTACATTAAGAAACCCACCCCTACCTGTACATCTTTTTCACCACTTCTTCAAATGTGAAGACAGCAAATTAAAAAGAAATTAGAAAAGCCTAACTTTTTACCTATCTTTTCATTTCCCAGTGAGCTGTGTATAGCATTTCCTTGTTTGTTTTTGTGCCATCAAGTTGGTGCTGACTCTTAGTGACCACATAGATAGATTTTTCTTCCAGGACAGTCTGTCCCCAATCTGGTCCTTTAGGTCTTCAAGCAGTGTGCATCCATTGCTGCTGCAGTTGAGCCCATCCACCTTACTACTAGTCATGCACTTCTTCTCTTTCTTTCTACCTTTCCAGAATTATAGACTTGTCCAGAGAGCTAGGTCTTTGCATAATGTGTCCAAATGATCATTTGAGCTGTTCATTTATGCCTCGAGTGAGAACTCTGGGTTGATTTGTATGATGATCCATTTGTTTGTTTTCTTGACCATTCTTGGTATTCTCAGGAGTCTTCTCCAACTCCAGTTCAAAAGTGTCAATACTCTTTCTATCCTACTTCTTTAAAGTCCAACTTTTGCTAGACTATCACATTGCCTCATAATTCTAATCTTTGTAGGTATAGATACATTCCTGGCATCAGAATATCTTTTCCAAGACTTTCATTGCTACTCACCAGATGCTATTCTGCAACATATTTCTGACTGCTGGTTCTTTTACTGTTGATAATTGATCCTGTAAGATGGAAGCTATCCACCACTTCAGTATTTTCATTGTCAGTTCTAAGGCTGGTCGCTGTAACTGTTGTCATTGGTTTGGTCTTCTTTATATTCAGTCTTAGTCCATTTTTTTCACTATGGCTCTTGACTTCCATTATTAGAGTTTACAGATCATTTTATGTTCAGCTATCAGAGTAGTGTTATCAGCACAGCACAAGTTATTTATGTTTATTCTTCCCATTTTAAAACCATACTCATCTTCTTCCAATCTTCATTCTTTCAACTTATATTCAGCATACAGGTTGAATAAATAAGGGGAAAGTATACAGCCTTGTTTCATTCCTTTGTCAATCTGTAGATAATCTGTTTCAGCCACATCCAGACTGTGGCTTCCTGTCTTGTCTATAGGTCAGAGTATAAAAAGGATGACCTTAAAGGAGAGAGGGAAGATCCATTACCACGGTAAATAAACATTGCAGATGAAGGGGGTGGGTTATGAAAATATCTCAGGCAGACACCCCCCTAATTCATATGAAACGTAAAAGAGGGAAGAAAGGAAGCACATGCAGACTCTGAGAATTCTGTTAATATGGTCAATTTTAATAAAAACAGGCCTACTTAGCATCTGTTTCTTTCTAAGGTCTGGTCTACCTTGTAAAGCTGACACTAGGTGTTGCATGAGGACAGTGAGATGTTCTGGGATTCCCATTCTACAGCTTGACATGATCAACCCAATTGAACTTGACTCATCAGCCCCCTTTTCCTCTGCATGAGTGGTTGGAGTATCAACTTGGATAATTGTCATAGTAAAATGTTGTCTGCAAAAGCTACTTGATATTATTTTATCATTTAATGATTATAGCTAAATACTCTTCTTACTATATCCTCCTATGAAAGAAACACCATTCTTCCTTTGTTTTTCATGTCCTAAATAGTAAACAGTATGATTTTCTGACTGAAAGTCTCCAATTCCAGTCCAATTTCCAGTCCAGTCCATACCTAAGATGTACTTTATTCTTTTTATTTTTCCCTGTGTTGAGCTTTCCCATGTTCATGCTTTTTCCATTCCATGCCCCCACTATAATTCTGTCTTTGCAAAGTCAGATTTTCTTTTCCTGCATGGCAACATCAGCAACTAGATGTCCCAAAGGCTTTAATGTCATACACACCATTAGTATTCCAAAGATCCTCAGCTCTTCCTCAGCAGCATGTGGAGTGCCATCTGACCTGAGGGGCCCATCATCTGGCACTATACAGTATCATCAATCATTTTATCTTGTCTGACCATGTGGTTTCTTGTTAAAATACAAGAATGGTTTACCACTGCCTTCTCCTGCATGGTATGAAATGATGCCTTTGCCATGGTCACTAAAGTGATCATCTGCCTTCAGCATCTTCCTATGTCGCTTGCTTGCAGCTGGGATGACTTTCATGCCTTGGGTGTCCCTGCCGGGATTATATAACCTTGTCATACACTTCTGGCATTCTTTGCTCATCCCTCCCAAGAACATCCCCACCACGAGAGGCAGCACAGCAGGGCTCAAGGGTGTGTGTGTGCGTGTGTGCGCGTGATATATACACACACACGCATACACACATACACACACACACATGTAATTCTGCATATGCTGGTGGAAGAGATAAGAAAGGGGAGGAATTATTGATTTCTTTTGCACTTGCAGTCCAATTTTGAAGCTTCATAGTTGGATTCAGGACATTTTTACAGGTGAAGTTACTGCAGCCCAATAACAAGAACTTCATGCTGAAATTAAGCTTAAGAGTAAACTGCCACTAATATTGTAAAATCATACAGCAGCATAACATGGTATTTCTGAGGGGCTGGTCACTGCTGTGGAGAAAATGGCTAGTCTTTTATTTTCCAACACTGCAAGTTCCTCTTGAGAAATCACCTCCATACTGCAAGTAGGCTTTAAATCAGCTCCAATTGCTGTCAAGGGGAGTTATTTTACAATGTAATTTCCAGATAGAAGATGGGATCTTCAGGATGGTGAGTGTAAGTATGTGACTGCAGGTTTATTCAGATCCAGTTGTTAACATAATCCAAGCATAAATCAATCCATAAACCAAATCTCGCTTTGCTCTTGGAGAGCAGATGACAAGACAGGCAAATAATAATACTCACAACCAGCAGTGCTGAATTCTTGTGAGGTAACAAAGGCAGGAAGTAAATAAAGCTGCAATTTGTCCAAACTTGCCAACCCCCCTCTCTTTAAAAGGAAAACTTGGGCATTCTTGTGTATCTCTTTTGATGCTGTTTTGAATATGTACATATGTTCCACAAGTGCATCTTCAGTACAAAGTCTACTTTTGTATAAGAACGTGACCTTTCAGAATCAGGCGTTTCTGAGGCTCCTCAGCTACTCTGATTTGCACTGAGCTTGATATATTTTTACTCTTTTCTTTAAAAAAAAAAAAGATCAGTGCATATTTTCATAACCTTAAACAAGTTTGGAATTCTTCTGTCCAGCCTCAGGGCTATTGCTCCTGATCGAGAGTTCTATAATCAATTACTTTCCCCAGAGATACCCAAGACAATCAGTGCTGAATTCCTTTGAAGTAACAAAGGCAGAAAGTGAATCAGACTCTACTTTCCCCAGACTTTAAACAGAGAGTTGATATTTCTTTTCTGAGCCTCTTTTCTACTGCTAATGCTTACATAGAAAGTGTTTAAAGGCTTTTGTCATTAACCTTTTGCGTGATAACAGCCAGGTTTAGAGTTACGTAATGTGCATTTTCACATGGATTCTTTTCTTGGTTTCCAAGTTATGAAATCAGTAACAATCCATTAAAGTCTCTTTAAATATCTATATGTTTAGAAAGCCATTTTAATTGGCTTTGCTGTTTTCAGGATGAGTGATTTTGAAACTAGAAGTTCCCCAAGCTGTATGTTGAAGCTCTTGTGTTCGTTGCATTTGGGCGAATGGGATTACCTGTGTTAGTAGTTAGCAAACTGTAGTAGTTAGGGGTTCATATGTTTTTTAATATTAATATCTGAAAATCATGAAAGTTTACTTGATGGCTAGTTGAAGATTTTCGTAGGTGCTTTGACCTGTAGTTTTTAACTTGTTCTTCTGACTTTTGTGCATCCATGTCAGGCTGCATGGATTTATATAGGTCCATCTTCCTTCTGAGAATATTACATTTTTAATAAATGGTCTTGCTTTAACTTAAAAGGGACAGGATGCAGCAGCTACAATTCCTTTGGACGTTCATGCGGTTGCTTATATGTTTTTGAAGGGGTTTTTGATTTATTGGGATATCCCCAAAGGTGTGTGCGTGACTGTGTGTGTGTGTGTGTGTGTTTTAGATTGATATGGTTTACTCAACTCCTAAATTATGGGTGATTATTAATTATGTGCCCTTTCCTTGGTGCTGAGGTACATACCAAGGATGTCTTTTTTTTTTTTTTTAAATGTGGCTTAGAATGGTATTTTGTAAGTATAAATGGAAGTTCAGAAAATATTAATGGAATTAGTGTGGGGTAGTGGTTAAGGCACCAGGCTAGAAACTGGGAGTCCATGAATTCTAGTCCTGCCTGAAGCATGAAGGCAGCTGGGTGACCATGGACCAGTCACTCTCTCTCAGCCCTAGGAAAAGGCAATGGCAAACCACTTCCGAAATCTTCCCAAGAAAACTGCAGGGACTAGTCCAGGCAGTCTCCAGGAGCCAACAATGACTCAAAGGCGCACATGTGGGTGCGCGCACACACACACACACACACACACACGGTAGCCGACTGTAAGCAAGAAGCTATGGAAGCTGCAAGATGTAGCATTGGATTCCCACCTGAGGATGGATATTGCCTGTTACCAGCACTGACCTGGAGATCAGCACTCTCTTCTCTATACACTGACTAAATTGTATATTTGCTACCTTCTAAGTATTAAGAAGAATTACTTGTGCAATGTTGTTGAATAATAATAGAACTTATGAAGTGAATTAAAAATTAGATTGTATCAGAAGGAGAAGCAGTATGACAAGTACTCTTAGATGATGCATGCCAAGAAGACCCAGAAGATGGCAAACCACTTTCAAAATCTTGCCAAGAAAACTGCAGGGACTTGTCCAGACAGTCTCCAAGAGTCAAAAACTGACCCAAAGACACCCCCTGCCCCAACATGAGGGGAGAGCATAAGCTTCTCTATATTTAGATACAGGATTTTTTTTTAATCAGGAAGCCAATCTCTAGAATATCAAGCTTGAATTTCCTCTCCTGATAAATCAAAGCACTATTGTTTAAAATACTATGTAATTAGTTTTCTATATTCTTAAATTGAGATTAATACAATTTGGCTACTTCAGAGAACATTAAGAATGACCTTCAGATCCTGACTATCATGAATTAAGCAATTTGCACTCATTTTATGTTTAACCATTTAAAAATTACTTCTCTTAACTTACTGGTTTAGCATTATGCTGCAATTATAGTATTATATTGTGTATTTCTTTGTGAATTGTTCTGAGGACAATATAGGTACGTAAAATGAGGTATATAAATCAAATATGGTTTCTTAAGGTAAAACATGACCCAAGGCTACAAGAAAAGGGTCAAGTATCATTTTTTTTGGAAACAAATAATATCTCTTTTCACAAGCTCTTGAACTAGTGAATAAGGGGAGTTCTTATTCTTAAGTATCTTTTCTGTCCAGTGCAGCATGACATGAGAACATCAGAAAAGCTCTGGTGGAGCAAGCCAAAGTCTTCTCTAGTCCAGTCTTCTGTATCACCTGTTGATCAAGCAAATGAGTTTGGGAGATTACATGTAAGATGTTGTTCGCTAACAATTGCTATTTAAGGCATGCTGCCTTTCGTTCTGGGGATAGTATAGAGCCATTAAGAGAAGCAAGTTCTGATATCTTTCTCCATAAATGTCTATTTTTAAAACCATCTAAATTACTTACTTAGTTGAATGTATCCCAACCTGGTTTCTTTTTGGATTCATTGGTCCACAAGTCCTGGAGTTCCTAGCTAATATATCTGGTAGCCATGTTGACATTACTGGCTTACTTCAGGATGTGTGATATTCCCAAATGAGCATGGATTGAAACCTCCCTATGCAGCCAAGAGCGTACTGTCTGAAAGCACCAGTTGTCTTTCCAACCCAGAGATGTCTCTCTAAAATGGGAGTAAAAGGGGTGTTGATGTCTGTATTGGCTTTTCCTAGCTCTGAAGGAATTTGAATAGGGGAAGTAATAAAAGTAGTGGTGAGAGAGAAAATATAGATAAAATGTTAATAAATATCTTCAGGATTAAAACTCAAACATAATGGGAAAAAATGTGAGGAGAAATATTGTTTACTGTTAACTTGAAATCCTACTATAACATGCATAATTATGTTCAGATCCCAAAGGATTTATGTTTATAATTATAACTGTTAGAAAAATATTTTAAATTGGGAAGCCTCCTTCCCTCATTAGTTATAGAAATATTTTTGTTTAAACTGTAGATTACTGGGGGAGAAAAAGAACTCTCTCTGTCCACAATTTGGAATATGTACTGTAGTAATTCCAGGCATTTCTTTGAAAAAAACTGTTCAAGTCTAGTTTGTTTAATAGTGAATTAGCTCATGTGGAAAAAGCCTGCTGGCTAATGAATTATGTCCTAAATAACATTAGTGAATAAAATACATTCTCACAGGTTTCAGAGGTCTTGAGAAGGCAGTTGAATGAGAGGTCAATACTGCATTATATGCTGCCAACAAGTGATTGCTTTAATGTTTTAAACTAAATATTATGTATGTTTGGAGAAAGAATCTCAACATTTAAGTGTATGCCTGTGGAGCTAAAAAATGTTTTCTTTGAGAACACACAGAGAGGTATTGAAATCGTGTTCAGTTTCTGTAAAACTTTCTCATTAAATGAGATTTCATTTTTTTTTCCCTTTAAGAGGATTGTCCTATAAGCATGTGTAGGAAATATTCCTATGTAACTTCTAATCATAACACTCTGGTATACATTTATCTCCTGGCTTTGTTTAGCTGGGAGTGGTTTTCTTTATCACTACCAGATCTCAACCTGAAAGGTAAGAGCAGCTGTAATCTGGCTGGAGAATTCTGGGAGTTGAAGTCCACACATCTTCAAGTGGCCAAGGTGGAGAAACACTGCCCAAGAGATTCAGTATAATGTCTGAAAGGTATATGTGATTCTTTTAATCCTGCATTTAGATGCTTCGCCCTCTTTTCAGTCTTGGGGAAGACAGGCAATTGGGAAATATCCCTCCTGTGCAACCACAAACGGATGAAGTGTTTTTGCTGAAGTTTCAGATCATGCATATTGTTTCACTGCTAAACCACAGGAGACTAAAAAAGGAAAGAAAAAAAAAAGAAGACAGGTTAGCTGACTAATTCCTTTCTTTCTCCTTAGGAAGTGAGGAAATCTGAAGTGAGACTACTTGCCTTCCATGTTTTCATAGTGTGAGTTCTGAGAAAGGAGATTCAGTATAACGCTTGAAACATTTTACAAAATTCTTACAAAAAGCAAGCATGTATGGAGGAAATATTCCTCCTCTAGGTACTTTTTTTTCAAAGGGGAAGCAAGGAATTGATGGAAGGGAAGGGAAGCCAAGGCGAAGCTTCAGCTCACTGAAGTTATTTGTTTATTTATAGTATTTAAACCCTGCTTTTCTTGAAGAGCTTTAGGCAGCTTACATGATGGTCTCTCCTAATTTCCCCCCATAACAGCTCTGCAAAGTTGATTGGGCTGATAAGAATGATGTCACCCAATGAGCTCCAGGTCAAGTGGAGTCTTGAACATAAATCTCTTGAGTCCAGATCCTACAAGTTAACAACCCTACACACACTCTCATTTAAACCTCAATTTCCTGGTTTTCCTTCCCTGCCAGTATATTTCATTAGATATTTGCCACTTAGTTCCCATATCTTTTCAGAGGAGAAAAATAAAATGGCTGGCATGGAAAATGAATGTTTCTGAATGCCCATGCCTACTTTGGATGTTATTATGGGAACCGACCTCCCCCCAACCATGCCAGTCATCTTGTAAGAGTATCCACAAAATTTCAGCTATGCCCATTGCGTCCTAAATGGTTGGGGACCTCTGGTTTAGGGTGGTAACTAGATTTATTTAACTTAGTTTGATTGATTAGTTTGAACTTAATTTGCAACAAAACTCAGTAGGTGAGAATGTGCCAAAGAAGGAACAGTTTGGAAGAGTATGAAATGTTGTAGCCTATTCATTTGTGTGTGTGTCTGTGTGTATTCAAGTATATTATTCATATATATATATATACATGTATATATACATATACATATACATATACATATACATATACATATACATATATATATATATATATATATATATATATATAATTAAGTTTTTGGAGTGAAGGTAAAACTAACAAGAACTAATAAAAGGAAAGGAAAGAAAGGAAAGAAAGGAAAGAAAGGAAAGAAAGGAAAAAAGAAAAGAAAGAAAAAAACCAAAAATGCAACCAGAAAGAAACATACATACATACATACATACATACATACATATATATATATAGAGAGAGAGAGAGAGAAGTAGCTTCCAATTTTCTTTACAGCAATTATAAGTACAAGTATATCCCTCTGCTACCAGAACTTCTCTTGCTTTTATTTTACATTCCCCTTGAAAAAATTCTGATATCTCACATTTGTATTTACTTATCATTTCTTGTCTATAAAATGCTTCTTGCACTGAGAGCTATGAAGGTGTCTTTGGGCACCACCTGAATTTATATCTATTCCAAATTCTCAGTATGGCTCGTCTGACATAATGATTTTTAAAATCTACATTAACCTTAGCTTTGTCATATCACAAAAATCCATGTCATTCAAATTTCAGATCGTGTCTTTCTAACTCCAAAAGCCTTCTATTTCTCACTCTTTCATCCAAACTAAACAACAAGCTGCAAAATATATTTCAAATTAGGTAAACCCAATCTTCTCTTTCCTTTGCATCTTGTAGCACCTTATATTTAACTCAGGTTTTTTCCCCGTCATACAAATTTAGATATATCCTTCTGCCATTGTTTAAATGGTATATCAGTTGTCAAAACTGCACCAAATCATCTGCAAAAGCTCTTAATTTATAAGTCTCTTTTTTAATCTTTACTCCCATAATCCTCTCAGCCTGACTTATGTCTATTCAGTATTTCAAGAACCAAAATAAACAAGAGAGGGGACAATGGGCAGCCTTGTCTTGTTCCTTTTTGTATCTCACATGGTTTTGTTAGATCTCCATTAATAATTATTTGTGCTTTCTGTGAAGTATAAATTGATTTTACATATTTTATGAAATTCTCTCCAAAATTCATATCTTCCAGAACTTTAAACAGGAAAGTCCAGTTCAAATTGTCAAAAGCCTTCTCTGCAATTCAGCTTGTTTTTCATTATGTTGATCCAAATATTCCAAAATGTCCAACACAGTTCTAACATTGTCCTTTAACTGTCGTTTAGGTAAACAACCACATTGATCCTCATGAATAAATTCTTGCAAAATTATTTTCAGTTTTTCACCTACAATTGTTGTGAACAACTTATAGTCATTGTTCAATAGCGATATTGGTCTGTAGTTTCTTGTGAGAGTCAAATCTTGTACCTCTTTGGGTATTAATACTATATTAGCATCTTTCCAAGTCTCTGACATCTTTCCTCCCTATAAGACAGAGTTCTTCATGTTTTGTAGAGGTGGTAAAATTTCATCCTGAAAACATTTATATTATAAACCCGATAATCCATCTGGTCCAGGCACCTTCCCTGGTTTTATCTTTTTTATAGCTTCCAAAACTTCCCTTATTGTTATAGGTCCATTTGTAATTTGTCTTTGTTCCTCTGTAATCCTTGGTAAATTTTGTTTCTTTAGATATTCATCTATTTTCTCCAAGGGAATGTCATGTCCTTTATACAAATTAGAATAATACTGATGAAATACTTTTTGTATAGCCACATTATCCATTAATACATTATCTCCCTCTTGAAGTTTCAATATCATTTTCTTTTCTCCTTCTTTTCTCAATGTATATGCCAGCCATTCCCCAGATTTATTCTCCAATTCAAAGTTTTTTTGCTTTACATAGTTCATTTTTATTTCCATTTCTCTTACTGTTAACATAGCTGTTGCTGTAAAAGCTTAATTTGTTCAGAGAGCCTTATCTTCCCTGGAAATTTTTTAAATTATTCTTCTTTTCTTTTTATCTCATCCAAAATATTTTGTGTTTTCTCTTGTCTCTTCTTAAATTCAGTATTATGTTGTATCAAATATCCTCTAATAAAAGCTTTTCTTAGCCCATTCACAATCCCTGAGCCATGGCGTCAGTTTCATGGCTGATCATGAACTCTCCTGTCACCACAAAGATACTGATGGCCCTGCCGTTTTTTGGAAAACAATTTTTCATGTAGTAATGGAAATTCTAAAGACAAAATGGAGACTGTAATTATTTGGCTACTTTTCTGTTTTCTGCCGATTTTGTTTTCTTTCTGAATGTTTGTACTTGTGGAAGGGAGCTGTAATAAGATTGCTCAAGAGATTGGTATTATGAAAAACAGGAATATTGGAAGTTTAAATGCTAGGATTCCATAAGTCATAGAACACAAAATTTCCTAATTTCTCCCACAAAAATACAAAGCAAAGGCTCTTGCCTCCCAAATTGTGTCTGGAAGCAAAGAACTGTATCTTCCTCTAGATATTAAGGACCAACATGTGTTCATTTCATATCACTAAAGTTGAATTATTGTTATTTTCTTCTAACTTGGTTATATGCATCCTCCATTCTGTTTTTTTTTTTCTCTCTTTTTTTCCTGATTAGCTATAGAATATACAGCACTGTGTGGGACATTGCACCGAAGATGCTGTAAAAATAGTTTATGATATTAGAGCAAAGAGAATTATGTGAGATGGTGGCAGTGAAGGGAGGTTGATTCATTTTGTTAAATGAGCAATGGGCCCTGATAAATGAACTGTCAGCAGTAGATGGTGATTTGTTTATTTAAGATCACTGAACTTTTCGTGAAACTGTTGGCTACAGTTCTGTATTTTTACTTGAATGTACTTTCATGGAAATATATCTTTATTTACATGTGTGCCTGCTGATCTATAGTATAATATATATTGTATATTTAAAAAGTTTTCCTTTAGCTTCTTTGCAATCCAAGTTGTTCTTAAATAAAGTACTAATACGGGCATACAAAAAGTAGATCATGGATATAGTGAAAACTTCTGAAAGGGAATTTTCCATGGACCTGAAGCTGATAGGAACGTATTGTAGTTTTAGCCCTGGAAGTCTTTCATTGTAGACACAGACATAGGTATATGGCCAGATTTTTGAATAGTGCTTAATTTGTACATGAAATTGTTGTGCTTATATACCATTACAAAAAAAATCTGTCCTTCTCAAGACAGGGAGAAGAGTTCAGTATGAATTACCTTGCAAGCACACTTTACCTCTAAACATGGGTTGCATTTTTAAACTTCTTGGTTGTCTTAGGGTCTCTAAGGTTTGTACAAACCTATATTAGGAGATTTCCTAAAGGTAAGTCCATTGTAATGATACGTACTCATGTGGATAGGTTCTGTCAATGACACCTCACAAATATTCACTGATTTTATTCACTGATCCATTGAATCAGGGTGGGATCCTTATGCTTATACTTCCTGAATCCAGTTATAGAGCATTTATGTCAGTAAATACAATTGCAATTAATATAAACAGCATAAATAAACTAGGAGATCACTTACAACCGTGAAGTTAGAGGTCAATATATTTTAGAACTTCAGAAACTATTGAGTAATACAGAGTAATCTTACAGTGGACATTCTGTTGAATGACATTTTGTGGAGGGGGAAGCATTTGGCACATGTCTCTCTAGAGTTCTTATTAAGTGCCCTGGGGAGTTTGTGGTATCTAATTATCTTTATGACAGGAAATTAAAACAAACTGCTATTTTTTCCTTTCAGATACCAGATTGAAATTAATTGGTTTAGGTATATTTAATAAGGATATGTACAGTTTGGTCTCTTCATCATTTAGAAAACTGATAAAACTGTGATAACTAGATTCATCATTAAGTTAGGGGAAAAACTTGCTATTACTCCTGTAAATTGGATGTGATGGTGGCAGAATCCAACTTAGGTTATGTCCAACTGAAATGAAGAAGGCCTATTATGAAAAAGACAGCTGGAATGATTCGAAGGGGTACATTGAGTGTTTTTCCTACTTGTAGTTTGTCTCTACTATTATTCTACCCATTGGGTATATTTTGCATCTTACAATCCAGAGTCTCTTCAAGAGCCATGGCTGAAATACTCTTGATCACAGCTATACCAACATTGGTGATGCTGCTAGATAGGAACCGTTGTATTGCAGAAGCTCCTTAATATGAAGACCACCCAATGTGATCATTATCTATCATGGCATCTTTGGATTGGCTCTTTCATGATCTCCCTTACCTTCTGTGGCTCTGGAGAGTAAATATTGTTTCTTTTCTTGACTTCCAAAGCAATTAACTGCTTGGAGATTTGTAAGCCAACGCTCTCCTTTGTTATAAACCTATATTGTGCATTTGTAATATGTGACAGCAGTAGAATGAATATTATACTGTATATTCTTACAACTAATTTGCTTTACAAATGTCTATGTAGTTAATAAAATGCAACATAGACAATAATTAATTCAGTCTTTCTTTTTGCAGCATGTATCCCCAGAATTCTAGATTTCAGATTTCTCATACAATATAAGATCACTATTTTTTATGTATGTGGAAATATACATAGTCTGTATCTTTTTAATCTTTGTTTTTTGTATGCCACTTCAGTGACTGAGGCAGCTAATATTTATAGTTGTTGTTTCCTTTTCATCATTTTTTCTTGGGCACTAATATTTGTAACTTTTGTCTTAATACCAGTTTTCAGCATAGTTCTGATACAGGTCTCTTCTATATTTCCTCACTTCAGTTTCATCCCAAACAATTTCATCACTTTTATTTTTAATTCCATTCTGTCTGCTGGAGGCTCCTTTTTACCTACTTGCATTCGTTTCATCAAACCAGTTCTGCAATTACTCTCCCTCTTTTAATCTTATCCATTCCTTGCTGTCTCTACTTACATTCTCTGGAACTATCCTTTCCTACCAGCACACATTATACAATGTATTGCAATTGTTCTCTTATATGCATTTTTCTCATCCATGGTCTTTCACTTCAACATCGTATGAAGCATCCTTTTTCCTACTTCCCATTAGTGTAATCCATGTATTTCATGGATTAGAATTCTTTTCACTCTGTTCCAAGCAACTTCCACATCCTTTTTTGTAATATCTACTTTCCATTCATTTGAGACTATCACTTAAAGATGTTTAGTAAGAGAGCGTATAGACTACATCATCAGCCTCAGTCAAAACTGTGCCACATGCAATATTCCCTGCTTACAGTCAGGAAAATATTGGTCAGTTTTGGTACATTTTGGCCAGTATGCTACAAGCACGCACACTATTCTGTGCCAGTAGGATCTCTAAACTAGAGACTGCCTTGCAAGCCAACGTACTGCTACTCACATCCCACCAACTAGGAAATAATGCGCATGCAGAGTGCTGACACACACTCAAGGTACATTAGAATCCTTTTGAGCAGCATATGCACAAATAAATAAAAAACATTTCATTTAATCCAATTTAGGTTTTTGGGTTTTTTTGGTAGCTCTATCTACTTTTTTGAAGTACAGCCTCTGGTATGTCACTCAAGGGTAACAGGTGATTCAGGCTGAAAAAATGTTCTGCACTTCTGGAACAGATCGTCTAGCTCAGTATTATCTCTAATGGGAGTGATTTACAGCTTCTAGGTGGTGGTGCCTTCTATATGCAAAGATTACCATGTAGTTTGTCACTTCACTTTCTATGCCAGCAAGAAGAAAAAAAGCCAACAACAGTGGATGTTCTCCTATGACTAATCCATATAGCTCTTGGTTTATATAGGTTGCTTGGTCATGAAGTGGGAAAAGGAAGAAGTATTTTTCTGAGTGTCTAAGTGTGAGCATGCATGGAAAAATTCAGGGAAACAATTTACCATTAGTAGTGATAAGTCTGCTTTTTCTTTAGTGCAGGCCTCCATTTTTGTGGGTGCTTCTATTCCCCCCTCCCATACTCAAAAACATGCAAAGTTCTAGAATGACTCTGTGTCTAGAGCATTCTGGGTAGAAAAATGGATGGCTGAGCTGCTCCAGAAAGGTATTCTCACTATCAGCATCGCACACAGACCAAAAAAAAAAAAAAAAGCCATTTGTTGTTGTAATGGTGAGTTGTCTCCATATTTCCTTGACTAAGAAATTCTGCTCTGTGAAAATCCCCCCATTTCACATTAAATTTTGATTTCTATCTCAGACCTGAGCATACAGATTTAGCTCTGCATTAAGAGAATTAGAGTTGGCTATTGAAAGCACCATAATGTGGGGACTTCCAGGGGAGGTATGGTGAACTGAAAATGGCTCTGTGAAAGTGGAGCCGATGACCATGCCAAAGACCAAGGAACCAGAGAGTAAACCAGTTCCTTGGAACTCCTCTGGATAAGGAAAGGATGGGAGATCTCCCACATGTATTCCAGACAGCTGCTCCTTGCAAGGAGACTGCAGGACAGTGGTTTTCCACAGGTTTGAGTGCTGGGATACAGTGGGATTAGCCATCTTTCTCGCAACCATGATGGAGCCTTTTAAAGGACACTAAGTTTGCAAGGGGGGACGCGGTGGCGCAGCGGCTTAATGACGCTGAAAGTTGCCGGCCAGAAATGGTCGACGCTTCGGCGGTTCGAGTCCAGCCTTCGCGTTAAACAGGGTGAGCTCCTGTTTCCTCCCCAGTTCCTGTCAACCCAACAGTTCGAAAACTTACGTGAGTAGATAAATGGGGACTCTCACGCCGGTGGGAGGAAAAATGCTGGCAGCGGCTTGCAAAAAAGGAGTTGGAAGCAGTTGCCGGTAAGCGCGAAAAACCGCGCGTGCCCGAAAAGGGTGCGAAGCAACGGAAACCCCACCTCCTGCGCTTGCCAGCTGGGCTCTGCCCTAGGAAGGAGGCTCTGGCAAACCACTTCCGAAAACAGTTGCCTTGAAAACTGCAAGGACTCGTCCAAGCAGTCACTGCAGGGTCAGCAATGACTGAGCGCAGACAAAAAAAAAAAAAAAAAAAGTTTGCAAACCTCACTTTCTAATCACTTTCAGAAATTGCTCATTTCTTTCTTTCTTTCTTTCTTTCTTTCTTTCTTTCTTTCTTTCTTTCTTTCTTTCTTTCTTTCTTTCTTTCTTTCTTTCTTTCTTCAAACTACTTTTAATCTATTAGTGACCTTCAAAATGACAAGTTTGAAATCACTGGGGGAGTCTGCCTTCATTCCTGAACTAAAGAAAATGTTAATCATAAGCTTAAGAATTTAAAGAATCTGAAATAAGCAGCAAAAAGCTAAAAAGGTTTTTGTTCTTAGAAATTTATAAACAGATTAGGGGTCCAGATAAAATTGGAATATTTAAACTTTTTCAATGAGATTTTGGAATTAATTATAAAGAACAAACAGATAAGCAAAACAAAGATAAGCAATTTCATAATTTCAAAAACCGGACATTAGAGGGGACTAAAATATTCAGGTAGAGGAAAGATTTACATGCTGTAAAAAGTTGCAAAACATTATAACAATGAAAATACTGAAGGAGACTTTTGAAGAATGGAGTCAGAAATTAGAAGCCACAATATCAACAATGTCAGTAATTATGTATGCTTCTATGGATTGAATATGTCCAAAAGATATTATTGAAGAAATGACAGATGTAGAACAAACTTTATCTGAAAAGATAGAGATGGTATTGAAAGTGGATTTACAACTGACAGGCCAAGAGAATGGCTTAGAAAAGGATGTTTCACTAGATTTGCAAAAGAAACTGGATGAGATTTTAAAATTTAAAAGGGGAATACAAATGACAAACCAAGGAGTGACCTGGATAACTTTTTCCTATTGGATTTACAAAAGAGGCTTATCAAAACCTTGAAGAACTCTGTGCAATGGGACAAAAAAGAAATGAAGAGAAATCAAATCCTACAACAATATTTGAATGAACTAAGGGTTAAGACTTAGATGTAAAAGGAAGGAATATAAAGTTGATTTATTTGATCAAGGTTAAAACAGGATATGTTGTTTCTACTGACACCAGGACTGAAAAGATAATGTTTTATGGATTTGTTAATAGATAAGAGATGGGATATGGAATGAAGACATAAATGTTTGTAACCTTAGAAGGGGTGAAGAGTCACTAAATTTGTTTATACTTGTGATAAAGGTTGAAAGTCATTTCTTTATATATTTATTTCCTTTTCCTTTATTATATTCTTAGTTTTCTTTCTTCTCTCTTTTTTCTTTTTCCTTGCACTTTTTATTCCTTTCTATTCTCTTTTATTTATTTAAGTTTAGTTTGTATTAAACTATTGTATTAATTTTTTATAATCAAAATTAATAAAAATTATATATATATGGAAAGCAGCATAATGTGAATATTAGTTGTCTAGATGGGAAGACTGTTATACAAGATAGGAAGCAATTGTAGATTAGATTATTGATGCACCTGATACCTTTGAATATTTTTATTATTTTCTGTGAACCTACAGAGAATATATTTGATTTATATGCTTTGGCAAGGAACCATTTCCATCAGCAGTTTTTCCACCTGGCTATTTCATTATGTAATACTTGGCGTTGGATCACTTTATTTTTCTCTTCTCTCCCCAACTCTTTCTTCCACCCCCATTTTTAAAATTGTGTCTGTTAGATCATAAATGCTTGTTATAGATTATAAACTTCCTTGAATGCATTATGAAAAAGTTTGAACTGAAATGTAATAAATAAATAAACTGGCTCTAAGTAAATATCATTTTAAAATATATTGCACAGTTACACTACACTTAATTTAACCATTGGTTTGTCTAGCACAATATCAACATCACTGAATGGCATTAGACTCCACAGTTTGTTTTATCTACCTACAGTATAACTATTTTAACCCTTTCCCATTTAAAAGTAAGCCCAAAGTGAATTTAAGAGTTTTTTCAATATTACTTGGAGATGCCAAAGACTGAAATTGCTCCCCCACCCCACCCCTGGTACCCTCAGTTTGTCCAGCTTTGGTAGGGATTGGGGGTATAATTTAGACATCTAGAGATCCTGGTGAGAATGGAGTGGGTGGGGAGGGTATTGTGTGTGATGGTGGTGGGAGGTTGACTGCCTGGGACTAGGGACACTGAATGCTGGGCAGAAGTATCCCAGAGAACTGGTTTAACTAGCTGGCTGGATGGCTGTATTACTGGGGAATGAGATGGTGCCCTTTGACCTGGGAGAGGGATGGTAGAGGTAGAGGTATGTTGAAGGGAAGGGGTAGGCAATAACATAATGGTGGGCAAGGAGGCTCAGTGTTTTATACTGATTGTACATTCCAGCCCCTGGACTCTGTTCCAGTTCCTGGTCATTAAACCTTCAGTGGCCCAGGCTTTGGAGTCCAGGCTTTTAGCTGTTGCTGTTGAATTCCAGGTCAGCATGTAATAAGGCTTAGCTCATCTAGATTCTAATAGTAGACGAGAGAGCTGACCTGGTGATTCTTACCAAGATGTAGTTGTGCACAGAGGTTTGTTCCCTTCTCAGAAATGTGCCCACTTGCTTTGAGTATGGCACCAGCCACAACTCCTGGGCAAAGGCGGTGGAATGGCTGTACTCATCTAAGGGACCCTGCTGGCTTTCAGAAGTTCTGTCCCACAGATAACTGGATGTGAGACCTGTTAGTGATCAGGGATCAGATGGAATTCCTAGATCATGTGGCCCTATTCATAGTCACTCATGCTTTGGTCATATCTTCTTTGGACTACTGCAACATGAGATTACCCTTAAAGTTTATCCAGAAGCTACAACCAATCCATAATGGAGCAGTGTGGGTATACATAGGTTTAGCATAGTATGCCCATGTAATATTACTACTTCATGAACTACTCCCAGTACGCTTCCAAGCACAATTCGGGATGCTGGTTACTACTTATAAAGCCCTTCATGGCACAGGGCCAGGTTGTTTGCAGCACCGCATACCTCTGGTGTTTCTGCCCATCCCAAAACATCTGACAGGGTAACTGTACTTTGGGTCCCCTTGATGAAGCAATGTCATCTGGTGGGACCCACGAGACATGCCTTTTCTGTTGTGGCAGCTGCCTTTGGATGGTCCTGACCATCTTCACCTTCAGTAAGGCCTTGAAAACCTGGCACTAGGCCAAAGTATTAAATAAATCAGTTTTGTAATGTTAGGGAATGATGATGGTTGGGCTCAGTTATACTACATTCATTGCTGTTTTTATTTTTGTTGATATTTTTTTGTTTTTCTGTTTTAATCTATATTAGCTGCCTAGAGTCACAGTTTGTGAGATGGGTGGCTATAGAAATTGATTGATTAATTAATTAAATACATAAATAAATAAATAAATAAATAAATAAATAAATAAATAAATAAATAAGTTTATGTAGTGCTGAATTTTGAAGGGCAGGAGTTGGTTCATCAACTAGCAATTTGTAGATACACATTTAAAGGGGTAGGAGAATACAGTAGACTTCTCTAGATATTAGGATCAGCCTTATTGCAATTCTACCTAGAGTTATCTGGAATTAGTACCTACTGAGAGAGCCAGTTTGGTGTAGTGATTAAGGCACCAGGCTAGAAACCAGGAGACTTTGAGTTCTAGTCCCACCTTAGACACAAAGCCAGCTGAGTGACCTTGGGCCAGTCACTCTCAACCCCAGGAAGAAGAAGGCCATGGCAAACCACTTCTGAAATCTTACTAAGAATACTTTAGGGGCTTGTCCAGGCAGTTACCAAGGGTCAATACTGACTTGAAGGCGCGTGCACACACACACACACACACACACACACACAACTCTATTGAGTTCAGATCCCATTAATTCAATTTGCATGAAACATTGAGGAAAGATTCTTGTTCATCCTGAGAAAATTCAACTATTAGCTCTTCCAAAGAAACTACCCTCTTTAAAGTTCTATGCAAAATTGGAACTTCATCACTGAAAAAGTAAGTATCCCTCCTGTGATTATTTACTTTGCTCTCTGAATTATCTAGATTAATCTCCCACAAGCATTAGGAAACTAGGAAGCATATTTATCAATTCATTTATTTCCCAGAACAAGACAGGATTTGCCCAATTCCCTGGAATTTCAGCGGATGATCTTAGATCATCCAAAGGTTTTACTGACTATGAAGTATTAACATAGTGCATTTCTATAATATGTAGTGACCTTGGCATTTATAAAATTAAATTATAAGGCACATAAGATTATAGCACAGCTTGAGTCAACACCCCCCTACAAAAACAAAAAACAACCCCACTCTCTAAAATCATTCAGAATTAACTAAATTGAAACGCTACACCATTTGGAAAGTTCTTAGGGGTGCAAGTTCTGTAAGAGTTTTTTTTTATTATTATTATTTAATAGACTTGTCCCCGCCCATCTCCCCACAATGGGGGACTCTGGGCGACTTACAACAAACTTACCTGGGGATAAGGCCCATTGAATGTAAAACAGTTACATATGGATTTGATCAGCCTGTAAATATTGTTAAACAAATTAATAAATTTCACGTGGAAAAATATACAACTGAAGGAGGAATATTTAGTTTTATTCATTATTTGGTAATTTCCTCATCTCTGAATATATCCTAGTCTGTTGCTTTTTGGGATGCTTATTTTTTTTAGCCATTCTTAAAAATGTCCTTTCTAAGCAGGTGTTCTGGATAGTTTAGAAGCTTAATAATTTCATAAAGTCTTTGGTGGAGCCTTTTTCCTCCAGAGCTTTTATCTCCTTTTTCAGCTAGTCTGGTTGCTGCTTGGTAAGCAACCAGGTGTTCTCTCTCAAACTGCAGTGGGAACTCTTTAATTTAAAGAGGATTATGCTTATTAAAAAAAGACACACAAAAGATTCCAGAATGCAAATCATAAGCAACCCTAGAATTACTGTAACTGTACATATGTTGATTAAGGGCAGGGGTTGACTGGGATTCAACATTTTAAAACTTCTTTTTAAATCATTTTGATTTCTAAGGACAATAGAGTGGTGTTTTCTGGGGGGGGGGGATCCTGTCAATTTTTAATGTGAGCATTTTCCTCTCTCTTGATCCTCCAAGTTAGACCAAATCCTATTATTAAAATATATCAGGTTACCAATGTAAGGAATTTCAGAATAAAATCCCATGGGATCTGCTTTTAAGTAAGAATACCACAAGCAAGAGGATGGAGCTGGGGTATACGGAATAAGGGCAGGGCTAGGGCAGCCCGTTGACCAGCTAGGAAGAAGGCCTTTCTCTACATTGCTCTGAGGCCCGTTCGTGGGCAGTACGCTTGCCTTTCCTCTCCCGCTTCTTGTTATCTTTTGTACTTTAGGTATTTCATTGCTGCCTTTAGCATTTTAAAGACCATTTTATGTTGGTGGGATTTGAGCTGTTTTATGTCTTGTTCTGGTTGCTTGTTTACTGGACACTATTTTGTTGGTTTGTTAGCAAAAAAGAAGAAAAAGATGTAAAATGTTAACAATGAATAATGACCAATAAAGAAATAATAAATAGATACAGAATTATCTGTTGACTCTTTGATATACAATTCCAAGCTCTTGAATAAGAAGCAAATAATAAATATATAGTGATATTTTCATTGATACTTTGTCAACAGAATCTTATCTGATTTAGACATAGCCATATCTAAATATATAAGAATTTTTTACAAATACAGAAAAGGTACAGAAACCTCTCCTGCCATTTCATTGGATTTTTGTCAACCAGATAAGCTATGCCTACTGAAGTACAATTTACTAAAAATTACCTAACCCTTTGTTGCCAGTCACTTGGTGTCCAGAAGTCCTTTTGAAAGTCCTCCTAGTCTGTTGGGGATTAGAGTTATTATATATTTTTTTAAAATCCATATCCAAATCCATAACTGTTTTGTGGGGATGATTTTCCTTAGTTTAGAAATTTCAAAGGAACTCCAAAGTGTTTCAGCAGCAAAATTTCTTGGAAGGGAGATAAGGACATCATGCACAAAGCCACCCAGAGTTGTTGGAGTTGGGCAGCCTGGAAATTTGAAAAACAAGCAAACAAATACATTCTTCCTTGAGATGTTACCATCTGGAATGAATTAATATCATTACAGTATGGGGATTTAGAACTGAAGAAACGTAATGGGGTTCTGTTTGAATTTGGCTTACATTCTGAAACCGCTATGTTGCTTAACTTCTTCATCACACAATATAGAAATTGGGAAATCTTCAAGTGCAGTTATAATGTGTGATTAAGTTTATTCTTAGGTCTGGTATCCAATATACTAAGTTACCTTTGTGTGTTAGTTAACCAGAAGATAACACTGTAAAACGTACAGTACTGGCTAGGATTCCAGTTTGTCTTTATAGAAATAATAGGGCTTCCTCCATTCACAGAAAGTTCTTTTATACAGTAGAAATGTCATCTGAAAGAAGGAAATAATTTTACCAATTCCCTGTTTTCCCTACCATTTTATGCATCACATCCTACATTGTTTTGAAAAGTCCCCCAATTTTTAGGGCAAATACTTTTAGGGTAAATGGATGATGTAAGGGCCTACAGTAGAAAAAGGAAATCCATTTAAAAAAACAGAAACCTCACCTTGTTCACTTTTCTTTATAAGAACTTCATGAGAGCACAGTCTGATCTATTGATTTCTGGATTCAGTAATCAACAGTTGATGCAGTTCCAAAATAATCAAGGCCTTTTCTCAATCTGATTTTGAAGAAAACATTTTACTTACAGCAAAATTTGCAATAAAGCATAATACTCTTCATGGGAATCTGCTTCTTGATGGCTCTTCAGCCGTCCTCAGTTGTTATCTGTACACGTAATAGCCTCTACACACAAGAAAGAAGAAACGGGCAACCCTGGTGCCTCTTTCCTCCTTCCTTCCTCAGTGACATGTAGAGGATAATTCCGATGGCTTGTTATGATCGTCCATATTGCCCAGTTTCTTTCTACTGCTGGAAAAGCTTGGGATGGAGACAGGATCAGGACGAACAATTGGAAAAACTCCTTAGGCAAAAGAAAAATGCCTTTCTACAAGATGCCTTAACATGCAGCCTAAAAGCTTGGGTTTTATAAGATCTCCCTTTAAGAGCATTTCAAATTAGTTGACATTGGCAAACTGAGTAATTACTACAGGAAAAAAAAAAGATAATCCCAAATTCTGATAGTAAAATAAGTGCTGGTCAATATTTCCAGGTTATTCTCTGATCTTACTAAAATTCAGACTGCCAGAAATTATTTACTGATGTTTACAGTCAAAAAATTAGTACTATGAAATTTAAGTTTATTGCTATTTTAAAATAATAACAGTAGTAGATTTTTTAGCCATTTGGTACTAGGAATCTCAATTAAAAGGTTCTGTAGAAAACTTAATAAATTTTTAGAAACTTTCCCTTACATGAGCATTATGTTTGTGCCTTTCATTAATGTTAATGCTTTTGAATTGTTTCCCAAACTCATCATCAATTTTTTTAAAAAATCAATACATACCTCAACAGAAAAAGAAAGATCCCCACCACCATACACAAAATTTTGTTTAATCTTAATTGGATTTTTAAATAAATCAGTACTAATTTTCCAGCTGAGATTATTGAAATCTACCTACTACTTCACAGTTTTATGTGACAGCAAATAAGCAGCAAATGCTTCAGTAAGAGCCCAGGAGAGTCAGTTTAATGTATACAACAGTCAGAAGCTTTGGGGAGACAAATAAGATCTGACAAAAGTTGAGACACAAGCTCTAGCGACTAATACATGTAATTGGGAGTTTCCAAACATATGCTGATTGTTACAGAATGAAAGCTTTTGCAGTGTATCTGTTTTTTTGAAAGCACATTATTAGTTACAAATTACTTTTTATTTTATACTGTGTGTAGTATTAATTATTTTATATAAACACAAGGGAAGCTTATGATTGGTACCCATTTGGTAATAATTAAGCATTATGTGTGCTAAGGATTTCTTCCCTGTGTCTCTCTAGTTCATATCAGTGTGCAAAGCATGAATATTTAAAAATCTGACATAAAATGTGTTCTTTAAAAATCCATGATGATCATATAGTATTTCCCTATACATTGAGGGAGTAAACAGACATTTTTTAAAAATTCAATTTGATTTGCACTCCATCAAGAACTCTCTCTGCGTTCGTATGTTATCAGAGCCTGGTGCCAATCTATAGCCTATATTGCTCAAGAAAGCTCTGTGTGTGTTCTGTTTTGTCAACCCTTCAAAGTAGATTAGACCAGGAAACCAAAGTCAGGTATGCCAATATTACTTTTAATATAAATGTATAGTAATAGAATCTTGCAAGTCTGAATGTGCTTCCCCCTTCCCTCCTTTTGTCTTCATGAGAACTAGGGAAGGTCTTGTCTGAGACATTTGCTTACATTACATTTCTGCCCTGGACTCAGCCCTCTTTTATCTGACTATTGTCTCGATAGTGGCTCTTCCTCCTCTCCCTCAAGGCCATTCCCTCTGTTCTCTACATGTTTGCACTAAGGCAGTTTCTGAAAGTAAGGATTTGTGGATGCAGGAGGCCAAACTAGATCTGAGTAGAACAGCCATGTGTCAGAACATTGCCTGGAATTCAAAAGCAATATCTATTTTAGCCTTCTTCAACCTGATGGCCTCCAGAGGTTTTGGACTGCAGCACCTACAGTTCTCAATCATTAACACTCCCAGCATCTGGAAAAGGCTGCTGTGTCTGAAGGATTATCCAAGCCAAGTTTATATCTAAGAACTATTAGAAAAGCAAGCAAGCAGGAGCTTTGGAATTCTTCGTAACAATTAGCAGCTAATTAACTGGAGTAGGCAGATGTGTCATCTCATAACATTCTTCCTATTGTGAGATTTATTATATGTGAAATTGTAAAAATTACTTTAACTTGTACACATTTGTGCTAAGGTGTATGCATAGGTTTTTATTTCCAATATTATAAACAAACATATTATTTTAAAATATTTTTCTGGCATCTAGTTTTCTTAAGACAACATATCTGGGTAGCAGAAATCTATGGCCATTGCACGGCAGCAAAGCATTACTGTACTCTGTCTTTCTTGTCATCTAATGGTCATCTGGAGTTTTGGTATGGTAGTCCCTGTTTTATTTAAGGCTTTAAAATGGTTGACTTGTCTCTCCCATGAAAAAAAAGCAAAAAATGATGTAAACATTTGCTTGAACCTTGAAGACATTTATTTATAGGCAAGATGGTAAATGAAAGAATAAATTGTGTTGGATAATCAATATAATATATCTTTCTCCTGTTATTTATGAAAACTCTTGTCTTGAGTTTTGATCATACCAAGTTCTATCAAAATCTCAATTACTATAATTGATTTTTCCCTTTACATTTAACATCCACACAAAATTGCATCGGAAATGTTGCCAAGTATCCCTTTTCCATATTGAGCATATACCCTGAAAATATTTGTTTGGTTTTCTATTGATTGGTATCAATTCCATTATATTCTTCCATAATACAATATCCAAATATATATTTCTTGCTATCTTCCGAACTTCACTGTTTCTTGAAACCAAACATAATTTTAAATCTTTAATTCAGACTGAAGTTAATTTTCTTCTGTATTTTTTTCCCCCTGTTGCTTTCTCTCATCAGTTCTGCATTATGTTCTCTGCGATTGACACCCATGGGTCATATACCTCAATGCTTTGG
The DNA here is from genome assembly GCF_059951505.1 of Python bivittatus. Lineage (NCBI taxonomy): Eukaryota > Metazoa > Chordata > Lepidosauria > Squamata > Pythonidae > Python > Python bivittatus. The sequence goes on along the minus strand of NW_028277030.1, from coordinate 11,456,419 downwards.
AGCTAAAGTTCCGGTGGATATGATACATACCCACAACATGCCTATTAAGGTTTGTCTCTGCAATTTCCCTCAGCAGTAGCATCTTGAAATCTCCAAGCTCTTTGGAAATCTTCCTTAGCATCTTCTGATGTGGCCCTAAGAACATCCTTATAGAAGGGTCAGGACTGGAAAAGCAAACTGCTGTTCTCTCTCTCTCTACCCGGCCTCCTTGGGAGAGGAGCGCACGAGGCTCGACTGCACTGTCAGGCCTTTACTGAGGTGGCCCAAAGGAACGGCTCCTCCTCCTCTTCTTCTTATCCTTTGCAAGAAGAAGCACGCAGTGCGGCTGACCCCTCAATGGCTTAAGTACCTCTTCATAGCTATGATATTTTGGCAATGCCAAGACTGATATATGTCCTAAATACTAGGCCTATTAAATCTACAACTGAGGCATCAACAAACGATGATGTTTTGAAATCTGCACTCTGTCCGAAGCTGGCAAGCTGCTCAATATTTATTATGTATTTATTTGTCAGATTAATACTGTACCATGCCTTTCTTCCACAACTTAAAGGGAGGGCCATAAAACTCCCACTTCCAGTTCTTCCCACAGCAACAGCACTCTGAGATAGACTGGGCTGAGAAATAAGCAGAGGGTCAGTGTTCACCAGAAACCTTCCGTGACTAAGCATGGCCTTACAATTGGTCTTGGTTCAACACTTTAGCAACTGCAGCATACTCAGACTTTAAAGCATATTTGTTCTAGCAAGCCCAATTGGTCAGAGGGCAATGAAAGACAAATCGTATGCCATTTGTACCCAGGACCTTATTCTGGCAATTGGTGTATCAGTTCTGGAACTGCCACATTTCCTCAGTTCCCCTGTGCTGATGCTGGCACAACCCGCTGATGAATTACATGGGGACCCAGGTTCAGAAAGGGAAATAAGGCACAGTCCTCTCTGCACCATAGCCCTTGAGCCCTAAGTGGGCCTAATTCACAAAGGAAGGTCTCTTTGAATTCCTCCTGTTTGAATTCCGAGACTTGACCCATCACTGCAATATTACATGTTACCTTAATTTTCCATACCATTATAAGGTTTTTGATCAATATCACCCATACAATTTGCTTTTGTCTCTTACTTCCCCATAGTTGGGTGCATCAGTCACAGCTTGTGGGCTTAGTTTTGTATACAAGAATAAATATACTTTCATGCACTTACTCATCATTATCCATCCAGTTTTGGCCGTCTATACCATCCAGCTTTGACAGTTACTTCAGGTCCCAGAGGTGGTTTGCAGTCTATAGCTACCACCTATCTGCCTCCCACTATGCCTGTCTTGTTTCAGCCAGTTGCCTCAACCTGTCCTTAATACCTACATAATCCTGAGGAGATTGATGGCCATGTACTGAGCATGCAACTGGTTTTGTGATTGTGCACTTTAGACAAGTCTTCAGATACTGATGATTAAAATTCCATTTAACTATTTATCTTCAATTTTCCCTCAGTGTTGCAGCCAAGTACTGAAGTGGTTGATCAAGCCCTTCTTATTCTCTTAGAACATCAAATACCTTGCTTGGTGTGGTTGTAGATGAAGCAACTTCATCAGCCACTGATTTTGCATGGGATAAGACAACATCAGTACAGGTTCCTATGTTCTCTGCTCTGCTGAGACTGGGAATGGACAAAGCTGTCTTCCAGTAACTAACTTCTAGATGGAGTAAGAATCTCTACATAGTCCAGTATAATATTTCCACAAGGATTTGATAGTTTCAAAGCAACTATTTACAAAGCATGTGGCAGCACCTATTACATTTTGCTATGAGATTGCTAGTAAATCATATTTTAATCTGAAGCCATTCTTGGAGAACAGCAGCATCCTGAACATCATTTCAGAGAGAATTCCATTTCCCAATATTTGCCAGCTAGTTTCATGGTCACAGCTTTCCACTTTGATAAAGTTGGATTTTAACTCAGTGGGATATTATAATCAATTAAATGTTCTCATCATTACCTGCCCATCCTCCTGCTACATAGGGATCACAATAAAGAACAACTGCTAGCTTCTCTGTAGTTCTTCAGGTGGTCACTTATGAATCCATATAAGCCACCTGTCCACCCCATTTTAGATAGATGGTATGCCACCTTTGCTGAGGATCACTGTGATGGTATTCTGAGGTGAATGGAATGGTGGCAGTCATATTTTTATAGGCACACAATGGATACTTAATGTTCCAGCTAAAATGTTAGCTTTATAATATTCTAATAGCTCAAGTGCATAACCTATGCATATGAACTCACAGATGGCCACTTGAAGAACTACAGTTACAATTCTTGGAATTAACCAGTTCATTTTATTTCTGGTATGAATGAGAAGGAAATTATTTCAAATGTCTGACATATAACTGTTTCACCTATTATAACATTAAAATGCAAAGGTATTTCAGAAACTGCTTTATCCGAAATTTTTGTTGCAGTCATAGTTGGCTGCAAATTGAGATTTTGCTTGAAATATGAGTTTTAAGGAAAACGATGTTCCATAGTACTTGGCAGAACTGTTAAAATTGCAATTTTCAGTTATTTTCATCACATTCATTCAGGAAATGCTCTGGTGTATCACATCTAAGATGTATTCTTTATTTTTTGATTATCAATTTATCTTTATAACATTTTAAACTCTTTAATCCAAAATACTTTTGGTAAATTATTAAATACTATAATGGCCTTTTCCGCTGAACATTGATTTTTTAAAATATATATAACTGTACAGTATATACAGTTCTTTGAAGTGCAAGTATAATGGAAGATGAGTTACCACACATGAGAAACTATAATTTACAAAGCATTAATAATTCAAAAACAATGGTGTGCAAAGCAACTTTGAGTTTAAAGTGAGTTTGTGGTATTTATTTGAACTGGACAGTAGCATGGGGAATAGTGCAAGCAGAAAACTTACAAAGGCTCTGGAGTAATACCATGTATTACATGTGCTGAGAGATCAGTAATTCAAAACTCTAATGTTTTATATAGGAAGAAATAAAATCAGAGTATACTTGGTATGTGTAGCTGAGAAACAATTGCTAGTTTTGCTGTAAAGGAACTCTAGTTTTCTCTTTAGATGCATCTATCATTGTGTTACCATCATTACCTCCATTAAAGCCTGAAGCCGCAAGAACAATTCCTTTTGTAAGACTTCGTACTCAAAATAAAAGTGAAACACATTTGCCAATAACATTTTTGTTGTACTTCTCATATAGCCATGCAAACATCCAGCAGATTGAGTGAATTACATGTATCCTTTGTGGCTCTCCACCAAAATTAAATGCTAGACTTTTACATTATAATTGGGATAATGCAGAATGTCTAAAAACCCAAAACATTAAGAGCAGCAATGACCTAAATAGCGATTCATCAAATAAACACCCATTTAGCCTAGAACAAGAGTTCCTAAACATTTTGCCATCACACTTCCCTTTACTGTAATTTTAATGTACATACATCCCCTAAAAATCCAACACCAACATGAACACAAATGAACAATGAAAACAATACAATGAAACTTTGGGAAAGGTGGATTTATTATAACAAGGTAACTAAAAGGTTCTTCACAGTTCTTCTGGACTCTGTATACCTCACGGTTTGGGAAACCTTGTCCTAGAATAAAGCATGTATAAGAACCAGTGTGTCTACTAGTTGTCATCAGTGATAACGTTTGCTAACTTGCAAAGGGAAAGATTGTTCCTAATCCTAAAGGACAGATCATATGACAAGTGAGTTGGGGAGGCATTTGTTAGCTTCACTTATGCTCAAGCACAACCATTCGCTCTAAAAGAAACAAAACAACTTCTGGGATTGCATTGTATGATAAAATCAGTCTACAACAAAGGACATAGGAATTATGGTGCTCACATTTATTTATATGTATTGGGAAAAAAAATCACGTGTTCAGAACAATGCTTATTCTCTGACAGATCCAGTTTAAAAGCTCCTAAGCAGGAGAGCTGAATAAAGCATTTCTTTGTGACCCCCTCTCAAGTAGGGTTGATAATGTCAACTATCCATTGACCAACAGCCTGATCTGGTGTAAGGCAGTTTCCTGGATTTGTATGATCTAAGTCAGAGATTTTTAGACAAACTGGTTCTATTCTTTCTTTCTTTCTTTTTGAAGAGATCTTTTCCACTGGATGTCAGCATATGAATTAGAAGATGGAGTCACAAGATGCAACTTTTTACATTATTAGTAACTGAACCATACAGTATATGGGCTGCTCAGTCTATCATGTTTGGTCCCAATTATTTCTATAGTTTCTCGGTAGATATCTTTCCCCCCGCTGCTTTAAGAAAGAAATATTTAAAGGGAGAAAACCAGAGCAGCAATAAAAGGGTTTTTGTTTGTTTGTTTGTTTGTTTGTTTGTTTTATTCCTTCTAATATAGCACAGAGCCTCAGGGAAAATAATTTCATGAACCTCTAAATAAGCAAATAAATATTTAAGTAAAATTAAGTTGAACCTTTTTTCTACATGCATATATAGCTCTCACACTATTCCTTTTTGGGGTAAGCAATGTTATGCAATGCGCAGGAAAGAAGTAAGAAATAGTAAGGCAAGGGTATTAAGACATGAGTTAAGAAAAAGAGATGGAAACATAAATAAATTGAGTTCACATCAGCACTATTCAGTGTACCTCTCCACACTGTTCTATCCTTGCAAACCATCTTTGCAAATAAGGGCATCCTTTCAGTCTTGTTCTCTTTGTTACTTACTGCACAATAAAGTACCATGGTCACTGGTAGCATTGTGTAAATAAATAACAATGGCACTTTCTTTGTTTTCTTTGTTGAGTACATTCTCTGTCTATACATTTAGTGGCAAAGAGTCCTTATGAAGCAAAGAGGATAAATATAGCCTTTAGACGTGTTGACCATCAGTTCAATAACACATACAATCTTTAACAGAATTACTCTTCTCTGTATGTGACAACAGTTTGCTCTCTGAACGAATATAATCAGCTGTTCCAATTCCATTATTGTATCTCCTAAACATCTATTTAAGAGCACACATTTGTTGGGAGGCAGTTAAAAAGGCTCAACAGAAGGACTTTGTCCTCTTTCACCCCTCCTCTGAAGAGGAATCAACAGCAGCGTACAGTACATGTTGATAAATTCTTCAAGTCAAAATGATGTATTATGGAACAGAATGCTTATTCTGTGCAAGATTTCTCCAGGGGCTAATATATGTGAAAATGTGAGTTGGAAAACTGATCCTACACTTATTCTGAAACATTAACCAATATGAAAATCATGAGGGATCCAGTGAGTGAAATTGCATATGGCAGTCTGGAAAGCTCCCATTCAACGTATCAAGAAGCCAGCCGTGTTCCTTCGCAGGATGTTACTTACAGTATTTCCTGTCCCTTGCTCCCAAAAGCCAGCCTCCTCTGTATTTACTGAGCATAATGGACTGTCTTATTGGAATGGTGCTATTTTTTTTAATTTGTTTGTTTGTTTGTTTGAATTTATAAGCCACCCAATTCTAATGGACTTTGGGTGATGTTCAAAACTAGGAAAAAAGAAACCCATAAAACCAGATAAAAACATTAAATCAAATGGACAGCCTAGACTGAAATAATTTTACAGACAACAAAAATCAAGCCAGACAAACAATAATACATTAACCCCAGGCCCAGGACCCTAGGAGAGAGGGTGCAATGCTTATCTCTGGGGGGATGCTGTTCCAGAGGGTGGGGGCTGTGACAGAAAAGGCACATTCCCTCAGTCCCACAAGATGACAGTGTTTAATAGAGGGGACTTACAGAAAGATATATCCCCTGCTTAGATTCTAGCCCTGCACACATCATTGCTAATTTTAATACTGATGTTTGAAAATAAAAGGCTTCAAATTAACATTTTTGAAACTCATAAAAGTTGGTAGCATTGCGAATGAACACCCTTGCACTATAGACAATTAAAATGAAGATACATGTCCCATTTAATACTGCATGTCTGTTTCTTTTTTCTTTTCTTTTCTTTTCCTTTCTTTTTTTTCTTTTCTTTTCTTTTCTTTTCTTTTTTTTTGTTCTTTCTCATTCAATTTATCTTTATTAGTGAGTGCCATAGAGTTCCTCACTCTCTCCTCATTCCTTGCCTGACTTCTCTGTACTCTTTTGAGTTGCCCAAATTCTAGGTTTCATAACTGACTATGCACTCATTAGTCCCTTGTCTTATAAAAAATTTCATAATCCTGGAAACTTTTCATTCACTTACTTCACCTATTCTTTCATTCTATTTTGATAATATTCAGATAAGTGGTCCTTTTTCATTTTCTACATTTAAATAACTTTGTTTAAAGTCTTCTCACCTTTTTTTGGTTGACTGCCTCTCTCACTATGTGAAATAGGAATAAGTGACAATTCATCAAAATTAACTAATTTTTCCAAAAAATGGCATGGAAAGAGTTAAAGCTTTCATTTAATGAATGGGAAAGAAAAATTGGCAGATTTATCCATCTGTTGTAAAAAAGACATTTTTGATTTCATTCTTAATCCTAGTTCCAGCCCCAACCTCACTTCTGATTTCATCATTTCTCCACTTGCAAATCATGATAGATAACAGATATCTAAGCCCAGCTCTGGCAGATGCACTGGTGCAACCCTACCTGAATTAGGCTATTTTAGCCACTGGGACCCAGCCCTAACAGCCTCATTACTGGATTACAGCATCCCAGCTGGGGGATTCTGGGAGTTGAAGTCCACACATCTTCAGGTTGTCATGGTTGAAAAACCCTGCTCCAGAAGCTGCAATTTGTGAAGGCTGAGGTAGGAGCCAGCAGTGTTTAAGCTAGAGATGTAATTATGTAAACAAGGACAGTTTGGCTTCAGAGCCACCAAGGACTGTCTCAAGAGTCCATTAATTCATAGAAAGGGTGGGAGAAAAAAGCAATGGGTTTTAAGCCATTGAAGTATACTCATCATCATAGTTGTACTGCTTTCAGGATCTTTTATTTCATTGCTAACCTTTAAACACTTTTCTTCAACTGGTTCATCTTTACTTTGTGTTCTTCCCTCCCCATCACCCCCTGAATCTTTATGGATTACACTGTTCATTTACTTACTGTATTTCTCAGAGCGACTTCATTTGTGTAGACTACTACAGCATTGTGAGGAATGCATGTGTGAATGAGAGAAGATCAGACACAACCATTAGTACTTTTATTATCGCCTCAGTTATTTTCAAGAGAAGCTGCACATTTAGAAATTATTGTGAGACTCTTGGAGATAATGAGTCTCCATTGGAGAAGTAATAGTCATAATCAGCTCCAAGGCCAAGAATCTACTCAGGTCATAGCTTATTTATTTAGAATTATAGCTTTGAGAATAACAATCCGATTTGAATGTTATTTACATCAAACGGCACAACTTCATACCTTTATTTTGATGTATCGTATATTCTATTTAGTTCATTTTTAGGCCTGTGAGGTATTCCAAACCACATTGAGAAGTGATATGTGTCCTTGAATATGACTTTCAAACTCACTTTTTAGAGGGATATCTGTCAGAGCTTACTCCCAGGCATTGCAATAATTCTTTCGCCTAGTGCTCAGCACTCTCACGGAAAGTCAAGGACTCAGTTGGACTAGATAAGATACCTTGTTGCGGGTATAAGCAACCTTAGTTACAACAAAGATCAGCTTCTGCAGAGGCTAAGAATCTTATACTCTATATATGCATGGGCCAACATTTAAATCCTGAGTTTCTTTCTCACCCCCTTTTGTTGTAAAGGACTGCTTGCAGTTCATTTCTCATACAGTTGCACCTGGTCTATGTTTAAAAAATATCACCTCTGGGCCCAAGTTTCTTGTTTCCCCCCCCTTGCCAGCTCATCCTCTATTGACAATATTTCCATCACTATACATACAATTGTACTGCTTGCTTTTAATATTTATTCTACAGTACAAATGCAATACTAAAAACCAGTGTATGTGATATAGTGCTTAAGGTATTGGATTAGGCCTGAAAAGAGCGAGGTTTAAGTCCATATATAACTACATAACTATTTTAACCTTAATCAAATAAGCCAACTCTATATTCCTTTCCTGTACTTTTAACAATCTTGGCTTTTAATCCCTTCAGATAATGTCCTCAAACTTGATTTCTTTTCATCTGCTCTTTGTCTCCTCTCAGCAAATCCTTCAAAACTTTAACAGATCTCTTTTGCAAATCCAGTATATATCTATATATCTATATCTATATCTATATCTACAAATCACTCTTCTGGTTTGATACTTGTATGTCCTTTTCAAATGTCAAGACATCCACCAGTTTCATCTGTATATCCAGTGTATCATCTTTTTCTATGTCATTCTTATAATTTGTCATGTTTAAATCCATTAGCATTAAACATTAAAACATTAAAATCAATTTCGGTCTTATCCAGTATAACTTGTACCTCTTCTGTAACATTCTGTACATCTGTGATGTTAGACATTAATTTCTGAGTCCATGGTTCCCAAATCTCCATAAAAACATCCACTGTTAGTATTTTGCTCCATTCTGTACTAGCCTGTCAAATCTGAGTATTCATCTCCTTTAATTATAATCTTTAATGTCTTCTAGTTCCTTCTAGTGTCCGACATTCAAAGTCCCATTTTATCATGTCTTTTTTCTCCAAAAAAATCAAAACAACCACAGTTTCCCACAGGAAGGATTCTTATAATTAATTTCAAATTCTTATTTTAAATCCATCTAGACCCTTAGTCCATTTTTAACTTTCCAAAATCAACAGTCTAAATACCCTTTTGCTGTTTATTCCAAAAAATAATATTTTTCTAAATCCTTAAGCTTGTATTTAAAGCTTCTTTCATGAAGGAAAAAAAGACTCACCCAGTGAATGGAATCAAAACTTCCCGTTTTGAAAGTTCTTAAAGTTTCAAAAGCAGTAAAAGGTAATTCCAAAGGTGATTAAGAAATGAGGTTCAGTCCAGCTTTTTGTTCATAAAGGCTGTGTTACAATTGTGACCTTAGATATAATCCCTCAACTCCCAGCCACTCGACTCATAAGCGGACTGCAAAAACCTTGGTTCCTGTGGACTAGTCATGAGGAGCGGCTGTCTGGAGTGCATGTGGGCAATCTCAGGTTCTCTCCTTTCTCCGGAGAGATTTCTCTGGCCAGGATCCAGAATCCGGCCACAACCTCTATCTTAAATGCCGTCCTACTCAGACAGGGACATCTAGCTCACCATGGCTTCACCAGAAGTCTCAGAGTCACAGTATAAATTTGTTATAATTACAGAGTCACAGTATAAATTTGTTATAATTATACTAAAAAAGGTTTTCTTTTTCTTGCAAATAAAATGCTGATTGAGAATATGGTTTCAGTGTACATAAACCCTTCATCAGGATGTGATTATGAGATAATATTTTGCCCTGTGTGCTATAGTATTTTATTGAATCAAATAAGGTTGTGCGCATACATTGTTTTCATTACTAAAAAAAATGTTGCCAGCTTTGGTTCACCAGACCTATCTCCACTTTAACTAATTACATAGGAAATAATATTGTAGCAAATGGCTCAAAGGTGGAGTTTGGCAAATACTGAGGAGTAGAGGGGAACGAGACATGAGAAGATTCAGAACAAATGGTCTGGATAAAACCAGAAAACCCACTGGTTCAGCAATGAGCATCAAATAATGCCAAAAACAGTCTTCCAGCAACTGCTATCAAGAGATCTACTAATGGTAGTGACAGTTTCTTTTAAGATATACATTTTTGTATACTGTTTTCTAAATTCTTACTTTTTACAATTAATTTTTTCTCAATGTAACACTATTTGAGCATGTGTTTTGAGGGTTTGGAAAGGCGTAATCCCTAACAATTCAGCACAGATTTCATAGCAACATTGCTGGTGTAGGTGTATATAAGATAAATGGCTTTTTAAAAAGATTTTTCTTTTAAGGATTGCAGTTTTGATAGTTCAGGCAAACAGACAGCTGGCAATACTAGATCACTCTGTTCAAAAAGCTGTATTTTCATTAGTGATTTGGGCTTCACTGTTGGGAGTTATTATGTGGTACTTCAGGATAACATTCAAAGAGCTTGTTGTCTCACGATACAGGACTGAACAGAGGTATTTATGGGTTATGTTTCAAGTTTTAAATGATGTAAAGTTATATTGCATTTATTATTTACAGGAATGAAATCTGAGTTGGGGTTGCACAGAGGGTTTTTTTTTTTAAATGTCAGAACTTGCCAGTACTCCATATGTTCAAGGAAACATAAGCTCCCAGAAGATTTTAGGAACCATTTTCTTGCCAACTGTACAGCATGTTGAGACTTCCCTTTAAATTGCTGCCAGCCAACTACTTGTGTAAGACTGGGAATGTTATGTATGGAAACTATTTATGGGCACAATAGTTGTCTATATTTTTTTATCAAACTGATCTATATTTTTGCCATTTTTTTAAATGGCTGTTCTTTTTTATCATTATTCCTAATGTAATGCTACTGGTTATTCAAGTGGGTTTTTTAATCCATAACCTGGCTTGCCCAACACACTAAGCAAGAACGTGATTTATTTCATTTTGATATGGGTTATGCAAACACATAGTTTTTTTAAAACCATTGTTTCTGGTTTAATATCTAGTGTAAATCCAGAGATTTGACTGAGTTTTTAGTAATCATTAAGCAAATTGTGGCTTAGTTCAACACAAGAACCAAGTCATAGTTATGCAATAAATTATAAACATGTATGATGCATACATAGACATATTCTGCCTACATGTGACTCTCACAACAAATCATAGTGTAACTCAACAGTAACATGCCTCTCCCCAGTTACACTCCTTGGTGAGAATACAAAACAGATTGGGAGCCTCTGCCTTTATTTCAGATTAACCGCTGTTTAAATTTTTATTGTAAGAATGGTGAGCTGAAACAAGTCAGTCTCCCCAGTTACGGTCTGTGTGAAATAGCAAGCAGCTTTCACTGAAATATGGAAGCCAAAGTTTCTTAATTCCTCCTGGCCATCCTAGAGAAGGAAGAGAGCACAAGAGCCTGAGAAAAGTCTATGCTCATTACCATTATGACAAACCATGGTCCATTAGAAAATCACCACTCTGTAAATGTACATTATTTCAGTAATGCTACCATCTTCAGAATGACATCTGTGTAAACGTTAAGAGATAAATAGGTAAGTTATAATTCAACATGGAGACAGAATTAATTAATTAAGCTGAATTAATTTCAAAGGTTTATGGATGTACCCAAGCACTAAATTTTGGATGTTGACTTTATATCCAAGGACTGATGCTAATATGATGATTTGCATTTGTCCGAAGTAAGGTTTAGTCAGATTCATTTCCTTGGCAATGAAGCTGTGTGTAAAGACGTAAGTCCAGTTAGGAAAAAATAAAGATTTCAGTGATGAAAGAAAGGGAATACAAGCAAAAAAAAATGATGGGAAATTTTTGACTGAATATTATTATATTGAGACAACCTCACAGGTTACAGTGAATGGAGCCTCATTCCCTTCATACTCATAATCTACTTTGTACAAATATCACTATTTGACAATTTATTTGCTTAGCCATAAAATGTACTAGCTAATCTTGGGGCAATTACCTTTTAACTACTCTTCCTGACAGATCTGTAGTGAAGCCAAAGTTTGTTTAATTGTCTGGATTTGCACAAAGTATTAAACCATAAACCATGGTTTATAATTCCACTGGTTGAGTTTACACGACACTCAAAACCCAAATAAAATAAAGCACATTATGGCTTAGCATGATGTGAGAAGCCTGTGTTTATGAGTGAGCTTCTCGGGATTAAGACTAATATATTGCATAAATAAGTTAGTAATTCGTAAGAACATAGGCAAAAAACAATGTTTTTGAGCTAAGGCAGCTCTTTATTTGGAGCACATTGATTTGCTTAAAATGATCAAGATTTACCTTTATACTCCACAGGAAACTTGTCCAAATCCTAAAGGTGTTAAGTATATTTAGTTCTTTGTTCTTTTTGTAATAATTAGAATTGGGCAAAATATTTTGAAAACATTTTAATATTCACCTTTCCTCAAGTTTGTTCCCTTCAGTGTTCTTCAAGCTTATTCACCAGCATCATCAACTGACAGCCATTTTGAGACAGTGAGTTCTAGTTCCGCCTTAGACATGAAAGCCAGATGGGTGACTTTGGGCCAGTCACTCTCCCTCAGCCCACCTCACCGCACAGAATTGTTGCTGTGGGGAAAATAGGAGGAGGAAGGAGTATTAGATATGTTCGCTGCCTTGAGTTATTTATAAAAATAATAAAGGGATAAAAAAAAACCTTAAAAAAAACCCATTGTTCCTTCTCTCTCTACTCAATATTATTATTTTTCCTGTTTTGAGCTTTTTTCTAGAATGATCGTTCCATTGCCATGTTATCAACCAGATATGTAGACATAACTAAAGACAGATGAAGGCTCTTTAGAATGAATGAGGGGAGTGCTTCCAGGGCAACAGTGAAGCTGACTAATATTTGCCAGGGTTTCATTGGGTCATTTTGAGCCCAAAGAGGAGCTGAATTTTGATATTCTTTATTCCAGAGAGTAACTGAAGCCCAGTGATATATCTGAAAGCTTGAGAAGTTAAATCTACTTTTCTTAACAGATGGATGTAACTTCCACAATGAAAATCTTGCAGGATCTTCTTGCCAAATAAAGTTATTCAATATCTTGTAAATATGTTTAATATAATGTGGTAACAAAAAGGGGAAGGCCTCTCAAAATATAAATCAACTTAACATGTATTAAACCTAATCACATTTATCTTACCCCAAATATTAAAGGGAATTCTAAACCGTCTGTCTAGAGATTCTCTCATCTGTCCCAAAACAGGGTAAATTTGAATTTACCCGTTGAGAAGAGTTCCTGGAAATCCTTATGCTAAGAGAAATTAAGGAGTTATTTTATAACCCAAACCCTCAGTACAATTGTTATTGTGACCTGGTAGCATCAAATCTGATTTACTTCAGAAGTAGCAGGACAGGATCCTAACACACATATTAATAAGATAAGATTAGGAATAATTTACTACTAAAACTGAGGGACACATTTCTGATGAATTTATCATATTGTATGATAAATGTTTTGCCCAATTATTAACCCAACCATATTTGGAAACCCCAAAAATAAAGATTCAGACTTTGGCTTCAGTCTTGAAATTGCTGCATTCAACCACGCTGATTTGAAAAAAAAACAATCTGTAAGTAAGATTGCAATAAAGTGAGGTGGGAGATCAGCCATAATATTGCTTGCTTGCTGCCAAAAGAGGTAGAGCTGGTGGATCTAGCCATCTGGCAATCATTATAATAATAGATACTTAACGAATGGCACTATCCTTGCAGAGAACAACAAAAACATTGGGCTTTGTCAACAAGAAGGAAGGTTGTAGAAAATCTTTCCTCAGTGGCTAAGATTTATAACTGACTGATGCCCCCAACCACTTTTTTGACATTTCGATTTTTTCTATGGCTTCATTATATAGAAGAAATGCTGCCAATCAATCTAGAGAGAATTTATGTACAACATTTTGGTGCAGATGCTGGTAAGAAAGCCCTTTTGATTTGTGAAAATGACTATTACTAGGTAGCTATAACACCAAGTCAAAATAACCTCTGGGAAAGGTCTGTGGTAATTGCTATGGTACAGATGCAATTATTATGCAGCTATACAAACAAGGTAAGTGACCTAGCTTAATGATCTATGTTTTATGTTCTATAGACAAGAAAATATGAGTTGAATCCTAAAGTAAGATTGCACAGTTCCCAAGAATTCTGTCTCCCAACAGCTTCACAACCTCTATCCCACATTGTTCAGAAGGCTTGATCCTCTGGAGATGGTTTTCAGGAAATATAAGGAGCTGTGGAGGAAAAAAGGAAATACCAAATCTTTCTTTTATATTTCTTTATGCTCCCTCAGTATTGAAGCCCATATTTACCAGTTTTTCCTACAAATACCATCTTAAGGGAACAAATGTAATTTATACATTATGAATATTTATGAGTAATGCTTGCTTGTTTTATACATGGAGAAGAGTAGCTATTTGTAGAAGCTTTTGTTAAAAACAAAAGAAAGCCAAACTCTGCTGGATGAAATTAACCTGTAAAATTTGCCCATATTATTTCTGTTTGAAATAGAACTTGAATGAGTTCAAGGAGGAAAACAAAGGAATGTTGTACTTATTCATGTGATTTCCTTCTGTGGTCTTGGGGAAAAAAAAAGAATTTATTCGTATTGATTTGTATGCTTCTAGGGTACAATCCAGCCACTTTTTGAAGTTTCTTAATTTTAAAGAGAATGTTAAGAATAAGGTTAAGCCTCTTATATTATTGGACTGGAAATCATTGAACTTTAGGTTGTGCCTTTAGCATTCTATTCTAAAGGAATACTGTAAGTAAGAATACTTGAAAATAAATATATACAAAGTGACCAAAATCAAAAGAACATTTACAGCCCTTAAAACCCCACCATCTGGCATATTCAAAATTATCCAGTGAGGAGGAAGCAAGTAGAGTAGAGGCTTAAAGTATATGTACAGTATAGGAGATGGAACAAAGATTATTTAACCAAGGAGGAGGGCAAAAATTAGCTGAAATATGTAGGCATAATATCTGGCCCAGCGATGCTTCTACAGAATACTAAAAAGAAGCAAATGGAAGAAGAAGTTGATAATTAAGAGAGGAATATGTTCACTATTTGAGAAAGATGGTAAAATCTTAACAACTGAAAGAATGTGGTACTACTTAACTCCTATTTTGACTTAGTCTTATCCCAAAAAGGGAATTTCGTTCAACCTTGGAGAAGCAAAAATGATGATCTAAAGAGAGATTTGCAATCAGGATAAGTAAGGAGATAATGAGATGAAACTTAATTACATTAAAGTAAATTCAAGTCTCATTTATATGCCCAACGCTGAAAAGAGTTTGCAGATGTTATTTTAGAACCACTGCCTATCACCTCTAAGAAATCTTGGAGACTACATCTAAAAGATAGGTTAGTGTCCTGATCTTCAGAAAGGAGAGCAAAATGAATCCAGAAAAAGCCTTATCGGTGAACAGTAATTGGTGACAAAGTTAATATAACAGGCTGTACTAATAGAAGTATAATATGCAAATCATAGGAAACAATGGTTTCACTTTAATCTACATTAGGGATATAAGAGAAATTTGATCTATCATTTTAATGAACATTTATCATAATTTGGTATGCACATAAGGAACTAAATCTACCACTTTCAGAATTGTGGATTTTGTAGAAAGAAAATGTGTAAATTATGAAAACTGGACACAAATATACCAGTTGGTATACAGCAAAACTTTTAAAATTGTACAAGATGATACAGTTAAAGTGCTGCTTGCACTTTGTATGCACATATCAAAAACACAGCAGTGGCTAAGGGAAGGAAAATATAATGTTATATTCCAAAATAAACAGACAACCCTGTTAAGTGCAACTTTTTGGTAATTTGACCATTCCTTATCTCATATGGTAGTAAGGTAATGTTTAAGATTTTGCAATCCAGACATCAGTAATATATGAATGTACACCAAGTATACAAGCTGGATTCAGAAAAGGTCATATTGCGATCATCCAAAAAGTCAAAGGGGTTCCAAAAAGGCATCTATATTTGTGTTGTTGATTATAGAAAAGCTTTTGATTGTGTTGACCACAACAAATTGTTGATAGTCCTTAAAAACCTGGGTATACCGAATTATCTCATCTGCCTATTCAATAATTTATATGATGACCAGGAAGCAACAGCTAGAATTGAATATGGAGCAAATAAAGGGTTCAGAATTGGAAAAGGATACTGTTACTTACTTATTTAACTTATATGCAGAAAATATAAGTTAAGGTCGAGTCCCTGCAGTTTTCTTGGCAGCATTTTTGGAAGTGGTTTGCCATTGCCTTCTTCCTAAGGTTGAGAGAGAGTGACTGGCTCAAAGTCATTCAGCTGGCTTCGTGCCTAAGGCAGGACTCAATCTTGCAATCTCCTACTTTCTACCCTGGTGCCTTTAACCTGTCTGCCAAACTGGTTCTCTATATATAGACTATATAATGAGAAATACTGAACTAAAAGAAACAAAATCAGAATTATAATTGCTGAAAGAAATAGCAAACTCAGGTATAACCACTTCGATGGCTGGCAGCAACAAAGACTTAAGGAAACTCATGTTGAAGGTGAAAGAAGAGACTACAAAAACCGATATGCTACCTGTGTATTAAAAGAACTAAGGTTATGACAAAAGACAGTGCAAATGAGGGTCTAACGTTCACAATGATGGTGACTGTGACCATGAAATGAAGGAACCCCTGCTACCTGGGAGAAGAACTATGACAGTTCCAGACAAAATATTAAACCGCACTGCTCACTGGAAGCATTGCTAAAGAACCTGATGCTTAAATAATTGGGTACATAATGTGAAAGTAAGAATCACCGGAGTAGACCTTATGCTTGAAGAAATCAAAGGCAATTGAAACAGACTGACAGAAGACAAGATGGCTAGATCCTGTCACTGATAATATAAGCATAAGCTTGTAAGAATTCAAAGAAGCATTTATTGACAGACAATTCTTGTGAAATTATTTCCACTGAGTCACACCGAACTGGAAGTGAGGGAGTAGCAACTTCTACCAGTCCTGTACTTTTTCAGATGTGTTAAAACATGCTGAAAACAATGTATTTTGCTGAACATAGTATGATTTATTCATTCTTTTTAATGCTGGGGCTTTTTTGTCACTGTTGTTCACACTCTCTGTACTGTTTTGTTTTGTCTGTGCTGATAAAGTTAATATTTTATATAGGTTTGCCCTTACATTTCAAGTACCAAAGAGGCCTACATCAGTTCAGGACCTGTTATATGCCATTATTGCATCCTTGGCTTATTTAACTGTTGGCAGTGGGAACATGTCTGTTTTAAGCTGGCTGCTGCTGTACAGTGGAGTGATTAAATTTGCAGGTCTCTCAGGGAGACTTATCCAGATGTCAAGCAACACTGTGGGTTGTGTGTACATCAACTAAACTACAGCAAAGAGACTGCTATGTTGCATTAAGCAGACTAATTGACAATGCCTGATAGAATTTGTTTGAATTAATAACCTGCATAGATATTGCATCTGTAGTATGTGATTTTTCTTATAAGTTGAATATTTTTTGACACAGTAGCCCTAAACTTATACTGTAGCTTTAAAATTGTTCTTTAAATTTGGCAAGAAGATCTCAGGGTCTTTCTTGCTAGAATCCATTACTAGTATAATGACTGAGTGTGTCTTTTGTGAGGTACCGATTGTCTTACAGAATTTTGAAGTTCAACTATTGAACTTCATTGAAGCCTGTGTGTACTAGAGCTATATTCCTTTTCTTCTTAGGTTGATGTAAAGTTTCTGAATAGCTGTAAGTTGCTGGAGAAAGGAGAATCTTGAACCAGTCCCCTTAGTGGGCGGGCTTGGGCTCCTTATCTTCTCTGCCCCAGAAACATGAATCTTCACATTCAGATGTGTGCTGTGAATTAGGATCACCCTGTAGACCTCCAATTTGAATTTAATCAGCCGATTTAATAGGTGAAGCGGTCTGACCTCACATCCACACTTCGGTCTGAGCAACTTGAAGAACCATGTTGCCTCAGTTACTGCTGTTTTGAATTTGACTAAAGCCTGACTGGTTAAAACTTTTCTTGGGGGAAAAAAAATCTTACTACTCACCTGTTTTCACGACTAAAAGTCTCCCTGCACATCTTGATTACTTTCTCCTTGAAATACATTATTTTTCCCCCCCATGGGAAGCAATGTATTAATATTGTTACTAAATACATTAATTAACCTTTTCTTTATTCTCCTATAGGCAACATGGAAAGGTAGATACATTTACTTGGACCTCTTCTGTTTAGTTCTGTTTTAGATTATTTGGATTGTTCCACTTGCTGATGCATAGTTTAATCAACTGATCTTTGAATTTATCTTCATTCACTTCCATCACTTGGGTTAAGCCCCTTAACAGCACAACATGGTCAAGGAAGAAAGGTTCACGCATACTTTCTTTAATGAACGTTAATGCCATGAATCAGGGCTTAGAGTACAGAATCTTGAGACATTAGATAAGAAGCCTCCAACCTTTCTTCATTAGTGAGTTCATTAAGGTGGGGTTTCTTCAACATTTGTGAATCTTTTTTTTCCCCAGAATATTTGCATGATGGACTAAGGGTCTGTTTATGTTATAAGCCCATAACAGGATTGTCTGCTACTTGCTTGTATTTAGATATACTCCTCTTTCTCTCTCAGCCTTAGCACAATCTCTTTCAAGCTGATTAATGCAGAACCAGTGTGGTGCAGTATTGTATTTGGAGTAGGGAGACCCAGGTCCATCCTCAGCCATGGAAGCTTATCAGAAGATTTAATCCAGTCTCTCTCTCTCTCTCTCTCTCTCAACCCAATTTATCCCCCAAGTTTATTGTTGTGAGAAAAATAGGAGGAAGGTACACTGCATATGCTAGCCTGAGTTCATGAATGAAAGGTGGAGTATAAATCTAAGATGTAACAACTCAAAGTTGGTTCTAATTGGAGCAGCCTATTAAATAATTTATTAAGTGGTCAACTTCATTTCACCTACATTTTAAATTATGTTGCTTTTGCTCATGTTTAGTATGTGTTTTATATTTGCTGAATCACATTGGTTATATAGGGGGGAAAAGTGTCATATAAGTAAAGAAATAAGCAGACCAACTCAGAAAAAAGGAGCCTAGTAAAGTTATTCTCACCTCTGTTGACCAGTAGTGATTAGTTAATTACTGGCAATATGAGTGGCAGCATCTCTTCTTATCCCTTTTGTACTATATATATATATGTGTGTGTGTGTGTGTGTGTGTGTGTGTGTCTGTGTGTGTGTATAAATGATTTGTAAGGCTGCCAAATTGTCAAAAAACTCAAGGCAACATACAGAAAAGCTGAAAGTGCAATAAAATAATAAAATAGCAAAATAACAAACAGCCACTATGGAATACAAAGTTACAAAGCATTATAGCAAGTTCCCAAAACCCCTGGCCCTGGGCCTCCTGGAAGACCTAAGTCTTAATGGTTTCCCTGAAGGAAACAGGGTCAGGGCCATGCAGACTCTGATTCCAAAGACCAGAAGCAGAAAATTACTGATGCTAGTCCGTAGACCCCCAAATGTCTTGGGATTAGACCATTTGAAATCTGTAGAATAGTCAAGTGTACTAATTTATAGAAGAGCAGCTTTATTGGAAGGCATGATTGATCAATACCCAATCCTAAACTGGTTTAAAGATGTCATACTGCACAGCTGTACATCTTATCTCTCCAGTTATTTATGGAACAGAAGACAAAACTGAGCTGAGGATTCTCAGACACAACTTGGATGCGCTAGTAGCTTTAAAAAGTAAATTATACACATTGGATTTGGCCATTGCAATGCAAAGAAGTTAGAAAGTGTAAGCTCTAGGCTTTTTCCTCCTATCTTTCTAAGTTAATGGATACTTGGCTAGACAGTTACAGGCTTTGAGTGGCAGCTGACAAATGGTCATACAGGCAGTCCTCGACTTACGACCATTAGTTTAATGACTGTTCGAAGTTACAACAGCACTGAAAAAAGTGACTTACAATTGGTCCTTGCACTTATAATCATCACAGCATCCCCGCAGTCACATAATCAAAATTTGGGCACGTGGCAACAGCATGTATTTACAACAATTGCAGCATCCTGGTGTCACATGATCACCATTAGCCACCTTCCTAGGGGGCTTCCAACATAACCACATGATTTGCTTAACGACCGTGGTGATTTGCTTAATGATTGCGGCAAAAAAGTCATAAAATTGAGCACAACTCACTTAACAATCACATTGCTTAGTAATGGAAGTTCCAGTCCCAAATGTGGTCGTAAGTCAAGGACTACCTGTACAACATTTTTCTCTAGCTTGGAAATTCCTGGTTCCTGCTTTGTCAGTCTCACCTTTTCAAAAGGTAACAAACCATATGGGGTGAAAGCAGGGACCATGAAGCTAAATGTTAGGTGCACAGCAGACTGAGCAAGCACAAAGGTTATCTACTCAGTCTTTCCCCTAGGATGATGAAATGCATCATATCTCTTTCAGTTTCACATTTATGTCTAAATGTTCCCTATACAGATACATTAGCATATGAAAAGCTTATGCAAATCTATACTCTGTTTTCTCTTCTCTTATGTAGAATATTTCTTAATTTTTATGATATGTAAATGGGCACCCTAAGCTTGGTTTCAGTATAAACATTCTTGAATGTTAAGGTCAGCCTCTGAGGCTGTGGTTCACATAGGTGATGAAATAAGGGCACTAAGTGTCTAAAAGAACACGTCTTTATTAGTCCAGCTTTTTAATTTTTTTTAAGTACTTGTGAATGTAAGTTGGCATTTATTTCTCTGCTATGCTAAAATCCTGCTTTGAGATTACTATTACTTTATGGCTTTATTATTGCATTGTAAAAGAGCCAGTTTGGTGTAGTGGTTAAAGGCACCAGGCTAGAACCCAGGAGAGCAGGAGTTCTAGTCCCGCCTTAGGTACAATGCCAACTGGGTGACCTTGGGCCAGTCACTCTCAGCCCTAGAAAGAAGGGAAGGGCAAACCACTTCTGAAATCTCACCAAGAAAACTGTAGGGACATGTCAATGCTGACTTGAAGCCCCCCCCCCAAAAAAAAGTATTATAAAGCCCCGTCTTGGCTCAATGTCTCTTCAGTATGAAAAGGAATCACTGATGAACACTCCTTTGGTGTGATTTTTGAGCCACCTCTATATATCCATGTAATTCTCATGCCATCCAATCCACACTTGGCTTGCTAATCAAAATGGAAAGGGATATTTTGTTAAAACATTTGCTGAAATTAAGGTATGTTATGTCTTCAGTATTCCACAATTAATTAAAGAAATTATCTGCTGCCAGAAAATGAGATAGGGCTTAGCAAGTAACACCTGGGAAGTTCATGTTGACATTTGGTAATTTCTTGTTCTCAGGGCACTTGCTGATCAGTTTCTATGTTCTCTATTTTTTTCCATTACCAATGTCAGACTGACTGATCTGTATCTGGTTCATCCATTTCTCCTTTCCCAAAGATAGTGACTAGGATTCAGATAATTATTTCAGTGCCCTAGGATGTAATTTGCCTGGCTTCAGTACTATTCTTCATTTACCTCTTCACAATTTCCTGGCAGAACTCATACTTTCTTGTTAGAGAAGACCAAGCAGTATAGGAGTAAAATAGCTCTGCTTTGAGCAGTTGGTATATTGATTCTTCCCTTTTCTGTTTATTTTAAACATATCTGAAGAAGCCCTTTTTGCTGATCCTAGCTTCCTTCATCAACTTTGGCTCATTCTGAACTTTTACTTTTTTGACACCATCTTGACAGTTCCAAGCTAACTGCTTGTATTCTTCCCTGGTGACCTGGTCGTCTAATCATTATGCCACCAAATCACTCTGACTCCAAGGAGCTTACAAAATAAAATACAATTGAAACATTCACTCTAAGAGGAGAAAAATCAAATACAATAAAACATTGGTAATAGGAAAAGGAAAAACATAGAAAAAAAATAATCTAGAGCTCTCATAACAGTAAAGCTGCAAACAACTCAAACCCCCCTCCCCAACCAACAAAACAGTAACAATAAGAAATGAAAAACCTAATAAAAAGTGATGGTAGTAAACAGCTACATTCCAAATGCCTTCTGGAAATATTTAACCTTAACTAATTTCTGGGAAATCATTATTAGAAAGGACCAGTCTGGCTTTAAAATGGCTGTCTGATGAGGCTTTACAAATAGCTGTGGAAAGAAGGAATGCGAAAAGCAAGGGTGAAAGGGAAAGATATAAGCAACTGAATGCAGATTTCCAGAGAATAGCCAGGAGAGATAAGAAGGCCTTCTTAAATGAACAATGCAAAGAAATCGAGGAAAACAATAGAATGGGGAAGACTAGAGATCTCTACAAGAAAATTGGAGATATGAAAGGAACGTTTAGTGCAAAGATGGGCATGATAAAGGACAAAAAAGGCAGGGACCTAACAGAAGCAGAAGAGATTAAGAAGAGGTGGCAAGAATACACAGAAGAACTATACAAGAAAGATCTTAATGTCCCTGATGTCCACGCTGGTGTGATCACTGACCTTGAGCCAGACATCCTAGAGAGTGAAGTCAAGTGGGCCTTAGGAAGCATTGCTAACAACAAAGCTAGTGGAGATGACAGTATTCCAGCTGAGTTATTTAAAATACTAAAAGATGATGGTGTAAAGTGCTGCACTCAATATGCCAGCAAGTTTGGAAAACGCAACAGTGGCCACGGGATTGGAAAAGGTCAGTTTACGTTCCAATTCCAAAGAAGGGCAACGCCAAAGAATGCTCAAACTATCGCACAATTGCACTCATTTCACATGCTAGCAAGGTTATGCTCAAAATCCTACAAGCTAGGCTTCAGCAATACATGAACCGAGAACTACCGGATGTACAAGCTGGGTTTCGAAGAGGCAGAGGAACTAGAGATCAAATCGCCAACATTCGCTGGATCATGGAGAAAGCACGAGAGTTCCAGAAAAATATCTACTTCTGCTTCATTGACTATGCAAAAGCCTTTGATTGTGTGGATCACAACAAACTGTGGCAAATTCTTAAAGAGATGGGAGTACCAGACCACCTTACCTGTCTCCTGAGAAATCTGTATGCGGGCCAAGAAGCAACAGTTAGAACCGGTCATGGAACAACCGATTGGTTCAAAATAGGGAAAGGTGTACGACAAGGCTGTATACTGTCACCCTGCTTATTTAACCTATATGCAGAGTACATCATGAGAAATGCCAGGCTGGAAGAATCACAAGCCGGAATTAAGATTGCAGGGAGAATCATCAACAACCTCAGATATGCGGACGATACCACCCTAATGGCAGAAAGTGAAGAAGAACTAAAGAGCCTCTTGATGAGGGTGAAAGAGGAGAGTGCAAAAGCTGGCTTGAAACTCAACATTAAAAAAACTAAGATCATGGCATCTGGACCCATCAATTCCTGGCAAATAGAAGGGGTAGAAATGGAAGCAGTAACAGACTTCATTTATTTGGGCTCCAAGATCACCGCAGACGGAGACAGCAGCCATGAAATTAAAAGACGCTTGCTCCTTGGGAGGAAAGCTATGGCAAGCCTAGATAGCATATTAAAAAGCAGAGACGTCACCTTGCCGACAAAGATCCGCATAGTCAAAGCTATGGTTTTTCCAGTAGTAATGTATGGCTGTGAGAGCTGGACCATAAAAAGGCCGAGCGCCGAAGAATTGATGCCTTTGAACTGTGGTGCTGGAGAAGACTCTTGAGAGTCCCCTGGACTGCTAGGAGGTCAAACCAGTCAATCTTAAAGGAAATCAACCCTGATTGCTCATTGGAAGGATCGATAATGAAGCTCAAGCTCAGATATTTTGGTCACCTAATGCGAAGAGAGATCTCTTTGGAGAAGACCCTGATGCTGGGAAAGATTGAAGGCAAAAGGAGAAGAGGACGGCAGAGGATGAGATGGTTAGATAGCATCACTGAAGCAATGAGCATGAAACTGAGCAAACTCAGGGAGGCAGTGAAGGACAGGAAGGCCTGGCGCAATATGGTTCATGGGGTCACGAAGAGTCGGACACGACTTAACGACTAAACAAAATGCTGTTAGTATCTTCCTTTTATAGAAACTCCCATCCGTCTAGAGATCTTTTTCCCATTAGTTTCTTCTGTTATGGAATCCCATTATGATTGCTTTGAATTAATTAAAATATGCTTTTTTTTAAGTCAAAGTTACCACATATAGCTTTCATTTCCCTTAAAATCAAGGGTTCCAGCATTGCAAGGTCATTTCCCTAAATGATCCTGCTGCTTCTCTTTCCTCAGTTAAGTCTTCCTTATTGGTTAGTATCCAATCAAGGGTAGCTGATCCTCTTTTGCCTCTTTCTATCCTCTAAAGGAGAAAATTGTCAGAAAGACAAACCAATAATTATTTGGAAAGGCCAATATTTGGCAGTTTTTGTTTCCCAACACATGTAGGGATCATTAAAGTCCCCCATCTCTTAATGACCCTTTGAAAGATCTGCAATCTGTTTTTGGAAGGGTTTGTCCTAATCTTCTTGGTTGGATAGGCAATAGTAGACCTCAGCAACAGTATTGCTTTCATTTGTTCCTCCATTTATTGTAACCAAGATGTTCTCTACAGTACTGCCAAGTTAGTTCACTTGGATTTCTGAGCAGGAATGCAATTCTTTCTCTCTGTGGCTTATGTTCCTTTTGAGTAGTGTATTTCATCGAACTTTATATATCTGTGTCTCTGCAAAAAGTGATGTGTAGGAAATGCTAGACTGAAGAAAGTAACAAAAAGCAATGCATCCATTTCTCAAATACTTATTTTCAGCTGATTGAAATCCAGAATATTGATTATGTCAAATTGCTATATTCATAATGGTGTGTCACAAAACAATGGTTGTATTCCTTCACTACAGTTCATGGGGAAATAATAGAATTTCTGACTACTAATCAGATATATTTAGAAGGATTTTGTTCTTCCAAAGAAATATGTACCACAGCAAAATATATTTTGGTTTCACAAATAATTCCCCCCAAATTCATTGTTCACTGATAAGTGAATAAATTTGTTATTCAGGTCTCTTTGATATGTGTATCATTGTGAGGACAAATTGCTCTGAGCTCCCTAAATACTGTGATTAATGATGTAGGATATAATCTTGAAAGACAACCATACAACTTTTTATTTAAAGAATATTTTCTCAAATGAATATTAAGATATGTTATTAAAAGGAGCCTGAGGGTATTACTTAAACAGGAGTTTGTATGGCTCTGGAATTTCTGAATACAGTCATCCTTTTAATGATGTGAATTATATCTAAACAACTGCAAGTAAACATAGAATAGACCTTATCCACATAGCCAGATACTTCTTGCAAGTGAAACTTGCCACAATTCTTGAAGGCTATTAATTGCAGCATGTCTGAGGGCCCTGGCAAATTTTAAGCACATTTTACAGGGTTCACTTTATTTAGATTGCTGTTGGTGACATTATCACAATACTACTTTTGACTGGCCATATGTCATTGGGATATCGTCGCTTCCACTGATGAGAGAAGCAGTACAGGAGTTAGAAGAGAAACGGTGAAGCATCGGGTATTGGGCTTGCTGAAAAGCAGGCACAGCTTTTGCATATTCGGGTATTTTCTAGAAAAGAAAAGGCTATCACGCTGGCTTTTCTGTTAACTGCCTACATATGTGCATATATTGCTATTCCTTTTCAGGATAAGCAACATTATGTAAAGTGTGGAAAAGGAGTAAGAAATAGTAAGCCAAAGAAAAAGGCTTGAAAAAGGGCGGGGAGAGAGGAAACATAGCTAAATTTAGTTTATGGCAGACTTTCTTGGCCTTCCTCTTCCTCTCAATCAGTTCACTCTTTCTCCATGTATCTGTTTGTAATTGGATCCTCATTTATTCTGTCTATGATCAAATTACTTCCTATCTAAAATCAGCATCTGAGAATATTTAGGGTAATTTTAGTTTCCCATCCCAGCAAATGCTGTCTGCTGTATTGTCTTACCGAGTATATGTATCTTGCACACTAAATGACATTCAGAATGTATATTATTTTGAGGAAAAGTATTAATTTAAAGCATGCAATCTAGTTACAAGGCTTGCTCATAGAAATATGGATCATGGCATGAAGCTCTACTGAGATTGCTTCTGAAGGAATTGTCCCAGGGGGAAAAAAGGGCTTTACATCAGTGTTGCTTCAGAAAAAGTCTATAATACATTCATACATTAGCTCTATGGCCAAGTCTTTTCTTTAGCTGCCTTCTTTGAAGCAAAAAGTATCTGCTAGAGTTAGCAAAATTAGAGGACAGAAAGATCATGCAGTAGACTGTAATCATACCAAAAGTCCATCAGATAAAACCAGGGGCCAAAAAGTGAAATCAAGAAGACAAACAGAGACTAAAGAATATTCAGATAACAGGTTGAACATGGATGCGTAGTCCATGTTCAGAAGCACAGTCAGAAGAGCAGTCAGAAATTCAAAGAGTCAAAATAATGCAAAAGGGAAATCAGATTTATAGCCATTTCCAGCAAATGGACCAAGCTTTAATAATCAAATTTCTGTTTCTAGCTGGTTCTCTGATAACCATTGTCTTTAAGTCTGTTCACATTTTGGGCCCTGCTAGAAGACTATTCCTGCACATGAAAATGGACACATTTGGGGGGAGTTAGGGGTGGTATCAGATTCTTCCTCCAATTCAGCTGAATCAGAGGCATACAGTATTGTCTCTTAAGCTACCTCTTCTGTGAAAGAAGAGTAATTGATTTGATTGATCCATAAGATTAACTCACCTATGAAGCATGGAAGAACAGTTAAGATGGCATAGATAATGGGGATTGTTCTTACATGTCACTTTAATGCCTGAGGAAATGGTACGAACATTATACTCTGACACTTGGACTTGAAGCAGATTAAAAGATCCAGTAAACTTTTAGTTTATTTTCTCATCTAGGGTGACAGGAAAACAAGATCACAGCTACATATGGCCGATATTTGATTAAGTTTCAGCATATTACATGTGTTGGAATAATTTGAAAACTCCTCAGAAACTTGGATTTGTAAAAGATGACTGTGTCAACTAGGACTA
This sequence comes from Python bivittatus, assembly GCF_059951505.1. Lineage (NCBI taxonomy): Eukaryota > Metazoa > Chordata > Lepidosauria > Squamata > Pythonidae > Python > Python bivittatus. Next base: position 11,429,731 of record NW_028277030.1, on the reverse strand, counting down.
TATCTGGCTTCAGAGTCCATTTGAAAGTTTATGCTTACTGTCTAAAACTCATTGTGACTTGAACCCAGGTTCACATCTGCTGTCTTATGTGGTGAGAGGCTCTGGTTAAAACCAGGGAAGTTTATTGGGTAAGTGTTTCCCCATTAGATGTTAGTCTTCATTTAAGTTGCTTTAGTTATTGATTTATTGCCTTTATATCTTGCTATTCCTCTGGGAACTCTAGTAGACCTATATGAAGATCTCCTCTCATTATATCACCAGTACAATAGTGTGAGGAAAAGTGTGCTGAAGGAGAAAGTGATTGGCTCAAAGTCACCCAGTCAGCTCCATGATTGAGTGGAGATGGGGACTAGGTTTTTCCTGTCAACAGCTAATGTGATCCCAGTATCTGGTTTGACAAGCTTTTTATACAGAAACTTTTAAAATAATAATAATTAAAAAAATGAAACAAGTATTGGAGACTGTGTATAATGTGATGAACAAAAGTATTCTGCTTTTCCACAGATCCCCTTTTTTATCATAAGACTAAATACAGTGTGCTTTACTTTATGGAGTATTGCCTCTTGAATAATTCAATATTATATTTCCATGTATATTCCATTTTCACCACTGTTTTTCTTTTCTTTCTGGAAGTCAGTCTATATTTTGGTGAGTATTTGAAAATAAAATTAAGACCACTTTTCAAAACTCTTATCTGTACTTTAAATTAAGTCAATATTTTGTTAACCTTAATTGTTTTAAAGATTTTAATGTCTTTAATAAAGGTTTAGTTTATTATTTGTTTAGTTTATTTAGTTCTTTTGCTAATCATAATGTAGCAGATTACAACTGTATGAAATTCTGCTTTTTAATCTGTGTACATATTTGAAATAAAACTCACAACCTCTTCTCTTAAATCTTTGCCCTGAATTTAAAGCCAGTGGGATGAAATTGCCCCCAAAAGGATATTAAACATGATAGTATTAATTTTAAATTAATCAAATTACTAGAACAACAGCCATCAATCTTTACTCATTTATTTATTGAGATATATTATTATTCAGCATAACAGGAGTAATTTTTAACAAGGGTTTTAGCAGTAAAAGAAACAAAAAGATTTAATTTCTGATCAGATAGTAAAATATATCAATCGTATCTGTGAATCCTGGAGTTTTATGTCCACAGAGCTTAAGAAGAAAATGTTGGCCTTTGATGGATTATTACACACAAAATCTGCTTATAGAGCTTAGTAGCAAGAGGTCAGTCCTTTTTCCTAAAAAATAAATCCTGCCCTGGATAGAGGTGCTGGATAGAGGTGCTTTACACTATAAATTTTTTTTAAAAACCTAGGCTTTATAATCTCAAATTATATTGTAGTTAACTTCCCTAAAGTACCAGCCTTCTGTGTATAATGTAGTTTTACTATGTGTTCAAAGCTGTTACATAATATATATATATATATCTGTACCAACAAAACAGGAAAATAATTAATCATTACCCTTGTGGTTTGACAGCTTGCACTCCACAATTTTTTTTCTGATCTTAGCAGCTTCTAAGAAGATGACTATTATTCGTAATCAAAATTAATATGCATGCCATTTATTACTCAGTTTTTAAAAATCAACATTTGATGTCAGCAACTGAATCCTGCGCCCTGATAAAGAAAGTAATTAACAGTATCCTCGTAGACATGGGCATCTTCAGAAGCTTCCTGCTTTCATCAGAATGCTGAATGTGTCGCACCACAACTTCATCCCAACAGTGCAGCACTGCTGTTGTCATTCTTCCCCCTTTGATACTACCCCCCACCCAACCCCCATTGAAGAAATATTTGAAAGGGGAAAAAATGTGGGGAAATCTTGGAAGCTGGCTGCATTGCACTGACTTTGCTTGAAGGCAATGGCCTTCAGAGAAGAATAACCTGCTAAAAATCAACATAGCCTTAATAATTGGAAATGGGATTATTATATGGATAAACATAAGACACTGGCACGTTTAAATATAATTTGAGCAGTCCTGGATTGCTCATGAACTGAAATCTCAACTAATAATTTTGCATAGTAAACCTATTTTAGATGGCACTAAGCATGTTAACTATTTCTGATAAAATATAAATGTTGATTGGTACGTGCACGCACATGCCAGGTGAGCTAACAAATGTATTTACTTTGAATCTTGTCTAAATATAACTGTCCTCCAAACTGAGACAGTAATGACAATTGAATGTGTTATAAGTGTTTCAAAATCTCGTAGACCTACAAGTATCAAATGTTTATCTTTTGTGGGAGAAGAAGGGGATGGTCACTTGGCTTAAAGCTGACAACAGTCTTAACACACTTTTCTTAGGCCTGCTGATTTCTGTGGAGAGAGGGAAAAAAGATCCAAATTCGAATACGTCTGATAAATGGAATGGCCATCCCGTAATAGCATGGGGAGGAAAGGCAATAAGCCTGAAAACCATAATCTTCATTTTACTGTAATTACTGGCAAGATGTTCTGCCAATTTTATTTTAAGCAACTGCCTTGACCTTGGTTAATTTTGTGCCAATAGAATCATGTAGCGCAAGATAATTTATTGCTCTAGTTTCAAATAGATACAGTTTTTCTTCAGCATAGAAAAATGTATATAATATAAATCCTGTAAATTTTTGTTAGTAACTGGTGATTTCAAGATAGAGGAACTTCAGTTTAGTATATAGACAGAGCAGTTAAGGTTAGGGTGGCTGTATGTCCTATTTTAGGAAATGCAGCCATCTGTTTGAAAGGCTGTCAAACCCTTATTTCAAGAAGTCCTCATGGTTAGAAATGGAGTATTAGAGACTTAAAGTTGCCCATTACCAGTTACCACTTCAGCAACACACTGAGCAGGCTTAGAGGTGAACATTGTCTTTTCTTTATTCATTGCATTTATATCCAGCCTCTCCTTAAAGAACTTGAAGTGGCATTTATGGGGGGCTCCCTAATTTTAACCCCTTCACAGCAATCCTGTGAAATAGGCTGGACTGAGAGAAAGGGTAATTGGCCCAAATTCACCAAGTGAGTTCTGTGGTTGAGTGGGAAGTTGGGTCCCCCAATCCAAGGGTATCCCTCAGCCACAACACTATATTGCCTTCCCCATTAGAGTGAGATAGATTGTATTTCTCTGTAAACTGCACTCATTCTTTCTATATGTGCACCTATATTTATGTGTAATGTCTACAAATTTGAATGCAGTTTTTTCTCATTTGTAATGTACTCCCACTTCTGGGGAGAAGCATAGGTGGCCCTTCTAGCTAGTTTATAGACAGAAGGAAAGGATTTGGATCTATGGATTACATTTGATTTCCTCATACAGCTTATTTTTCCTTGTACAAAGAATGTGGCAAGGGTCCCCAACTGTTTCGGGCAGATAGGTGCATTTGAAATTTTGAGAGCAGGGAAGACATCATAAGGGACATCTTTCAATAGTACTTTTTTCCCCCTCCCCTCAAAATAGTGCTACTGTCATCTTGAAAGTTGGTGAGGTCCTCACTTTCAGAAATTGTGGGAAAATGTCCCCTTTCCCTGTAAAAATTGGGGGAAATTGTCCACCTGTTTTTTTTCTGCCCACAGCTGTGGAGAAAGTCTATGTGTGCCCTGCTCTTTCAAGTATGACATAGAAGAGTTAAGATCACTGTATAAATGATAGAGATAGGCCTGCCCCTAATTAGGCCTGCCCCTAATTTCTTACATGCAGTGTTGCAAGAGATCCAGAACAGGACTTCAGATATGCAACATTTACAAGGCCTCTTCAGTGAACATGTCTGTGCAGTTTTACAGATGCAGTGTTGGGAGGAGAGATTATAACTGCCACTCACATTAATTACTATTTTTGTAGTAAGTGATTAGAACTTCTGGCTAGCCCTTTATTAAATATTTAAATATGAAATGTTTCTTTCCTCTTAGTCTCCAAGATGATGCATAGTGTTAAAGCTAACAATTGACCAAACTGATTTATAGCTAAAATTCCACTCTGAGCTCTTTGAGGAAGGGTGAGGTGTTAATGCAACAAACAGATGTAGTCTCTAATCTCTTAGAAATTTCCTCTGCATCTGCTTTTCCTCTTTTTCTTTTTTTCCTGGAAACATTGGGCTATTTATAGTGCCTTTGATGGCCTTAAGCAGTTAGCTTCACATTACATGTGATCAATATGTAATCAGTTTAATAATAATAATTACAGAAAGTAAATTGAAATCCATTTTATTTAATTAATGATTTCCATTACTTTGAGAAGCAAAATCAATGTTGCTGTTTTTTCTCCATATACAAATTTAAGTAGTGCTGTTCCTTGGCTCTGTAATCCAGGATATAGTTGATTTTCCAAATATGGTCTTTTACACTAAGATATATTGAGTTTAATTATTTTTATTATGTGCTGAGAAAAGTATTTAGAATAGTGAATGATACATAAAAAGCTGGTACCTTTAAACTATATGGTTATTTTAAAGGCAATGTCATAAATTGAGTTTACAGGTAAATTATTGTTTGGAACTTGCTATATGGATTTCAACAACAGTGATTTGCAAATTATCCAGGAGACTTTTTCAATAGCCCCATTGGAGTTGAGGTCAATATAGCTTATTAAAAACGTACATACGGTTGTGTTGTTATGAGAAAAGGTTCTATACAATCTGTTTCATTCTTGTGCACAGATTCTGTAGCAGATACCATTCTTTTCATAGATAGCAAATCATAGGCATCTCTAGCATGGCCATATTGTAGGCATGAAGGGTTCAAATTCCAGGTTTGATTTATTAGCTAATTTTATCTAAGAAGCTTAATGATATATATACCCATTCTTCAAAATGGCTCTTTCAGTTGTTAGTAAAATCAAATAATTTTTAATCTTGACATGGGTTGTGCTTACCGTGGTACCTCTAGGGGCTGTGTTGTGTTCCCTGTATTAGATGGCAAAACTCAAAAATTCTTAGTGACAATAGAATCATTTGTATAATGGAAAAGCTGGGGAAGTGCTGCTCTAGTATCTTGGCCTATTCAGCTGCTTTTGAGCAAGGAAATACAAGCCAGGATGGGTAGGATAGCCTCTGTTTCGAGTGGTGGGCTAGAATCTTCTATGCATAAGTAAGGATTTCATGTGGCACGCTATACTGATGAAGGGAGACTCCCTAGAAATAGAGATGGATAACAATAGATAAGTCTATTTCCTAACCCTTTACTGAAATATATGCAAACACGTACTGTATGCCTTCCATTACAGTGGAGCTGAAAATGGCCAGTCTGATTTAGAGCTAATGCTAGTCAGTTAAACAGGTACAGGGAAGAAGCTTGATATAAACAACATACGTGATTTTCTGCATTTTCATTATGTTTTTTTTTATAGAATGAGCCATGGTCATCTGTATTCATATAAAATGTTTTGATTTGATTCAGCTATAATATATTACTTCTTTTAGAAATGGGCTTCATTTTATACTGTTTACAGCAGTTTTATCAGTGTTATTGGCTCCTACATTTTGCTCTGCTAGATATAAAATATGTACTGTAATGCTGCTATCTTCCAGTTCCCTGTAAACAGTGCATTTTAGAACTGCCAAACTTAAGTATTTATACTGCTCTCCTCGCTCGTTTATTTAACTTTAAGACAGACCCTTGAAGTTTAAGCTAATAAATCTGAAAAACAGTAACTACTTTTGAAAAGTACAAATCTCTGCAATTTATTAATGTTATAATTTACTCAGACTTTAGGTTAATTCCAATAATAAAGTTGTTAACTCTAGGAAACACATATCTGTCCTTTCCAAGGGATCAAGTAGGGAATAACTTAACTGTCTGAAATGAACTAATTGTTTAAATAGATTATTAATCTGCTGCATTTTACCTTTGTCCAAGACAAACTTACAATATTGTTTAAAATACATAAATTTGCTTGTTCTACATGGTGAATTATATATATGCAGAAAATAGGAATAGTAGATATTTTGCAATAATAGCTTATCAAATGAATAATTTAAAATCCATTTGTTGATGCTTACATTTGTTGACTCAGGTGTACACTATAAATTTCATGCTTGCTTTATTACAAGCAGTATTAAGCAGGCAAAATTGAAGATTGGAGATATTTACACTAATCACTCTTTGAATTTGTTTTGTATGTACTTCCTGATGTGTGCTATAATTCCTATGTGTTCTATAAAAGTAAGAATCAGGAATGCTTGCCATAGACATGTTCCACCCCAGAAATGAAGAATATATACATATACACAGCCAACAGGCAACACCTAACCAATCTTAACTCTAAAAGGTAAGTAGGGTGAAACCAGGTTAATATTTGGATGAGAGGTTACCAGAAAGTAACAGGGCTATAAGATAGTCAAAAAATAGCAATAGCACACTGATATTGTTGCCAATTTTTAAAAAATGGACATACTTATAAAGTTATAAGGAGTCACGCTCAAATTGAAGAAGGCTCTGATACGTAGAGTAGAATAGAGTGTAGTGTAGTATAATGAATTTGTGTTTTCTTTCCTTAATCTCCTGTTTATCTGGTCTGCTAAAAACTGGATTGACAGTTACCCTGCTATGGAAGGATGAGGGCTATAAAAGGTTGTTCTGCCTCTCTTGATGGAGGAAGCAAAGCATCCTCCTAACAGATGTCTCAAGGAATGGAGCAACTTTGTAGTCCTGAGTTCCTGTGCAATCCTTTCTCTGCTTGTTTGACTAGCAACTTGTAGGCTATATTTCAGTGACATGGTGGTCCCCAACATCTGCTTTCCTGGGGTACACCTCCGGTGTCTAGGTTCATACAGTCACTCTTTCCTATGGTTCAATTCCACCATCAGGTAGTCACAGAGGCAAAAAGTAAAATGAAGAGATAAAGGGTTCCTAGTACAGCTTTGTTTTTGGAGATCTGCTCTAAGGCTTTGCCTCTGTGCTGGCAGGCAGATGAGAGGAATAGACCTCTATTACATCTCTCCATGTTTGGATGCCATTGTTAAAGTCAGACAATCACTTGTGCCCTAGTCACCTTTAGAAAGTCATCCATGTGCTAGTCACCTCATGGCTCAACTATTGCAATGTTCTCTACATGAGGCTGTCCTTGAAGACCATTTGGAAGCCACTGCATTCTGGACCAGTGGCATAGGCAGTGATGGGCATGCCTTTGTACGTAAGACCTTTGCTTCATGAGCTACAATGGTTACCAGTATGCTTATACCAGGTATAATTCAAGGTCCTGGTTAGAGTTTATAAAGCCGTACAAGGCATAGACCTCGTTATTTGGGGGACCACCTATCTCCCATAGTATCAGCCTGGCAAGGTTCAGTCCAACAGAGTTGGCATGCTCTGGGTCCCTTCAATTAAACAACATCAACTATCCAGAACCTGTAAATGAGCCTCCTTTGCATATTGAACTGGCCAGGCTGATATCATGGGAGATCTACTTGGAATGAGATTTCCTCTGATATCCATGTGGCTCCCACCACACTGGTAATGTTGGAAACCCTTAAAGACCTGGATTTTCTCCCAGTCCTTGGGGTCGGGTAGTTGGGGTCCCTGCCAGATTGTGTGTGGGTGTGGTTAGCCAGATCGGCCATTGGTTCTTGCTGCTTATTCTTTTATTTTTATAATTATTGTATTATGTTTTTATTCTAATTGTTTTATTGTTCCCTGCCCAGAGTCAGCTGGAGTTGGGCAGTGCCTAAATTGAATAAATTAAATTAAATTAAACTAGGGGAGATTAATTTTGTTATTCACATGATACTCTAACTTTCCTTTCTTGGCTCAAGTTAACATGCCATATAACAATACCAGCACAGAGTGCATTACTTCATAGCTTTTCAGATCACTTGACTCCTTGTGTTTTTCCTGCTGTTTTAAGATGCAACTACTTGGAAAGTTAGAATAAATGTGTACATATATGTAGTTCGAATTTGGGCTCCCTTAGTTTCATTTCTTGAGTAGAATGTACCTATTTGATGCTTACCACCATGCACTAAATTTAGGGATTTCAAATAAAATTATACTATTCATTTATTTTGAAAATAAAATGCAACAGTTTGAAACCTCTTATGACAGTACACAAATAGGTTGATGGGAAGAAAATTTTCTGCAAGATGGAAAGCAGGACTATAGCAGTGATGTGTTGTTTATCATTAGTGACCTTGGAAAGACTCTTGGGTGCCCTTGTATTTCCTAAAATGGCAGTGTGTGAATCTGTTCCTCTGTTTTTAACCAGAGGTGCTTCTAGTCTTGCCAGACACCACTGGTTCATAACCTTAAATCAAGGTTATCAGTCATCATCATCAATAATCATAATCAAGGTTATGATCTGGTATGGACATCCACATGGCCATCCCATACTAGATTCTTCAAACTTTTTTTTTCTCTAGTAAGTCTATTTTTTCTATAAAGGACATTTTTGATCCTATATGTATATGTGTGAGTGTGTTTATAGTTACCATATGGAAAATAGAAAAGCTACATCCTGTTTTAAAAAACTAGAAACCTCATTTTGAAAGTTCTGAGAAGCTTTGGGAAAATCTAAGAGTGCTATATTTGTTTCTTGATTGATTTTCTAGTTTTATTAGAATTTAACCACATCTCATTGTTTGTTTTGGAATTTAGATGGTTTCTTTGTCAATTAAAACCTTTTCTATAGTGTAATTTATGGGTGCATCGTATGTTGCACTCAGTGCCTTAATGTAGTACAGAATTGGCAAAGCTATATATCCCAGACCCAAAGCATCATAACTGACAATCTCATTGAATTCTTCCTGGGACAGGAAGGCTTTGAAAGATTAACCTGAATATCAAATGCCTGTCTGCCAATATATATCTATAGATGTGTATTAGGCCTGTAACCAGGTTTCATGGTCCACTGCACCTGATAATCAAAGGAACTAGACGGGGATTCTTAAACCTTTGAAGACCATGAAAAACATGCAGAAATTCTGAAATACTTATGGTTATTTTTCTTTCTTTCTTTTTCTTGATTCTTAAAAAGGGGGAAATGAAATAAAGCATCTTTTAATAGCACTCTTTGTTTTCCCTTATATTTTCCCTTACAATAAATCAGTTGCAATTTGAACAGGATGTATGAGTTGAATATGCTGGCAAACTTCATCAGTGTCTGACATGAGATTTGTTAAGGAACTCTTAGAGTCAGCATAATATTCAGCCTCTTTCAACATTTGGTTTTAGCCATAGTGAGTGCTGAATATTCATTTTCTAGCTATATGTTGAAGAAAAAGGTAAATGGGCATTCTGAAACTTTTCTCTTAAGATCTCATATTATCTGTGAAGTTTCATCCAAAAGACTTCTAATAATGATTCTTTTCCCAATTGTTTCAATGTGACATTTGAGGAGAACTTTATGGATAGGGTAGTTTATTTATTTATTTATCATATTTATATAGCTGCCCATCTCACATAAAGTGACTCTGGGCAGCGTACAACAATTAAAAAGAATAAATACATAAAAACAATTACAAATAAACTATAAAAGCACACAAAACAGGAGGGGATAATAGTTGTTTGTCTAGTGCAATTAAATGGATTGAAACTCTGTAAATAATGATATAGTCATGGACACACTGGGAATTGGCTTGCAAGCACCAAAAACTAGAGATGGAAATACAGTCAAAAGTCAAGTTGATACCACCAGCATCCATGCTACTGCCTTTTCAGTGCCCCAGTAAGACATTCCTGTTCTCACAAGCATTTTTATAGTGTATGGTTTTATCATAGTTTTTTAAAACTGTTTTTCTGTTTTTAATTATTTTTAAACATTTAATTGGAAAGTTATATGTTGGTAGTATAGGCTTCAGAGGTAGGTATGTTCAGATGATAAGAGTTATTGATAGAAGAATGGATTGAAAATTTAGTATGCTTCTGAAAGGTTCCCTAGGAAGCAAATTGTATTTGTTTATAGAGGTATTTCACAACCAATTCATAGCATCTTCTTATAATACTTGAATTAGCGTTTGATTCTCATAGGATCTCATAGGGCCAGATAAAACTGCTTATAGGTCTGGATCTTGATACACAGAATTAACAGTTGCAAATCCTTACCTGTCTGTCATTTAATATTTGCATATATAAAAGCTACATCTTATTAATTCCACGTAAGAGTTGACTTTAGCAGTTTTGTACTGTAGTGAAAAATGAGTGTATGTGTGTGTACATGTATGTATGTATGTATGCATGAATGTATGTATGTATTACATTCATGCATACATACATGCATACATACATACATGCATACTTTTTAAGCAGGCTGGTCTGTTTGTATTACATCAGTGTACTGTGGATGGCTTAGCACCACTTTTATCGTGATAGAATTTATTTGTTTGAAATAGTGCATCTAAGATGAAGGATATTTTATTTTGCAAGATTTGTCATTTTCAGCCTTCTGAATGCTGGCAATAATTCACATTATTCATCTTTTGAAAGCCATAAGTCAAGACTTTGTTGCCATCATCTCACCCCCTATTACTTATCCAGTAAATCTTTCCTGCTGTAAGTGACCAGAGAAGATGGTAATTAATCAGTTTCAAAATATAATAGTAAAACTAACAAGTAATGAATAATTTCTTTGAAATGTTTTAAATAATAGCATCAGGTCCCCAGCCTTGCTTCACAAAGAAATCAGCCTCTTTAAAAATCATCACTACCACTGAATTGTTGAACTGGAAGTGATATTTTCTATCACTGGCATTTCATTTTTCAGCATGTGTCACAAAATTCATTACTTAGTCAAGTATTAAAAGTATTTGCAACAGAATTAAATTATTTGAGTGTATTAAATTAAGGACTAGTTTGTTCACTATGTTTAGGAGAAAATGTATGGTACTTTAGGAAGTATTTTATGAAGAATTTTCAAGATGGAAGGAAATTGGATTGTCTAGTATGTACTAGAAAGTGTGGAATATAAAACCATTCACTGAGAGCGATTTTTGTAAAAAGCTGTGCGAGTGTTATCTCTCCTGATGAAATTATTATTGTGTTAAATCATTCAGAAGCTCAGAGAGTTTTCTCATTGAACTGCCAGTTATTTTTAGTCTTAGTGTCTATGAAGAGTAGCAAAAAGGGACCAAAGTTTTTTTTTCTTTTTTTAAACTGAGCTATTTCCCCTCAAGGTAGCATTTTCTTAGCCCAATATCAATTTTTAAGGCTCCAGTGAGGTGCTAACAAGACCAATGGAGGTAAAATACATGTTCTTTCTAACAACTTCAGTGCTCTCTGAGCTTCTCTAGACCTTCAAAACCCATTACCCACTTTCCTATCTTTAATTCAATTCAATGCTACAGAAGTAGCACCCCCATCAATAAATCTTGGAAATGTAATTCTCCAGGGTACCTGTTTCCCAGGGCTCCTTCACTTACTGATCCAGTAATGCACTATGTACTTAGAAGGGAGCTATCCCACAGCCACCTCCATTGTCCCCACTAATACATTTGCAGGAGAAGGGTGGGGTGCTGGTAGAGGTCAGGACAAAGATGGTCAGCTGACTCATAAGAGTGGCCACAGAAGTGTTTAGTTTTATGTTTATTCCATCATTAAACCAGATCTGGTAAACTTTTGCAAAGTGATGATATTCTGCACAAAATACAGACTCATAGTATTTAGTACATGTTATGAATTTTAGTTCAGTTTCACACAAGTTTGTAAAAGACTATTCCAATAAGTGTTACAGAAGGAAAAGGTCAGACAAGATAGAAATTGGGAGCCATAGGAAAGTGAGAGGTTCGGTATTGTGTTGGTGGTAAATATTAAGCAATCATTGCCTGTAATGTGACTCTATTACATTGCCTGTGATGGAGTCACATTACAGGCAATGATTGCTTAATATTTAGACCTGCTTTTCTTTTAACATAAACAAGAGGACTAGCCAATAAGCATAATCATTAAGTGCTTTTAAAACTGCTTTACAGGCTGCCTACATGCAAATTCTTTTGGGATCATAGCTCTGAAATGACTGGGAGGCATACAATTAAATTTAGACACAATTTCTTTAATGCAAAGAGAAAAATAAAGTCCATTGGCATATAGTATAGTACAATATAGCAAGTTAACCTAGGAAGATATCTGAAATGAAAGTGAATACTGTTACCTATGTTCGGGCAAAATCACAATTCATTCCTTAAAATTTGCTTGCTTGTCTGTGGGCTGGGGGGAGGAGGGGGAATGTCATCCCTAAACTTCTTGCTCCACAGAAGTTTCAAATTATGCTATATTTGTACTCATTGAGATAGAAAGTAAAAGAAGATTGTATCTTCAACTGCTTTTTTCATGCTAAGTTTGCTCTCATTCTCTGCCTGGGAATTCTTGGCGCTGTAGTCCCAAAACATCTGGAGCAGAGCAGGAAGGAAGAAGGCGTCAACAGAATAACTGAACCCCAGCCCATCTTGCTTTATAGCTCATTCTGTTCCTGTTTTGTTTAGAAAACTTTATTAAAGGATGGCATCATATGTTAAATTAGGGGATGCAATACACTTAATTTTTTCAGTGGCATTGTCCTCCAAAGCAAGCATATTTACCAGCCAGTAGCTTATCCTCAGATGTGCTGAGATATGTAAGCTCCGTGTACACTGACTCAATTCAATTTAAAGTTGTGAAAATTCAGGCATATTGCTAATATAAAAGATTAGCTAAAATTACATTTACAACTACCTTTCTCCTTTATGGACTATATTATTCTTTTCTTTTCTTTTCTTTTCTTTTCTTTTCTTTTCTTTTCTTTTCTTTTGCCATCTTTGCAGTGTTTGGTTATTACAAATCACGTTTGCAGTTAATATGCTTGTCATGGTGAAGTATGGGGCATGCTGCACTTTATCAAGCTGCTTATTAATAAAAATGCTTTAGCGGTCTAAAAGGGGTGCTGCATTTGTTTCAAAGAGCTGTATGCAAACGTTCTTCTTTCAGAAGGCCTTTAAGCTTTCTACACCTTATCAAGATCTTAACAGATTGTGATCCCCCCCCGGATTTTTCTTTGGTGCTGCTATGGGGGCAGTATTTTTGGTGGCCATTTTATTCCATTGGTACATGATACAAAAAGTTTCTAGAAGGGAATTAATGCATTATAGTCAGAGTTCTGGGGGAGCTCTATTCAGAACATTCCTGTTGCAGCAAATGGGAGGAGAAGGTGATTTTCATCCATTTATCCCTCCCATTCTCCAGGTTCACATCTGAGCTCAGCAGTAAATCACTAATCTCCCAACATGTTGCATGTAGTTCTAGTTCTTGGCTTGACTTGGAAGAAGATTCGCTGAGATGGCTTAAATAGATCAAATTGATTGCAGGCAAGAATGACACTACTTTCATAACAGTGGAAAAGATGGAAAGATATCATGAACTTTATATATTTTCTTGAGGGTTTAAACTCAAGGCTTCTTTCTCTTGCTCTTCTGAATTAATGAATATTTGACACAGTGCTTGGTGGCCTTAACGTCAGACAGTTGTGGTATGGTTACCTACCATCCATCTCTACTTTGGAAATTGCTGGTTCTCATCTCATCAGCTTCAGCCCTTATACCCATTATATGACTTCCCCCACTGTTCTAGAAAGACCCCAGTTCTCCAGGGCAGGCTTTGAGAGGACAAGGGAAAATCAGTGAAGTTTATCACATCTACCATTCTGGTACTTAGATTAGAAGCTCCCTCTGTATAGAAATCCTGGCAAATAGAAGGGGTAGAAATGGAAGCAGTAACCGACTTCATTTATTTGGGCTCCAAGATCACCGCAGATGGAGACTGCAGCCATGAAATTAAAAGACGCTTGCTCCTTGGGAGGAAAGCTATGGCAAGCCTAGATAGCATATTAAAAAGCAGAGACGTCACCTTGCCGACAAAGATCCGCATAGTCAAAGCTATGGTTTTTCCAGTAGTAATGTATGGCTGTGAGAGCTGGACCATAAAAAAGGCCGAGCGCCGAAGAATTGATGCCTTTGAACTGTGGTGCTGGAGAAGACTCTTAAGAGTTCCCTGGACTGCTAGGAGGTCAAACCAGTCAATCTTAAAGGAAATCAACCCTGATTGCTCATTGGAAGGATCGATAATGAAGCTCAAGCTCAGATATTTTGGCCACCTAATGCGAAGAGAGATCTCTTTGGAGAAGACCCTGATGCTGGGAAAGATTGAAGGCAAAAGGAGAAGAGGACGGCAGAGGATGAGATGGTTAGATAGCATCACTGAAGCAATGAGCATGAAACTGAGCAAACTCAGGGAGGCAGTGAAGGACAGGAAGGCCTGGCGCAATATGGTTCATGGGGTCACGAAGAGTCGGACACAACTTAACGACTAAACAACAACAACTGTATAGAAAGGATTCCTCCATTGGTGGGATGAAGACCATGGAATTTGAATCCAGTCTAGAATCCATAATAGGTACTTTAACTCAATTGTTCAATTTAAAAAGAGGCTGAAAAGCTTTGCATTTTGAATAATAAAGTTTCTTAAATGAATGTGTATTTCATGTACTGTTCCAGAGAACAAATCCTGTATTATTAAATTCGGCAGTCTTCTTGTACATGGTATATTGATGAAAAGTCATATAATTTAAACAGGTCACTATAAAGATTGCTGTTCCTGAAACAGAAGACAAGCTAAGAGTTTTGTACATACATCAGAATCAGATTGATGCATATCAGAATGGACTGAGGAGTTATATGCAGTAATCCTTGTATAGTTAATTTTTAAAATACACGTAGAAGAGAAGAATCTATGCCAGAACCTTCTTCCTTGACATGCTATCTCCCCCAACCCCCCACTGATGGGACATAGGAAGCATTCAAAAAGCAAAGTCTAGCCTGTAACCTAAGTGATCCAGCCCTGGAGGAATGTGCTTCTATGTAGTTCATCCCTAAGATCTGATACAGTAATCTCTGATGAGACATCAGAAGGTTACACTATGCTATCTGTATGAACATCTAAGATCGCCCACAGCTTTTGTATAATGCATAATCATCAGCTTTTGTTAAATGTAACCATTTGTTACCAGAAAACACATGTGCTGTGGGTATGATTCATACTTGTCCAAGTTATTGAATCCCATCACCAAATTCTCAACAGATGTGCCCCCAGTACATTCATCTTTCATTTCCCAACCAACCCATATAATACTATGAAGCTTTGTATTCCCCTATGCAAGTGGTCTAACCTATTATTCTTTCCCAAGTTTCTGTGTTCTGCTTTGGCATGCTACTTCTAAGGCATGAAATAGTAAAGTAGAATAAATAAATGTTTTTGTTTTTCTTAGGAAGCAAGCAACATATTTCATTGAGATTATGGTTTATCTACCTATAGTCACTTAATATGGGAATAAACCCTATTGAACTCAAAGGTAATTCTGAGTAGATATATATAGGATTGAACTATTAATCTGCATCTGTATGGCTAGATTGGTTTATTCTAAGTCCTAATCCTAGATCCTGCTTCATCTGCATCCTTTGTTTGTTCATATTTTAACAGAAGAACTGTCAACTGTCATAATTTTTTTGTCAGCGCAAGAAGGGAAGTGCCTGAGAATATGAAACCAGATTTACAAAAATAAGAATTAAACGTGCCTCAAGATATACTGAATTAATATAGTATTTCTTTGGAACATATTGGAGCATAGATTAGCTTTTGACAAATAGACTCATAAATATTGAACACTGGAAAAATTCTACTTTGAAAATTGGAAAGTTTGAGTGGAAGCTTTTGCAGATGACTTGGTGTTGGTTTTGGAAGATCCTTTAAAGGAAATTGAAACATTGATGAGAAAATTAAAATAATTTGGTACACTAGTAGGTTTTAAGATTAACATACAGAAGACAAAGATGTTAAAAAAATATGAAAATAGAGGATCAAACAGAATTGATGAATAAAATGGGTTTTAAGATTGAGATGAAACTAAAATATCTGTGTATAAACATGACAAATATGAATTGTATGTTATTTCAAAATAACTATGTTAAGACATGGAGCAAAGTTAAAAAGGACATGTTAAGATGGGAGAAACTGCAACTGTCTTTGCTGGGGAGAATTTCTGTGATGAAAATGAATGTCCTGCCTAGAATGATTCAGACAATACCTGTTTTGACAACTGATGCACCACTTAAACAGTGGCAAAAGAATATAACTAAGTTTGTCTGGAAAAGTGAAAAAACACAAGTTAAATATAAGGTTTTACAAGATGCAGAGGAAAGAGGAAGACTGGGTTTACCTGATTTGAAATTATTTTTCTCAGCTTGCTCTTTCATTTGGATGAAAGAGTGGGTTCTGCTGAGAAATAGAAGACTTTTGGAGTCAGAAGGACATGACCTGAAATTTTGGTAGCATGGATATTTGTGCTACAATGTACCACAAATATCCAGGGTTAATGTGGATTTTAAAAATCACTGTTAGATGTGCCATATTGAGAATATGGAGTATATACAAATCCAGGTTGTGTCCGAGGACACCTTTGTGGCTCTCAGCACAAGAAGCATTTTATAGACGAGAAATAATAGGCAAACACAAATGGCTAAATAATCATGGGATACTAGAATTTTGTCAAGGGGAGTACAAAATAAAATCAAAAGAACAATTGGTGGTAGAGGGATATAATTTGCCATTGGTTTTCTTAATTACAGTTATCAGAAAGATTTAAAGTAGACAAAAGAATTTATGGTATTGAACATTGTAGGACTGATTTTAAAATAGAATTGTGTACAAATGATGAACATGTAATTACTAAAATCTATAAACTTTTATTGACATTTGAAACAGAAGAAGAAAAAGTCAAAGAATGTATGATAAAGTGGACCAAAAAATTTGTTTATAATATACAGATCGAAGAATGGGAAAATATGTGGTTGAAAAGATTGAAATTTACACTATGTTATAATCTTAAGGAGAACTTTTATAAAGTGATGTACCATTGGTATATGACACCAGAGAAATTGTCTATAGTGTATAAAGGCACTTCAAATTTATGTTGGAAATGTGAACAACAAGGAGGGACATTTTATCATGCTTTGTGAACATGTAAAAAAGGTAGAAAATTTTGGATTCAAATACATACAGTGATTCAGAGGATTTTAAAGATTAATGTACAATTGGAACCCGCTGTCTTCCTCTTGGGACTGATGGACAAAAGTTGGAAAACAGTCATGGAAGTTTGTTTTTGTATATGATAATCACAGCGAGATTATTGTATGCACAAAGATAGAAAGATTTGGCAGTACCTACAATAGAGGAATGGTTGGTGAAGGTAACTTGCTTAGATGGCCAAACTGACTTGTTTGATCAGAGAAAGGACAATATCTATGTTTATTACTGACTGGAAACCCCTTGGATTTTTGCGTAAAACAGAAAAAAAATGAACATATGATTTATGGTTTTGATGATTAGATAGGATAGATTAAAGAAAGAAGAGAGTCTTGATGTAACTTTAGAGAAAGAGGTACATTTATAATTGTATTTATAATTGCTATAAAGAAGATTGGAAGCCACTTCTTTGTATCTTTTTTTTTCTTTTCTATTTCTTTTTACTTTTTCTTTCTTGTGCTTTTAGCTCTCTCTTTGATTTCTTTCTTTTTCTTTTTTCTTCCTTACTCTATATTAGTTTGTATTAGTTTTTACCTTTGTCTGTCTGTGTGTGTGTGTGTGTGTATGGATATGGTAAAGTGTCCCTTCTTGTTGTTCACATTTCCAACATAAATTTGAAGTGCCTTTATACACTATAGACAATTTCTCTGGTGTCATATACCAATGGTATTCCACTTTGAGTGGAAGCCAGGATCATGACTTGAAACCAGTTGTTATGTAATGATTGTTTAAGGATTTTCCTGACCTGGTGGTATCTTCAACGTAAGCATGTTCTAATGGATTAATCTGGGCCATGTCCTTTGGCTGTCTCAAAGGCACCTGAGATGGTTTCTTACTTGATGGAATCCAGAATTAAAACCTATAGCATATCTCTATCAAAAGCGCAAGAATATTTTTAAAGTGGACATTTCTTGGATATTTCAAACATGGTCTAAAGATTTCAAATCTTCAGTAATGTCCCATCAATGGATTCATATCCTAAAAATGTTAAAATGGTATCTACAGATTTGGGATTAAAGTTAATTCATCCCCCCAAAAAATGTATTTAGGGTACACTGGATTCCCCAAAGAATGTATTTGAAAGGATAGACTTCAGATTTTCCGTGCTGGAGGTTAAAAAAAAAATTTAAAAAATTGAGGGTTAACTGACCCATATGATATGGTCATGTGATCATTTGATATCTTTTTAGAACAGTATGTCAAGTTATATAAGTAGATTAATGGGAAAATGGCTAAAAGAATCATATTGAGAAATTGGAAAAAGTAATATTATTTTGAATGTAAGGAATGGTTGTTGACATGCCATCAATCGTGGTCTAAAAGAAGTTAGTCTGGGGTGTAGTCATGTTTCCTTCTGGACCACATTCCATAGTTGGAGCACTACCCTGTTTCTGGCCATTGTACTGCAAACTGAATCAACTGGCAGAGCCACAAGTAGGGCCTTCCCAGCTGATCTTGATGACTGGGTTGGATAGTATTGTAAGGTTCGCTGCATTCGGTGCTGAACAGAAACCTTGTGAGGCACAGGCTTGGGCAAAAGCTAGTTTATTCAAGCGTCATGCATAGCGGTTAAAGACAAAGCCAGGATTGGCTTGGCGCAGTTTCTTACAGCAGTTTTATAGGGTTCTCCCCTTGGCCCGTAGTTACCCCTCGGTTCCGCCCCTTGCCCTTGCCCTTGCCCTGGGCTACCCATCTGTCCATTGCGATCCTCCTTCCCCTCACCTTGATAGCAGATTCAGCCGGTTTCGACTGTGTTATGATCTTCGTCCTTTGTCTGTCTTACCCTTGCATTCCCTGAGCCTTTCTCGAGTTGAATTGGTGTGGCTGTTTTAATCTGGTTTTGAATTACCTGCCAATTGCCTCTGGATTGCTGCGCAACCGGTGTATTGTAAGCCGGAGTTGCCCGGGGTGCCTGGGGAGCTGGCTGCGCTCCAGTGTTGCCACTTCTGATTGGCTCCCTGCTGTGAGTTAACTGCCTGCCCCCTGTTAGTAGTTAACTTGCGGTTACATTGTTTCCTTGCCCTATTGCAGTGTTGTCCAAACTTGGCCACTTTAAGATGAGTGGACTTCAACTCCCAGAATTCCCCAGCCACCCATGCTGGCTGGGGAATTCTGGGAATTGAAGTCCACTCATCTTAAAGTGGCCAAGTTTGGACAACACTGCCCTATTGCCTGAGGTGGTGAAACTGACTAAAGGCTCGGCGAAACTGATCAATGACTCTGCACTGCAGTGTGTGCTTCCTGGGCTGAATCTGAGAAGTATTGGGAGAGGCAACCTTTTATGTACTTGATCTCTTTGGTTTTTTACAACTGATCTCAAGAGGATGATTCCTATTTCATAAGATTCACCCAAACTTCTAGAAATGTTTTGCTTGATGCTCCCCACCCCCAAATCTTTTTAAAAGATGTGAAATTCGGTAACATAGCTAAACTTCACTGTTCTTGCCTTGAAATCTCATCAAGCTGGCAAACCGGGATCCTTGGGACCCACATTTGTGTATGATACAGCTCTTGCAGATGCTGCTTTGCCAATTCCCAATAGATAACAGGGCCTCCAAAACTGTCTCACCAAGACTGTGGGATTCCATTTTGGTGTTCTTCCCTTTTCTTGTCATTTCAGCAAATGCAGCAAAGTTTTTAGAGGCCTGCTGATTTATGTTTTGATCATTACTGCTTGGCTTTATGGTGATTTTGGTGGTTGTCAATTGTTACTGATTTGTACTTATTTGGGATTAGTATGTGCAAACACTTGGTTATCATGTATTGGATTTTTAACTTAATCTGACTTCCTGGTTTGTTGGGTTAGAATCTTAGAATCAGAATAGAAATGTCCTCTATAAAATTAAAAGTATAAATTTAATGAGGGTTGTTTGGTCTATATTTTCTAACTATGTCAAATGTGTACTGTGTTTATTTCTTAACATTAATATATAAAATGCGTTTCTATTTATAGCAGTTCTTTTGGCAAACATTTTGCAATGGAAGATCTGTCTTTCTGTCTGTCTGTCTGTCTGTCTATCTATGTACCTTCACAGAATATATTCACACACACACATACACATACCTATATATATTGACTGATTGGTTATGTGCTATCAAGTTGTTTTTGATTTCTAGCAACCACACAGATATTCTCCATGAATATCTATCCTTAACCTGGTCTTTCAGGTCTTCCAATGGTGCACTCATCACCACTGTAACTGAGTCCATCCACCTTGCTGCTGGTCATCCCCTTCTTCTCTTTCTTTCCACCTTTGTTATAGATTGTTTCAATATATTAATTTACCTAGGGGAAAATATGAACTATATTCACTTCCAAATATTACTTTCCATTGTTTTCTAGATGAAATGCATTTGTATGTTTTCCTGGACAAAAAAGGAAGACAATTAGGGAGAAATAATTTCAACAACTTGCCTTTTATTGGTCTTCTAGAGTAGGTTGTAACACCATCAACTGTTTTTTTATTATTTAAAAAGTAAATAAGTAGGTCATCTCTAATACAACTGGGCATCAGATATAGCTTGGCTCTTCTTGAACCATCTTTTTTTTTTTTTTTTTTTGGTGCCTTTGAGTCATTGTTGACTCCTGGTGACTGCCTGGACTACTCCCTGCTGTTTTCTTGGCAAGATTTTGGAAATGGTTTGCCACTGCCTCCTTCCTAGGGCTGAGAGGATGTGATTGGCTCAAGGTCACCCAGCTGGCTTTGTGCCTAAGGCAAGACTAGAACTCACGGTCTCCCAGTTTCTTTATTTTTTGCAGTGTTGTTATGTTTGTTTATTTATATCAGATTTATATCCAGCCTTTCTCCTAAGAGCAGCTTATATGGAGATCTCCATTCACTTTAGCCCCATAGCAGCAACTCTGTAAGCTAGGTTGGGCTGAGTGATGTCCAACTTGAGTCCCCCCATCCTAGTCCAACACCTTAATCACTACACCACTCTAGCTTTCTTTTCTTCACTCTTCAATATGAATGATGGTGAACAAGAAAGGGGGAGAGAAACCTATTCTTGTTCTTTTGTGCTCTGTATTAATTCTCCCAAGTTGTGAATTTGGTGTTTGGTGGTGGTTGTTTTTTAACGTTTTTCTTATCGCATCCATTGCATTACACCAGATTTTCTCAGCCTGAGTAACCTAGTAATATTTGTTCCCCCAACCATGTTGATTTTTGGTGTTTATTTAAGACTTCATCTTTTTCCAGCCAAAACACAGGGACAGTTCTGATGAGCTAAAAAGCAAACCCAGAAAAGCTGTGATAGCCATCACTTTGCAGATACAGTAGATTCATTGCTCAGAATAGGACAACTAGGATAAAAGCAGAATTCGTTTCCTCTGAGCAGAAAGCCCTGTATATTGACATCAATACACTTGCTGAGTCCTAAGAAGCATTCTTGATCTCTTCAAATCCATCCAGCCTTCACTGTCACATTAGCCAGTTTTATTTTTCATTGCTTGTCTTTGATCATCTGCTCTACCCTCCCACAGGAAGAATTGAAACTGAACTGCCTGTCAGCTGCTTGCAATGCTTAATGAGTATCTGCTCAGAGTTTAGCGGGGATTTTTGTTCGTATTATCAGCCAAGCTTTTCATTAGTGTTTATGGCTGCAAACATACTTTTTGCTCTCTAAGAATATGGCATTTAAAATGGAATTTAAAAAAAAAAAATCTGCACCTCCCTTTTACCCTCTTTTTCTTTTTAAATTAAGCCGTAAGAACTATTCTTACGGATAGTTCTTATTCTGTCAATAAGAATTGGGGTGGATACCTTGTGCATCACCATATCTAACCATCTATTCTAAGATACCTCTCACACAATATCTAAAATATGGGTAAAAGCATTGCATGTTTTACAATATGGATTTATTATGCCATCTGGTATTTTAAGCGTAGAAGATCGTGAGTAGGTGGAAGTCATGTAATCCAAAAGGTGCTGCACAGTCTCCTTTAATAAGTCACACGGATGTTTTGGCTTGGTTTTTATCCTCCCCTCCCACCCAGCACCTTTTGAGTCCATGACTGAGGAAGGACTATATTGCTCCCTCTCAGCTCCATCTCAGGCCACGCTTTACATAAAAACACCTTGGTGCCCTATTCTGAAATCAGTTTTTGCGTTAATCTGTTCCCACTCACCCCTGTGCTTCCCTCCTTATACCTTCTAAAACAGGTAACTACATTACAGAGCTGTTTTTTTAGCTATGTTAATTCAATCCATCATCAATTTCCCTAACCTACTCTATTTAACATATTATGCATAGGGGCTCATCTTCTTTTCAGCTCCTCCTGTTGTTCGGTGCTGACAGTTCCTATGCTTACCCTGAGAAGAATCTTTGAAAATGTTAAGAAATAATAGTTATGGAAGAAGTGTTTATTATTCAAGGATTTTTTTCCCATAAAAAATAATACACTTCTTCTCTGGCATTGCTCCAAATACAGTGCTTTGAACTTTGAAGTACTTATTCATTTCTACTACTGCTATTTTCTCTGCAGTAAGTAGTTATTATTTAATTTTGTATTATTTCAATTTATACCTCAGAAGGCATGTTTATACCTCAAGGTAAGTAGCAGTTGAATATGAGCAATTAAAATCCAACAAAGGTAGCTTTGTTTATTTACTTTAAAGACTTTCTAAACTTCTTAGTCTTCAAATAATCCCTAAGCAGTGTAGAAAATAAAACAGGATAAAAAATAAGGTATAATAATTACAGTTCCAGGTCTTTAATCTATAGTGAGTCAAGAGCACAGCTTTTATCAAATACTTGAGTCATTTATGCTCAATGGCTGGGCTTACATAGCATTAAGCCAAAACGAAATAAACTATGTTATGCCTTAAGGCAATGTGCGAACCTGCCAGCCACTGCTTATCCCCAACACTGAAGTAGATTAGAAAAAAGTTCAAAGGAGCCATTTCTTAAGTTCTGAGGCCAACCCAACACAAAGGAAAAGAATTATAGCAGAAAGGAAAATGATGTCACTTCTTGTGATAACATCAGCCTAAGTTGCATTCTCTGAAGCCTATCCTGTGATATATCTCCATGCTAATCTAACAAAGTGACAACCTTTGTTAGACAGGACAAAAGTCATATGAGGGTTGTAGAAGTGGCAGTAAGGAAGGAAGTTTCATTCTGGCTTTCAGCCTGAAAAGGAATAGATGTAACTCTGTCCAGGAAGTAGGCTTGTGGGTGGGGGGTGATACTTTCTTTCCATGCTTTGGTGGCAGTCAAGGATCATCTTATTAACCCTAACCTTTGCATCTGTTTTCTTATGGCTGGCTTTGGTTTGTCCATCCTATTCCCTGTAATACTGGTTTAAATAGATTTCAGTCGGTTATGATTGGAATGGCATATAAATCTTTTAAAATAAATAAATAAATATTTTTAAATGTAAACTATTTGCATATTTTAAAATGGCTTCATTGTGTTTTTAGGTATGGAAAGTCATACCTAAAAAACCTGGGAATTTCACTGAAAGGCTAAATCCCTCAAAAAATAAAATAGAAGAGAATATACGTAGTTCAGGGTTGAACTGTGGAATCCTTGGTACTCTCTGAGCTTGGTTGTTTGGTTGCAGATGTTTCATTACTCAGCTAGGTAACATCATCAGTGTGACTGAGTGTGGGGTTTTTTCCCTGTGTATATACAGTAATTTGCCCTGCCAGTGTTGGTGTGGGTGTAGTTTTCTCCTGGGTAGTTCCTTGATTAGGGTATTGTTTTCTGCTTGATTGTTAATCCCTCCTACTGGGGAACAAACTTAAAAATGCATAGACCACATATGAGCCTTTACTCTTTGGATCATGGCTGTCTGGTGTTTTATACTAATGCACATTTCATGGGGGGTAGGAAATGAAATACTGTCAGGGCAGAACATCCTATATTTCTCTTCTACTTTTTGAGAGCATTTTTAGTGCACTGATTAAAACTGGTTCTCATCATAAAATGAACCAAACATATATAATAAAGAGTATAATTTATTCTTAAAAGTTTTGAAGAACAAATTTGCAGAACATTTAAAACTTTGATCTAAAATTAAAATGTGCATATTGTGCCTGAACTGTTTAGGCAGATCTGTTCTCTGAAGTGTCTCTCCATGTGTGGGCTGTTAGTTTATTCTTTAGCTGAACAATTTAGACCATTCCTACCAAGGTACTCTCACTTTTTTGTAACAAAAAAAGTTATGTTCTTAAACTATCATAGCAACACAAGTTAAAGAATTGGAGGGAGTTGCATTTAATATTTAAGCTGCAATTTCCAGACCAAATTTATTTTCACTGTGGCCATGTTGTGGTGAAGATATTGCATGTCAATTTTAGGTGACATTTATATTTGATAAAATTTTGCCAAATAATTTGAAAAGGTCATCTTAATTTAAATGGCAGTGTTTTCATACCATATTTCAAAAGTTGTATCTAAGGGCTGAACTAGACACTTGATTGCAAGTCATGCTTTTTAAACCTGAGTCGCCTTCAAGGGTTGAAAAGAACTGGACAGAGATATAGCAGGGGAGTTTTACTGGACAGGAATAAGAATTTTATATCATCTCTTATATTCAGATTTTCCTTCCCAATCCTTTACATGGTCATTAGGGAAGGGGCAAGTGATGAAAATCTGTTGCACGATCATGATGCAAACTCTGCTCTTTATGGGCTTGCAAGCTATCTCACAATGGAAGTACAAAAGGATGAAGCTTGTATTGTACCATCACCACGCAAGTTTCATCATGTTGGTGTCACTTTGGCTAGCTATGGATGCCTATGCTCCATCTCTACCCATGAGATGGAACCCCACATGGAGAGTAAACAGCTGTTGGAAAGAAATTCATGCAGATGATGGTGAGAGTATTAAAATTGCCATCTTATAGGTTCACCATCCTGGAATCTAAGACAGATGTTCCAGTCCCCTCCTGGCATCTTCATTAAGGCTGTAAATTCTGAACTCTATCTCAGGAAGTCTGAGAGATCAGTGTCCTCTTGTCCCCCTGATGACATCACTTGAAGGCACTACTCATTTTGTTTTACCATGCAGTTAACTTTGTGTGGAGAGGAAACAGGGATTGTTTTATGTTTCAGTTGGCCTCCTTGAATTGGAAGTCAACCATCCACTAAAGGAAGTTTGTGTAGTTGTCCTGCACAATTAATATTGTGGGAATGAAGAGGAAGATGGTGGAGCATATAATATTAATTGCATGAAGAAACAACTGCACTAATTTCTTCACAAACCAATTTAATGTTTGTTATTAATTTGCAGAATTACTCTTGTAAAACATTTGAAAACTAAAGTATACCTTTGTCTAAAAATTAACAGAATAGCAAAGAGTCTTAAACAATCCATTAGTGATTTATTCTCCAATTTTTAGTTTTCTGACCAAAAGAACATTCATAAAATGCACCTCTTAAGCATTATGGGTGCTGTAGTTCCCTTTTATCTGTGCATTGCTTTTGATGGACATTGTTTCCACAGTAGTATATACTCTTATGAAACCTGTGGCTTTAAAGGACAGGTTGAAAAAGTAATTCTGTGGAAGATAATGAAAAATGTGAAAGGTAGGATATCTTTATTTATGCTAGGAAGTATGCCAGGAAGCCTGGCCCTTAATAAGATTATCAGAAGTACTCCAGGGATCAAAGAATGAATAACTGACTCAATGAATTAACAGATTAATTTCAATTCTGAACCAAGGTAACGATAGGGGAGGATTAACTCCTGACAATAAATACAGTCTTATGTATTTAAACTTATATACAAGGGCATTTAAGTCAGGGAATATGTGTTCATAGCAGGTACCTTTTCTCTTTAGAAATTGCTTACAATTTTAGCATCTCTATTTGTTCTCCCAGTCATGACTCTAAGGACGCCAACTTCCATCTTTGAAAACAAAAGCAGTTGGCAAAACACCCACATCACAACTCTATAAAATCAGTTCAAGGGAAACTCCAGAGTGTGGTGGTTATTCATAAACCCCATGGCATTGCATCATTTTTCACAGCTTCCCCCCACCCCCCTTCACTTGTATGCTTGTTTGTCAAATGGGAACATCTCATTCTAAATACTGAGTGTAACTTGGAAGAAATAGGAAGGTACACATAATTTGACATCAAGAGAAAAAGAATTAGGAGAGAGCACAGAAAATAGCAAAAATAATTTAGAATTGGAACAAAGAAGAGTTTAAAATGAATGAAAACTAAAAACAGCTGAGACATTGAACTGCAAAATACAGGATTTATAACAGGAGGAAATTGCTGGGTAAACAAAAACTAAAATAGTAAAAGGGACAATTAATTATAGTGTCTGAGATCTGATATATTTCATAATGCTTCAAGCTATCCAGATGTGGTAGATAAACATTTATTAAACTCCCACAATTATTTTCAACCAGTCCAAAATATTTTATGGAAGATTAACATGATTGCACAGAAATTATCCTCTGTTGAAGTAGCCTAATAGTTTATATAATTCAGAAGTATTTTTAAATTCTACTTTTTTAAAAATAGAGTGGGGCTCCTTGTTGCTTTATGGGGAGAAATCAGACCATCCAAACTCTCCATCTTACATGCTAACTTCTCCTCTCATCTTGGGCATAAAAGTAACAAGGTGGTAATGTCTTTAACCTCTGTTATACTTTTCCATGTCAGAAGAAGCTATCTTACTCTTTTTTAACAACTTACTGTAGTTCATATGTTGTTTGATGTTTTATACAGTATTTTGGTCTATGATAATAAATAAACAAACTTGAAACTTTTCAGGAACAGCATGAGATAAGGGATGTGGTAGACAGAATAATCTTGTTTAATTTGTTGTTGTTAAAGGATTCATATTTCATTATGAGTTCCTGCATAGTTCACTCATTCCATACATCCACGGTTCCCAAACTGTGCATTGCAACAAACTCACAGGGGCATTGTGGGGTATTTTACATTTTTGCAATGCCCATTTGTGTCATCCTATCTTTGAGATACTAAAGGTATTGTGAACCGAGAGTGTTTGGGAACCACTGCCCTGTATGGAAAGAGCCAAGAGATAAGAAAGCTTTATTTTGGATTGATATATCTGTCTAGAAAATAAAATGATGAATGAAGAGATCCAGAATTTTATTTATCTTCATATAGCTTTCTTCCAAACACATATAATTTCTTCTCATCATGTTATCTGTACAACAACCTGTGCAGTTAGCTTGAGAACTAAATCTCTAGTGGGGTTCATGGGTGAGCAGGTACTTGAACCCAAATTTCCTGAGCCCTAATCTGACTCCTCAGCCATTATACTCTCAGCTAAAGTCTCGTTGATACAATCCATGGAATAATTTGAGAATTTTCTTAAAAGTTCATATATGGCAAAAACCATTGTATCTGTTTTGAATTCCAGTTTCAAAATAACCCTATAGTGGCATTAATGTAGTTATCAGGAATTAATATATCTCATTGCTTCTCTCTGGAATGTAATTACTACTTTGGTTCTCTCATGAATTAAAACGCAACCATTAATGTCTGTTTGCCTTTTCCCCTTTATTGATATAGGGCAGGGGGAAAAGCTAAAGAAAACGTTTCCTTTTGCTCAGATGTTGGACTATGATACAGACATCCAGTGAATACACATTCATTCTCAGAGACAATGCAGTATGTTTTGGTGAACCTTCATATTGTGGGTATCAAAAAATGAACAGCAGCAACAGTGAACATAAAACAAGCATGATGTGATGAACGCAGAGGGTAATTTTTGTCTACGGACAAGTGGCCTTTTGTTGCTATGACACAGATTCATTCTTAATGGGCTGTTTCTCATACCCAAGTACAGGCTACACTAAGCATTATGCCAAATGACACATAAAATTCCTGCTGGGATCTAATTAATGGGATTTTCCCCTGCCAAACTGTTTGCTTATCATGATCCTTAACTAGGCTATAGTGATTCTTAATTGGGGTTCTTCAACATTACATATCAAAAGGCAGTGGATTTTTGTGTATATAAAGCTTGGGGGAAGCAGAAAATCTCAGTAGATGGGAACACAGAATACTCTGTTCTCCAAAGAATTTCTTTCAAAAGATAAAAAGAATTAAAAACTTTGCATTTCTTGTGGAATATGGTTTTGGCCATGTAATTCCTTAAAAACAGCAACAATACAACAATAAGCCTTAGGATTTGTATATAGAATTATAAACATAATCTTATATATCAGTCTTCCTCCCATATAGCACATTCCAGATGTTTTGGGTTCAACTCCAGAATTCTGAAAATTGTAGTCCAGACACATGTGAAGGCCTCTACTTTGGAGAAAGCTGCTCTATGTGATTTTTTTAGAAGTTCCACTAAGTTCAGCAGGATTTTTTTTCAACATTGACCCAAGTTTTTTAAACTGTTAATTCTTAATTAGATGGAAGAATCCATATTAAGTTGTGTACATAATGCAGTTCTATCAGAATGTAGACAAGCAGCATGTTAAGATATTAGCCTCAGGTCTCAGCTTCCACAGTATGCAAGCAACATGCCAATCTCAGTATTTTTGCCAAAATATGCTATTGTACAGTAGATCCAAAATCAGAGACTAGTCTTCAGCAGAAGATTAACCAACAAGTAACCGGTGCAAAATAAATCTTATGAAATAATAAAAATAATAGAATAAATTATCAAACAGAAATAATGAAAAGGAGGATAACCAACCCGAAGCCTAGAAGAAGTAAATTTTCTCTGTGGTAGACTTGCATCTACCTCAGTGCACCAGCAGCAACTGCTTTGGGGGCAGTACACTTTGCTGCTTGTCCAGTGGCATTGCCTGGGGTAGGCATGACTGACTGCTTTGTGATGATTTATTTGTATTTGTGGGGTAGTATTGGACATTAATCTGTCACTTGTGGGAAGATCTTTGGTCCGTGTCAGTGTGTGCTTGTCTTGGTTTTCTGAGGCATTGAAAGCTTGTTCTGAAATCTTCATGTCATTTATACAAAATATAATGGAGAGCAAGGATCTCAGCAGACAAAAAAAATTATGCTGTTTGACTTCCTGAATCAGACATGATTCAGATTAGAAAAGGGGAAATAAACTAAACCCAGATTAGGAAAGGGGAAGTAAAAGTGTCTTCCTTGATGAAGGTTTGCTCAGCTTTGCTGTAACTCCGAACAGATCCAATCCAGATTGAAACCATCTGTCTTAACAACACACTTTCAACAGTAAGAATTTTTGAGAAAAAGAGAGTGTACCACAAACCCCTCTCACATGTGGCTTGAGATAAGAAGTATATCTTTATAAACCTTTTTTTCTCCTCTTTCTTACCCTTATAAACTGAAAAATATGCCTGCCTACTTGCAATTATAAACTTCCTTGAGAGCCTTTTTGGGAAAAGTGCAGTGTAAAAATGCTTCAGAATAAATACGTAAGTAAAGGTTACTTTCAATCTGATTCATTAAGCCCATATTTCTTTGCAACCCAGCAGGAATTCATTGCTTGTAAAAGACAAATTGAGACAAGTAAGTTTAAGATCAATAATGGAAAGAAAGTGATGGAAGAGAAGAGATCCATAAGATAACACACAGAAACACTTCCTTGAGTACATATTTGTCAGCTAGAGAACCCTAACACACTGCTAAAAAATACATGTTAATTTCAAAATGTATATTAAGGAATATATATTAAGGGAAGCTGGATTGGAAGAAGATGAGTGTGGTTTTAAAATTGGAGGAAGAAACATCAATAACTTGTGCTATGCTGATGACACTACCCTGATAGCCAAAAATGCAAAGCATTGGCAAGCCCTAGTACTAGAAGTCAAAGAGCACAGTGAAAAAATGGGACTAAAATTAAATATAGAGAAGACCCAATTAATGACCACAGGTAGAACAATCTACCTTAGAACTGACAGTGAAGATATTGAGGTGGTGTATAGCTTCTGCCTTTTAGGCTGAACCATTAACAGTAAAGGACCAAGCAGTCAAAAAAACATGCCGCAGACTAGCAGTCAGAAAAGCAGCCATGAAAGCCTCGGAAAAGATATTCAGATCCTGTGCTGTATCTATACCTACAACATCAGAATCATGCAAGCCATGGTATTCCCTGTGATACTCTATGGAAATGAAAGTTGGACTTTAAAGAAGCAGGATAGGAAGAGTATTAATGCTTTTGAACTTTGGTGTTGGAGAAGACTCCTGAGAATATTGTGGACACCCAAGAGAACAGCCAAGAACTGATGGATCATTGAACAAATCAATCCAGAGTGCTCACTCAAGACATAAATGACCAGGCTCAAATTATTCTACTTTGGATACATTATGTGAAGACCCAGCTCTCTGGAAAAGGCTGTAATGCTGGGAAAGGTAGAAGAAAAGAGAAGAAGAGGACAACCGGCAGCAAGGTAGATACTCAGTTACAGAGGTGATGAGTGCACCGTTGGGAGACATGAAAGAACAGGTTAGGAATAGATTGCCTTGGAGAAAAATCTATCTATGTAGTCAGTAGGAGTCAAAAACGACTTGATGGTACATAATCAATTTCAAAATGACCCAGAATGCAGGACAAAAGGTTGGGGGAAAATACCTCTGAGCCATGATTAGCACAGAAGCAGGCCTTGGATTCATATCCCTCTGTTGCAGCCACAAGCCACTGTAGCTAACAGGCAAATCAAAGCAGGATACTTTAGGCAAGATATTTGCATCAGAAATGCAAAAGGCAGGTCTGGGGATGTTGAGGGCCTAATTCTATTTAGCAGAATTATTAAGGTTTTTACCCAAAATGAGAAACAAATTGCCTCAGTGAACAGCAAATGGGCTCGAAGAGCTAAAAACCCAAATACTAACAAGTGACGAATGGGCAAGCAATACAGACTGTTAAAATAGCAACAGTAAAGGGATGAAGTGGGGTGGGGGTGGGGGATCAAAAGAGAAAGAATAAATATACAACAAAATAAAAAGCTAAAAAAAGGGGGGGGTAGTCCCACTGCATATCTGCATACTCTTGGTGGGGAAGAGGAAGGAGAACAGCATACACAGTGCTCGATTTCTTTGTTCTAATGGAGAAGGGATAGAAGTCCAAGCCCCTAGAGGTGATCTCAACATCTCAACCATGCACATGTGCACTGTTGCATTTAGGTTCAGGTCTGCTCTCAGCCACAGAAGCTTCCTGGGTGATTTTGGGCCAGTCATTCTCAGCCCTACCTCCCTCATAATGTGGTTGTTATGCAGAAAAAGATATGAATCCTTGAACTCCTGGATGAAAGGTGAGAGATAAGTCTAGTAAATAACAATAACGCCTCAGCAAACATAAAAGGCTGATAGCATCACTTTAACCCCCAAAGGCTCCACAATAATTCCGTTTTTAAAGGCAATGATGTTGAAGCCAATTTGTTGAATTTGTCAAGGGAGGCTATTCCATAGCACAGGTGCATGTCCAGACAAGAAACACCTGCAAACCTCAGTGCTTTTACCATGGGAAAATGGGGGACTGATAGCTGTTTCTCCTGCAATTTCCAAATCAGGCAGGTTGATTAGGGTTGGAAAAAACGATCCTGCAAGAACATCTAAATAAAAAATTAAAATTAAAAACATATAATCATTAGCTTCTTATTGGACCTGAAAGGTAAATGCTGTTATAATCAGTGAAATATAACAAAGATGGCAGGAAGCAAGGTAAAATTGTGTCTGCTACCTCCAGAACTCTACACAAGGATGTAGGAGACCATAAAATATCTGTAGAACTTTACCAAATTAACTACATAAAAAAGGAAAAGATAATATTTAGCAGGAATGTTGAAATATGTAAACAGTTGGTTACAAATAAATAACTAATAAAATAAATAGAAATGTGTTTTGCTTTACTAAGATATTGTATTCATTTATAATATTAGTCATCTCACTAAAGCAGCTGTACCTTTTTGGGAGTGGGGAGCTTATGTAGAAGCTTTAAAAAGCTGCAGCTGCTTTAATGAAGTGCTTGTGCAAGTACTGAAGCAATTTTTTCAAATCATGTTTGAAGAGTGCAGACCTCTGCTATTTTTACCCATCTTTTAAAATGGAAGATTCCCAAGGCCAATTGCAAATCAAAATTTAATTTTAAGTCTTACAAAATTACACAAATGCTTTCACATGAATTAATTAAAATAAAATGAGAATTAAAATACTTCCATCAAAATTCACCAAGAAGGTACAGCTAACAATCAAATTCAAGTACTTCAAGTAGAGACAAGGAATAATCAACCAAAACAAGGTTATCAACTGTATGTTTGCTTCTCCCTAAAGTAAAGACTCAAACAGGGTTAAAATGCATAGAATACATAGTGTCAGAACATCAGGAATATCATGCAGAATGCTATTTAATGAAAGGACAACCACAAAAGTCTGTTTTGCTTGAGCAGTCCCAATTCACTCGTAACAGTTGAAAGACTCCATGAGTTTATAGGAGCTTGAGTTCATGATAATGTTTTTGGATTTTTCAGTCCTTCCTTCCTTCCTTCCTTCCTTCCTTCCTTCCTTCCTTCCTTCCTTCCTTCCTTCCGTCCTTCCTTCCTTCCCTCCCTCCCTCCCTCCCTCCCATAGGTGCATCAATTCTTGATGAAGTTTTCTAGGGGAAATATATTACAAAATGATCTCCTTTCCAATTGTTTTGATGATTCAATGCAAACTATAAAATAGAAGAAGTTCTCCCTAATTTAGACTGAGTAGGACTAGGATGTAACAGCATGCTGAATTGCCTAATATAATTCACTCTATGGTTTTAAACTTAACAATTATACACCAATTCTGAAATATTCTGCTCCTTTTAAGAGACAACAAATTATGAGTTTGGGGATGATAGCAACATAATGAAACATAGTGGTCTGTGGTAGTCAATTTTTACAGTTTTTGAAAGAATGAATCTTTCTTCCTTCAGCTGCTGATATCAGATAATACCAACTGCAGTCTTTGTTGGTAACAGTCACAGCAGAATTAAAAAACTCTGAAGATGAATATATAATCTTATCTTTACTTAGCATTGCTCTCTCAGCTGCCTTGTTAGTCTGTTTCTGAGGCCAGAGGCAAGTCCAGTGTATAAAAGTGCTCTCTAAAGTTCAATTGTCATAAAGTGCAAGATACAATATCAGAAAACTTCTAAAATTACTCTGGTTTTTAACACATTATTATTTTCCCCCATTGGCTAAAAAAATGAATTATCTTATTACTTCCATTAAAAATTACTTTAGCAAAATCACTTCATTGATGAAGACTGGAAATGTTCTGTCAAAAAAAAAAAAAAAAAAGATATATTTTCCCAACAAGCAAGAAGGTGGATCGCTGATTATTTTGGTGGGGAAATTCATGTGGTTGGGAAGAATGAACAGT
Organism: Python bivittatus; assembly: GCF_059951505.1. Lineage (NCBI taxonomy): Eukaryota > Metazoa > Chordata > Lepidosauria > Squamata > Pythonidae > Python > Python bivittatus. Next base: position 11,396,417 of record NW_028277030.1, on the reverse strand, counting down.
TTATGGTTACCTATGACAACTTGTATTTCATAAGTATTGTTCTGATTTTTGTCCAGTGAAATAAGAATAGATCCTTCCTTCTTTGTGGAGACATAATTATTTAGGGAAAAAATGTAGAGATCATTGCCTTTTGCAGCTGGAAATCTTTTATACCACAAAATATACAAGTATACCTTGCAACCATTGCAATACCTTGTTATACATTTCACTAGATTAAAAAGATCAAGTAATTACCCAGACCCATGCATTTCTAAAAATGCTTGCAGTTGTTGAGGATCCAGATGTTTATTAACTCCTTGGTGCCACCAAGCACACAGTGTAAAACAGGAATGTAGTATTGCAGTTTAAATTGGGCAATAAACCAAGAAGAGAACGTATAATAGTGTAATTAAGGTCATAATGAAGGTGAAGGGATAACCTGATAAAAAGAATTCTTCAGTTTGCAATTTGATATTAAATTGCAACACCTACAGAATGGCAAGACCAGGGACAAAGTTTTAAATGCTAATTAAACATAAGTTGCAGAATGAAACAAACAGCAATCAGGGAGAAGGTAATAAACTTGATAAAATTGGAGAAACAAAAATGTGTAAAGAAAAAATGCAGCACAATTACAATATACCCCCTGGAAATAATTAGGAATAATTACAAAAGCAGCTAATAACATAAAGGATTTCTTCAATATTTTGACAATAATTCACCAAGCCAGCCCTGATCCCTTTTGTTATTGTTACATGGAATGTGGCTACACACCATCAGCACCTTTTCCAAATAATTGATGTAAATAGTGACATTTTCAGTGATGTATTTTCTTGATAACTCAAACATTCAGCATCGCTTTTAATTTATATGGATGGGATATTAGGAGTATTGCACAGTAAAATGTAGCTGAATCATGTTTTGAGTCTGTGGGGAAAAAATGGGATCAGTGCTAATGTTAAACAGGCAGAAATCATAGGATTCTCTCTTTTGACCATTCTTTGAAAATCTTCCACACTCTTTCTTTTTAAGCACAGAGGGTAAAAGGGTTGCTTTTCAGAGACAAGGAAGGTCTGGAAAGTGATTGACTTGTTTCAGGTGCTGTCAGAGGTTCAGGCGGGGCATGGCAATACATCTCTAGAAACTGAAGGAGCACTCTGGAGCTAGCCATTGATGAATCCAGGACAAGAATCAAGCCCTAATAACAGAGCCAATCTGTGAGTGCAGAAACTAACAATCCAGTAACAGCCCCAGGATTTCAATCTAAAGTCCCTTTCTGCTGCCTTTATATGGCAAAGAATTTCTTGCAGCTCGTTTCTCAGCCTTAGAAGCAGAGGATAGTTGCACTGTGTTTTGGATAACAATCCTGTCTTGTGTCAGGGTCTTTCCTTTTGGCCTTGGCAACTTTAGCTCTCACACTTGGGAGCAGGTAATGGGACCATATAAACAGAGGAGAAAAGTGGCCTTGAAATAGCTCTCCAGAAGACTAAGAGATACCAGGCCTTCAGGTACATCTGTATGACTGAAAGTACTGTAAGGTAGAAAGAGATCCTCCTTTTCACATCCTTTGTGCTTATACCTCAAGGGAAGCATTGGGAGAAGAAAGGTAGAGAAGAAAGGTAGAGTTTTTCTTTAGATGTTAATCTGAATCAAGATGAAATGGGGGAAGGTGTCTCTGAAGAAGCTCTTATAAAGCTTTTTTCTCTGAGCCCAAGATAGCCTGGCTGGTATCTCCTCACTGGACTTGGAATTTGCAAGGCACTTTGAAAACACAAACAAATGTATTTTAAATTGTAACTTGGATCAGCATTTGGTGAAAAGAAAATAGATTTTGTTAATTGGCAGTATTTGCAGTGGGCTACTATATTCATGAAAATGTGGGCAAATTCAGCCTAATACAAAATGGTTTAAGGTAAGAAAAAATAAGATTGGATCCATGGAAACTAGGGGATTGAGGCCATTGGGGTGGGGGGGGGGGGAGAAAAGTGGTAATGATAACACAGTGAAGTGTCATAATATCACATTACAAAGTTTCTTTCACTCACTAGTGAGTATACTATAAAAACATAGGTCTGTAAAGTACTGACTCTCCTGTGTCTTCTGAAGCCAAGACATTCACTTTTTTTTTTAAGTTCTTAATAATTTGCTTGAGTTCAAAGCCATTCTTTTTTTTTTTTTTTTGCCATCAAGAGAAAAGAAGAAAAAATGATTGGGTGAAATTATTGTTTTAGTAAAAAAAATATTTAATTTTAAAACAAAAATAACTTTAAAATCTCATTTAAGAAACTGTGTTATCTTAATTTTATGGTTTATAGTTCTTGGATATTCCACATAGTTTTTTTCTGCTTAAAATTTTTTTATTGCTGGCACTGTAGAATAACAATCTAAATTGCCCAAGGATCTATTTTTCTTCCTTATCCATAGAAGCCTTTTCTCCTTGGGCTCTTTTTCCAGTATCAGAACCAATGCATAAGTTAATCTATTTCTAACTGAAAAGCGGATTGTAAATTTCCAAACTGAATTTTAAAAATGCAATATTCTTTAATACCATCTGGTAAAGACTTTATTCTAAATTAATATGAATGAAATTGTCCCCAAATAATGTTGAAGTCAGGAAATGCAATATGCAAGAGAATTTATGCCCCCCCCAATTATAGTCCAATATATTGTGCAAACTAAAGAGAAATGGTTTAGTTAGTTCATAGTCTACTTTTATGTTGTTTGCTCCTATAAGCTGAGAACAGCAAAAATATAATTGGGTCACTAATTAAATGTCAGGCATAAATTGTCTAGTAAAATTGGAAGTTAACCAGTTATAAGAACATTTGTGACTAGATAGCTACTATGGCTCAAGAGATCCCAAGTAGCTAATCTGGCTTTAAATATCTTGCCCTTTCCTATTCATCCTTTATTTCCATTATTATTTGAAATGTAATAACCAAGATCATTTCCATTTTGTCTAACTGGAATTCATATAGTAGTCTGTTTAATGATACTTTTATGAAACTGTGTTGCTGATAATCACTTAATGTTCAGTAAATGAATTGGAAATTTTATTAATGTTATTACTTTTTAGATGTACTCCCTTTCAGTTATGTGCAGGTGTATATAAATATGTGTAAGTAATCCTACTGAATTCAGACTGTAGCTAACTCACAGCCACTGTAAGACTCACTGATTGCAATAAATCTAGTCTAAGACCTAACTTTGGTTTGAAACTACTGTCCCAGCTAAACCAAAAATATAACTCATAAAGCAAGTACAGCTTAAGATACATCTTCATTTTCTCATTTTAAGATTTTTATCAGTGGAAAAGAATTTATCCGTGTTTCCTAAAACTGAAATCATGGTTAAAAAGCTCACTTTTTAAATCTGGTATATGTATTTATTTTATTCTTCTGGACCAGCTTGAAGCCAGTTTTTCCATGCTTGTTTTACAAATAAAATTAAGAATAGAACCAATTGTTCTTACCTGAAGTGCTTTCAAGGCAAAGGTTTTCAAAACCATAGCCTGTAAGTCCTATTGAGGTGGTCCACAGAAAATTTGCCAAACAATTGACAACTCTATTTAATATCAGATTTGATTTCCCCTTTTCTCCTGGCTTCCTGATACACTGATGAGCTACAGGAGTTGACCCGGCAAGTAAGATGTCTAAAGTGCAGGTAGAAGGAAACTTGACTCATATTCAAGTTGAAGCTTAATGCTTTGGTGAGTCATATTGCAAAACAGCAGCCCCATAAGTTCAGTGATTGCTACTATTTCAGGTTGTGAGAGGCTGAATCAATCTTCTAACTTCTCCTGGACTTCTATAACAACATATTCAGAGATTGATTGATTGATTACATTTGTATATCCACCCATCTTAAAACAACTCTGTGCAGCTTACACTATAAAACAATATAAAACCAACAGCCATAAAACTAAAACAGAAGAACCTGGTGCCACAGACACACTTCTCTGCTGCACCCACATACTTGTCCCACCCTGACCTTGCCCTATCCCAACACCTGGGGGAAGGGCCAGGCTTGTTGTGATGCTTTTAATTGTTGGTATGGTGTGTGGGGATAAAATCTCCATCTTGGGAGGCTCTGAATGGCATCAGTGATACTGAGTCAGTTATAGAGTAATACCTGCTGAAAGGTTAGATTGGCTGTTTCAGTTTGGTTCAGTTCAGTTTGAGGACATGGAGAGGGCTGCTTGGAGCGATATGGTCCAAAGCTTGTCCTCTGGATTCTTGCTCAACTTGGTTTGCAGCTTCTAGTCAAGATGGTATCAGAGACATGTTAGTTAATGGATCTTTGAGGAAAGGCAGGCTGCCTCCTTTTTACAAGAGGCGATTATTATATTACTTTTAAGAACCCTGCACTGGATCCCTCAGAAGTGTGCAATTAAAGGCCAATCGCTAACTTTCCATGCCTGGGTGAGGTAATCAAAAGAGTGGTAGATTTTCAACTGAAGGCAATATTGGTGGAAGTAGATTGTTCTTTCAAACTAGCTTCAGAGCAGGTTAAAGTTGCAACTGATGGATAATTTTTGTTAGGGGATCAACAAAATAAGTGTGACTCTGTTGCTGCTTCCCAAGTCTCTTGGTGATTTTTATTACTGGCAGTGGATTGCAATAGTATTTAATCTATCTGTCCATTGCTATCATCATCTATGATGTCTTTCTGACTTCTGGGGAACAAAAAGTGAACTGAAGACAGCTCCACAAAAAGCAGAGTCAACAACCATGGTGGAATGAAGAATCAGCAAGTAGAAAGCAAAATATTTTAACATTGGACATATTGAAGGATATTTTTGAACAATGGACCCAGAAGTTATTTTAAGAGCGTCTGCCTCTGTAGATAGACCGTGTTTAAAAGATGCTATGAAATCAGAAATACATGAAATTTTTAAATGTTTATAAATATTGTATCAGTTGGAGTACAACAAAGGGGAAGTTAGAAACTAAATATTTATCTACAATGTCTTTAGTAGTTTTTCTTCTTTCTCCTTTTTTTAAAAACGGTACCTTTAGTAGAGACTTTGGCATTCAGCTCAGAAATTCAAAAATATCTTTAAATCCTTTTCCTTATTGTTAAAAAATAACTTAATATAGTTTGTTTTTTTATAGTTAATTCCTCATCAGTGATATACTGAATACTAAAAAAATGGATTGACATTGAATCTAGTCAAGATGGACTAAAGGATGGGAGTTAAAAGGCAGTACATTTCCATATGAAGAATGGGGTCACACTCTTCTAGAACAGCAGAGAAATGATCATTTGGTACTTCTGGATCTGAATCTCTAGTTCCCAACTTCTGACAAGGCCAGAAGCAGCTTTTAACCAGTTTCTGATGATTCTGCTATATCCTTTGCTGGGAGAAAGTAACCTTAAAACTGTGGTACTCTGGTAAACTCCAGGCTTCACTTTTGTTAGGTGCTCTAAATAGGGTGGTTGTTATATCTGGTCTGGAGCCATCAGTAGGTACAGAATTCAACCAGCTTGAGGACTCAGGAAGAACTCATGGAAACTGTATTACACCTATAGTAAAAACACTGCAAATGTGAATGTGTTTCTGGGTGAAATATAAAGCCTTACCTTTAAAGCCCTTGATGGCTTGGCTCTAGGCTACTGGAAAGCATATTTCTTTCTATATGATTCTAGCTGCGGGTGGGCAAGGGAGTGGTCAGACTGATGTCAGCAGTATCACAGCGTACAACACAAGCCCCTCCCTTTTCTACGTGCATCACAATGTTGCATGTACTGTCAAAAGCAACAGACCCTGCAACTCGGTGTCCTAATGCTGCTTTTTTCATTCTATTGAAAGTAGCAAGTTTTTGCAGATGCCACTGATTTCTCCCTACTCACTAAGTAGGTTTTGAGTAGACTTGTCTTAGTGCAACTCAGGGTTGGGCCTGCTTGATTTGAGTTGAAGGACCTACACTTTCCATTTGATGTTTAAAAACCCGAAAAAATATCTTATGAAACAGGCTTTGAGTTGTTGATCTTCATTGTTTAAATATCCCAGGTTTTAATTTTAATTTTGTGGTAAGAGGTCTCAGTAATTGGCAGTATAATAAGTTTAATAAATTTCTAAAACATTTTTTAGGTAGAGCAGGCTATTTTCATCTTTTCATATGCTCATTGTGTTATGTTAATGTTGGTATTATTATTTTCAACAACAAATTATTTCCAAGTGAATGGGTTTAATATTAGGGAAACCATAGCCAACTGCACATTATTCTTGAGTTATGGAGGAGGTATGATTTCAATCAGTTTAAAATATGAAACTGTACTTGTTCTGAAAATTTTTTAAGGGTTAGCAAAATTCTTCCCCCTCCATCCTCTTCCCATATCAGGAATTTAGAATTCAGTTATAATGCATAGAACTGCAGAGGAGTTGAGGGTGGGGGAGGAATGGAAGGTAAAGTTTAGTTGTGAGCTCGGTGACCACAGTTGAAATGCTGCAACTTGGCATGAACCAAGGGAGGGAGGCAGGAAAGCCTGAAGTTCCTAGTCCCACCACTGAATATGTTTAAATATATTTATAAAATATATATGTTTAAATATATATGCAAGATGCAGGGAATGTGCTTTTCAAATGCTAAGCCGAACACTTATATAAGATTACAAAATGAATATTTTAAGACCAATTTACTTGGTCAGTTTTATAACTGATCATAATGACTGTAAAACAGTCCCTTGATTTGATGAACTTGTTATGGTGTGCTTCCTGTTTAACCCGTTAAATATTTTATTGTACATATTTTACTATCTAAATATTTTATAGTAAGGCGATATTAAGCCTGCAATCCTACAGCCACTTACCTGGAAATTAGTCTATTGATCTCAATGGGACTTATTTCTGAGTAGGCAGATCAAACTTGTTTTCAGTCTATAACAGGTTTGCATGTCCTTGTATCTCTGTTTCTTGCTTAGTTTTGGCCTTAATCCAGAGTGTGTACTTATTTTTTTCAAAAATAAATTTGCACACCTTTTAGTAACATGACCATTTTATACACAGGCTGACATAAAATTTGGTTTGCCACATTTTCTCCAAAGAAAGATAATCTGGAATATGTGATGATCCTCCTACCACCACCAAAAAGGAAAAGTACACAAACACATGGATGCAGACACACAAACAAGGGGGGGGAAAAAAACCGTGCAATGCATGGCTTCTCTACCTAGTTGGAGGTTGACAACTCTACCTGAAATCTATCTTGGAGATTTCCCCACCACAATAAATTTGTGCATGTGACCCAACCATCTATGTGTGTTCAGATATACAGTATCTACCCCCCCCCAAAAGCTCCACTCCAAAAAGTGCGGCATAAGGATATACAAACATACATATATGCATACATAAATAAATAAAGTCTGATTAAAGTTAATAGCCTGTACAATAAGGTGCCTCTCTTATAAAATTAATTAATTTCCCATTTGCACTCCTACACACAGCTTCACACCAGCACAGAATGTGCACTCACACCATACACCCACACACATACGCTCACCAACTTTTCAGCTGAAACAGCAGTTAAGAAGAAGAAAAGAGAGGGAGGGGAAGGGTTAGGGAGAAGGAGAGAGGAGGAAAAGGAAGGGAAAGGGAAAGGATATTGGATGGAGATGAGGTGAGTGGAAGAAATCACTGGACGAGGAAGGAAAGCAAAGAGAGTTTTGAAATTAACTAAGCAAGTAGCCCCTCTGAAACTTTACAGGCATCCTCACTTTTCAGCAAAATTAGCTAGAGTCATTTCTACCTTTTGTCCATTCCATTGCTTTCAGTAGCTTCTTGTTTTGTGGACGAATGTCAGGACCCCTTCAGTTCACAGATAATTCACAAGTAATAATTTGAAGGCGAAGAACCATCTTCTTATTGGATATATATCCAATACGCCACCCAGAGTTACTTTGTGGGTGAGATAGGCGGCTGTATAAATGTGACAAATAAATATATCATATATTTTGGTATGCATTTTATATGAAAGATACATTTCCCCCCTGAATGTATTAAATTTTTAAAGCAGACACATGCACGACAAAATTAGAAAAAGTGGCAAATAGGGAAAAGAGCTGCATTCTGATCTGCACCTGATTTTGGGAGACAGGAATTCCATTCACTTCTGAAGCAAACAAACCCTTGAGTATCTGTAGATCTGAGCAGAGATGCAGAGAACTGAGCTGTGTCTTTTAGATTAGAAAATATTGTCACATTTCTTAAAGAGATAAAATATATAGAAGATTGTCTTATTTGCTGACTCCTGTTGCTTTACTTTTTTTTCTCTTTTCATTCCCTTGCCAACAATGTTCTAATAATTTTTTTTCCATCTAGATTACTGAGAATACCATTTCAGTAATACCTCTCAAAGCTTAGTCATCAACTTAAATTCAGAAAGCTGGAAAACTTTAGAAGTGGTATCTAAGCATCATTGCAGGCCTTGCCTTAAAGTATTTCTCTTTTGTTATATACACTTTCCAGATATTTCATTCATATTATCCAACATATTTGCTAAACATCCAAACCAGACTGCTCACATTCCTGTATCTCAATAATACAAATTAAATGCATATTTGCTTCTAAGTCTCAACTTTTTTTGGCAAACCTAAAAATCTCTTTAAACCTTTTGAAAGAGGTATTTCCTCTTCCTGCTAGTATAATAAATAACATTTTTTCACACCCAAATCCCTCAAGAATATCAAGTCTTTCTACAAGGATAAATTGAATTGGGGGCGGGGGGGGGGAGTCCATTTAACTGCAGAGTCCTTGGGGCTCTCTGAGCTTGGTTGTTGGCTTGCAGACATTTCATTACCCAACTAGGTAACATCATCAGTGCTGATGAGTGTGAGGTTTGCTCCCTGTTTATATATAGTAGCTTACCCTGCCAGCGTTGGTGGGGATTTGGTTTTCTCCTTGGTAGTTCCTTGATTAGGGTATTATTTTCTGCTTTACTGTTGTCAGGTGTTCATCCCTGCTTATCTGAGTGTTGGCTGCTGGAGAGGATGTGTTTTGTTTCCTTCTTACTTGTTTATTGTCTGTTTTGAATGATGTGTAAATGTGGTTTATCGTTATGTGTCTATTGATGGCTGATTTGTTGGAATGCCAAGCTTTCAGGAATTTGCTAGCATTTGGGGATTTAGCTTGGTGTAGGATGCTCACAATTTCCCAATTGAAACTATGGTTGAGTCTGTCCATGTGTTGTGGGATTAGAGTTTTCATCATGCCTTCTGACTGCTAGTTGGTGTTCATGGATGCGCTCTGCTAGTCTTCTGCCTGTCTGTCCTACACAGTGGCTGTACAGACATTATACCATGTGCTATAAATGACTCCTGTTTTTTTTTCCTTCTTGGGTTACTGGGTTTTGGTTTACTTAAGATGTTTTGGAGGGCTTTAGTTAGTTTGTGTGCTATGGTGATGCCGTGTGGTTGTAATAATCTGTTGGTTGTTTCTGAGATGTTTTTGATGTATGGCAGTGTTATCCTTTTCATAGCTTGTGTTGGTTGTGCTGCAGTGGGTTGAGTGGTCAGGCACTTTTTGATAAAGTTATGTATCCATTTGATAAAGTTTGTATCCATTTTGTTGGAAGATGTTTTATAGGTGGTCTGTTTCCTTCTTCTTGTGTTCTGAGTTGCTGCAGTGCATTTGTACTCATCTGAATAATGTTCTTACACAGCTCCTCTTGTGGGAGTTGGGGTTGTTACTTTGGTAATGGAGCACTTGGTTAGTGTGGGTTGTTTTTCAATAGACCTAGTCAGGTTATCTAGTTGGGTAATTAAATGTCTGCAAGCGAACAACCAAGTTCAGAGAGCACCAAGGACTCCACAGTTCAACCTTGAGCTACAGATATTCTCTTCTATTGGAGTTCATTTAACTGTTGAAGAGAGAGAATAGTTCTCTTTATTTTTTTTTAAAGGACATGGTAAAAGGTTGGCAATTTTTCTTTTCTAAAAAGCTTAAATTGTTAGCGTAGTTAAGAATTTAGATATTTTTTTCTTATATATGAGAACATTAACATAAGAAAAATTATGATGGATACATCTGGAACACTATAATGGCCAGTTTCATCCACTTTTAGTCGTAATTATCTTTCTTCATCCCTTTCAATATTTGGTTTGACATGTTCAACAATTATATAAGAAGCAAAGAAAATGGTGTAGACTCCACATCAGACAGATACTGTTTGCAGGTGGATGGATTTTAATTGTATTAGATATGTCACATATTAAAACATGATTGTAAAAGTTAAATAATACTTGCTTGGGATTTATGTCTGTTCCTATCTGTATCTATATAACTATATAGATATACCTTTATCTGTCTACCTATGTCTTCTGAGACAAACTATTTGGTACCACTTTTTTTGAATGGAATCAAATATTTAACATAGAATTTCATTTTCTAAAGACTTCAGCTGTCATTTTTAATTTTTAAGGGGCAAGTTTCTATTCCTTTCTTTGAAAGTGAAAAACATTTTGAAATTTGACATCAGCATCTGGAAAAGGCTTTTGGACTTCAAAGTGGTTTTGCACATTAGAGAGAAGTATTGATGTACAAGCCTGTAGTTAGTTTTTTATTCTTTCTAATATCTGTAATCAGGCACCTCCCCTGCTGTGAGTTAAGCAAGGCTCATGTGTATTTGAAATCATACTTTTCATTCTATGGGAGAGATGAGAGTTATTCTTAGGCCTGGTTCACATAAAATACTATGCCAGGTATGCACAATGTTTTCTTTGCCAGTGACAATTTTTCATTGTTTCTGAAATCCAAGGATTTCAGAGTTGGTAAATGTGGGATGCAAAAATCCAAGCAGCCACTAGATTGCAGCCAAGGGAGTTTTCTGCCATTTAGTGGTCATTAATATCTTTGCATCCCTGCTTTGATAGCCTTAGTTTCAGGGTCACAAGCAACCTTGGACCTGTGCAACTGTATGATATGATTTGTAAAGCCACCTATGATTGCTTGGTTAAACAAACTGTGTTTAAAAATTATATGGTGTTGCTACTGTAGCAAAATTCAGATGTGGAGCCTTATAGTCTAGGAGAATCCTGAAATGGCTCAGAGACAGCCAGAGATATTTGCTGCTTCACCTTCATCCCTCACCCAAGGGATCATCTGACTGGCTTCAGCTGCCTCCTACTAACTCTTGAGTAAGTTATTTAACTTAAAGTGATGCACCGTTCCTGCAGTCTTGGTTCTATAGTTATCATCGTAGTTTTTCGGTCTTCACTGACTTACTGGCAGCTGAAGCTGACAAAGAAGAAGATGATCATGAAGAGGCGTTGCTGTTTTGACCGGTAGAGATCCTCCAATGTGGTGCAAACTTGACAGGTTCATAAAATAATGATCAGTTGCTTGCCGGAATCTTGAATTTGCCTTGGACAAGTATGTCTTCTAGAATAATGCCCTGATATAATGCAATCAAAATAATTTGAAGTTATATTCACAGCCATAGCTAAGAGAGCAGTTATCACAATTTGATCTGAGCTTGATGAAATAGCATGTTTCCTCACCATTAGTTTAACTCTGTTTTATTTTATTTTTTGTACTGCAACCTCTAGAGATTTTCCTCTCATCAGTTTGTTCTTTGTATTTGGTTTATTTTCGTTATCTTTATTTGGTCAGATCAAACTGAATTTTCTACTTCTCTCAGATAAGCTGATAAAAAGTTTTTCTTGCACTGTTAAATAGTGTATTAATAGAAGAAATTATTATTATGTTTGAAATGTCATTGATAAGTTTATGGAAGCAAGATACTTGATTCTGTATGACTCACCATGTTTATTTGTACAGTATCCTAGAAAGAATGTGCATTTCTGTTTGAAATATGGGAAAAGAAAGACAATATGGATCCCATTAATAATGACACAGTGGAAGCAATAGGGACTGCATGGGGTTGGTTACTTGTTAAAGGTCTCAGATGGAATCCAAAAATTAGACATGATTGTCAGCAATACATCTGTCCTGCTTCTAGTAGAGTAACTTCACAATCTGTTAGCTTTGCACATCACATTAAGCCATGATTTGCTTAACTATGATTTCTTGATTAAACCAAGATGAGTTGGGTTTTCACAATACACTAAGCTATAACTTGTAAGCCACCATGGCTGAATTCACGGAACATGCTAAATTAAAACTAAATAGTAGTTATCCAAACATAGGCTGCTCTACTGATCTGGTTAATTTGGCCAATGTACCCAGATGGGCAGGCTTGAAGACATCCAATTTTATTCATTTGTTAGATTTATATCCCAGCATAACGTAACCCTAAAAACAATCATATGAGGTAGGCTGAGCTGAGACAGAATGACTTGCCCAAAGACATGCAGAAGCTGCTGTGGTGAGGATGGATCTGAACCTAGGTCTCTCCAATGCCAGTCCAACGCTTTTAGTTGCTACATCACATTGGCTCATGAGAGGCAGTTGAGAGGGAGCAGAATTTGGAATAAGTTACCTGCTATGATGCCATGCTGCAGATTAATCTTATGCTCTACCATTCCCAGTTACTTTCAGTCTGGTCTTGAAGATGAGAGTTGGACTGCTCTAGTCCTCCTTCAGACTGATACGCACCAGCAGGGATTCATCTCATGTAATAAAATAACATTTGCATGTATGGTGTTGAATTGATACCTTGAAATGTATTTGGGGAATAGTGCCACTTGAAGCATAATGTCAGCCTTTCCAGGTAGACCAGACAAGAAACATGACCAGATAAACTAATTCTACTTTATTGTAAAGCTGTATTGCAAGTCTGAAAGTGCAAATCTCCTGCCATCTCCTTTAAGGAGGGTCCCTTCTGAGCCTCTTTCTCCATCCATTGTGCGCCTGTAGGCTATGCTCTCTCTTATCTGACCATTCCCTTTGCCCTATTTCTCAAGGTCTTTCTCACATACCATTACAAATATCCAACTCTGTGTGAGTTACACTCCTAACTTCTGTAACAAGAAGCTCAAGGTCAATAATATATAATATTCAAAGTAATGCATCACCTTATGCACCAGGAAACAGCCAAACAGTCAATTAACAAGCACTCCCCACAGGACGGATTACAGCTCCTAACACATCAGCCTGAATGGCCCTCTGAAAAAGCCATAGTTGGAGCTCATCTGACCTTGGGGAATGCTGTTCCAGAGAAGGAGGGCAACAACTGAGAAGACTTGTCCCATGGTCCCCATTGATGACCCTTTCTAGGGGTGGGATGCTTATATATATGACACAAATGATATAATTTTAAAGTTTAATCTCTTTCTGGAGAACCTAATAAGAATGTATCTTCAAAGCTAAAGTCTATCAAATATTTAGCTGTATTTATCATACCAAAATAGACGAAGAAAATCAGGATTGTTCTAGGAGACTATCAGGTGGGATAGCATATTAGCACGTTCTTCTTCCCTTCTCTTTTCACCAATCCCCCAGCACAGAGAATATGGTTCTCCTACATGTTTGTTTTAATCCACATAAATTCTACTATGTAGAATTAGGAGCTGTCATGTTTCTGTTTTACTAACAATATATGCCATTGATCGTACTTTAGCTCATACATTTATTCTAACAAAGTCCTTTTATTTTGCCAGACAAGTCCACCAAAGAACAGAGTTTGTTTTATCATGGATTGTTGTCATAATGGGGAATATACTACCAGCCATTTGTCTTTAAAATTGCTCACCTGAGACAGACAAATGTCTGCTTAATATGTGGATTTTAAAAAATGTGTGCATTATTCGGGGAAAAAAACCCCACTCAGATGACAAGATTGGTTTATGCAAAGGCTCAGGAAGAAGAGTTGAAAGGTTTTTGTATGCATATATAAAAAGTTGAAATTACATATTTCTGTGAAATGTCTCTTAAAAAGAAGATAGAAGCTTCCAGAAGGTTCTTTAAACTGAAGGATAGCTCATTACTAAAAATGTATTTTGACAGCTGCCTATCTTTTGATTTTGAATAAAACATCTGTTCATTTTTACTGTTTTTAAAACTTTTTTATGTATATACAAGACTATGGTTTTATCTTTTAAATGACAATGGTTTGGGGAAAAGATGCATTAATCTTCCCTTTCACCTGTGAAATGTGAATACAGATCAGCTTTTTACAGGTAGTTAAATTGTCAGGTTTAAGGCTGACAGGTTAACGTATTCATCAGCAGAGCTTCAAGATGCCAACAGCAGATATCCAAAGAATTATCCAGTTATTTCTGGGTGCTGTTGTATGTGTGATTGAGCAAATGTACCCCAAACAACAGCTCTGCCTTCCATCTAATACCCCTTTCCCAAAAATGGTGGGAATTTCAAACGGTTTTTAGTGTGGCATAAAGGTGTGTGGTTTAAAGACAAAAATCAAAACTCCTTTTATGTAACCTTGGGGGCACATCTAAAGTTGCTTTTTGGATCCTGGCCAATCAATCTCATATCTTTGAAAAAACATATCTGTATTTTTCTCAGGATATGTTTGAGATAAACTATTTTTAATGAAACAGACTGTGATATAGTTTTATATTTCTGATTTAAAGTTACTAGAACAAATGGTATTTTCCTTTTGAATAGACCATACAAAACCTTGAACAAAAGGGGCCAGAAATAGGTGAAACAATATAAAGCATCTTACCAGTATGAATTATGATGGTTTTTAATGATAAAACAACTTGCTCTTTCTAATAGATTCCTAATGAATCATTATCACAATAGGATCCCTGCAGGTTGTTAATTTGTTTTTTAGGTTTGACCATTCAAGAGCCAATTTTATTTCAGATTGTGATCCCTGTCCCTTAAATATGTGGGAGTTTTGTGATGGTGGAGAAAGCATCACTATTGTGCTGGCAGGTTCAATGAAAGCACTGTCAGTGCATGTGGACACACAAGTAGACAATAGGCAAGGCCTTAAAAGCACCTGAGCCTTCCAGAGGATGCAGTGGCTTCCACAATCCAAGGAGGGTGCTTTCTTCATGTGAATGTGATGTAGCCTCTTGAATACTTTGTAGAATCCTTCTGCTTTTTTCTCCCCAAGCAGCTAGTACTGTAGTTCTGTCATTCCCTTGATCAGGAACAATTTTGGTCTCACCTAGATTAAACATCAGTAGGGTTTTTTTTTCACATAGTTTATAACTTAGGTTTAAAGCTGTTTTAGAACTTGAACGGCTTCCTATGACTTCAGCCCTTGAGGATTTTAGCTCTAGGTGGAAAGATATTCTCCTGGATTTACCTTTAAAAAGGAAATGGCTAGATTAAGTTAGTTTTTATTGAATGCTCAGCCAGGCCAAATGAAACATGCAGTTTTAGGAGCATTTCTGCAATAATTAAAGCAATATAAAAGTTGCATTATGCTAACCGGCAGCAAAAAAGAGGTCAACTAACAGTGTGAAAGTAGCGTATGCTCCAAACCCTGGCTAGGTATATCTGTTTATCTCCATTCCCACTGCAAAAGATGTTCTTCATGGATTTTACTGTTACTCTTTAGAAATATTTACCAGTGTTGCCAAGATGAAGGGAGGCTCAGTGGCTGAGGATGTGCCATGCACACCGAAGGTCCCATGCTTAAGCTTGACTGAGAAATATTCCAGTTTAAATACAGAAGGGAGTGCTAGTTAGGCAGTGCAGGGCTGAATGGACTAGTGACCTGATTCAGTGTAAGGCAGTGTTTCTCAACCTTAGCAACTAAGATGAGTGGACTTCAACTTCTAGAATTCCCCAGCCAGCCATGAGAATTCTGTCTGGGGAATTCTGGGAGTTGAAGTCCACTCATCTTAAAGTTGCCGAGATTGAGAAACATTGGTATAAGGCAATGGGATGGGATACTAACAAGAAAGCATATGTACAAGAAAAACAGAACCGGTGTGTTTTAGCAGCATGGACTACTTTCACACAATTATGTACACACCTTACACTGCAGTTTCCTTCCTGCCCCACCCCCAATCCAGTGGACATTGACAATGAGAAGGTTGTCTTTGAGACAGCAGTACCACCTATTCTGTTTAAGAAATCAACATCCTTGCATTTCTTATTTGAACAATCTAGTGTGAATGACATTGTTGTTCTATATTTCTGAACCACTGAAAGGTTATTTAAAGGAAGATTTTTTTTTTTAACTGAAAGCAAAAACTTAAAATGAGGAACCTTTCCTCCTAGCATACCCTTGATGTCCTTAACATTTAACCAGCTTTTATTTTTTATGGAAATACATTTTTTCTGAGAATGTTATAAAAGGCACGGCTGGATTTGCTTAGGATTTGTCATGACCTAGGTAGGCTTGTCCAGAGACTGTGATCAATACTGCAATACACTGGTGAGGGAAATTACAGATAATATTGGCTTGCCTTAGCTGGTATTTCTACCTTCAATCAGAACAAAAGGCTTGAATCTGCTAAATGAATGCAGCTAGCTGACCCAAGTATTACTGAAATGGATTTGGACATAGTCTGTTGGCTAAACAATCTTACCAGCACAAATTTAGCTGAAATGGTATTAGCATTTCCTGCCTTATGTGTAATTTGAGAAAGGCTTCTTTGATAGTCTCCTTTGTTAAATAGAGTCTTTTTAAAAGATTCTGGGTGAAATCACTCCATTTTACTTTGCCCTTGTCACTGAAAAATGATGTTAGAGTATCCTGATATTTTTTTTACTGAACCTGGATAGAGCAGCAGAGTTCTTTGGAAATAGAGGTTATAGCCAAGGGCCATTAAAGCATATTGGCAGAAAAAGATGGAGGATTTTTGGAAAGCAACGTAATGAAGCTGAATATTTACTGAAAGCACAGGACTGCTAATTGAAAACTGAAGCGAAAATATGGGATGCCCTCACAGGCTCAAGATTACTTTGTGAAAGTTCATTAGCTCCTTTTATGAAAAAGAAACACTGGAACTATAGATTCATATAACATTTGTTGATACTTTTTAAATGTTGGTAATCTGTCAGAGGAGAAAGTTTTAAATATGTAAAAATATTGGTTTGGACTACCAGCTGAAGAATGCCCAAATCCAGGTGACCACTTGATGGGAACAAAGACAGAAAGTCATCACTCTTTGACGCTATCTATGGTCATCTAGATTTGGGCAGCCCAGATCTAATCCAGCCCATGAACCAGAGACAACAAACAACCATGTGTGATTTTTTTTCCTCCCAACTCCTCCCTCCTTTAGCAGCTTCTCTATTAAATTGCACAGTATTCCCAAGGGTATCTTCATTTTCAGGACTCACTTGGGGGAGAAGAGAGAAGAATGTATGGAAACCCCATTTGACAAATTGTTAATTAATTATGTATTGGATTTTAAGGACCCCGACTCCCCCTGTCTTTTTGGACTCTAAATGGCTTAAAATATTTAAAAAGTGAACATCACTTACAGTTCTTAGAGCCCATGCCATTTTCCAGTATAAATGGAGGACTCTGAATTGTTCCTTCCCTGTCTGTCTCAGGTATGCTTGGTGAGGACAGGTCCTTGAAGCTTTCTTCTTCTACAATTCTCTGTTATTAATGCTGTTTTCTTTCTAATTTGTGGTTGTTGTTCTAATTAATGTAGCATGTTGAGGTACACAACAATAGAGGTGTGCAAAATATTCAAAGCAGCTGTGTGAATGTTTCTAACAGAGCCAGAGATGTTTGTTCCAAGAGGTTTGTCTCAATGCACTAGTTATGAGCTAAAGACAAAATTGTTGTACTCTTCTGAGACTCTTGATTTCTGTGACTGGCTTGCTATTTTCTGAAGGGTGATTTGCTTCTCAGTTTTATGTGCACGTGTTGTTTGTGTTTTCCCAGCCCAGCCAGTAAAGTAGCAAGAATCAGTTCTATTTCTGTTTTTGACAGAGTTTAGACAGAATGAGTGGGGGAGAAGCAGCAGCCATTTAAACACATGCTCAGAGGCTCACTCATGCTCAGCGTCAGCACACTCAGAGACTCACTGATCAGGCCAAGTGCTGCCTCTGCATTCAGAAGGGGTTCAGGATAGCGTATCCAAAATGTGGGAGCCGATGGGGAACTCTTCCCCACAGACCTCTGCTTTCCTTGAGAAGGGCAGAAAGCATGGTGCTTGGAAAACCACTGTCAGCACTGTCTTCCTGTACCTCCAAAAGGAGGCTGGCAGAATTGCTGCCCTCAGACAGGGGCAGCAGTCAGGTGAGTGAGAAGCTGGGAAGGGGGAGGGGTTCATCTCCTCCTCTGCTGCCTGCCCATCTCCCCTCCCCCTGAAGTATGGATCCTCCTCCTCCCCTTTTCCTCTCCCCTTTGCTGCCCTTCCCCTACTTCTGTGCTCATTGGAGAGCCTTGCCGTTGGCCCCAAGAGCAGCAGTGAACCACCACCCCTGTCTGGGCCAAATGCAGATCCTTCCAAGACCAGCGGTTGGGTACAACTGCTTCTGCCAGAGGTGGAGGCACTGCTTCCCAGCAGACGTGGAGATAAGAGGAAGGGGCCACGAAAGACAGAGGTTGAGGAAAGGTGAAGGATCTAAGTTTCATGGGGTGGGAGATAGGAGAGGCAAGGATGGCACAGGAGGTTACAATACCTAAGAAGATTGTTTTGGTGGGAGACAGCAGCAGGATGGGTGATGGCTACTGGTGGAAACAGCGATCTTCATGTTTGCTAGAAACTCCTGTCATCGCCTTCTCCTCTTAGGAGGTGGCTGGAGGGCCATTTAGTGTCCCCATTTTGATCGATCATGTCACATTTTGTAAAATATTATGAAGTGTCTGCATGCTATTGGCCCCTCAGGTATTTCTCTTATTTAATTTAACTACCCAGAGTGTTGCTGTACTGGGTTTTATATGGTATCGCTCTATAACTTACTTTACACAGTGTTGGCATGCTTCTTGTGAATGTTTTGTATATTTTGTTTTTGGGGGGGTTGTCTGCTTTTATTTTGTTTGTTTAATCTCTTGTGTTTAAATTAAATTTAATTAGATTAGTTTTAAACCTTTCAAGTATTTTTGTCAGAATTATACATAAAAAGTTGTTTTGAAGATGTACAGCCTCAGCATAAAAGTCCTACTCCATTTTGGGTGGGGGGGGGGCTACTCAGTTTTCTTGATTTCCATTTCTCTAAATAATTTAGGACAGTGAGACTATTACTTGTACAGATGAGAAGATAATCAGAACAGATTCAACACTGTGAATTAATAATCTTAACACCGTACAATGTCTATGCAATGGCAGGCAGCCATTATCTGGGCTGGTCAATTATTTATTTCCTTGAAAAAGTAGAGCCATTTCCCCAATGAGCTGCTCCATGAACATTACTGCCATAGGCATCTGTATTTTGCAATGTTTAAAGTGCATTTTTAAAGACCTGCTAATTACCCATTTAATTACATGTCCAGGCTTAGAGGATGCATTTGCTTTTGTAAGCAGTTATTTATCAGAAAGCACTCTTTTCCTAATGCCTTTGTTTCTTCTTTCTACAAATTACATTACAGACAGATTTAATTTTGAGCTAATTAGGCATAGATATAAGAGAAGCTGTGTGAGTCACTAAGAACAGTGAATCTACCCATTTAAGTTATATTTCCATGAGGTTAGATTTGGTGATACGTTTAGATCTAAACACACACGCATACTTTGGGTTCACACATTGCATTAAGCTGTAATGTGGTTTGTTTGTTTGTGGCTTTGCACAATATATGAATCTAGCCATTATGGTTTAATGGTTGAGTATGATAAGTTAGCTGTGGCTCAATGATCTGTGAACCAACCATAGAGAATTTATTTGATTTCAGATGATCAATATTGGATGAAACAGTGTAAAATGCCAGGATTATGGCTAGAGCAAAATATGTAGAATGCTGGAGTTGATGGCAAAAATCACAAATGAATGTTTACTGCATGTTGAAATCTGACAGAACTGTTCTAGGAGGCCTTTTAAACCTGAACATGTGTTCAACTTGTTTACTTCCAATTCTGCTAACATGAAGAAGGAAAGTGGAAAAGGAGTGCAAAACAACATGTAGGTTATAACGTGTGATGGTTACATATGTTTGTTTTGCTGGGAAGCAAAGTCTGCATTCAGTAGAGGCAGGCACACTCAATAAAAAGGCCAGTCATCCTATTTGACAAGGTACTTGTGACCTTCACAGGCAGAACTGTTTTGTGGTTGTTATTATTTTTAAAAAATCACAATTCTGCTTGAACTCTTATACTGGGTTCAAGTGGTGTCATTCCGTTGATCCTACCAGGAAAATGGATTCCTTCTCCCAGCACCACCTCATTTATGACCGCAAATTTGCTTTCAAGCGTTGGGAGACTAAAACAGATTTGAGATATACATGAGGGTACAGGGGGAGAAGACCTGGGGGCCATCTCACAGTGCAAATGGAAACCTGTTAAGAAAGTTGAATATAGCTTGTCATCTCTCTTTCTGCACAAGTGGAACAAGTACATGAAATAATGATTGTGGGAACCTGTATTCTGAAGAATGAGTCTTGTTGTAAGGTGTCAAAGGACAGGTTCCAGGCCAGATTGGGCTGCTATAATTTACGCTAGAACCCCAGAGAGGTTCATTGCAAGCTGCTGCTTTAGCAGTGATTTATGCAGAAACAGTGATAGACTTATTCTTGTGCTTTAAGGTATAGCATCCAGTCAGGAAACTGAAGATAGGACCATCTCTTGTAGATGGCTTCTTCCTGTGTTATATGAAAGAACAAACCTCCAGGATGTGGAAGAAACTGTAATGGGCATTTCCCAACTGAGTGGGATTAAACAGATATTTCATTGTATTTTGTGTAGATTCATCATGACATTAAAGGTGGTTGTCCCAGTTTCCATAATAGAAAAATCGACTTGAAAGGAAATGTGGGATGGAAAGATGGGATGTGAGACTGTAATGGATTTGGTTTATCACTTGCTTATCATACTTGATTCTACCTACTAGGCAATAACATGGGTTCTGCTGCCCACAAAGCACATGCTATGCCTGCCACTGGGCTCAGCTCTTTTGTTTCTTTGTTTGTTTGAAGCACTGCTTGGAGTTTTTTTTTTCAAGAATATTCAATATTATCATGATCAAATCCATCCTTAATAAACAACAATAGTTTATTAAACTTGTTCTTAAGTCCACCACATGGACTCTAGGCAATTGGACATGCAGATTTCTACCTTAAAGCATAAACGTTTCCCCACTTAAACCTATACACCCTACCTCATTCACAGTTTGAACAAAAAACTAGTCATTTTGTGTGCATCTTTATGGTGTGTTTAAATGTATTTCTTGCAGAAAGGGTGCTTTTAGCTTTTCCCCCCAGATTGGCTTACAGTGGGCAGTACCCTTTCAAATATCTGCTGTCTTTGAGATGGTATTTCCCAGTAGCAATGACGTTGTAAACAAATACCGTAAGTATTTTATGTCCTCTTTATGACAGG
This sequence comes from Python bivittatus, assembly GCF_059951505.1. NCBI lineage: Eukaryota > Metazoa > Chordata > Lepidosauria > Squamata > Pythonidae > Python > Python bivittatus. The sequence continues at coordinate 11,375,123 of NW_028277030.1, read as the reverse complement.
CTTCAAGCCTGATCATTCTTACAGTCAGGGCTTGGAAGAAAATATAGATGAATAACTCTGAAAGAATGTTAGATTACATTTATGTTATAACAGACATACAGATTTTTATGAAGAAGAGCATTATCTAATCTTTTTTAAACATAAATAGTTAAGAGCTTTCTAGGAAAACAGCAATCTAAAAAATCCTAAATGCTACAAGATTGTTGGAGAAATTTTGCTCCAGGTTACGTTTCTTAACGAAACAAATCCTTGTGGGATTCAGTTCAAGGTATTTTCAATGGTAAGAGTAAATAATTGTCTGGCACTTCATTTATTAGGCTTGGGATAGATGTCATTATTACAAATTAAAGAGAAATGTGTGTTTTTAAATGCATTTAATGTGCGCCATTGCCTCCTGTTTTCACTGGTTTATTGACAGATTTGCCGTATACCCTGAATATCCTTTTTCTTTTATTCTGATATAGTGAAGCCAGTACCCTTCATAACTCCCGTGTAGAGAAACCTCATCCTGAGTTTCCTTAGCCAGGAGTTGGAACATTGCACTTATAAATGTAATACAACTATTTTCTTTAATAGACATTTTAGGTCCAGTGAGCTATTAGATCCTCCTGTGCCAGCAGAAAAGTCTTCACCAACCATGACAAACTAGAACTGTTATGTTAATATTATAGTCATCCATGCCAAAGCTAATATTTTGGCTAGGCGTGCCAAGGCATATAATATAACACGCATATGATATTACAAGAGAGTATTAGATTCTGTCGCATGCACACTACAGGAAATAAGTTAGGTATGGTATTTCACTGAATTTGCATTTATGTATGCTGCTTGTGCTGGTAATCAAGGGTGGTGATCTGAAATGTTTGTAATTACAGCATTTCATATTCCCAGGAAAATGAGCCATTGGTAATAGCTGCAGCTTGTTTGAACAAAGAAGCGATTGTCCGTTTATAACAAATCTCATACGGATACTAGAAACAAGATTTTTGGTAAGAGTCAAGAGCTATAAAGAGTAAAAGAGTAGAGAGCACAAGAAGAAGATAACTGAAGGAAGCAGAAGTTGAAAAAAACAATCTTGAAAAACAAGGAAGGATACAGAAAAAATATGAAGGATGCAGGAAAAATCAGGCAAAGGCAAAGAGAGAGAGAACAGAGGAAAAGGTTCTTAACACTCAAGTGAGAAGTCTGTGTTCAGAAGGTAGATGAAAGTTGTTGTTAGAACTTTGGGCTCTATGACTACAACATCTCCATGCAGAATTTTCTGGACTAATTGCACCTAAGCAGAAAGAAGCAAAAGTTGGCTTCCTGTCTCAGTGGAACATAGCTTGAGGAACAAGGTGTTCTTAATCTCTGATGTGTGGCATGTTCCTGCTCTTTGTCACCAGACCTATCCCTAGATGTGTTCTCAGGTCCGGTTCTTTCTCTTTGCCCTTTGATCCTTGTTGCTGTTTACTCCTCGCTATTGAAATATCACACAAACATTTCAATGTAAGTGAGAACGGGAAAGAAAAGAAAGTAGGGGAAACATTCAAATAGAAGGAAGAAGCAAAAGACAAATCATGTCTGGCCCAAAACACTGTGTATGGTCCATTATAGGTCTCCAGTACAAAACACAGTTGTGCAGAAATGACAAAATGTATGTCACAATGCAAGGCCCGCCCTTACATACTTCTGTCTTGATGCTGGATGCAAGTAGGTGGGTCAGGTGGCTTACATCATGAGGCACGTGTCATCATTTGCCCCACCCCTCAGTGTAGTCCATGGATGAATAACTTGTGTGTTGCTGAGAAGAGGGTGGGTAATAATGGTTTAGAAGTCTGTGGATGAGGAGTAACTACTGAGTATATAATCTACAATCTGACAGATCTGTTGTATCATTTTAGAGATATAGATTGAATTAGACATTACATTTAGATATGCTTTCCTTAATTGTGGCTTATTGAATAAGCCACAGTTGATTGAGTGTGTACAACATGCTAAGCAGATATCAGGCATTATGGAGATTTGTAGGAGAGGGAAAGGTAAATAAATGGTATCAAGAAAACTAAAGGTCAGAAACATCTGAGGTTGGTGATGAATGCTCAGGACCACAAAAATAACTTCATAGATGCTCAAAGGAAGAAAAAATGGTATACCAGCAAAAAATAAAGACAGAAAATGCTGTGAAACAATAAAGGTAGAGCTACTCACTTCCCATTTCAGTAACAAGAGAGTGTATGTCCCACCAGGCAGTGATGAAGAATGAGCTTAATTCTTCAAAGCTATATAAAATGCATCCTGGGATGTAAAGAAAATTATTGATAGTCTGACTAAATTTTATTAATTATCTTTAGAAAATCCTGGAGAACTAATGAAGTGCTAGATGACTGAAGGGGGCAAATGTTACACTAGTCCTAAAAAAGTGGAAAATCCATGGAATTACCAAACTATTGGGGTATAAATGCCTATACTTGAAATTGAGTTTCAGGAACAAGTTAGGAATTCTGCTGGTGTACCACCCAGTAGCATCCCTACTTGAGCTTCTTGGGCTCATCCTGAAGCTAGTGTTGGAATTCTCCAGGCTATTAATGCTGGAGAATATACATATCCTTCAGGATGGGGTCAGGGGTGGCTTAGGAGTTCACAGTTGTCATCCATGACAACTGTGGCCTTACTTCAGATAACATCAGGCCCAACCCATGTAAGTGAACAGATGTTAGGTCTAGTTTTCACTTCAAAGCAATTTGTGGATAATCTGAAGGTGGGGGATTTGGTTACTAGTTGTTTATCATGGTCAGATCACTTTCTGATGAGGCTGAAAGTGTCCACAATTAAGTGCTTCAGTGGTGTGATCTATAATGGTATGTGGGAATGACCTTGGGAGTCAGGGTAAAGAGACACAACCAAGGAAACAGTTGGATTAAAGGCAGCAGGAATGTGGCTGGGGCAAGAGGCTCAGAAGAGACCCTCCCTAGTTTCTTGGGCTGTAAAGGAGATGGGGGAGAGATGTACTTTCAGACTTGCAAGATTCTGTTAATGTAGCTTCACAATAAAGTAGAATTAGCTCATCTGGTCATGTTTCCTGTCTGGCCCACCTTGTAAGGCCGACAGATATGATTAAGATAGCTCACCCCAGACAATTTATGGACACCAGTGTCCTGGGGGCAGGGAGGCAAAATGGTTGTTGAAGTAGAGTGATTCAACCCTTTTGTATGTTCATTGACAGGCACTCATGCCCTCATTAGGACTGGATTGGATGACTCAATATGTCATATCCAGTGCTGCCTTCAAATACTACCCCTGCACCCTGACTAATGTCAGATTATTCAGCAGTATAACACCTGCATGTACCAGTTCTGCACTGGCTTCCAGAAAGTTTCTGGGTACAATTCAGGATACTGTTTTTAATCTATAAAGCCCCATAGGGTCTGGCCCCAAGATATCTATGAGACTGTCTCCTCCAAATTAACTCTTAAAGCCCTGCTTGTTCTACTTGTGAGGGGATGCTCCAGGTTCCTTTAGTTTGGGAGGTGAAGGGGGCAGAGACTCAGAACCAGGGCTTCTCTATTGCAGCCCCAGCCGTCTGGAATAAGCTCCTCCTGCCAAATATGAACTTAGTCCATTAATTATCTTCTGGAAAGTTGTCAGAACAGGGCTGTTCCAACAAGCCTTTGGAGATTAATGTCTGCTTTTTGCCTGCCATCTGTTTTGCAGTGGGCTATCTTAATTTTGTATTGTGTTTAATGAGTGTTATAATGAGGCTTATTGTTTTGCTGTTATTATGCTTGGTGAGCTGCCTGGAGATACACAATTGTGATAGAATACAAGTAATGGAGTTTGAAGGAAAGAAGGAAGGAATGTCAGTTTTAGAGCATGTTTTAAAGAGGTTGACCTGGAAGCACCTTAAAAACGATGTGGTATTGCCAAAAGTAAACATGGATTTGTCAAGAACAAATCTTGCAAGATTAACTTTATTTCATCTTGATTGAGTGATTTCCTAAACAGATTGTCAAAATGCTGTAGATGCAGTGTGTCATGATTTCAGCAAAGCATTTGACAAAGTGCTCCATGACATGCTGGTAATCGAACTTTTTGATTATGATTGGATAAAATGACTATTAAATGGATACATTGCATAGCTGACAATTATACTGAAAATGTGCTCATCAAACATGAATGGTTTCTTATCATTGGAGCAAGATGCCACAAGGGTTAGTTCTGAGCCTGTACCATTCGACATTTTTATTACAAACTTGGATGAATAAGTAGAGGAAATGCTTATTAAATTTGCAGATGATACAAATTCATTGGAATAGGTAACACTGTAGCAGCAGAAATAAAACTCAAACTGATCTTGATCAGTTGGAGAAATAGAGAAAATAACAGAATTAATTTTAGTAAGAGACAGATACAGATACTCACTTAGGAAACAAATCAAATGCACAGATACAGAATGGGTTTACTGGCTTGGCAATATAATTTGGAAAAGATTTTGGAACAGCAGCAGATTACAAACTGAATTGAGTCACCCATGTGATGTGACTGCAAAAAATTAAATTTTAGGCTGCATCAAAAGTACAATTTTCAAATCACAGGAAATAATATTTAATATTTAATAAATAATATTTATTTATTTATTCTGTCCTGATCAGATCTAATCTCAAATATTGTGCCCAGATTTTGGCACCTACATATTAGAAAGGATTCAGGCAAACTAGAACAGGTTCAGAGAAGGGCTATGAGGATAATCAGGGAAATAGAAACTAAGTCCTGTGAAGGGAGATTGGAAAAAAAGGGGTGTGTGTGTGTGGGGGGGGGAGAATATTTGCCTTTGAGAAGAAAAGACTAAAGAAGGCATATTGTATGACCAAATTCCTCAGATATCTCGAACCATGTCATACAGAAGGCTGTGGTATATTCTCTGCTGTTTCACAATGCAAGACATCAAATCATAGAGTTATCTGCAGGAAGAAAGATTTTGACTAAATGTTAGGAAAGAGTAAAAAAAAGTTCAGCAGGGGGACCAAGGGGAGTTGGTAGACTCCTCTTAATTGGCAGTTAGATCCTAAACAGCGACTAGGCAGCCATCTGTACACCCCCCCGCCCATTTGCCAAACTCAAGTTTGACTAATAAATGTTACAGTCTTTAAGAAACCATGTTAAAACCTATTCAGTGTTTGCTTTTTCGCCACTGGTTTAAACGGAATGACTCAGAGTGATATTTCCCTTATTAAGTGATAGACGTACAAGGAACCAAATAACTCATAACCTTACTTGCAGGATACTTCAGAAATTCCAGGACTGATCTCTAAATGTTTATGTTGACAACGCTGTCTGTACTGTTAATACAGTAATCCCTGCAACAGTACAATATAACAGCCGGGATTAAACCATTAAACCGGCATAGCTTTCAGTCAAAACAAAAGTGACAGCTAACCTGCTCCTAATGCCTAGGTATATGTCAGTCTTTTCAGCCTCTAAGTATCTTTAATTTGTGCACATGGGATGAGAGTGACATTTTAATGTGTTAAAAAAAAAAAAAAACTGTTCTATTTTTGGTTTGAGACAGCTGCTTTATTTTCTGAAAAAGTAGACATTGCATATCCTGTATTTATTAACACTGGGGTCCTATTTGAGTAAATAGTGATTTTCATTGATTATTCTGATATTTATTTATTGGATAATTAGGTTGCTGGTATTCAGCTTCCCATAAAATAGACCATTTGCAGTCAGCAATCCATGTCCTTTACAATCAGATAAGTTGGGGCATTTTGTTATTGCTAGGACAAAATTCTGTTTCCACAGCACACGGATATAAATGATAATCAGAAGTTTATCAGTGTTATATGCATTTTATGACAAAGCAAAATAAGTAAGTAGGCAAATAAGTTCCACAGATTAAAGAAGTCAAGGATGTACACACCTTAGCATTTCTGGAAAACAGAGTTGGTCAGCAGGTACTATACAATTGTGAGTTTTTCTATTTATTTTATGAATACAGTTGATTACTATCTGTACAGGATTCCTGCTGACAACCTAAAAATGGTTACCAAAATCACTAGTTCTGATGAAAGCTGTTTAGGGCTAGAAAGGGCTCTTCTGGAGCAGGGTGAACCTCCAGTTGAATCAAGCTGAGATCAGTTGGTGCCATGAATGGGCATTAACCATTGCTATTGTGAGTCAATAGCCTAGGTAATAAAAGGGACCAAATTCAGAACTGTAATCAAACCAGCATGGCACCATGGTGACCAAAAAATTGCCATCAATCTACTTTTTTTTTTTTTACACTAGAGAAGAATGTGAAAGAGAAGAGGGCATAACAAGATACTTGTAAACTAGCCAGCAATCAAGGACTGATTGACTGATACACTGCAGGTTCAGCTATTGGCCCCGAAGGCAAATGCTGCTGTGTTGCAAGCTCTGTAGACTTGCAGTCATGTCAACATGCCTATGCCCATAGTAGTCTGGTGTCCTGATAGAGTCAGACAGGCTGCTCAGTCTCCGCTGCACTGTAATTGTGTAATTAGGAGAGGTGTGTGACAGACAGAGTGATGGCCAAAGATAGTGTTGCATTTTAGAGAGGAAGAAGAAAGGAAAGTAGTATGTAAATCCATGGGGTTCTCCCCTACTACTAATTATGTTCTGGGATCCAGCTGCTTTATATATATGGTGTGTCAGTATTTCACTGTTGCTCATTTGTCCATTAAAAACGTAAGAGTAGCTTGTTTCACAGACACCAGCAAATAAAAAATGAGAGAAAAGGAAGCTGTTCTAAGTCACCCCAAGTAGTTTCCCTTGTCTTATTAGGGTAATTTGCAAAATAGCCGATCACTGAGAACATACTTTGGCTGGAGTAAATGCTACTGTTTATCAGATTCTATGAGCCTTCTTCTTTTCTTTCTCCAGAGCAGGACTATGCAACATTTGCAACAATCAGACAACTTTACCTCCCTTGTGCTGTGTATTTTATAGGGCGGTGAGACCTCCAATATTGCTGTGATGTAATTGTGAGATGGCTGTTCATTAATAAAAGAGAAACTGGGGAAAGATCAGGTTGAAACAAGACACAGAACCCTTTTTGTTCATGAGCAAAAGAAGCTTGATACTGGGTGCTCTCTAGAAAGATTTCACTTAAATATGGGGACATTTTAAAACATATTTACCAAAGATATCTAAAGTTTGATTTCAACTGGAAAAATGCAGGCTAAATAGTTTCTTGGCATCTCAGCCTTCACTTTTCAATGTTTTTTTTTTTTAATACTACCCCATTTTAAAAATAGATGTGGAATGTTAAACTTACATTCAAATTTGAACAAACATCTGAAATCATGTCCAAACTTTGAACGTGAGCATCCGAGTCAGTGTTGTCATCACAATTTTTCACTGAAATAAGAAATTACAGGACAATTTGCACAATAGACAAATGGAATGCAGTAGATGGAAGATCAGCATTCTAGTTTATATGTGCAGCTTATTCTAAAACCACAAATAGCCCGTTCTCATACATATTTTGTAAGCCAATAAAACCACTTACAATGAAGCCAGTCTTCTGGATATCACTGCTGCTTCTAGATCAAAAGATTGGCAGTGGTAAAAGAGGGCAGGAAATCCTGCTTTCCAGATGGAAACTGGAATTGCTTTTTTTCACATGAAAGGTGTACGTAGAGCTGGAGGAAAGTAGAACTCAGTCAGAAAGGTCCTTCTGATTCTGCAGTTCCAATAGAAGAGAATTACTAAAGCCTCCACATGGTTTTATTACTCCACATGATTTTATTACCAGAATTACCAAGGACTCCAATAGAAGGGAACTACCAAGGAGAAAACCAAAATTTAATATCTTCTAATAATATCGCCTGACTTATCATCTAATATTTTATTATAAAGTGGCTCTGAGTGGCTTGAGAATGGATTTTAAAAAAAGGACAAGCAAGCTAGCCTTGCCCTCCCATTCAAGCACAGAGGAGTGTCTCTTTTCTCCCAGGAAAATCAGGTGGTTCTATTATGTGGAAGCCCCACAGATCATTTTCCACTTCGCACCGTTGCCCTCTGTATATGAAATGGTGACATAAGATGACTCTGGGTAGCCTACAAAATCAAAAAAGAGAGAGAGAGAGAGGGAGAGAGAGAAAAATACAATTAAAACAGTTAAAACCAAATAAACAGGCAGCATAACCAGAACAACATACAGTACAAAAATACAATAGGAGCTCCACCAATAGAGAACAAGCACATTATCCCCAGGCTTGGGAACAAAGCCAGGTCTTAAGGCCTTTCCAGAACCCCAGGAAAATGGGCTCCATCTGTATCTCTGAAAGGGGTTCTGTTTTTTATTTATTTATTCAGTTTATATGGCCACCCATTTCATGAGTCTGGGCAGACAACGATGTCAAAAAAGATAAAAACAACACACATAAAACAGCAATTGGGTAAAAACTGATTCATCCATACCAATTAACATAGCCCATGCATGGGCTCAACCCCATCTCCTGATCCCCAGGCCTGGTGACAGAACCAGGTCTTTAAGGCTTTACAGAAGGCCGACAGGATCGGGGCCAATCTGGAGTAGGATGTTCCAAACAGCAGGCACCATGACAGAAAAGGCTCTTCTCCAGGGCCCTGCCAGGTGACACTACTTAATAGACAGACCCCGAAGCATGCCTCTTCTGCCAGATCTAATAGGACTGGTAGACATGCTTGCGGAGATAACCTCAAATAACCTGGCCCCATGTCATGAAGGGTTTTATAGGTTAAAACCAGCACCTTGGATTGCACCCAGAAACAGACCAGCAACAAATGCAGCTTTCAGAGCAGAAGTGTAATGTGTGCCAATCAAGCGGCACACGTAACTGCCTGTGCCACAGCATTCTGTACCAGCTCAAGCTTCCAAATGCTCTTCAGGGGCACCCCATAAACAGTGCATTGCCATAGTCCATCCAGAGGGCAGAGGCCATGACAGAGAAGGCATACTTCCTTAGCCCCATAAAATGGCAGTATTTAATTGAAAGGACCCAGAGCACACCCACTGTTTTCAAACATACTGGGCAGGCAGAACAACTGGAGATCAGCAGTCCCGCAGATAACCAGGCCTGATGCCATGAAGGGCTTTATAGGTGCCAACCAGCACTTTGAATTGGACCTGGAAACCTACTGGCAACCAATGCTGCTCATATAGTATCGGTGACACATTGATGTAACATGAAGTGCCCATTACTGCTTTTGCCACTGCATTTTGTGCCAGCTGTAGCTTCCAGATAGTCTTCAAGGACAGCCCCACGTAGAGTGCATTCTGGTAGTCCAATTGTGAGGAGACCAGGGCCTGAGTTACTGTCTGAAGAAAAGTGCACAACTGGCACACAGGATGAATCTGTGCAAAGGCCCATCTGGCCCCAGTGCCACCTGCTCTTTGAGCAGGAGCTGCAAGTCCAGGAGGACCCCCAGGTTGCACACCAGTATTGAACAGGGAAGTGCAACCCCCTCCAAGACCATCCAAGTCTTGCTTCCCTTTCGGGACTGTAGCAATTTCATTGCCAACACAGTGCCAGAAGAGAGGGACTTCAACAGGCAACTATGGCAACCTTCCCTTTTTTGTACTGCTACTCTATCACTCTGGCTTTGAAATGCTATGAAGTCTCTTGCTCTCATGTATGCACACTAATATTATTGATCCACTGATTATATATAATGAACAAAAAGATAACATGGCCCTTTTGGAACAGGAGAAAAACAAGTACCATGGTTCCAATATGAAAATCACAGCAGCAGAGTCTGCTTCGGACTCATTTTCAGTCCCTATAATCATAATTTCTCTCCTCCTGCTCCCATTCATGGATAATTCATTTCGAGTCCTGGCAGAAGGAACTCAAATGTGGTCACAGTTTCAGATAATTTAGCGTGTGAATGGGAACGGCATTAGCAATTCAGCAGTTCAGTCTCTAGTTCTCTGACTTTTATCAATCTGGCAAGCTTAATCTTTGCCAGTGTGCTAATTGGTTAGTATGTGAAATAATGGGCATTATTCTATGTTCTGGATTCTTGCTAGTCAGTCTTTCAAGCACTTCTTTTTATATGTCTGGGGACTTGCAGTGTAAATAATAAGTGTTCATTCTCTTTGTTCATTACTTCTATGAATTCTGAATTATTCTTTTTATGATTGAAATCTGCCACGAGTGATAGAATTTTCAGTTCTACTGGAGTAATTTTAAATAGAAGAATGGCGGTATACCTCAATAATATATATATATATATATATATATATATATATATATATATATTCATATTCAATCTCTATGATTAAAATAATTCTCAGTTCCAAGGGAATTGAAATGTACTGAATTTATTGCAATCCCACTTTATCATTATTCCCCTGCTAGTACTGACATTTTTCTGAGACTAGTTATTTCTGCTTGAACTGCTTGCTTAGAAGTGAATGGTTAGCATTCCACTAAATAATTATTATCTTGTCAAAAGTAAATGTTGTGTTTCTTGTAAAATGAGGGACCGTGACCCAAAATACATAGTATAAGCAATGTAATCTATATATGATATGATATATATGGCAAATCCTTTGATGAAATACCATGCGTTGGATATCTCTTGTTCATATTAACGCTAATCAGCATTTTGTATATAGTGTAGTGTGAATGAAGATATAAAGATAGCCAAGATTATGGTGATGATGGTGATGATGATGATGATAATGATGAATGGGTGATGTACTGTATACAAATATTCTAGAATTGTTCAGTTTTGTTATTAAAAATTAACACATCCAATGATGGTGAAAAGAATCCATTAAATAGAAATCCAAGTAATATTTTTTTAAATGAGGGGCTGTTTATACCTTCCAGTGTTTTCTGGACATCCATTTTTGGTTTCGGATGCAATATGCCACAAGGAAAGCATCTCATCTCCCCACAACTAGAGCTTCTCTGTTGCACGTGCTACTTTTTGTGCACAATTTGATGGAAAGAAAAAGCAGAAACCTTTGTACTTCTGCTTGTTTTCACAACTTTTAATACAAATACAGTAGCCCTCAAATAAGTCGGAGACTGTCTTTCTCTTTATAGAAGTGTTAAGAACTTCTGAACCACAGAACATTCAGAATATATGTATATCTGGCCCAAACCTATAACTCCTGGATATTTTCTTACGTATTGAAGCTATTGCAAGACACCTCAGTCAGCATGAGAGTTGTAAAATAATAAAATAAATGTCTGGGCTTCTGTTGTGCTTCTTTGTCTAACCTAAAATTGTAGAAGCAGTTAGGCCAATAGGGCTCCAGTTCAGTTCTTAGATGTAGCTTGAATCATATAGGCAAAGGTGATCCTTAAAGATACTGCATAGCTTATTGGTTGATGTCATTATGAACTCTTTGAAGTACGTAAGTTCAAGGTTATACCTATAGTCAGTGCAACTAGCAGAAAGCATTTTTTTTTAAATTCCCTTTACAATTCAGATAATCTATCTTGGATGTAATTAGTGCAGACCATAATCACTAATTGAAACCAGACCATTCTCCAGGTAGTGCCATTGCTTCCATGAAAGCCTAGCCTTAAATATACCCTTGATGATTCATATTGTTAATTGTACTACTTGAAACAGTGATTAAGTCCCCAAAACCCCAAACTTTGGAGCTGGTCTTTTAAGAGTATTGTAATCCTGTCCAATTGTTATTGGATGGGATAACAATTCTATCCAGTTTAGCAATATTTTGTCTTACCTCTCTAAAATTTGAAGATAGAAAAGAGAAGTAGGTTTGCCTATCATAGGTGTGAGATTTGCCCCGTTCGACAGAGAAACTCTCGTGACACGTGTGGTTCACAAAGAAGGTTTACTCATGCGTAACGTAGTAGTCACAAGCAAAGCCAGGACTGGCTTGGTACAATTGCATCACTTGTTATATTCCCCCCTTCCCGCGCTTTTTCCCGCCTCGTGATCGCGTTGCGGCTGTGGGCTATTAGGCCCCCCAATGTCCCCCCTGATCGTTCATGATGGCAGGGTCGGTCAGAGTCCATTGTCCTTGATTGCCAGTCCCCCTCCGGCTGGGTTGGTCCCTCCCTGCTACGTGCAGACCCGCGGGTTCTGTGCTGCGTTGCGATCTTGTTTCGCTGCCCTGCGGCCCCGTTCCTTGCTTGCTCGCGCCGTTATCAGTTCATAGTTAAAAGCTTCCGCTGCGGTTTTCCTGTTTAGCTGGCCGCAGGTGGCTCGTTAATTAGCGGCGCTTTCGGTTCCTCTTTTCCCCGCTAGCTACCGCCGGTGGATTCCGCGTGGTCTGGTTGCGAGCTTCCCTGCAACCCCGTGCTTCCCTGAAGCCTCGTGCTGACCGAACCTGACAATAGGTACACTGATGGTAAGGCGACTCATGTCTTCAGATGATGTTTTCCCAGTGGCTTTACAGAGAATGAAGTCGAAGAATATGTGAGATAAGACATATCTTAAGCAATCCCAAAATCAAAAATCTTAGGGTGCTGCCCATGGGGGATGGACTATCCAAGAAGAACCAGAACCAATGTAACACTGTCCCACCTACATCCAGATTAAATTTAGGAGACGTAATGTTATAATGACTCAAGTCCTCGGACAGGGACAGAATACCATAATCAGTGCTGTAAAAGTAGTTGAAAGGGCCTTACATTCCTACCACCAAATCCCTAGTGTAATTCATCTAGCAGGGCAAACAAGGGTAAAACTGAGTAAAACTGAGATTGGAATGGTTCCAAATAAACAATATCTTCCAAAAAGAGTGACAAAACCACTATTCTCTCTACCTTTGCCCCAAAAGAGAAATTAGGGTATAGTCCCCCAAGATCTACCAAGTTTAAGATAGAATCCTTAACCAAAGCCCATACTACTCTGTTAAAAATAGATAAGGCAATCTCTTCCCTCAAGGAGACATCTCCTCTTGTTGCATTTCATCTCTGTTAGAAGTCAGACTTCAAAATAGCTTGTCCATATCCTTGGATGGCATATGTTAAAAGTATCCTTTAGTTGATTAAATGGTGTGAAGGAATGTAGACCTGGTCTTAGTATGGGGAATGAATGAATGAGTCATTAAGGGGAGGGGGGGAATTTCAGCAAAGATTGCTCACTTCTGAGAAAAAGGTGAGAAAGAAACTCCAAATAACCTTGCCTTGATTTTGTCTGGAATAAAATGGAATAGAGAGATACTCTCACAGGCTTTCCAATTCTATTATTCTACCCTACAACAATAAAGAGCATTCCTGGAATCCCTGCTGTGCCTACTTCTTGACCTTGCCTACTTTGAAGGACTGGCAGATCATCATCTAACTCCTTACATCTTAAGCCTTATGACATAAAACTCAATGTAAATATGATCCATTGTATCTGCAGTATGTAAGGTCAATTATAGCTTTCAAGGGTTCCTTCACTGTGGGCAAGCATTTCACCATCCCATTTTCAACATTTTCAAACCTTAAGCTGTATCTGGTCTGAGCTTGGTCATTTTCACAGCAAGGTTTCTTCTATCAGTACTCTAGCCGTTATATTACCTTCAGCTGCTTAGAATGGGAAGAATATTCATAAATAGATCTATGTCATCTCCCTGTTCCAGGTAGAGATTAGAATCTCAATATAATTGCTAGCTAAGGATTGCACCACTATGATTGCAAACATCACATTGTCTCCCCAAATCAGACATCTCATTCCTCCTGATTTTTTAAAAATTATATATATCAGGTTAGTATGCTGCAAAGTATTATCCTTATGTGCCAATTTTATTTTCAAGATGTCAAATAAGAAAGACAGGTGATTGCAACCCAGGCCATTTTGCCTGGGTTTTGTGTATGGTATGTGTCTTTCATCTGTATTTTATATTTTGGTGCAGACATATGGTATAAATAGAAAAAAGAAGCAGCAGCGATACTTCTATTGCCTCAAAATCTTGATAAAGTGTTGTTGGGAAATGGTAGTGGCTCCTAGGTTGATAAATCACTCGTACTAATTCCAAGTAGACACCAGATCCAAAGCATGGCCTCTCTTGTGTAAAGCAGGGATGGGCAACTTGATTTCCCTTTCTGCAACCCTCAGAGCTCTCTAATCATGACTGCTAGAAACTGACAGCATTATCTCTTGCCATTTTCAGGTGGAAACCCATAACATTTGAAGTGTAAATCCCAAAACAGGCATATCACCAGTCTTGCCTATGTGTGTGATGTGTCTCTCATATGTGTAGAACGCACCCCTACCCCAATAAATAATAACTAAGTAAATCAAGGTTGCCTACCCAGATATAAGTCCTGTGTGATTTGATATGGGCCGTAGTTGTGGCAGTTATGAGGTTTTTTTGACTGCCTGGGTTCCTCTGCAACATTAACAGTGTGGGTGAAAGGATTTTGGATTTTGTGATTAGAAAAAGTATTCACCTGTGGTCAGTCTTAATATTTTGTGAGAAAAGGATTCTTTCTTTTTAAGTAAAGAGAGGGGGAATAAATCATTAAGAGCAAGAAATGAATTGGTAGATGTCTCTGTGCAAAAATGTGCATGTAGCTTCCTAGGATATGACAATAGCATCAGTAGATAATATGGTGTCCCTCCACAAACACCTGTGCTTTGTTTACAGCTTTTTCTGTGATGATAGTAACTTATTCCCTTCCCTCCATCTAGCCTTTTTATGTGCCCTTCAGTGTCTTTATCTCGTGGTCATTTGCCACCTTATAGAAAAATGTCCATGAGGTCAGCAGTACCCAAGTCTACTTTTCTTTTGGCAAGACAAAGCAACTAGCCAAGACTCTGAGGGCTACATGACCTTTGTGCAGTAACAGACCGCATGTCAGGTGGAGGAAGTGAAGGTAACTTGGTTCACATCTGTATTTTTGAATTCATTTGCCCATTTTGAGCTCTTCCTTAAGCTCAACTATTGTTTCACTCGAAGATTGTGAAGTTGGGGGGGGGGGTCAGGGGAAGGCCCCCAAGCAGTTCATCAGTTTAATAAATAACTTCCTTCCATATATCGCTTCAACATTTTGTAAAATCCATTATCAGCACCCTCCTCATAACAGTGTCCCAAATTAAGTAGAGCTAATCTACTTTTTTAAAAAATGTGATCCTCAAAGGCTACCTCATCCCTAGATGTTCACTAAATAGTTTAGGAATGATGAAAGGCTCAGGCATTTCTCCTCACTTTCCCTCTTGGGACCAAACTGATAATGAGAAGTAATTGTATGAATGCTTGTTGACTATTGACTTATCTCATTACGTTTTATTTCTTTAAACAAATAAGTAAATAGATTTTGTATAGATACTTTGTATTTTCCTTTTTAAAACAAGCCATGTTTACCTGAGCCTATATAGAGTCAGCATTTATTTAATGTTTTTCAAACGGTGCAAGCATAAGCCAGCTCTGTAGAAAAAGCAAGAGATAAGATCTTGTCCTGTTCAGCTAATAATTCCCCATTTACGAGGCTCCTGTGCTTGAACTCCTTCACGCCAACTGCAGCCAGGTGGATCTTTTAATATGCAGTGTTTATGGTTCATTGTGGGTCACTCCGTAGAATGTCATCGTCCTAAAGTAGGCAGCCCATGTTTTTGCTTGATTTAATGTAAGGTAAGAATATCAGTTGTCTGCAATCTCCTATGCGTCACACAGAAATAGGAAGCTGCAACTATTGAATATCTGCCTGGATGCATCTGTCCCTCCTCTGGTGTTGACCTGAAGGACCATGGTAAACTGTAAGAGCTATAAAGCCATCATAATATTTCAAAAAGTATTTACAGCTTATAAGGTTTTGAAGCACAGATGAAAACTGCAAACATTTTATACACTCACTGTAACCCCAGTAGGGAGTTCTTTCATTTGTTTACTGAACATAATGTTAGCACCACACTGCAAACAGCCTGAAAAGAGTCTAGTTATTTTTTTCAACAATCCGTGGGAAGCACAAAGAAGCAATGCATTACTAGATTTCAGGAAAGGAAAAGCACTGAGTGTTGGGTAGGAATCCAAGTCTACTGGTATTACTACCTTTACTATATGAGCTCCATTGGGTCCCAGTCTGCTTCTGGGTCCAATTCAGAGTGTTGGTTATCACCTTTAAAGCCCTATATGGCATGGGTCCAGGTTCCCTGAGGGACTATCTCACCCCTGTCCCACCCGGTCAGGCAAGAGAGGGCATGTTGCGGGTCCCATCAGTGAGAGAATGTCAACTGGTAGGGCCCAAGAGGACAGCCTTCTCTGCCATTGCCCCTGGCCATTGGAACATTCTCCCCCCAGAGGTGCGGCAGGCCCCTACCCTCCCCGCTTTCCAGAAAGGATTAAAGACCTTGCTCTGCCAGCTTGTATGGGGTGATAACAACCTTACCCAATCCTGGGGCTAGCTAGCCCCTCAATGACACTCCCTGAGTGATTGCCAATTATTTTTGGATCTATTTATTTTCTATTTCTTATTGTAATTTTGTAATTTTAATTGATTTTAATTGTTTTGCAAACTGCCCAGAGTCGTTCAACGAGATGGGCGGTGACAAAAAACAATAAAATAAATTAGCAATGCATTTCATTTTTTTTTTAAAGCTATTCTCTATTTTTGTTTGCTTTGGGAAAGGCCATCAACATTTCCCTTTACATTATTTTTTTTAAGGTCTCAGAGTGTACTTCCCTTCATGCCTGGGGAAGACTAGCAACCCTTTCCCCTATGTGTCCTGGCAAGCTGACCTGGGGTACTGGAGTTACTTCTAGAAGGAGACAGAGAGAGGTGTAGGGAGTTACAGGAGCAGAATGGTCAGAGATGGTCTCATGGCTCCTTCAGTGAGAAGCAGACGTTGGATATCAGTGCCGTGAAAGGAGGAAGACTTTCCATTTACTTAATGGCCAACTAGATCCAACTAACAGATGTTTAAAAAGCACTGTGAGATGAAAGAACCGATCCTTTTAATCCTAACCTTGTATGGTACTGAATTTATAGAGGGTGTTTTACTCAAAATAATATTATTTCAAGTGTCACTGTTTGTCTGGGATAGTTTTAATGCAGTGGATTTAATCTGTATTAATAAATAGGAACAATGTATCCTACAGACAACAACTATTGTAAAGCTATATAATTGTTGATTTTGCCAACATAGCATAGTTGGCAATTTGCGAAATAAAAGAAAATATATGTATTAGCTGAATAAGTATGAAAGAAACAAGAATTTTTAAAAGAGAATTCATTGTAATAGCTATGCAATAATTATGCAGGACTTATTATTGTTTTCTACATCATTAATGATTAAAAATAACTGACAGTACAATAATGGATAATTATGCTGTAAGTGTTTAGAACAGTAAATCTGAATGCTTTTGTTTTCTAATCTTTTGCTGCATTTCATCACTATGTTAGAATCATATCTGTATATACTGTTTTTCTTCTGTACTATATTTAATTTCTATGAATTGGAAAGCTTCTTTTGAAAACAGAATATAAAAATGGAATGGATATTGAATTTTTCTCAGACGAAAAGCAGAAGTGAGTCACATCTCTTGGGACCTGAGCTTAAGGAAATCTTGATATTTCAATCCTGATCCATAGACTGCTAAGCCTTCCCCTCTGACAAAAACACTTCAAGAATAGGCTACTAATTCAATGGCATCTCCCAAGGGCAAAATAAGGAATGCGTCTCCTGTATCTTATGTGGATAGCCGTGGATCAAAACTGTAAAGCAAACTAGAAATGAAGTCTCTCTTGTACAGAGCCACCTTGGAACTTAATATAAGGGCATACCTGGCTGATCTAAACTAAGTGGCAGACAGAGGAATTTCAAACATGTAAGATCCAGTCTTTTCTTGATAGTTTTCTTATATAAGTGGTTAGCCTTTTTTTTTTTTTTAAAAAATAGCCATTCCATTGTTTATTCTTTTGATGGACTCTGTGTTAGTGTCTGTGTGTGTGTGTGTGTGTAGACAGAGTAAGGAAGATGACCTTGATCGAGATAGGCAAGATACGTTACCAAAGCAATGAGGGGAAAAGCATATCTTAAGCTCAAAACAAGCAGGAAATTATGGAAGCGGCTCATACAGACACCTCCCTAATTCACATAAGAGGGGGAGGAGGTACAGTACAATTCAACTTGCAAGATTCTGTTATTATAGCCACTCTCAATCAAAATAGTCTTAGCCTCCCTGTGTAGTTGATTCATGGTCTGGTCTACCTAGTGAGTCTGACAGTGTGTGAGATGCCTGGGGTTTCATAGTCTCTCTTTGTAGATCCAGATATTCTGAGTGATATAGCAATCGTCCCCCTCTCCTTTACTCCCCAATAACAAGACATAGAGTTCAGTGAGAGGTTGGGATCTGCCCATCTCCTCAGCCACTTTAGGTTGCTATGGGCACGCCCAGTGCTCTGGTCACTGAGAACTACCCTTCATGGCTATTTAGTTCAAGCTATGCTGCAGGAAAGCCCAGACAGGTGGCTTGCCCAGAGACCCATGCAGCACAACTGGCTTGAAGTTTCTCTGTTTGGGACAGGAAGGGTATTTTCCACCCATCTCTTGTTATGGTAATGGGCTAATCTGATTTCAGACTGCTTCTGATCTTGCCAAAACTAGGTCTCTCACCTGGCTATACTCGCCCAGCCTTGCTTCAATGTGTATTAGGGAAAGTGATTGGTGGTTGCTTTCTTGCTGGCAGGTGGGAGGGGAAATGGGGCAGGATAATCCACCACTCCTTTTCCTTAATATAGCATGCATTAGCTGCACAGTCCTTGGCCTCTAAAGTGGCCCTGAGACATTGGGCTGTACACCCCTTTTGCACGATCCTCCTCTAAATCTGAACTTGCCCAAACTGTACTTTGATCTATATCTTGCTCTGCTGGGACACATTGTCCAGGAAATTAGGCTGCATTGTTGGCAACATAGGGATGATAGACTTATCTCATATATATTTTGTGTTAAATAAAATAGTAAAAGAACAGCAAAATAACAAGTTCCAACTGCAGTTATTGAATGTTGTATATGTATGTGCGTGTGTTTTACAAGAGAAGAATAATGTAATTTAAGAAAAATCCACTAGATTGAGAGAACAGAGACAGGGACAGGGACAGGGACAGGGACAGGGACAGGGACAGGGACAGGGACAGGGACAGGGACAGGGACAGGGACAGGGACAGGGAGGAAGGAAGGAAGGAAGGAAGGAAGGAAGGAAGGAAGGAAGGAAGGAAGGAAGGAAGGAAGGAAGGAAGGAAGGAAGTTCATCACATATCCAGGTTCCCTGTTTGTTGGGAACTAAGAAGTGGTTGTTGAGGACTTGTTATAGCTCTCAGGGAAGTGATGCCAGTCTCCAGGTCTGGGTCACAAGAAAGGACAAATGAAGAGATCTAGCTGCTTTGAATATCAAGGGATGGATGTCAATTTCAGTAATATGACACTTTCTTTCTAACAACAAAAAACAAGCATGATAAAAAGAATACTGGAATTTTATATATATGTGTGTGTGTGTATTCTTCATTATCCTTCACATGTAATACATTTATTGTAATGCAATAACATATATTAAAGCAAGTCAGGCTTGGTATAACATTAAATGGTTTTGATAATTGGTCATTGTTGTAATAAGTGCTGAAAATCTACTTTCAGAAAAGATATGCTGAAAGCCAAGATAGGACTTTCAATGCCTTTCATCTTGCATTTTCTGTGAATTTTTGGTTTGGTTTTGTTTTAGTTTTTTCAGTGTGACACCTGCCAACATCTCCTTCATTCATGGGTAGAAGACTTGTTTGGCTACTGGAACTAAAGGACTCCAACTCCCCCCTCCCCCGTTTTGATCTTGAGACCATTTCATGGAATGTCTTCAAGTGGTTGGGGAACATTAGTGGTCCACACAACATAACTAAAAAGAAACACTGCAGCAGGTTATTTTCTGATTCCTAATGAACTGAAACAAATACTAATTACCTACCATTTATTTCTCTGGGGAAATAGTTTCTATCACCTGCTGTCTGATATGTTTTAATTTTTTTTAACAATAAAATAATTTGATGCTCTAATGCAAATTTGGTAAATTCATCAGCTCTTCAACAATTGACACATAGTTAAATTATTCTGAACACTTGTCCTGACTAGAGTTCAACAAGATTTAATTGCTTATAACCATATTAGATTTAAATTTGCAGTGTAACTCCTTACAGCAAACTATAATAGGAATTGGCTTGATAGTGTGCCATTACATATAAATTATCATATGAACATTATTTCTCTTTTTGAATACTGTGCTTGTATGGCTTTCTCCTTCTTTCCATCTACTTTTACACACATTTTATATTAATTATTTTTATTATAGTAATTTTATTTTGTACTTTAATCATTTTAAATTTTATAATTTATACAAGACTTTGAGTTAATTATATGGGAAGTGGTGTAAAAAGTTCCCTAAAACATTAAACAAAAATTTCCCTATTATGCATAGAAAATATTGCTCTCATAGCTGTGGCATTATCAGATAATAACCTCTTTTTCTCATGAAAGGAATAAAATTGGGCTTCAGGCCATTCAAACTGTAGTCATCTCTCATTTTTAAGCTAAGAGAACAATTCTGAAAATTTAGAGTACAGGCAATTACTCAACTTTGAAGAATCTATGAAAACATGTCAAGAATAGATCACCCCAAATCCAGATTTGAAACTTCACATTTTATTAACCCATAGGCATACAATCACTGCACGTCTATGCTTATACAAGTTGTCCCCAGTTTAAGGACAAGTTCCATTCCCAAGGTCTGTCCTTAAGTCGAATTTGTATATAAGCTGGAACAGTATTATACAATAAGTATAAAAAGTATACAATAAGTATAAAACACACAATAGTATTGTGTAATTAACTCAATCCATTCTGTATTTAACTTGAATCATTGTGTATTTAACTCAGATTTTGCTACAATAGGCACTGTTCTTAATTATGGGCAGTCCTTAAACTGGGTGTTCTTAACCTGGGGATTACCTGTATAAAAAAGCAACTACAGATGAGCTGAACTAACCTTTGGCTTAACATGGGCAGTTTCTTTACAAACTTACTGTATAGTTCTTAGCCTACATTTTTGGAAATGTTACGTTCCTGTATTTGGGAAACAGAAGTCAGGCTGTGTGGCTTTGTTCCAAGAATGCAGCTTGGATTAAATCCATTCAAAGATGAAACACGTAAGTTGAGCGCCTCTTTTAAAATACATCAAGCGGTGAAAACAAGAGGGAAGACCAATATAAAGGACTTGTAACAATTACAGACCGTCTTTATTGGAATGGCTCAAGTAAAATATGCAGGTCCATGAATCAGTTTCTTGGAGAAACTCTCAAAGGTAACTGGATCTTTCCACAAAACAGACAACAAACTGTGAACTGCATATGTGCACAGAACAGAACTTATCAAAGAAAAACTTGTGTACCAGATACCTTGGCAGGGGAGGAACTATTTTAGCCAGGAAGGATCCCTTCCAGAAGAAGAAGGGTAGCTATAGTCTAACATAAGAAAAAGAATGAAAATCTAGATATGGAGGAACATAAACAAAAAAGAATTTTGCTGATGCAGGACTGTAAAGAGAATGTACCAAGAGGAGAGCTAAAATATAGGCAGCCCAGTGAATACCTGTATTCGAGGAGTCTACTGGCACAGGGAGCAAAATCATTTTGTGTTGCACCAAGCCTCTTCCAAAGCCGCCAGTCAGAGTAGAGCCGAAAAGGAACAGAAATGCCTGACTTAGCAGTCTCTTTTGCCTTGAAATTGCCATGCCTTTTCCTCTACTCACCTGTCTTCCTCCATTGCCATCTTGCCTCCCACCTGCCATCCCCTTGATCATTATAAGAAGATTGGGATCATGGTCATTTCCCAAGAGCTACCATAACTGGGTTGTTACAACCTGGATGCCTGCCACATGGAAGCAAACCACTAGAGCTTTCTATATTGTTTTTCTGCTGCTTAGCTGGTTTGGGGAGGGGTGGAGGGTTTTTTGCCTTCCAGGTGTGATAGTTCTAGTTTTCCTTTATCAAATGTCATACATCGTGCAGGTATGATATAAATAATAATAAAATGCAGGTGGAGCTTCTAAATAGTACTGAAATGGTTTGAAAGAACAAGTTGTAGCATTCTAGGCTTTGTAAAAGCATCTTGAAAAGAAAATAATCACATGAATAAGCAATTCTGTGTGTGTGTGCAGCTACCAAGATTTTCTTTCCAGTCTCTCACGCTCTAATCTATCTCGGTATATCTATTTCTATCTATCTATGGATATATCTCCTGCAGTATATTTTCAAGTAAAACCTCCCTTTCTTGGAGTGATGTATCTCCTTTCTGTTTTGACAGTGAACTGCATTAATGCATCCTTGTTAAACTTGTATGTCTAAATTCCATTTGTCAGATACTCAACTACCTGCTGCACTTTTGTGCAGAGCTCAGGTTGCACCACTTGCCAAGCACTTAACACATTTCAAGTGCTTGAGTGCTAACAAATGCTTCCTTACTTAACAGGCTTCTCTGCTATTAAACAAGCCGTGCTGTTTTAACCTCAGTGTGGGAAAAAAGTATATGTTTTAAAGCCGTTTTCAATGTTAATGCAAGAAGAGATAGGAAAACAAGAGAGAGTTTCAAATGTACCAGGTGCCAGTTATTCACAGTATGTGGAAGTACCCCTTCAACCACCATCTTTTAGGACTATCAGGTCCATAATGAACTGCTATTCTCTCCCTCTTTGCATCCACTCCCCCCCCCCCTTTTCTGGCCTTCACTGTTAATTCACAGCAAACTTGCTGGCCATGGTTAGAAAAATTAGGGGTACCATATCTGGCCTACAAAAATACAGTCCATCAGCAGAGGGCTGCAATGACTTATTGTTTTCTACCTCTGCCTACTGCCATCTGGGGGGGGGGGGGGTGCGGGCCTTCAAGTCAGTGTTGACTCCTAGCAACTGCCTGGACAAGTCTCTGCAGTTTTCTTGGCAAGATTTTAGAAGTGGTTTGCCATTGCCTCCTTCCTAGGGCTGAGAGAGAGTGGCTGGCTCAAGGTCACCCAGCTGGCTTTGTCCCTAAGCCAGGACTAGAACTCACAGTCTCCTGGTTTCCAGCCTGGTACCTTAACCACTACACCAAACTGGATCTCTCTGGTCATCTGGTGGTGAGCTGGGTTTTTGCACCCAAATCTGGTGGCCCTGAGAAAATTGTTGTTCCCTAATGATTGTTTAGTAGGAGTTATGTCATCTGTGTGATGTGAAAGTGACCTTTCTGCACAAATTCTGGCATACCTTTTGGACTAGCTCCTTGGTCCTTGAATGATACTTTAGCACAGAACTTGGTTTGGGGGCTAAAGCTGAAAGTTTCTGATTGTTCATCCAAGCCAGAAGAACTGCAGTGCAACACTAGGCAAAACAGCTCTGCTTTTGCCAGCATCATCACAAAGAAATAGTACACTATACAATCTTATACATATCCACACCCTCTCTGAAGGACTACTTCCTGGTTAGTGTAAAGGATTGTACCTGTATGAATGCAAATGTAATATCTTGAGTTGTATTGAAACTGTGAAGTGGAGAAAGGGGAATAAAAGACAACCCTTGGATTAAAACAGTATCATTAAAACACTGGCCCAAGATCCATGGTATGTTTAGAAAGAAGTAGTGCCATCATGCGCTCTGTATTCATGCTTGCAGGCTAAAACCTGAAATGGAAGATACTGGTAAGCAGTTACTCAGATACAAGCTCTCTGTAGTGCTGAAGCTGATCACGTTTGCCAACATAGTTGGGGCGGTTAGGGTTAATTTGGAGAAAAATTGCGGCACACCTAAGGGGAAAGCTGCCTCCAATGATTTTGCAATTGCTGCTTCTGCAATTTCATATTGCTCTTTTATTGAGTTTTTATTGGGTTGGCTTTTATCATTTTCAGCAGTGTGCCCCCACACTGGAAATTTATGCCTCTGCAAAATAAATAAAGGATTCAATGATTTCCCCCCTTTTTAACAGGATAAAAGGATGAAACAGAATAGAAGTTGCATTTTAAAGATAATTGAATGTGCATTTAAATTTAGCACCAGCAAAAGAACCCAACTATTCCAAAATCCTCTTGCATCCCTAAGTGTCCTGAACACTTAGGCAATGTCTGTTTTCCAAGTTGGAAATATCCATGAGAAATAGATGTAAGTGGTTTTCCTTACCCTTGTAAAGTGGTAACTGATTCAAATTGCAAAGGTTATTCATGTACTGCAGTTTTGTTTGTTTTTCTTCTTCCTGAAGTATAACTAGTTGTTAGTGACCAATGTACCTTAAAAAACTTTAAAGTAGTGCTCTGGTAACTTTATTTAGATGCTCAACCTAACACCTTAACAGAGAAGTCTTAAGGCCAACCAGTTGATACTGGACTATTTTTTCCCCCAATAAATATATACTTGCTGCTGATAAAATCAAGGGTTTCTTTTCAGATTAAAAAAAAAAAAAATCAGCCTCCCTGTCTGACTATTAAGGATTTGTTTTCAGAAAGGAAAACAGGTTAGATGTTCAGCATAAGAGAGTTATGAAATTCTTCCTATTATTTATAGATGCAGTTTTCATGGGACCTAAGCAGCCATATCATTTAAAAAAAAAAAAAAGAGGGAGAGGGAGGGAGGGAAGAAAGGAGAGAGGGAGAGAGAAAGGGAGAGATTTATATCTATGACCTGAATCATTAATCTTTCAGCACTTCTGAAAATATTTATCCCCAAGGTGCTGACTAAAGTTTTATTTTATTTCACAGCATTATGTTTATTATGTATGGTGTATGCATACAAGAGGATAAAGTGCTGTCAATAAATTAATGACACACATCAATTATTTATAAATAATTACCTTTGAGTCTGGGTGCCGCGTGCTCAATTTTGCTGTACTGCAATGCCATTGAATTTAATGGTGCTTATATAGAAAATTTGGGCTCACCTCACAACTCAGTCTGCGACAACAATACATAAAATACAATTTACTGTACTGAAACAGCAAATGGCCTTGCTGGTCACTGAGCCACAGAAAGAGCGCTGGTATTATGCAAAAGCGGGGTATCCAAGGAGCCCGCTAAATGCTTGATAGGATAGAGTAGAGCTGCTGTATTTTATGGGGGCTCTCACATCCGGGCAACAGAAATCTGAGTTAGACAACTGATGGCAGCAGAGAGTTTTCTGTGTCTCTTGGTGCCATCAAGGTGCCTTCCATTTTTCACAGGCCAGATCTGGTAACACTGGTGTCATTTACTTCTCTGTCATGTTCACATATAAAGCAGTTCTGGGGGCTACCACGTTTGACAGAAAAAATGTATCCAAATGGATCAAGCTGAATGTTCCCTCTCTCTTACTTTCATGCACTTTTCCTCCAGCCAGAATCCACTGTCAAGGCTAAAATAATCTGAGGAAAAAAAAAAAGCTGTCTGAAAGGTAGTATGCAGTAAGGTTAAAAAGGAAAAGAAGGCTTAAATCCTGTTCTGCCTAGTTCAGAAAACAAAAACTTGCACTTTTCAGTATTTCCTTTTCATTCTTTTATGGTAGGTTTTACGACTCTCCCCATCGTTTTTGTTATAGTTTCTGTTTTAACTTTATTTGAATGGTTTTGTTTTAATTATGTTCATAGTTTGGCTTTGTGTTTTTATTCCTGTGTGCTGCCCAAAGTCACAAGCGTGAGATGCGTGGTTCTATAAATTTAATAAATAAATGAATAAATGGTAGGTCACGCAATTGTCTTGCCCCCCTCTCACATTTCCATTTATTAAGTCCTCAACTAAGTCAAGCAACTAAAATACCAACAGTGGCTGACTCACAAGTTAGAGCTATACAGCCAAATTTGTACCATCTCTTTCCCATCACTGAATTCACAGCTGGTGAGGGAATTCGCTCCTACACAAAATCCAACTAAGCTTGACTTCCCTATAGGGTCGTTGTGTTGTCATCAAACCCCGAGTGAGTGCATTCCACCAAGCATGGTGTCTCACTGTATGTTTGCAAGTAAGATGGAATGAATAGATTGTATAGTGCTGATCCATCTGAGGACATTTTGTAAACATTGTGTTGGTTAAACATCTTGGGCTTTTAACACAGTACAATTGTTAATCGATAAGATACTTGTAATCTATCTAATATGTAACCTGCATCTGCCTTACCAACTTTTCCCCCCCCGCCCCCCCCACATTGCAACTTAAATCCTACATCCTAGCCATTACATGCATTGATGAAATGAGCTGTAGCGTTTCAATAAATTTGAGAGCCAGAAAAGGTGCTTCCAGACACCTGTTTGTTGATTAAAAGCTAACTTAACATTTCTGGGGGACTGAGAGCTACAAGATGGGTGGGGCCACAATGCATATGTGGTCCAGCTTGAGTTTGGGAAAAAAAATTTTTTTTTTCAAATAAAGAACAAAATACCTTTTTGTTAGGGCTTTCAACCACAGGTTTGTTTCCCATATCAAATTGGGAAGAAACTATACCTACAGTTTCGAACAGGCCTAGTTAGAGAGGATACTGAAGGGCCCGAAAACTGGAATTTGGGAGCCACAAGTAGACCATCCCTGGTTTTGGAGAAAAGTTATTTTTTTAAAAGTACCTAGATGGAATCCATTGTTTCCTTAGTAGATTTCTATTAATCTAACAGTTCTTTTTTAAAGAATTCTCTTAAACATTCACTGAGAGATTTTGCAGACATGTGGGGTGGATATAGTGGGAGGGGACATTTCTCTGCTTTGTCCTCTGTCAGAAGAACTGTTCTTACTAATGGAAGTTTATTATTGGATTCCACACTTATTAGTGGCAAAATCATGTACTCAGGAATCATGAAAAAGCTGTGCTGGAGTTCGAAGTAGAGAGCTAGTTGGCTGTAAATCAACTGGATGAAAAGATGCCACACTGAATTCAAAGCAGCTATGGAGACTCTTGGGAGGTCCTTGAGACCAACATTAATAGCTGCTGCTAATGCCTTCTCGATTTTTTTTAAAGAAGTGAAAAGATCCAATGGCCATAATTCTCAACTATATTTAAATTCAGCAACGTTGGTCTTCTGAAGCCCAATGCACATAGCAAAGCTTGGGTTGCTTTTTGTCCCTATAGAAATCTTTACCTTGCTTTTGTATTTTATAAATGCATCTTAAGTACATTTTATTTCATTACATCCCTTTATTTATGCTATGCTGTTTATTGTTTAAAATCTCATTTGAATTGTTGACAACTGATTACTAAGCATTAAGTCAAATGAGACCGCTTATCTCAGGCAGCTGAGTCTATTGTGAAAAGCAGCACATCACTATACTAAGCTGGCTTTCCTGTACTTTGCTATGATGTATGCATTTTTACAATACCCTGGCACTTTCTGCAGAAGTGTAAACAAATAATAGGAAAGGTGTTGGATTTCCATAGGGTGTGTAAAGAGTTGACCCTGAAGACTGCTTCTCAGACTAGGCTTTTCTTCAGAGGAATGCAATCCACTTCATGACCATGGTTATGTGTAGTATATATGGCTAAACTATAAATAACTGAACTTTGGATCTCTGCAAAGGTCTACCCAGTTCATAAAGATCTTGCGTATTTAATCCATTCAGGGAGATTTTTAGGATATAGACATAGGAGTGATCTCTCAGAGTGATTCTATTTCAGAAAAATGTAATGTGAGGAAGCAGGTTGCAGAGGAGTGGTTCTCTGTATGCTTGTAGTAAACAGGCAAGGGACTCCGTTCAAATTGTGACCCTTCTTTCTACAATATGTAATAGCGTTAAAAAAAGGTACCATCAGGAGGAGTTATGATGAAAAAGGCACGTGTGGCCCAATATCGATTTGTAATCAGTGAGTTTTGTCTTACAACAATCTTTTGTCTAGAACAGACATACAGGTATTTAATAAAATGATATTGATTTATTGCTGTTTGAAACTTCATGGTTTGCATCTAAAAATCCATTTATTTTCTAGGCCTAGGCA
The DNA here is from genome assembly GCF_059951505.1 of Python bivittatus. Classification (NCBI taxonomy): domain Eukaryota; kingdom Metazoa; phylum Chordata; class Lepidosauria; order Squamata; family Pythonidae; genus Python; species Python bivittatus. The sequence continues at coordinate 11,347,270 of NW_028277030.1, read as the reverse complement.
TGGAACAGATGGCAAAATAATCATTGTCTCTTATTATCCAAGGCTACAGCAGTTATGTTCTTTCACTCTGTTTTGAGGGCTGAAAGCTGTCTTGTGAATGCAAGTGACACAAATAATGAATGAGTTTCTTGCTCTCTGGGTACCACATATAGCAGAATTCATGTGTTTACTTCAGGCTGTGTAAATGAGTCTTTAAATCTGTTTCTCATTTATTTCTACATAAAGATAAATGCAATAAACTTAAAGCACAAAATCATGCATTAAAAAAACCTCTTTCTGATCCCAGCTGGCACATGAAGTAACAGTTGTGTTTCAATGAAAATGCTTTTGGTCCAATATTTTGATGGCTTCTTGGTTTTTGTGTTCATCTATGCTACAATCGCTCATATGGCATCTTGTTTTATTGCTATTTTATGAATGTTTTCATTTATCAGTTGGATAAAGGGAAAAATCATTTAATGGTTTTGATTAGTTTCTTGTGGTGGAACTGAATCCAGGATACATGTCCAAAGATTACAGAAATGAGCACAAATATTAGAAAATAACTTTTTGTAAAAAGTATTTGCTAAAATTATTAGGAAGAATAATTTAAATCATTGGTAGACACTTTCTATCATGATGGTTTTTAGGAAATTATTAGTTTCTCACAGCCTAGTTCTAGATGATACTGTGCTGGCAAAGTGCAGCATATCAAATCATATGGCACTGGATTAGCACATGCTCAGAAACTTAAACTGGTCACCAGAACTATTGGTATAAGAAGAATTTGGAGCCTGAGGATGAAAGAAAAGAGGCAAAGCTGGATAATTCTCCCTTAAAATAAGAATAGTGTCTTCAGTGATTGATTGATTGATTATGTGCTATGAAGCTGTTGTTGACTCCTAGTGACCACATAGATTTTCTTCATGATGATCTGTCCTTAACCTAATCTTTTGCTGGCTGGTGTGAGTCTTCCAGGCTGTGTGGCCGTGTTCTGGAAGTTTTGTTTCCTAACGTTTCGCCAGCATCTGTGACCGGCATCTTCAGAGGACAGGAGCACAGACAGGAGCAGTTCTCTCTGTGCCCAGGATGATGTGACTCTAGTGGGTATTTATAGAGATGAGTGGGGGTGCCTGTGGGGGGGGTTGTGGGTTAATGAGTGGGTTATGGCTTAACAACCCCCCACAGGCACCCCCACTCATCTCTATAAATACCCACTAGGGTCACATCATCCTGGGCACAGAGAGAACTGCTCCTGTCTGTGCTCCTGTCCTCTGAAGATGCCGGTCACAGATGCTGGCGAAACGTTAGGAAACAAAACTTCCAGAACATGGCCACACAGCCCGGAAGACCCACACCAGCCATCGTATTCCGGCCGTGAAAGCCTTCGACAATACACTAATCTTTTGCGTCTTTGCGCACCCATTGCCACTGGAACTGTGTCCATCCACCTTGCTGCTAGTCATCCTCTTCTTCTCTTTCCTTCCACCTTGCCCAGCATTAGAGCCTTCTCCAGAGAGCTGGGTCTTTGCATAATGTGTCTGAAGTAGGATAATTTGAGTGTAGTCCTTTGTGCCTTTAGTGAGAACTCAGAGATGATTTGTTCAGTGATCCATTTGTTTTTTTCTTGGCTGTCCATGGTATTCCCAGGAGTGTTTTCCAACACCAGAGTTCAAAATCTTCAATACTCTTCCTATCTTTAAAAAAAAAAAAAAAAACTATCTTCAAAGTCTAAGTATCTTCAAACCAACAGTTAAAAAATGTAATCTATTCTAACCCAGTTTCAACTTTGTTTATGTTTCTAAACTTCCATCCCTAGTTTACTAGAGTTGAAGTTTACAAGTCAGTTGAAGTCGGGCAGCATAAAAAAAATTGAAATAAATAAATACTCCCCCCCCTTTTTTTTTCTTTTGCTCTTTCACTTGTTTTTCTTTGTTTTCTTTACATATGGACAGAGAAGGTCCTTGAGAAAAGTTAAAATGGGGAAAAGGTATTGTGCTGTTTGTTTTCTGGATAGAAATGTCCAGCCTCCTTCTTCTGCCCAACATGCTATGTGTTTCAAAACTCTGCCTGTTTTGAACTGTTCAGGGAACCAGAGACCACAATGTTCACACTTGATGAGGAAAATGTCTAATAGGAACCAGTGACCCATTGGGTGTTGGTTTAGCACTAGCTTGGCCGCCTGAGCACTTTTATAGCTGGCTTTGTTGCTCTACCCCTGCCTGGCCTACCAAGTACTCAAGCTTTCATTTGGGGCACATAAGAAGTCTGTCTTCCTCTCAGCAAGTATAGATCAGGGATAGTTGTTCAGCTTCAGGGTGGTATGCACTGCATCTCTGATTCTGAACTTTGCTCAGGGCAGCTTCTGTTCTTGGGAGTGATCTTAGTGAGGAGGGACAGAGGAGCACTGGGGAGGGATGAGATAAACAGGGTGCTTAGTTCTTCTGAATTCACAACTTCAACTGGGTAGCTACTAACATTTTTTTAAACTCCCAAAGTGAGAAGTTGTCTTTTCTCTCCATGGCCCTGTCCTGTTCTTGGAATGAGCTATAGCAAGCCTAAGACTTGTATGTTTCTTTCTTACCCTCTCTGCCTCATGAGATCAGAGATTATAAATGTATTTTAATTTGCAATAAGTTTGTCATTTGTTTGAATATAGGAACAAAGATTTGGGTGAGCCATCCTTTTGCAATCCAACCAGATCCCAAACCAAGATTAAAAAGTAGTGTAAGATCCTTCTTTGATAGCAAACCACAGTCTTATACATTTGGATTATACTAATCCCTTCTCCTCATAATGAGGGAAAGGAAAACAGGAAGGGAAAATGTGCAAACCTGTGATTAACTGTGATTTGTTGTTTAAACAAGTAGCCATTTCTAATTGATACATCTGAATGTAGTGGTGGTGCTTGATATTTATACCTTTTACTGTGTAGGCCAGATAATATAGCCATAATTATATAGATGAAGAAAGAGAATATGAGTTCTGTTGTGTAATAATTCTAATATTTCCAAAATTTTATACTTATAGACAAGGACCATCAATATTTAGGTTTCCTCCTGTTTTTCTGACCCTGAGAAATAAATGGATCTGTAACTAATATGGATGCATAAAGGTTGGTTTGTGTATGGATTAATAAATAATTCATGGACCTTAAAGCCTGTAATATCCTTCTATGTTTGCCTTGAGCAAACTATAATGATATAATGTATGAGGTAATTTTCCTACTAAATGCCAGCAAGTACCATTCAGAACTATTCACTATAGTTTTTTTATTCTACAGGAAACCTTAAACCTTCTGCTAAAAGATATTCATATTCAAATATTTTGCATATCTCTAGGGAACATTGCTACTGCAAGAGCCTGCTTTGGGTTGATAATTACACACTATGTTTAATGCTCATTCTACATAGATTTTGCTTTGTAGGTTTTACTTCCTCTAGCGGAGCACATGCCACATAATGGATGGGCGGGGTGTAGATTTCAAGAAAGGTAGCTTGCCAAGCTTTCGTGGCAGGGAAGCGATGCAAGAAGCTGAGAACTTGAGAAGCAGTTTGAAGGTTGAAGCCATTTATTTAACAGAACAAATGCAACATGAACCTGAATTCAACTACTTAACAAAAGAAGAAGATATACAGCTGGAGAGAGAATTTACATCCAAGTTGTTTAAGATAAAGGATCAAGAATCTGCTCTGAATGGTGGCTAGTTTCTTATGTCACTTGACAACAGACAGACTGTAATTCTGCAGTTTTCTAGCAAGGTGCCTTACCAATGTAAAAAACAAAGCTGTAGCTCTGGGTACCTAACACATTACATACTGGCCAACGGGATTGATTATATTTTGGAGAATTAGAAATTCAGGAGGACAGCTACTTACATTTCAGCATGTTTGTTCATTCCTCTCACATAGAAACTGAGGCCAAAAAAACCCCAAACACCTCTTTAAGCTACCCTGCTGTCTATTTCTCTCTATCAAGGATCTAAAAGTTTATAAGGAACTGCCATGGATAGAGAAGGTTCTCCTGTACAAAGTGTGATTTTCTATGGATGGAGAGTAAGAAGAACAACAGTGCAATGGATGGAATTAATGTACTTGGCCCTGCTTGTCACTTTCTATGGAAAGCAGAGAAGAGCGATGGTTATACTGGGTTTTAACTGTACACAAGGCACATAGCATATTTAGCTCTCAAGTTCATTAGGGTGAAGATGTCTGATCTTCTTGCTAACCAGCAATTGGTACACTGTTTTCCTAATAAAGGAAGAACATGTACATGTTCAGTACTTGCAATATACAAGTCTCTGAGAAGCCCATTACATTGACTTTGAAAAATGCAAATGTTATATGAAGGTAGAATATTTCCAGTTTCTAACTATTTAATTAAATTAATGTATACTTAGGCCATTTCTCCACAATTTATTGATTTATTAGATTTGTTACTCATCACAATCAAACAGGCAGAAAGAATAAAGCAGTGTTGTGCCATCACAATTCAAGCTCTGCCCTTTTTGCACATATGTTGTGAGGTCACACACACATATGACAGAGATGGCACAAAGGCATGACACTGCTTTTAACATTTTGACAAAAGCAGCAAGATACCGTAGATGCCTGTGCTACTTAAATATGGGATTGTTTCCATTCTTTAATCCTTCTTCCTGTGTAGTTGTAGGCATCCATTTCTAAACAGAATGATGCCGAAATATATGTGATAATGACATGACCAAAGTTCTGCCCTTTTGTACATGTGATGTTGCAGGCATGTACATAATGGGTAGGAATTATATCATCAGATCGTGATATACACATTTCCTCACTTGCCCCCTGGGTGCCCAAGGTCCAAAGCAATTCTTCCAAATAATTTTCAAAGTTTGCAGAGGGCTAGCAATTATTGTATAGAGTTCTCAGATCTTTAGATACAGGGCCTGATTTTGAACTGTAGATCAAGAAACAAAAAGCAAAAGAATTGGTACACATGTCAGATATCCAAAAATAAGGATGGCAAAAGCACTGTGTTTGTAAACTTCTTTTTAATAGCCTATAACAATTTAAAATGAATTAAAAAGATGTCCGACACTTTAAAATATCCTTTTGATTGGATGTGCTGTGTGAAGTTCTAGTTTGGAAAGCTTTCATCTTGAAATTAGAAATGCGTAAATTCCACTCCAGCGATAGACAACCTTCAGAGTGAGAGTCTTTCTTGTCTGCTATCCCCTTAAGTGCTACTGTGATTGCACTTCAGGTCTCCTTAGAAGCCTTCCTGTCAAGTTCATCCCAGCATGATGCTATCAGTGACTTCATGTATTCCTAGAAGTGCTCTTTGAATAGGAGGTGATTGCATCTCCATACTGTGTCTTTCTCTCAACCACCTTTTTTTCTGGAATGGAACTGGAATTATTAACTCATGCATTTAAAAGCTAGTTTCTCTCTCATAAAATGAAGTGCTGAATAGCTCTAGTATGTAAAAGATATACTATTTCTTAAAAGCAGTAGTCTTTGCATTTTTATACAAGGATGGATGGATGGATGGATGGATGGATGGATGGATGGATGGATGGATGGATGGATGGATGGATGGATGATCAATCCCTCCAGGAACAAAGGAAGTTTTATGTCTTCATTTTTACTAATAACCTGTATACTACTACTACTTGTACTTCTAATGGAAGCTGAATTTTATTTTTAGTTTGAGAAAATGGCCACAATAATACTTCAGATATAAGTTCAGTCTCTGTCCTATCCCAAATTTGCACAAGTCTTCTGGCACAAATGGCCTTGATTCATTCTGTAAAAACTGGCAATGCAATTTTCCATCATTTTTACCATCTTATCCAGCCCTCATATCCAAAGTGAAAAGGGAAAGGACCTCTCTAATACTAGAAACCAAGTTGGACATTTTAGATCACACTGAAGCTGGTGCATGATTCTCAGCCATAGGACAAGCTTTTAACCTTGATGAATCTTCTGTGCCCAACATAGTGAAGAGTGGTAATAAAATGTGTAGTACCATGATGCATTCTACCTCTCTGCCATGATAACTACACAATAGAAATCCAGCTATAGAGAAAAATGGAGGAAAATGTTTTCACTGTACATAGGAAGAAAACATGTTTGAGAAACGTAGTACTTAAGAATAAGGCTCTAAAAATGTATGAGCACATTTGCCAATGTGCTTGGGGTATAAAATTTAACCCAATACCCCACAATCTCCTTTTTTTTTTTTTCAACTGATTCCATTTCTTACTTTATGCAGATTGGCTTTGTGAGGTTTTGAGAAAACAACCCTAGCATAAAGTGCAGGAAGCCTAATTATGAATAGGAAGTGGGACAAATAATTCATATGGCAATTTCATTCATCTAAACTTACAGTTTAAAGCAGTTTTAGCAGCCAACAAAATAAAGGCAGAATATTACCTTCCTTTCATTGTGTACATAGTAATCCTTGAGATTAATTGATGAGGCTGTTTTCCAATTGTCATTTTTCTCTAGAGGGCTAAGGGATTGTGGTATTGATCTTTACCTGTAAAGAAACCACTTCGTTATGTTATTAGAAACTGTAACCAGAATTTGTCCTTTTTTTGAAACTTCAGATATATAAAAAGATAACGTTTAGGGCACTTGCTGAATCTTATATGCTGTTTTAAAAGCTTGTTTCCACATGTTTGAATCATATCTGGTTGTCACTTCAAAAATGGGAAAAGTGGCTCGATTTTAGTGGCAAATGAAGAATAATGGCATGTAGAATAGGAATGAATAGTATAATTAATGCATAGTTAATAATGTTATAAAGCAATGCTTTGAACAGACAAATCCAGACTAGAAAATATATAAATAAAAGGAGTAGCCTATTTTCATTTCAAGAAGCTTTCCCAACAGCACCCTTTTTATAAATTTTTAAGATGCTGCAATTGGCCCAGTAAGCTCTCAACGTGGCTGTGTTGAGTAAACATCTGGTATGAAGGGACAGCAGGAAGACATTTGGTGCTGGTGTAACTTGCAAAATCTATAGAGCAAACATCCCTCACACATCTGTCAGCTGGTTTCAGTTTCTCCATGCATTTTTTGAAGATTTTTTTTTTAATCATATCATATACATAACCAATATTATGAGGGATTTTGTTCATGTGGCTTACATGATTCATCATAGAAACAGTGTTAGGGAAGAAAGAAAAGGTAATGAAGTCTCGAGCAGAATAATTGATATACCTCAACCCATTTATTCACATAGTCTAAGATGTGTGATTCAGAATTATGCACTGTAAGCAGCCTTGAGCCAATCATAATAAAGTGAGTCAAGCTATTATTCAAAGAAGGAGTAGTAAGCCTGTAAAATATCATAGACCCAACAGGTGGTAGCATCTTGCTGATATTGTCTGGGCCCCAAAGCTAAGTCAAATGATGTGAAACTTGGTGGGATGCCAATTGGCACATAGCTGGACTATAACTTATTCAAAAGGAGTAGACCCAACAGAAAGGACAGAGGTATTGCATTGTGCTTACACACACACACAAACACACAGATGGATACTTACATAGAAATTCAATAATTAGAGCATGGAAATCTTGTTGAAAGTACTTTGGTAAAAATAAAAGGAGAGACAAATAAAGTGATACCTCCAAGGGGGTTTATTATAGGCTGCTTTGGAAGGCTAAAAATATGGATGAGATATATCTCAGATGAGTATGTAATATGGTGTTCATGGAGAGTCTGATTATGCTAACATCTGCTGGAAGTCTAGCTCTTCCAAGTATCAGAGGTCCAACAAGTTTCAAGTACAACTCTTCTAAATCCTTCCTCCCTGGGATAGCATGAGTTTAAGGATTGCATGATCACTCTCACTCAAAATATCAGTCAATTTACTTCTTCTAGCTCTTCCTCCCCAAAGAACAAGGGAATCTGTTATCCTGGATCTAATCCTCATTAACAGGGAAGAATTAGTTGGGCTAACCTTATATCCTTCTTTGATAGAGTTACTAGCTTAGTAGTTCAGGGGAAAGCCAAAGACATAGTATATTGGATCCACAGCAATACCTTCAACAGAGTCTCTCATGATACCCTCAATAAAATTGTAAAATGAGGGCTAGATGGTTCTACTGTTGTTTAAATGGATTTACAAATGGCTGAATGGCCACACCCAAAGAGTGCTTGTTAATAACTCTCCTTCTCCTTAGAAGGAAAGTATTGAGTAGAGTGCCACAATGTTCTTTCCTGAGTCCTGTCACATTGACTTGGGCAAGGGAGTTGAGGGGACACTTATCAAGTCTGCAAATTACATTAAGCTGGGAGTGGTTGCTAATACCTTAGGTGAAAGAAGCTTTTTAGAAAGCTAGACAAGCTTGAGCAGTGGGCTAAAATGAATAGGATGGAATTTAATGCAAAGGAAAAAAGGAAAGGCAGAAGTATAGGATGGGGAAAAACCTCATTTGGCAGTAAGTAGTATTTGTGAAAAGGATCTATGTGACTTTGCCACCATAAATTAAACATGAGTCAGTAGTGCGATGCTGATGCTGCTGAAATGGCAAATGTTATTTTGGGGTGTATTAACAGGAATATAGAGTTCAGATCAAGGGAAGTAATCATTCCTCTCTACTCTGCCCTGGTCAAATCCTATTTGCATATCAGGTTATGGGCGTTAAATAGGATAGTGAAGAAATTGGAGTGAGTTCAAAGGAGGGTTACCAAGAAGATGAGGAACACTTAAAGGATCTTGATATGCTTAGCCTACAGGAAGGACAACTGAGTGGGGAGACAGCAGACTTCAAATATTGGAAGGGTTGTTACATGGAAAAGTGACTGGAATTATTCTCTATTGCCTCAGAGGGCAGGACCAGAACCATTGTTTAAATCTACAAAGAAATAAGTTCAGGTTTGACATCTTGATTTTATGAGCTATTAACCAATAGAAAAGGCTACCACGAAAGTGGTGAGTTCTCCTTCATTGGAAGTCTTCAGATAGAGGCTGAATAGTTATCTGTCAGAGATGGTCTAGTGGATCTCACATTCGCAGGAAGAACATATTATTTTCAGAACTCTGCAAGACCCTTCTTTCTCCTCAGTTTAGCCCCTTAACACATATTATTACATTATTTATGCAGCACTTGTTTGTGCCTTCCCAAAATGTTTCAGTGATGCTTATACACCTGTATGTATACCAAAACTATTACCTACATAGTACAAAGAGGAAGCTGAGAGCAGAGAGTAAAAAAAAAAAAAAAGCAAAACAAAAATCGGTAGTTACTGAATTCATGACAAAGATATTTTAGTGTATGCTCTGAAACAGGGTGGCCTGTTTTGTGGCTGTCTGCAGTCCTCTTGCTTTTTTTTTTCCTTCAGAGAACCCCAAGGACTCCAAAGATCCCTGGAGTATTCCAAGATCATGTTACTAGAACTTAGCAGAGAACCACGTTTCATGTTTTGACAGAAATGAAAGAAAATAGGCAATATGAGTCTCTAAAAGAACTAATCTAACTCTCTTTCACCCTCACCCCACCTTAAATGAGCAAAAACATATCCTTCCACTCTGATGATGTCAGAGGCATCTACAGTGGGAAGAAGGAGTTAAAGAAAATTCAAGATGGCAGCCGTGACCAGGCGATTGAAGCCCTGCCCCTTTCTTACATACGTAAAAGGTTTATGGCTCTGCTTTAAGCTATTGGACTACATGATAATCCCACCTGTTTCCTAAAAAACCCTGAGACAAAAATGTGCAAATGAAAAATGTCAGCTTCTGTTTTAAGTTGCAGTTCTGTACTTGCTTGCACACTAAAAACCCTTGAGTTGACTTCTGAGTATGCTAAGATGACAGGCTACTGTACCAAAACTGTTAACAGAAAAATTGCTTGGTTCTCAATGCTTGTTTCTATCAAATCCAAATGACTTGCTGTGGTGATACAGAATATGAAAAAAGAATGTATTTTGTTTTAAATCCTGTAGGCTTTCAAAGGGTTTGCTTTCTAATGCAAGTTCAACTTGGAATGTATGAATGCTGTTTTCATCAGGGTATTATGCAAGTTTATATCTTCATATATTTATTTTTCTCCTTTCATAGTCTTCAGGTTTGCCGCAGGCCCTTTTGTCTGGAAACTGCCTTTTCATTCTCTCTTTTGATAGTTTCCTGGTGCCTCATACAAACATTTGTGCTCCTCCACAGGAAACAATTCACCATACACATGTAGGAATACACCTCCAATCTAACCACGGTGGTTTTAAATGAGATGCAGATATCCAGATAATATAAACAATGCAGATTTTGTATGACACACATCAACACACAGACATTTTATATACACTGTACTGTAACAGCAGCAGTATGAAAGACCAAAGCAATGTTATTCTCCAGGGAGAGAGAAAAAAAGTTTTGAAAAAAGTAGCAATGCCCATAATTCAGAGGAAAAGAAAAATCAATGTAAGGCTGTATATTAGAGGAGGGTGCCAACCTCCTCCATGCTGTGTTTTGTTCCACTAACAAAACTGATTTAATGACGTAAAGCATTTATCACATTAATGAGCTGTTGAAAGAGCTAAATAAATAACACGGTGTGTGTAATTAAAACACTGTTTTACATTAACTGTACTGTATTAGTCTTCAGTGACCTTAAGCCATATATAATATGCTGGCTGAAAATGTACACAGCTGCAGTATAAATGGTGAAATGAGTATCTTTGTCCAAAGGACTCTTGGATGGCCGCGGGCTAGTCAATATCTCTTAGCTTCAGCCAGCCAGCCTTTCCCCCAGTGTGGGGAAATAATACTGCTAGGCCATTTTTCAGATCACTTAAACATTTTACCACTTGAAGGGTGGGGAGTGAGAGAATCATTTTTTTCATTTCAGTCCTGTGAAGGGGTAGTTGGAATTAACTCCACTGACTCAAGCAGGAGCAATGTGTCAATCAGCCTGCATAGCGTTTCAGCCTTGGTTATGGTAAGCTTGTAAGATAGGGATATTCATGAGGAGACCCCTACCCATGGCCTCATCCCCAACAGCATGGCTGTTGTTAAGAATGTACTCATCTTTAACACTGAAACATCTACATTCTTACAAGGGTGCATATCGGGGGATTGCCTTTAAAACTGATAAGTATTATCATATTAAATACTTGAGCTTTATAGAGCAGTGTATTGTTGAAGGGGCATTTTCAATTTATGCTAAGGAAAGAAGGTAGTGAAATGACAACAGCAACATTTATATAGTTCCTTTTGGAATGTGCAAATTGTTCTAAATGCATTAATGTCTTGACTATTAATTCCTTTGGGAATGAATCTAACTATCATCTATCTATCATCATCTATAAAAGTCTATCTAATAAAAAACTGTTAAGCATATGAGGATGGATTCGAACCCATCTTTTCCTTTCAACCTTTTCCTTTCAGCCTGTTAGCACTGATCACTAAGTCTCTCCAGGAAAATCTGCCACATTACCATGTGAGTAAATGTATGCAGCACCTCTTCTCAGACTGTTAAAACGGTCATGTCTTTTTTCCAGACTTGTGAAGCTGCCTCAGAAGATGCCCCCTGCTGTCTCTGTTGCCCATCCATATGCATGCTGAGGTAGCCAGAAGCAGCTTCTAAAGTAGTCATGCATGTCTGGAAAAAGACCCGGCTGTTTTAATGATAAGAGAAGAAGTGCTTTGTAGGTTCTCCTATGCATTCTGAAGAATCTCTTCCAAAAGTTTCACTCAGCCCCAGCAAATGGAAGGCTGGCTTCCTTTATCTATTTCTTCCATTTATGCCCTTCTTTTCCAAGGCAAAACGTGCTCAAATATACAATATAAAACAAAATATCAAATGTTAAAAGTTGTGGAAAAAAAATAAGTAGAAGTTAAAATCGTACTTGCTAAAGAAGTCACTTTAAAAGAAACCAAACGGTTATCAAAAGGAAGGCAGGCAGGCAGGCAGGCAGGCAGGCAGGCACCCAAAGATCCCTTGTCATTTTCTCCAAATGTGCCTCCAGTAATGGCTAGAGACAGAGAGATGTCTTTTCCGAGGATGTTCCTCATGCCTCTGCTTTGCATAGGGTCACACAAATGCATTCAGGCAAAAGTCAGAATTGTATATCATTTCATGATGGCATCTTCCTGGACTTCACATACAGCTAAATAGAAACAGGCTGTCACCTCGTATATTATGGAAGAGAAGATGTACATGGCACGTTTGTCCATACAGTCATTTCTGTTGTAATATGGAAGTACCATTCACGCTGAAGCTCTTTAGCGGAAAAAGCTAGGCTGTGCTGTGAAATTGGGTTCATTGGTTCAGATCAGGTTCTTGTAACAACTCAAAAATGTAACAACTCAAAAATGTATTTTTCAAAGTATTTTTATTACAAAATCTTTTATGTTAGATGTAGGAGACTTCTAGAAGATCATGTTCATTCAATGAAGTGTCTCACAAACTGTGGGCACCTCATTTAATCATAAATTGTAGATGGATATTTATATATTTTTGAAAGTTAATTATGCAAAACTTTTTTACTGTTTCTACGGAAATTGATTAAACCCATTTTCCCCTGTTTGCATACATTTTTACACCTGCAAGCAAACTGCTGAATCAGAATACATTGCGATAATAATAGTTTATAGCTTTGGCAGGAACACCTCTTTCAGATGTATTCACAATTACCTCATAAATCTGCTAAATTTTAGAATGGCTATTCCTATGTTTTATTAGTAACAGCATGATTAAGGGATTTAGTCAATATTAACAAACCATTAAAAATGTACCTTGTAAAACATGCTGATTTGAAAATGGGAATTGCATTTTGAACATGGAATGTAATGGCTGCAGTCCAAACAAGTTTGAACATATTATATTCCATGTGCTTGAATTTCCTGAAAAACAGCCCTCACCCCACCTACTGCCCACTTGTAAAACTCAGGTGTCACTGCAAAGAAGCTTATGTGATCTAAGAAATTTTAAAAAAAACCCTGAAATTCCACCGAATATGTCTGGCTTTTGCTTCTGTCTAAATTAGATCTTTGAATCCAGGCACATCTCATGTATTGTACAGTAGTGCTTAAAGTTTAGTTTTAGTTTTAGTTGAGTTGCAGTTATTGCTGCCCAAGGGGGGCACACCAATTACTGAAAGCAAAGGTTCACATACTTCTGCCACACACCAATATGTAGCTTTGGATCATTTTCCTCAATAAATCAATGAACAAGGATAACGTTTTGACTCATTTGTTTAATTGGGTTTTCCTCATCTAGTTTTACTACTGGTGTGGAGAACCAATCACATTTTATGTCATATCTATGCAGAAAGATTGAAAGTTCAAAAGGGTTCACAAACGTTTAAGCACCGCTGCAGATGGATTTTAGATTTGATATAAATATATTTGTATATGAATTTTCATCTGACACTTGCATTTGTCATTAATCAGAAGGAGTCTGAAAGTATCTTTTCAGAAAACTATTAAAAGACATAAGCTTTCATGAACTATAGCTCACTTCATCAGATATATGGAATGGCTACATTGATGCAGGATTTAAATTGGGAGGTGGGGGAAAGGGTGATTATCTCAACGCAGGTTACACGTGAGAAATTTACCTTATCAATTAACAATTGTAATGTGTTAAAAACCCAATTCATTGTATTTGTTAAGACCTTATGAGCTAGCCTGAAACATTTTGATATATGTGAGTGAGCAGTCTCTCAATTGTGCTGGTGAGGTTTCTTTGCTCCAGAATAACTTCTTTGAGATCAGTAATAGAACATCTTGGGAGGTTAAAATGCTCTGTTATAATGTTGTCCTTGTTCTGAGTCCTGATGTCACACTTGTGTCCATTAATTCTTTTGCACAAGTTCTGTTTGTCCTATGTAGAATCCATAGGGGCAGCAGATGATGGCACAGATCGTATTAGAGGAAGAACATGCGAAGGTGCCCTAATCTTGTATATGAAGTTGTTGAGGCCTATGATGGTCCTGTTGGTGTAATGTAGGGGCAAAAAAGAAATCTGGCTTTGTTGCAAGGTCTGGTTCCCAGGGTAGCATCATTTTCCTGTGGTTTTTGGTTGCTTATGACAGTCTGCTTCAGGTTGGGAGATTGTCTGCATGTCAGTATGATCCTTCCACCCAGTGCCTGAGAAAGTGCAGTATTATTGTACCGTATGGGATTTAGCTTACTAGCAATGTGTGTGAATGGCTTGGGCTGTGAGCTGTAGGCAACAACCAGTGGTATTTTGTTGTTCTGTTTTTGTGACTTGTCTCCTCCCTGGAATCGATTTGGCTCTGCCAGACCCACTAGGTAGACCAAACCAGGAAATCAACTCCATTAGGCTAAAACAACTTTAATTGAGATTGGCTATAATAGCAGAGTCTTGCAAATCTGATTATGCTGTATCTTCTCCTCCTCCTTATATTTCAGTGAATTAGGGAGGTATCTGCCTGAGCTGCTTCTGAATGTTATCTCATTGTTCTGGACCTAAAAAAAAGTTTCAGCACCTTTTGCCTACGTAACAGTTCCTGCATATCTCTGTCAAGGTCATCTTCCTTACCCTCTACAGGCTCTGTTGCTTTGTCTGTGGATTTCATTGGATGGGTAGTTCAGTCTCTTGAATGCCTGGTTTAATTCCATGAATTGAACATCTCTGTCAAGTGGGTCAGAACAAATGTAGTTGGAGTATAGAGCCTGGCCATAAACTAAAGATTTGGTGATGTGGACTCGTCACTGTAGTCAGGTTACGGTGATGCAGTCTCTTAATATCTGAATGGGAATACTGTGTTTGCCAAAATTTAAGGCAATTCTCCCCCCACTCCAAAGAAGGGTATGTAGGAAACTATATTTGTGTATGTGTGTGTGCATGCATGAGCATGTGGGCATGTGTGTGTGTATATACACATACATATATACACAGATAAACATGCACACATATATAGATAGACACACATACGTACACATATACACAAATCCCCAGCTTTCCCAACTTGCCATTCTAAGATTGCCAACTTTAACAGAAACCAACCTGAACATTATGTCTCCTTTTGCCCAAGCAATGTACACACGTGACACACTCGTGTATGGATATGCAGGTGTGTCTGTCTTATCAATGGATTCATCTGATACTACACTCTTTAAAAAAGGGGGAAAGGGAGAGGACTATGACTAAAAAAAAATAAAGTATATTAATTGAATTAATAACTATGGCTTAAAATTAATTGCCTGTAAAATAAGATATTCCATTTACACGATTGATTCCCATTTGCAATTCCAAACTTTCTTTCTCTCTTCCCTATTGGGAGCACATACTAAGGTATGCACACATACATTTCCCTTTCTCCTTCCAGCAGAAAGAACAAAAAAGATGAAGTCAGAGGAAGGGGAAATTGTGCTGGGAAGGGAAGGAAACAGGATGGAACAAAAGATATGAAGTTGAGAGAACTGGGCACCGAAGAAAAGAGAGAAACCCTATTTGGCATTATCAAAAAGTGCTAAATCCAAACAGCTCCTGCCAAGCTGCAACTAATTTTCAGAGTCATCCATGTTTGATAACACAGTGTCTGCAGTCAGTTGACCGTCTTGCTCATTTCTTTATTTTCAACAACTTATCAAGGAATGTCAGTCCATACCTCTCTCCCAATTCAAAGTTCTAGGAAGAATTATCTTCCTATCTGGCATAGAGGCATATAAAAGTAATACATTATTCTATCAGCCATTTAGCTTCTGGGGACCTCTGATAAATTCTACTCTTTCTTTTTGGAATGCTCAGATCATTATTACATCACCTCATTGCGTAGGAATAATGTGATGAGAAAGAGAGGCTCCCTGATGATTTTGTATTATTTGTATTAATTACTACTATTGAATGTACTTCTGCTATTGATCTTGTTTGTAGCTTTTCTGAAGTGTTAGTTTTATGTAGTTGTTAACAAAAATGCTTCAAAGTGTCCTCTGTAATCAGATCCTTTTTGGCTAGGACAAATAGAGAAAACCAACGGCAAGGGATTATACTCTTTAACTTACTCTCATGTGATCATATGAGTTAATACCTCCTGAAATAGGCAGAGTTTGTTCCTTATTATGAGCATTACACAAGAAATAGAAACTTGTTCTGTTTCCTCATAGTTGTCCTGGATCATATCCTTTGCCTGGGTGTGACCAAGTTCCTTCCTTTGGTCCCTCTGACCTTCTTTTTGTATGCTCAGGAACACAACTGCCTTCCTACTTTTGACTGCACACATAGCCTTGAATTTTATTTGACTTTTTCAGGAGATCTGCAGAACAGAATTAGTTGCATTATTATATAAGGGCAACTTAGTATTGTATAAATGATATCTCAAAAGGATTATTCAGCTCTCCTTTAACATATAAAAAAAAAAAAAGCTTGGTGAGTAATACTTCTGTGCCTTTTAGAAGAAAAAGTGATGCTTTCCAAAGATGAATGAAACTGGTCCTAATTAATATTCCCCATGTCTGATACAGTGTACTGTGTTGAGTTTATGGACAGTGATTTTCTTTCTCCTGCATGGGCACATGTAAAAATTAGAAGCTTTACATTCTTCCATCTGTGTTGCAAAACTCCCCATCCATATTCTTAAATCTTTGCAACCTTCAGAAAATAGGATTTCATTTAAATAAAGATGCTTATGCTCCTCATAAAGCTCCTTTGTGAACTTAAAGGCTGGCTTGCATAATCTCCCACTAGGACAAAATACTGTTTCTAAATTGAAAGATTCACTGGATCAGTGAAAGTTTAGTTCTGAATCTTTAACTCCATCAGCACAGCATGCCTTTCTGTTGCATAAATGGAATCACTTTGTTTAAAGCTAGCTTTTCACACAGAAGAACCAGAAGAGTCTTGATATCTGTTTTGATGCATTGTGTATGCTGATATCATACATGATTTTCTTCTTCTATTGCTAGACTTTAGTGCACAACAACCTTTTGTGCACCTGTTGGAGAGCTCCATTTCTATGGACTTCTCTGAAAACCCTTTTTGTAGAAGTTTTCATTTTCATTTTCTAGGGGTTTTAGTATGAACACTATTTTATTGTCTGTATCCTATTCATCCTCTGAGATAGATGTCCTTCAGAGAGAAACAAAGTTCAGTGTTCTATTAGCAGTCCAATATTAAGATAGTTAGTTTCTCTTAGATTTATCCAAATTCAGTTGGCCAAATTCAGGTGCAGCAATTGTGACATTTTCAGTGCTACAACAAAGCTGCAACAGTAAATATTAGTTGAATTGCAAATTAGGCACAGAGAGAAATAAGTACATGAAGATCATTGCAAGCTCAATCCGCTAGTCTTTCTCTCTCTCTCTTTCTGTGTATAGATATAGATATATAGTCTAGCTATTGGCAGAAGATAACTATGTGTTTTCAGTTAGTTGGAAGTTTATTAGTTGCAGCCCTGAAAATCTGATATGTTGAAGTTATTTTAAAAAACATAATTTTATTAAAAGCATTCTTGATTCATGAACTTAACATTTTGTAACACTAACGAGTTCTAGTCCTAATGAGCTGCTGAAAGAATAATAAGTTCAGTAACCTGTGTTTGTCACAGCTAATGAGGATAAGGAAAAAAGGAAAGACCTCAACTTTGAGGAGAGCTGAATTAATTGACTTAAAAATAATAAAACTATTTCTCTAGTAGTTTGACAGAGGCAACACTTTCCTTTTATGTAAGTCATCTTTTGAAATGTGTTTACCTTACGGATTCTTGGTGACATGGGAAGATTATCCTTAGGAGTAATGGCAGCCGTTTGGTTCCAGGGAGTCTTTGTGAAGGCGACAGCAGCCCTTTGGGTGGCATTTGATGTGCCCCAGAAGTGAACCTCCTGGGGCTGAACGAATCACAGCCATGCTGATGGGTGCAACACAAATGTTCCAACTGCTCAGCTTTCTTCTGCGAGAATGGGGCATTAAAGAACAGGAGAGTGAAAACGCTCTCAAAACCACCATGTGCAGAAGCCAAGCAGGGTCTTCCATCCCAGCTGCCAACCTCTGATACCAAGACTCTGCAGATTTTGGAAGGAGAATGAAAAACAGTTCAGGGGATTTCTAGGCATCGGGGGGGGGGGGGGAGCAGTGGGGAGTATATGCCAATACAAGTATGAGGACATCATTGCACACATGTGATCATTTTGGCCTTATCATAGCTTGTTACAGGTGCCGCTGAGGTACACTTACTGAATTTATCTCAAGGCCAGTTCCTGGCAGAATTTCCAGCACTTGCTTTCGACTCCCCGGGAGGAACCAGCCTATTTTGAAGGATTAAACTCATAAAGGGACTGATTCTAAATCTGGCCAATGATTAGGGTTGCCCCAGGGGTGTCTTTTCTAGGACTCAGGCGTGCCACAGCTAGACTCATCTTCCTTTTGCAAATCCATACAGAGTTCATTAGAGTGGCCCAATTAGCGCATGTGGGAGAGCAGATCACTCATTCTCCAGAGACAGTAAAGCCAAAGCAGGGAAGAGATTGTTATTGCTACTCAACTTGATGCAGCACTCATTTCAAAAGTCACCAGTCTTCTACTCAGAAGAGGAGCCCATTTAAAACTAATGACCCAGCTCTTCCAGCCTAATCTGGCTTGCAAGGTTGTTGCGAGATAAAATAACAGTCTCATGGAAGCTGCTCCTAGTGACAAATTAGCTACCCTTAGAGAAGGGTCATGTAATTGCTGCAGTTCAAATAATTAGGTAGAATTCAACATAACTGCAAGAACCCACCCCAAATGGTGTGCCTATGTATCTTTTCTCTGTTCCTGTTTTGAAAGCTTCTTGTAGAAAATGCAATCTAAATAAAGCTAGAGCTTTTTCATCTGTTGTAGTAAAGATGAGATTGGCAAACTCCAGGCCTTTTCACCTGTGGATCCCAGCCTAGGAATTTCCTTAGAGAGCTCCATCAAGTTCCCTATTTTGCTGTCTTTAAAGCTCTTTGAATTTGAAAAGCTTTGAGTGACTGTTAGTAAGCCATCTTGACATGATTTTATCTTGAAAGGCAATATATAGATATTTAATTTTTTTAAAAAATAGCTAGGGTCATTGTTTCCTGTCCTGTGAATAGAGCAGTATTTATAGACTAGTATTTTGTCTTGAATTCCCTTATCTTTTTAACCCACTTCTACAGCTACTGCTTGGGCTATTCATGGGATACAGTGTGGGGAAATGCATATGGAATGGGTAATAATTCATCTTGTGTACCAGAGGTACACATCTTTCTGGAGGGCATGGGATTACATTTATTACTTAAGTGAGATTCCAGGCCATGGTGTAGTAGTAGTAGTAGTAGTAGTAGTAGTAAATGGGCTACGGTAGAGAATTACTTTAAGTGAATTTTCATTGGGAAGTATTTACAATCAAATCAACTAAATACATTTTTATCTGAATATTCCCCGTATATTTAATACTTTCCCCCCTTCTTTCAAATTAAAAATTATAATTTGGAGGTAAGTTTTGGAGGGGCTCTGGGGCCACACATAAGGCTTTCAGGGCTGCATGCTAAGGGGTTTCAGGCTATGGACCTCTGCCTAATATGAACAACAGAAAAAATTAGACTCCAATTTTTCACATCAATACATGAAGATATTTAAAGTTCTCACTGAAGGAAACTGAGGCAATCTGTTTAAATGACCACTTTTTGGGTGGTGGTGGGGAACCTATCTTGGAAAAGAGAATCACAACATTGCCTCAAGTCTTGGAGTTCCTCTTGCATATTTCCAATCATGGCAAGACTAACATTTCTTTTTCTCTCACCTTATGTCAATCAATCATTTAGGATGCATTTTGGAAGCATGGTGCAGGAGGTACAAACATCTACCCTCTTGTCTCTTAACTAAATTTAAGTGCACACCTCCCAAGAATCACTTTGAAATATTACCCTCAATTTAGTTCATAGCTGCAGGTGTCAAGCAACAAATTTCAGATCCCGCTTGTGCTGACATTTGCTGTCGAGGAGTAGGAAATTAGATTTCTACTCGTCTGAAACCAGAAACAAATATTAGAATGGAGAGCTGCAATTTATAAAATTAAAATAATAACAATAAAGGCCATTTTAGAAGACGTTGCCTTTGCATGCCCTAATATTGCAGCCAGTTTTTTCACTTCAAACTAGTTGGTGAATTTCACTTTTATAGGAAGATTAACATTCATGGTAAAAATGCTGTATCCTGTACTGTCAACTTTATGGAATAGACAGTAAACAGTAGATTTAAAGACGAATCTTTAAGATCAGCTTTTTTAAAAATCTGAGGTTTGGATGGATGGATGGATGGATGGATGGATGGATGGATGGATGGACGGACGGGATGTACCATTCATGAACCCTGGAAATGAAAGTGGGATTCATTCCTTGCAGCAGGTTGTTGGAGATGTCTAGGTACCCAATAATTCTTAATCTCTGAACATTCAGCATATCTAATACTGTCTCAGTTGAAATGTGAGGCAGAAAGCCACGTTCCTAGACACTTCTGCAGATCTATTTTATTTCCATGCCTCAATTTCATTCTGTGCATCAGATATAGTAGCCTCTGTGGCCAGCCAGTGGGCAATTTTCTGGATGAGGAATAATATGTGTGAATTTATTCCATAAACAAACTGGATAATCTCTTCTCATGTCCTGCCCAAAGTCCACCTTTTGCCTTCTTGGTCATATGCTCATGCAGCTGATCTTATGGGTAGTATTTTAAATATTTAGTGTTTGCAATGTGCTACTCATTTCCAAAGTCTGAGATTATACAAAAGATCAGGTTTATTGTAGACACAGTTTGTAGCAGCATTCGTTAGGTGGTAGTCCCACACCATGCATCACTGCTTTTATAAATTGGACCATCATTCTGCATATACATCAGTTTAAACACCCCCATTCCTGCATCTCCATTTTAAAATGCATTTTGGTAAAAACAGTCAGGCAAACAGACAGTATAATACAAGCTCTTTCCTTTAGATGTTATAATTACTACCCAGCTACAAACAGGGTGCAGGGTATGGAAAACATGAATAGCAAACCTTGCAACAGGTTTTAACTGCCAGAAGATTTGCCTGTCCATTTCAGACAAATGCCAGACAATAAACAAAAATTTGCTAGCCCTCACCCCAGAGAACTAAGTATAGATGCCTCCTTAGAGACTTTGTAATAAAGGAAGGTTTGACAAGTATATTTTCTGTTTCTGTCCACAGGCTTTTACAGCTTATAACAGATATGGAATTTAATGTATGTATGAGAGATGATGACCTTTCCCTATTTATCTATGAGGCTGTCTTAAATTCTCTCAGCTTTCAGAGATATTTGTGTTTGCTGCCAGTAGGCATCAATGAAAAACTCCCTTCGTTTTTGAATATCTATATTTGGCATGTCATAATTATCCACTTAAAGAAGTACAAGAAGGTTTGATGCTCGGCTGAGTTTTATGAAATAATTGATTCAAGGCCTTCTTACTACTGCCATTACCTAATTTACTTAGAGCAGTGCTAACTTCCCAGCTCCACTGACCATCATATCCAGGTGAAATATCTTGGTGATGTTCTCCTAGCTCATGTTTTATCTCTCTTGACTCTCAGCTTCTTCCTAATTTTGGAAGTATAAGGACATACGTTTCTGTAACAGTAAAATGGGTCACTGAGATTGAGGCCACACAGGCAGCCTTCATTGCTGAACAGTTAACTGTACATGGCAAGACTTTGGAGCATTTCGGAATTGAAAGCAAAGAGGTACTTTGGAGCACAAGGGGACCCAAATGAGTCATCTTCTTAAAGCGTCTCTGCCTTTTCCTGGGTTTAAGGCCAGTCAGCAGGTTCTCTGCAGCACTTTTTTGCCTCCAAATAGAAATCACTGTTCAGTTTGACCAAATGGACTATTAGTATCAGAAACGAATCGGTTGTTTAAGGACAGTTGTTTCAACACCCAGAACCATTTCCTATTAATAATGAACATACCATTGAATTATTCTTCTGTGAATGCATTAGCTGGGTTCATGCAGCTGGTTGGTTGTTTTTGGCTTTGCAGTTTATAATAGTTTATAATTCTGCATGTTTTGTAAATTCAATTTGTGTCTTTTTTCAGTAAACCATTATTAAAATATTAATTGTTATGTGCCATCAAATCTGTATTGGCTCTTAACAACCACACAGATAGACCTTTTCCAGGATGATCTGTTCCAAGTGTGGTCCTTCAGGTCTCCCAATGATACAGCCATAATTGAATCCATCCACCTTGCTGCTGGTCACTGTCTTCTCTTTTCTTCTTCCTTTCCCAGCATTATGGACTTCTCATGGAGCTGTGTCTTCATTTAATGTGTCCAGAATATGATAATTTGAGCCTGGTCATTGTGCTTCAAGTGAACTCTGGATTGATTTCTCCATCTGTTTGTTTCCTTGGCTGTCCAAGGAACCCTAGTCTCAAGAGTCTTTTCCAACACCAAAGTTCAAAAGCATAATTACTCTTTCTATGTAGTCAGTTATTTTAATCTATCACCCAAGGGGTGACTTTCACTTCTGCTGGGAGTATATTATTTTGGTGTACTCTCCAGGTGTACTTTACTCATCCTCCAGGAACATCTTCCCACTAGCTCAATGAAGCAGCACAGCAGGACTTGGGGGTGGGGGGAAACAAACCATACTCTAGCATTTTATGTGAAACTAGTTAACTAATACAGTTTTTTTCAGGATTGCATAAGAATAAGAAATTAATATTTGATCTTGAAAAAAAGCTACTTTGAGCTGTGCAAAAATGTGTGTAGATGGAACTGGATATTCTAAACTCAAGATTTCATTCTTTAAAGGAAAGCTTTCTTATCACTATGTAATGCCTGTTTTATTTTGGTTTTAAATCAAGAAGCAGAGATGTTTTGAATCAGTCCTATATGGAAGAAAGTCCATATGCTAATCCTTTCTTGGCAATGTCTTCTTGGATTTCTAAGAAAGGAAGTTTTGGAATATTTAAATAAGAAAAAGCGTTAAGAGAATAGATAAGTTATTTTTGTACCGTGTAAGCAGTAAATGCGTCCAATAGCAGGACTGGAGAAACTTGCAATGCCTTGGTTTAATCTGTAAGCAATTTAGAGCAGCGGTAAAGATGATCTATAATGAGCTTGGCAGTCACAAGGCTAGAGGCAAAAGCAAGAAAGTGGTGGGTAGCCCACTCCCATTGGCTGTAGCATTTTCAGAATTATGTAGACTTTCATCTATTGCCAACACTTACCCCTCTCATCGTTCCCCTATAATGTAGCTTTTATGTACTGTACTTACCCCTTACTTTGCAGTTCCAATCTCAGTTGTTGTCCTTCACAAGTTGGGGAAATACCATAACTTAACTCATTACTACTTTAGTTATGAGTTGAATGTGTGCATTTAAATTCCAGATCTTTACTTCTGCCAACCAGTCTCTTTAAAAAGTCACCTTAGGCAGCACAGGGCAATGTGCTATTTGTTTATTGCTTTATAAATGTAAAAGACATTTTTTCCTCACCCAAAGTATCTGAAAAGATTGCAGGGCAAATGTTTCACATCTTTGTCCAAACCCTGGCTCCACAAAATAGCAAACAGTAGCTTAGAACACCAGGGTGTCATTTGTGCTCTGTTTTCACATTTTCAAGATTTAATTAATGGGTGATTTTACCACATAGCAATCTGTGTGTGGGAGTAATGAATGCCAAGGAATGGCCTTATCCAGAGCCCCTGCTGGACTGGTCTCCTTTAATTCTCCTGTATGTGATTTTGTGTGTTTGAAGTTTCCTTCCCCTTATTTACAATGGAAGTGAGATTATATACATCTGCACCAAGGTTGGCATTCAGTGCCTCAGTTACCGGGATCTATTGGGAGAAAGCCCCAACCTCTTGCATCACCGTTTTTTAAGGGAAGTTCTCCTGGGTAGAATGCGGATCTTTCGCTTAGTTTAGTACAAGATGATCACGGGATGGAAGTGAATGCCCTGCCTTTCCTTGTCCTATCATCTCTGTAGCTTCCCTGGCTTTTTACCCTTAAATTGCAAGGGAAGATATTATGAAGGGATTCCTTTTACGAGATTTATTTTTGTTTTAAGATCGTGCTACTACTATGATTAAGGAGAGGCTTGCCCTTGAAAAATTGTTAGGCAACTTCTCCTTCCCTGAAGAAATCAAAAGAAATTATTCTCTCAAAATCTGTGCTCACAGTTTTGGAAAGGAATTTCAAAAGGCCATTTATCCCCAGTTCTACTGAAAACATTCATTAGGCAGGTTGTAAGGTAACCAATATTTTCCTCCTCCAAAAACCTCCTTTCACAAGCTTTTTACCAACAACTTTGCCATTAAAGCAAGGCATTTTGATTTAGTTTAATCAATATTCTCTATGACAGCCTTACAGAATTGCAGTGCCCCAAAGATCCAAATGGCCCCCAGCCCTGTTAGCCTTTCACAGGGTCCTGAAGGCATTTGGGGCAGGAAGTTAAGCAAGTTCTGCTGCTGTTGATGTGTTTTCCTGTGATTAGGATCATTGTTTTATCCATGCATGCTCTGGGTTGTATATTGTGGTTTGTGTTGTAATCCATGTAGGCCACCCACAGTCACTGTTCTGAGATGGGCGGCCATATAAATAATTGAAATAAAAACAAATAATTTACTATCGTAAACCCCAAATGAATTGTCTTTTGTAATCCCCAGATGAATTATCTGACTCATAAAGTATGTTTTTCCCCCTAATTATACACTTGCATAATAAACCATATTAAAGATCCTACATGAACTAATTAATGGTGGTATGCATAGGGCTTTCCAGGAGTATTTTTTACAATTTCCATGATTGTTGCTGAAACACGAAGAACTCACTTTTTGAGCTGGCTTATGAGAAGTAGAGAATTAAAGGGGATTACAAGAAGACCTGCTTCAGAACTTAGGTTTCACATATCATTTCATCACTTGTCAGGCTTTTTAATAAAAGAGAGCCCCGATTGCACTAAAAGGTGGCCTTTGTCAGGACTTGAATGGAGAGGTGGATCTATCCTGGTCCATTTAGACCTCTCAGCAACTTTCGGTACCTTCAGCCATGGCATCCTTCTGGACTGGCTGTGGGACTGGGGGCACTGTGTTGCAACTCAGAAGCTGCAGTTGGTTCAGAGTGGAGGAATCAAGTGCTGACTGGCATTTGCTGGTGGGAGCCCATTACAGCACTACTAGAGGCCTTGCACTGGCTGCCAATGGCCTTCTGGACACAATTTAACCTTGTTATCTGTGGGACCCCATTCTCCCATTACAAATGTTCTGGCCAGTTCATCTGTCTGGGAAAAACTGTTAGCAATGCCCCACTTAAAAACACCACTGCAGCTGTGCCAACCCTTTGGAATGACATCTAGCTGGTTCCCACCCTGATTGCTGGAAGCTGCTCAAAACAGAGCTCTTTCAGAAGGTATCTGGATCTTGATTCCATCTTTGGTTGGTTGGTTAATATTATTCTACACTGTCATTTGTTGTGATTCTTTTATTTGTATACCTTTCTACTGTATATTGTTTCTTACATGTTTTTCTTGTAAACCACTGAGAATCCTTAGTGATTTGGTATTCTATAAATGTAAATAACAACAACCACAATAACAATGACAACAACACCACTTGTGCCACAAGTACTACATCTCTCTAAATGTGCTTGAATATAGGACATACTACCAGATGACTTAGTCATATGATCCAGGCTGAAAAATCACGAAAGATAAGGATACCCATACAGCATCCTTTTATTTTTTGTAATAACTGCTGATTTCTGAAGGCTATGCTATAAACATGTCTAAATCAGGATTATTATTATTTTTGCAATATCCTTTTTCTTCTTGTGGCTTTCTAATTTCTCTTTGGAACTCTTTTATAATCCCACAGTGCTTTTTAAAAAAATTAATAAATAAAGTTCATTTCTCCTTTTTTCAACCCATTTAGAGCAGGGGAAAGTAAGACAATATGATCTAGATACAGCATGCTATCTTAGTAAACATATGGACATTGCCCAAATAAATCTTGTTCCAAAATGTGAGTTCTCAACAGAATGAGGGGTTATTTAGTGCAGGGTTCCTCACCCTCAGCAACTTTAAGATGGGTGGACTTCAACTCCCAGAATTCCCCAGCCAAGCCATGCTGGCTGGGGAATTCTGGGAGTTGAAGTCCACCCATCTTAAAGTTGCTGAGGTTGAGGAACCCTGATTTAGTGCACATCTATCCTTTCCACCATTGCCATGGAACTAACTTTCATTTTCACCATCCTGTCTTAAAGCAAGCAGCTGACCTATACTTGAAACTAATCATCTTCTCTTCTGCATCTATCACAGCGCAAATTAAAGGGCATAGCAAGCTCACAGAGTCATTCCTGTCTTTAGAAGCACAAATCTTCACTATTGGGGAGGTGGTGTTCTTTTTTGACAACTCTGGAAAGGTCACATCTGCTGGAGGTCAAAATACCAGGAAGGTCTTCTCTGCTGAAAGATATAGTTGAAAAAGTTAGGCATCCAACCAAAACAAGCAGAAAAAATAACTGTTAATGTCTTCCGATCTAGCTGCTGAAGTACAAGGTCAGATCTCATACTAGAGCAGCTATGCATGACAGTTTCAAATGAGCAAGGAGTAGCAATTGTTATGTACTTGTTATGCTCAGTCTCAGGTTATGTCCAGATGCAAAATCTGACAGCTGGAAGCAATGCAAGAAGAATTGAAACTTTATTATGATAACTGCTTGAGCAGACAACAGCTAGATACAAAAGTAAAAGATGCAGGAAATTTTTCAAAGACTGTATCAGTGTAAATCAAATTATGCATATAGATGCATATACATCTTTTCAAGCTTTAACTCCACAGCCATAGTTACTCAAAAATGGGTCAGCAACTGCCCATCCCAGAAAAGAAACGTTTAGCTTTTGTACCACAACTAAATAAGCAAAGCACCTGCCACTTTAATTTATGTTTACATTGGGAATGAATAATTTAAAGCTAGCCTGATTGTACAAATTAACTTGCTTGGTTGTGAATGCTTAATTTGAAAAGAAATAAATGTGAAAATAGTTGTTCTGCCCCTGCTTTTATCTGAGATTCATTTGCAGTTGGTTCTGTAAAACTTCAGGCCCCAGACTTAGCAATAAACCTTTAGTGCTTCAGCAGCACGTATACTAAAATTGGAACAGGTTCCATCTCTTGTATTATTTTCATTCACTTTTGAAACTTTCATTAATCAAGAGCTCAGCAGACTTTTTAAATTTTAGATACAGGAAGCTGCTGTTCAAACACCGAGGGAGAGCCTCACCATTTCAGTGACAAAAGTCCCTTTCACAAGCAAGGGGTATACCAATTCAGGCTGGTGCCATGCTCCTATGTTTTCATGTAGTGGGATTTCTGCAGTTCTTCACAAGTTCAAGCACATATCCTTGGTTTCCGCTACTGCTCCAGAAGAAACCCTGCAGCTGCGTCTTCCCATTCATAAAAATTCCTGCCTCATCCCATTCTTGGATTCCTCCTTTCTGAAGCAAAGCACCGTTGCATCTTATCTCTACTCCCCCTTCTTCTGATGTGACTAGACGGTTGGCTGTGCAGCTCCTCACCTACACGCAGCAGAGTCACGGTTCCTTCCCTCCTTGCTGCCAAAAGAGACTCAGCAAGCAGAGGCATCTATGAGGGTGCAAGGGGAGAAATGTCATGCACCCTCGCTACACAAGCAGTGCCCCTTTTGTACATGTGTTGTGACATCACATGCATATACAAAAGGCACAGAGCTTGCATCGTGCCCTCGTGACACTTGCTGCCTCATTTTGAGGAAGTGCTTGGATTCTGCAGATGCCTCCGTCAGCCGAGAAACAAGAATAGAGGGGAAGCCGAATACTGCCAATTTCTCTGCTCTTCCCATTGACCATCTTGCTGTCCTTTCTATCCTTTCCCTTTCTCAACCTCCCTAATCCTAGAGGTGAGGACATTCTTGGGCCAGTGAAGCTACGTTTCTGATGGGGAAAGTCATCATGCATAGATCTTGATGATACAGGGATAAACAGTGAGGTAGAGGGCAAATCTGGGCTTTTGAGAGTCTGTAGATAAAGTTCCCCTTGCATGGGGAAGTTTATACCTATCTGGCAGCTCCCTGAAGCTTTCATTCTGTTCTATATATGGTATAAATAAGTATCAAGTATGAATCCTATTAAATTCAATGAGTCTTTCTTCTGACTAGGCATGCCCTAGATTGTATTGTTAGGCCTAGTAGTAATGTTGAGTGTCTGGCTTACCTTGTAAATGGGGGATTGATACTGAACTCCTGATTTGAATCATCCCATAACTCAGCAGTTTATTCAGTGTTTTTTTTTAAATTATTATTATACAGGTAGGGCCCAGTTTAAGAATGAGTTCTGTTCCCAAGGTCTGTCCTTAAGTCAAATTTGTATGTAAGTCGGAACAGTATTATTGTATAATACTGTATAAATAGTATTGGGTAATGAACTCAAACCACTGTGTATTTAACTCAAATCATTGTGTATTTAACTTGAATTTTGCTACACTGGGCTCCATTCTTAATTATGGGTTGTCAGTAACCTGGGCATTTTTAACCCAGGGACTACCTGTATAAGGTAAATTAAGACTTCCTCAAGTTAAACTCAACTGCTGGTCACTAGATAGGTGTGTTTTGGTCACTGTATGGGAATGGCCTATTAATAATAACAATAATAATTTATTAAATTTATATGCTACCAGACTCCCAGCAGGAGTCTCATGATGCCTTCATCTATGATGTTTTCGACCTCACAGTTCTGGTGGTCACTCATTCAAGTATTAACTGTGATCCTGCTTACCTTTTCTGAGATTAGTGAAGATCACTAAATGTGCTATGTTATTTATTACAGGCATCAGCTCGGGGACTAGGATCTGTGAACCATGTGCATTGTTTCAAAAATAATACGAAAGCCAAATGCAGAAAGGAAAAAGATCCTTAAGGTCTGCATCATTTGGGGAATGTGCCCTAGTAGCCCCTTTTTCACATAGAACTCAACTAAATGTCGTGCAGTTTTTGAAAAAAAATAGCATTGGTTTAATTTCTTTTTGACCTAGCTATACACATAAGATACATCTAGTTGTGAGGTATAGGAGAAGATCAAGTAGAAAGAACATTGGTGATTGAACCAATTCCTGGCACCCTTCCATAGGCCCCCATGCTTTGGAATGCTTTGCTTTCCAAGATACAGACCACCCCAAACTTCCACACTTTTTGCAAATTGATTAAACCCTGGCTTTTCCGCTGAGTGTTTGAGGTCTGTATAAGCTGCCTGTGAGACAGATAGCTTGATGTTGTTTGCTCCTGTTTTTATTGTGTTATCTCTTCTGCTTTGTAAACCACCTTGACTCCCATGGAAATGGGTGGCATATAAAGCCTTGTAATAAAAAAACGAATTAATAAATATGTAGCATATGCCAAGCTTGATTTCCTACACAAATTAGAAACCTTCCTAGTTTACAACAGATAGTTGCTTGCCCTGAGTCTTCTTAGATGTGCAGTGTATTATGTATATAATGAATGTTCATACTGGTTTGTTTATATCAATGTTCTTGTAAAATATTTCAACACTTTTTTTTTTTTTGCATATTGAAAGATGATGCTCACAATTTTTTACCAATTATATTATAAATCAATTAGGGTTCACACATCACAGTTCACCCATCGTATTTCCTGCTTCCTGGTTTTTTTCTGTCACATATTATTTCTTAAATCAATAATTCAAAAAGACCCAACCACTCTTTGACTGAACAGCTTTTGACTTGTAAGCCCAAGTATACTTCCTAGAAAATAAGACAATGAAACCAGAACTATTTATTTTTGAGCAAGTAGTTGTGAACATAAAGATGTTTATTTTTGTTACTTTATAATGGGTGGTATGTGTTTTTTTGTTTGTTCGTTTGTTCATTTTTCAGGCTCCAGAGACTCCAATTTTTTTTAGGGTTTGTGCAATTTTGTTAGCTGTCCAATGAAAACAGCTGCTTTGTTGAAATTTTCACACGGAGAACCTGAAATGCTGCTTAATAAGTGCTAAATATGCTTGTTTGCTGTATACTTAACATTTTGGGGGAAATCATATTCAATTTTTCAATAAACTTGAACATTACAAATATAAATACATTATAAATGTTGAAATCATCTGTATTCTGCAGAAGCAAGGGAGACCATTGTGGATTCTGCCAGTTACTGTCTCGCTAAAATGTGATCTGCAAATGGAGTCCTGAGTGGGTGCTCAGCTGAACAAGATTAATTGATGAGCTATCTAGCATTTTGAGGAGATATATCACCCCCCCCTTAACTTTACATCTTCATAGTTAACACATTTAGACCATCAAATTGAATATAGACAGAGTTAAAATAGTCCTCCATACTGAAAGTGATCTCTTAAGTAACATTAAAGTTCAAAATAATTATATAAAAAGTCAGTTCCATTCTCACTGTATTCACCATTTCTCCGTGTGAAAAAGTGCTCGTAGGGCATTAAGGATAATTACAGTGGTACCTCGGGTTACAAATTTAATCCGTTCCGTGACTCTGGTCGTAACCCGATTTGTTCACAACCCAACGCAAATTTTCCCATAAGGTTCAATGTAATTACCGTTAATCGGTTCCGGCGTCCGCAGACCACACGTCAAGGGCGGAAAAACGGCCGCGGACCACGCGGCAGGGCAGAAAAATGGCCGCAGACCACGTGGCACGGGCGGAAAAATGGCTGCGGACCACGTGGCACGGGCGGAAAATGGCCGTGGACCACGTGGCACGGTCGGAAAAACGGCCGCGGACTGCGCAGCAGGGCGGAAAAACGGCCGCGGATCCGGTTCGTACCCCGAGGCGGAGTTCACAAACCGAGGTAAATTTTTGCAGCCAGAGCTGGTCGTAACCCGAAAAGTTCATAAGCAGAGGCGTTCGTAACCCGAGGTACCACTGTATTTGACTATAATCTTCCCAATTCAGAGAAATTGCCATAGGGGTAGGGGTAGAACTTTACCTCTTCTCCCAGTTCCAAATAGATAATTTTCCAAACTGGTAGTCTTTGGGAGAAGAGAACTGGATTGTGCTGACAGGGTAATTTCCCTAGCAAGAAATGACTTTAATCAATTGACGATAGTAATAGAGAGAAATGTCCAAGTTATTAAATATTCTGCTTTAAATTTCCACTGGATAAAGCCGTATAGCTCTGACATTGTTTGTTATCACAGTGAGCAAAATGAATACTGTACAAGAACTCTTCCACTCTCTGCAGCAATTGTAATTGGTTCACTGTGCTCATTTAGTATTTGACCTTTCAAATGCGTAAAATGCGACGCAATTTCCCCAGTGTTCTGGAATGACCATTACACAACCATATTTTGGCAGGACATGATTCAGACTGTCACTGTACCCACATATAAAATCATCTGTGCTCCTAAAATATGCAAAATAGATTCTCATCTCTAGTACTGAGACTGTGAATTGGATCAGGTCAAGATTGATCTTTCCTGATAACAGAGGAAGAAAATAAGAGTTTTGTTTCAAAGAAATGAATTTCCTGTTTTGCACTCTCCATGAAGAACTTTCATGACACCTCAACAGAGAAGTTATTTCAAAAAAAGCATAATTCATGTCAATCCCTTTTAACATTGATTTGCATCAGTATTGTCTGTACAAAACAGATAAAATTAAATTAAAACTATATGATTCTGTTTTCAAACTGTGAGAAATATCTTCAGAAACATATGCTACCCCAAACCATTTTGATCCAGTTTTGTTTCACTTCCCCGCCTCTGAAAAAGATAATATGAAAAAAGAAATGAGTTCATGATGGCATCGAAAATAGCATATTGTCATCTGACTCCATATAGGTTTACTGTTTGAGGCAGACACTGAACACCTGAGTTTTGTCTGATTGTCTGTGAGAATCAACAGTCTATTTAAAGTAATACCCCATCAGTCTGCAGTTGGACAGAAGCATCATATTTTGTGAAATCACGATATTATAGGACATGGTAGCTGTTAGTAGAGGGTTGAATATGGCAAATAATGCCATCATGGAGCCAGGAAGAATTTATTCTTTCTACCCTTTCCAGTGAGAATAGTACACTGAATTTTATTGAAACTATCCTCTCACTTTAAAGCTAGAAAAGTATTATGCTTATATGCCATTCATTTCCCTTTCTTAGGCTAATTAAAATAACCACAGATTCATTTCAACTCCAGGGTTGCAGAGACAAACTTTGCAGCACTAGGTCAAGAATTAACATATTAATTGATTTGTTTAAGCAGAATTGGCTATAATGTATTTGGAGCAAAAAGCTCAGACAAAGCAAGTTGTATTTCTTGTTTGTGGAGAGATGTGTTTGCTATATAGTGATTCCTTTATCCCAGTAACAGAGAATGAAGATGGAACTGCCCTGTTCAAAGGCAAAAAGGTGGAGTCAGATGCTCATGGTTGTATCTGCTCTTGGGATTTACAGTGAAGCAACTACTAAGCCCAGTCGTACTTAGGATTTTGAGATTTTGATTTGTCTCTGACTTTCCCTACATCAAGCTGGTTCTTTCTGAACTGGCTTGCATCCAGATGATTCATATATGTAAGAGATCCTTCATAATTCAATCTGGTGTGTGCCAGTGTTGGTAACAGCTTCATTGTACAACATCTTTCACAAGCAGTGTGAGCAAATGTCCTCATTTTTACAAATTTTCCTAATTTCCTCAGCTGGTATAGGTAACCCGGTTGCTTCAGATCTTTCTAATGCTTTTTTGTAGTGTCACCTATGGCACATCAATAACATGCTGTTATTTTACCCACCTTGTGCAAATTATGCTGATCCCTGTTTCCCAAGATGTTTGTGCAATGTACTCTTGACAGCTTAAATTGTAAGATGGCAAATTTATTTTTGATCTTATGTCTGACTTTCAGGGCAGCACAGAGGCAACCTTACCACATAGATTTTAGGCCATTCTTCAGCTCTTCCAATGTGCCATTGTAATTAAATTGTTAACATCTGGATTTGGGGGTCTGGGGGATTTGCTTCAGCTCCTTGAACAGTTCAGAGAATGATTAAGCCCCACTGAATAAATGTACAAAAAAAGTTGAAGTTGGCTTGTTAGGGAACAGTCTACAGTCACTGGAGCAGATAACTGTACTTGATATGCAGGATTGGCCTAATCTTGTGGTATCAGTCTCAAAAGTACCCTAACCCACAACTCTTACTTTGTTTATTCTGATTATCTCCCAATGAAATTATACATTTGTATATATCCATAAAATCATTGTGGAATTACTATTTGGATGATACAACCTACTGTTCAGTTTGAATCTAACAACAGAATTGGCAAGCGACCTTAACTCTCAATATGTTGCATGAAAATTATGTGAATTCTAAATGTTCTGGTTAGCAGCAAATGCTGAGTTAAGTCTGCAGCCATTTCTTTGTAAGAGATTTGATGCTGGTTGAGATAATATGCCTAGGAGCAAATCCTTTCACCAAATATGAAACAGAAACAGGGAAACAAGGTCCATACAGAAGTTTCTGCGTATGAGTAAAACCTGGTTTTGGCATGAGTTCAAACAGTCCAGTCTTATGAAGCAAGAACCACCTTCTCTTCCCCCCAAAAAACAAAAAAAACCCAAATGAAATAAACCTCTGGCTGTTTGGGATAATATACATTCTGACCACATGTTACTTATTCTATGCATGCTCATTAGAGTAGCTTAAACAATACCTCAGTTACCTTATGAAGGGTATGGACATGCCAGTCATCAACTTGTTTGCTTAAAATCATCTAAGGCAAACTCCAGTGTTCAGAAGACCCAAGTCTGCAAAGTGCCCTATAGTGAGACCCTCTGTGGATCAGTGGGCTTTGTCAGACTGACCTGGAAGTGGAAACAGAACTTCAGATGAACAATGGGTCTACCAACTGTTTTCCCCTTCCTACAGCAATCCTCCACAATGACATTAAGACAAGGGCATTGTGAGAAATCAAAAAAACTAGCAAGATCATCTTTCTGGAACTGTCTAGAATATAGGCCAGGAAAAAATAATGGTCAGGGAATTAAGGCAGGCATTGATAAAGAGCCCTGACTGGATCCTTGAGTCAGGTAGATGATCAAGAATGCCAGCTAGCAGTGCTGCCCATCGGCTAATTTTTACAAGTTTCATTCATTTATTTCTCAATAAGGGTGCTTACAGTATTATAGATGGATGGGATCCAAACTCATAAGAATGTTTGTTATTGTTTTCTTTTGGGTAGATGAAGAAATAACCAGTTGGTCAATTTCTTTGTAAGCAGTCCAGCCTTTTTTTTTTTTTTTTTTTTTGGAGGAAACACAACTGGAAGCTTTTTTTTTTTTTTTTACTTTGCCAAAGTGGGTGAAAAAAAAAGAATCTGAGAAGCAATATTTCTGTAGAATAATTTTTGTGTGTTAATGAAAACAGGGTTGAGCTTGGGGCCAGTCAGTAAAATATAAGTTGTTGTTACTGTTTTTTAAAGATTCTCTGTATTGAAAAAGATGGTGAGATCACAGAAACCTGATTTATCAAGCTGAAACAATTGATCCAACATTCGTTTCTTCATAGTTCACCTTGTTTTGCCAACAGACTATTTTTTTCAGACACTGGAAATGGCAATTCTTCTCGCTATCTGACCAAACCACCATGGTAATGACTGACTTCTAAGACAACAGCTTTCTAAATTATTAATGTATTTAGATAAGTAGTTTGGGTCTAGTGTAGGTGATGGGCCAAAGGCAATCATTGTTACTTGTCTTTGAAAATAGCCGTTCATTCTACCATAAAAGGAAATATCATTTATCCAGCCCGCTTATTGATTTCATTTAGGGTGACATTCAATGAGCCTGCAGGTTCAAGCATTTCAAATTCTTTAATTATGCACTCCCTCAATATGTTGAAAATAAATCCAGCCACTTCTGCCATTGTCTACCCCATTTTCATCTCTCTTTCCCTTATTTCTCCCTTTTCCATTCCCCACAACTATCACTTCTATTTTATTTGCTGATCTTCACTACGACTTAGGTTAGTGTGACCTGTATTGGGGAAAATGGCTTCTTTTGGTTCAATTCATTTTATTATCTTTCAGCAATGCTTTTACATCTACTTGGATGTTTTTATCTTTATTCTGTCTTGATGATATGAGATTGCCCACTGCAGACATAAAACAATAACACTGAGTTAAAATGTAGTTCCTTGCTTTGCTTGATGAGATGCCCATATCCTGGCTGCATGAAAAACAAAGTACATAAAAACCAAAATAAAAAAGCATTTTACATTCCAAATTGCTCTAAATTAAGGCAGATGGGATCTTTTAAATACATGCAACATGAATAAATTAAAAGATGTGGATTTTTTAAAGAAAATATTTACATCATGATCCCATTCCACCAGGAAATACATTTTAATATTTCTGAAAAAGAAGAGTTATATAAAATGCTAGAATTTGAATAGTGGTGCTCTTTTTGAAAGTGTTTGTACATGAATTGATAAATGTTCATGAGTCATTCTTAAGTCTGGTAAAGAGTTTCTAGTTCTGAAAAAAAGTGCTAGTTCACTGGAATTTTGGTGGTCTGTTTTACAAGTGTTTTGCCATTTTTACTTCACTTTTTTGCTCATACATAAATAGGTTTGAAGGAAAGGGAGGAAGGAAATAATGTTTAAAATAGAGAATTCAGAACAAACTTTCCTATGTTTTAATAATTATTGCTTCCTGTAAATATGAGAGAAAGGGCAATTTCCTGTTGATGATTCTGACAGGGTAGCTGATATTGAATGTGATGGAAGAAAACTCAGTCCTATTCCTGTAGGTACATGTCCTTGGCTTGATATTCCCATTCTCCAAGATCTTTTGGAGCCAAACTCAGTGTGACAGTAAACATGCAATTGCTGCCAACAATGGAAATTGTATTGTATCTAGTTCCTCCTCTGTAATACCTATTGGAATTTATTTCATGTCATAATCAAATAACCTTCCATGTTTCCCCACTATTGTCCACCAATAAGGGAAAGAAATGTAGGACGTTATGGTTTAAGTTCACTTAAATGTGTGTTGGGGAGAATGGCTTTCCCCATCTCTTCCCTCAAAGAGGAGTTGTTGGGCTAGTGTTTCTGCTCTTACTTCCCTCCCATTTCTTCTTTTATCCACTCCCTTTTCAGTGCTCAGAGACTGCTGCAGAAAGCTCTCCAACCTTCTTGGCAAATTGCGGGGGGGGGGGGCATGAAGGGAAACATTCCACAATCAGAATGATGCTATTGCACACAGCCCACTGCATATAATTTAAAATTCCTTTTCAAATATAAGAAAAATAAAATCAAGAATGTTCCTAGAGTTTGGAGTTAAAATTTCCCTTCCAGAGATGCATGTGGCATTCGGACATAATGTCTTTTGGCAATAACTGAATCTTAAACTAAAGAGTGTAGGTTTTCAAGGACATGGAGCTTTTGGTCCTTTTAATTGTTGTGGTTTTTCAGAATGGATGATTAACTAATCCAATTCGCTAGATGCTATGCTGGTAAATAATTTCTGGGCTCAGAAATAATAACATTACAATAGCATGGCAGGGGTGTTGCCCCGAAATTTCTGGCTGTTATGCCAAGCAGTCATTTTCTTAAGTCTGTTGAGTGACGTAGGAATTCTCCCAACCACTGAGCAAGAAACCTGGGTGATTATTGCTTTGAAATCTTTTTCTTGAAAAATAAGTTCTGCAACCTTTCTAGGCAGTTAACTATACTTTCTTATAAATGCACTCATAATCAAATAAGATAAATTACATTTTGTTTGTAACTAGATCTGGAGGAACTTCTACTTTGTCTTTTTTTCCCCCTACCATAAACGTCACCCCCTTGGTTCCAACCACATTAAACCACTTTTATATGAACAGAAAAAAAAAAGTTTCCTAATTTAGACTTTACTAATGAGGCTTAACCCCACACTGACTTTGGCTTTTTGACTTGGAGCTACAATTAGTTACAAATGTTACTATATGGCTAGGAATTACTGTAAGCTTTCAGTGGAGCCAGAAAGGAAAGCAACGGGCTAGGCCTGCAGCTACCATTCCTGTCATAAGAATCTTTAATCCATCTTGGACTTCTTGTTAGCTTCCTCCGAAGCTAATGTGCACCGTTCTCACATATCTAATTTTCATTCTAACTTTGGGGTCTTTCTTGGGAAGATTTGCTGTGGCAAAATGAGATAAGCCTGTCTAATCTATGTTTAAATCATATTAACCATGTGGAGCAAAGCTGGGAGGCTTCCTTGCTCAGACAGATCACGCTGAATAA
This sequence comes from Python bivittatus, assembly GCF_059951505.1. NCBI lineage: Eukaryota > Metazoa > Chordata > Lepidosauria > Squamata > Pythonidae > Python > Python bivittatus. Next base: position 11,310,103 of record NW_028277030.1, on the reverse strand, counting down.
GAAAGTTAGGTTATTATTTCTTCATTCTTCCAGCCTCCTGAGAGCCCTCTAACAAAATTCAGCAACAAAATAGTGAATGTGCAGCAGCACAATTCATTCTTTTCACTCTTTTTGCAAATTAAATTAAAAGTAAAAGGTCTGCAGGAAGAAACTGATCCCATTCTTAAACACCCTCTCATGAAAAAGGTCCCTTAAATTCAGCCCTGCTCCTTCCTGTGATGTCATCATGACCTTCTGTGGCCTTCCAGAAGGTTGGGAAGTGAGTTGCAGCTCATAGACCCAAATGATGCTCCTTCAGCCTTGGCCCCTGAAGATTCTTGCCATTAGGAGCTTGACACCTGTAATGGGGTTTCTGCCTCTGTGATTTTTAAATTTAAACCCTCTGAATAGAACTTGTTGTGTTAGCCTATAGCTATTTCAAGGAGGTAAGCAAATTGGCACTGATTAACAAATTAAATAAGATTCTCATTTTCTGCATTTGGCACAGATATTTTGTCATTCAGAAGTTACAGAATTTTTGTATGCAGTGGTGTTTTTGAGAATTTGATGGGAAACGCTGGTGCTTATGTTATAAATTTCCACTTGATCAACAACTTGGTATTTTGGGGCACTGTCTACCTTGATAACGAATAGATGGATGGATGGATGATATGTCAGCATCAAACAGCCAAAATGCAAATGAGATTATCTGCTTTCCTATCTCTCTAATAAATGTAAATCAATGCCTATTTTCTACTGCTGTTTTTCAGCTGTGACCTGAGGGAGAAACTAGCAATGCTAGTATTTTAAAAAGTCACGGATAGCAGTCTTTAATATTCCAAATGAATAGTAAAAACTTGGTCTAAAAGATTACTTTTTTGTAGGTTTGCTGCACCTAATGTTTTAGAAAATTAATACTTGGTAAAAGGCCAGAACATATATTGGGGTTTTTTTTTTTTGGAGAAGCTTTTTTTTTTTTATCACTATCTATTAAAATTAATTTTAAGCAAATCCTTTTTGTTTAAAAAAGGATTTTTATCTGTCCATTTCTATCCTCAGAAAGAAATAACCAACTTAGACATATCTATATAGTAACAGACTAGGAAGAGGGTGTATTTGTTTTAAAAACTCCAGAAAGTATATTAGAAATACAGTATCTTCTCTGGAAGGTATCTGATATTTGCTTCCATTTTTATCTAAAGGGTCCCCAGTTGATGCTTTATCAATCTGATCTACTTTGGATCAGCTTCAGATACGAGATGTATTTCATCAAGGTGCTAGATTGGCCAACTGAAATGTACTCACATGGATTGTCAATGGGGACATTACTAAATATTTGAATAGGAATTTGCATGAAGCCAACTAAAAGGTAAATAGTGGAGAACCTTCCCAGATAATGAGGTAACAGTCCTTCCCCATCATTGCTAACTTCCTGAGTGTTCTCCATCCTGAGAAAGTCTCTTCTACTTTCTCAAAACAAAATAGTTCCTTTACTCAGAGTAAAGAGAAGTTGATGCTAACTGAAAATATAAAATCCTCCTCCTTCTAGTGTCTACTCCCCATCTTCTTAGCATCTTCCTGCTGTCCTACCCCCATCTTCTCAGCATCTTTCCATCAACCTGCCTCCCATCTTCACAATGTCTTCCCACTCCTGCCAAACCTTCTGCTGATCTGCTTCATAATCTTAGGTTGTATGTTTTACAGCAATTGTAAAATGGTATGTTTTATTCAATGTAGCATAACATGACAGAAGACAAGATGTAACTTGGAAAAAAATTAATAACTAGTTCCCACAAACCAGACCAACCAGCTAGATAACACAGTGTTATCTGGGCTGTGGGCAGTGTAACACTTCTGGGCAGTGTAACGTAAGATAATGCCTATGGGCAGCCTTTATTTCTGTCACTGGATCATTTGAAAACACACTTGTGGTTGACAGCTTTAGAACACCAATTTATAACTATTTTTGTCATGCTTACATTGTATACAGTTCAGTCCTTATGGGTAGTTTTCCTATAAAAATGATTTGTATTTCTGCAGAATCCAGGATCCCCACCCCCACCCCCTTGTATACAAGTAGTTCTGCCCTGTACTACGGTGCTGCCATTTTGACTACACAAATGGTGGGAATGCACCTTGGAGAGTAGCCAGTGTGGTAAAGTGAGACTAAAAATGGAGAAGCCCAGGTCTAAGCCAGGTTCAAGACAGCCTCAGTGAGTTTACTGGGTGATTATTTATAAAAAAAAAAAAAAAAATCCCCTCTCACCCCTATGGGTGGTACGTGTCTTCCTCAATCTCGGGTCCTCTACCAGAGGCCTGGGAGTTTGAGGGTTCTGCACAGTATCTTAGCTGTTCCTAGCACTGCACTCTTCTGCACAGAGAGCTCTGATGTTGTTCCTGGGATCTGTTGGAGCCATTCTCCCAGCTTAGGAGTCATGGCCCCGAGTGCTCCTACCACCACTGGGACCACTTTGCCCTTTACTTTCCATGTCCTCTCTAGTTCTTCCTTCAGGCCCTGGTACTTCTCCAGCTTCTCATACTCCTTCTTCCTGATGTTGCTGTCACTTGGCACTGCTACATCTATCACTACCACTGTCTTCTGGTCTTTGTCTACTACCATGATGTCCGGTTGATTAGCCAGTACCTGCCTGTCCATCTGGATCTGGAAGTCCCACAGGATCTTAGCTCTGTTATTCTCCACGACCTTCTGTGGAATCTCCCATCTGGACTTGGGGGGGGGTCTAGCCCATACGCTGTGCAGATGTTCCTGTACACAGTGCCAGCTACTTGGTTGTGCCGTTCAGTGTATGCTGTTCCTGCCTGCATCTTACACCCTGCCACTGTGTGTTGGACTGTCTCTGAGGCCTCTTTGCACAATCTGCACCTTGGGTCCTGTCTAGTGTGGTAGACCTCTGCTTCTATGGATCTGGTGCTTAGTGCCTGTTCTTGTGCTGCTATGATCAGTGCCTCAGTGCTGTCTTTTAGTCGGGCCCTTTCCAGCCACTGATAGGATTTCCCAATGTCAGCCACCTCAGCTATCTGTCGATGGTACATCCCATGCAGGGGCTTGTCTTGCCATGGCACTTCCTCTGCTTGAACTTCCTCCCACAACTGCTGCTGGCTCAGGCATTCTCTCAGCAGCTAATCTTTGAGTGCCCTCTTACTGATATACTCCTGGATGGGTTTCATCCAGGACAGTGGCTTTGACACTCATCAGACCCCGCCTGCCCTCTTTGCGGCTGGTGTACAGTCTCTGGGTGTTGGACTTGGGGTGGAAACCTCCGTACATTGTGAGGAGCTTCCAGGTCTTCACATCGGCAGCCTCCATGTCTTCCTTTGGCCAGCTCACTATACCGGCAGGGTATCTGATGACTGGCAGGGTATACATGTTGATGGCATGGATCTTGTTCTTCCCATTGAGCTGGCTCTTCAGGACCTGTCTTATCCTTTGGTGGTATTTGGATGTTGCTGTCTTCCTTGCCTCCTCCTCATGGTTCCCGTGTGACTGTGGGACACCAAGGTATTTATAGCTGGTCTCTATGTCTGCTATGTGGCCCACTGGTAGTTCCACTCCATTGGTCTTAACTACCTTCCCTCTCTTTACTATCATCCTGCCACACTTCTCCAGCCCGAATGACATCCAAATGTCCTCACTGTAGATCCGTGTCAGGTGGATCAGTGAGTCAATGTCTCATTCACTCTTAGCATACAGCTTGATGTCATCCATGTAGAGGAGGTGGCTGATGGTGATTCCACTATTGAACTTGTACCCATATCCAGACCTTGTGATTATCTGGCTGAGGGGGTTTAAGCCCATGCAGAACAGCAGTGGGGACAGTGCATCACCTTGGTATATGCCGCACTTGATGGCCACTTGTGCGAGCTGTCTTGAGTTGACTTCCATTGTTGCCTTCCACAGTCCCATTGAGTTCTTGAGGAAGGTCCTTAGTTTCCTGTTGACTTTGTATAGCGCCAGGCATTCACAGATCCATGTGTGCGGCATTGAGTCATAGGCTTTCCTGTAGTCAATCCAGGCTGTGCTCAGATTGGTCTGCCTAGACCTTGAATCTCGGGCGACTGCTCTATCTATGAGTAACTGGTGTTTTGAGCCTCTGGTGTTGTTCCCAATGCCCTTCTGAGCTGTGCTCATGTACTGGCCCATATGGTCTTGTAGCTTGGCAGCTAGGATGCCTGATAGAACTTTCCATGTTGTGGGGAGGCAGGTTATTGGCCAGTAGTTGGATGGTGCTGTTCCTTTGTGAGGGTCTTTCATGATCAGCACTGTCCTTCCTTGTGTTAGCCAGTCTGGGTGGGAGCCTGCTGCTAGCAGTTGGTTCATCTATGCTGCTAGGCGTTCATGCACTGCTGTTAGTTTCTTTAGCCAGTAGGTGTGGATCATGTCCGGGCCAGGTGCTGTCCAGCTTTTCATGTTCTTGACCCGCTGTTGAATATCTGCTACTGTGATGGTGACTGGTTCCTGTTCTGGGAGATTGCTATGGTCTGCTTTCAGGTCCTGCAGCCGCTTTGCACTGGTGTTATATGTCTTCTCTTTCTCCCATATGTTCTTCCAGTACTGTTCAGTTTCCGCTGCTGGTGGCTCAGCTGATACTCTGTGGTTGCACTGCAGTTGGGAGTACACTTTGGATGGTTTTTTGGAGAACAGGGCATTTATCTTCTTGGCCTCTGCTTCTCTAGTGTATCTCCTTAGCCTGGTAGCCAGTGCTGTGAGCCTTTGTTTAGCAGTCTCTAGGGCTTCAGATGGAGTCAGGCCCATGTATTTTTTCAGTAGCCAAGTCTTATCCTTAATCTCCACACGCTTCTGTAGTTCCACCAGCTGACTGACTTCTCTCCAAGTTGCCTTGATCTTAGCCTCCAATCTCATTTTCCAGGGTGGGTATGTACTGCTGTTCTTCTTGATTGTGTAGCCAAGCATTTCCAGGATTACAGCAGCTGTAGCATATACCAATTCATTGGTTTCAGTTATGGTGGTAGTAGGGATTGTCTGGAGGGCTCTGTTGGCATCTTCTAGCATACTATCTGATGGTACTTCTCCACTGAGCCTTGGTAATCGGACTCAAGGGTTGATTGTAGCTAGTTTAGCCATGATCTTATGCCTCATATCAGCTGCTGTGCTCTGTAATGGAAGGGGTGGCAGTGACATTCCAGCTTCAGGTGTTGGCTGCACATCTGCTTGTTCTTCCAGGTCTGCTTGAGTCCAGATTGTAATGTGGAGTTGGTCTATCTCATGTTGTGAGAGCAGCTTCCTCTTCACTATGTTGAAGCGCTGGGTAACTAGTTGTTTCTCAGTTAGTGTGGATGTAGGCCTTCTGTCTATCCATAGTTCCCTCATACGTTTCATATATCCCCTCTCATTAGGTCTGCTGTTGTAGTAGCATTCCATCATTTCCAAGTTCTCTTGTCTCATCCATGTATGGTTTGTTCCAGTAGTCCACTTAACATCAAATTGTCCTGGTTCCCCAACATCTGACGCGGACCTTGTTAATCCGGGCGACGTCCAAGCCAGCATGACTCTCTTAGTTCGTGTCACTCTCATATTTTTGAGGTAGGCAGGTGAAGTGTTAGGGGGTCTTTGCCCAAGGACCCCTACTGGTAAGGTAGGTACCAGCCGGGATTTGAACCCCAGTCTCCTGCATCAAAGGCGGTGTTCTAACTACTACGCTATCCAGCCACCTATACCCCTACCTCATGGCCTTACTATTGGGCAGGGAAGAAGCAAAGGAGCTACCAGAGATACTGGAAGAAAAATGCAACATCAATCTAACCAGCATCTCAGCCTTCCCCATCTTTGCTTCTTCCTGATATTTGGACTTCAACTTCTGGAATGTTCAGCAATAGTCATGCTACCTGGGAATTCTTAGAATTGAAGTCCACACTTCTGGAGGATCTCTAGCTTAGCAAAACATAACATCATAACCTCACATTCATCAGGATTTCTTCCAAGCATTCTTATGCTCAGAATGGCTGACAGGTTTAGAACATCAGTTTGGAATAGCACTGAATTTCTGTATGGTAGCAGCATTCTTATCCCTCTGCTATTAGGGAAATAACTCTAGAATGAAATGGATCTAAATGCCTAATTTAGTAAGGTGTCCCTGTCAAACAAAAGGGAAAGAATGATGTAAACAGGGCTAGCGTGGGTGCTTAATATGCTAATTCAGTGCTGACCTGGGTGAAGATAAAGCCTGCGTGACCACTTTTTCCCCACATTACTCAATGCTGTGCAGTGAGAATTCTCATTGAGCCACATGATGAGCTAAATGATTTTAATAACTTCCAGCAGTTAATGATAGTGTACCCCATCTGTAACAATATTATAACTCAACCACGTAGCCCAAATATTATGCATATCAGAATTAGAAGAGTGGGAAAACAGTATGACCCCAAATGATTTCAGCCTCCTATATTTTGAAAGAAATGCTTTGGTAACCTTCTCAAGAGCTATAATGTGGTTTATGTTAATGTTTAAAATAAGTTTCAACTGTCCAAGCTATCTTTTATAATCACAAGGAAGATTATCTCAGGTTTGGAATAAGACATTCAAAAAGCTAAGTTCTATTTTTTAGAAATGTTATAATAAATTTTAATTGGCTGTGTAAGTAAATACATAGCTGTGTGTTGTTTTTAATGGGAGTATAGGAAATATATACAGGAATCTACTAAAATGAGCTTGAGCATTATCTTTGTTTCTACTGCTAAGCTATAATGGCTACCCTTAAAAAAAATTGCCTCAGAATGTTATCTTTACATCCAATAACTAATCATGTGTGCTACATTTATGTGATGGTTAATGTCTTGTATATCTTTTTCTCATAACCTTAATATTTTTCCCCCAAAGATTTTTATTTACTAAGACAGGAAAAATGTAATTGGTAACTTCTTGTATCTAAATGTCTCCAGATGTTCTTCATCAAATGCTACGTGGAGGTCTGGAGACACTAGCTATGAAATATACACTAGAAGGCGGATGTTGGAGTAATGGAAATGTCTTTATAAACAATCATTCCATCATTAGTGATATCGTTTTATGCTTGTTATTGAACTGCTGAAGAGTTTTGCTTGGTAGACCTTATTTCCAGCCTTTTGGTGTCAGTTGAAGTAGAGTCATGCTGAAGATAAGATCAGCGCTGGCAGGCCTTGTCAGTGGAAGATCATGTAAGGGAGGGTTTCTGTGACAGTTCTTCCCAAATGTAGGCAACCAGGGCCTCACAGGGGCATGGAAAAAGTGCACAGTGTCAAGTATGAAAACTGACACTAAATGGAGAATCAGGATTTTGCCATTGGGAATGAGAGCTGTGTTAAAGGTTTTTATTGGATCTGTCAGTAAATTCTCTTAATAGCTACACATATCTTTGCATTGGTTTTAAATAGATGAATATGGAATAATTACAGCAGGCCACCAAAATGAGATTGGTTAAAAAAAATTTTTTGTACCAGTCCTAAATTCATTCTCTGGAATATGTTTTATAATATGCAGTGGAATTTATTTCTGAATTGACCTGCCTTGGATTGTGTAGGAAATCATCACATTCTTCTTGTGTGCATACTTTGTGAACAATCTTTTTGGGTATTACAGTATGCAGGCAAGACTCTTACAAAGACTCTTCCAGCTTCTGTTTAATACTGTTTAATTTTTATAATCACTGTTCCTTAACATTTTAGTTTCAGGTTGTCTTGAATGAAACATTGAACTAGTTCCATATTTTAATGGCACTTTGTTGCAATACTGAAAGTATAATGCAGCAGTAATTTTTACAGGAAGGAACTTCCCAGAGAATTGCCACAAGGCTTCTCATGACGTGTGTGCTTCTGCATGTCAAAGATTAGAAAAGAAATTTGAGAGGAAAAGAATGAAAATTTACATTCTGCTTATGCATCCAATAAATGAAGTCTTTTCAGACATTATTGGATAAATATAGATTATATGATCTATTATGCTTTGATTCTAATCCTAACATACAGATGGAGACATTGAACCTTGATAGATTTATTTTTTTTAATCCTTGATATAAAATGTGGATAGAGTTACCATTTTAAACTCATTTTTATATGATAGCATTTGAAAATTCTCATGCTAAGATTCTTTTAAGCCATTGGCTAATTGAGTTGTTATATTAATCTATTTCAATTTGGTTCATGTCTGTAACATACAGATGTGGAGGCAGAGTTGCATAATGTCTGAATAGACATATGTCTTCATGGGAAGTGCCCCTGAGTTGCATTGCAAGTTGACAAATGGAGCTTGCAACCGGAGAAAAGACAACTGAGCCTGCAGTTTTGAAATCTACATTATTCCTGTCCATATGCTTGAGTTAATAAGAAAGGAATATGACTGAAAGTGACTATGGTTTCTGGAAATATGAAGGGCCTGTCCATATCACCCCTATGCCGGCAGCTGTATCAAGGCATTATCAATTGACTCAATTCATATTGGTGCTGTGTGCAACAGAATGGCTCAAAATTACATTATTAAAACAAAGAGCCACAAAAGGAAGACTTACAGGCACTTCATCTGACTGAAACCATCCTTGACAGGTACAAAATTTTCATATGAACCCATTTGAGCTATTTAAGCTATATTATATGACTAGGAACCATGAGTTTTGTCAGCTGATTTGTGTTACTGTTCTCTGAGTCCCAGATACCATGGTCAATATCTAGGCAGTATAGGAGTTTTAGTCTAAAACATGTGGAGATTTTCAGACAGATAGTCTAAATGTGTTCCTACCATAACAGTAAAGATTCCTGTATGTATGGCAACATATTTCATTTTTGTTGTTCTGATTAATTGATGTCACAGTACAGGATAAAAGAGCTAAAAGTTAGCTTGTTGAATTGGAAAACTTGCTTAATTGTGTACTGTGATGCCATCATACTCAACGGACATTCACAATAAGAGTATAATGATAACCTAATAGAAGTTGATTACTTATCTCATCTGAAAAATGAGCTTGTTGTAAAACTGCCTATCAGATAGTTCCAAAGTACCATCCTTCACAAGCCCATATTTAACACAGCAATATTTGCATGCATACCCTCTCTTCTCATTTACCATTTGTCACTGAGATAGCAAATTACATTCATCAAAATCCATTCATTCTCCCAGTATCGCTGAATACAGGATTATCTTGGCTGTGTCAGCTGCCCTATGACTGGTAACAATGAAAAATGGAGGTCGACATGCATCTTCAAGAGACAGTGCATATCAAGCTGGAAAGATTAATGGAGCTGATGTCATCATGTTTGTATGGTATAAAAATGAATTCTGGAAACTGATGGATCTCTTGGTAACAATGAATGCATTTTAAGCTGCTCCCCTGCTGCCCCTTTGCTGATGAATTTTAGTGGCCATCAAAAGAAATATACTGAGATGTTTTATTAGAAAGAAAAAAGTTTGCATTGATCCCTTGGGTGACGAAACAGCCTTCAATATTGACCTGGCAGGAGCAATGTTTCAACAATTGCCCAGTGCAAGCTCTTTGTTATCTTACCTGTGGTGGCCAAATTGTAGTGCCCAAATTATCTCCTGTAATACAGGTTGGCTAGTTACACTACAGTGAGCAAACCTTATTCCTAATAAATACATCAAGATAAAAAGAAAAGCAGAAGGGAAGTGGGAAGAATCTCAAGAATCTCAGTCTCTAATTATTACTAATAAACATAACAAATATATTAAAATTTCTGTCGACTATGGGCACCTATTCTTGCCTGTTGACACTAGTAACATTTGGAAGCAGGAGTACCAGTGATTCTCAAATAATAGCACCACTTTCATCAAATATTTGTTAACTGCAGTCTATTAACAATTTGGTAGTTCGTTTCTGAATACTCACAAATATGTCTGTTGTTACAAACGCTTAAAAAGTACATCTTTGATCAAATGGTCCTTAGACTAAATGGTGTGCTTGTAAAATTCTGAAAAGCTGGCTTAAGAATGATCGAAATGCTTGTCTGTACTTATCCTTGTAGAATAATATCAAAAAGAATGAAAAAGAGTGCATTTCCATATAGATGTGTTGGGAGAGGTGTTGGAACTTGATAAATATGCTGCTGTTTCTATAATGTGTGCAGAAGTTGGAACGCATTTGTTAGGCTCCAAGTATTTGGAAAAATGTGGAGTCTCTGCTTTGGCTGAGTATTTGGCCCTGAGTATCCAGCTTTGTCAGGTTTGCAAATGATCAATATTTGTCCCAGTACCAACTAAATCCAGCACAATGGGGCTCCAAGGAGCATGGGTCTGATAACTTGTTAGCAGGATGGTAAGACAATCAACATCACCACCACCACCACCTGTTAAACCACATTTGTCAAACCGTTGTGGAACTGCACAACATCATGCAGCAGATAAACAGTTGCGGGAAGGAGACTTGGCTCTGAGACAGAAAGATAATTAAGCAGATGTTGCCAGCTAACAAGGTAGGACAAACATCTCTCATGACCAAGAGCATCTAAGAAGTGGAGAGAGGCACTTTCAGGTTATAACTTCACTTATTGTTGGAAAGGTTATTTTGTAAAGATAATAGTGCAGTGCATCTAATTATATGTTTATTATTGTTTGTTTAAAGCATTTGCATTGACCCTCTGCTACCCCACCCCACTTCACCCCATCTCTTTCATTGCTGGACCTGAAATTTAGCCTATATCTTTATACTTGGTGTTCATTGATACTGAGCTCCTTGATCATGCCTGGCAAATAAGCACCTTTGACTTTTTGAGAGCATTCCACAGACATTCAGAGAAAAAGGGTTGCCATTGGACAGGACACTTGCCCATAGAAAAGTGGCTGCTGTCGTGGACATGGTTCTCCAGAATGCTTACTATCAATCTCCAGTTTATATTTGTCTTTTATCTAGTTAAGCGGATATATTTATGAATAAAGCACTGGGATACTATCAACTTTTTTTTTTTTTTTCCCCTGAGAATGACTATGGAGTCTGTGGGGAATTCAAGGGTGTACTTGGAAATAAAAATATTACTTTGGGAAGCTAATACTTTGCCACATGCCATGTCATTTTTCATTTTGTTCACTTTTTTTTAAATTAAAAAATAGATTGAAGTAGGTGCACCAAGGAAAATACCTACAGGCACATTGGAGGATCCATCCTGGTTCTTTGCCTCCTCCCTCCCTCCCTCCCTCCCTCCCTTCCATTAATTACTTTGTTCCTCTACTTCTGTTCCACTACTTAGTACTTAATGCATTCTTTTTTGCTACTGGTAGTTTCTTCATTGCTATTTTATGGACTAAGTACCAATTCATAATAATGACTATACCATGATTCCTAATGGATATTTTCATGCTGTAATGTTCCTTCTGGTACCTGGGACAGTTTTTGGACTTACTATTTGTCCTTATTGCATGGTGCATATCATTCAATGCAATCATGAGATTGTTTGTTTATATATTGTTTGTTGGTTTCTTTTGCTACATACTGGAGTCTTGCATCTAACTAGGCACAGTGCCTCTGTATTGTTAGTTCAGGATGTTTGCCCCAATACAAAAAAGTGCTTGCTTCATATAAAGAAAAAAGAAAAGTTGGTTAACTAAGTACTAGCTTGTGATACATTGATTACTAATTTATATATTTGTAGTTTCTGTGCTTGACTCAGGGCAATTCTTCTAGTGAGTGGTCAACTGTATATTAACCCAATTTTCCTACTCCACCTGACTCTTGTGCTACAGATCTCAGTTTTGAAAGGTGCTCAGAGTCTCAGAGTCATTGAGGAGAACCCCTGGGTACATGGCTTTGCACTGAGGGGGAAAGACCCACAAACTCTTAGCCTACACATTTCCCATAGGGCACTCTAGACAGACACAGATCTCATATGTGTTGACTGCATAGACAATCCCTTAAAGCGTTAAATGTACAGATCTGCCTTCTTTCTTTTTTATTGTAACATCCAAACACTGCAATCTATGCCTGTCTACTCAGAAATAAGAAAACACCACTGAGTTAAAAGGGGAATTCCCATCCCATGTAAATTAATATTGGATTGCTGTCATAGTATCTGCCTTGTGACACACTTTTCCCCCCCAAATTCATTTGGCCCTGACCATGCCAGCCTTTAGAAAGAAGACCTGGTTCTTCTCCTAAACACTGTTTTACACTCATTGTCTGTCCTTGACTTATTATACTTTTTTATAAGTTGTATTATTTTTACCATCTTCATTTGTATCTGATGTTTTTAACCCTGGTTAGCTGCTGAGAGTCATCTGGTGAGTGGGCAGCCATATAAATTGAATAAAAGAATGAATGAATGAATGAATGAATGAATGAATGAATGAATGAATGAATGAATGAATGAAGCATACTCCCATGTCTGAAAAAAGTAGCCAATTCCTCGCCTCTTTGTTCATGTGTATAAACTTAAAATAGTAGAATCCACTCTGTCTAGTAACACACAAAATGTGTTGCAGGGTGTTCTGATTCCTTAACCAGAGTGGTCCTGTTTATAATCCCAGTCAGCCACCCTTCCTCCTTCCCAGATATTATATAGAAGTCTCATACAGGCCATTTCATTCTCCTCTGCTCCCAGTTTTCCACTGTTCTTTCCAAGTTAACACTTACTTCCTGACAACTACTGAGTATGTTTGCTTCTTATTGAGCCTGTCTAATTGCAGGTCTCCTTTTGTATTATGCAGCCCTTGGTTGTCTATATGCATAGTAGTCCCAGACTTTTGTGTCTGTGTAGCTTCATATGGAAACAGCATTCCCATAACTATGAACTAACGTGATATAGTGCTAGAATGAGTCTCTTTCTCTGTAGTTCTTAGTCATGCAAAAATGCTGCAAGAGAAAATATTTCAGGTAGCTTCGTTTGCTTTCTAATGTTTTGTTATTGACCCAGTGCGGTACCCAGGTTGGTGTTAATCAGCTCTCAGATATTTCATTTGATCTGGATAATAGTATCCTGCCCTCAGGATTACTGATTAGCCAGTGGGAGTTGTTCTCATGATGTATCACATTTATCTTGTTTCATTTCTGAGTACCTTGCCATTCAATATCCTGTTATAGTTATAGAGTGTTATGAAGCTGAAGGACTCCATTTAGATTTTGTGGTCCACATTAATCTTTGAGGTCATAATAAACATTGGGTGATTGTTTTTCCCTTTTTGCCTCAACAACTTAATTATATTTCACTGTAGGCTAAAAAAGTATCCTGATAAAGTATAATATCAGAACTTTTCAACAGAGCCTTTCACCATTGTTTAAGGAGAAAAATCATGATGGAAGCATAGAATCAACTGTCTTGCTAAAATGTTCATCATTTTACATCTCAGTTTCTTTCTCCTCATCTTTCCTTTTTTATTACTAAAGTAGTAGAATCATTCATTATCAGGTTAAATATTGTTTCACACAAATAGTTTTCCCTTATCTAGATCAGATAGAAAGACCAGCAACTGTGTTAGAGGCTTTTTGGCATCTGTATATGAATTTTAATTATTTCCATGATCCTGCATGATCTCTGCATTACTACTGAATTCGTTTCAAGCTGGAACCCTTTTGCACCACTAGAGCAAGATCCTATGCCCGCTGTAAAATTAAAAATAAATTGTGATGTAACATTAGTCTTGCCCCACTAGAAGACCACTTTTAGTGTTGTTCTTATCTTAACAGTGGGATTCCTTGGATGAATTTGATGTTATGGCAAAAGAAGTGCAGAATCCTGAGTTGGCACAGGATCTGTCCTGGCTCCAATAAAAATTAAACATTGTAGCTGACCACCCTGCACCCAATAGCAGACTGGATGTTTTAGTTAGCTATTTATAATCTACCATAAGAAATAGAAAAGCTGCAAACAAGAAACATAGGGATCTTACTCTGAAATGGGTGATATGGGGCTTTATCACTGCATAGCACTTCAGGACTTTAGGGGATATTTTGTACAATCTAATGTAGTTTAGCCCTTTGCCACATGAATTAATTTATTATCCATGCAGCCAGTTCCCTGCAGAATTAGAAGAGTAGCTATCAGAGATGTATTATTCTGAAAGAGAATCTTTGAAATGACACAGAGCCTTTCAGAAATCTCCATCCAAATTGTGCAGAGAGAAGAAATTAGCCAACAATTTCCCAGGGGCAGGACTCCTGGACCAAAAGGTTATTGAATGTCTTCCCCCGGTATTTAACCAAAATGTAGGAAGCCAAGGATGCTGTGCAAAGCACTGGAGAGAATATTGTATAATGAAAAACAGAATATTCACTCATACTCCTTGGCTGCTTTGTGGTTTAATACATGAAAAAAGACAACGTATTATATTCTGATGCCTCAGATATGGCATACTGAGATTAAGGGGGGGAAATTCCCTTGGAAAACTGCAGTGAATTTTCCTCTCTTCTGCTCTGTGTGTTTATGAATATAAAGTTGTTGTTACTGTTACTGCTACTATATTACCTTAACTAGTTCCAGAACAAAAACAATTACAAAAAAGAATAGCTATTGATTTTAGAAGTATACTTCAATTTCATTATTTATTTGTTGGTCTTTCTATACAAAATGCCTCAGGAAATAATAATCAAATATAATCATGAACGCAGCCCGGTCCCCATGCCCAAATTACTGTAGCATGTACTGTACCAGGGATTGGAGCAGATAACCTTTTCATCTGTCAATAAAGTCATTTCTCACAGAATGTTATAATGGATACATAGCTAAAATCATAACTTTAATAAGTAACCTCAGAAGGTAAGAAAATTAACTTGGAAGAAGTCATAGATTCCCTTTTCCTTAATCCTAGTAGTCTCTAGAGCAGTGTTTCTCAACCTTGGGAACTTTAAGAAGTGTGGACTTCAACTCCCAGAATTCCCCAGCCAACATGAAGTCCACACTTCTTAAAGTTCCCAAGGTTGAGAAACACTGCTCTAGAGCAAGGCTCTATGTACCAGCCAATGCTGCATGATGAGATCAGAATTAAAATTGTATATCTTAGTCACTGTTCCATGCACCTTTTCATTTTTAAATTTAATTCAATGGGTTGCTCATTGTTAAATAAATCCCTTCTTTTACAAAGTTGTCCTTTCTTTGTGTGCAGTCTGCTATCCAATAATTGATGATAATTGAGGGGTAGAGTCCCTATCAATAGAAAATGTTGTTGCAATGTGTCATTAAAATATATGAAGTTTTAAGATGCTTTATAATTTAGCTTGTCACAAGCTCTAAACTTTGCAGGATGCCTAGATTTAGAAAACATCAGTACTGACCCAAGGCCCATTAAAATCAATCAACAGACTCCCTTTGGCTTCAGTGGGCGTTGAACCAAAACAGCTATAAATGTGATAAGGATAAAGGATACAGTAATTTTCTGGAGCTAGCAATTATTTAGTGACATGTGCTTTTACCAATAAGCTCCACATAAAAATGCTTCCATCTGTTTGCATCTGAATTCATTTCAATGATAGGTTGCTTCAAAAGATAGGTAGACGCCCTATTATTTGTTAGGAAGAAGTATTCTGCCATAAAAAAAAATGACTTTTTCAAAGGTCCCTTACTTTAGACAAGAAGTAATGAAGTAGAATTATTAGGATTGTTAGGTCTCATTTTGTTTACTTTCTGTTACTGATAAGGGGATACAATATGCAATGCTTATTTATTCTGTTATCTTTGAATAGTAATAAAAAAAGAATTGCCATGCACTGGAATTTGGAAACCATAAGGTTTACGGATCAATAGAATAGGTTTGTGCTGTGCATAATGCAACAGAGCAAAACTAGAAGAAACCAAGTATTAGGACTGAGTAACAATCAGGAAATTGTTTACTGAAATCAGGACCAAAGTCCACTTCAGAAAAGATGGAAAATTAAGAAGCAGGGCCACAAGAAAAACTAGGATTCATCATCAAGACTAGAAAAAGGAAAAAGAAACAACTACTTATACCAGTATATTCCTTGAGCATCTCCTTTCTGCTCAGAAGAGTCTAGTAGTGACTGTCTAGAATAGGTGATATCTCTCCAGAATTACAGCATTTTGCATGCAGAGATCTACCACATGGATACATTTGCAATGCATGTCTTAAATACCTTTCTGTCATACCTTTGAAAGACTGCAGTTCTTTAATCTACCATGAGATAGTTAGGAGTTCCTGGCTGGACAATCTCCTTTTACATTCTTGTTCCTTTTAAGGTTTATAAAAGCTCTAGGTTCTTCTTCTGGATCTCAGTGGTTTACAGACATGGGTTCTTGCCTTTGCAGAAAGTATCAGTTGCAATGTCCCACAATGTAACATTTTTGGCAGGAGTCTCACCAGTCCTGTAGCATCCCATATTACAAAGTTCTCTCTGACAGCTGCAATAGTAACCTGTTGGGTTATTCCTTGTATTTGTGGTGGTTTCCTCAATCCATGTCAAGTATTTATTGCTGTGCATGTAGTTCAGATATTTCAGAGTTGTGGAAAATTTATTTAGGTATGTATGTATGTATGATTGGATTTTTATGCCACCAGATCCAAGCAGAACAAGGATACACTTCAGTTAGTACTGGTTTAAATATCTCATTTGGGAATTTATCTCTCCTAAATTGTATCCATCTATTACTTTAAGTCTCCTAAAAACTGATGATGCTAAGAAAAATGCCTGGATACAAAAACTTAGAAGAATAATACTCTATCCTTAAATAGACTCTGAATTAGCCCAGACCAGGAGGAGATGATCAATAAGATCTGCAGCCTGGAACTGTGAAGGTGCCTCCTAAGTGAAAAGTGTACACAGTTGACCTTTCATAAGTGCTGTTCACTTATGACCTCTTTGATCTATCTATTCATAGCCATGAAGCTAGCAAAATTTAATCAAGGTGCAAGGAAACTTTAATGGAAGGAAGGGGGGAAAGGGAATAGGATATGCACTTTCAATAGTGGACTCCAAAATGAGAGCTGTCAGTCAAGAATAATGCCTTCATGGTTTAGCCTCTTTAAGCTTCCTCGAATGGTTCTCTTCTACTTGGCTGTAGGGATTGCAATAAGACCTTAGCTGGCTGATGAGCCTGGTCAAATGAGTATCTCCATATTCTTGTACTCTCTTCTATAAAGGAAAGAGCGTGAAACATCTAATCAATGTGGCATTTCAAAAGGCATTTCAAAGTAGAAAGATTTTCTCTGTAGAATAAGTTAAGTATCACAAGAGCCAATGCCAAGGACCCTGTAGGGTTATTGTTAAGGTACCATCCAAGTGATTCTCTCACCATGACCACTTAAGTGATTTGTTTTGGAATTGAAGTAATAAAGAGCAGGAGTCTTTTTCATAGATTAAGGCCAACTTAGTTTATCTGGCTCTTTTGGATAAAGCATTCCCTGACTGGCAAGATGCAGGAATCTAGTATAATTTCAATTTATTATCTGCCAACACATGCCATTCAATCACATAAACACAGAATCTGAGCTGTCATCACAGCATCTTATGCATGCTTAAAAATAGGATGCTTTCTTCACACATTTGGAAAGAATTAATTCATATATAGATTATATATGCAAAGGCCACTTTAAAAGTTTTATGGGGCTGGAAAACTTTGTATTCTAAAAAAGTTTCTCTATAACTTTACTCTGGAAATGAAAAACTTGAAAAAAGCTGATACTGAGTCACCAAATATCTATGGATAAGTGGGCATGTGCACATAAATGCAGTTTATAAAAGTGTGGATGTGTCTGACGTTTTCTGTGTATTTGTTGAAAAATTATTAGAACTCCTTTGAATTCAGCAATAAAATCCCTAGTAATTCAATGAATGACTAAGAACATCATTTAGAAAACTAAATGTTAGTAACAAAGAAAATGCTTCCCTGGGGGAGAAAAACTTATGCACGCACAAAATGTTGAGCTGTAGAGACTAGATATCATCAGTGTGTATATGTGGGAAGGAGAGATATAGTAGCTGTGATATTATGCAAAGTAACAGGAGTTATGAGAAGGGCAAGAAAAGAGAAAAGAATCAAGTTAGCAGTAGATTGGTATGATGGAAAGGATCCAAAAAATGTTGGGAAGGAGGGTATGCATGATGGGACTAGAGAACTTCCTTCTAACCCATGCTGTCTAATCAGGAATGTTGCTAACTAATCATGATGCTACCTATTCCCATAATGTGAAAGTTCCCATCATGTGAACCTGATAAACCTAGTTCACTGCAAAAATGTTTTGTCCACAAACTCAATTATTGTCAGGTTCAGCCCAAAGAACTCCACAAGACAGTGCAGTACAGTTCTGTTGCATTTATTAGCTTCACCTCAATACAGAAATCTCTCCAGACTGAACCTAAGTTCCCAAGCCAGCAAGCCACAATATCCTGAATTCCTTAGGGTGGTGCCAGTCTCATCCTCTTAAACTTCCCATGCTCCTGTTGAGGGCTAAGGAAACGCTTATCTCCCTGAGCATGGCCTTCATAACACCATTCCATCACAATTATCCAGACACTGGACATCACAGGGTAAGGCCCATATAAGAGCACTCTAGTTATTAGAGGCATCACAAATCCAGTAACACATGCTGTTGATGTTTCTTGACACCCTGAGATAATGGGGTATTGGCAGTCAGTGGAATATAATTGAAGCCGGACTGATAGGAATAATGGTAGATGAGTTTCAGATGAAATATATATATAATAGTATTTAGTTATTTATGATTTGGTTGCCCAAGTCAAACCATGTGACTCTGGGTGGCATACAAAAAGAAAAAGAGAAAACCATAATAAATCAATACAAAAATAACATATTTTATTAAAACAAATTAAAACAGTAAAATGACTATCAAAATTGAAATCTTCATCAGTTGGGGATTCAACTCATCATGATCCTAAGGCCCAGGGAAAGAGCTAAGTATTGTCTCCCTTCTTAAAGGCCTGCAGAGTTGGGGCCAACAGTATGTTGGGGGGGGGATCATTCCAAAGGACAGGAGCTACATATATACCTCCTGAGTTCCATTAGATGAAGGGACCTGGAGTCTGCCCTCTCTGTCAGAGCATGTGGGATGGGCAGACACCCTCAGGAGCAGGCAGTTCTGCAGATAGCCGGGTCCTGTATCATGTGTATCAAGCTTAGAGAATTGTAGAAGTCTCCACCAGATGTTTAGGTGCTGAAATCTATATTGGCCACATGCTTCTTCCAGGATGTCATAGAAAATGTTAGCTCTAAAGTATGGCCAATCCTCCGGGAAAACTGAATTCCTAATCTGCTTTACCAGTGTTGGAATTTAAGAGTGTAACATCCCTTGGAGTTGGACATTTATAGGCCAGTTTCAAACTTTCCATTGTTGGGTGAGATGATTGAGAGGAAGGCGAAGGAAGGAGATTATCTTCACCCAATTCAATCTCCCTTAAAGACAGCTATGGGGGTACCCATTGCCTTGGCCATCCTGATAGATGATACCTTTGGAGGAATCAACAGGGGGAATATAATTAGTTCTCCTCAGACATGGCTACTTTCAGTATCTTTGACCAAGGTAACCATTTAGAGCCCTTGTTTTGCAATGGTTCTATTCTTGTCCTGTATTCCTGTCTCTCAGACTGATTGCAGATGGTATCATTTGGGGACAGGTTCTATATTAAATGGGAGCTATTATATGGGGTCTCAATGCCATTCAGTACTATTCAATATGTGTATGAAACCACTGGGGGAAAGCATCAGAAGATCAGGAGCTGGCTGTTATGTGTTGGAGGGAAATTCCCCAAACCTAGTTCCCCTCCCCCCCAATGTGTTTTCTGAGGGTTGGGTAGCAAACATGAGTTTGCAAATGAATATTGCTTTTAACCACAGTTCTCGGGATAAGCAGCTTGCAGTTAACTACCTCTTTAAAGAATTGTCATTCTGCATGCCAAGGGTGGGTAGGCCACCTCATGATATGTTGCAGCCAGAAATGAAACTGAAAGAGCCACGTGAGAGTTACTGCTTTCCCCAGACGTAGAGGGGAACCTTACTTGCAACCTGAGAGCATTCACAGAACGTGCAGCGGCTAGAGCTGGAATTCCAGCCTTTCTGGGCCTAACAATATGTAACTAGTCAATAAATATGTAACTCTAAGTGAAGGACACTTGCTCAATTTGTCCATTTCCATAGCAACAATAAATTTCAGAGATAGTTCCTCTAGGCACATTAAATGGCTTTCTTCCAGAAAGAGAAAGAAACTCAGAATCCCAGGATAAGTTTCAGTGCTTTATTTCAAATTGAAAACAAAACAAAGCATGGCAAAGAATAAGATTAAAAAAAAAAAAGAAGCGTTAGTCCTTGTTGCAGAAATTGATCTTATATTTCTGTACAAAAGTCTTTACCAAAGTTGTAGGATCCAGTTAGATGGCCAGTCCAACTATAAACCCAAAGTTCACAGAAGAAGAAAGCAGAGCAGTGAAAGGGAAGAGCCCCACTGTTGCAAGTACTCCCTCTGAATGTTAACTGTGCTGCATATGGCCTTTTAAACCTTTTCAGGATGGTGGACATACCCCATCTAACTCTTGATTGGTCTGATGGCTGGTTTACATAACCCATCATCCAATATCAAGCTGATTGACTGGTCAGTCCTTGTCAACCCACCTGGGATCTCTGATTGTTGCTTGATCCATCTTGACTGGGCCCTTGCTCTGTCTCCCAAGGAATCAAAGTGCTACTCCTGGGTCCCTATGAATCTTATACATCTTCTTTGGCCCATTGGCTGGATGCAGATAAATGTGTTTTCAGCCCTTCTTCCTTATTTGATCAAGTTGAACTGTGCCATCATATACATAAATAAATTATGCAACCACCCCTTCCTAATTTGGATAATTTCAGTTACACCTTTAACTGTATGAACAATCAAATCTGTTGCATAAATATGCTCTACAAACTCATATGCTTAACTAAAGCGTGAACCAATATTCCAATCCTCCCTGTTTTTTTGCTATTGCAAAACAATTATCAATACATAGTGACCAATAACACCCTTAAGCAATAGGTTACAAATATAAACCAACCTGTACTTAACAGGGCGTTGTCATCTCTTTCTTTGTAAGGAGGCCAATCTTCTTTCTTTGTAATATTTCTCAATGGTGGTGCAACTACCCTGAATGTCAGCTGATAAGGATAATAAATTGAAGCTAAATACTGACAAGATGGAAATGTTCAGGGAGAGAGGCAGAAAGTGATACGTCTGTCACTTCTAGATGGGATTTCACTTCCCCAAATTAACCTAGAATTGTTTCTAGATTCATATCTCAGGTTTCTCCCGGTGAGGCAATGGCTCATTTGGAAAGAAGAGTTTGAAAACATTGGTGTATGGGCTGCTAGCTTCCAGTGTTAACTACTGGAAGGTGCTCTCTGGGGGCTGCGTTTGCATCTTACATGGAAAGTTCACTTAGTATGACATTCAGTAGCCAGATTGGACTATGGGAGGCCCAAAGAAATTATTTTGCACCTATTCTGAAAGCATCACACTGGTTGCCAGTGCATTTCTGAGGGAAATACCACTAAAGCTTGGCTCCAGGTTCCTGAGAAAACAGTTGTTTGTTCAAGATGATTCCCTCCCATCTCCATTCACTGAGATTATCTGAAGAAGCTCATCTTCAGATGCACGGACTCAGGCTCAAGCCTTTTCTTGAATTGTTCATCCCTGTCAAATTGAAAGAATTTACCTCCTTGTAAGCATTCAGAAACAGGCTTCTAATTGATTATGGTTTTGACATAATGTTTAATTTTTATTAACTCTGATTTTATGCTTTTAGCATAAGCCATTGTGAGACTCTGATAGCTGGCAGCCTAAACATTTAATACGTAAATATGGTTTAATTTGATCCCCCCCCTTCTTTTAAGTGAATCCTTTGAATAAAACTTTTTGACACAGAATAGCTTGCCAAATATTCTTGTTAAGAGCTAATTATTGTATACAGTTTGTGCTTTATACATGCTTGGCTTTACTTGAGATTTTCCTCTTTATGAACTGTTTTATTTACTAGTTACTCTGTCTGCCATCTGGCTGCCTTACTCTGCTCTTTTTGATTTTGCTTAAGCATCACTAGTTTAAAAGCAGGTAGGCTTAGATAAATAAGGGCAGGATAGAAGCCTTTCAACAGTCTTTCCAGAATAGTAAACAGTCCTGCAGAAACATCTTCAGTGACCTTGAATGGAGGTTTCATTCCTTTAGCCCATTCTTTCATTCAAATTCCTGGGAGACAGCTGTTTTATGACCCATCCATACATTTTAGAATTATGATAAGTGGGTAGATTAATATCCTAGCCAAAATGTTCAAGGTGGATTGCCTAAGCAGCTTTCTGTTAAAAAGGAACATGGAATTGGTCTTATGAAGGCATGTTTGTTTTCACTTATTTATTTAATCACTGTACATGGCACTTCCAGGAGCAGATGTTTCCAGTAATACATACAGAGTTAGAGCGTAAAAGGAAAAACAGCCCCCTAGATTCTGTACTGCTACTTGAAATGATTCCCTTGATCAAAACAATAAACCTTTGTGTGTAGTTTGGGACCTCTGGACTGCTATGGTATGAACATATAGAAACATATCCATCAAAAATTATAGCCAAGTGTTTTATTTAATAATTATTATTGGTATTATTATATTTAAAAGCCAAAATAACACCTTGTTAAAATAATTTCTTTTTTTACCCTTCAGATGGACCGTGTCATTTTTTGTGTGTTTTTGGAAGTTGATTACAAAATTTACAAGAAGAAAATGAATGACTTCTTCCCAACAGGTATGTATATTTATTTGTTTCTTTGAAAAACAACTCCTTGTCCTCCAGATATTGTCTGTACGTATGCACAGATTGTTTATCTTTTCATAGGTCTTCTAAATGATTTATCATTTGACATTTATTCACATATAAAACATGCAAAATGTCATAAACTTTGTTGTATGGTAATTAGGCCTGTGCAAATCAGCACTGATGGTTCAGTTTGAACTGGAAATTCAATACTGAAAGAGAATTATTGGATTTGACTGTGTGATCTGAGGGTTGAGGCAAAATGATTCAAGCCATTAGAAATGTAAAATTAATTCAAAAAAAAGTTTTGTCTATAGGCTATAATGGGAAAATATCACATACCTGTATCTGCTGCTTCTTCTTTATCTTTGGCAGAATACGATGAAAACAACAGGAATGGTAGATCCTTTAGTGGACAATAATTATCCCTAGATTTAGCAGGATACCATCAAGCAGTTCAATGCAATGATTTTTTTGAAATATTCACCCTTGACCCCATTCAAGTCAGAGGGAAAGACAGCATAGCAGCATTGAAATTGTCCAGCGTGGAGCCCAAATTGTCCTGTACCAATGCAGGATCTTTTCTACTCCAACTTAATAAAAACTTTCAAAAACTATAAGCAGTGAAGTATTATTTTCCTCTTGCTTTTCTGGAGTGCCAAGCTTGGCATGATGCTGAAGTGTGCCCAAGGACATGCCCTTGTGGAATGCTTCCTCTGATATGGGATATCAAGAAGGCTGCTTAGCTGGTTGTGAAGGACCTCCCTGCTCATTGGCTTGAGTGTGATGCCAAGTTGCGTAGGGCACAGTGGTAAAGCTAGGTCTCTTTGGGGCAGATGTCAGAAGAATGAGCATTGACTAAAGCTGTAGTATTAGTGTTGCTTTGCTGCCTCTGATCACTGGGTTTTGGGGAGTATAAGGAGAGTTGGCACAGCAAATTTGGCCCTTTGTGGGAAGGACTCTCTCATCATCTGCAGGACTCAACTGTGTCTGGATTATGGCCTGCTGGAAATATTCTCATAGTAGAGAATATTGTAGCTCAGGGCTGAATTGTTGGGTTCTTGGTATTCTCCGACCTTGTTTGTTTTCCTGCATATGTGTCATTCCCAGGCTAGGTAACATCAGTGGAAATATTCTCTATAATTACTTGATCAAGGCAGCCGAAACAGGATGGTACAGTGAGATACAGCATCATGGAGATAGGCATGCCACAGGGAAAGGGGCTGGCCCATAAAGTGATATACATACTCTTAAAAACAATAAAGGTTTGTGAGAAATTGTTCTTCAAGGACTCCCCTTGCACATACACCCCCATAATTAAGCCATTCGCCTAACAGTTCATGGATGAGCTTGGAATTTTTGGAAATATTCCCCTTGGGACATATGTGTTTCTGGGGTCTTAAACCCAGAACATTTATCTCTAAATCATTCTCCAAGGCACAGCCTTCTTCTTTTTATTCAAACAAAGTAGCTTAAAGCAGGCAAAAAAGTTGTATCATCAAAAAAATTGCATGTTTAGCATGGCACAGCATTTTCACAACTAATTAACATAGTTCTGTATCAAGGCTTATAAAATAAATGCTTAACATGCTATTTGGGTCATATGCAAGAGTGTGAGCTGTTCATTTCAGATAGCTTTAGATGGCTTCAGCAGTAGTACTCCTTTTGCATTCTTCCTAATGTCATATTTACCTAATTGTTTCTGTCTCATGTTTGAGAGGTATTTATGAGCAGATAACCTGAGATAACACCATCTTCTGTCTCAAATCATAAAATATTTTCTGACAAACAACTTTATCAGTGCATATACTGTTGAAACAGATTTATATAGGTAAAATCATATTCCTAATACCTGGAAGATCTGTGCAGTGTCTTTATTTAACAAATTTTCTGTCACTTTGCAGACATCTGCCCACCTAAGAACCTAACAAGGAATTTATTATTCTGACACTATTGATTATAAGTATTTTCTGGCTCTGAGTTCCACTGATATGGTGTCAGTAGATACTAGGATCCCAGTAAGGTTTAGAAATCTTGGTTGCTTTCTATCACACCAGCTATTAATGATAGCAGCAATTCCTCCTTCCTCCTCCTCCTCAAATTCTTTTGTTTCAATGGCTATGCCCAAATGCTTTTTCTTAGAGACTTTCTATATTTGGTTTACTAATACTGTCATCCAAAATAATTAAACTGTACAAGAGATAATTCCTCTATCATAGGTTTCAGCCAGCACATATAAGTGTTGGCCTGGCAGCTACAGCACACATTGTTGAGACACTCAGAGCTGCCCTAATCATGCACAATTTAAAAGGTTTGATGTCAGCATGTATACTGGACCGGTTGGTGTTGAGCTCATATTCTGGGTACTGAAAGCTGAGCTGAACTTCAATTGGGTTGGCAACACTAGCACAGGAGTATGAGATTCCATTAGCGAGAGAGAAAGAGAGAGAGCGAGAGAGAGAGAGACTTTTATTACAGTCACAGATCAGAGTTACAAATGAAACCCATTAAAAATAAAATAAAAGTAAAACAGGATAAGAATTGGTGGTGGGTTCCTTGGTGGGCAATCAAGATATGCCTAATTTTACAGGCAGTATAACAACGTTTGGCTATATTCAAGGGAACTAAATCTGATAACAACAACTGTACATAAAAAAAGATCAGAATTTCCCAGGTGTTTTACCAGGTAAGGAGTGACAAGGTGGGTCCTGGGATCCTTATAGAGGGTACAGTATAACAGGACATGAGCTGTAGTTTCAAGAGAGAGCAAAGTTAGGATTTATGCCTGGCCACATTAAAGAAGCTGAGAGTTGAGAAAGTGAACGAAGCCCAAATTAATATTAGCTTGCCACCTAGAAGAGCTGTGAGAGGCAGAGAATTTAATGAAGTGATAAATCACATTGGCTGGCTGGTCAGTGTCAGAATGCCCATCACATCATTCAGTCCCCACCCACAGCATTCTTCATATACAGAAATAGTTGCAGCATTGTATATTGTCTGTATAACAACCTGAGAGGTTGTTACAGAAAAACCACTGAATCTGCCTAGTGTTTCAAAAAACAATGTGCTTTGAAGCATACCTGCCCTTTGATTCATGACTCTGCTGCAATGGACTGATTCAGTTGGTCATCAGATAAAAGCAGCTGTTTCAAGCTTTCTGCAGGTCCAATGGTCATCTGTGAGGATTCACTAGGAATTGCGGATCTCACATTCTCCTCTGGGTAATTCAGGGCAAGGTAGACTTAAGACGTACAATGGTTTTACAAATTCACTTCATGAGGCGTCTCTGTGATTCCACTGACAAATTCATATGTTGGGAATGTTCTCTAGGAGAGAAGAAAGCAAAAGTAAAGGAAAGCTAGGGTACGGGAGGAAGAAAAGGAAGGAGTCATAGTATAGATCAGGACTGAGAAGAAGACAAATTGCAAGAGGAGTAGGGATGGACAACAGAAACAGTAGGATGTATCCTAACCTTGCTGTACCCAGTCATAGGAAATCTCAGGTTCATCCATCCTCTGGGGGAAAAGAAGGAAACAGGGAAACCCACTTGAAACTTCATGTGATCTGCAAACAAACTTTTCATAATAAAATATAAGTTTCTGGATGAAGTCTAGAGATGTATGTATGTATGTATGTATTTACTTACTTACTTACTTACTTGATTTATATGGTCACCCTTCTCAAATGCATGACTCTGGGCAGCTAACAATATTAAAAAATTATAAAGAAACATACACAAAAACATAAAACCCATAGTAGCCAGAAAAATCGATTATAAAAGCCGCAATCAGCCATTCAGCATAACCACAAAACTGGTAACATCCCACACCTAGGGCACCAAGTCTGAGCACAGACCCACATCTTCAACACCTTATGGAAGGCCAACAGGGATGGAGCCAATCTAATCTCTGGAGGGATGATATTCCAGAAGGCCGATGCCATGCCAAAAAGCTTCTTTTCCTGGGCCCTGACAGCCGGCACTCCTTAGCCAATGGGACCTGGAGTATGCCCTTCCTGCCAGACCAGATAGAATGGGTAGAAACAATGAGGGAGAGACGGTCCCATAAGTAACCCAGCTCCAAGCCATGAAGGGCTTTAAAGGTGACTACCAGCACTTTGAATTGCATCCTTGGTCACATCAAAAGATCCAGGCAAACCTTCCAAAGATCAAGCACCTTCCCTACTTACCTGAGGGTGCACAATTGCTTTAAAAAGTTGCAAGCCAGTAATACCTTCATATCTGTGCACACTCTGATGTATCTTTTTGAAATCAAATCCAAAGCATCGCACACCTCTAGATCTCAAGGAACATTATATCAGCAAGACCAGTCAGAAGCCTCTTTTAGCCTGGCTGAATAAGGTTGGAAGCAATGGCTGGGTTCATACATTTTGCTATGTCATCATTTGATTTAATCATAATTTGTGAAATAAGTGATGGTAATGGGTTTAAATCAGGCTAAATCAGAAACTCATGGGTTATAAACCATAATGACTAGCTTCATGCAACATACTAAATGAAAAACAAGTAAACTATATTATGGGTTAGTATGGTGGGAATTTAGTCAGTGGCAAATGAGATACAGTAGCTTCTGAAGGAAAAGTTCCTTAGAAGGGAATTACTAGCTTCTTGCCAAAGATGGATTATTTTGTGTAAGTAACAATTTCCTGGAAATCTGAGGCAGAGTTCCTTGTGTTAAACTAACAATCAAAATTAATTTTCTATACTAGGGCAACCATATCTGGGCTGCAAAGCTCTGGACAACCGCTAGATGGCAGCAAAGGATTTTGGAATGTATTTGCTGACATTTAGTGGTTATTTGTATTTTTGCAACCCTAATTATAACAAGAATTACTTAGTGAATATGAAAATAAGCTTTTTCGGTCACCAAAATACAGAAATAAGATTTATAACCGTAACTATTATACACACACACACACACACATATTTGTCTTCCTCAATCTCAGGTCCTCTACCAGAGGCCTGGGAATTTGAGGGTTCCGTACAGTATCCTAGCTGTTCCTAGCACTGCACTCTTCTGGACAGAGAGCTCTGATGTCGTTCCTGGGATCTGCTGGAGCCACTCTCCCAGCTTAGGAGTCACTGGGACCACTTTGGCCTTTACTTTCCACATCCTCTCTAGTTCTTCCTTCAGGCCCTGGTACTTCTCCAGCTTCTCATACTCCTTCTTCCTGATGTTGCTCTCACTTGGCACCACTACATCTATCACCACTACTGGTCCTTGTCTATTACCACAATGTCTGGTTGATTGGCCAGTACCTGCCTGTCCGTCTCGATCTAGAAGTCCCACAGGATCTTAGCCCTGTTATTCTCCATGACCTTCTGTGGAATTTCCCATCTGGACTTACACTGTGCAGAAGTGTACAGCCCATACACTGTGCACAAGTTCCTGTACACAATGCCAGCTATTTGGTGAGAAGGAGAAGAACAAGAACAAGATCCTATAGATATAGATATGGATATAGATATAGATATATATGTATGTGTATGTATGTATATGTATATGTATATGTATATGTATATGTATATACACTGCGTGCACAATTATTAGGCAAGTTGTATTTTTGAGGATGAATTTCATTATTGAACAACTATAATGCTCTCGGTCAATACAAAATGTTAATAAGCCTCAAATCTGAATATTTAAGAAAGTAAAAGTGAGGTTTTGGCTTTCTTAGGAGCATATCTATGTATGCACAATTATTGGGCAACTATTAGTGTGCAGAATTATTATGCAACTAAATGAAAAATGAAAATTCCCCCATCTCACTCGTTTATTTTCGTCCGTTAAAGTGAGAATAATAAACAACTCAAAATTTACAAATAAACATTTCTGACATTTCAAACAAAAAATCAGTGACCAATATAGCCACCCTTCTTTACAATAACAGTCATAAGCCTTCCATTCATGGAGTCTGTCAGTTTCTTGATCTGTTGACGATCAACTTTTTGTGCAGCAGCAACCACAGCCTCCCAGACACTGTTCAGAGAGGTGTAGTTTTCCTTCACCGTAAATCTCCCGTTTGAGAAGGGCCCACAAGTTCTCAATAGGGTTTAGGTCAGGTGAGGAAGGGGGCCATGTCATTGTTCTTTCATCTTTGAGGCCTTTACTGGCTAGCCACGCAGTGGAGTACTTCGATACATGCGATGGAGCGTTGTCCTGCATAAACATCATGGTCTTCTTGAAAGATGCAGACTTTTTCCTGTACCACTGCTTGAAGAAAGTGTCTTCTAAAAACTGGCAGTAGGTTTGGGAGTTGATTTTGAGTCCATCTTCAACCCAAAAAGGTCCAACTAGCTCATCTGTAATAATACTAGCCCATAACAGCACCCCACCTCCACCTTGCTGGCGTCTGAGTCGAAGTGGAGCTCTGTGCCTGTTACTGATCCAGCCACGGGCCCATCCATCTGGTCCATCAAGAGTCACACTCATCTCATCAGTGCATAAAACCTTTGAAAAATCTGTCTTCAGATATTTCTTGGCCCAGTCTTGCTGTTTCAACTTATGTGTCTTGTTCAGTGGTGGTCGAGTTTCAGCCTTCCTTACCTTGGCCATGTCTCTGAGCACTGAACACCTTGTACTTCTGGGCACTCCAGGTAGGTTGCAGTTCTGGAATACGACAGCACTGGAGGATAATGGGTTCCTGGTAGCTTCACGTTTGAGTCTTCTCAAATCTTTGGCAGTTAATTTGTGTCTTTTTTTCTCAACACGTTTCTTGTGACCCTGTTGACTATTTGCAACAAAACGTTTGATGGTTCTGTGGTCACGCCCCAAAAGTAGCAATTTCAAGAGTGCTGCATCCCTCTGAAAGACTCTTTACAATTTTTGACTTTTCAGAGTCACTTACATCTCTTTTTTGGCCCATTTTGCCTGAGGAAAAGAAGCTGCCTAATAATTATGCACACCTTGATATAGGGTGTTGATCTCCTTAGGCCACACCCTCCCTCATTACACAAATACACATCACCTGATATGCTTATATCCAATAAGCATTCAGGTTTATACAGCTTGGAGGTGGAAAATATGCATAAAAATGATTGTATGGTCAAAATACTCACTTGCCTAATGGGAATGATTTTGGAAGACTGGGGTAAGAGATGCTGCCAAGGGGTCAGATAAGAGACAACATAGCCCACAGCTAGATAGTGGGTGGGGCAAGAGGCTCAGAAGAGACCCTTTCCAGTTTCTTGGGCTGCAAAGGAGACAAGGGGCAAAATGTACTTTCAGATTTGCAAGATCCTGTCAATGTAACTTTACAATAAAGTAGAATTAGCTAATCTGGTCATGTTTCCTATCTGGTTTGCCACACAAGGCCGACATCAATCTTGCAAGTCTGAAAGTACAATCCTCCCCCCTCCCCCCATCTCCTTTGCAGCCTGAGAAACTAGGGAGGGTCTCTTCTGAACCTCTTATCCCACCTACTATCTAGCTGCAGACTGTGCTGTCTCTTATCTGACCATTCCCTTGGTAGTGTCTCCTGGCCCAGCCTCCCGAGGTCATTCCCACATGCCATTATAGCCATGCACATAATCATATGGTCAAATTAGTAAGATTCCAGTTTTACAAATGTACAAGAAATAAAATTTGCGAAAACTTTCTTTATAGGGCAGTATCTTTTTTAATTTTCATAAAAGCTGCTCTAGCCACATAACTTTCTGTGATGCAGATAGGAAATTATCTCAGAAAAACAATAGGCTGAGACAAACCTTTCCATTTTGTTCAAGACAATAGTAGATATATTTCCTCCTTCTGTTCTCCATCACCAAATCCAGGGTAATATCCCTTTCCTACCCTCTCCCCTGTGTCACTGGAAAGGAGCCAGTTCAGGTATTTACAGTGAACAGCCTAATTGTTCCGGAGAGACACAATCATGAAGAAGAAAAAACATCTGGCCTGCTGTTTTGCAGCAATGATTTATGTGGACTTTGGCTAAACTGATGACTAGCATACATTTGTTGCATAAAGTATATGTATATTACAGGTAGCTCCCCAAGCTTTTCTAGCTGCTCAGAATCCCTCAAAAATCTTTTAAATCCCTCTTTGATGCCATGGGAAGGTTGTAGACTTCAGAGAGATTACACATAATTCACCTTGAGCCAGAGAGCCAAGTCGTGACGTTTTCCAGGTTTACCTTTTCCATATATTTTCCCTGATCTCACTCATTACATCTAGAACATTATTTCATATTGATTTCAAGCCCTGTTGTACATCCTAGAAAAACTCAAAGCTGAAATTTTCTCTGCAAAGAAAGGAATAACCACAAGGTAGCTCTCCTTAAACCTCTTTAGAAAAGTCATTGCATTATTGACTTCCAGGGGAGGTATGGTGAACCAAGATGGCTCTGCGAAAATGGAGCTAATGACCATGGCAAAGTCCAAGGAACCAGTAAGTAGACCAGTTTCTTGAAACCTCTCCAGATCAGGATTGTTGGAAAACAGTAAATATAGATGTTTTCTTCATCCATTCAACCTAAAGTTTTATTCTCCTCAGCAGGGCTGGGTTAAGGCCAACTGATGCTCTAAGCACAGCCCAACAATGCTGTCCTTCAGCCCTTCTGTTGCTTAACTGACAAGACAAGTGCTAAAGGTGAAATAAGAGATTAAACATTTAGTTTTCTTCCAGGCCATCTCCCAGGCCGGAGCCCACAACTATATTAAATATAAACTTTTTAGTTTTTTTTTTATTATTTAACACTAAATAGCTGTAAGCAATATAAGCAAATTGTTTACTTATAACTAGGGTAATCGAAAATGCAAATTTTAAACACTTTTTAATGTATTTTTTAATATATTGTTATGAGGGAAAAAAGGCAGATAAAAAAATTATTGAAAACTGTGGCAGTGAAAGAATTAAGGGCCTGATAACTTGGGGAACAACCTCAGTGGTGCCCCCTTTCCCTTGGTGCTCTAAGCAGGTGCTTATTTTGCTTAATGGTTAGGGCTGTCCCTCAGTGACTGTAAAATCAGAATGTAATTGTATTAATAATCCTGAGCTCAGGAGTCATTAATTTATAATAAAAAATATGATCTTGTGTACAGTATACGACTTAAAGTTGAATTTGCTATCTGGCTAGTGAGGGATTCTTTTTACCATTTAATTTAGCCCATGCTTTTTAGGGCTGTACCCCAAATGGAAAAGGATGTTTTGTTTTGAATCCAAAATAAATATGTTTCAAAAGGTTGAAATATATTAGTTGTTCCAGAACAAAATCTTGAAAGATCTTGCAAGGTAAATAGGGCAAAGCTGGTGTGCCTCCTCCCAGTCTCCTGTCTTCTTTCTCAAGGTCTGTGTGCTGGCCTGTCTGCCAGACTTCCCAGCACTTCCTTTCTCTGCCTGCCTTAGCCACCCCAGCCAACTACAAGTTTTTGGCTTCTAGTGTGACATATCCAATCAGCCCACCCAACTGTCCTACCAACTTCCTCTGCACCTTCCTTTCCCCACCTCCTGTTCAGCCAGTTTGGAGAGATCCTTTTGAAATTCTCTGCAGTATTCTGAGTTATGTAATGACACTAGGACACCTTGTTGTTTACTCCTTAATCCAAATCATTAATATAGTTATCAAAACGTTTTTGTCCCAATACAGATTCTTAAGGAAGCCTAACTGTGCATATCTCTCTATTATAAGAACTGCCCAATTATATCTACTCTTCGTTCTTTAATAAGAGTCAACTGATAACATGTCCACTGATCTCCTGACTTAAATTTACTCAAAATACCTTTTGTGAAAGACTACATCAAAAACCTTTTGAATATGCAAGTGTGATCTACTGCTGTATTGTTTTCATATGATTGTTAACATTTTTAAAGAATCCTACATTGCTAATGAGATAGAACTAGCCTTTGAAGAAATCCTTGTTTCTTCTTCAGTAAGCTCTGTTCTTCTATAATCTATTTACCAAGTCTTGTTTTTATTGATTCTTTTTTATAAAAGTTAATATATTAGCTCAATAGTAGATGTTTTTAATGAATGAACAGGAATGAGTCCATTTGAAAGTAAACTGGAGGGAAGTAAACACAGAAGTTTAGGGAAAAATGCCTGTTCTAATAAGAGCATAGTATTGGCTTTTATTTAAATGCCTACATGGAAAATTAACATGTTCTACGAGTACTGTATAATCCAAATCATATAGGGCATAGTGGTTATTTTTATTGTTCCAGTTTCTGAAGTAATTTTTTGAACTATAATAGGAGAAACCAGCCATGGATCTGTTGTGGATGGTTACATTTCTAAAGCTTTGTTAGAGTCCTTATTAAAAGCAGTAAAGCTTTGCCTGACATATCTTAAGCAACTGATGAATAAAGTCAGCCCGTTGGCAAACCCTTGTATGCATATCAGCTGCAAAATGTGCTCATTTGGATCTAGCTATTCAGTAAATACAGGCGTGTTATGGCTACCACATCAAGCTTTACCTTCTTTTGAATTCTGCACGGCAGTGCAGTACATTCTGATCTATGTTTTTTGCTGGACAGTGTTTTATGGTACAGTTGTTACCAGTATGAGTTTTCAATACTTATAGAGATGATGGCAACAGTATTTTCCCAGAGGAGGTAATGGGGAAAGTTAATGCAGTTTGGTCAACTTTTTCTGAAGAATCAAAGATCCAGAAGTAGGCACAAGTGAAAGCTGTTCAAAAGTCATAATAGTACTTTCAGTCACTGAATTTTATTGTCCTGCTTTGTCCGTATCAATACCCAGTGCCCAATCTTTGTGCAGAACAGACCAGTTTGATACAAGCAGGCTGAGTAATCAAAAGTACAAGACACATACAAGACAGGAGATTGAGAGGTCCAAGAAACAAGATCAGAAACACGGGGTCAAAACACAGTGAGATAGTTTGGAAACAATGGAAAGATTGGGAAATAAGGTAAAGTAAGGAGAAGAACTTCAAATTGGGAGCTTAGACTGACAAAAGGTAATAATAATGAAAAAATCATTTTATTTGCACTCTGAGACCAAACAATAACAAAGCTACACAGTCCAAAGAAATAAAACAATTAGAAAGATAAAAATGTTATATGAAATAGAGTAAATATAAAAATAAGCAATATAAAAATGGAAAACTAGATAAAATAGAAAATTTGCTACTGATTCTTCTTATCCATCATGAGGGAAATAAGCTTATAAGACCTTTGTTATATAATACTTTTTAAAAATCTAACCTGTTTAAGTCATAATGGCCATAGCTATCACATAAGGTTATTTAGCTTGATGTTTCAGAAAACATCTCAGCCAGGTAAGTTGTCTCCTCTTCAGAACAGAACAACATGACAACAGGTTATACATCATACTATATAAAAAGGGCAGCACAATAAAATGTAGATAATATACTCAATAACCCCCAACTGACAAAGGCATAATCCATTTTGGATTAGAATATGGTGTCTCCTCTCAGATATCTTGGAAGGCAGGGAGTTAAATCTCACCAAAGAGAAAGCTTTTAGAGTATTTGTTTGGTAATTTGCTGGGGTAAAAGATCCTCCATCAATCCTACCTACACAAAAGGTCAGGGAGAGAGGTAGTATTTTGGTCACTGTGAAGATGTTTATAAAAGATTTCAATACCTTTTCCCCAAACTAAATAAGAAAAAAATCCAAGAGAGTCAGCGTGATGCAAGCACCCTCTGAGAAAATCAGTTTGGCCCAAAGCCTAAGATGGCAAAACCTCATATGCGCCCCTATAGAAGCAAGGCCTAATTCCAAATAAAACAATGATTTGGGTAACTTAGGTAAATACAAGATCGTGTTGACAATCCAATGGGCCTAGTCAATTGATAGCTTTTAATAGCTCCCTCTGAACCAGGGAGGATTGAAAAGTTATTTTTAGATATTTAAAGTCCTGATTTGTTGGATATTGGTGTTGTTTATTTTACAACAATGAGTATGGCTGGCAAGCCTTTTGATGAAGATCATTACTTTTGTCTTTGATATGTCTGTTCAATCCACAATATAATGCAGAGTCTCAGATTGTTCCAGGAATTGTTAAAAACTCTATCCTAAGTAGCTACTTAAGTCTGGTTCCTCCAGCTATTAGCTTCTCTTCCACTCTCTGATTTGTTTCTTGGTCTTCTCTGAAATTTATTCATATTACGGATCTGGGTGGTAAGCCAGGTATTGGTGACTGAAGAAGGAAAAAGTGTAAAGTAGGACAGCAGAGGAATGAAATAGGACAAAGAAAATCATGTCTCTAACCAAGAGGCTCTTGAGACTCCTAGCTAGTCTGTAGACTTAGCAGTGTGACATCAACTTTAGGTCAACTTATATTGTATCAAGCATGGGTATCTTGCATGGAACTTCATGACAATCATGGTCTATACAAATTCTCTTTTTTGTTAATTCTTAATCCTGTCCTTACCCTTACATCATCTGAAAAGTAATATTAATCTTTTATAGTTAAAAAAAAAAATCTCAGCAAGTCATCAAAGATTTGAATGAGCATAAAAAATCCCAAAAGGTGGTTATTTAACAACACAAATGCAGCATGCAGACATTGATAAGGCTAATGTGACTATGAGGTAATAATACTATAAACTTGCATTCTCCTGGGTTTTATTCCAATAGCTTTTTTCCAGTACTACATTTGCATTCTATTTATAAAAAGTAATAACAAACCAGTGGAAAATGAACATGTTTCCTAAATGATTCCATTTTGTCTTTCCTTTTTGCTCCTTTTTCTTGACTCCTTTGTGAATGATTTTCTTTGTTCAGCTTCTTCACTCTCATTTGCATATAAAGACACTTCTAATTATTCTGTGCTGCCAAGATATTTCCTATCTCCAAAAGAATGTGCCGTTTTGCACAATGGAAGTGGTTGCATGATGCCATGTCAAAGACCAGGGTCATGGGGCTGGCTCTCCAGCACTCAGATTGTATTCAGAAGGGAATGACAAATTCTTTGCTGTATAGCAGAAGTATTATTTCATATTGTATGTGTTCATAAAGTGGAAGAGGGGGATGTTTCAACCAGCAATAATATATGTGCATTGCCTGACTTTTCAAATAAGTAGGGTTATCCCAAGAAGCCCAGGATGACTTCAAAGAGAGATTAGGCTACAGAGAAAGAGGTCCTAATATGAATGGTGTGACCTGCAAAGCTTCTCCTTAAATAGAGACAGACAAAAATAGTGAAAAACAGGAACTGGTTTCTGGTGCCTAAGACATAAATGCTTCTTATTTCAAACTGTATCCTGGATATGAGCACTAGTGGACTGATAATAAAAGAAAAAAAGGAAAGACTATCTGGTGTTTTTCAGTATGTGGAACAGTAGATAACAATTCTATTATTGGTTTATATATAAGGCATTTTCTTTTCAAGAAAAATATGACTAGGAAAAAGGAAATTCGTTTAGCAATAGAAATTAATTGAAATTGCATGCTAAAACCAAAGACTTACATAAAGTATGCATATCTATTCTGATAGCTTTCCTCAACTTTGTGCTCTACAGTTATGTTGGACTTCC
Organism: Python bivittatus; assembly: GCF_059951505.1. Taxonomy (NCBI): domain Eukaryota; kingdom Metazoa; phylum Chordata; class Lepidosauria; order Squamata; family Pythonidae; genus Python; species Python bivittatus. Next base: position 11,273,967 of record NW_028277030.1, on the reverse strand, counting down.
AGTTACAGGATGCCATGTGGCTAGGGAAGGCTGTATTTTTTTTAAGTGGTTTTTACAATCCCCAGAGGCATGCAGTTACTCTTCAGTACCCCAGTCTTTTATGGTGTCCAGTTATATCAGCAATTTCAACTAGATTTTTTTGCCAAGTTGGATTCTGATATCTAAATGATCCTGCTGACAATTGTAACTATGTATGGTTTGTGTGGCTAAGGATGAGAAATTTTTAATAGTCATTGACAAGATGCTTATCGTGGAGAAAGGCCTCTGGTTTGGGAAGTTTCTGCTTTCCGTTGCAATTTTTTTTTCTTTCTTTCTTTTGATGGTCTTGCAACCTCTTAGCACTCTGTAGAAAGGAGAAAGTAGGTCCCACACAGTTTCCAACCTTTACTTTTTGTGTGGGCCTGCATAACTATAGAAGCAAAGATGTAATCCCATTGGAGGAACATTTCTTTGAGCATGGACTATGTCTATAGCCCCATGCAAATATGATATTTATTACTACTGATATTATTTGCCAGAACTATAATCCAGGACTAGGAGGAAAAAAGGGTGGGGTATTGGGCTGGGAGAGAGGGGGGTGGAATTTCCCAAAGTGCTGGTGGACTAGATGGAGGATAAGTCACAGTAGGTTTGTGAGGCATTGGTTTCCCATGACTGTTCTAGTGAAATGGGCAGGCTGTTCATTTCTATAGAATCTTCTTGAGGATTATTTCATTACTGGATACAGAGAACTAGTGCCAGCCAGTGCACAGCTGAAAACTGGATACTCTTGGCTAGATTACAATTTAGTCCTTATAGTCCAGATTGGAATGCACTGTCTATTGAAAAACAGCATAGTTTGAGTACATGTTTACAAATGCTGTCATAGTTATACAAGCTTCTGAATCTTTTGTTAAGGCATCTTCATGGAACGATTTCTGTCAGCTCTTTACAAAAGCAACATCAAGAGAAATCATTCTTTGTGCAAGTAGACCTCCTTCAAGGGACAGTCTCCATGGCTACAGATTCCTTCCCCTCCCAATTACTGCTTCTTTCCTTTCTTCCTCTTTCCCCTCTCATATGTTCTTCAGTTTCACGGCAAATCAACTACCAAGTAAAATTTATTCTGCTGAATGAAATGTTTAATAGTGTATTCAGAGACCCTTAATTTACATTTAGATCTTGTCAACTAAATGTATTACCTATTTCTGATTAACAAAACTCCCTAAGGCTAGATTTCCTCAACCTGAGAAAATGCATTTTCTCCATCCGTCACTGACACAGAATAACTTAATATGAAACAGGAGAAATAGTTGCTAGGCATGCTGTCAGGTTTATGTCCTGTTCTTCCTTTGCACAAGGGTCCTGAGAGTGGTCTGTACTCACAAGGCATTCTCTCACCAAGTGCAAAATATGACATCTCTAGAGAGTGTGAGCATTTGTAAGTATGCTACAGTGTCAATTACATTTATTAATTGAACAAAACCACATGAAAGTTCCCCCCCCCCCGCTTTTCTGGATGCCTATTTATGCAGCTCCTATAGATGCTCTGACCTATCGTACACATCAGGACTTCAAATACCAAGATTCCCTATTGGGGAATTCTGGGAGATGTAATCTCAATGCATCTGAGAGGCATCAAATTGTTACATGGATAAAGGGGAGTGTGGAAGAGATGTGACTTCCCCTTTGCTTCCTCTACTCTCATTTCCTATAATTTGAAAAGCACCTTTTATTTCCCAGCCATTTCATGGATCCATCAGAAAGAGCTGGAAGAGGCTGCATGTCCATCAGGGTTTTCCATCAGCAAATGCTGAAGATGTTAAGCCAGACTTGACTACAGTGTAGAAGACATTGATCTACCAATCTGGTTTCCCAGATAAGTACAGGACAAGCTATTTCAGCATTTGCAGTTATGTAATTCTGGTACTATACGATGCATTCCTGGAAAAAGAAAGCAAAGGAACTACACCTGTTGAGTAGAATCTTTGAGGGGAGCCTGTGACACTGGAGCCGGATGTAGTGGAACTGTTTTGGATACAAAAGGGAGGGTTGTAATACACTGTATAAGTACAAATTAGCTTGATCTCTTGAAGTGTGGTCTTTGGCAAAAGGAGCAGTGTGGCATCCTATTAAAAAGTACCATGTCAACAATGATGGGTGAGATAGGTGTCAAACTTCTTTGGAATGGACTGCTAGGGATTTCTGGTTAGGATGGCTTCAAAAGCCACCAAATAGATTTCAAATGTCATGAGACCAAAGAGTTAGGATGCTGTAGCTAAGCAACAAGGAAGAATAATTGCATGACTGCTGAGGTTCATGAGCACCGTGCACACAAAGAAGCTTTGCCTTTTAATATAAACTGTCACAGTGAGTTTGATTGAACTGAACCTGCATTCATATTAGAAAAGTTATGAAATACTAGGAGAACATATGTTTAGTGGGTCACTGCTTTCTCCACTATCTATTAGAGACACCTTTTTTAATATATTTTATTGAATTTTATGAAGACTACAAAGAATAAAAACTGAAAACAAAACTTATTAATTTCATTCCAAACTATTCAGTAAGATACCATATACTTAAAACCAAGTAATATGAACTCACAAGAAAAGACAAAAGGGAAAGGGAAATAAAAGTTAAAAACAGATATCATAAAAGAACTACAATAATGCCATAATATTTATCTACTATAATAATAAACATACTGCCATAATTATTTATATGTATATTACACATACATATATCACATACATATATCAACATTTTTAAGCAACAGATTAAACCTAGATCATATAGGATCATATTGCCTAATCTTGCTTTTCCACCAATAAAGAGCCAATTCAAAAGCTGACCGCAGACAAATTTCATTAATCCAACTGATAGAATCTGGTATATAGGCACCTGTCCAAGAATACAGAATAACATTTTTTTTGGCAACAGTCCAAATGCAATATGTATCTCCTGATTTTTAAACTGTAAGAAACATACCTAAAACCATTAGTTTTTAACTGTAAGTTATTACAATTCTCCCTTCCACATTTCTTGAATATTATCCAATCTTTTTCGTAATATTGGGTTCTTGGTTTAGCATCCATAAAAGCCTTTCCTAATTCAAAGCAGCTAGAGTTTCAAGAGGCTGCTAAAACATCCAAGCAAAACAAGGAACGTATTAAATGTTTTAACTGTTTGAATTCCTGTGGCTGTTTTTGGTAAATTATATTTGTTTTATAATCTTTCAGAGGTTTTTAAACTGGCATTAATGTTTAATTGATAAGAGTATTCAATTTTCAACCTACATTTTCCAGTAAGAGGTTTTCATACAAGTTAGCAGTTTAACTTATGATAACTGACCTCAGTAAAAGGTCAATATCTTGTAACAATTAGGGTCAAATTTTCATATTTTTCTCAATGATACCCAAATGTGTCTAATTATTTTTAATACTGGAAGTATTAAAGCATTCCTATTCTTTTTGAACTAGACATTTGCCAGGATTACAAGGAGCTAAGTAATAGCTCTGTAAATAACAACAGAACATATTAATTACATTTTTAATCTCATTTTTATTCCAATATATTAGGGAGGTTAATAAATATGCCCAATAATATGCTTTACAACCAGAAAAGTTACATCCACCCTTATCACATGAAAGTTGTAGCTTTGAAAGAAAAGTCCCGGGCATTTCTTCCTTCCATAAAAAGTTAACCATTAATTTGTCAATCTGTTTAATTATTTGTGCATAACCAACGTATGCAATGTTTTCAAACTATATATCAGTCTTGAAGCCTTATTCATTTTTGCCATGTTTTCCTCTCCATATACTCCATGGTATTTTCATCCATCTCATCATCCCTCCTTTCACCTGAGTAATAGAATTTAAAAAATTCATACCTACTAAACAAGATACTTTCCTAGAAATAATTAGTCCCAGACATTTAATATAACTGTGAAATAAGCAAATCCTAATGATTTAACCTTCAACGGTAATGAAACAAGCAGTCAAAAAATATATGACAGACTAGCAGCCTGGTAGAGCAGCCAGGAGGGCCTTAGGAAAGATAATCAAGTGCTGTGATGTGTCTATACCTACAAAGATCAGAATCGTGCAAGTCATGATATTGCCTGTGACACTCTGTGGAAGTGAAAGTTGGACTTTGTACAAGCAGGATAAAATGAGTATTGACACTCCTGAATTTTGGTGTTGGAGAAGACTCCTGAGAATATCATGGACAGCCAAGAAAGCAAACAAATGGATCATCGAACAAATCAATCCAGAGTTCTCACTCAAGCACAAATGACTATGCTCAAATTATCCTACTTCAGACACATTATGCAAAGACCCAGCTCTCTGGAGAAGGCTCTAATGCCGGAAAAGGTGAAAGGAAAGAGAAGAGGATGACCTGCAGCAAGGTGGGTGGATTCAGTTAGTGGTGATAAATGCACCATTGGAAGACCTGAACGATCAGCTTAGGGACAGATCATCATGGAGAAAATCTATCTATGTGGTTGCTAGGAGTCAACAACTTGATGGTACATAATCAATCAATCAATCAATCAATCAATCAGTGATTTAACCTATCTTATTTCCAATTAGCATTATATTACACTTGTTCCAATTTACTGTATATCCAAAGTATTTGTCATATTCCTGTGCCATTTCTGCAAAAAGAGCCACAATAGCATCTGCATACAGCATCAACTAGAATATTTTTGATGCATTCCATGTCTCATCTTGATTGCAAAGGAGATAATCTCAGTGATTACTCAAGGAGAAGTATTAGAATAAAATTTTATTTAAGAAATAAATTCTATTGGACATCTATTTTTCTTCAAAACTTGCTCTAATATCTTCATTTGAACTGTAACAAACTGTATCAAAAGTTTTTTCCATACCTAATGAAGCCAAATGGCTGTTTCATTTTTATCAGCATACAGTGCTTAATAAATCTAGCAGTAATTGAATATTATCAGAATCTTGATGTCTTTTCATAAAACCAGATTGTGCTGAATTAATTATTGAAGGTAATACATTCTGTAATATTCATTCCAAAGTAATGGTTTAAAATCATGGCATCAACTTTAACAAAAATATTGGCTGATAATTTGCACGATTTATCATGTCCCTTCCTGGTTTCAAAATAAAGGTTATATAAGCCTTGTAGTATGATGCTGGTAGGCCTCCTTTTTCAAGGTTCTTTATCTTCAGCAAAATAGAAGCTAAGCTCTTCTTAATTTTTTTATACCAATCTATGGATATCATATCTGGCTCAGGGTCTTTCCAGATGTCATTGTTTCAATAGTATCAAAAACTGTATTTTCCTATATTTTATTCCATTCCAGATGTCTACATTATCAAAGTGCATTTTCCTGTAGTTTACCAAGAAAACTACATGGATATACAGTATAAAGTGTTTGACAATATAATGCTGGATGATGGGCCCTTCAGGTCAGATGGCACTCAACATGCTACTGAGGAAGAGTTGAGGATTTTTCAAAGTACTAATGGTGTTTATGACATGGCTAGATTAAAGCCTCTTGGGAGTCTATTTGCTGATGTTGCCATACAGGAAAAGAAAATCTGAAGCAGCAAAGCCAGAATTACAGTGGGAACATGGAATGTTAGAAGCATGAACATGGGAAATATTCAATATAGTGAAAAATGAAATGAATCAACTACATATTGACATCTTAGGCATCAGCAAATTTAAATGCATTGGAATTGGACACTTTCAATCAGAAGATCATACTCTTTACTACTCATGACATAACAAACAAAGAAGGAATGGTGTGGCTTTCACAGCAAGGATATACTAAGAACAGTATTTAGCTACAGTCACTCAATAATCAAATATCATTTAGATTTTTCAGAAAACCCTTTAACATGACTATTATTCAGATTTATGCTCTAACTGCTGACACAGAAGAAGAATTTAATGAGTTTTATGGTCAAGCTCAATCTGAAATCAGAATATGCGTGTCCTGCTTGTGGTTTGAGACTGGAATTTATTTATTTATTTGTTTGTTTGCTTGTTTGTTTGCTTGCTTGCTTGTTTATTTATTTATTTATTTATTTATTTATTTATGGGTTTATTAAACCACCCAACTCAACCACATTACTCTGGGTGGCATACAACAACAAAAACCAAACAAACAAAAACATAATGTTAAAGCATGCAAAATTTATAAACATGAATATGAAATACAGAAGGCAACCAGCCTTCTGTATTTTTCATAATAAAAATAACCAAGTCATCTGGCCCCAAATGCCTGGGAGAAAAGCCAAATCTCAATGGATTTTCTAAAGGCAAGCTGAATTGGAGCCTGTTGTATATTGTGGGTTTGGGGGAAGAGATTATCCCAGAGAACAGAGGCAGCCCCTGAAAAGGCATGCTTCCTAAGTCCCAAAAGGTGACAAAATCTAAAAGAGGGAAGCTGGAGCATGCCCTCCCTCTGGGAGCAAGTGGGGTAGACAGATGTTCTTGGGAGAAGGTGGTCCCACAAATAACCCAAGTAACCCAGTCGTATGCAATGTAGGGCTTTAAAGGTGATAACTAACACCGTTGTTGGAAATATTAAGGAAGAAAATGTAATTGGACTGTATGACCTAGGGAAATGAAATCAAACATAACAACTTATCAATTTCTGCCAATCAGTGATTTCTTAATTGCTAACACTGTCTTCAAACAACCAAAATGACACCTATATACATAGACATCACCAGATGGAGTACACAGAAATAAAATTGACTACATTATTGGTAGAAGGAGGTGAAAGAGCTCAGTTATAACAACAAAGATGTACTAGGGGCTGACTATGGAACAGATCACAAGCTGCTCATGTGCAAAATCCAAGACAAGCTGAAGCAGAAGAAGAAAACCAAGCAGTTCCCAGGATATGATTGTGAGCTTATGCGTGCCATTTTCAAGGAAAAGATCAGGAATCACCTTGAAGTTGTGTACTTTATTAAAATGGGATTAAAATTAAATTAAAAAGAAGACCAAACAATGATAACAAGTACAGCAACCAGCCTTAGAATTGATAATGGAGATACTAAGGTGGTGGATAGCTTTTGCTTTTTAAGTTTGATTATCAACAGTAAAGGCACCAGCAGTCAGGGAAATACCCCACAGACTAGCACTTGGTAGAGTAGCAGTGAAAAATATTCAGATGCTGGGATACCTAGAAAGATCAGAAGCAGGCAGGCAATGGTTTTCACTGTAATACTCTATGGAAGCAAAAGTTGGACTTTGAAGAGGCAGTATAGAAAGAGTATTGATACTTCTGAACTTTGACATTGGAGAAGACTCCTGAGAATACCATTGACAGCCAAGAAAAAGAAAAGCAAAAGATAATCGAACAAATCAATCGAGATTTCTCACTTGAAGCACAAATAACAAGGCTCAAACTATCAGATGCATTATGTGAAGATCCAGCACCTTTCAGAAGTCCATAATGCTAGGAAAGTTGGAAGGGAAGAAAAAACAGAATGACGAGCAGCATGGTAGATGGACTTGATTACAGTGGCAATAGGCACTGTATGTTGGGGACAGATCATCCTGGAGAAAGGCTATTTATGTAGTCACTAAGAATCAACACCAATTTAATGGCACATAATCATAGACACTCCAGTTTCCCTCTCTTCTGAACTGTGAACATCAGAGAAGGAAGGAAGGGAGGGAGGGAGGGAAACCCTCCCCTAACCTTTGCAGATTATATGAACAAAGAATTAACCCTACAGTCAAATCATTTTTCAGTGGACTGTTGTTGCATTCCCATCACAACCTGACATTAACAGCCAATTTCAGAATGTAGAATTTATGCCAGTATTGAGAAATATATCAATATTTGCAGAATATAAGAAAAATATTCTGTTGTCTGGCCATAAAATGTGCTTGGTTAAATTCTTCACACCTCTTTACCCCTATTGGAGGCAGGTCTGGAAATATTAGATTTGTTTCTATCTTCTTCCAAGACATTTGCTCTCCTGACAGAGTGCAATATGTTATCCCATTTGGAATTTTGGAAGAACTCCACCACCACAGATTCAGACTTGGAAAGGATTTATACTTTGAAGGCACCCAAACAACTGCATCAATGAAATCAATTTAGTCTTAACTGGAACAGCTGTTGAAAAAGTTCTCCATAATTACCACAAGTAATTGTTTATCTTCTAGATAAGGAAAATTGAAAACATGATTCTGTTTTCCGGTTGCTTAATTTTGAATCCTTTTTAACTCTTCTTGGCAAGTCAGCAGCGCTCGCTCTCTTGCTCTCTCTCTCTCTCTCTCTCTCTCTCACTTCCTTGTTATGTCTAGGTCTTCCAGACTTTTTATTGCTTCCCATATAACCCTTGCTCTTTTAACACCTGCCCCCCACCAGTAGATCTACTTTTCTGGCATATCCTGAAAGATATTGATGAATAGCCTGTGACATAACAAATACCTCCACATTTGTAATGTTTTGGACTATGGCATCAGAAGGAATCTCTGGAGTCAGAATTGCTGTCTGTGTGTCTCTCACTTGAATTGGAGTTTCAGTCAATGCCCCTGCCTTGTAAGGAGGAGTTGTGAATTTTTTACTTGAAGCCACACTCCCCTGCTCTCTGCAACAACTCTGAAGTTGGAGTGAGGAAAATAGCTGGTTGTTCAGTGGAGGGACAAAAAAAGCTGCTTCTTGTGTTTACTCTCCCACATTTCAGAAGCGACAGAAGCAACAGCAAATAATATAATTAGCATTTTTGCTTACCAGAGCTCTTCACAAACAGTCTAAGCGTTCTTTTCTCAACACCTGGAGAGAGAGAGAAACAACTGCAGCACAGCAGATCAATTTGTTGGACATCCTCAAAATACTGTTCCTGCCTCTGTGCTTGCTTTCCCCTATTCAGCTGAGCCTTCCTCTTGCTCATAAGTTGCCCATGATGAACTACTTGTAGAAGGCCCGTTGGTCAGATGCTACTAATACATGGGCCAGTTCCTCTGATTTATTGACTGCCAACTCCACTGGTTTACTTTTGACTTGAACTCTAAATGGGTTCTGATTATAGTGAGATATTTCACATTTATAGCATTGTCTTTGGCAAGTGACATGTCCTTTGCCATTTATTTCTCATGTGTTCTTAGTGGAATGGATAAAGCAGCCTATATGCTCTTGGCCATCTGTCCAGCTGTTTGAAATATATGACCATGACCAAGTTAGTTAGCACTTAGTTTTTGTTCAAATCAACAAGATTTGATTCAGAATCATGGTTGCCTTTTATTTAAATCTATTTATTCATTTAACATCACAGTTTTTTTCAAATTAAATATAACACTTGCAAAAGAAAAAAAAAACTTTTAAGTTACAGTATAAACTGTACAGTATTAACAGTGCAGATGACTAAAATGAACTTCATACGCACAAACTATGATTAGGATAAAATGAAGCCTAAGTGGAATTAGATGAGGCTGGATCCAATCCAGGAGGGAAAAAAGGGTCACAAAAGAATACCTGTCCTAGGAATTGGTCATACCTGAAAAAGCTGATTCACACTGCTACTGCAGCTTATTTTCTGTCTGCCAGGCATGTGGCAGAGCAGTCCTCTCTGTTACAGGCCTAAACTGGTGGTATATGGACTCTGGGTTTATTGCTGTGAAGTAGTCCTTCACTCCAAGCACCTCAAATTTTTGAAACAGACATCCTGTTGTTCACTTTTTCGCTACCTTCTGATTATGCTGTAACTTGAGGTGGTGGATTCTGATCAGATGTGAAAGGATAGACCGTTTTGGTTTTTTTCTCTAGCCAAATGACGTGGTTGGTGAATCACTATGGCTATGTTCAGTCAGGCAGAAATAGGGAAAGAGGACTGCAATGTGCTGCTTGAACCTCAAACCCTTGCCATTAAGAAATGAGTAAATAAAGTAAGGGGCATAGAACTTCACAACAACACATCTTAATTATATAACAATTCAAGGCAGCACATGAATATAGGGTTAAGAAGAGCTCTGCTGATACAGATAAAGCATAGCCATTTGGTTTATTGTAGATAATCTTCTGGGTTTTTTCCCTCCCCAGTTAGTTTTTTTTAACATGAATCATATTGGAATATAAGACATTTTATTAGTTAGCTCAGGTTAAACTATCCCTAATGTTTACCTAGATTTGATCCTGGATTCATCTCTTCGAGGAGAAAAATGTGACTGGATCTTAACTGTACTGCTAGTTGAATTGTTAGAGGTGATTTTTGTTTTTTTGGTAGGATATTATTTTATTCAGTAAAATATTCTGACCATCTGTCTAGTTGTTAGAAACACTGGATTAGATCTGACCAAACCAGTTGCACTTAGTTCTTGACTGCCAACTCCACTGATTTACTTTTTGACTTGAGTTCTAAATGGATTTTTATTGTAGTGAAATGTCATCAACAGGATATGTATAGAGCTCACAGAATATGTATAGAGTAGTATCAACAAATTTTGCCATGTTTTTAAATGACAACGTCAGTAATGTACTTATGTTCATTAGTCTATTTCTCAGATCCTTTTGTATAACCCCTGCTTCTCTCTAATGCAGTCTGTCTCATGCTACTAAGTAGAACATACTGCGTAGACTGTTCTACACTATCATCTTTTCCTATATCTCCAAGTGTTTGCAGACAGATAGATTTGAATAGCAGTTGGATATATGCTTGTGAACAGGAAGGAAAGTGGAATAGCAGGTTCAGATGGGAATGAAAAAAGAGACGTCTGGGAATTGATGGGAATCAAATGAGCAGAAACAAGAGAACTGTGACTGAAGGAGGAGGAGAGAGATGAAAAGGAAACTGCAGAAAGACAAAACAAGAGTTGGAAAAGATGAAAGATGAGATCCAACCGTGCAGGGAGCAGCTGCTCTTCTTCTTCAAGCATGGTGGCCCTGCAGAGGATATAAAAACAAAGGCATTCCCTGCTTAGTGCAGAATCAAGTGTATTTGTTAAATTGCTTGTGTTCAAATAAGTTGTATGGTTAAGGAAAAACATACTAGAATGTTTATTGGGTATGACTCTTGCATAGCCCTGATGGAAACACTAAGTTAAACTTGAGCAAGGGAGACAAACTCCAGGTTTAATGAAAAAAAGGGACATACGGACTTCTGTGCCCATGTCAACATGAGTCAAATGTCCAGCCAGTAGCTTTCTACATGCCATATTTAATAGACTACTCCAGTTCAACATATTTCCACAGTGGGGTGGTCTTACACACTGAATTGGTTCCAGGGAAGTGTAGCACTTTTTTGAAACCACAGTAGATCAAAATGCCAGGTACGTAGTGGTTCACAGTGCAGCCAAGCTGGGTGAATGTGGTCCTTCAGAAGCTCAGCCAGAAGTCATGGAAGGGTTAGAGTTGGGCTGACAACCATGATTTCTTAGGAAATAAATGTGTAAGTCCCATGTTCTACCAGCCAAAGTTTGCAAACTTTCTTTAAAGGAAGCCACATGCAAAGTGCATTATATTTCCTTGTGCGTCGGTTTGCTTTTTACCATAGCAAGATTTTACTGTGTTTATAAACACAGCATTGATCATAAAGTGTCAAACATTATGTCTCCGTTCAGCTGTTAGAGAACTGAGTATTATACAGCTAAGCCTTAGCCACACAGGATCCTTGTTTTCTCCCTTTGTTTATGAGACTTCTATGGGAAAACAGTTGGTAGAGAGATTAAGATTTGAATGAACCATGAATTGTTTGCAGACTAGCACTGGAAGCTTTTATCAACATGCGTTTTCAATTCTGGTTTGTAGGCAAATTATGATTTGTGCATACCCTGATAGTATACTATGAAAAAGAAAGTCAGGAAAGGATTCTGAATCGAGAAGTGGAGGAAAAAGGTGTGTTTTAAGATAAAGGGTGTTAATTAATACAAATTTTATAAAGAGACATTTTAATTAGGGATTGCATGCCTGTTAATTGCACTTCTTTGGGCAATAACAATAAGGCTGACTTAGCACCCACTTTTTTCTATTATTTATTTTATTTTAGAAAACTGTTATACACTAATAATAGGAATGGCTTTAAAAAGGCAGGTTGCAACAGCAAACACTGTACTAAATGAATGTTTTCGAATTTAACATTGTAAGCATATGCAAACTGAAAATAGGATTGCCCCTTCCTATTATACTTAATTATTACACAGAACTCACGATGCTAATTAGCAAATGTATGAATCTGTTCAATATGGTGTAAAAGTAAAATAAATTTAAAAATGGGAGTAAAGGGAAAATGCTTGGTTGTCAATGTAATAGAGTATGTTGACCCATATTTAAGAGACTTATTTTACTGATTTCCCAGATGTTCAGTATACACCATAAAAAGCATCAATGCTTTAGAAAGGTGTCAGATGTTATTATTATTACCCTTATTCATCGATCAGGAAATATTATCCATAATAAGAAAATCCTTGGTTTTCTAAAGCATGGCTGACTAGAAAGAAGTTTTCTGTTCTTCCACAACCTGAAGTTTAACCACAGTAATTTATCAAACTTTTTTCTAAGTAGGCAATACTTGTTTGAATATTGAAACATTTCAGAAAGAATTTGTAATGGATTCCCTGAAACCTAAAAAGCCTTGATAGTCTAATATATTAGATATCCCAAATGATTTTAGCCTTATGAGTCATCTGTGGCTCATATTTGTAATGCCTGGTTTCATCCAGAGTGTTTTATTTTCTTGCTCAGATTTTCTAAGAGTCTGGTGGGAGAATATGTCCTTTGAGGCTGTTCAGCTAGATCAAAGAGGGAACACTGCAGGAAAACCATTTAAGAGAGAGACTAGAGAAGAAGACCCCTTTCTGGCTGAGGACATTTTGCATCCCAACAGTAGATTAAACAGGAAAGACAGGAAAGACAGACATCTTGGGTCCTGCATGCCATGGGGCCCCCAATAGTTTTCCCCTGCTGCCCACTCCTTCCTCATGCCTTCAACAAACCTGATCATGTGGGATAGGACTACCATATCTACTGGAAAATCAGGACAACCATTAGATTGCAGCAATAAGGTGGAGGCAGAGAGTTGCAGCTCTGTGCTGCCATGTCTAGTGTTCTCCAGATTTTTGCAGTCCAGAACTGGCTACCTAAGTGCAAGGTAAATAAATACTACAGAAGAAGAGCATCATAGAAGGATGGAGGAAACAAGTGAAACATACTCAGATTATTTAATGGATGCAAAAAAAAGTTGATGAAGCAAAGAGATTTTTGCAACTGGTATATAATATGCCTAAAAGAGAAAGACTTCCAGGAGGTGGAATGGAGGGGTCATGTGTTCAGCTATATTTTGAATGGAAGGGAGAATGGAGGATCCCTCAAATCTAACACTAAAGTAGTGATTGAATTGTTGAGGAGACCCATTTATGGGTTTCAGGCCTGCTGCTCAGTGGGGAAGAAGCAGCCATGCAAGTGTGTTCACCCTCCCATTCTCCCATGTGCCCTCAAACCCCACAGCCTGGCACTAGGGCTTGGTGCATAAAGTGTCTCACAGTTGAGAGTCCCCATCTGAGGCTTACCTTGGGGCCCAGACATACCCAGTTTAAAACCTCAGAGAGGCTGGGTAAGCCTCTTCTTACATAGTAAGAAGAAGAGATCCAGGCTCTGTTTTAGTGTCAAATTACTTTACAGGCTAAGCCCCAACCATGGAAAAAAACCCAGCTGTTGACATCTGCAGAGGAACTTGAACATGATGCCCAATTGAAGATCTAAGAGTATGGGGTGAAGTATACAGGAGCAGGCAATTAATATCCACATTATTTCTTGAGTGCAGGAGGGGTCAAAATAGACAAGATGGTGAACACAGTGTGGCAGTATCAACCCTGCCCCTTTTGCACTTTGGTGCAACCTCAACACACACAAAAGAGTTGGGGCTTATATTGTGATGGTGCATCCCCATCTTTTGACCCCTTCCCCCAGCAAATGCTAGAGTATATTCTATGTGCCAATGCCATTTATGCATGAAACTGGATGATCAGGTTTTTCGCAAAGAGAATAAATAATCCAATAACAAATAACCAGTGAATTAGTGTGATCAGAAGTGTCAAAGTGAGCATTCCCATTCCAGAGAAGGTGATTGGACTTACAGTCTTATGTTTGTTCATCTTGGGGATGGGGCATGGGAATCACTTGCACTCCTCCTGTATAGGTTTTCAGCCTAATCATCAGTGTTGCTTTCAAAAATTTTATATCTCCTTTTTTAAATTATTCCCCCTCAATTGCTTTAGCTAAATTAGGATAATCAGGAAAATGCTGAAATGAATGAGAACATGTCCATGTGTGTGTGTGTGAAGTGTGTGTGTATAAGCATTTAGCTGATTCCACAGAGGGATCAAACCCAAAAGTGAACGGAGCATGCATTAACCTTTCTGCCTTTGACCTCTCCACATTCAACTGGCAGTCTAAAGAGAAGTTATATCAGATTTCTCTGAATGTTAAGAGAAGGCTATGTATGATTTTGGACCTTACTTGACCTGAAATCAAGCCGACTTTGTGTACATCTCTCCTTCATATCTCCAGCTGAATGTATGGAGGTAAGGGTAAGCAGAACTGCCTGGAAATCTCTGCTTTGTTCCCATCTGGAAGCCCTCCATCCATTCAGCTGGCCAGAATGTCTGTCCATCCATCTAAACAAACATATTTCTACTAAATCTATTTTTTTAGCTCTTGCTTAGGAGTATGTCAGGTACATTCAGACATATGATGATATTAACAGATTTTAGCCTTTTCTCAGTTAATATGGTTTCCTTTCAGGCTCTAGGTTTTCAAGAATATATATTTAAAAACTTCAGAAAATATGCTCTTTTTTAGCACAGCTGATTTCTCTGGAGATTCTCCCCTGTCCCCCCCTTCCTGCTCCTGGAAAGTGAGAGAACAGATGAAAACCAGAGCATGAATCTGTTCACACAATGACTTTTCAATGTAACGCTATGGGCAGAAATATAGGAAAGTTGTATTGGAATGAGTTACTTTTCAATGTAGAGCCATAAGATGATATATAAGAAGAATGTACAAAAATGTAGCTCCTTAAGAAGCTGTCACTGAGAACTGATTTTACTATAAATTTTCAATTTTTATAAAGAGTGCCACTCTACAAGTGCCAAACATTACATCATTACTCAGGGAATATGCCCATAAATGTTACATATTCAATGAAGATTGGCTTTTATTGTAAACGTCTTATGGGATTTCCTTTTCATTCTTTCTAACCCAATGGAATATTGGAGAGAAATTATGCAAAGGGTCTTTGGACTCTCTCTATTTGTCAGCAGAATAACTCCAAAAAATGAACCCAGCAGGACCAAATTTGGTGTGGGAGGAGAAGATGGGTACGGAAGGGGCAAGTTCAGATTAAAAAATGGCCTGCTTCAACTGGGGGTGGTGGGGTAAAAAAATGTGGAAATAATCTCCCCAGTGCATCTCTACAGAGGGGCAGTTGGGGCAGCAACGTAGATTGCTGCCAGTGGCTTTATTCTAACCCCTCCTCCCTCCTGGTCATGTGACTCAAAGCAGAGCACATGCAGCCCCCTCTCTGCTTCTCAGGGCACACATACACATGCACAACCTAAGGGGAGAGCAGAAGCACACAAATATACAGATGCAACATATGCACCCTGATTAGACTCTTTTCTCCCCCCCCCCATATACATACGTACACAATGCAGTTGATTGCTGCTATTTCCTCTTTTAATCTTTGTTATTGATATGGAGTATATGTCGCTTAGAGTAAGTTGTGAGTGAAGCAGCTTATAAGCCTGTAAAACAAATATATAACAAAGAGGTGAATGTGCCTGATTAATATATCCCATATACACTGCATATAAACAGGAATCAGGTCTGCACACACTCTGATTAGTCCCTGGGAACAAAGTGTGGACATGCACATACACACACTATATGTTATGTGTATATGTACTCACCATGATAAACCCTGACACACATGCATATGCAGAAGAAATGCATATACACTGATCTGATTAGAATTTCTCACACACAGCAGCAACACATACGCACCCACCACCCTAATTAGACTGTCACACATAAACATATATGTGCTCACACCACACATACCTAGGCAACACATATACACACACCTTGGTTAGTCTCTGGGAAGAAAGTGTATACAGACGCATTACTTCTATATAGATATTTTCCTATGGTAAAGGGGTTAAAAAGAATTCCAGGGGTCATGTTCAGCAGGCTTTCCCTAACATTTTAAGATATATTTCATAGCCAAGTAGCACAGAACAATTGCATAGTCCCCATTTCCCTCAGCCAGCAGAATATCTTTGGCTTCTGAGCTCCAGTGAGGCTTTAAAACATATAGTCTTCAGGCAACAAATATGAAACAAATATCAGTGCACACCTGAGGGAACAAAAGTGGCTTCAGTCTCTTCCTCAGAAGCTGAACAACAACACATTTGGAGAGTGAAAGGATTCCAAAACTCTCAAGTATATTTTGCTAAGGTAAACCTGCTTCTTTCTAAAATGATCTGGATCACATACATATTGCATTCATCCACCCACCCATCCATCCATCCATCCATCCATCCATCCATCCATCCATCCATCCATCCACCCACCCATCTTCTTAGTTGCATGGCTGGCTGGGGAATTCTGGGAGTTGAAGTCCACCCATCTTAAAGTTGCTGAGGTTGAGGAACCCTGGCCTAGGATATGTATAGTGCCCCTCATGATGGCCAGATGAGGACAGTCTCAAAAAGAAACAGGCCCTTTGCCTCAGGGATCCCAAGGCTGTGGAAATCCATCCCCATCCCTGAAATCTAGAATGCCTTGTCTCACCTGGCTCCTCAAAGAGAATTCAAAATGTATTTCTTTTCTTCATGTTGGACAAGGCTTTTTTATTGGTGCTGTTTAATTTTGTTGTTGTTGCTCATCTGTGTCATTGTTTTGGTGTGAAACAGAGCTACTTGGAATAGGGTTTAACACATAGTTGAATGAATGATATCTTGAAAGTCCTTGCCATTAAAGTCCATTCTAGCAAGGTCCATCCTTCTCATAGCAAAAATAAAATTAAAATTAAATGGAACAACTAGCAATCTGCTGCTCTTTCATGACACCCTGAATCCTCTTAGGTGTAGACACTTTTAGTGTTAGTCTTACTTTATGCTAATAAGTAAAGGTATCATTTATAATGTTCATGAAATAATAATGCCATTCATGTTATACTCACCATCCTTCATATTACTGACAGTCACTGCAGAAAATAGAAGTAAGCAACGACTTAATGCTTACCTCTATCAATAGATTTTTATCTACATAATTTCAAAGACAGATTCAGACTTCTTTTTCCTTTTTTTAAGTACTGGCTGCTGGTTAAGTCCACATAGAAAAATATGAGAGTAGGTGTGCGTGAGCGCATGCAACAAATTGCCTACATTAAATATTTACCTTTGCACTCCTACTGATATTTTCCTTTCAAAAATCCAGGAAAAAGCTTTATCCTGATCACATCTCTTATGAGCTTCTCTGCATGCATGCAATGTATACAGTTGATAAATCAAATCACATGTTAAGTAAATTGTACAGATGAGGAACAGTGACCTGCTTTTGGCTTACAGTTCAAGTTACACATTTAAAAGGAAAGAGTTTAACCATTTCAGTATATAAACAGAAGGCACTCATGTTTCCACTGCTCTTCGGCCTTTGAAATCCCACTACTTCCAATTAGGCTGGGCTACAGGTCCGTGCAAAATTAGCCCATTAGACTGGAATGCTTGGCTCTGCATCTGTTCTCCTTCTGTTAGCCAAGGGTCAAGGCTTGCCACAGGCATGTCATCACTCACAGTGACATCAGACACTCCAAGCTGGAGCGACCAGACACAATGCACCTGTTGGAAGGAGTGCACAATCTTTTTAGAGTGAACTTTGGAAAGGGGTTAAATGAGCACTTGAACACCTAAACAGGAAGTAAAGAAGTGACCGAACTCCGGTGTATTGTACCTCCTGGTGATGGTATCCAGGACTGGTTTGACAACTGGAACAGGATTTACTTTACCAGTCTCTCTCTTTTTCTCTTTCTATGTCTTCCCTATGGCATATGGAAGAGTCAAGGCTGTGCTAGGGCACAGTATGGATGATTTTGTGAGGGACTGTTCAGAGAATGAGAAAGGAATGAACAAGAAAGTCGACATAAGCAATTGAGAGGTAGTGGATAAGTCATCTGACAGCTTATCTCATAAATGGCATTAGGCAAGGTAGTGAGCACCCTGGAAGAAATGTTTCCAATCGTTCAGGAAACTTCACCTTAATTAACTCATAAATGAAAACAGGAAAGTCCTCTTACAGTTTCCAAGATTCTGAATTTACCCCAGATTAGCATTAAAGACACCTCACTGACATCTGTATAGTTCTTGCTTCCTTGATCCTGCCTCACTGTGTCAGGCTTAAGAGATCTGATAGCTGATGAGTTCTTGGCATGATCTCAAAATAAATGGAAATTGGAAGTTTCCACGGTGGAGGGAATTCTTCTGGCAGATATGTGGACTTCCCTTTCTTTAAATATTTTAAATATGTATGTGTGTGTACCCAAATAGTCCCTCAAAACCCAACTCCAATTCAGCCTTGTTAAATTAAATCATGTGACACATGCCAATGCTACTTTTCAACAACCATTCATAGTTCCTTGCAGTTTCCTGTTCTGAAGCCTTTTGCAGATGCATTAATTCCAGTGCACACACATGAATGTCATGTCCCTGTAAGTGCTCCCAAACTTAAAGCAACTATTACAAGTCTAGAACAAATATACCTATGTGTTACTCACTTTGTTGCCTACTATTGTCTTCAAATTAGCATTATTTTAATTAAGTCAAAACTACTGAAACTTGTAAAAAAAAAATAGTGAAACCCATCCTTCCAACAGATCAGAACAGATTTTTAACTACACACCTAAAATCCATTATCAATTTGTATAGGCCAGTTTTTCCTAACTTTCAGAACTTCAACTTCTAGAATCCTCAGCAAAAACTATGCTGGCTGGGGACTTCTGGGAGTTGAATTTCATACATCTGAATGTTGGCAAGATTGAGAAACAGTGGTACAGAAACAGAGAGGTAAAGTTGACAGGTCCACCCAAGCATATGGAGGTAGGGAGGAAGTTAGCACTGAGAGCTGGGGGAAGGAGTGAAAGCTGGCAAAGGTTGCTTCCCCCTTTCCAGAAATGGGAATGTTCTGTGTCCAGGTCCACTTAGGGAGTGCTGTCATCAGCAGAAAAGAAGGTGGATCCAACTCAGTAAAAATACAGTAACATAATTAGTATGTTATCTCTTTTCTGAGAAATGATGAATTTATATAAAATATTTTGGAATGAAATTTGGAGAAATTTGATCCACCATTAATCATAGCATTGCCAAAGGTAATGTGCCTATCATATACTCTGTAATTCTTGTGTGTCATGCACTCTGTCCCATTAGTATTTAAGCTTAATACTTTTATGCTACCAAGCATAGCATTATGCACAATACATATTCATATATTCAGCACAGAGGAGTTCTGTACTGAATGCTACCCTGATCTTCAGTTTGGAAGAACATCTTCTCTGCCTAGTCTTTGAAGGGACAAGGGAGTAATAGTTAAGGTTGTGACTGCAATTAGCCACTTCCTATCATTTATGCACTTCCAGTTAATTTCATTTGTGGGTCATGACATTAGCAGATGGAAGCTGTAGTTGTAGTCCATCTTTATGAATTATTGCCTTTGCTCTCCTGCAGTCCCTACTCATCCTTCCCTAATAGCCTCTAAAGATGGTGTTCCAGAAGTACATATTTCTAGCCCATTTTTCAAGCAACTACCTTTCAAATGGATGGCTCTATTCCAATTCAAAGACATCTGTAATACTATGAAGAAACTTCAGATTCCCACTTAGGACAGAATTCAGAGTCGTTTGAAGCCACTGAGACAGTAAGATGGGGAGGAAATGTCTTTGTTGGGTTTTTATGAGGCTCTTGACACAGTTAGAAAAGAATCCTAATGCAGAATTGACAGATAACCAAATGCAAGACATTTTGCAAAGCATTGTGATAAATGCATTCTGTTTTACTTTTCTGTGCCACCCAGGAAGACACATATCTTACTACCTTCATAAACTATGCCTACATGGCTGAGCATCCAGCTTTTCCTCTCTCAAAGGAACAGCAGGATGTTTATAATCATCATAAAATATTTTGTGAGAGCAGCCACTAACATCTGAGTTCAGAAAATTGCTACAAATTAGTTGGATGAAGAGGAAAGTGAATGAAAATATTTGTAAAATAATAGTTACATGTTAGTTTAATTATTTATGTATACAAGTAGTCCTCGACTTACTTCCACAATTGGGACCAGAACTTCCATCGCTAAGCAATGCAGTCATTAAGTGAGCTGTGCCTGATTTTATGACCTTTTTTGCTGCAGTTGTTTAGTGAATCACACAGTTCTTAAGCAAGTCTAGCTTGCCCCATTGACTTTACTTGTTGGAAGCCCCCTGGGAAGGTTGCAAATGGTGATCGCATGACTCTGGGAATCTGCAGCCATTGTAAATACATGCCAATTGACCAGCGCCGGAATTTTGATCATGTGACCGCAGGGACGGTGCAACGGTCATAAGTGCAAGGGCCAGTCATAAGCCACTTTTCAGCGCCTTCATAATTTCAAATGGTTGTTAAACAAATAGTTGTAAGTCTAGGATTACCTGTAGTAAAGCCAATTACTATTAAGAAAATGTGTGTGTGAAGAGACAGTTTATAAATCTTGATTAGAGCTCCAATTTTGTGGATATCAATGACATATTTCCCACCAAATTAGATGGATCAGAATTGCACTCAGTATTTTATTCTTTCAGTGTCTTCTGCTTTCGCAAGCATATTGTGATAGTCTCTGATGGTATCATTTTTCATGCAGTCTTGCTGATCTGGCTTGAACAGATGTAGTTAAAACTTGCTATTGGCTTTAATAGTTTGGTATCTAAAGTGTATTCTGCCTGTCTATTTCATGCTGCATTGTTAGAATAGTAAGTTTTTGTGCACTGTGCACCTAGTAAGATTTTTCTCAGCTCTACATGGTGTGATTTAATAGTGCATGACAGAAACTGTACTTTTTGATTTTCCTGGCTTTTTGTTTATTGGATGACCATTTTAAAATAAATAATCATACAGTAAATAATCTCATATTGCGCTGCAGTATTATGTGTATGTATTCAAAAGCAAATCCTTTGGATATCAATGAGGCTTGTTCTCCAGAATGCATGTCTATAACTTCATACTGACTTCATGTAAAAATGCATCGTTTCATACTTAGATCATTGTAACACTTCAATGTAAATGTGGCCTGAATTTCTTTCTGTGGTCTGGGTGAGCAAATTTTTACATCTTTAATATGAGAAAGAAAAATGAAAAATCTCTTTCTTCACCTAACTGTAAACAAAAATCAGAAGCATTTTTCCAGAAACTGCAGCATAAATGAGCATAAGCATTTGCTATTTTGTCATTCCCTTATATATTTTTAGTGCACAAAATATGGTTTGCATCCATTAAACACAAGCAGGAAATTTGAGAATCTTTGCCCTGAGACTCAGGATGTGATGAGCAATGTCTGAATTTTAAATGGATCCATACACATCTCATTTAATAAGCAAATAATAAAGATAAAAAGTCCTATTCCATATTGTTGAAATGAAGCACTGCAATCAAACATACACAAAAGTACATAAACTTATATTTTATATATTTTATAAAGGTATAGGATACCAAGTTATTATTAATTATTAATCAAGGCACAATACAGATAAAGAGAAAAGAGCAATAACTACAAAGTTCCATCCAGTTAAATTAGTGCACAACTTAACAATCAATCCATAAAACCAATTTTTAGAACTCAAATTTAAAGGAATGCCATACAACACTGAAAAGTGCATGTATATCTATAATTAATGCATATATGAATTATTATTGACTAATGTATGAGTTATATAGAGTAACCAGAAGAATATCAATCGTAATATGAGTATAATATAATAATTAGGCCCCATGCTGACCCACTAGTCAAATAAGAAAAGAACATTAGTCAAACCTTCACAGAGGGCAGTGGAAGGAAGAAGCCAATTCCAAAGTCCAGGGAGAAGTTCCTGTCAGCCTCAAGACTGAGAGAAGACCCTGCCCAGAGGAGTGTAAGGACCCCCCAGGATTGTAAGAAGAAACAAGAGCAAACAGATACTGGAGAGATGGTGATTGGAGGGCTCTAAACACAATCGCTGGCAGTTTGAACTAAGCTCTGACTCAAACTGGGAGCCGGTGTCAGGGCCAGATCCAACTCTGAGGACTCTGAAAAGGAGGAGGACACTCTGTGGAACAGCAGTCTACCTCAGAGAGCAGCAGGGAAACACCTGGGGCTGATTTGGCTGCAAACCCTGTGGAGCAGCTGGGAGCAGCAGAAGATGAGAGGTCTGTCTGATCCAGGACCTCCTCTCAGTCCTAAGGCACATAGGGCTGAGCAAAGGGCAGAGCAGTGGAGGTCTACATGGCTCCTTGCAAGGCAAGAACCTTCCCACTGGTGATTTTTTGCATCTGGTTTTAGAGCCACCGCTAGCAAGCAATCCCTCATTGAGAACAACTACTCCGTTTACCAGAAACTCTGTCTGCTGCACCACGAACTCCTGCTCATGGAAACTCTGTTCTTTTGGACCTGGACCAGCTGACAATCTACCAATGATGCTACAACTTTTGAATTGTGCCCTGGCAACACTTCTGCCTGCTGCTTTGAACTTTGCTTACTAGGAACTTGCCTGTAAGTTTTCCAAGGAATTCAGGACTGCTTGAGACTCTGTGTGTGTCTGCATACATGCTCTGCCTGCCACTGCTGTAGTTGCTCAACCAGAGTAAAGCCTTTTGAACTGTACTCCTTTGTGTGCATCTGTGTGTCAGGCCTCCTACAGGCACATACAGTGGAACATACAGGAACATACAGTGAAGAGCATTGTGATATAACAAAACTCGGGAATACACGTAGTCCCTGGGCTAAGAACGCCTGGTTTAAGGACAACCCATAGTAAAGAATGGAGCCTATTATAGCAAAATTCAAGTTAAATACACAATGGTTCAAGTTAATTACACAATACTACTTTTACAGTATTATACAATAACACTGTTCCGGCTGACATACAAATTCGACTTAAGGACAGACCTTGGGAACGGAACTCATTCTTAAACTGGGGACTACCTATAACATAGAAGGAGCAGAAAAGGGATGGAAAGAGGAACTGGAACAGCTGCCAGAAGACTATTGTAATAATCTAAATGTGAAACAATCAAAG
The DNA here is from genome assembly GCF_059951505.1 of Python bivittatus. NCBI lineage: Eukaryota > Metazoa > Chordata > Lepidosauria > Squamata > Pythonidae > Python > Python bivittatus. Next base: position 11,250,691 of record NW_028277030.1, on the reverse strand, counting down.
CACACATCAATAAAGCCCCAGCCGCTTGTGGTCATCATTACCATTGTGGCATTTTTGGCCTCATCTTCTCTGAGGTGGTTCAGTCTCCTGGTCAAATTTCATGGGAAAGACAAATCCCCTTTTTCAATTCTCCCACTTTTGGATCCCTGAACCCAAGAATAAGGATTTCCTCTGGAAAGACCATTCACTAAAATAAACCACCAAAGACAGGAGATGCCAAGCTCCTGACTGCTTGATATAAAGATCAGGCTATATCAAAGACTCAAAGAGGCCTAGGTCACTTCCAGTTTTATTACAGTAATGATGCCCCAAAATTTTTACTCATGATGTAAAAATAAAACACATAGACAAAAAAGACAAGATTTGAACATTTTTAAGTCCTAAAGTTGAAGTTCCTTTTAATCTTGAAGTCCAGACCAAATGACCCTACCCCACCCCATGGCCACGATTAGGACATAGATTTTTTTCATGTGAATGACACTAATGAGCTGAAGAGACTGATCCCTACCTTTCCCAGGAACAGTTGCATTATCATCTAATACTTAATGTTACTTGGCAATGGGGCATCTTTTAATTTCGCTTCTGGAGTGAGCGATAAATGCATTTCCCATTCCCACCATACACAATGCATTTTACAGCCCAGTCCTAAACATAATTACTCTGAAGTTAAAGTTCCCTTAATTTGATTACTTTGATTTGTTTACCTATGAGGTGTACTCTCAGTTGAAGCCAGATGTTTGGGAAGCGTCTATTAATATTATATATGAAACTACATGAACATACTAGATAGATTTTTAACTTTTGAAGCAACTTGTGACCTCATAGGATGATTCTATATATTCCATAATTTCTTTGGTTACATATAAATAGGATCAGTATTTTGCTAAGACCTGTAGATTTGTTAACTATTAAACGCCTATGGTTCTCTTCTGTCTGGATTATCTCTGTCTCTGTGTCTACCTCTATCTCTGTCCATCTCGATCTCTCTTGACTCTTCTTTGTTCTCTCTTATTCCAAACATTCCTTTTCACTGTGTAATCCTATGCTTATTTACTTGAGCATTAATCCTACTACAGCCAATTGGACTTTCAATACATTGCACTGAAGTATGATATCATTTTATATTATCTACATTTTAAGTAACAGGGATAATATATGTTGTCATTAGGTCATGAATCTTAATTATCATTTTTAAGATTGCTGCTGTCATATCTATCTATCTATCTATCTATCTATCTATCTATCTATCTATCTATCTATCTATCTATCTATCTATCACGTCCTTGTAGTACCAGAGTCAGATGGATATCTTGTGTTAATTAAATTGTACATTCATCTACTAAAATATGTATACAGTATATCTATTTATTATCTTTACTTTTATTCTAGTGTCCAGCACAGTTTGCACATAACTCAATTCTGCTGAGTTATAAATCTGTCCAAGATTATTGATTTCTCACTGTCAGCTAGCAGAATGGCTTTTTCTTTCATTCTTATCATTATTTTACTAAAAATTTGGTGCATTTAGGCTATAGCCTATATGTTGGTTCTGTATTTCTGAACAGCCAAACTGAGGTCACTAGAATTTGCTGAAGTTTTTGAAACTCTGTGCATTCAGGTAGTACTATTATCAGTTTATGACTGAATGTGTTTCACAGTGCTTAGCAAATAAAGTCCATAGTTTATAAAATAATTACTATAAAATATATATAATAATACAATGGTACAGGCACAACGTAGATTAAAAGTAAGAGAGAATATAATTATTGATATGTGCAGTTTAATAACTTTTGAAATATAGCATTCAGGTTCAGCCTAAGGCTCTTCCTAGCTGTGATAATAGCACAGGAGGCAAAAATCAATCTTCACAAAGCTTGAAAGTATAGTGATTTTTCTCCCAGAGCAAAATGGAGGTGCAGTCAATTTATTTTTCCAATACCTTACACATTCCTATTTAATAATTGTAATAATGTCCATCATCATCCTACTTCGAGCATTATAATCTCAGCCTTTGAGAATGAACATCTCTGTCTGACCTTTCTTGCACTTGCAGAGGGAACGGAGAAAAAAAGCCAGTCGCCTTCACCTGGGAAATGCAAAGCCAAGCAGTCGGAGAATCTGGAGGATGATAATGAGGGTAGGTAGGAATCAACTCCTCAAAAACCACTTACCAGGTTTTTTTTTAATTATTATTATTATTACAGGAAGGTAAGATCCCCTTCCTTTGTCAGTTATACAATCTCCAGCCTGTTACCCATTATTCCTAGTGCTCCCTTTTACAAGCTTGGGTGCAATTTGGCCTGGGTTGGTAAGCAAAGTAAGATCCTTTCTAACTCTCCTACATGTAATGTTGCCCCCTCGTTGTGTAATGGTGAAACATTTTGTAGCAGAGAAAAAAAGTTAACAAATATTATAATATTCTTTGGAAATAATTAGGTTTGAAAACTAAATGTATGCGTTTCCAGTTGTAGGACGTGGGAAATAATCAGTTACGCATGACATACTGTAATTCCAGAATAGAATTACTTTTGGCTATTGCTCTAATGAATCTTTCGTAAGAATGATGTTGGCTGCATTTCCCTATTGCCTGGGTTAGCATTGCATGCATGAACTGAAAACATCCCAAGCTAAACCTTGGTATCATCTCACCCTTTCCTCCAAATGACCAGGACAAGTAATAAATCAGAAACTGACAAGAAGATTCCTGACTTGGTGTTATGTGCAAGCCAAGAAGAATAGTTTAAGAGAATATCTCATTAACTGCTGGAAAAGCCAACATCAACCCAATTTGTTTTACTACAGGGTATTGTTAATTGTAATTCCCAGTGTGATATGCAGTGTCAAATCAGGGCATTAATAGAAATGAGTCCTTGTTTATTCTTCCTCTCTATCAACTGGGAAGGAGAGAGGCAGGAGGGAGTAAGATTTTCTTCATGCTTGTGCACATAAATGTTAAATTATGGTTCAGTGTTACATGTGAATGCAACCATGGTTGTCCAAAAATTTGGCAGCTTATAGGTTCCTCTCCAGAGCTCAACAGAAGTTCTGCATGTACAAAATGTTGCTATAAAACCTGGACTTACAATTCACTCCAGTTTTGCAGGTAGCATAATTTATACTGTCTCCCATGTAGATTTGTTTTATTTATAAAGTTGCCTCCTACTGAGATGGATGGAAAGTCCACATTCACACAAAAGCTCTAGGCATCCTTCAGAGCTGTTGTAACATAGTGGCTGAGGCATGAATCATAAAGGTGTTATGTTGATGAAGAATCTCAGTCATCCAGGTGGAATTATCTGGAGGTTGAGTCACGGCAACTGGACTTCTTTTCTTTTGGTTTGATATGTTTCGCTGCTTGGACATATCAAGCATATCAAACCAAAAGAAAAGAAATCCAGTTGCTGTGACTCAACCTCCAGATAAAGGTGTTAGTATCTTACCAATGCCATGGATCAACTTGCTCGTCTTAGGTATGCCTTTCTTTCCTTCTCCCTGTCTTCCTCAGTTGCTTCCTCTGCCATGTAGATGTGTAAAGATGGCTTAAACAGGAATGAAGAACATGTAGCCTTCCCAATATTGTTGTACTACATTGCCAAGCATCTCTCATTATCTTAGTTAGAGCTACTGAGGCTTATAGTCCAATACCATTCATAGTAAAACAGGGGGAAAAAAATCTGCATATTTTTCTACCAAGGCTCATTCAGTCTGACAAAGAGTATTTGCTTTCAAAAGTTATTTCAAAGGAAAAAGATGATTTTGGAGAAATGCACGTGGGTTGGAGTGTGGCATTCTTGTACTTACTTTGTAAGAGAGAGAAAGATGTTGATCTCTCTGAAATGTGAGCCTCTACTATTTAACACTGGGGAATTACTTATTAAACTTTCAGCAGTTCTTATATGCCTTTGTCAATCTGCACAATTACTAATTTGAATCATTACGATTACTCCCCTATCTATCCTCTTGTAGAGTACTGGCCAAGATTAATATAATTGGCCCACATTAACTACATACCAAGAAGGTACATGTCGCAAAGTTTAGGTGGAATGCTGACTATTGCAATGCTGGGGATCTTGAGATAAAGCAATGTCATACATTAAATTAAATGAGAGGAAGACATTTTATTTTTCACAAACAGCTTGTAGGATTTGTGATTTGCGATCTCCCACAACCTGTTATCTTAAAGATGCAGGGACTACAGCCCTACATCACTGATCAACATGGCCATGAGCCATGCTTACTGGGTAAAAAGATGAAATCTGTAGTCTATGATCTTAGAGGGTTCTGGGTCAGGGAGGCCTTCAAAGTTCAATATATTTGGAGCTGTTCATCTATCTGTAATGACTTTTTAACTTGAACATGGCACTGTGGAACATTACACATGTGTTATGCTGGTACACTCTGTCCAAAGGTATGATTTAGCTGCAGTTCTTTAGCCCATTATATAGATGCCCTGTTTGTGCATTATCTTGCCAGAAAATAAAAATGTTTGATGGATGACCTTAATCATCACTGGAAATAGGGGTCAGCAAATCATCTTTAACATGGTCAGTCATTAATTGCGTTCTTTGCCTTTTAGCTTTCATATTCAATATGAAATGTGTGAAATATTGTTGAGGAAATAAGAGATGTAACTTTACGGCAGTTGGTTATTCTCACTTCTCTCACGCAGAACCAGTTTCATTCTATCCATTTATGCAACTTTACTTAGAATCTGTACAGACAGATCAATGGACAATTATTTTGTAATTGTTTCTACTGTTTGTATGGAGACAGATGTTTCCAGGGTGTTTCACCTCCATTACAAATACCTGGGGGAAAAGATATGTTAGTGAACTTTTGCCTTTTTAAAAACATTTCTGTCTGTCTGTCTGTCTGTCTGTCTGTCTTTATATATATCCATCCGTCCATCCATCCATCCATCCATCCATCCATCCATCCATCCATCCATCCATCTATATGGCCATCCATCTTACCAAAGTGACTTTGGGTGGCTAACAAGAATTAAAATACAATATAAAGCTGTTCTTCCCAGTACCCTCTTTGTAACCCAAAATGTACAAAACGTGCAGTGATCAGGAACAGATGTTAAAGGAATATCCCCAGAGGGGATCATATAAGTTTCCATTTTAAATCTCAGCCTCATTTTCTAGATCCTTAAAATGCATCTTTGCGAAATGTCTTCCCGAAAATTGTGAAAAAAACATTTCAAAACCTAGATTGTTCTCTTTATTTTCCCTTTCCCTTTTTTTTATGTTTTTTAACATTCACTCAAATCCTTTCTTTTCAGTAAAGTAAATTTTATAGATATCTTGAAAAGGACAGTTTAAATTAAGATGAAATACTACAGGGGGAGCCCTTTGGGAAGTGGCAAGGAACAAACGTGGCCACAGGGCATTCCCCTTTTAATGCAAAAATATACTTACAGGAATTCATTTTCTAGAGTCTGTTTAGACATTATTATTTAATGTTCATTCTGACAGTATCCATTTATCTTGAAAAACTATAACCAAGATCCACATTTGCCTTTCTTCTTTTGAAACTGTGTTGAATATTATTGCATGGAATCTCTAAAGTCACCTTCATGTTTGTAGAAGAAATCAGTGAATCGCAGAATCATAGAGTTGGAAGGACCTACTTAAAGCATTGTGTCCAACCCCTGCTCAGTGCAGGGGTTTCAAACTGGTGGCTTTCTAGCCTCTGCTTAAATATGTACATCCAATGGTGAGTCAATCAGCACTACAGAGAATTGGTTGCATTGTCACGTCAAAGTGCTTGTACTGTTAGGAGTCTTTTATATCATTCAGTTTAGAATCCTCCTTACTGGACCTCCTGACTTTGTACTGTGTCGTGCAGTCTGGAATGATAGAGAACAATGATCTTCTGTGTGACATCCTTCATTTATGAGTGCTGTCATTATTCTCACTGAGTCTTCTCAAGGCTAACCATTCCCCCTGCCTTCAATCTCTCTTGTAGGACCTAATGTTAAATCCCTTGTTCAGCCTCACTGCCATTCTCTTGTGAGCCTGTTTCACTTTATCCAAAACCTTCTTAAAGTATGTTGTGCAGCACTGGACACAGTATTTGAAGTGGGGTCTGACCAATACAGATTTGTAGTGGAATTGTCTTCCTGTGACTTGGAAACTTGCATTCTGTTGATGTAGCAAAAAATTCCATTTGCCTTTTGCCAGCCACATCACACTGCTGATTCATACTTAACTAGTGAAGAATTTGCAACGTCAAGGTCCTTTTAACACTCCAACCACATATTATCTGTCCTATATCCATGGGTTTAAATATTTTTTCCTAAATAAAGAACTTTACATTTGTCTATATTAAATTTCATTCTGGTTTTTTTTCCAGTCCACTTTTCTAACATACTAAATTTTAAATGTTCTGTCTTCTAGAGAATTAGGTGTCCTATCCAGTTTTGTATCATCTGCAGATGTGATAAGCATTTCTCCATCTCTTCTTCCATGCCGTTAAGGTAAACGTTGAACTCTATTAATCCCGAAATCAAACCTTCAGTAAGGAATCACTGATGAGTACTTTCCAAAGATGGCCTCATGCCAGCAATTCATTCATCTTATAGATGTGCCATCTAAGTCATAATTTAGCTTGCTAATTGGAGAGTCATGAGGTACTTAGTCAAGTGCTTTGATGAAATCAAGCTATATCATTTGTGCATTATTCACAGAATTTACTGAGGAACTTACCTGATCCAAACTTGGGAAAAAAAATTGTTTGGCAAGATTTGTTCTTGGCAAATCTCTGCTGACCTCTAGTAATCACTGCATTATGCTTATAAATTACTTGCTTTATGATTTGCTCTAGAATCTTCCCAGTTAACAGTGTCAGACTGGCTGGTCTCTAGTTTCCTGGAGCCTTCTTTCTTCTGTTTTCTGAAAATAAGGACATTTGCTTCCTCCAGTCATCTGGTACTTCATCCAGGATGTTCCAAAGATTATAAATATAGGTTTTGTCAGCCCATCAGCAAGTCGTTCGCTATCCTAGGATGCTATCTGACTGGCCCTGAAGATCTCAACTCATTCAAGGTGAGTAAGCCAGAATCCTTCTCTTTCAGTCTACTCTTCGAAACTGACAGATGGGACACTTATCCTCTTCTCAGAAGACTGAGCTGAAATGGGAGCTGAACGAGTCTGCCTTTTCTTTGTTATCTGTTTCTCTTTTGCCATTTTCACTGAGCCGCTGATAATTTGTTTTGTTTCTTTTTTTTTATTTGAACACATCTGCAAAAAAATGTTTTTAGCATCCCTGTTCAGTCACACCTCATTCTGAGCTTAATTTTCCTGACACCATCCAGAGTGCCTCTAAGTCTTGTTCCTTAGTGATCTGGCCCTCATTCCACCTCTCATATAGATCCTTTTTGATTTTTACATTTTATTTAAATTTTTCATTCAGCCCCATGGGGTTCTTCAGCTGATTTTCGCTTTTTTTTTTTTAACAGTGGAATTGTTTTTACTATCATTAGGGACTCCTGCCTCTTTTGGACTTTTTTTCCCCATTAGTTTCTCCTGCCTCAGAGAATTAATCCTTACCCATTGTTTATTAAAATCTGCTTTTTTGAAGTCTAAGGTAAGGGTTTATTAGATTCAGTTTTATTTTCCCTTAATATTAAGTGTGACACAATCATGTTGCTTCTTACATTTTATCTACTAGGTCTTCTCAATTGGCTAGCAATAAATTAAAGATACAGTAGCTAATCCATTCTGCCTTCATCTGAAGAAGAATGTTGTGGACAAGATAGGTCAGGCATTTTATTCAAGAACCATGCTTACCTCTCAGCTGAGGTAGGGAAATTAAGGTCCGCCCCCCACTACTATTTCATGATTTGTTGAAAGATCTGCAGCATGCTTTTAGAAAGCATAGCTTAAACACTTTAGCCATGTAGAAGTTATTATACATCAGATAAACAAAAGCAACGGTTTAAAAGCAAAGTATTTTGGCTGCCACCTTCAGCTGCTCTAAAGTAAAATGTGGTACCCAGGGATGCCAATATGCTTGTGGGTATAACTTTTGGTGTCCACTGGGCTTTCTGCTCCAGCTGACATGTTACAATTTAAAAAATGATCAAATTGTGAAATTAGCAGATGGGAAAGCAAAGTACAAGTGTCCAGCATAACTTCATTGCAAAGAATGTTTCTGTGCTTCACATACACTCATCGGTTTTCTTAGAACATTTTTTTTAATGGTGTATAACTGCCCCCCATTGCTTTGTTTGGAAACAAATTTTGGAAATTACAGAGGTAAGCAGGTTTATAGGGAATAGCATGTGGGAGGATAAAATAGAATTCTGGTAAATAGTCAGATCTCATGGAATCTAAAGTCAGACCATATTCAACATGTTGCCAAAATGTTGAGTTGTGCCCCCCTCCCCCAGATTGGAGGACTCCTGCACATGTTAATGTGGCAGAGAAGAAACTCATTGCGGACTCAGACAACACAGCACCTGTTGGCTTGATACTGCTCATAGAAAGGATCTGTTAGGCATGATCTCAGCTATAAGTATAATTAGCAGGGCGTGTTGTCTGAATGTGCTGTGTGTGTTTTAGACACAATATACAATTAGGTTGATTCTGTACTATTAAACATTTCTTTATTGAAGTATTTAATATCCATTTCATGACATCCAAGGCCAGAAGACACAACAATCAATACAAACCACGAAGACAATCAATGGAAAAGAATACATCATCTAGATTAAAGTTACCATAGAAGATTTAGCTCTCTCCCTCTAGAGCAAAGAGCAGGGCGGGGGGGGGGGGCAGGGGTAAAAACAAAGTGTTTTGTCTGATGGCATGTTTCTAATATGAATATTAAAATTGACTATATAAATGCATTTACATGGATGAATCTATATATCTGTGAGTCATGCATTGCCTTGTAGCAATATGAAGACATTTAGCTTTAACATTCCGCCTACCTCCTCTTTTGTAGAAATAAAATAAGGGGCAAAGTTCCAGTTTTCTAAAGTGACAAATATAATGTTGTCAGAAGACAATCATAAAAACTGACAACCCAAGGTACCTCCAGGATACTCATTTGTCAAGGACTTCATCACCCATTTCTATCCATTACCTGAATCACCAAGAATCCCACCAGCTCCATAATTGTGCTGTACAGAGATTTGGCAGTGATAGACCTGCTAATGAAATTTTAACACAGCCAGTGCTTTAAATTGTACTGCCTGCATTTGGAATGCTATGCTGTCCATTTTGATGATGCTGGTGGTGATGATGATGATGTTGTATGAATTTTTGTTTTCATCAATTTTAATTTTATTCTCACCTTTTACTGACCTCAGCCTCTCTTTGCCATTCCACCTACTGATTGAATAGGACGTGTGCAAACAGCAGGGTTTTACTAATCTGTGGCACATAAAAAGAACTGTCTTCCATTTACTAGCAGCACTGTGTTAATCACAAAAATAGCTTCTACAACCTTAGTGTGAACAATGGTATAATCAATGCAGCAGGCAGGGATGCTGAAGATAGGCATTTTAGTATATTTTCATTTTCTCTTCCTCCCTCCTTTTCTCTCTCATAAATATTACTGGTAGCAAACCCAGCCAAAAAAAATAATAAATAAATCTAGATTTTGATAATTCTGTTCCTTTCCTGGTTTATCATGTTCACGTATATATACATATATATTCTCCATAATAATAATGATAATAATAATAATAATAATAATAATAATAATAATAATAATAAAAAAATCCCAACAGCCTCCATTCAGAGATCACCCCTGTATAACAGTGTCTGTTGCAGGCAGAAGATTCCAGTTTTTATCTTTTAGGAAGATAAAAAGGATGCTTTTTAAAGACAAGGGGCTGCACCCAGAGTATTTCTTGCATGAATAAAGAGGTTATTTTTGTTTCTCCCAGAAGAGATTACAGTTCAGCAGTCTGTGGCTGAAATGGGGGAGATGGAATTTTTGCTGATTCACCCCCACCCCTGCAAGCTCCCACACCACTCTAGAACTTTGAGAGCATGGTGCCCTCACAAAATAGTTGTTGTGGGTTAAGTGACTATTCACAAGATGAATAGCTAATCACATAAAGGGTGAATTAGTTTTCCAGGGTACTATCTACCGTGCCAGTGGGAGTTTTCTGGAGTACAAATCTATTGCTCTGGTATTCCAATTTGGGTTTTGTCCAGGGTAGTGGTGGTGGTGGTGGTTCAGAGAATTTAAAAATTAAATTAAAAATTAAAAAAGAAAAGTCAAGTGGAGCAAAAGCTGGATGGACACCAAAGAAGTTATCTTGGAGTACTTTGGTCCTGCAAGCAAACTGGGGGTTGCCTACCCCATTTCTAGAGAGATCCATAACATCCTGGAGCAGCTTTTTAGAGGGCTGTAGAGAGAAGGAGGAATTGATTGAAGAAGGCAGACTGAAGTCAGAAGACTTCTGACATACAGCCATGCTGAATAAAGTGGGAAGAAAGCAAACGTATATGTATATATATGCTTCTCTTTTTTGGGTGCTTCAAAACAGTATTGACTCCTGGTAACTGCCTGGACTACTCCTTACAGGGTTTTTTGGCAAGGATTTTTGGCAAGGTTTTTAGAAATGGTTTGCATACGACTACATTAAAAAAAAGTTGATCCTGTTTATTTCCAAAAGTAAAAATTCAAGCTGTTGTGTAGCAGGAAAGAATCTTCATGACCTCACAACTCGTGGTTAGTAATTGTATAACATTCCTCTTTAAAGGTCTGGATTGTTCAAAAGAAAGCCTGGTCATTAACAAGCTTTCCAGGTCATGGTTGCTGCATTGAGGCAATGTGTCATCCATTGTGGTTTGGCTGGCTAGGAGCTTGGGGCATATGGAAGGTGTCCTAGTCAGGAGTGGGTTCAGGTATGCGCCTAGTGAAACATTGCAGCTGATCTGCAGGTACCTGTTCTTCAAATGAGGTTAGAGGGTTCGTATTGATTCTGCATCAGGAAGTGACTTGCTTGAACTGAATATGCTTCTTTTGGGACAATTTCTTTGTAATTGGTAGATAAGCAGATTTTCACAAAGGCCTCATAAGATTCTGTTGCTTTCTTATGGGAAGAAATCTGACATAAGGATATCAGCTTTTCCTACTTGACAAAAAGAGAAAGAACTGCCTTTTATTAAGCTTGGCGTACATACATACTGTGTCTCAGAATGCTTAGCTATGTGAACATTAATGTGGCATCTGGGTAACCCCTCTTCCATCATTCCCTGGCTCCAGCTAGGCTTCTTGCCCCATTTGAGTTCATATATATTTTGAAATTTATTTTAATTAAAGACCATTAAGCTACCAAGTGAAGCTTCAGTGCCTAGTAACACCTTCAATGCTAAGGATGCCTCCAGATCCCAAATGGGCCTCAAAATCATGGTAGTTGGCTGTGACACAGAGTTTTCTCTAGAATTAAACTCATCTGCCTAGAAAAAGGACAACAAACAGCAGGGAATGTCAGAGAGTGTCCTGCAGAAGAGGTTGTCTAGGTTCAGGTAGAATTCTGGGGAATTAGTGATTTGTAACTGGTCAAAGTCATTTTTTGAATGACCCATATATGGAGTAATTTCACAAGAATACCCACAACGTATTCTCATGTGTCCTCCAGGTCAAAAAAGTTTGGGGCACCAGTGAGTTCAAAGCTGATAGAAAATACTTAATACTCAGTTGATGAGTGAGTGTCTGTTTGGTGGTGTGGAGCTGTTTGGGAGAGAACTTCATGAAGATATGTTTAAGCCTACCTAGATTACCACACCTTACATATTATGAAGAAGGACTTCATGAATCATAGTTGTCATTATCATTAGTGTTGCGAGCTAATGCAACTACAAGGTTAACAGATGAATTAGGGCTTTGTATGCTTTGTAAACAATCCAGAAGTACTTCAGAAGTACTTCATGCAAAAGCTACAGTAATATCAAGCTGTTAGCCCAATGATTCATTTTAATGTCTTTGGAATGTCACAAGACAAAAGTGGAATGTTTGTTTGAGAATGAAAGAAAATAGAAGAATGCAAGTTGTTTCTACCAATGATTAATCATAATTGTATACATTTGTTACAGAAAACATTTCATGTATTTATATATTCTAACATTTTTGAGAAAGGTACTATTTATTGTCTATGACCACATGATTGCCAAATATAGTTTTGGATCAACCCATTATAAACAGGTTCTGAGCTCAGTTTTGAGCTCAAAAACTTTGTAGCAAGTGCTAAGAGTGGTAACCCAGTAGTAAAAGAGCCATTGTCTGCAATGCTGTAGGATGTTCTTATCATTTTGACATGTGCCTGCTATCTGGCTAACGGACACACAGTGGGGTGGGAGCTGTTTCACTTCGCGCAGGTCTAAAATGCAAGTGGTTTTGCAGCCCTCAAATGCTGCATTTCCTTTTTTTAGGCCTAAGATTATTCCATGATTACTCCATTTCATCTGAAGATTTGATTGGGTGCAAACATTCCACTATGGAGTAATTTATTTGTAGTGCTTAGTGGAACCACTGAGGTTTCTACACCATGGTTGACTACTCTTGCATGAACCAGGATACTATGGTTTGTTCAGCAATGTAGCTTCTAATCTGTGATTGCTGCAGTAGCATTATATGTAAATCCAGATACTGAGAAATTCACTGACATCAAGCCCATAGAATCCCATTTATATATCCCAATACATATATCCCAAATTGATAATGGACTAGATCTTTGTTAAGTGTAGGCAACCAAATGCTTTCTGGATATTTTGGGTTATCACTCTCATAATTAATAACTATTGGCCATGCTGTCTGGAAGTTATAGTCCAAGTACCTGGTCAGCTTTCCCTCTCCTCATCCTATAGCTTGGGTAGCTTTTGGAGGCAAGAACCCTACAGGAGGGACTATCTATGTGTATTTACAGTGATAGCATTGGCCTTTTAAGGGATAGATTTCACGAGTGTGAAAGTGAATATGACCTCTGTCCCTCTTTTCCCAACCATGGCTTTCTTAACAAAGCATTCTAGGCACTGATTGTGTACACTCTTATAAAGAAACACACTTGCACAAGAGCTATACCAATTACCACAGTAAATGTTCTGCTATCTTTCTATAGACTGTTTGCACGGTAGGGCATAACTTCTGGAGCTGACAGAGTCAGAAAACATTCCAGCATTTCTTAAAAGCTATGCAACGCATGGAAATGAATGAATGAATGAATGAATGACCAGGTAGCGCACAGCTAGTATTTTTGGCTTTTCATGTTTGTAATTGGATTGGAAAATGGTGTGACACTGCATTCTCTGGAGAGCGGTTCCAATGAAAGTGGAAAATGCAGAAACTCTCTCTCCTGTTATAGCTGCGAGATTACCTTCTGATTTCTACAAAATTCTTGTTTCACCCTCTCCCCTCTGACCTTTTTGCTAATTTTTGCATCCAGTTTCATTCGGGGGCTGCTATATTAGCAAGCATTTGGTCCTGCCTCTTTTTGTTCTAAATGCGACTCCAGTACAGTAAGGAGAAAATACTGTATACAGGCTTTAACAAGTTTCTGTGATGTCTGTTTTTCTTTCTATGTTGTCTTCCTTGTGAGCAAGATCATTGGATTACTTTTTTTGCTGCTGCTGTGAATGTTTTTGTTTTACCCGTTATAAATTTGAATATCAACCCTTAACTTTTTTTTTTTTTTAAAAAAAACCTCAGGAGAGAATAGACTCTTAATACTCGTCAGTGACCAGTTTGGCAAGGAAAACAAAACCCTTGCAGCAGACTGAATTTCAGCAACAGATTGGCTGATTTTGTCTGAGCCATGCCATCATAATGTGCAAACTCTTTGTTTAAATGGGTTCTTTCTCCTCACAGCAGCAGACAAATATAACTTGGATCTATTTACATTCCCTAGTCAAAAAAAGACATGTGATGTTCTATCATCTTTGGAAGGAATGACAGATTATTATGCATCATTTATTGTTAATAAAAAAGAGATAACGTGAGCCAGTTGCCATCTAACAATTTTTTTGTAATTTCTAGCTTACGTTGTAACAGAGAAAAGAAATATACTGTCAAGCTGGGGGAAGGAAAAAGATATTTTTTATTACTAATATGTCATCAGGATAAATGCCAGCTGGTAGTTTTGGATTTACCATTGACGACCAGAGAATGAATGAGAAAAAAGGGTGAAGTTAGGGAACAGATAAATGCACTATTAAAAACCCTTCAGTTTGCTTTGCTTCTAGTGTCAGTAGAGAGAAGTAATTAGGGAAAAGTTCTTCATCAATAAAAGATGTTCAGTGGGTGACTGTCATCTGCAAACATTTTTTTTTTAATGTTTGCTGAGGACTGAAAAGAGGTTCCTTTGGAGCTGTGTAATATTTGCATAATATAACCATTCCCATTCCCCCCCCCCCCGTTTTTATCTCCTTTGGCTACCCTATCCCTGTCTATGCATTGACAAGTAATTGCCTTCAGCCATATGTTTTTGGTATCGTTTCATGACTTAGTATAGTTTATACAACATAACATGCTGGTTATTCCATCGCTGGTATAACTTACAGTCACATAAAATTCATTTGCTCATTGTAAACATAATTAGAATAGCTTTGCAGCCGCTTCTCACATTACTTTTCCTAAGTCACATTCTAGTCCTTGTAGAGATGTGATGTGATCAAGTGGTTGTCTGACAGGGCTTTGGAAGTCTTCATTGTCATTCATAAGTCTATAGGCCTGCTCTGGATGTCTGAATGCTGGAGAAACATACATCTACTTTGCCTCTGTTTCCTTTTTATTTTCACCCTAATTTTATGAATGACATAATGTAGCTCATCATGTCCCAGAGCATCTTTGAAAAATAGGTGGAATCAGGTTGAAAATGAAGAGGAGGAGAAGGATGAGAGGGAGGGAAGAATAAAACTACGGTGGCAGTTAGCTTCTCCTTCTCCTTCTCCTTCTCCTTCTCCTTCTCCTTCTCCTTCTCCTTCTCCTTCTCCTTCTCCTTCTCCTTCTCCTTCTCCTTCTCCTTCTCCTCCTCCTCCTCCTCCTCCTTCCTGCTTCCTTGCAGAGTCCCCTTGTTTTTGTATTGCACTTGCTTAGTTCACACAGGGATGCTATCAGTGCAATAAGAATAGCCTGATGCTGATTAGGGGTGAGCGAGAGAAAGGGCCCCAAGGTCATCCAGCTGGCTTCCATGCCTAAGGGAGGGCTAGAACTTGGATGCAATGTGCCGTCAGCATTTCTTGACTATGTTATTTCAGGCTTATTGTAGACCATTGGTAATGGTAATTTATTTCACATTTATACTAATTGGATGTTACATGATCAGTAGAAAATGCTTGTTATTTCTACACTAAATATTTTAGTGTAGCCCCAATAATAATGCTCATCTGCCATAACAAACACTGTTAATAAGCTTTTAAATTTTTTAAAGTATTTTTTTAAACCTATTCTAGGTGCTTGATTGATTATACTGTATGTCATCAAGTTGGTGTTGACTCCTAGTGACCACATAAATAGATTTTCTCTCTCACTTTTTAATCATTTTTATTGAAAATTGTAGTCGCAATAGTAAAAGAAAATGCAAACTAAATTCAGGAAGAGGGGAAAATAAAGAAAAAAGAAAAGAAAAGGTAGAGAAGAAAAGAAAAGGAAAAGGATAAAAGAAAGAAAAAAGAAATATTTAAAGAAATAGCTTCCAATCTTCATCACAACAAGTACAAACAAACTTAATAATTCATCACCCCCTGTAGTGGTACATGCAAGTATCTCTTCTTCCCATAACCCATCCCTTATCCATATGCAAATCCATAAACTATCAACATTTCAGTCCTAGTATCATGTCTTATTTTAACCTTGATCAAACAAACCAACTTCATATTCCTTCCTTTAGCTTCTAGCAATCTTAATTTTTAGTTCATTCAGTTGCTATCGTAAGATTTGATCTCTCTTCAATTTTTATTTTTCCCATTTTAAAGATTTCTTCAAGGCTTTAACCAACTTCTTTCGTAGGTCCAGTAAAAAGTCCTTATCCAGGTCAATCTCTTGGCTTATCATTGTAGTTCCACTTTAGTTGTTTTCTCTGTCTTATAGTCCTTTTTTTTTCCTCCAGTATTTGTACAAATTCTTTATGTTCTGATATTTCGGCATCAGGCAAAATTTGTTTCATCTCTTTATCTTGTAAATCTTCCAAGATCTTCTCTTTCACATTAGTAATTTCTTCTTTACTATCTTTTAGACAAAATCTATTCATAGAAGCATGCATCATTGCTGAGAATGAAACTATTTTTTTTACCCCATTCTTCAAAATCTCTTGAAGTATTTCAAATGTCATAGCATTTTCTGTCATTTTGCAAGTTCCAATGCTGGTCAAAGGCAAGAGACAGGCTTTTCACTTCTTTTTTTTTCTCCTTTCCCTTTTCAGCCTGGAATCTTTAGTCCCCTCTAGTGTTCAATTTCTGAAATCATAAAGTCTCAAATTTCTGTTCTGACTTCAGATAGACTAAACAAATTGATTCCCATGAAGGTGCTGTTTATTTATATAATTATTTCCAAAATGTTATAGCAAAAGTTCTAATATTCCATTATTGTATTCCAAGTTTGTCTGGTCTCTTAATTCATTTATAACTTTCTTGAATCAGATTCTTTTTTAGCTTTTTGCTGTTTATTTCTAATCTTTAAGTTCTTAAGCTTAAAGTTGTTTTTTCTTTATTCAAGAACAAAGGTAAACTCACCAGGTGGCTTTTCAAATTTGTCATTTTGAAGATCTGTAATATCCTTAAGGTAGTTGAATAAGTAATTTTTGAAAGTGATTAGAAAGCAAGTTAGCAAAATCAGTGTCCTTTAAAAGGCTCCGCTGCAGTTGAGAGCATAATAATTCCCTTCATCTCCTGATGCTCAAACCCACAGGAAACCGCTGTCTTGCAGTCTCCTCATGAGGAGCAGCCATCCAGAGCACAAGTGGGTGATCTCCCATCCTTTCCTTATCCAGAGAGGTTCCATGGAACCACTGTACTCACTGGTTCTTTGGTCTTAACTGGGGTCATCATCACCACTCATTTGGAGACGTCTTAGCTTGCCATTCCTCACCCAGAAGCTCATAAATAGATTTTCTCCATGACAATCTGTCCCCAACCTGGTCCTTTAGGTCTTCCAATGGTGCACCTATTGCCACTGTAACTGAATCAATCAGCCTTGCTGCTGGTCATTCCCTTCTTTTTCCTTCCACCTTTTCCAGCATTAGAGCTTTTCCAGAGAACTCGGTTTTGGCATAATGTGCCCAGAATAGGATAATTTAAGCCTGGTCATTTGTGCCTTGAGTGAGAACTCTAGGTTGATTGGATCGATAATCTATTTTTTTGTTTTCCTGGCTGTCCATGGCATTCTCAGGAGTCTTCTCCAACAACAAAATTCAAAAGCAACAATACTCTTTCTATCCTTCTTCTTCAAAGTCCAACTTTGGTAGATATATATTCAAGATCATATTGGGGAAACTGTTTGGCTCTCCTCTTCTTCTTTAGGTTAACATGGAATTTGCATATGAGCAGTTCATGATGTTCCACAATCAGCACCTTTGATGCTATAACTAAGTTCTTCCACCTCCTTTTAGCAATAATGTAGACAATTTAATTTCTTTGTTCTCCATCCAGTAATATCCATGTATACAGGCATCATTTGAGCTGTTTGAAGACAGTGTTAATTATGAAGGAATCATTGGAGTGGCAGAAATTGTTAAGTCATTCTCCTGCTTTATTTTGGTTTCCTAAGCCACACAGTCCAACTTTTTTCCTTTTTAATGTTTCCAACTTTGGCATTTCACTCTCCAATCACATGCAGCACATTTTGCTTGCATGTTCTGTCGATTTCAATTTGAACTTGATCATAAAACCCCTCAACCTCCTCTTCTTCTGCATTGGTTGGAGCATAAACATGAATAATTGTCATGTTAAGGGGTTGTCCACAAAGTCTAACTGATATTATTCGATCATTGATTGCATGTAGCCAAGTACTGTTCTTGCTATATCTTTTCTATATATATAAAAGCAATGCCGTTCCCTCCTTGTTTTTCATGTCCTGAGTAATAAACAGTGTGATCTTCTGACTGAAAGTGTCCAATCCCAGGCCGTTCAATTCATCGATGCTAAGATGTCAATTTGTAGTTGTTTCAATTTCATCTTTCACGTTGTTGAGCTTTGCTGTGTTCATGCTTCTTACGGTCCATGTTCCCACTGTAATTCTGTCTTTGCAGCTTCAGATTTTCTTTTCCTGTAGGGTAACATCAGCAACTAGATGCCTGAAGGCTTTCATCTAGCCATGCCATAAACACTGTTAGTACTCTGAAAGATCCTCAGCTAAAATCAAATCTTTGTTACAGCCATAGACCACGATCCTCAGCTCTTCCATGTTGAGCCCCATCTGACTATCCTGGATAGTTCCAGTAAAACAAGATGATATTAATTTCAACATGATAGCCATCCTTCTGGCAAAAGACATCCTGTCACTGTGACAGCTGGAATGATTTGAAATACTCCTGTGCCAGTTTTGCTCCTTAACTAGCAAATTCTCTGGAAAGATAGATAGATAGATAGATAGATAGATAGATAGATAGATAGATAGATAGATAGATAGATAGATAGATAGATAGATAGCAAGCATGGTATGGATAGTGAACAATTTTTCCCCTTTTATTTGTACTATCCATGAAGAGTGAGTGGGAGTGAATTAAAGGGGAGCAAACAGTAAAGAAAACAAAATACTTTCTGGAATTTTCAGGGGGAAGGCCTGCCTGCCTGCCTGCCTGCCTGCCTGCCTGCCTGCCTGCCTGCCTGCCTGCCTGCCTTCCTTCCTTCCTTCCTTCCTTCCTTCCTTCCTTCCTTCCTTCCTTCCTTCCTTCCTTCCTTCCTTCCTTCTACAGCAGTGTGGGGAGCCATTCTTTCCTCCTGTATTTTCTTGCAAAGAGTGATCACCTGATCATTGAGTCATCATGGAGTGATCAGATCATCGTTCTTTGCAAGAAAATACAAACATAAGGTAAGCCCTTGTACTGCTGAGATCAAACAAATTTGCCTAGTAAAAGAAAAGCCTCATCTAAAAGGTCCTCCCCATCTCACCTCTGCCAATATGATTAGTTTGCAAAGCTCTTCTCTCCTGTGTTTCTTATGCAGAATGTAAAGAACCTTGTGACTGCAGGCTAAAAGATTCAGCCCACTTTTGAAAAATGTATGTTCCTCATGTTACTTTTGAGGACAAGTCAATCCTGTGATTTAGCAACCACAGAGATAAAAAAAGATTAGTATCACATAATCCATCACAGCTCTTGTTGGCAATTAAACCGAACAGGCTTACACTTAGAAACCTACATTCAGCACCATGTGAATGGATTTCCATTAATGGAACAGATTTGCTGTTCATGTTATTCATCATTTCCAGTCAGTTCTGAGGGACACAGGGGGAGGAAAACATTAAAATAGCCGTGTCCTTTCTATTAAAACATGGTCTCTGTTAGATAGAATGCAGATATGTATCATTTTCACAACAAATCATGGTCATTGGTGGAATTTAACCCTTTAATGGATAGGGCTGCAAATTTCCCCATCTCTGTGGTAATGATTGAATACTATTTGAGAGATATGGTTTCAGTAAAATAAAATGGAGATGTAGAAAATAAGGAGGAGAAGAGGTAATACAAGTGCTATAAAACTATGACCTGGTCCGTATACATAAAGATATCAAATAAGTAAGCAAATAAATAAACAAATAAACAAGTAAAACAGTAAAACAAGGGATAAACTAGGCTAAAATATCTCAACTCAGCTTTAAGATTTAAATGCCTCTGCTTTAAATCGCTATTGCTGAAAAATACAATGTTGCACAACAGAAGATGCAGCCAACATTTGACTGGCAAGAATAATGCTCCAAAATAGAATAATATTTGCATTAGAATATGGTTTTGTTTTAATTTTGCTTGTTTCCTGTATAGCATTACAAACGACAGTGTGTAAAAGATGATGATTTTCTCAAAGATCATTTTAAAGAGGTTGAAAGCCCTCTGAAGTCCTAAGAAATTAGTACAGCTCGCTATCAGTTTAGGTCAGTGGAAATCAGTATGCAATGGTTCAAGCCAGTTAAAGGTCCTGGGACCCCACCATGGTTGTCTGGAATGTGATGCAGTGACATTGATTTATACCAGTTGAGAATCTTGTCCGATGCTGATCTCTGAAGAGTGAAGATCAAAACTGGAGGGCCGGTAGTTTGAAAAAGAATAAATGCCTCTACACCAGCTCCACCTGCTGGTTGTTGTAGTCAACAGCATCTGAAAAGATAAACGGAAGAAAGGTGGATTTTTTTGAATGATTCCACCGTATTCAAAGATAGCCAGTATTAATTTAGTCTACGCGTCCTTCCTTTCTTCTTCCTTCCTTTGCCTAGTATCATATCATTGCCAGATTTCTCTAAAGCTGTGCACTTTTCAGATGTCAAGGCACTGAAGAGGTAAAGAAAGGGGTGCATATATTGCAACTATATAAATGAAGCAGAGACAGGTATACCAACCCTGCAGGACAAGAGGGGAAAGAAGGATTGGTCATTATGCAGCCTTTCAGAGGACCTGCAAATCAATTTGTTCCATTTATTTCCTAGAGAGGTTAATAGCATTTCTCTTTAGTTCCTTTTTTTTTTTTTTAACGAACGTGCCATCGACAGTTTGGCAATACGGTTTAAGCAATTACTCTGCCGTCTTACTGCGTGACTGTCTTTCTAGCACAGGGCTCTAAACAGGTGAAAACAGGTAAGCTGGCTCATTCATAATAGAGATTAGAAAGTTGCTGTTCTGAGTGAAACATCACTGAGCCACAGCATTGCTTTTATGCTTAGGATTTGAAACACAGAAAAATGAATGTCAGGAGAAGGAAGGGAGGAGGATGCAGTGAGTCAAATTTAGCCACAGGGCTACATTTTGCCTTTCCACTTCACACAACCCTAAAATAATTTGTCACGCCTTTTCTGTAATGAGTTGAGCATTTGGAGGAATTCGGTGCATGGTGGATATAGTAATTCTTCCTTTCTCTTTGTTTACTTATGTGAAGAACTATATGTCTACACAACTCACAAAAATGCAATTTGGGTAGTGTATGATAATAAAAGCATATCACAATATCTCAACAAAAAATCAACAAAAACAAAACACACAGGGCATACCAATGGGTACTGCCTGGACAAGCTCACCTAATATTCTGACCCATGCCTGAGGGACCATCCAGGTTTTCCAAGCCTTCCTGAAGATTAACAAGAAGGTTAACAGGGCCAGGCAAATCTCAAGGTGGCATCCCCCTCCCGCTCCCTCTCCTGCCGCCCTCCTCCCCCTCCTCCTCCTCCTCCTCCTCTTCTTCTTCTTCTTCTTCTTCTTCTTCTTCTTTCATCATCATCTTAATCATCATGCTTCTGTCACTGTTGTTTTTCTCTCTTTAATTGGAAACTGTTAAGGAGCTGGGCAGCCTCGAAATTGAATAAAATAAAATTATTATTATTATTATTACAAACATAAAGTTAACCAAATAAAGCAAAACAGGAGATATACATCTAAAATGAAAAGAAATTAGTACAATGTTTCAGGGAGAGGAGAGGCAAAGGGAACAGATAGACGTGCATAATTGGATAACCCCAGAAAATATATCCAAACAGTGGACAGGAGAAGTGACAAATAGAAATCAAGCTCTCTATCTGGGAATTTCTTCAGGATGGAGTAAATAAAAGTCATTTGGTAAAAGACTAGCATATAACCATTTGAAAAGACACTCCCGTCCATGCTATGAGGCTAGGTAGATATAGTGACAATTCTATCCAGAATTTCTTCATGCCCTGTAATCCTCATTTAGCTTTTCTTGCTTCAAAATATAGTCACGTAAGTCATTTAAGACATTTCCTAGAGAGAAATTAGTTTAGTCTGGGAATCAAAGATATAGGGATTTGTATTAACAATAGTGTGGGACTGTTTTCACTCATTTTCTGCTTCCATCTTTTATGGATGCATCACTTTAATTTAGAAAAATTGAGAAACTTCCAAAGCAGCCTAAAGTGGGTGATAAAATAGAGTGAAACTTTGCAGTACCCCCCATCTGCATAGAAATTCCTGTTGGATTTAAGCTGACAAAAAGAAAACTAAGACTACCATATCTGGGCTGCAATATTCCAGGCAACCACTAGATGGCAGTGAGGTCTAGCAACATCTCTATTTTTGTGCTGCCATCTAGTGGTCCTTCAGATTATTGTAGCCCAGATCTATTGGCCCTAAAAACACTCTTGCAAATTACGCTGCCTACTACAGAACCTTAACTGCTGTGAAAGCATTTTTCTTGCCTATGCAACTTTTCCAGGATTGAAGGCAACTCCGCAAAATGTTATAGAGTCCTCAATTCCCTTTAAGAATGTTAAATATTAATTATTTGGGGGGGGGGGGGTAAGTCAGGTTTAGTCATACACCAGAATCAATAGGATTTAAGTTAGTCATGGCTCAATTAAGTCTTATTGATTTCAACAGATTGATTCTAAAAATGTCTAAGCGTGGAGCCAATCCTGTGATTGTAGTTCTTTATTTTTGGCTCACCTGTACTTTTCTTGTTGGGTTCATTACATGTAGTGCCACCAACCTGCTCTATTGGCTGCAGTTCCTACTGAGTTTGTCTGCTTAACAATCAGAAATGTAGTTTATAACCCTTTCTGGCTGTCCTTTTCTGGCAGGTGAGAATGGCACAGAAGTGAAGCCAAGCATTGATGAACCTGAGCTTCAGCGCCAAGAAGCAGGTTTGTATTACGCTGAGATCTATTAAAGAGTTCTATCAGCCAGGCTTTCTGAACCTTGGTGAACAATAATCTGAGTCGATGCTATTGACTGACAACGTGTGTACATTTTCACAGGATTAAGTCAGGGCTTGTGCAGCACTCCCATTGGAGACCAGAGCTCTATTCATTATGAATGAATGCATTCCTTCCAGCCCAGGAATGCAGGGTTTCCTGTTAGTAATTGACAGCACGTTCTGTTCTTAAGGTGGAAGAGATCCTAGAAACCTCTTCAGTGGAAAGTGTTTACAGCAGCAAGGTATAAAGTTCAGACATCAAAGAAAGGAAAGAATGGGTAGAAAATAAGCTTGAAGAGATGAAGGACCTCTTTGGCTGGGAATAAACCTGCACCGTGATGCATTATTCTGTTGATTTAGCTTCTGAATAACTACTTTTCTACACAGTGGTTACAAATTGGATTACTGGCTTTTGAGAAAGAAAGAGCCAGGGTAAGCAAATCCAGCTCTTGAAAATAAATGTTGAAACTCATAAAAAAAAATCTGAATACACTATATATCTGCAATTGAAACTGCACTTTTAAAACTGAGCAGAAATAGAAAAGGGTCATGCTATATTCAGGTAGGAATTCTTGTGCTTCCCATTGATCTTTATATATTGTGGGGAGATGGTTTTTGCCCATTCTCTGGCCTCAGCACAGCCAAACTATCAAAATAATTAAAAGGATAAAAATAAATGTTGCTACGAATGCCCTTATCCTTCAAGGTATCAACCTTACCGGCGCATGACCGATTGGCTTATTTACGTGTACTTCAAATAGCATAGATACTCTGTCCTGGCTGACCCAGCTCACTAGGGCTAACAGCTTATATTCTGTAGCTTGCACATATTTAATTCAAGGAAGTCAACTGACCTTTTACTGAGACTGTTTCTATTAGATTTTAAAACTTTTATGAATACCTGGGAACTACAGCAGGAGAGGCCCAATCACTCAATGCACTAGAGCGAAGCAGCCAAGCTATCAGTCCTACATTGCTGTGTATACTACATTGTGGCTGTTTCTAAAGAGCCGAATATATGCTACGGCCGAATCCCCTTCATCTCGTTCTCTTGTTACGGTCTCCAGGAGAAGCACTGTGTACAAAATTACGATTTCTGCGAAATAATTCCACTGGCTCCAATTGTTCAGCTGTTAATTCCCAGGCACAATGTTGTCTTGAGGCTTTGGGATGCAGGTTGATTTTGGCTGCCCACCTGTCTTTTGTACTGGTTCCTTAGTGTTTTCTTAGCAAGCATTCTGCACACGTGCGGTCACACACTTTAGTTTCGTTGAGACTGCTGTTGAGAAAACACCTACAAAATTCATTTTAAAATATGGCAGTACTGGAAATATGGCAATATGTCTAAGAACAATTTCCTTGACTGCTTTACCTTCAGCTTATGAAATATAAGAGGAGGATTCAAAGTTTCTGTCTCAGATCACCTTCATCTCCTATACAAATATAGGTTAGATGAGCCTGTCCATGTGAGATATCCTTTGGAAGATTCGCTGATGCTTTTTCTCCTGCCAAACTTTTACCCCATCCAGAAATACCTTACTAACATTTAACAGACATTTACATGAGACACTACACTGCTTTTTGGGCCATATTTCTTTAATCTGCCCAATATAATCTGCTATCATGGACATCTGGTGGCCAAAAATACTTGATTCTGATCCTTGAAGGTTACAGTAATTCTATTTAGTCAGAAGATGCCACTTGTCAACATATTAATGTGTCTTATAGTTTTTTATGAAATCTATGTTTCAGGTTTGGTTTCTTCCCAACGAGCGAGGACTTTAACAAAAGATTGCATGACGATGATGATGATGATGATAATGATTTATATATCACATTTATTTAGCCACCCATCTCATACAAAGCGACTCTGAGCGGTGTACAACAATTAAACTATTATTATTATTATTATTATTATTATTATTATTATTATTATTATTATTTTGCCTGCAACTTTTACACACATATATATACATACACACAAACATATACATACATACACACACACACAGAAACACAGAAACACCTCTCTCTCTCTCACACACACACACACACACACACATACATAAAATTAGAGCCAAAGTAAATGTTCCACCCTATTTCATATCTTCCCCCCCCCCCATATCAGACGTTTGCTGTTTTCTCTTGTAAATTGCAACCACAAAGTTGCCCTTCAAGACTAAGATCATTATAGGAAGGAGCAATGTTATATTGCAGCATAAAATACTTTCTCCAAGTTGTTTTTCTCTGTGAAAGGAAAAAGCAGAAGGAAGAGTAAATGGCAGAATGACCAGAATAAGGAACAGTCTGCCATTATTCAGAGTCAAGTAAAACAGGGTAAAGCTAAATATTCAATTAAGGATGCCATAAAGTAGAATGACTCTAAGTAGAACTTGAGATTCAATTATACAAAATACTGGTACCCTGTGCCCATGACACGTTTAAATCTGCATGGAAATTGAGTTTGTTTACAAATCTTACTCCGATTATTGTTCCATGAAAAAAAAGAAAAAAGCGTTTTAGCTAATGAAATGCATAACCTATGTATTTCAGAGCAGGTGTAACCATTTATGATCATTACGGCATTCAAATTATAACCTAATAACTATAATTTCTTTCTTTTAAAAAACAGATGAGGCAGCATCTACAGTTCCAAGCAGCTCAGCAGATGGAGGAGAGAACCTGGGCAAGGAAAAAGGTACAGATCACGAAACTGACTAACAAAAACCAAATCCTCAAAGGGGATTTTAAAAAGCAATATTTTCTGTTAAGCCTACGAAAACCCACACTCGAGCTTTAAAGGCCAGATGTCAGATAAATACTTCTGGGATGTCTTTTAGAAAAGCCTTTTTAATGAACCACTTGGCATCGTAGTTGTGCCAGTGGGGATCGATGCCATGCATTTTCAACTGCAGCCACTATAGATTTCCCATAAAAATATCTTGTGGGTCATAGAGAACTCTAAGGCACATATCTGTGGGAATGTTCACATCCATAAATGTAGGTTTGCTTCCATGACAGCAGCATTTGGTTCAATCTGCTGCAGCGTGGCCCAAAAGGAAATAAACAAAATGGACTGTCCAAGGCAGAGGTGAAGGAAGGTCCTCTTTATTTATGATAGACTGTGCTGGGCACTCTGGTCTTTTTTTTAAACATGGCTTGTAGTCTTGATTCCTGGTGATTACATGGACACGTCCCTGCAGTTTTCTAGGCCAGATTTTCAGAAGTGGTTTAGTCTGTGATTAATCCTTAAAAATCAAGGAGAAAGGGGAGCAAATGACAGCAAGTTGAGAAAACAGCTACCTAATTTGATCTTTCCAGCTGAGTTTTACCCTCTTGGGTTGTTTGTCTTTCAGCAAGGGATGAAACACAGAATCGTACTGTTCTTGCATGGCATCACTGCATTAATTGCTAACACTTCCTTTTAATTCTTCTGGATCCATCAGTGATGAGCATGGAACATAATTTTAAAAATTGTAGCTGTGAATAATTCAAAGCAGGGTCTTTCTGTGTCAGCATAAATCATTCAAGCAAGAGCAGTGGAAAATTAATGCATGATGTGATGTGATGTGATGTATTTATTTATTACATTTATATAGCTGCCCATCTACCCAAGAAACTCTGGGTGGTGAACAGAAATAAAACTTAACCAAATAATACAAATACAGTTCAGAAGAAACTGGGTCAAGTTCCCTAAAAATTATCTTACTGACATATAAAACAAAACCACACCCATACCAGAGCTCCACCAACATCCCTGGCCCCAGTGCTTGGGGGAAGAGCCAGATTTTGCAACCTTCTGAAAGACCAATAGGGTTGGGGCTATCCATATCTTAGGGGTAGGCTGTTTTACAAGACAGGCACCATGATAGATGTAGAGAGTAAGGAAGGTGACCTTGACAGAGATAGACCAGATCCATTACCAAAGCAAAAAGTGGAAGAGCATGGCTTAAATCCAAAACAAGAAGGCATGCACAAAAGACTCAGGTAGACACCTCTCTAATTCACATGAGTATAAAGGGGTAGGGTGGGGGAATAAAGCACAGTCTTGCAAGATTCTATTGCTATAGCCAGTATTAATAAACATAGTTTTAACCTTCATGTAGAACTGATTTCTTGGCTTGGTCTACATAGTAGGGCTGGCAGCATGCTTCCTGGGGCCCATCAGATGACACTACTTTACCAAGGGGATTCAGAGCATGCCCACTCTGTGGGAAAGAAAGGAACCATCAGGGATAGGCAGTTCCACAGGTAATCTGGTCCCATGACATGCAGGGCTTTAAAGATGAAAACCAACACCTTGAATTGCACCTGCAGGCTTACTGGGAGCCAGTGCAGCTCATGTAACATAAGTATTGCATGGGCGTATCATGGCATTCTGTACATGCTGTTGTGTTTTGGAGTAGTTGAAGTGTCTGAATGCTCTTCAAAGGTAGCATGTTGCAGTAGTCCAACTGAAAGATACTAAGGCAGGGGTGACTGTGAGTAGTGCTTCTCAATTTAGGAATGGGCACAACTAGTACACAAGATGTAACTATGCAAAGGTCTTCCTAGCCATGGCTACCACCTGTCCAAGCAGGAGCTGTGAGTCCAAGAGAACCCCCAGACTGCTTACCAATTCTTCTATGGGGAGTGTGAGTTCCATCCAGAATTAAATGATATCAAATCACTAGGTGCAAAGGACCCTAAAACCCATAGCCATTCAGTCTTGTCAGGGTTGAGCCAAAGCCAATTCTTTCCCATCTTGATCCATTCAATCTGCATGCACTGAGAAAGCACCTAAATAGCATCACTTAGATAGCGCAGGGCAGACATGTATAACTGAGTATTATCAGCATACTATTGACAGTTAATCCTGTGCTGACAGATAACCTCACCTAGTGGCTTCTTGTAGATGCTAAATAGAAGTGGGGAGAGAGTTGAGCCCTGTGGCATCCCACAAAACAGAGGCCTTGAGCTGGATCTTTCCTCTCCACCAACACCACCTGGAACCAACCTTGGAGGAAGGAGGAGAACTGTGCCCCCCACTCCCAGCCCTCTCAGATGGTCCAGAAGGATACCACGATCAGTGATCACCTTCTTCTTCTACATCAGCCTTTCTCAAGTTTGTTTGTTTGTTTACCCAAAGGAACCCTTGAAATACTCTTCAGTCTTGGGGGACCCCTGCATAAAAATTATTACATCTACCCTAGCAGAAAGTTGAAAAAACAATGTTTATTTGTTTTTTCAATCATGATTTCTCACAGAACCGTAGCAATCTCAGATGAGAAAGGTAGTATCTAGGTAGTATCACATTATTTCTTGTTGTGGGGGTGGGGGCAATAGCCACCCACCAGGGCAAAGGTACTTTGTCATGATGTTTCTGTAATTATGGGTTCTTTAGCACCCAGATTTATAATCTTGCCCCCCCCCCCAAGATACCAGGGTGATTGATCATGAGATTGACGTTTGTGCATTCATATCACTAAAGGCACGTGTGTGGGCACAGGTACTTCCTGCTCCCCAAGCTGCATGCAATAAATCTATTGATGGGAATGGGAAGCTAGTTATGTGATCAGGGAGAGCAAAGGGTTAATTACATTGATAGCAAGAACAGAAAGGCTATTTACATTGAATAGGTGAGGCTGCAGGCTCCTTATCTGCTTTTTGAAGACTTCCTTGGAAGAAGCATCAGAAAGAGACTACCTTGATTAATAAGGCACTGGTCAGCCCCGCAGAATAATTTTTACAACATTTCTCTATCTGCTTACTTTGACCCCTCTAACTTTGGGATACAGATTAAGCAATTTCACTGGGGTGGGGGAACCCCTAGATGGTATTTCTCCAACTGGAACAGACTTTCCAGTTTGTAGAAATACAGAGAGATGCCTCATTGTTTTCTTCCATTCCAAGGGAAAATGCTGACAAGTTAGAATGGTGGGAATAATAATTAAAGTTCCCCTGCACTTCAGCAGTTTTGTTTATGGTTTCTTTCTATCCTTGACACTGATAGGCTGCCCAATAAGTAAATTACCACAGTATGATACATGGATGTCCATAGGAGAGTCAAAGTCTGGAAGATGGAGAGTGCAGTTTTGCAATCAAAGGCTTGTATCTTTTGTATGTGCATGTGATGGCATTATATGTACAACACGGGCGTGCCTTCAGTCACAGCAACACAGTTTTTCACCCATATACACAGAGATGCTGCTGGTGTATTAGGACAAAAATGTTACTTTGGATAGGATGCAACTTAATTCCCAATCTAGGTTTAGAATTCTTCAAAAAGCAGCAAGTCAAAACGGGGGACATCACTCTTTCCCTATTTCTATATTTTCATTTATGCCACCAGTGAAACAAAGAAGAAAGTAATAAAGGGTTGGGGGAAAAAAGTATAGTATATACTTTTGCCATTTCTGAGTTGCTGCTATTCTTGCTATGACTTTACACCTGATCTTGCTTCTTAACTGTTAGGTGGAAATTGAACAGGGGCATTTCATGTCAAGGTAAACATTTAAATAAAGTATGTTCGTAAATAAGGTAACATTCAGTCAGACTATTTCCCGTCTCCCCGGCCAGTATATTTCTTCCAGCAGAAGTATAATATCTTGCAGCCTCTGCAGCTTGTTCGGTTTCTTTGTCCTACACTCGAGACTAGTTTTCTAATTTTCAGATCTACCATCTGGTCTTGCTTTACTTGGCCTGTCTTTTCATAGGAAAGTCCCAATTGCTCTGTAATTTCTCCCAGTCCACTCAGATTCATCTCCAGCAAAAACTGGCTCAAGTCAAGCACTTTCTTTGACCCAAGGTTAACCCAAAGCTAACCGTGAATGAATGAATGCAGCTGTGCTAGTCCATTATGAAAAGAACACACACACACACACACACAGTCGTAACGTTTTAGGGCTAACTAAAATGTTAAGAGAAGAAAAGCACTTATTTAAGATTAATTTAAGCTTTGGTGATCACTGATAAATAATGTCATATAAAGATTTACCAATTAAAATGAGTCACTCCCAACCGCTAATATTTCAGTGTTTTCAGATTATTACACAATTTATGATTGAATATTCTCATGTATGTACAATTCTACACACCAGTTTTTGAAAAAACCTTTCATGCTGTCAGTGGATCATAATAAAAACCTCTATCTGTTTCTTTAAAGTGAGATACAGATTTAAAGGAGAAAATGAAAAAGAATAATGGCCTTGCATATTTAAAAATATCCCAATCAAACTGATTAATGATGGTTTAAAATAAAATGTCATCTTTCTCACTCAATGGAAAGTAATGCATGCAAATTAAACCATATTTATTTCTATGTTTTAATACACATTATATAACCATTTTCTAGATAGATTCACTAGAGTTGTGCAGTGTTCTAGATCCAAAAATAAAAAGGGGTTTCAAAGCATGCAGGGGCAAACACGTAGCACCTGTCTGCAGTTCTTCAACCAAACACAACTTTACCAGGATGGTGTGGCAGAGTCCAGTTCCTGCTGAAATTACTAGCACTTATTTGATGCATAAAAAGGATTTTATATAAAAACAGTGTGAGCAATGTCACATACAGTACATGAAAGTTTATTGAGGACAGCCATCCTCAATCTGCTATTCTCGAAATATGTTAAGGACTACAACATAATCGCTAAAAATTCAGGGAGTTGTGACCCCAACTTGCATGACTAGGGATGGCTGATACAGGTGCTTTCCAGATTTAAAACTGACACTTATTATTACTGTCCAGAGCTCTTTTAAATATATTACCTTGAGGAGAAAACTTTTGTATCACATTAGCAGTCACCTTCGTTATCAGTTTCTCCATGTCCTGATTTAACTATACAGGGGGAAAAAAATAGTATCTGTCACATTATGTACCTCTTCTGCATAATATACTAATTTTAATTCATTACAACTTAATAAAAGTAATTGTGCATTTGAAGGTCAACTAAATTAAATCATATGTTAATTAATCTTAAAATTAAAGTACCGATTATTATATTTCCAGGTGTTCATGAAGCTTAGATTCCTATGGGAAAACTGTATAAAAAATATTTCTGATTTCCTATATACTGAGTTGAAATTAAGAAGGTATTAGGGAAAATATGTTTTATTTAAACCCTGTGTCTATCTCAACTAGTATTTAATTGTGTAATTTCAGAGAGCTGCACAGTTTTGTAAGGTGCACAGTCTAGATGTGAATAGTTTCTAAAATTCTTGACTCATTCAGTTTTTGGGATATTGGAAAGCTTTAGGAGAAATCATTCAAATAAAGTACACAAACAAAAAACAAAAAATCTTGAAAGCTTACGGGTAGATAAGTATATTTCAAAGGAAAACATGGAAGATGCAATGTCTGTATTCAGCAGTGGCCAATATTCTTTCTCTGGATGTTGAAGTTTTTCAAGTAACTGTATGTGAAGTGCTCAGTATTGAGAAGCACATATTGAAGGATGGAAGAAGTGCTGATTTTGAATACTTGCCTGGGTTTCTGATAAGTGAAGAAGGTGGGAAGAATGTATGTAATCCAAATGAAATATGAATAAGCCTTCTTAGATGAAGCTCCCTGTCCTGGTTAGTCGCTAAAGGATTCAGTGCAGGGAACTATACCACTTAACCCAGCTAAGGGTTTTCACGAGCAGTAGGCTTCCATGTCTCCAAGAAAAGGGCTTGTATGTCTGTAGCTTCAAGAGTTTTGTCCAAAGATGCTCACTCCTCTAAGACAGCATAATGAGTTCCAGAACTCGAGAGAGATTTTCAGAGTTCTTGTTTTTTGTCTTTGGGAATCTGTTGCCAAGATTGCAGTAGGCAAACTAAGTAAGCACAGGATAATACCCCCACTGGAACAACTGCTGCACAACTAAGCACTCAAAACATGTAAGAAGAAGGATTCATTCTAAAAATGAACTTGAGTCATTGCATTTTGTTTTTGTACTTCTGGTCTGGTAAGTCAGGAGAGGATATCGAATTGTATTTCCTTTACAACTTCAAGTCTTGCCAAAGAAAACACACTAACTAGCCTGAAGCTCGTGTGCATCTATTAGGTAACCCTTCCAAATTCCCTATCCTGAGAGGAGAAAAGGAAGAAAACTTGGTGACTGCTGTCTCTTCTGTATTCAAACAGAGAAGTTGCCAGGCTGATGAGGTGGGTAGATGATGACAGCAAAACTATCTGCAGGGTTATGACATATTTGAGAGACTCAGGAAACTCACTATATGATGCTTTATAAAACAGGGGCAGCTGAGACTAAAATGAAGCAGAAGTTGCAACCTGTAAAATTCTAATGGAAAAAGAGGAAGAAGGAAGACCCCTCTGGTCTGCCTTGTTCTTCTCGCCACCAGAACTTAGTGCAAAGATTTCTTGAATGCTTAGTTTTCCATGTGATTGGCTGCCAGGATAAAGAGAGAAGTTCCTTCCTTCCTTTTTAATCTCCCCTTTCATCAAAAAAAAGTCTGCCTTTGCTCTGATGCACCTCACTACTAAGTTTTGTGATGCCTCTATTGATTGTTCTCCCCACCTCCCACCTCATGCACTGCGTATTATGACCAGTATTTGCCCAATGAAGACAAGATTGCACTTTTGGCTCTCCTAGGATCTAACCATTTGTTCAGAATATGGCACTAATGTTTTTGTTTGTTTTTTAGAGCATATTTATCATTCTGATCTATCATTTTTAATGTCTTGATCAAAAGTTCATTGCTGAATCAAAATTTCTAGTTGTTGCTTTCCAAATTATATATAATAAGCAAGATAATGTCATACGTTATTCTTCTATATTTTGTCATTTCCTTGCACTCTACCATTTTCTGATGACTCATTTGTCCTATTTTCTTTCATGTTTCCATTAGGAATACAGTGATTTTTTTAGACCCTGGTAGAGAAGCTATTTAAAACCCATTCCATAGATAATGGAAAACTGCCACTTATTAAATATTAGAGTAACTAATGTGACAACTCCCATTTATCTTTCATAGCGTTCTCAAGATTTGTTTCTTTGCTTGTGTATTTATTTAAAATGTGTTTTCTTTTGAAACTAGCTATTTTACTACAGCAATGTTGTGGACAAGCACAAAACATAAAATGTTAAGATACTGTTAAGAGCTGCCTCTTCATGTAAATCATGTTTTCTACAATTGACTGTGAAGGATTCACAAGGCCAATTTCTTTGCTGATGACCAATTGTCACATGCAGTGTATGTGTGCATGTGTATTCTTTACTACCCATTGAAAAGCATTAGTTATATCTGGCTAAAGTGCTACCAGATAATACCTGTAACATTTTATTTTCAGAAAGGGACAAATGTAAGATCACTTCTGACAGAACTTTCCTGTGATCCCATTGTCCAAGACTTATCAGTAAAATGTTACTTTAGGAGCCACCATATATACTAGAAACCAAAATTAATGAGTTCTTTTCATATTATGGAATTTCCTTCCCAGAAAAATTAATCAGGCTCACCCAATATTTAAGGGATCTGCACAGGTATTTTATCCTGCAAAGCTTGCTGAGAATTAAGATTCCTTCTTGTTTCGATTCATGAGATGGAATACTGCTGTGTATTTGTTTTAAGAATTGTTTTATGACCTTTTTATCAAATTACCACTGAGATGGACCACTGAGGGCCATTTGCACCTCCCAAGTCCCCTTTCTGTGCCTCTTAAAGACTACCCTGACCAGAATTACCATAATGGTAATACATTTCCTGTGTAAATGCTAAAATAGGCTTAAGACCTTTTTAAATAATAGAACAACCCCAGGAACTCCCCCTAAGCCCACAAACTAAATAAAGGCTATTGGACCTGCCCACAGCAGTAATACTCAGATTTACTTTCCCTCTTCAACCTGCCCTCTGAAGCCTCCATCTCCCACCCCCTCTCCCAAACATCAGGTAGGTCCTTATGCCTTCAAAATGTTGCTTATTTCTGTTTTATTATACACCCCACTGAGCGCTTTAGAAATTTAAATACAAATTAGGGAAATAATCCTTCAGACAAAAGAAAAGCTGGCCTAGAAAACTGAACAATGAATGATTCATTCCCACCTTGCAGGTGGTGTTATATCAGTTCTATGCTGTCAAGGCAAGAATACCTTAATTATCTTTCTCTCCTAGAAAAGAAGATTGCTTTAGCATTTGCAGGTATTATAATAATGCCTTTCTTTTCCACATCTTTCCCCTTCTTTCAAACTGGAATAATGTTTATTTCCTCTTGCAATTTTGTAATATGGAGAACGGTTTTCCTTTCTCCGCTCATCATCCTTTTCCGCGTGAAGTGGGATCTGTATCCAATTTTACAGATGGGAATCTCCTCTCTTGGATTCTACTGAGTCCAAGTCTGGTATGTAGATAAAGGATCCTGAAAAGGGAGAGCATGAGCTTTGCAGCTGCCTCATTAGTTAGCATCTGGATTCATTGCGGGGCCCACACAAATCTTAGGGTAACAGTTGAGAGGTGGCCTATTTCTATTTAAATTATTATTTTTCAACGATGATACAGAGCATCCTATACAAGTGGTATATGCAAAGCTTTGCTCTTTTTGGCTGTCCTGTTGTAGATGCTTCTAAACGTTTTTGCCAAAGCAGCCACCTGTATCTCAGATCATCCAGAACAGGAAGGACCAGCAAGGCACCCTCAAACGCCTTACACTGTTTGCATCAATGAATATCTAAAGTGCCTATAAATCCATATAAACTGGAGTTCATCTCAATCTAATCTATTATCACAGTGGCTTGACATGAAATCTTGAAAGATATACAGTGGGGCAAACAAGTATTTAGTCAGCCACCAATTGTGCAAGTTCTCCCACTTAAAAAGATGAGAGAGGCCCGTAATTTTCATCATAGGTATACCTCAACTATGAGAGACAAATGGGGAAAAAAATCCAGAAAATCACATTGTCTGATTTTTAAAGAATTTATTTGCAAATCATGGTGGAAAATAAGTATTTGGTCAATATCAAAAGTTCATCTCAATACTTTGTTATATATCCTTTGTTGGCAATGACAGAGGTCAAACGTTTTCTGTAAGTCTTCACAAGGTTTTCACACACTGTTGCTGGTATTTTGGCCCATTCCTCCATGCAGATCTCCCCTAGAGCAGTGATGTTTTGGGGCTGTCACTGGGCAACACAGACTTTCAACTCCCTCCAAAGGTTTTCCATGGGGTTGAGATCTGGAGACTGGCTAGGCCACTCCAGGA
The DNA here is from genome assembly GCF_059951505.1 of Python bivittatus. Classification (NCBI taxonomy): domain Eukaryota; kingdom Metazoa; phylum Chordata; class Lepidosauria; order Squamata; family Pythonidae; genus Python; species Python bivittatus. Next base: position 11,215,703 of record NW_028277030.1, on the reverse strand, counting down.
CCTTGAAATGCTTCTTACGAAGCCACTCCTTCGTTGCCCGGGTGGTGTGTTTGGGATCATTGTCATGCTGAAAGACCCAGCCACGTTTCATCTTCAATGCCCTTGCTGATGGAAGGAGGTGTTCACTCAAAATCTCACAATACATGGCCCCATTCATTCTTTCCTTTACACGGATCAGTCGTCCTGGTCCCTTTGCAGAAAAACAGCCCCAAAGCATGATGTTTCCACCCCCATGCTTCACAGTAGGTATGGTGTTCTTTGGATGCAACTCAGCATTCTCTCTCTTCCAAACACGACGAGTTGAGTTTAGACCAAAGCATTCTACTTTGGATTCATCTGACCATATGACATTCTCCCAATCCTCTTCCGGATCATCCAAATGCTCTCTAGCAAACTTCAGATGGGCCCAGACATGTACTGGCTTAAGCAGGGGGACACATCTGGCACTGCAGGATTTGAGTCCCTGGCAGCATAGTGTGTTACTGATGGTAGCCTTTGTTACTTTGGTCCCAGCTCTCTGCAGGTCATTCACTAGGTCCCCCCATGTGGTTCTGGGATTTTTGCTCACCATTCTTGTGATCATTTTGACCCCACGGGGTGAGATCTTGCATGGAGCCCCAGATCAAGGGAGATTATCAGTGGTCTTGTATGGCTTCCATGTTCTAATTATTGCTCCCACAGTTGATTTCTTCCCACCAAGCTGCTTGCCTATTGCAGATTCAGTCTTCCCAGCCTGGTGCAGGTCTACAATTTTGTTTCTGGTGTCCTTCAACAGCTCTTTGGCCTTGGCCATAGTGGAGTTTGGAGTGTGACTGTTTGAGGTTGTGGACAGGTGTCTTTTATACTGATAACAAGGTCAAACAGGTGCCATTACTACAGGTAACGAGTGGAGGACAGAGGAGCCTCTTAAAGAAGTAGTTACAGGTCTGTGAGAGCCAGACATCTTGCTTGTTTGTAGGTGACCAAATACTTATTTTCCACCATGATTTGCAAATAAATTCTTTAAAAATCAGACAATGTGATTTTCTGGATTTTTTTCCTCATTTTGTCTCTCATAGTTGAGGTATACCTATGATGAAAATTACAGGCCTCTCTCATCTTTTTAAGTGGGAGAACTTGCACAATTGGTGGCTGACTAAATACTTGTTTGCCCCACTGTAAAAGCATTTTGGAGTCAAAACTCGAGAATTTCATCCTAGATTTTATAGTCCTTCATTTTGTAATACATTTTTTCTCAGTTTATGAAGCAGAAGAATACTGTAATCACACATCAGCTTCTGTGCACAACATTACCTATGATTTGGGATGCCTGGTTGATTTCTTTCCCTGCAGAATTATTGCAGTCATTTTTCACAAGGTACTTAAAATAAAATGCAATTAATCTGTCTTGTTCATAAGGACCAACTTCCCCCATTTGAAATCCAGGTATTTTAGTCATGCTCTGTGCAAGGGGTCTGTGACCCATTAGAAATGTATAAAGAAAATATGCAAGACTTAGCTGGAGAAATGAATATAACCCCACTTAACTTGCAGCCTTGCATATCCCTTATTTTCAAAGCTTTACTCGTGTTTATTTTTCAATAAAGTTGACTTTCCTAGTCTAGAATGAAAGGAAAAATTTATACTGAGGAGAAAGAAGTGAAGATAGTGGTGGTCATAACCGCTTCTGCAAAACTTTTAACTATTTATGGCTTCAGTTAAAAGTAACAAAGATAAAGCCATTTGGGAAGCTATTAGGTATGCTTTTTATAGTCCGAACTCTGAATTAACTGGATGAACTGTCATATTCAAACATGGTCAGAACAGCTTTTTAAGGTTGCCTTGTATTAAAGTTCTCCATCTTCTAACCATTGATCTCTTCCCTTTTTGATAGACAGGATACATTTCATCCTCATGTGTTTGATTAATATAGCTGTGATCACGTTTAATGCCTCCTAGATGGGAGCAATAACAATGATTCTGTCCTCTGTCTATAAATGAACAAATGGAGAACAATTATCATATAATTCTGCTATGAGATGGAGAAGTGAGGGACTAGGTTGGTAACATGCCTTACATTTATCTGACTGATGAAGGGTATTGCATTCTACTGAGAAGTATTTTGTTCTCCACTGGTGGTTGTTCCTTGTGACATCTAAGCACGTATTTCAATTGTATGTAGAATATCAGAATAACATTGGGAAGAACCAGGTTTTAATTCATTGAGTGACCTTGGAATCATCCTGCTTTTTCACACTAAAATGCCTCCCAGATATTATTCTTCTCATAATAAATGAGCATGGGAGAGAAGAGAAGAGAGAGAGAAAGATAGAATCCATATAACTTGCCTAGTTTTTCAGCGTTCAAGAAAGTGTATATAACAGTCAAAATCAGTTTTACTACAGTATGACCTTTTGTTCCTCCTTGGTGCAGTGAAAAATAGTTAATATGTTTTTAACATATTTTAACAACAAATATTTTTTTCAAGAGTCAGAATAGAAAAATATGCTGTAAACATATTTCCGTTTGCGAATACTTTATACCTTAGCATTATTGAAGCAGTAAGGTTTTTTTTTCAATAATTTCATTAAAGATTATATAGAACAAATAAAACACATTTAAAAAGTTAATACAAAATTACAATTTAAAAAAAAGTGCAGAGAAAAGAAACCCCTCCCAAAGAAGAAACTTCCCTCTTCATCCCTAGCAAGTATATACAACTTTAACAACTCATCACTGTCTCTTAAATACTACCAAGTACATCTTCATTCTATACTTCACCCCATTTTCTACAGACCTATTTCTAAATCCTCAGCGCTCCTTATTAATCAACAAAAGAGGTAAAGATTAATAAAAATAACTAACAACTTAAACATTTAATCCCCCTTTCCATTCACTTATATTTTTAAAACTTTTCTATATGGGGTATGTGTGTGTGTGTACACATGTATATGTGTCTGTGTTTGGCCCTTTGAAATACATAGAAGACCTAATTGAACAAAAACTTTTTTGATTTTTTTTTCCTATTATATATTTAGCTTTTTTTTACACTTGTCTCACATTTTCCAGCAACTGGATTTTCTTTATGAATATGGGCTTGCTACCTTCCTTTATTTTATGCCTGTTAATCTTAAAAGTAAATCTATCCTTAGGCTTGAATATTTGATTTAATATTTGCATTTGAGGAGGAGAGTCTTCAGTATAGACTTGACCTTAACGATTTTGAAAGTCAGAATCTGCATATCAATGTAATACCTGTCTTGGCAGTTTAAATAACATAGCCTTGATTCTCTGAGGTTACTTTCTTGAAGACATGATACATATAAAATAAAATAAAATGGAAAATCCTCACATCTTTATGCAGTCTGTAATTTTATGTCATTTTACTAACATCTGATTTGCAGTGCAATTTTAACTTCTCTAATGCAATTATATTTTATTACAAAGTTCTGCTCCAAATTAATGATGGACAATATTCTCCCCTCCCCAAATTAAAGTAACCCTCCAAAATGAAAGAAAAAGGTATACTTTAAATATGTCTTTGGAGGTTTTTGTACATCATTTTATTGACTACTTATTTACTGGGTCTCTCTCTCTCTCTCTCAGCCTTCCCTGTGGCTTGGCTTGGCTTGCTTGAACAGTCTGAAGTTATTTGCTCTGCAGGCCCCTTTCTGCTGTACACCTGTTCCCTGTTTGTAGCACACTGCTAATCAGGATTGTTTAAATTGCCTGGCTTTTTCTGCTTCTATGGTTTAATTCAAAAGTCTCTCTCTCTCTCTTATTTTGATAGTATTGGCAGAAAGCATTTTACATTTAAAATAAGATTAATCATATTCAGTGGATTAGTTTGAGAAGCCTAAGTACAAATGATTTGAAAAATATGTATACTACAGTTCTGTTTCAGATTTTGACTTTGTAAACGCAGTGCAATTTCCTTTAAAGAAGCTGTGTAGGTAATTAAATATTTGCCTTGGGGAATTATTTACAATTAATTAAAATCACAAACTTTTGATGCATCCCTGCTTTACAGATTATTAAACTTTGATCAGATGTTAACTACCCAGGTTCCCCATACATCCCACAAAGATAGTATTTGCCAGCCTTAGGAAGCTGTTACTTTCATGCTATCCTTTGGTTCATTGCTTACTGCTAGATAAAATTTAATAAACATACATTTATGGAAATTGTACTCCAAGTTTTAGTATGGATACAGCCAAGCTGGAGTTAAAATAGCATTAAGGCTGATGTCTCAAATGCTTTGAAGAAACAGCACCTTTTATTGCATAAATTGCATACCACTACAACAGCTACCATAGTTCTTAAGCCTTGTTATTTAATAAATGATACACATTACAGATAGGCAACTTGGTCTTCTCCAAGTATTTTAGATTTCAGCTACATCCATTTCTAGTTTGGTTGACTGGAATTGAAGTCCAAGGTATCTCTAAGTCTCTGTGCTAGGAAAAAGCATAACCATGAGATATTTGGAGATGGATAAGTTTCTATAGGAGGAAAATCAACACAAGATTCTCATTTTCTGTGAGACCCCCATCTTCATCGCAGTGTGTAGCTTCTCTTAAAGGTGAGTATTAGTATCTGCAGTACAGGGGTTTAGCATTTTTTGGAAAGCAGGACAAGAAAGCTGAGAGGATCCAGATTTTGTTCCTTCACTCCCACCTTGACCTGCCAAGCATGGTTGAAGTTCTGTTAAGGGTTTTGAATGTTGATTTGATCAAGCAAGGACTGGTACACATTCAGCTCCAGATGCTGAAGTTGAAGAAGATTGCTCTGCACAACATTTCTTTGCATACCCAGGCCATCATTCCTGGATTGTAAAATTTTATTTGTGAAGTTTATTCAGTGGTTTATTTATGGAGAGTAGAGGCCAGGCCTCCTTTTCAAAGCTGCCTGTTTCTACAAAAGATATGATTTTTTCCATGTGGTGGAAGAAAAGGTAAATTGTAGGATAAGCATGGGATAGAGGCATTCTCCCTCCTTCTAATGACATGTCAGAAGTCTTTACCTGCCATTCCTGAAATGAATTCCAAGGGAGGAAAAGTTGAGCAGTGTGGTTTCCTCCTCCAAGGAGACCACCTGAATGCTGACAAGACCACCCAGGTCATGAAGCTGAATTATTTTTGTCCACAGTGAACTGTTCCAAATTACAAGGGTGGGTGGGTTACTTTTTATTTTCCATATAAAACTCAGTTCATTTGATTATTTGGGAGTTATTTGTGAAACCATCAGGACTATACCATCTCTGCCTTGGTAATCCTAGCATTAAGAACCATTTTTGCTCTGTGCTTATCCTTATTCTGAGTTCTCTACATTGTCACAATGAGATATTTCAGAATTTTGGGAGAATGGATATGAATGTGATAAACTCTATTATAACAAAATAGATGAAAAAGTACATAGTTTTACATGTGTTTACAACTTTGTGGTTTCAATATTTTATATTCCTAAAAATACAGAAATTGTATTCATTGCAATTTAACGTAATATAATATCTATCAATCAATCATTTTGGAAATTATCATTTTAAAAACCTTTATACCTATAAGAGGTATAGGTATATACCTATAAAAAGCCTGCTCAGAAAATCTATAGAGAAGCAATGGCATTTATACTTGTTTTATTTTTCTGTTAGAATTCCAAGCTATAAAAGAGCATAATCCAGTGCCTCATGCAACCTGTGAAGAAGATCAAGCTGATGGTATGTCTTCTAAAATCCTTTGCAGAATCATAATAAACAGTTAGATGGGATCACCAGTCCTTTTAATTAATAAAATCAATTTGCTTCTTCACATCTTAAATCAACTTGTTTCTTACGCGGCTAAGGGCAACACCCCAAAACTTCAATATTCAATTTCAGTAGTGTAATCTCTAATTTTGTACACATATTCTGATCAATATCATATTTATTAGAAAGGAAGATGAGTTTTTCTCCCCAAGTGTGATTTAGGAGTAGGGTCATCTTATATGCTTTGAGAATACAGAAAGAGACCAGGACACAGATGAAAAGAAGCGAATGAGTGGGCGGTTGAAAACAAGGGACAGAAATGAAGCCACGCAAAAGAAGGAAAGAAACTGCTGTTGTCATAAGTTCACAGGGAATAGGGAAAGATGCAGTAGTCCTGCCTTCCCTTTGTTATTCTCTGTGAGTAGATCCTCAGGCCATAAAAATATCTCTTTTGGTGGCAGGGAGGGTCTTTACTACAGACACTCCACTTTTAAATATGGATGGGAACAAGATGAGAATGGAGCTAGCATCCTAACTGAACAAGGCTGAAACTCCTGTGCAAAGTGGAGTAAAGGTTACTGAACTCAGTGAGGTTTGCTACAGAGTAAGAATGGGGAGGTTGCCTTGTGCTCGCAGCCCAGCACAAAAGCTTCTGTCAGCCAGCAAACAGGCAGAGCAGTGTTCTATGCACATCTTAGAGAAAGTGTCATGAACTAAATGGTACTTAGTGCACAATAAGGTTGTATGAGCCCAGATAGCTTCTCCTTCCCTCTCCCTCCCTCCCCGAAATACAATCATTTGTACGTGAAATAATATTTCTGTGCAGGTGGGGAGTCAAATGATTCGACAAACAATTAATTTACAGACAATTAATTTTAGCCAATAGTCATTAATTCAATTAACATGGGGTTTTTTTGCCAGCCCTGCCCTTTCTAGAGTGTGGCCTGTGGCCTGCATTTTTTCCTAATTATCCTGAGTCTGGATAAAAAAGAAAAATAAGTAGCACTGGAGGTATCACAGTCCCTCTTTATAATGCTCATTGTGACACACAGACACACACACAGACACACTCATTTATTGGATTGATTTCAGTTCTCAAGTTGTCAGAGTAGGGAACTGGGCAATGTGCAGGAGTTTTCCTTTATGTGAGGAATGTCTTAAATCAGGAACATCTTCCTTTCAGCAAAATAAGGTAGCTTTTCATCTCTAAAAATTTCTTAAATGACAAATGCATAGTATCATACTGATACCATTTTCCACTCTTTAATGCCAATAGGACCTCAAGATGATTCCACAGAAGTTGAAATGAGTACTCAGGCAGACTCTCAGATCTCTTACATGGAAGCTGAAGGTAGTTTTTGTGTGCTGTGCTGTGAATCTGAGCAAGAAAGGGGGGAAATGGTCAAAATGGCCAATCCATTATTTATAAAGTCCACATAGTTTGAAAAATTATGTTTAGTTATCACTAGTATTTAAATATATATGTGAGGAACAAATGTCTTCTTTAGATTGTACTTTGGGATCTTGAACAAGAAATAACAATTCTGTATTCCATAAGATTTCCACTACTAAAATGGTTTGCTGGAAATTTGGATTATTATCCTGTTAGGTTTTACTGAATAGTTCAACCATCTTTTACTATGCACCTATTCTGTTTATTTTGAATTTAGCAGAAGTTTAAATGTTTTCTCCCGGAATGTTTCTCAGCCCAAATAACCAGTGAATTTGGACAGCTTACATGGAAATTGAATCCCCCAACTGGGCAAGCTGTTTACTAACATGTGAGTTCCATAAAGAGTTAAACTCAAGTCCTATACACAGAAAACTGTGTATAGATAGCCATTTCATGAAATCTGGTTTCATGGAATAACTCAAGATGTGAGCGTTCTTTAGTTGGATTCACTAAAGCAACATGCTACTTAGTATGAGTAAGACACCCTTATAACTGTGTGGTGTGCTATTTGGGGAAAATGTTGTAACCTATACTAATGGTACCTCCTGGCCACTGTTCTGTATACTGTCCCCCCCCCCCCCCCGCTTTTCAGAGACTTTGATAACCCAGGAGGAGACAATAAAGGAAGAGAAGCTTCAGGCTCCTGAAGTAGATAAAACTAATCAAGAGAGCAAAGGAGAAGATAAAGGTAGGACAGTGTGTAAATATAAGAAAGCAAACTTGATATGAATTACATGTCTCCTGTTGTTGATAAGCATGTAAGCATGGCTTGTTTCTTCCCTTCCCTTCCCTCCCTCCCTCCCTCCCTCGCTCCCTCCCTCCCTCCCTTCCAGAGAAGCAAAATACAGGACAATTAGGATTTTAAAAAATGTTGTCTCATATTGAATCAAAATATTTAGGGAAGCTAAATAGTATTCTGATTAGAACAGTAGGATATTTGAAAAGCCCTTGGAATTTATTAAGGTGCCAGTTGCCAACGTACACTTAGGGACAAAATATGCACTAAGAGCTACAAGTAGTTTGGCTATTCTGCTCGTTGTAATATGGTAAAGAGCATGATTGCATACCTTTCAGAAGGGCATCTAGAGACTGGGCTCAAGAGATTGGGCTGCTTTATTATTATCGTTTGAAGAATACCAATTATCTAGAAAACAAATCCAAAGATGCATTTTAATTTTATTAATGATTGTAATCCATGAAGTACCCAAAACTACCTTGGACATCCATCTAAAGCAAATTCTGAGGTGGTATTTATCTGCTTATGTTCTCTTCCTGACTCCTTCCCACAGAGCACCAATGACAGTGCCTCTGCCGTGGGAATGTGTGTGAGGATGTCCAACTAGAATATGTACTAAGACACCATGAATTGAATGCAACAATATAGTAACTCTTATTCAGACGACAGATCTCGAACAGCTACTGGGATGGAGGTCGCACAGAGGAAAGAAACTTAATGGGGACTAGGGCATGATAAAGAGTAATGAGGTAAAGAAAACTAGTGGTTGCAACCTACGTGCCAAAGGACTCACTGAAAGAATAATGTTTGCATGAGATAGATTTTGTGGTTTTATTTGTCTAGGACCATAAATAAAATGAAAATGAAAACATGAAGTGATCGAGGATATGTTTTCACTGTAAGGAATTTTTTAAAAAGTTCATTTGAATGTAATACATGTGTCTAGCTTGTGCCCAGAGATCCCTATGCAATTGTTGTTTGTCCTCAAACGCAAATTCCCTAATTGTAAAGCACTTACAGTTAATAATAAGGACTTTCTTTGAAACAGATATTAAATAGTTTAAAATAAAAATTAGCCTGAGAATCCAGGTCAGTGCTAATTATACCTTTGTAAGGACAAACTTATGTTGTTAGCACCATAGACACTGGTTTAATTGCAAACCCATATTTGCAATATTGACGCTTTTCTGCATTGGAAACTTAGGTTAATAGCACTTGCCTTCCTCATTGTGCATATCTAACTTCACAACATTTTCATTTTTTTTTCTTACATTGCAAATCCAAGTTGAGACTAATCACACCTTCTTTATTCTGCATGATATTAATGGTATCAGAGTTGTGTTTCATTACTGACAGTGGTAATAGAATTGATATAATCCTTCCTGCAAATCCAGGTAAATGGTGTTACTCTTTTTTTGCAGAGCTAGCTTAGGGAATGCAAACTCATTCAAGGTGCAAATGCCAAAACCATTATGCTAATTTCCTCTGCACGGAAATTATTTACATTTTATTTTATGCCTCATCAGAAGCAAGGCGAATCAAATGTACTTTCATTATTTGTACCTTTCCTTCTAACACTTTTCGGTCCCTTACAGCTTACATTTAGCACCCAGTGCATGCATTATATTTTACCATCTGCTCTACCTAAGTTTCAGATATGTAGTATTAGGAAAGTTAATGTCCAACCCGCCCCCCACCCCCAAACAAACAGGTTGGTTACTTGGTTGGTTACTTGGTTGGTTGGTTGGTTTTGGCATTTTCCCTTTCTAAAAATAAGAGATTACTCTCAAATGAAAAAGTCATGTTTGGGTCCTCTTTATCTGAAGTATACAGTTTAGGGTTCTATTGCTGAAACATCTCATATTTGGCAGACACAGTTATCTTAACTTCCATCACATAAATGGACAACTGTTTGTATTTACTCTGGTACCTTTGGATCATATTGTAGAATTGTAATCTGGGGATTAGCTACTTACCCCATTCCATCTTGGGTACTGTGACTGGATCACTAGTAAGAGTTTATGACTAAAGAATTAAACAAAAATTAACATTTGAGGCAGTTAATGTACTTTGGAGATTAGATACTTAATTCTGTAACCTCCCTCCCATGGTTCTGCTCAGCCTGTACAATCCAGCAGAGATGACCTGTGCCAGGTCCCTTCTGTTAAGCATTGTTACTTGATGGGACCTAGGAAGCATGCCTTCTCTGTTGCAGCACTGCCCTCTGGAACACCTCTCATCTCAAAATACACCTAGTCCCCACCCTGGCCATGTTAAAAAGAGCCCTGAAAACTTGGCTCTTTCCCCAGCCCTTGGGTTAGAGTGAGTGGCAGGTCCTGTGTGTTTTATTGCTTTTAAATTGTTGTTTTTATTCTAGATATATGGATTTTTAATTGTATTTTAGGTTTGGTTTTACTGTATGCCACCCAGAATTGTTATAGAATTGGGTGGTCTTATACATTTAATAAATAAATAACAATAAATAATGATAAATATGTCAGATTGGCTTGAATTCAGAGCGAATTGAACTCAAGTGGAAAAGATGGTACAATAAGAGGCCATACCCTGGACTATAAAGAGAGAACACAGATAAAAACTCCTTTGACTCAAAAATATCACAAGAATTTGGGGATATGTGTGTGAGAGAGAGAGAAAGAGAGAGAGAGAGAGAGAGAGAGAGAGAGAAAAGCCTTATGTTGAGTTAGGCTATTGTGTTCTATTCCAAGAGGGTTATAAATTCTATTGCTTATAATCCTTTACTTCAAGTTTCTAGAAATTGAAACTTGGTCATTCTGAATGTTCCAAATCATAGACTGAACAGAAGGATCCAATTCAGCTACTACAGTGTAGCTTCCTGGCTTCTTCTCACGCTGAGGGTTGAGGGCCTCTTTCCTGTGTGATGGAAGAATTTAATTGGTCTACCTTGCTTAGTTGGAAATGCCTTTCTGCTTGCATAGCACATCTTTGGATCCAAATAAGAGCTTTGACTCTACACGCAGCATGGAAATGACTCAGCAAAGCTTGAGAGAGGTTATAGGGACAGAGAGCTATTGCCAACAACTATTATTGTATGTTATGCATTTGCTTAAATATGCCTTAGCAAGAGTCCTATGCAAATCACAACCACACCACAGTTAGGTGAAATGAATCCCAGAAAACATGTGAAATTAAAAAATACATCATTGATGTCATTGTTTGTGATGTGGGCTCAGAACAAAATACTGGATTTTGTCTTATGTATCAGAGATTATACAACATTAATTTTCAAAGCTGGGCTTGTCGATGTCACACTGGCTTATATTAGGCACTTCCTTGTCACAGTTGATTCTGCCATCCAGTCTGAGGGGCTTGCTGAGAATCCCCCTTCCCTGGGAAGTACATACAACTCGGGGCAGGTAGCAGCCCTTCTCTGTATCTCATGCTCTGGAATGTGCTTTCCGTGGAGGTGTATACAGCTCTCTCCCTCTGTGGATTCTGCAAGACAGTGAGATCATTCTATCTCCATGGTGCTGTTAAGCCCTGATTAACTGTAGGTGTTCTCTTGCAATGTGCTTTTTTGGGGGGGGGGGGGGTTCTGTTGTACCTTGATTGCTTTATTTATTGTTTATTTTTCATGCATGCATGCTTCGGTGTACGCTTCCCAGAGTCTTATGAGTGAGGCAGTCTGCAAGTATGATAAATAAACAAACATAAATATCAAAGAAGGTTTTAAGGGGAAAATATTAGTCGGGGTGTATATTTGAATTACCAGAACTGCTGCAAAAGTTGCTGTCCAGGAGTCTGTGATATATTAAGGCTAACTCAAATAAGCAATAAGCAAACATTGAGAATCAGCGCAACTTCTCCATTGTCAAGTTGCGAAGAATTAAACCATGTTTGCTTTGCTAAAAGCACTTGGTGTTGTTGGAAAGAAATCTGACCAAGTATGTTTCTGAGTCAGGAATAAAAATGTGCAGGCAGTTGCTTGAAACAGAGGTGAAGTTTTTTTCTGAGAACAAAGCACAGTCAGCTGTCGGGGTGGCCGCAGTGACTCTTTCATTTTAAGCCCTTTATGCGGAGAATCCTTGCCATTGTTACTCAAAAGCTCACAAAAGTGTGCCCTTCAGGAATTCCGAGAAAACACACTTAGCGTGCCTTCTGAGAAGAAGCCCTCTGTAGTTAGGCACCTGCTGAGTTATGGTTTTCTGTTTGTTCAGTATTTGTTGATTGAAATGGTAATCTCCTAGGGGAAAGGATCCCTCCTTATTTGATCAACAAAGAGATCTCCTGCTATACCTCAACTAGGAAGGAATGCTATTAGCTTGGCATCTCTTGCTGCATTTTTATCTATGTATTTGGCCCATTCTAATTATAGTTTCTCACCTTTTGCTTTGATCACGGTGGAAAGACTGCATGGCAGGGAGGAGGATTTCCTTCTCACAATCTCACAGTTTCATAGAGTTACAACAGCAGACATTTGTGGGCCTCTGAGGAAGACATGTCCCCTCTAGCAAATATCTTATTTATTGGTGGAAAAGCACCTCTCACTTATCTCCCTTGGATATTAATCCAAGTAGACAGGATTTGGATTTCCCATTTAACACTCAGAGAACACCTTCTCAGTGAGGTACTGAGGAGGAAGTCAAGGAATAAATATTTTATAATCTGTGTCATTTGTACTGAACCTGCCAGTTTTCATCCAGAGTTGCAACAAACTGCATTTTGATTAGCCAAATCCCTGTATGATTTTTTTAACATTACAGTAAATCTTTCCAGGTGAGCAGTTTGTTCCATTATCTGAGACTTTCAAATGGGGTATAAAATAAAATTAATGTTGGTTGATATTCTAGTGATCATCCTCTGTTTCCCCTCTGCCTCCAGTGGCACAAAACTCTGGAATGTTTGCTGATCAAACCAACCTACCCATTATCATCCTTCCTTCCCTCCAAACTGATCAATTAAAGATTTTCCTTGCCAACCACTCACAGGTCTTTTCCCCAAAGCATCAGAGTGTTTCAAGACCAAAAATCAAAGTCAAACCCACAAACCTCCTTCACACACATACCTTCAAAGAAAATATTTTACTAATGGTATATTCTACTCATCCCTAATTATCTGTTTGTCTACTATGAACACAACATAAGCCCTTGGAAAGTAGTGACATTACTGTGCAAGTATTTGACCACATGAACTATAAACAGAACTGCCTGGTGAGGGGGAAGTATGCTAGATTGAACATTTGAGCACCTGGATTGTAAGCAAAACCTGCAGAACCCTTCCATGTGTTTTAAAGCTGATCTCTGAGTGGGTGAAAGGTGCCTAAATTAATGAACTCCATGAAGGGAAAAAATTATTTGGTGTAGAAACTCAGGCACAGGAAAACCCTGAGCTAGAGGAATGAAAGTCTGATCTTGGTTTGGCAGCTATGTTCAGAGTCTTCTATCTCAAAGTATTCTAACAAATGGCTCCAAAGTTAAGTAAACAAATAGCATCCCCTCCCTTTGTTAGTCTTTTTTGAAAGACTGAATGAAAGGTACTGCAAATTAATTCTTAGGTCTTAAAGAAATATGCATATTAGATCTTTTTCCATTGCTCACTGAAGATTGATTACAATGGAACTTGCTGCAGTTTCCATTTCTTCTTGGTGCCCTACCCACTCACCCCCCCAGCCAAGTACCTGACTGAAAACTTGTATTCATTATTTAGGAATATTTTGTTCTAATGAAGTGTTTTGCTTTGAAAAGTGCCTGCTCTGTTTCTTGATTGATGGAGTAAAAAATACTGCTGTTTCCAATACACAGATGAATAGCAGTAATATTATATTGTAGGTCTGTATTTTATTTCAGACTTAACTAATATTCATAGGCTCATCTACAGAGAGGGAAAGAAAATTTATGCACACTCTTTGAAAGATTTTCTTACTCCAGTCTCCTAAAAATGATTCCCCCCCCCCCAAATATGAATGATTGTGCCATTTTTTTTATTAACCAAAAGGGAAGCCAACAAATCCTAAATAGGGATGGGGATAAGGGAAGAGTCAGAATATCTGGTGCTTTGAAATCTAAACAGCTGATATCAAATGGGGGAGATAGTTTCCCCAAAAGGTCCATTTCTTGGAATTCCCCATCCATTGAAACCAATGGAAAGGAATAGTTATATTATTGGACGTTGTTCATTGATATGCTTAGTATGATATGTACATACATATATATAGAGGCCAGAGCAACAGAGCTGTATGATGTGCTCAAAACAGATTTGTACACTACTCTTTCACTAATTGGGGGAATACTTACTTCTAAACTGATTGATTGATTACGTGCCATCAAGTCGTTGTCGACTCTTAGCGACCACATAGATTTTCTCCATGCTGATTTGTCCCCTAACTGGTCCTTCAGCAATTCCAATGGTGTCCCCACCACCACTGTAATGGAGTCTATCCACTTTGCTGCTGGTCGTCCTCTTCTTTTCTTCCAACTTTCCCAGTATTAGAGCCTTTTCCAGGGAGCTAGGTCTTCACATAATGTTTCTGAAGTAGCATAATTGGAACCTGTTCATTTATGCCTCAAATGAGAACTCTGGGTTGATTTGTTCAATGATCCATCTGTTTGTTTTCTAGGCTGTCCATGGAATTCTCAGGAGTCTTTTCCAACACCGAAGTTCAAAAGCATCAATACTCTTCCTTCTAAATGGGAATGAATTAAAATCTGACAAAACTTATAAATGACAGGGAAAATGCTCAGCAACCTGTCATGTTCAAATGCAGTGGGTGAGAATTAGACAGTCTTTCAAGTTTAAATAGAACACATACATTTATTTTATGAAAAGGTAGAAAGAAGCAAATATAATTTAGAAGAAAAGACATGGGCATATCAGTATATGCATCATGGACACATAGATATGCATAACTCGTCATACAAGGATGGGCAGCCTTTCAGTGACTGAGAAATGTACTTAAGAAAAAGTTGACTAGTGGGCAGGATCATGACAATAATGTCACTAAAATGTCCAGGACCGGGATTTCTGAAGGCTCCACTGGAGAGACAGGATGCCTGTCATATGTTTGCTTGGTACCTTAAGCTTAAAAGAAAGTTTCTACATAGCCCTCCAGAATCATGAGTGGGTATCCATGTAGATTGAATGAATAAGTAAATATATTTTTCTGCCAAAATACAGCAATAAATCACACACAATTTTTAGTGATTTGCCATCAAAGTTCAGTAGTGCAATTTATGAATGATCTGGAGGCTGCAAAAAGAAGTTTAGGATTTGCATGTGATCCAGGAGCTGCTAGTATTCTTTCTGTGCCATAGTGGATTAAGCTACCATATTAATAATTTTTAATTTAAAGAGCAAAGGAAATTGTGCTTGCCCAATAAAGAATGGAAGAAGCTACCAAAATGGTAGGAAATAATAGACTTAGATTACCAGTGCAGGCCAGAAGAAGCTGGATGAAAAAAGATGGGTATGGAGTCAAAATGGATAGAATAGGAGAAAAAAGAGAGGAAACAAAGCCAGAAGTGTTGTCCTTATTATTCTCTGTTGCAAAAGGTGAATACAAAATGGCTTCATTTTTGGGTTAGATATGGAACCTTTAAAAGATACACAGCATACGGCCAAACTTCAGATGCTCAGTTTTTAGTCAGAAAAGAAAATGAGATGAAATATGTTAAGCTTTTATTAGGCACAGTTAAGAATATGTTGTTCTAAAAGAGGCAAGGAAATCACTAATTTTCGCAGCAACTGTGTGGAGAGCAAATAAAGGCAGACTGCTACTTGCTTTAAAAGTAGAATTTAAGATTTTAACTTGCTATTTCTCATGAACTCTAGGTTCACTTTTTGACTAGCACTACTACTGGCCTCAGAGCCAGCAACAAACATGGAGAATGTAATTCCTGCCAGGAGCCTAAAGGGCATAACAAAGTGACTAGTTAAAATAATAAAACCAGGCTGTGGCCTTAATGGGCATGCATTACATTATCAGGAATAAAATGTTCTTTCTAAATATGCAGTGCAAAGGGCTTTAAGCAATGGAGACAAATAGGTGATTCTATGAAAGGAAATTTCTCCATATTAGAATAAAGATGCTAGATAAGAATGACACAGAATAGACTTGGTCAATGTGCAGTTTGGAAAGAGGAGCAAGTGCTGGGGAGATGCAGAACATCATCACTTGTACTATTTGTTTCCCTTGTTTTAGTTTGTTTTCTTTCCCTCCCTCCCTCCCTTCCTTCTTTTTCTTTCTAATAAAATTAACAGTGTGAGTCAAGGAGAAGGCAAGGCACCAAAACATGTTTGAACTCCCACATAACATTAGGTAGTTGCTATCTGATGCAAGCATTTCTATGCAACATCTACACAGATTCTCTTGGTTCCATATTGCAACATTTTTTGTAAGGTGGTTGGAGAATTTATTTTGCTGTCATCATAATGTCACCTTACTATGAATTAGTTTTGAACCCATGAATATAGATCAGGCATAAGGGAACCAAGCAAGAATACACATCCTGATAGCCCGTGTTACAACTTTTTGAACTGAATCATTTATCGATTGTCTTTTCTCTTTCCAACCATGATACCAAACAATTGCCATTATTTTTGTTGTGTGTTATTTCTGTGGTTCCATAAGACACAGTGTTTCTCCATTTTAATTGATGCGATGTTCTTGAAAGTTAAAATAACTTTCAAAAAGAATGAATGGCATGAATGCCACTGATATGGAAATATGTATTTGGTTTCCTGTGCAATTTTTATGTAAATTAACCCAAATCACTTGACAATCCTTGAATTGAAACTTTGTGGCTGGTATTTTGACACTGTACAAATCTTCCATGTGCTTCTTATTCTGATCCAGTTTGTATTGTTTTTGGTGTTTTAGTTTTTATTTCATTTCTGATTTAATGCTCTGCGGATCAGTAGAAATCCATTTTACTGCCTGTGTAAGTGGGTCAATATTCTGCTTCATCAGGCTTTTTAAAGAGTTTTTATAATATCTATAAAAATAAAGCAAGTTTTATTTTGCAACTTTGTCTAACATATGAAGATTGTCTATGCAATTTCACTTAAATGTTACTTGTTGTAAATATCAATTTGGTGAGCAATATGTCTAACACAAATTTCTGTGATGATTTGTTTTGCAAATGTCCCCATGTAAGCTTTTAAGCATAAATTCCTCCGGTGTATGCTTTAAAAAAAAAAAAAGCAACTGCCTTTTTCAGAAATGTATGTTCTTTTCCAGAAAATGATGTGTTGATGTTGATTAAATTACTTTCTCAACCCAACTTGCTCCACAAGGTTGTTTTGGGAAAAATGGGAGGAATGTGTACCTTACCTTGAGCTCCTGGAGGAAAGGCAGGATACAAATCTAACAAATAAATAATAAATAATGGGTGAGAGGCAGGGTATAAATCTACAAACAAATAAAAAATAGTGAATTTATGACTAGAGAAAGAGATATGCTATTATCATACTTCATTAAGTGATACAATGTGTTCTATGGTTGAGTCTGAACTGGCAGATCCCTCAAATCCATTCCTATTGAAATCTTTTACATCCCTACTTTGTTTTTTCTTTCATTATTAATTAAGAAGTTGATTATATTTACAGCTTGGGCTATAATAGACTCTACAGTGGGGAGAAAATATACCAAATATAATTTAATGCTTTTTAAAAAGTCAATTACGATTGTTCTAACACATGGAAGAGAAACTATACAATTTTCATCAGAGACAGTGTCAAAGCAGAATAGCAGGAACCAATTCACAGCTATACATTGCCTAAAAAATACGTATTGACCATCTGTTGAATTGTTAATAAAAAAAAAAAATACAGGATAGGGATATGTCATCTTTTGTATTTTGTTTCCCCAGATGTTACTGTTCTCCCAACGATGGCATTGTTTGCAATAATTATAAGTGACAAGAGTAGGATTTTTGTCCTGCTCAATAAGTTAGTGTAACATTGTATCTATATGACAATTATCTTCCATAGGACAATTTACTGGGTAAGGCTGGTATTTACGAGATGAATTGGTCCTGCCAATTACATTGATTTTGCTGCTGTTTCTAGAAGTCTCAAAAAGGATCAACATCAGTAGCCATCTTTTCTCCTGCACAGTTCCTGTCCAATGCACAGTTTTGCAGAAGAAACCTTTCACTGATATCGGTACATCAGGATGTAGAGAAACCCCTATAATGTCACGTCAGCAAACCTATGTTAGCATTACTATCAGAATCAATGCCACAACACTGCAGCTTCATCACTACAGAAGCAATTATTTATTTCTAGATTGACAAAGGTGCAGTTATTCAATAACACCACCAAGTGAATTGTAGTTTAGTATCCAGTTAGTTGGTAACTTCTTCTTGCTTCTGTGCTTGCTTATAAGCTATAAGCTTATAGAACAAAATAATGCAATACATCTTCCTAGACCATAAAGGATGCTAATTTTTGTTCATTTTTCTCTGTGCCGTTATATACATGTTGGGTTTCATTACATGTAAAGAGGAGATTATCAGGAGCAGTTCTGAATATTGTTTGCATTTCTTAGCCCAGGAGAAATGCCTTTTTGGGGGATATTATGATTGAGAATAAGAACAGTAAAGCAATCTGAAGTTTTTTTCCATTTTGTCACAATCATTTAATGGCAGTTACCTTGATTGTTGTTGTTTAGTCGTTAAGTCGTGTCCGACTCTTCGTGACCCCATGAACCATATCGTGCCAGGCTTTCCTATCTTCACTGCCTCCCTGAGTTTGCTCAGTTTCATGCTCATTGCTTCAGTGATGCTATCTAACCATCTCATCCTCTGCCGTCCTCTTCTCCTTTTGCCTTCAATCTTTCCCAGCATCAGGGTCTTCTCCAAAGAGATCTCTCTTTGCATTAGGTGACCAAAGTATCTGAGCTTGAGCTTCATTATCGATCCTTCCAATGAGCAATCAGGGTTGATTTCCTTTAAGATTGACTGGTTTGACCTCCTAGCAGTCCAGAGGACTCTCAAGAGTCTTCTCCAGCACCACAGTTCAAAGGCATCAATTCTTCGGCGCTCCACCTTCTTTATGGTCCAGCTCTCACAGCCATACATTACTACTGGAAGTTACCTTGATAGCAGACAACAAAAAGAAACACAGAAACAGTAAACATAAAACACTTTATCCATGTCAGAGGAGTAGACACTGTTATGTTTGATTGCTTTCTTCACAGATAAAACACAACCAGTAGCTTTTTGCCCTACTTAATATTGGCCATTCTTAACAGGGAAATGTTTGGGCAATCTGGGATTCCTAATGCAACACAGTTTGAGCTATTTAGTATAAGATAACATTTGTGTCAGCTGTCAGTCAGAGATTTAGTAATTCTTGTAAGACCCTGAATGGAAAGAAGAAACTTAAAATTGGAAATAGTATCCTTAGTATCATGGGCAGCAAACAGAGCTTTTGTCAAAATGACAAAATGTGTGTTATGACATCACTGTGCAAGCTCTGCACCTTAGTGCTTTCATGCAACATCACAGTGCAAGTATAAAAGAGGAGGAATTTGTATTACAATGTTGTACTGCACCTTTCATCATTTGCACCCTCTCTTGCAAATGCCCATGGTTAGTACTGTTGGGTTAGATTTGTTAATATTTTGTACTTGGGCAATGCAGTGTTTGGAGAGTTCTACAGTAGCAATACCATCTTTTTTAAAATGCGAAGTCAGGGAAAAAAATCGTGATTTACTTGTAAAACACATATACATTTCTAAGCGTAGGATAGAGATTGAACAATTCTTGCCTGCTGACTTCAGAATTTAGAAGATATTGTGTACTCAGCCTCAGCAAGTATGGTGAACAGAAAGGGATTTTTCTTCTTAATACATCCAAAGGGTCTTTTCCTGAATAACAGATATGCTACAAACGGGAAAGAAAGAAAGAAAGAAAGAAAGAAAGAAAGAAAGAAAGAAAGAAAGAAAGAAAGAAAGAAAGAAAGAAAGAAAGAAAGAAAGAAAGAAAGAGAAAGCAGGCAGGCAGGCAGGCAGGCAGGCCCACCACAGTTTGTCTTTGGAGACAGGACGGAAGCCTCTCATTGGTCTTGGCATTCTGCCCAGACTACAAATTCTATATTTCAGATTGTTAGCTACCTTTGTTTTTTTCAAGAGTAGTAGCAGAAACTTAATAGCAGCTCAGGCCACCTTATATCCACAGATTTCAAAAAATGGCTAGTAGTGACAGCGATGTAGTACATTAAGTCCTTTCAGTTATAAATGTTATTATAAACAAGGAATAAGAGATCAATAAACATGACTCACTACTTTCTTCATGATAGTTCAATTGTAACATAGTCCATATTATCGGTAATATTTATTCAAAGCATTTTATTCAGCTCTTCAGTTGAAGAGTTAAAGAGATTGGGGAGTTGGGGGAACGGGAAAAGAAGAAGAAAAGAAGCAGACTCGTTCTTCTTTCTTAAAGTGACATATAAGTATTTGTAACACAGCTGGAATAGAAGCATTTGTGGACAGGAGAAGCTGCAGCAGCTGTTCTCCCAGCAGAGGCTTGGGAAATGGCTGTGCTCCATCCCTCCCGTTGATGCAGCCAAGGGAAATGGTTCTTGCCTGATGTCACTTGAGGGAAGAGTTCAGTGGTTAGATGGCCATCCATTATGTGCAGAACAAATGGCCAGTTCCCAAAATGGTCCCTTTCCCCCATTGGAGATTTCCATTGGCCCCTTGTCACGAGGCGTTCTGAGAAGTCTGAGGGCAGTTTGTAAGTTTCCAGAAGTATATCTCTCAGAACAAAAAGTAGTTTGTGGTGCTCATATGTAAGACTGTTTTTGCGGTATGTTTTACAGTAGTACAAATGCCAAGTAAATATTACAGAATAAATCAGAAAGGCCACGTAAATCCTTAATGTGACTTCATTAAATAAAAGAGGAAGATATTTAATACCAGAACACTGAGTTCAACACGTCACTCTGTGCCAGTGTGTGCAAAACCCTGTTCCCATGGTTACCATCATTAGGAGATTTGTCCTTTCTTATGTACAGTGTCTGAGCAAAATTCAGTTTCCTGGAAACCCACGATGGAGGATGAATGGCCCAGGATGGGCAACAAAATGTTCCTTGTCCATGGAAAATGTTTCATCGCAACAACCTGAGATAAAATCATCTGAAATCCTCAGAGTGGGGATTTATTAATCAAATATCATGTCCGAGTTACATTTTCATACTTGGCATATGTTTTCTACCTGCAAATCCTTACAACGCCTGACCATTTGTTACTACCCCATATTTCAGATATGAGAATTGAGGGCATGACTTGGCTAAGGCCATCTTATGGGCTTATGGCACAGTAGCTCCATTTCTAAGGATTACATGACTTTAGTCTGCTCTTTCAAAAGCTTAAGATATTCCTAAATTCAGACTTTACTGAAGAATGGCTCCCTGGAAACCCATCAGCAAGGCAAGTAGTAAGGGACACTCAGAGTTGCCGTTCTGCAACCATGGATTCCCTATCCCTGACTTCCCACAATAGTGATATCAGGTAAGAAGTAAAAGACTAAATTCAGATGATGCACTTTGATATCCTTGGTGAAAGCAGAGACAGTAAGGACCAGCTGCAGCTCCAAGGAAAATGTATGTCACAATGTAGGAGAGATGTAAAAAAAAAAAAAAAAAAAGGCTGTTTCGATAGATCTCTTCAGAAGGTCTTGTGTGCAAATCTTATCACCTAAGCAGGCTGTTAGCAGGAGGTAGCTCATACCCCACAGGTAGCTGGGCCTTAAGACATGTAAAGTATAGAGATTAAAATCCATAATTTGAATTGAGCCTGGAAAACAGTAGTCCACTCATGTCATCTAACCAAGGCGTAGATCACTGTTATCCCTTTTGCTCAAAGCTTGCCCTTTAAAAAAGTAAACATGGTGTTTCTTGCTGCCCCCAATAGTGCAGTGCAGTGTCAAGGGGCACTCACAGGCTGTGCAAGTGTGATCTTTTTGTTGAGTATAAGCCCTTCCAAAATAGGTTTTGTCACCCAGCCTGATTTTAAAAATCAGAAGCCCATCTTTAAATCCTGACTGTCTTATCCATGTGGGAAACAGATTATGTAACAAAACAGACTCACTTTGTTTCAAAGGCTGAGTGTAAGATTTGCACCATCTCTGCAAACAACTGTAGATAATACTGTTTCAGTATTCTTTTTGTGTAGTAGTATCCGCAACTGTTTTGTGCTCTTTCTTCGCAGCTCGACTCAGATCTTTCGCCTTGCTTTTTCCACATGCCAGCCTGTCGCCATATATTCTTCCAGTGTCCATCTTGTTTATACACTTCTGAAGATGTAGGTATAAAGCTAGCGCTGAGATGACAAAACAAACACAATCTTACAACAGAAGATTATTAGAGAATCTAGCATCAATCTATGGGAGGACGTTTTTGTGTGGAAAGGAAATAAGACACAAATGGATCTGTAACAAAATAAATCAGGAGGAAATCCTTTGATTATTATCCCATTAATAATTATATGACATAGCCTCACCCATCTCATCTGAGTTGCTTTACCCCTTTTCTTCTGCCTGTTCGTTTTTGAGCCTGGTATTATCCAGACTGTCACTTGCATTCTTGCAAAGCTTTCTGTTCTTTTCATACAGTGGGGCAACTGATTATCCAGTCATGGAGACTCCATCATCTGGAATAGTTTCTCTGTACTTAGTTGGCTCATAAAATCTTCTGAGTATAAAGAAAATGATATGCCAGTCACTGGAGGTCTAGCCTGAACTCAGGAATGGAATCCAAAACGTCTCTTTTTCTGCTGTGACATTGATAGTCCTGTATCCAAACCCAGCAGCGTCTTGAAAAAAGATAAGGCTCAGCTTCAAAAGTGCATGAAGGATGGTATTATTCACATTCATTGGTGGTGGTGGCTTCTCCCAAACTAGGTTTGTTGCAAAACTAATATACATGCATGTACTGTATGTACCTTTTAAAAATTATGAACAGCTCCTACTATTGCTGCTTCCAAAACAAAAAACCAGATAGTATTGATAGGGAAATTGTAGAGAAGTAAGAAAAGGGAAGAGTATAGTTCTTTTCATCTATCTGAGAAAGCTGGGCCTTGGAGAAGGGACAGTAGACAGATAAAAGATGCCCCGCTTCTTCCACAGCATCCTCAATGGATTAGCTGATGCTCTTATAAATTAAGTTGCTATAAATCAACTCGCATGCAAAAAAAGTCAAAATGAGTATCGCTAAACCATAAAACTACTACTGTTTGGGGTATATTTCACCCTTATTGCCTTGAAGGCACTTTTATACTCTCTTTCTTTTACAGGGTTAGCTGAAATAATGCTGCCCATTGCTTGACTTCTTTCATGTTGATTAATGTCAATTTTTCTTCCTTTGCCTTCATTAGACTTTCAGACACTGAATAGATTTTCGTGCTTCAGTTTTTGCAGATCTATAGATAGTAAAGAATGTGACTTGCTGCACAATGTCTGACAGATAAATACCTGCAGCATATGGTTTGGATTCAATTTGTAAACTGTTGTGTGATACATTTTCCCCCCCGAGTTATACTCAGTATCTTAAAATGTGCCTTTCCTTACATGATATTTTCAATTCCAACTGGAGCTTACTAATCAAGAATATTGATTTTTCCAGTGCAATACCTTTGAATAGTACTCAGTAAATAATTGGCCCGTGCAAATCATTTGATAAAGTGCTTCGCTTTTGAACAAAGTACCTTTCTGGATCTACTCCCTGAACTTGTGAAGCAGCTGCTCAAAGATTCAGTGCAGCTGTTTTTAGGCCCTCCTGAGAACTTCTGGGCATAACCAAAATGAGGAGGAGGAGGAGGAGGAGGAGGATGCAAATGCCGCCTCTCCAAAGAAGCTGAAGAAACAGTGGACCACCTAGTTAGCTGCTGCTAGAAGATCACACAGACTGACTACAAACAACAGCATGACAAAGTAGCAACAATGGTGCATTGGAATATCTGCAAGAAATACCATTTGCCTGCAAGCAAGAACTGGTGGGGCCACAAAACATACAAAGTAATAGAAAATGAAGAAGCTAAAGTGCTCTGGGACCTTAGAATCCAAACAGACAAGCACCTGCCACATGACACCCCCAACTTAACAATTGTTGATAAGAAAGACAAAAAAGTCTGGATAGTGGACATTGCAATAGTGGAGACACCAGAAGAGAAGAGAAAGAACTGGAGAAAATCCCAAAATACAAAGACCTGCAAATAGAAATAGAACAACTGTGGCAAAATAAAGCAAAGATAGTACCAATAGTAATAGGCACTTTGGGTGCAATTCCAAAATATCTGGAGTACCACTTGAAGACCATCGGCATTGACAAAATCACCATCAGTCAGTTGCAAAGGGCAAATTTACTTGGAACAGCTTATATCCTGTGACAATACCTTTAACACCATCAAACAACATCTGCCTATCCCGGGTCCTTGGGAATGACTCAATAGGTGGATAAAAATGCCAAATCCAATCTAAACATCTGGCTGACTACGCAACCAACAACAACTCAAAGCAATCCAGAAGATCTTGGGTGAAACATTTCATCCAATGATTTTTGCTGTCCTAGTAAATAACTATTATCAGTTTACAGTTATGTTCATCTCTCCCCTTTCCTTGATCTACAGCTACCAAAAAGCCACTGGCTTCCCTACTATTATTTCCATAAAAAATATGGATCTCACCTTTTTCGCAAGTGGTTCAAGGTGCTACCAAATCAATTAGAATTAAAACAAGAAAAAATTAAAAATGGCACTCAATAGGAAGAACAAAATACTGTGAAACAGAACAAATGTTCTAAAATGAACATGTTAAATGATAACCATCAACCAGGAGAACAAGATGGACTTTGGACGCTACTATTTTGAAAGTTCCGTTTCTAGTCACTTCCTTCTGGTAAAATCCTAGCCTGATACACAAGTAGAAGAAAATAGCCCTTTCCATATCTGTTCATAAGATTTTTTTTTCAAGCTTTAGACGTCATAATTAGCATGAGGAAATGAGGCCAGAAACAGATTGGTAGGCAGTACAGTGGAGTAATCTGTCAAAGCAGTCTGTCCCAATTATCATGTTTTGGAGCAGGTGTAATTTCTGGGTACTTTTCAAGTTTAGCCCATCACTGAAAGCATTACAGTAATCTTGTCTGGATGTTATAGCATGGATAATTTCTCAAAAAAACATTGAAACCAGCACATCAGCCAAAACTGTTGAAGGCGCATGCTATTTGAGCTTCCAGCAGCAAAGCTAGATAATGCAAGACTTTCAGATGGTACCAGGTCCTTAAAGTGGAGAACGACCCAACCTGAAACAATTTTAATATCACTTCCTCAGCATGGTAAAATGTTCACAATAACATCTCCATCTATATTTAGGTTGTACTTTGATGTGTTAATTTATATCCAGCCATCTAGACTTGGGATGCACATCGATCTTAAACAAAGAAAAATAAAGCTGTCTCTCACCTCTATATTGACAAGTCCAAAATTCAGGATGATCTTCATGTAGCTATTACTCAGCACACAGTTCTACTGCCAAGGCTCAATAATACATTACTGAAATAACTTCTTTCTTCATGATCAGAGGCTGGTGACAAACAAAAAAGTCTATTGTCATCTGTACAGAGATGTTTTTCAAACTTTATTTTTACTGGTGAGTCTTTACAGAAAAGAAATGCTTATCCATCAAGGGTTTTTAAAAATTAGGAAAGTGGATTTATCCTTAACTAGAGTCAGAATGTTTGGAACACATTTATGGAGACTTGAGTAAAGGCTTTTTGGTAGCTATTTCGTGGCCTATGTATATTTTATAGGATTATTGAGTGTTATATTTAATCCTCTTTGTTGTTAGCTATGGTAAATACTGTCATGCAGAATAGTGAAATATAAAGTATAAATAAGATAGAAATTAATGAAGATATAATTACAGAACTTTCTGAGAGGAGAAAAGAAAGAAAACATCCATTTTCTGTTGCATCTATTTCAGATAAGGAATTGGTTAAGTGTAATTGTAAGATCTGATAAAATTATGGGTGAATGCCCTATACTTATCCTCTATTTTTTTCTCATTGTACAATTAATCAGAGAAAGAAAGTTTTGAGTATTCTGAAACTATTCCTTCAACATTCCAGTACAGAACACCCAATTAGGACTTTGTGTGGTGATTGAATGCTTTGGATGGCTAGGGTCCTTCATTAATGTCTCCAGAGAGTTTACCTATGTTTAAATTATCTTTTTAAAAAAAGCAGACTGTGAGTGCCACATTCCCAGGATCCATGCATCCATCTGGATGAATGATTGATAGTTGGAGCAATAATAGTGGGCAAAATCTGTCTATTCTACATACAGAAGTGATCTACCATTGAATTATGACCTTTCTATATTTTGAGGATTCATATCAGGACCATATCTGTTCAGAAATATAATTCACTGTTGAAAAGGTTTGAGTCTTTGGAGTTTGCTGCACAAATGGCTTTTAAACCCCAAAGTGACAAAATAGAGTTTCTTGCTTTTTCCTACGTTAGATTAAGCTACAGAGAAACTGTCCAGAATTGCTATATTTTCTTCTTGTTTCACACTGCTAAATAAAACAAAAAAGAAATATAGGAAACATATTTGAAATGTTTCAAAGAGTTCTTTGTGCAGCTGATGTTCATAAACAGCTTTTCTTATCCATTTCAAAGGAAATCAGTAGCTTCTCCAGCATAAAACTCTTTTTCATACATGAAGGATATGTAGCTTTATGCAAAGCTTACTGTACATAAAGGCTAAAGAGATGGATAACTGAGTTCTCAACGCAACTTTATGAGTGTAAGAATCCTTCGTTTTCATTGAGAGTCCCCATTCAGTTTTGGACTCTGAATGGAAGTGTAGAATGTTTAAGATATAATAAAGGTGCAACCTTGAACACTAGCAGTCAGTGGGAGTTTGGTAATGGATTTCAGTGATGTGATGATTGCTCTTCAACCACCATTAAATAAGGCAGGAATGGTACTTTGTTAACTGCTTTCAGACCCCTCTTCTGAATTCCAGGTCTCAGCATTAGTATGTGTATAAATGTGTGTATATAATAATAAAAAGTTGGCTTCTGAACATCAGCAGGTTGGAGGAGGTACCCCCTATAATACATTTTCACTCTCTACATGTACTAATGTCTGATAGGCCAGCACCTATGTAGTTACACTAAAAGTTTGGATTTTGGAAACACTTTTTTTTAAAAAAGGAGCAATCATTGCCTATCTCTGTGAATTTCAGTCTTTGCCTTCAATGCTCATTCATTGACCAATAGCACTGAAAAGCAGGAAAGGGCCATACTTATAAAAGAGGCAGAAAGAGTGACCTCATAATTTGGCTTTTGGATGAACTAAATAATTTTTTTTTTAATAAAAACATGGAATCCAGAGATTAGGACTCATCCAACAACTGTTTCCTCCTACTCCTCAGTTTTGCAGGCATTGGCTACTGTTTTGCAGCATTGATTCATGATAAAATTGCCAGGTTCCTTCCCAGACAGGTCTCC
Organism: Python bivittatus; assembly: GCF_059951505.1. Classification (NCBI taxonomy): domain Eukaryota; kingdom Metazoa; phylum Chordata; class Lepidosauria; order Squamata; family Pythonidae; genus Python; species Python bivittatus. Next base: position 11,188,296 of record NW_028277030.1, on the reverse strand, counting down.
TAAACTTCTCAAAAATTCAGCAGCTGTATTTTCTAGCAGTAAACTACTGTATTTCAAAGAAAGCTTATTTCTGGCTGTTCTTCCTTCTCTCTAACACATCACTTGTAAAGGCACCACTGAAATTAGGACTTGCAGTCCAGAAAGAAAAGTGAATTTTCTTTCCAAACATGAAGACAGTTCTATTGATTTGTTAAAGAATCCAAGTCTTGCCATTAAAGCCTTAGGCAACAGAAATTGGGTGTTATGAAAGGACAGCAACTCATTAGTATTTAATTTTTTATTATTGTAATTTTACTGCAGGGCACAGAGTGTGGCACATATGAGATTTTCTGCTTCTTGGTCCACAAAAACCTGGCTGCGTAGGGGTACTTTGTAGAATAAATGGGTCAGTCCTTACCAGCAGACTGTTCCTTCTTCCTTTTTCCTGGAGTAAAACAGTAGTTCTGATGGGAAGTGTGCGATTGTGTGTTAGCATGCTATTGCATCCTCAAATCTCTGCAAACACACAGGGTTTTGTTGTTTTTTTTGGCAACTTATATAATCGTGAAAACACAGATGCATTTTGCCAAGCTTACAGCACATAAGTGGCACACCATATTGAACAAACATCTGGGCCCCTTATTTAAAACTTAATCCAGACTGTTCACCTGTATTGCCAAATAAAACTGAAGCTTCTCTTGGGTGGTGTGGCATTCATTTCAGCTGAGCTCCATCTGCAGGTCTTTAAGACTGCAAATTAAGGTGGGGGTGGGGGAGAAAAAACATACTTTCTGAGCTTCAATTCTTATTCCAGGGCCTCCCTCACACACGTTGCCTCCAATTTAATTAAGTCATTTTTAATGAGCAACACTGACTACTTCTTCTTACAAAATTTGGGAAGGAGGTGCTTTTGTAGCGAGCTGTTTGGATTCCCACCCCGCACCCTCCCACTCCAGACCTACTAAGCTTATTTTGCTAACATTGGGAGCAAGGATGACCTCATTGACCAAAGAATTAGCCCCCCTCTTCACCCCATACCTTTTCACTTGGGCTAGTGGTTCCCTTATCCTTCAACTTGAGTTTTATTCCTTGTTATTGTTCTCAAAGCAATACCACTAAGCAGATGGCTAGAGATCCTTTTGGCCTTTCATGTTTCCCTCCATCTCTTCAAGCATGTCGGAGTTGTGACTGGTTAATTAACTTAAGGCTTCTCAGTCCTTCTCCCACCCCCATAGATGTCTCAAAGCCTGAGCAATTTTAATAAAGAGCTTGAAAAGTAGCTCTTGGAAATTAGACATATATCAAGCCACGCATGCATATAAATTAGTTGGAGGAGCCAAGCTCCTTTCTCCCATACAGTAATATTGTAAGGCTGAATATGTTCATCTGTATCTAAGTGTAATCCACAAAAGCTTTTGCTATGACATATTTGTTAGCCTAAATTCTTTACCACTTTGGCTGTAACACAGTTACACCTCTGGAAACGGCATGTAGATAATAGCTGCTCTGTTTAATTGAGGGGTTTTGCAGTCAGTTTAAAGCACAGTTCAGTTGCTTAAAAAAAATAATTGATCACAGGATCATTTCAGCATTGAAGCCCCCTTTAGTCATCTCTGAGTAACCGAATACAGCAAACACAGTTAGCTGTTACATTATTTCAGACTCCATTGCACTTATCTCCCCTCTAGTCCCTTCCATGTCTCTGTGTTTTATGAAACTAGAAGGTGAGCTTCATTTACAGATTAGAGGAGTCGAGATGAAAGCTTGATTAATTAAAAGGAAAATAAGGTTACATCCTGCTTTGGGTGTGACAGTGAGAGACAGAAAGGATTGCATACCAGATAAGCACTTTTATTCTTAATTTTTTATTTGTTATCTATAATAATAGAGGGGATGATTCTGCAGAAAGCCACTTCAGCATGTGAAGCACAGATTTTATGTGGGAAGTTAGCTATCCTGCAGGTTCCCTTCAGGATATTTTTTTCACATAATGGAATTATGTAACTTTCTGTTTTCTACAGACACACAAATGAGAGAATTGAAGTGTCAAGTTGTAGATACAATTAAGTATCTGCTAGTTTAGCCATAGTAAAGATCAATATTTGGGTATCATTACAATTATTAAATGTAAATATCTGAAATTATGAAAGAAAACCAGCCAATAAATGGCAATGTTTAGCCTAGCTATCTGAAATTTGTAATGAATTAACTGTTCTGAATCCTTACTTGAACACATTAAACTTAATTTGCACATCTAGGTAACAGTGAAACAATAAACAAGATGTAAGAGAAGAATCTAAAAGATGATTCTCCCATAACGTTCTCCGTTGGTCAGTTGTCTAATCATATTCATATTTTCTTCACAAGGTTGTTTTCGGGCATTATAGAAAAGACAGCAATTTAAAATATAGCTTGGATATCCTCCTATTTCAATACTTCTTAAAGGCACGACTAGTTTTTTTCTGAAATGGAAAGTTGCCTCGGTTGTTTGTCTGTAATAAACTCACAACATGACTACAAAATAGAGCATCGATATATATCTTGGAAGTTCAGGTTATGTACACAGTTTCGTGCATCTTTGTAGTAGCTAAAATTAACCCTATTGTGCTGCAAAAGCTGTGCTCCAAAGTCAATGACATTTTTCAGAGTTAGGGATAAGAACAGCTGTGAACAGCTGTGCGGTTTTGTTGTTGTTGTTGTTGTTGTTGTTGTTGTAAATTTGGTTGGCTGCTATTAATATCACTTTTAAATATAGGTAAATATACATCATCCTATTGTTGCCTCATTAAAGGAAAACACCTTGCGTAGCCCTCACAGGATTAATTCACTTACAGTGCTATGTTAAACAGATTATCACAGAGGTAGATTTCATTGAATTTAGTGGGGCTTATTCCCATACAGCAGTGTTGTCCAAACTTGGCCACTTTAAGATGAGTGGACTTCAACTCCTAGAATTCCCTAGCCAGCCATGCTGGCTGCGGAATTCTGGGAGTTTAAGTCCACTCATCTTAAAGTGGCCAAGTTTGGACAACACTGCCATACAGTATGAAATGATTAAACCTTTGCAGACAGCTTTAACCTGTAATGAACCGGCCTCCTTAGTGTTTGATTCATAAGTAGTCAAAGCGATCAACTCAGTGTCACTTGTTTCTATTCCTGTACCTTAAAAAAAAAAGGGGGGGGGAAGGGTGTAACTTTTCAGAAGCTATGAGAGAGTTTAAAAAGAGCTTGTGCTCTGCACTGTCTGCAATGAATATGCTCTTAAGACAGCTGACAGTTATGGTACTGATTTCATTTCTCTCTCTCTCTCTCTCTCTTTCTCTGTTTCAAAGAACCATGTAGACATAAAGAAAAAATGCAGAAAGAAAAACAACCATGTAGACATAAAGAAAAAAAATTGACAATCTCAATACATTTTTTTTAAAATTGAATTGCTTCCATTCAATCAATTACAGCTGAATTGTCTACTGTCTATTAAGGATTCATTTTTGACAGCTACTACAGAAAGATTCTATATTTGGTGCTGCTATAGTAATATAAAACAATATGAATTGGCATATTTTCACATGTACTATATCAAAGTAGCCTGGCAGGGTGGCTCATGGGGTCCCACTTGACACATCTTCCTCTGTCTTTTATAGTGCTTTTCAGCTGCCTTGGAGCTTCATGCTGCTCATGGTCCAGAGTTTCAGGTGGCATTGTTAGGCTTGCAGGATATCTGTTTTACCTTCGGATAATTTCCATCTTTTTTTATACAAGGCAATAAGCAGGCTAGAATTGGCAAACTAGTTCTAGACTTTGCTTAGACGAAAGCGTGCCATTAAGTCAGATGGCCACTAGCTCAATACAGCAACCAAGGGATAAAAATTAATGCGTGCAAGCTGTCTAGAGTAACATGAGCAAATGGGATGTATCTCAGTGAGATGCCATAAAATCCAGCAAGCTCCAAACAACGCAAATAAGAAAAAATTACAATTGCAATAGCAGGTCCTTTTTCTTCCCAGACAAAGTAGCATAAATTACCTTTTATTTCATTTGCTAGACTCAACAGAGCCAATGCCAACCGGCAAAACAAAGCAGTTTATGCTGAGATTATTTGTCCATATAAACTCAGATAAGTGTAAGTTTTATATCTCTTAAAAGGGTAATTCTTGCCAATTAAAAAGTCATATTCTGGTTACTTTCTATACACCATAATATTCTAATGTTTGTTCAATGGTTGCCTTAAGAATATTGAAAAAGAGAGCTACATCTAAACCACTGAAAAACAAAGGCTTATAAACCCTTGGTCTAGAGAGGGGTGAGAAGCATGCCTTCATGTGGTATTGACAGGAAGGCAAGGGATCATTGCAGGTTAAGGAGGAGAAAGTCCATCCAGCTAGCTGATTTTAGCTAACCAGCTAGTTGCAAATTGGTCATTAATATTTGATTCCATATGCCAACCTTCCAAAAGATGCGGCAAGATAAAGTGGTGGAAAAGTGCAAAAGATGAGCACCTGACCACGGAGCCTCAAAGCAATAACACTTTTTAATAGATTCTGTCAGGAAAACTGTGTGTTTGGAATCCACTCTCTCCTATTAGCACTAATAACTGTCCTGCTGTGCCATGAAGCATGAGAGTTGATGATGTTATGAGCATAGTTGAGCACCCCCCATGGGTGTTGAAGTAGCAGCCACAGCAACAGCCATTTGGCACTACTGAGCCAATGCTCTTGAAACTCATTTACGTGGGCGCTTGCAGAGCACAGAGCTTTTTAGAAGGATACAAGGACTAGATGTTCTCCTACACTGTAGTCTAGTGATCACCAGAATTAGCAACATTATTCTGTCAAAACTCACAATAAGAATGTCTAGATAATAACTGCACTTTAGGCAGAACTGGATTGCCCCGGTAGTTCGTGCCAAGCCTAGCACCACCAAGTATCATCTGTCAACAGGAAGCATTGTTCTCCAAAGCCAGTGCCTGGCTTTTGCCTTTTGCTTTTGTATTTAGTGAAAGTGGCTATTAACTGAGCACTGGGCCACTGGATTAAGAAGCCACTATTTAAATTTCCCCTAATGTCACTGACAGAACATCAGTCCTGGATACAGAACAGGTTTCCCCATCATCAGCTGAGAATCAAAATAGTTACAAGTGCCATCATATGGGTCCTGCTGCTACAGAGACTCCAGAAGCATATGCACTTATCTGGAGCTGTTAAAGGGCAGATTTGAACAAACACACACAATCCTGAGGCCTGATATAAAAAGCATTTGCATTGTGCTCTCAAGGGATGGCCTTTGCTAGCAAACTGCATCATGTCATCAGCAAACGGGTAGACATGATCAAAGCAGCAGAGCTGCAAGAATTGTTCTTTGATGATGAATGACACAAAGTGCTCTTACATGGTCTCACTCAGGGGAATGTAATACTGTGTACAGTAGGAGATCCTTATCACCTGAAGCCTTTATCATTTCATTCGGCCATCTGTAATATCCTTTCATGTTTTAGCTGGGAAAGAGATTCATTAGTCACAGGCAGAAAACTTAGGTTGACCAGAAAGAAAATTAACTCAGATCATTATATGTACTTGAATGAAAAGCTCTCCCAGGAAAGGAATGGTTCCCCCCTCCCTGCTGCCCCTGCCCTTCTTTCAAGGATATTCGCTACAATTTTTCATTTTATTTTCATTCTTCTGTAGTTTTCAATGTTCTGTAAGAACTGATATTGCTCCATGGAATGTGTCAGTGGATGAAAAAGCTAATGGAATAACTGGAGTGCTTTATTGGAAAGAATGCTGGGAAAAGATCAGTAGTAAGATTTGATGGGTTAACCAAGTCCCATGAAGTTTTCATGTATGAAAAAGTCCCCTACCATGCCAGCTTTCCTATCTATCATGTAACTAAATAAGGGGAAAATCCATAAATCCTTGAATTAGTTGAGTCTTTGCTCAGTAAGAAGAAACAAAGGCAATTAAAGTGAAACATTATATGCCATGATCATTTAAAAAGCATGCTGAATATAGCACAAAAACAGTGTTTTAATTCTGGCTATTGATGCCATTTCTTTGTGGTTCACATCATTGTTTCCTTCCTTCCTTCCTTCCTTCCTTCCTTCCTTCCTTCCTTCCTTCCTTCCTTCCTTCCTTCCTTCCTTCCTTCCTTCCTTCCTTCCATGACTGGGGAAATATCTGCCTAGGGATTAGTCCACTTTGTTTAATACTGATAAATCCCACAACAGTGAAAAAAGCAAATTGTGGACAGTGTTGATAATGAGAAATTTCAGTCCTCATCCTGAGCACAAGGAGCAATGTAGAACTGTTAAATGAACAGTGAAATATGTGCAGTATCAGGTGTCAATTAAAATTTGGCTCTGATGGTTTTTTTCTCTCTAGATAGTCTGAGAAAAGCTGTGGCTTGGGGTAATAAACCAAACTTCTTTTTAACAGGAAAAATGTTTGTAAGGAAATGAATCCAAAGCCATGCTACTCTTCTTTGAATTATGAACATGCTGAATGAACACCTTCATTTCCTCCAGTCTTTATTTAGCCTAAGGACTTTGAATAGGCCTTTAAAGAGGATATTATACCCATTTAATCGGATAAAAGGGGTTCACTTTATGCCAGTTATCGAAGTTATTCATACAATCACATTTTAAAAGCCTGTCACTTTGATCAATCAGGCCAAACACTTCCAATAACTTACACTGAAAATTGTAACAGAAAGAAAAAGGGCTTGTTTGAACATTACTAGTTATGATGTACCTCTGGGTAATATTCCCAAGGTTGCTTTGAATAGCATGCAGGAACTTGGAGACAGATTCCAAAAGTTGACAGTGAGTGACAGGAATCCCCAGAATGAGGACTGATGACTGCTTTGTATTTTCCTTTTGGGACCCAGTTATCAATCAACAAAGCTAGAACTCAGCTATAGGCTTGGACTTTTGCCCTGTGCCATCCACCCCATTATTCATTACTTGCTAATAGGAGCATTCCTTAGACCTGTGGTTTTTACACACGCGTTGAGACCGAGAGCAGAATGATAAGAGACAGTAGTAAGCAGAAACAGTGAGCACGGCTCCCATCCCACATGTAAACTTGGGGGGGAAAATGCAAATACTTAAGCTGTTGCCTCACCTATGGTCTTGGACTTGAGCAGTCAGCAGTGCTGGGTCTCTAGGAAATCTTTCCGGAGTTTGCAGCGTGGAACCTATGATTCCAGGCCTAATCAGCTGCTATTAAGTCTCCTGTAGAAGCCAGGAGAGATTTGGTAATGAGCATTGCCAGTCCCCGGTCTGCATCTGAGCGCTGCCAGACAATAGGGCTGAGGAAGCTACAAGCTGTTCCACCAAATGCAAAAACCAATTACATGACATGCCTGCTGCTGCCGTTAAGTTGAAAGTACGCTTTATAATTATGAAAGGGTGTGAGGCAAATGGATATTGCGTCTGGTTCTGACCTCCTTGAGAGAAACTGCATCCCTGAAATATTTCAGTGTTGGGTTGCTGGTCTTTTAATTTGTCCCAGAGAACTCATCAAAGTGGGGTTTTTCAAAAGAGACCTTAGGATCCTTATCCTTTACGAGAGCATTGGGCCCTGCGTATATTATGTGATGGTACATTGATATGTGCGTTGGTTTTATGAAACTTGGAATGTATGTCTGCTCAGCTGACAGAATAAATGTTTACTAGGCCTTTATCAGGGTTGGTGTGCATGTATGGTGGAGTGCACTTCACTGTAGGTACCTCCTGTTAATGTAGAATATGATTCATAGATTTTAAAATGAATAGATAATTGTTCCCCATTAAATTCTTATCACAATTTTAACAAGAAGTTTGAAGGAAGTGTCTGCTGCAATAAAACTGTGGCTGGGGGAAAAGCCATTTATTAATAGTAATTTCTGTAGAGCCATATTCTCCACACATTTAACAGTTGAAAACAGGTACATTTGTTTTGCCTTATGAACAATACTTTCATATGAGGGCAAGTGATTAAACAGGAATGACAGATTTCTTCCTCTGGGATTGTGTATTAGGGGCTTTCCGAAAGACTTGTTCAGAATACCTATTTCCTTATATCTCCAAGCAAGGCCATTCAACAAAAGAGCAACGTTACTGTTTGTGTGACTATATTTCATATATAATCTCCTATCTAAAATATCCGTACGCTAGTATGCTAATAATGATATCCATAATATTCACATAGAAAAATAAGACAGAAGTTTTTCAAATTATATTCTTTCTTGTATGAACAAATGTGCTAAATCACCGCTGTGTGGTTGAACAAACCAATGGCATCATCCATGGATTGTTTAGCATTATCTACACAGTGGGATCTCTTCCCCCCCCCCCCAATCAGCTGGGATCATTAGTTCTGGTTATGACTCTGGTTTCTTAGAGAAAGACAAGCTAGGGGGTTGCTGAACAAATATTAGAGGAAGGCTCCCCATTTTTTTTCACTGTTCCCATTGAAAGGAAGACCTGAGCGAGAACCCTCCAGCAGCCCGTGCCAGCCATGCAGTACTTGCTGATAGGAGCGCCAGTGGTAGGTGCACTTCCATTAGGTACAGCAACTACTAGCAACTTTCCTTTAGGTTACTTTCTCATATTACCCATAAATCTGCATCATTATGCAGTTGTTTCTACATTACTTTGACAGTTGATAAAAACCTGCCTTAGAATGTATAGATCTCCCTTGTTCTTTCCATCTGTCTTCATCAGTTCCTCCCTGTGTTGTCCCTCTCCACGCTCATGCCTTATTTAGCCAGACCTGCAGTTAATTTCTACCATCAGGCTCCCAGCCAGTGACAGGAAGCAGGGTTATGTGCCCTGCTGCTGCTGCCAAGTGGCAATTCACAGCCCCTTTGGCTTTGGGTGAGAAAAGTGTTGTCATCGCAACAAACTCTGACCATTGCGGACCCTTGTGGGGAGTTAATTGCCCATCAACACCTCTAGTGCATGCTGTAGGAACCAGGCCAATTCAAAATAGTATTCACAAAGGGAAACCCTCGAGCATTGCTTTGCAGGGTAATTCGACTTCAGTTGCGAATTCTTGAATATGTTTACAAAATAACATGTTGGAAAGGAAAAGATGGATTAAATATTGTGCCAGTGAGCCACAAATAGAATTTATTAAGCATTCAATGGGCTGCAGTCTATCGCCCGGCGGCCAAGAATTTGATTGGTCTGATTAAAGCAACGCTTCCTTGCCTGAATGTGCAGACTTGGTCCAGGGCAGTGGAAAGTAACGGCTTGCAAAATGCTGACAAATTGGAAATTCTGAGTGCATTAAATATTATAGAACTTAAATGAGCTGCCATGGAGCTCATTGTTGGAATAGGACAAGCACAGTCAGATATTTACAATTGTTCTTGGACTGTGATGCTGATTTTTCAAAGGGACCTTCACGGTGTGGGGGCTTTGAAAAATGTGTTCCCTTAATGAGTATTAAGGCTTGGTACGGAGCAACAGTTGGAGTTGTAATATTAAGCAGCAGAAATATATACACCTACGCGCATACTTCTTCACTTCCTCAGATCAGAGGTTTACGTTTTTAAGATAACTTCTTATCTTTTTATAATGCCTGTTTTTATTCACTTGTTATCTTATTTTAATTGTTGGACACCGCCCAGAGTCACTTTGTGTGAGATGGGCGGCTATATCAGTGTGATCTTTAAATAAATAAAAGAAATAAAGTTGTCACTTTATTGTGGCTACAAAAGGAAATAAAGCTTCAGTCGTGTATACCTGACAAAAATACAATGCAGAAAGGATTCCTAGGAATAATCAACTGTCTTTAGCATATATGTAAAAATGTCTCACTGAAAAGAACCACATATCTTTATTTTCCCAGTCCACATTAATGGCAGATAAGCAGCATTTGGCCCCTGATTATTAATACGTACATCTCTATCTACACATGGACATGCATAAATGTTCCTCCTCAACAGATTCTAGGTGGCTGCTTTCATCTCAACCCAAAAAGCCATAAAATGTCCCTTGAACTGCCTAAAGTTACCCTCAGATGAGATTACCTAGTAGAGCCAACTCAAGATGCGTTACTATTCCCCAACCATGATGTTAAAAAAACCCCCACAAAGTAAACAAGTATGAATTGGCTTGGAGGATGGGTTAGTCCAAACCTGCTGCTTGACAGAAATGCATTCCTCTCCACCAAATGATGCCAGTACTTTGCTGTCTGCACTGCTGCCTGTCTAAATAGGTCTGTAAATAATCAGTGCTGATTTGACCTTTTAAAGCCTAATATGGCTGGGGGCCAGGCTACATAAAGGAGTGTTTCATTCTTAAGTGTTTCATTCTTCGTATTAAGATCAATACTCTAGCCCAATGAATTCAGGAGAGGGCTTTTTCAAAAGTACCTTCAAAGCTTGCACCATTATTATATCTTTGGTACTAGATGAAAACTAAAAAACAAAAAAACAAAGGCATTTGTGGGATTGATTCTGGTACTGCTGTATTTATTTTGGGTTTCATCATTTGTGGCTGCTGGTTTTATCTTTTTTTAAAAAATTAATTGGTTCTATTTTTCATTTTTTATTGTCTTGTATTTCATCTTGTTAATTCGCATGTTGCCTGTAGAATTTTCAAAAGTTGATAAAAACATATGAAAACAGGGCTTTTACAAAGTCCTCAGATAATAAACCTCTGCTTATTGTATGCGGCAGGGCAGGATTTTTCCTTCTGGGAACAGAAATGCTGTCAGTCTTCCCTTGCTGATTAGCATTTAAGGGGTGATTGGGCATGTTTTCCTGATTCTCTAGAAGCCATAGATTGATGAAGGAAAGGCTTGGCATTCTATTTTGGTTAAACCACTAACTCAGGTAATGAATGAGATTCAACAATGTCAAGAACTTCTCCCGTCATAGACATAAACTTTTGGCTTTTTCATTTACAAAGAGGGAAACAACTTAAACCACCCAGAATTGTAAGCACCCATTTCCTTACTGAATATAGACTACAAGCTTTTTAAGGCAATACTTCCAAAAACAATATAGAGCCTTTACCTGAATTAATACATCCTGATCAGACTGGATTTGTTCCAAAGAGATACATGAGAGGCAACATTAGATGTATCATGAATGTCATTAACAACATAAAGCAGAAAAATACGAAGATGGCTATGATTTCTCTTGATGTAGAGAAAGCTTTTGATAATTTGGAATGGCCCTTCAAACTTATGATTCTGAAGAAGATGAATTGCGGCTCAAACTTTTTCACAAGGGTACAGAGAACAGGAATAAGAAGCCAAGATAATAGTAAATGATTTTCTATCTCAAAATTTTACCATAATGAAGTGGACAGGACACGGTTGTCCTTTTCTCCTTCCTTATTTTATTGGCATTAGAGGCATTGGCAAAGAAGATATGTCAAAAAGAAAAAATCAGGAATTAAATTAGCAAATAAAGAACATAAACTGAAACTGTATGCTGACAATGTTGAACTTACAGCTACTTAGCCAAAGGACTCTTTAGAACTGATAATGGAATATATTCAGCAGTATATTTTGGTGTCAGGATATTGGATTAAAACCTTAAAAGTTGATATGAAATGTAACTGAAGAAGAAAAGCAATACTTGCAGAAAATAATGGAGTTTAATATTATTGCTAAAATGTTAAATATCTGGGAATTTGCTTGATACCAAACGATAAAGACCTATTGAAAAATAATTATTCACAAGTCTGGATTAGCATACTGACCTATGTAATTTCCCCAAGCCAACAGGGTCCAATATTTGTTGAGGATTTGGTGGATTAGCCTTCCCACCAGTGTTATCCAACTATGTAATTAAGTAACCGATGTAACTATTAAATTGTTGATGTTATTTAAATGATTGAGATGAGATGAGATCTCCTAACAGCTTTGTCCTGAGCATATAATAACCTCACCGTTCAAGCTGCTAGGAAATGGCAGTGTGGAATCTCTCTGGAGAAAAATGAAAATGCTGAAGAGGTAGGATTAGAGCTTCCAGGGTTGGATGAGCTATGCTGAGTAAGATCTGAGCACATGGAATGTTTATAGCTTGTACCTCTATGTATGCTCACTTCATAATTGCATAATAGTAATACTTTTTTTGTTTTGGGCCTTTGAGTCAGTCTTGACTCCTGGTCTAGTCCCTGAAGTTTTCTTGGCAAGATTTCGGAAGTGTTTGCCCTTGCCTCCTTCCTAGGGCTGAGAGAGAAACTGGACCAGGGTGTCCACCCCAGGCTTTGCACCTAGGGTGGGACTAGAATTTGCAGCCTCCTGGTTTCTAACCTGGTGCCTTAACCACTACACCAAACTGGCTCCATATTAATACTTTAACTTGGCTGTAGTGAAGAAAAAAAGCTGACAGAAAAGACATTTTGTTTGTTTCGCTGTGGTACTCAAACAGTACTAAATAAGTTATTTAGAAAGCATTAAAATGAAAATAGGGTCTCATATAAAGAGGTGATTTCTGCTTTAAATGAATTGCTGTAAGTAGAGAAAATGAGATGTGAGAAATGGTTGTTACCAATTTTGTTTTATTCAGGAGTATAAATCATTGCTTTTTAAAGATTAAAATGTTATACCCAGAAAGGACTGTGTGAATTGGCACAGCAAGAGGCTTATAACAGTGATCATGTCATACCTGCTAGTCATTATGGCTTGAATCAGCCTAGTCAAAAACAGCATTCTTAAAAATGTCCCTGGTTATACATGCTTTTAATGGGAAGGTGTTTATGTAATGGTACCTACTTGTGATTATTTGAATGTGGCTTCCCCCACTTTCATGTTCCCTTCTGTCTTCCAATGTTTTTACAAAATTCAAGCCACCTGAAAAGTCACCTAACTAATGATACCATTTTTAAGCCTACTTTCTTCAGATATACAGTTTGAGCTACAAGCCTATTCCCAGCTGAATATACTTCAGAAAAAAATATTTCCCAATTGATACCCTAAAACTGAGCAGGTATAACAACCCTCCTAGGCCTTGCAAGTCAATATAGCCAGTTTTAATACTCGGTCCTTAAAACAAACAGAAGTCTCAAAGTTTGTAAAGTGGCATACAACCTTTGCCTCCCTCCAAAAGTTCTTTCACTGATTGAAATGAGGTGCTGTCTCAGTGAGGCTGTGCCTTTTCTGGTCACGGCTGAGCTGCAAGCTCTGCTCTTAATCAATGTGCTTTTGAGTGCTTCAGCTGAGCTCCCAAACCAAGTTCCAGGCAGGAATCCCACCAGGATATGCTGCTTACTGTAGCTTGTGGTCCTGGCAGTTGACTGATAGCCCTCTTGCCTGCCTGTAAGAGTTGTAAATTTCCAGATGTTGCCTCCTGCTTCCTTGTCTGCTTGCCAGTTTCCTATTGTCTTTTCTCCTACACACCCACCCACACTCTATCTTAGTGTTTGCTTTTGTAGGCTAAGGGCCTGGGTGGGGTGGGGCTGCCTCTGGATGTTGGCATGTCCCTGAAAATGCCAGGATGTGGCTCAGTTAACCAGGCAGCTGGAATGCTAGCGCGGATGCTTGTGAGTAAACTGTGAGTGGGGAATGAATGAATGAATGAATGAATGAGCCCATCTCCTCTCAAGTTGCTGGGCCTGCAAACTTTTAAAGTCCTTTGAGAAAAAGCATGAGCTGTGCTGAGCCTTGGGAAAGTGGGGTGGGAAGCGTTTCTGCCTGGCTGCAGCTGCTTTTCCCAAGCGTAGACAGCCATCCCAGTTTCACTTCCTCACAAGAGATTAAGTATATACCAAGGACATTTCTCCAGTAACAAAAGTAAATCTCCATTTTGAAAAAAAACCAAAAACTACTATATGGCAAACAGCGGACAGGAGTAGCCAATATTTTCCTGCCTTCTTGTGAATTCCAGAGGTGTCTACCTGAAATTCTGACCTCCATGGATCTTGATTTTATCCAATTACATATTTTTATGTGGCCATTTATTTAGCGATTCAGAAATGATAATATATTTTATTCAGTCCTATCTCTGCCTCCTTAACAAAGTAATACACTAATCAACTCTTAAAGCAAGTTGAAGTTTATTATTTACCTTATTTTATGAGGCTAATTGGGGCATAGAGTGTTTGTTTGTTTTGTGAATTATGTAGTTCTCCACTAAGGTCTCTGAAAGAATGAAGGAATGCAATATAAGACAAGCAGTCATTATGCCTTGTCCTCATTTTTATAGCCTGGAATACAAAGAATTCTGGGCAAAATAGCGACAGTGGGTTTAATGTTTGAGCGCCTAGCCCTTACCTAGATTGTCTAGTTCTGCTTTCACCAGCAAGTCTGTCTTTTATCATCCTACAGAATGATCAAACCAAGAACCTCAAAATCCATATTTAGTACCAAGAGAGTTAATGTGCTATTTAAATATGACAGGATTGCTTTATGGATGTCTCCATTCTTTAAGAATTATGCATGCCTCCAAAATCCAGCACTTTGCTTAAGCAGACAAGCTTAAGTTACCACAAGTTCAGTTCTCATTCAATTCCATATTCTTTTCTTTCTTTTTTTTCGTCCTACTCTGCCCAAATGTCACTGATCAAGGTGAAATAGTAACAGATCTGTGGAACCAGTTAGATATTGCGTGTATGTTTGTGTGTGTGCATGCATATACACCCCCACACACATACATACAATAATTAGGTACAATTCAGTGGCCCTCAAAAATATATGTTTTGTTCTTAAAGGTTCTTTCACAGGTAACCTAACATCTATAAGCAAATGCTAGTAAGAGAGCATTTGCGAATTGATTCCAAGGCAAAGATACACTGAATTCTTCATGCAGCTCATGGTAACTTAAATTAAGGCTAGCAGCTATATTGTCATGCATTGCAATTAGAACAAGTCTGATAGAACACCTATTAGAGTATAAGATCACACTATTGCATGGCAGTGAGGGCAGCATAGTGTTTAGTAATGCTGCTGTCGCCATTGCGTTCTTGAATAACTATCCAACAAAATGTTTTTTGAACTGTATGAGATTAGTGTTTTATATCCTCTCAAGTTCTGAGTATAAAATCATTTATCTTCATGAGGACTTAAATGTTACCATTGTTACAAGTCTAAGCAAGTATCTTATCTTGATTTGCAGGATCAGTTTTAGCTTTTCCCAAAGTTGTGGACAAAGTGGTTATGATGCTCTCACCCAGCCTGTGGTGAATGCTGCATTGTGGGATCAGTTTTTTTTTTTTTTTTAACCTCTGAAGGAGGCAGTGCTGTTGCCACTCCTGAGAATTCCTGGACTCAAAAGATAGTAACATGGCAGATCCCTCTTTTTTTAGGCAAAATAATTGACAGGGTAGTGTTCCAGTTACCAGCATTGTTGGAATATACTGATTTTATAAACCCATTTTAGTCTGAGTTCTGGCCTTTTTATGGGAAAGAATTAACTTTTGTCACCATGTTGGATGACCTCTATTGGGGGAAGTATAGATGGGGTGCAGCTTTATTACTCGTACTTGTCCTCTCAATGGCTTTTTATATCACCAAGCATGGTATTCTCCTGAATCAACTCCATGGATTAAACACTGGGAGCCTTGTTCTGCAGGAGCTCACACTACTGTCTAAGGAATAGATTCCATAAAATAGCATTAGGGGATTTGGTTGGCTGTCAACAATCTTGCTATTATTATCTTGCTTCTAATGAATATGGCCATTAGGAGATTTGGAATGAGGAATCACAATTCTGCTGATGATTTCCAGATCTAATTCTCTGTCACATCTGACTCAGGAGAAGCAATATACAACCCAATGCAGTGCTTGTGTGCTATGGTAGATTGGCTACATGCCAATAAACTGAAGCTGAATCCCAGTTGGATGGAAACTCTGTAGGTCAGGAGTTTCTAAGTCTGGGAACAAGAGGAATCACCTGCTATACATCCTTTGTAGGACTGTCTTGCTGCAGAGGTGACCTCTGTGGTAGTAATGCCTACTACAAGTTTGCCATAGAGATGCAGCATGTGGAACTTTAAGATCAGATTACCACAATGAGCTCTACAAGAAGCTGTCCTTAGGACTGGTCTGGAAGCTACAACTAAGTCCTGAATGTTGCATCCTTCTGACTGGGGTGCCACTTTACTAAATGTATTTATTAAACCAATTTATATAGCTGCCCATCTCACCACAGGCAACTGTGGGCAATATACAACAAAGCTAAAAGCAATCAAGAAATGCATGTAAAATATAAAAATCAAAATAGAACAAGAATAAAAGGATGTTAAAAATAAGGGAGCCACCTCACTAATTATAGCCATACTATATGTGTACAGCTTTAAGATTTGCACGAACTGCTAGTCTGCTATTGAGCCAAATTCAGGATGTTTCACTGTCCTAAGCAACTGAAGATCACCTTATCTGAAAGAATGAATTCAATTCTATCAGCCTTCCAGGTAAAAGGTCCTGTTCTCCTTGCCATGGTTTGCAATTGGTGCTTGGGGTGACACAGGAGCACTGACATTTAGCCTTCTCTGTAGTGGGATCTATGCTGTGGCTCAGTCTCCACTCTGGGGCCTGCTAATCCATTTGAGGCATCTTTTAAAAGATCCATCCTTTTATACTAGCCTTCCTGAGCCATGACCTCCCCCAACATTTCTCTAAATTTTAGAATGATTTGATGGTTAGCATCAATTGCCTTGATAGTTCTAGAATGAGATTTACATGTCACCTTGTAGGGCAGCTTACAGTTTAAAACTACATACACAGGGAAAAATAAGAAACATAAAAAGTACTAAAATACTTTTAACAAAGAAAAAAAGAGGAAGAAATACCTGTGGGTGTCAGACTAAGTGCGATCACTGCAGTATTACCGAGAACTTCTGTCTCGGAGTCACCATTATAGTGCTATGAAAAGGCAGCAGGAAACAACGTATGTGAAAGTTTGCCATTACTATTAGCAAATATCTGCCAGTGATGTGATAAAAATATATCCTTCAGTTTGGTCCAGTGAAAATTGCAGTGATATAGAAATTATTCCCAGCAAGAAGACAAGTTGATGTAACTAAGGAGTTATGAAACCTTTGTCATTTATTTTCTGTAGATGACAAATTGGGTGTCTCATTTTAGGAGTATCTGCCCTTTTCTTTTAGCGTGCTGCCTAATTAGGAGAAGCATATTTAAGTTGCAGATTTGTATATGACTGGAGAGGGAAGAAGGGCTATTGGCAATTAATAATTGCAGGTCAGTCATGTAAAGAGGAAAGCTATGTATTTCCTCCGCCTTGCACTACATAATACATACTTCTGGTAAGATCTGTTCTGAATAGCTTTGAGTTTCAATAGCCTAGCAAAATCAGGTTTTTCTCTGTAGCTAAGGAAGAGAATTTTGTGGGTGAGAACAGTTAAGACATTTGAACATACTGTATATCTGTCATTGTTTGGGTCATGCAACTAGCTACGGGTCCAAACAACATTTGCTCCATAAGCATGACAGATATAACTGCTGCATCAGTCATATGACCATGCCAAATCTTCTCTTTCTTTGCTGTTAGATCACATCTTTCAGAAAAGAGTGCATCAGTTCTATGCTGCTCAGATACTAGTACATTTTAGCAGGGAGAGTCATTCATTTCTTCCTTTTCTCCTTGTTGGTTCTCCAATGTTATTTCTCCCTAATTAAAAAAACTAAGGAAAGACTTTTACAGGTTTGCAGTCTCTCTCTTGGTACACCTCTAAGTGGGGAACAAAGGGAAGGAGAAAGAAAAATCCATTCTCCATTAAGACTAGTTTATTATCTCTGAAAATTTAAGCAAATTTACCCTGTATCTAGGACCAGTAACAAGGGTATATCACTCCTACAAATCATGCCCGATGAAGGTAATCTTTGAAAGCTCTTGGAAGACTAGAGGAGAGCGAACGTTATCCCCATCTTCAAAAACTGGAAGAAGGATGACCTGGTAAACTACAGACCTATCAGCTTGACCT
The DNA here is from genome assembly GCF_059951505.1 of Python bivittatus. Classification (NCBI taxonomy): domain Eukaryota; kingdom Metazoa; phylum Chordata; class Lepidosauria; order Squamata; family Pythonidae; genus Python; species Python bivittatus. The sequence goes on along the minus strand of NW_028277030.1, from coordinate 11,170,439 downwards.
TTATATAGAGAAAGATCTATATTTAAGCAGCATGTTTGTGAGCATTTGGATGGGCATGCCACAATTAACAGGAGCCAGCATTGATTTGCCACAAACAAATTGTGTCAGACTAGCCTTATCTCCTTCTTTGATATAGTTTTTAACTTAGTAATGTAGAAGAATGTGGTAGACGTAGTATACTTGGACTCAGCAAAGCTTTTGATGGAGTGCCTCATGGTATTCTCCTTCATAACTTGGTAAAATGTGGGCTAGGGGATCCCCCTGTTATATGAACTCACATGTGGCTGAATGACTGCAACCAAAAATGCTCATTAATGACTCCACTTCAGCTTGGAGGGAAGTGGCCCATTAACCAGCCTGGTGCCGCTCAATATTTTTATCCATGTCTTGGATGAGGGAGTTGAAAGGACAATGACACATAACTGGGAATGGTGGCTAGTATTTGAGATGAAAGAGAATCAGTAATATCTAGACTGGCTTGTGCCTCTACCCTACAGGCTCTGCTAGGCCACTACAATAGCCTATTTCTCTTCAGTAGTCCTTTGAATCTCTTTGGAAGGCTGTCTGTAACCTCAGAATAGTCTGAGCCAATATGGTACCCAGGAGAGTCTTCTCAGGGACCCTACATTAGATCTTTTCAACTCATGTCCTGCTCACATTTTCTAGTATCAATACCAGATCATATTTTGGCATCAGATCATTATCAATTTGAGAACATGCTGAAGACCTTGATACTGCTTTTGGAGTCCTGTTTCTTAAATGAAGAAGATTGATTTATTTAAATGAAGAAGGCTAGAGGTTGATTTATTTCACACTATAGCAAGGTTCAGCATTAGGGGTGAGGAGATTGTTTGCTTCATGCATCAGAAGCTCTTTCAGTAAAAACATTTTTCAGTCTGCTTTACATTTATCTGTGGGACTTAATAGTCAGGAAAGTAATGCATACACTTGTATTTTCTTTTTTCTATTTCTTTTTACTTGCTGAAACTTTTATAGCAATCTTCTGTGTGTTTTCAGAGAGAGTAAACATAATAAAAATAATAATCCCAAATAATTAAAAGTTATACAGTACTGTAAAATGATAATAAAAAAGTACATTTTCAATCAGATTTAGCTTCTGATTTCTATACAGCACAAATACAATCAGCTTTTCTCTAGTAGAGACAGAAGCAAGAAATAGTGCAGTACCAGCTTTTATGTTATATGATTCAATAAAATTTGGAGGAAGCAGGAAATAATTTCTATTGTCCATAAGAAAGTTTCTAATTTAACTCTCAACCTTCTGAAATAGTATTCTCATACAAAATCTACTGCATGTCAATTTTGTTAGAATATAAGCTTATTGTGTATTTTTCAGGTTTTATTTTTGTTATATGTAATATATTTACATATATTTCTTTAAAAAAATAGCTGAGGCAGTAAGCAAATCTTTTCATGGATTATTTAAAAATGTATTCAGAAATGTCTCTGAAGTTTTAAAAATATATTACATAGTTGCTCTCTGCTATTGATTTTCTAGAAATATCATACACCTATGAAGTTTTATGATAATCAAGCCTGTCAGTAATGCAATTGGAAATGGTAATTGAAAGTGGTATCTTGCAAAGTACATTCTAGTATCTCATCTCTTGCTGTGGAGCTCCTGAAATGTGCATCTTGTTTGTGTTCCAAGCAATAGAAATCAAGACTGAAAGGCAGGGAGGGAAGGCACAAGGGAGGAAAAAAATACCTTTGGAATAAAATGCTTGGAAAGGCACTTCTTGTTCTGATCAGATTCTCCTGTTTATGTGAAATGGACTCATTTCTCGGAGGCACACAGTTTTATTACACAGCAGGAAAGAAGTGCTTGGGGATAATACCTGTTTCACATGCATGTCAGTATAATGAATGCTGCTATTGTTCTTCCCGCTACAGCCACCCACATGGTAAGGCAGTATGAACAAAATGAGGATTTATATAAATAGAGTTTTCGTTTTATGGAAAACCTGCTGATCCAATGGATTGAGCATCCTTTGCTTGCCACCCACTGCAGCACTGTAAGGCAAGATTTAACTTTGAATTTGCTTTTAACTTTCCCATGTGGAATTCCCCAGCCCTTGCTTTGGTTATTATAGTGGTATTTTGCCATTCTCTATGTAAACATTACTATCCTGAGTTGCATTGCTTTACAATACAGTAGCTGTCACATGTACCAGAGCCGGCTAAACACTGGTTAGCATTTCCTTTCCGTAGCTCGTCCTGAAACCTTTTGTAGTGTTGCCATTACAGAGGCTGTGATAAGTGATTCCCAGAACACTATCATGCCAGGATCCATGGCACTTTATTTCCCTAATGATTTCCAACAAGTCACAAGTAATGTCCCAGGAAAAACGATCACTTCTAACCTTCATAGTACGTTAATGGTGATGATGGTAGTGAAGGTGGGACAGGAAAAATCCTATGATTTGGTTCTCACATCATACTAAACTAATAATGTGATTTGTTTGGGGCTTAGCATGATGTACAGATGGAGGTGCATGAATAAGCTATGATTAGTTTTAGGTAATAAGCCACTGCTTGAAATGAAGCTTTCTTTTTTATTCTGTACGAATAAGAACCCAGAATTAACGTGATTCCTGACTGACGCCTTGTTTCTTTGTGCCCCGTCCAATCCTGTAATAATTTGCAGAGGATAAGGCAACAGCAGCTAAAGGAAGGCAGAAACAAGAAGTTGGACAAACAAGCCATAATTACTTCGCTCATCTGAAAAATGCTGGCATGCATCTGGCTTGTTCAGCAAGCCATGGTTTAAATACATCCAGTGAATATTGTTGATAGGATCCAACATATTTAACAAGAGTTTCATGGGTATACAAGACAGACTTGAAAGTATCATCACTTTTGAAGCTGCTGTTTGCCATTTCAGGTGGACCCTACCCTGGTGTAATAAACCTTTATTTGAAAGGTTTTGCTTGTTGAACCATTTGTTACTTAAGCACATGATCCAGGAAATGCTGGGCACAGAGAAATTGAAGCATTATTCCCCAGATTGCTGCCAGCCACTCTCTTCCTGATCCTCTTGTTGTAGACAAACAAAGCACTGGAATGTAATCATCCCCTCAAATTTGCCCAGTCCATTTGGGGCCCAGAGGCATTCTTGGAAACAAAGATGATGCTACAGGCCTGTACCTTGTTTTGCAGGGTGTTGGCTTTCTGTTTTTTGCATTAAAATGTCAGAACTCTGGAGGGATGACAAGCCCAGTGATGTCAAGGAAGGTGTAACTGAGTCCATTAGAGCTAGTAAACACCACACTGGGGATTCCAAACACATTAGCACATTAGTACAGACTAGGTAAGAACCCATGCTGGCTGGGGAATTCTGGGAGTTGAAGTCCACCCATCTTAAAGTGCTGAGGTTGAGGAACCCTGCCCTAGAGCGCTGGTTCTTTGCAAAGTCACTTGAATAATTTGGCTCAAGCCTGAAGCAGAAGGAAACCTTATTCATTTTAGAGAAACTGGTCAGGCTGACTGGCTAATAGATGGTCTTGAGGCAATGCTTTTGAATTTCATGTGAGCCTCTGTTCTGCCTGTCATCTCATACCTGGATATCAAAATGTCTTGATACAGCGGAATGTTCTCAAAACAGGGGAGCACCATTTCTCACATCATGCTATACTGATTGGCTCCCAAGAAACTTTTCACAGGAAGCAGCAGTAGATCTGTCAGACATGGATGCTGGGAAGATGTTTGTGTTGTATCCCCAAAACCTGCATGGGAAATATCTGAAGGAGCCTCTGTAATAAACATCTGAAATCTGACATTTTTTCTTCCTCCTTCAACAAGATTAGTTTTGTAAAACACATCTAAACATGCCAGCCCTGAACTTTTAAAAATGTATAAAGGGATATGTGTAATGCCTTCGATTCTTGTGAGAGCCTTTAACTGCTCATTTAACTATCCCGGTAGTTTTTTATTAAAACACATAAACAATAAAAATTCAGTGGATGACTTTAAACGAACCCAGTGGCCCTTGGCTTGATAGATCCTTTGGAAAAAATGCTAATGTTTCAACACTGGATGGAATGACAGTGTTTTATCCTCCAAATGTGAATGACAGTGATTAAGAAAACACTTGGAAGGTTTAGGCCCACTGTCATTTAACAAATGCCAAGGGGAAATTTCTCTGCCCTACAAAATTCTCCAGAGAAGTCTTGAAATTTTAATATGCATGCCAAGTTGTCATTTCAGGAGCTCACTGGAAAAGAAAGCCTAATAACAGTGACATTTATATGTAATCTAACAGTGAGGGAGGGAAAGAAAAAGGTGGTGAAATCAAGGAAGTCCAATGATCTATAAAAACGAAAGAACCCTGAATGGGTTCTAAAATTAATTCAAAGGTATTCCCAATCATTGCAGACATTTGTGGCCATTTATTTAGCTAATTAGCTTGCCTTAACTTTCTCAGTGATAAATGTGTAGCGTGGAAAGTAGAGTTGAGAACAGGGTAATCCAAGTTTAAAATCCCCTTTGAACTCTGAAGCCCATCAAGTAATTTTTCATAGCGTTCTCATGGAGATAAAATTTGGCTGGATGAATGAGAAAACCATATCCACCCCTCTGAGCTCCTTGGAAAAATGGATCTTTGTGTGTGCCCCTTTTTAATGACTGGTTTATTTAAGAATGGGCATTCTCAGTTTCACTTCCTCCTGCTTTCCCTGCCTGCTTCCTCCTGATTATCCCTTGCTTGATGCAAGGAACTAGGGGTCTTTCAATACTTTCACAGCCCTGCCTGTGGGAAAAGAATGTATTATTTGTGTTTAAAGACGGATGTTTTGAAATGTTCAATCTCTGCAACTGCTTCCCTCTCTAAATTCTGAGGATTGCTTAGCAACCAATTGCTTGCCTTCTATAGCTCAACCACCAGGTAGGCATGACATGCTTCACATTTGTCATAAAATAGGGAAGAGCCATCATGGAAATTAGCTAGCAATTGGTCTCTTAGAAATCTGAAATCATAAAATTCTGAAAGAGCAGGGCATGGAACCGAAAAGGGGGAGAGGAGGCTCTGACTGCATGGTTCATTTTGGAGCATTGTTAGGAGTTTCAATCAAAGCTTCCCAGCAACCTGAGGCACATGAAGTAACAAAATGCAGAATGCCTGCCATCAAGTGCCTTTTCTTACATTTAAATTCTAGGTTGCATATGGCAGCTCAGTATGCAGGCTTTTCAGGAACAGGTACCATTTAAAGTGCTCCAGACAGGGAACTTTTCAAAACTTGATTAGGTCCCCATTCCATAGAGGTTTATTATTATTATTATAATGATGATGGTGGTGGTGATGAAGAGATCGGTCAGGAATGCTCGGAAGAGAAAAGCTGGCGATGCAGACAGAAGTCCGGGCTCTGGTGAAGGTTTGAATCGTGTCCCTTGCAAAAGACTTTTGAAAATCTGGCCTCCTTCACAATCCTTTTGGAGAGCCACCCTCGTCCTTTCCTGAAGAACCACCACTGTCACAGCAGCAGCGTTCAGAGAGCTGACAGAAAATAACAGACCCAGAGAACCCAAATGGTCCATTAATCAGATATTACTCATGTTCCTCTGTTTTTCTCCTCTCTGTCTTTTCTGAAGGAGCAGAAGAAGGGAAAGGAAAGCAGACGATTGACCCAGTGCAACCTGAAGGTCGATGCGATACAGAAAACATTTCAAGTATTGATGGTAAGCTTCCCAAGACCTTTTGGTGGGGGCAGGAAAAAGGGGGCCTGCAACATATGCCTCCATTTCTTAGAATATGGAATTACCTCATTCAAAGGCAGTTTGCAACAAGTCTGGATTATGTAAGCCACCGGCCTTCCCAGCTGTGAAGCCCAAGGAACGCTCCACTGCTCTCACTTATGCAGCTGAACTTTCAGTGGGACTCTGGCCTGAGCAACCAAGCAGGGGACTGACACTAATTTGCCTAAGCCAAAAATCCCACTGCCCCAAGGAGCTCAACTGTAAAGCAAATGCACACAAAAGCATTTCATTTCATGCTTTTGTTCTCTCTTGCCTCCCTGTCCCACAGTCTCCTGAGCTGCTTTGAGAACAAGCCCATCACTACTCAGTTATAGGATTAAAAATTAGCACCATCTGAATGAGGAGAAGGTCAGCCTTCCCATTCGTTACCTTTATATGTCAGCATGAAATCTGCAGACAAAACCCCATGAGTTTTCATTAACTCATTCCAACATGTGGACTTGGTTGGTTGGTTGGTTGGTTTATGTATTAATGCAATGATTCTTAACCAAAGAGTGTAGGATCATCAATACCCGTTCCTTATAGATTATGTACTTCACTGATAATAGCCAGATAGGTTTATCTCACTGTCCACCATAGGCATCTGTCCCTAAGCATGATGGGACCAAAATAAGGAAACTTCCATCATGATGTCATGACCCAAACGCTGTGTGTTTGAACTTGCATTGCAACCTGAGTACATAAAGGGCAGAGCCTGCATCAAATGATAGCCGGTTTCCTATGTTCCCAGCAAAATCTCACTTTCCTTTCCATCCACACCCTCTCAGTTGGTTTAAATAGTTCCTGCAGATTCTTTTTCGAAAATCCAGTTCTTTTGCATACATTGACAACCAGACTAGAAATGGCCATTGCCTATCCCAACAGAACAGAAGAGTTTTGTGCATAGCAGGAGGAGCACAGACTGGTTGTCAATCACCCTGGACATTTTATTCAGGATGGGAAATTAACATGTGGTTGTGCTTACTACACTGAACCTCAAACATACCACCAAACAGAGGGGCTTAGCATGTTGCATGAATGTAGCCAAGATGCAAAATCAGCATGTTCAGCTCTGAGTGGCTAGAAGGGTTGAAAAGTAGGCAGGTAGGGAGGGCACCATCTGCAAAGCCCCAACTCTTAGGGAAGTCAGCACCACATGGTGCCCAGTCTTAGGTGAGTGGGGCCTCACCAGAACTGGGAAGAGATTGCAATGCTAAACCTACCATTTTGGATAGCCACCAGTAAACACTTCTACCACCATTAATATCGTTATTTATGGGGGATTACAGAAATTAATTCATGGGGCGGGGGGCTGGGTGGTCATAGCATAGCACAATTTGAGAACCTACTTGATTTCCACTGAAGTTTGATTTTGTCATTGATGGGGGAAAGACTTCTATGTTAACTTGATCGTACAAATAAAAAATGAACTAACATGTTCAATCAAATTTAACATCAAGGACAGATTACCATCATCTATAGCTACCATTTTTTTCTAACTAAGCACTGTCTTGTAGGAAGTAGGAAGAAAATATAGCAAGTAAAATGTTTGACCTGAGGCGTGAGGATCAATTTTGACACAATAGTTACCTCTCTGCATATCTATAGAAAGAGCAGTTTCATTTAAGTCTGAAAATGTCTGTGCCATGCCAGTAAGTGGTTTAATCTAGCAAGTGTGGAAATAAAATATAGATGAATAATTCACAAGCAATTCAACAGAATCTTTGCTAGTATATTGGTATGACAACAGTGAGTCAGAAGCAGATTTGCTTCATAGCATATGACAAGCATATTAATTTTTTTTCTATTGTCTCTTATTTTTCAAATCTTCAGTTCAGGTGTGAATTTATTCAGGCAATTTCAAAACTTCTAGTCAAGAGCCTTCCAGGGAAATGCCAAGTATCAGCAATGGATGTATAAAAACAGTTTTTTCCACAGAATAACCATAGTAGTATAATAGGAATAAGTTATTATAATTCAGAGTTTATACAGAATTTCATTCAGCCCTACAGAAACAATTCAGAAGAAAATATATTCAGTGGTATTAAGATCTCAGAGACCAGACGGTGTCCATTCTATAGACATATAGAAGGCTCGGCTTTTGCTCTAAAGCACTCTTTGGCTATTTCTAATGACAAATAATTGCATCATGATAACAGCCATTTATAGTGTTTACAAAATTGTAATAATATGTATTATGGTGAGGGTGAAGAAACAGAATTATATTTTTCCATTATGATTAAAATGAGCCTGAAGTACTCTTCAAAAGGATAAGACTTGGGTTCATTTTGAATATCATTGCTTTTTCCTTGCCTGGTCTTTGAGTGGAAGATAGCTACCCTTATAAGCACAGCCCATTCAATCTCTAGCCTGATTGAAAAATCAGATTTTGGCCTGGTCTTTAGGTCACTTATAGTTGGCATCATTCACTGATGTAGTACATTGGAAAGGATGGATTGTCACCCGGAAGTTACCCAATTCCAGTGCCAAGACTAGATGGTTGCTGATAGAAATAAAGACCGTCTTCCATAAGGATGGCAATGCTGTAGGGCGCCTTAACAGCTGTGTTGGCATCACTGATTTCTTTAGCTGTCTATGATGCCATTTGCACTTTACTTTTTACAGTGCAAATGGGCAGGTAAGCAGTTTGTCCTCTTAACAGGGGCATTGTGATGGAATGGAATTATGAAGGCCAGGCTCAGGGAGATAAGCATTCTCTTAGCTCGCCGCAGGAGCGTGGGAACTACAAGAGGATGAGACTGGCACCTCCCTGAGGAATTCACACTGTTGTGGCTGGCTGACTTCGGACCTGGGGTTTCAGTCTGGGAAGATTCTTGCTAGAGGTTGTAGCTAATAAACATAGCTGAACTGATTTTGCATTGTCTCTTGGAGTTCTTTGGGCTAGGCCTGACAGGTATGATGTTATTGTAGACTATGCTCATGTCAACCATGAAAATGAGCTACTGATTAGGATTAGGCCCAGGGTCACTGGTCTGAGATGGGCGGCTATATGAATTCAATAAATAAATAAAATAAATAAATAAATACTACAGTTGCTGCTATATTTCACACGTATTCACAGCCATGTTCTGGTTCTCTGGGCAAATATTTCTGCATATTATAGCAGTACAGAAGCTCATGCCTGTATAGACCTCTGCTGTTGAGGCAGTGAAATCTTATAGACTTCAACTCTGAATAAAGTTCCATATCAATCAGTGGTCCATAAAGTCTCTAACAGCAGTACTGCAGAGAAAAAAGTATCCAATATAAAGCAAATTATAGGTAGACATTTTTGCTGCCTGTACAGCAAAAGAGCAACTACATTCTGGGTGGAGTCAGCAGAATGCAAAATAATAATAATAATAAACTTGGAACAGGTTACATCCTGTGACGATACCTTTAACAACATCAAACAACATCTGCCTATCCCAAGTCCTTGGGAAGGACTCAATAGGTGGATAAAAATGCCAAATCCAGTCTAAACATCTGGCTGACTGTGCGACCAACAATAATAATTCATGTATGTTGGCTCTCAGGTCATCCTGCTGTGATCCAGGAGGAGGAACTATCAGATCTTTCCAATCTTATACGGCCATATAATAAAACATTGCAATGCTACATATTCCTGATGTAGAAATGACACCAAAGTATTTCAGTGATTATATCAAGTGGTCTATTTCAAATCAGGACAAAAGACTCCCAGATTCATAGCAATGATGGCCATGTTTCTTTTAAAATGATATAAATATTTAGCAGGTCAAATTAATTTCTCTTTAGTGTGGTTTGGAAATCCTCTGATGCAGTAGATGGTTTTAAACTCAGCAACTGGATTACTGAATTTCAGGAAGAATAATAGCCTAAAAAAGAATGCAGAAAGATAACCTTGCTGCTTTGTTTTTAGTTGAAATGAATAGTCAAGTTGAAAACATAGAAGAGCCTACAGAATCACAGACAGAAAATTAATCTCAGGGTAAGTTAATTCATCTTTCCTTTCCATTATATGCTGTACGTTTTATTGCAGCTGTTCCACATATAATATTTTTACAGAAGAATTAGCCAAGAAAGCTAATGGTATCTCTAGGTAAAACAAAATATGCCTAAAATATGAATCTGACTTGAATTCCCAAATACAATAACTTGGTGAGATCAAGGATTGTCTGCGGATGAGAACTTGGCGTCTCCCAGCCTCTTGCTGCCTTCTCCTATTAGGCCCAATTGCCAGGGGTTAATGAGAAAGGAAGAATAAAGTGAACCGAACTGCCGAAGATTTAGACCTTCCAATTCTGGCAACACCCAACAGAGAAGTTTCCCTCACTGCGCAGAAATGAGTGCTACATTTTTTGTGTCTGATCCTTATAATATTTGGTGTGGTTTATATGAGGGGATGGGGCAGGAGATGACTAGTGATCACTGAACCTAATATAGAACTATACATGGGAAAATGAATGAGGATTAAAAAAAGTTTTGGTTGAAGTATCTTTTGTTTTAATGGAACAATGTGGGCTTTCTTTAGGCAGCTTCATAAACAAAATTGCTAGAAAGAAAAGGCCAAGCAAATCAGCCATTTCTACTGGCTGGAATTAGGTTTGGCTATTTGAAATCTATATTCCAGAAGTAATCGATATATGTTCTGAGAATTTCATGCCCTTGGCTGAACATTGCTGAATGCCACTTCTAACTACTGAACTATTCTGCTTTATAGAAACAGAATGTATAAGCGATTGCAGAGTGTGATTACATGAGAAATGAAAGAGAACACACCAATATGGTCATAAATGTAAGCAGCTTGATTCCTTGGTAGACAGAAACCGAGACCTAAAAAAACCCAATTCCCTGTCACATCCTAATTATAAAATCCAATTTTGGGATCCCTACCCAAGATAGGTCAAACAGAATCACAAATACATTTCATTTCTTTTCCAGTGCTGATTACTCGATGCCAGTATCATATACCACCAAGATGAGCTATTTACACCTATAATGGGATTTCATGTCTCTCCAAACCAAATATAGAAGCTTTGTAGCAGTGGCAGTTCTGTCACAGAGATTTTAAGATGTCTTATTACTGTGTGTACTTCTTTGTCCTTGTCAGTATATTGACAATATACTGCAATGCTGCAGATGGGAGAGAGAAATATGAGCTGCAACAGCCTCCATTTAAAAAGTTGTCAAGGAAAAAAAAAAAAAGGATACACCAAATTAAAATGCTGCATTTGAAATTCTTCTCTTCTGTGTCACTGTCTAATTCATGCTCAAGCTCTCTCTCTCGCTCTCGCTCTCCCCCAGCATTACTAAAAATTAAGCTGCCACGTGCTTGCCATTTTAGACATAGTTTCAAAGTTTATTACCTCCACTGGTGAGAAGAATATAATTGGTTTCTATAAATTGTTTTTATCTGAATGGAAATGCTATTTTTCTTATTTGGTGGTTTGGGGTGAACTCACGTATGTATTCTACAAATGCAGGATTTAGGGCAGCCTTCCCGAATCCCAAAGCGTAATCTGGAGGACAGCAGATTGGGGAGCTGGGAGGCTTTATATGAAATGAAGTAGTGCCAGGAATAATAACAGACTTGTTGGTAGTTTTCTTATCTAATATGGTTGGGTTTTTGCAAGGCTCATTGAAAAGGAAGACTGGGAGTCCGAGTTGCTGAAGATGAAAGCTTTCATCTGGGCTTGCTAAAGATGAAAGAGTAAATTTCATCTTTACTCTGCTCCTGTCCCTCACTATCTCAAGTATAAGTCATGAGTGGGAGGTATTTAGGGTTTGAAATATCATTGTGCTCAAGCTGACAGAGATTGTAATGAAAACTGATTTCTCATTGCCACATAGCAAGAGAAAATTGCCTTACATACCAATCCTTATCTATAGAGTGGGAGCTTCACTAAATTCACTGATTTACTTTCAGGTGTCCTTGTAGAATCCTGCAATCTTAAGACTTAATAGAATGGCTGGGTATGGTTGTGGTAGCATCCATATTTTATGTCTACACATACATTTGATTTTTTTAAAAAGGAAAGTTGATTCAAGAATGTGTGTGTGTGTGTAAGGATGATAGATGGATGATGATAGATATAGATAGATGATAAAGATAATAGATTGGAGAGAGAAGATAGATAGGTAGATGGATGATGAGAGAGATAGATGAGAGAGAGAGAGATGATGGATATAGATTGATGAGGAGGAGGAGGATAGATAGGTAGGTAGACGGACGGACGGACAGACAGACAGACAGACAGACAGACAGACAGATAGATAGATAGATAGATAGATAGATAGATAGATAGATAGATAGATAGATAGATAACAAACTATAAAATAGGAAGCCATATCCAACTGTGGTCAAAGGCCTCCACAAATAGAATGGGGAAGAAAGCAATGTTTGGCTGTAACCTTTCCTCAAAATTTCTAAAAAATTGCCCATGCATGCTGCTACTGAGTACCTTTCGTCAGTACTCATGTGTCATGGCCACAATGGTAAATAGTGTAGCTGGAGGTGCTTTGATGCAGATTGAAGGGCCACAAACGACTGCAGAGGGAGAGGACCCTGACCAAAAGTGTCCCAGGGTAGGCATCTTCTCCTGACAGAGTAGCTGCAGTTGGATGGAACTTGCCCAATTTTGCTCAGTCACAATGACTGTAAAGAAACACTGGGTTTAAATAGGATTTCATGGATCGCTCTTATGTTAGAAGGCTATTCGCTATTCATTTTACAGTTGAAATATTAGATGTTTATCCTTATGTTTCTCTGCACTGTATATTGTACGGAACTTTGCTCTACAACCATAACAAAGAACAAATGCATCCATGCACTCATCCCTTGGATGCAACTCTTGGTAAATTTACATAAAACAAGACTGTGGGGAAATAAAGAAATAATATGGATAATTACAGAGATTCAGCCAATACAGTGGGAGAAGAAATGCAGATAGCAGGATACGAAGCAATATAATTGCTTACCAGTTATAAAAAAAAGATAATGACATGGGAAAGAAGGGGGAGGTGGGGGAAGAGAGGGAGATGAAGGACTTCTTCATGCTTTCAGGTATGCCAGCATCTCTGATTGGGAGGAGGAGGAGAGCCCCACAAGATGGGAAAGTGTCAGAACAAAGAATCCCTTTCATTCAAGACCTTTCACAGAGTCTGATGTTATCGCCTTGATCAAAAAGCTTTTCTCTGCACTCAGGGAACTTTAAGCAGACACTAATTGGATCAGCCATTTAAAAACCCTCCTCTAATTAACATTTATATATTATTATGTGATGTTTAGCAGATTTCTCCCACTTTAGCTCCCTCCCTCCCAACCTTAAACATTTAAACTTTTGACTGCTAGAAACTTTCAGATGTGCCAAAAGTGTAGAGTGCCTACTACTCTAAGCATATACAATAAAAATGTTTCTTTCTGCAATAAAACCTGCCATAAGTTGTAAGACACAGTACACAATCATGAGTTTCAAGATTAATAACAGCTGCTAAATAATACTTTAGATATATGAATTACATTCTAATTCCTCCATGATGATGTACAGAAAGAATTGTAGTTTCTGCCATAATATTCCCCAGAATGCAGTTCAATATTGCATGATAATCCTGGTGGGTAAAACTTTGAATATCAAATAAGATTTTTAAAATGTTGAATTAGCTACCTGAGTTTTATCACCTCACCATTCTTGTCTTATTGTAAGATGAAAACCTACATCCATAAATATCTATATTTATGCATTAATTGCAATCCTGATTGCAATTAATTACTCACTGTTTTGAACTGATGTCCCACTGTTCCATCTACATAGCTGGCATTCATCAGAAATCAATCTTTCTTTCTTTCTTTCTTTCTTTCTTTCTTTCTTTCTTTCTTTCTTTCTTTCTTTCTTTCTTTCTTTCTTTCTTTCTCTCTCTCTCCCTCCCTCCCTCCCTCCCTCCTTCTTTCTTTCTTTCTTTCTTTCTTTCTTTCTTTCTTTCTTTCTTTCTTTCTTTCTTTCTTTCTTTCTTTCTTTCTTTCTTTCTCCCAGTTATTTTAATATGAGCTATTTAATCTGGCTCCCTTTCTTCATGGACAAAGTAGCATACATTCCAAGAGTAGAACATGGTTTTCTGTTATGTAAGTGGGGCAATCTTTTTAAAAACAAATGGTTGGAAGATGAATTAGGGCTTCCTGCAAGATCATAGATTAAATAATTATATTCTGAAAAATAAATCCATATTTAATTGATGATTGGCCACAGTTACCAATCATATACGTATCTTTTCCAATGAACAAGCTTACCTTGCTTGTAAGGAATATAAACAGTTGTTAATACCTCCTCCTGAGTACTTTAGAAATGCCAGATCTGCTATTCTTCTCTACCTTTACTTTGACATGCAGTTCACCTGACACTGGGGGACATCTTTGCCACTGATACACTCTTAAAGACACTGGCCTCTAGCTTTGTTTTTCATGAATACTTTTTATTAGTGCACCCATATCCACATGTCTGTAAGATTAAAATTGGAGAACCGTGGCAAAGTATTCATGCTCAGATTCCCAAGTTTTAGAATTTTCCAAATTAAAGAACATGGTTGAAGCAGAATGCAGGTATAGCCAATTCACAGAAGGTAAAAAATACAGAGAGCATTTCCTGCACATGTTTTCTAAACCAGAAATCTCAGAAATCCCAGAAACAAGTGAAATACAATGGAGGTGCCTTGGTTATTCCCTCTGCAATGTAAAATGTTTGGGATAATGTTTACGCCATCAATCCTCCTTTTCTGTCTCTACAGAAGACAATGACGAGAGAAGAAAGCAGGAAGTGACGGAAGATCTGCAGTCACCAGTGCATTATGTGACGACATTCTGACTAACAGGCAGCAGCACACCAGGGAGTGCAAAATAGGGAGAGGGAGGGGGAGGGGAGGGGAGGGCAATGAAGGGATATGACTGATTCTTCATATTAATTTCTCTTTTCCTGTTCCGTTGGTTCGGTAGATGACATGAAGCTTCTCTACTATGGGTTGTAGAGTCTCGGTTTAGATTTCTTTGCCTCATTCCTATCTTTTCTGCCTCTCCTTCTGAAACCCGAAGGCCCTGTTCTTCTGCATATATATTGTTAGCTTCTAAATACTGTTTCTCAGTTGCAATTCCTCTTCAAGGCAACACATGCAAAGGATATTTTAAGCATTGTCCTTCAAAAGTCTGAGGGTTTCTTTGGAGGGATCACAAAACACATCTGTAGTTACTCCCATCAAGTAAAGATGCTGGCAGTACTAGTATCCTTTGTCCCACTGGCAAAGTCAACGTGCCAATGCTAGTGCATAAACATTTCAGCTTGTTAGACTTTTCCTAATGCCAGGATAACTGTACAAGAATTGAGAGTGAATAGATATGCTAGTGTGAATAGAGATTTGAGGGTCACTAATGTCAAACATTGCAGCATCTCCATTGGAGGCTGACAAAAACACTTCCAGTCACACAGCTGATACCCCATGCAGAGATTCTCTATGCAAACCAGAGGCTGAAAAACATGGAGATTGTCCATCATCAGACTAAATATATATTACAATTCTTGCACAGAGTTGCCCTCATACAAAGTATTATTCAGCCATCTCCAGATCAGAGCTAATGACATTTGAATTAGCCCTCTGACTGTTCTATCTCAGACCCAGGAGGATGACTTAGTTATCCACAGACAGAATGCAGACATGCGTTATGGAAAATACATCTTTCAGTGAATAAGAGTCACAGTACCGAAGAAAGGATCATCCATGTTCAGGAGTATAACTATCTTTGCCCCAAAATCAGGACATGGATTTCTTTTTCCTGCTTGTAAACATCCCAAGAGGTGGAGGATCTCTAACAGGCTAGATTTTTCATAGGACAATCAGTCTCTACAGTTAGCCAATTCCTTGCTAATCTACTCATGGAATGAAACCTTTTATCTACCTTAATGGTGTGTCTCCACAGCTCAATATTGCATTGTCCACTAATAGGTGAGCACCTCTGGAGTATTTGGACATGACTAAAGTACCTATTAATTCCAGTGCCCTCTGTGTAAGAGGGATTGCAGATAATTCTGCATCTAGCACACAGTAAAATATGGCTTGTGGCTTTAACAATTTCATGTCTACTCTTGTTACATTTTCAACTGCATATGCACACTTTTTAAATACATAAAATGCAATTAACAGATATTGGTGATGAATGTTGTACCATATGTCATCTGTTCTGCTAGCAAATGCTGTGCTCAACTGAAAAACAAAATTTTACATTCATTTTTCAACCACACTGTAAATTAAACTGATACCCTACTTGCAAGATTGAAAGAACACTCAGCATGTGTCCAAGGCTTGATATTCTGTAAACTAGTTTCCAACTGCTGTTAAAAACAATTACAGGAATGTTTTTCTGTATTATGAGATGCTGGTTTTGCTTAATTATGCATATACACCATCTTCCAAACTTTTAAAAATAATGTTCGGGCTTACAAAAATATAACAAAGGTGTATGTGCATGAAAGGAAGCGGAAATTTACCAGCCTTGCTTATTTGTAAATATCTCCAACACAAATCTGAGATAAGTAGTAACCGTTGTTTATGCTTACACTAGAATACCAAAATATGAATTAGTTCATGGCATGTAATTTGTAAGAAGATCAAAAAATGAAAATTAGTTGCAAATATGATACATAACTTTGTTGCCTTATGAGCAATATTTATGTATTCAAAAAAACATTGTGTTGACATTTTCAGGTACTAATTTCTCTTGTCTTTTTGAGCCATTTATTACAATGGTGACCTGAAAGATACCTTTTAGTTACCACATAAGCACAGTATCATCCAGATTAATATGAATCTAGATTTCAATGAAATATATAAAGTATTTGGTTATACTTGTATCAATACCATCTGATATTTTTGATATGCTTACTAAGAATGTATTTAGTCTCCCATTTATCCATGGAGCTCTTGTGCCTCTTTTCTTCTCCAGTCCTGCTTGATGGTTCCTATTTTCCTCTAGTTCTCTTTGTACTGAACTGTCATTTCTGATTCAGTTTACTGTGATCAAAAGACTAGCTAGCTGTCCAACAAGAACTATCACAGTTCAGCAACAACAACCAAATCAAAACAAGTCAGGCAGCTTTCCTTGCTTGATCTGAGTCGTGCATAGAAAGGAATATTAAAAAAAAAAAAATCCAGTAGGTGGTACATGATTAAAAAGAATTCTGGCCTGGATTCCTCTGCATGCGAATTTGGGAAGGAAATGGATGGACACTGGCTGGGCCAAAATTTAGCTTTATCAATCATCCTTCTCTGGAAAAAAAATGTGCAGGGAGAGTCAGAAGCCATCTTTATAAACTTTACAAGGTGGCCAAGTGGTCTTTTCTAGCTTTGTTTTAACTTTTAATACGTCTGACGTGCTTTCAGCATCTCTCGACTCTTTGAAGTGAAGAGACTTTTCCAGGCCACTTCTGGAATTTTATGAGATATGATCATAAAATGTGGCGTGGTCATATGGCCACTTCTGGGAATGCTAAGAAAGAAGGCCCAAGCTGCTGCTAGCATTCCAAGCTCTGGGCGGCGGGGGGCAGGGGGCGGCGGGGAGTGAAAAGGGACTTTTTGGCCACCTTGTAAAGTTTATAATCTAAACCTCTGTGTGTCTCCCAATCCAAACTGGTAAAATTTATATGGATTTTTAAAATAAATATTGGAACAAAAATGTGCTTTTAGAATTCCATTCCCAAAAGTAAACAGTTACAGAGACCAGGCTTCCTGTGATCCACTAATCCCTATATATAGGGTAGTGAAAATGACTTTCTTTACTGGTTCACATCTGTGCACAAAACACCTTGCCTCGGGGTGCGACAGCAAAGAATGAAACAAAGATTAAACCCTTAAGACAGGAAGGTGGCAGGATTATTCATGTTAACTATGCCTCACTGGGTTCAGGGGGCCTTCTTGCATTGAAGTGTGTATATAACTGCAACAGACAGGTTTCAGACTGAGTTCATGATGTTCTCATAGGGCCTGTGGGTAGTTAGGTAAACCATATGTGCATTAATTAAATTCCCATTTTCTTGTAGCTTGTGCTATATAGAAACAAGCTTTTGGAGTCTGAGTGGAAGTTGTTTGAACATTAGATGCTAGAGAAACTCTTAAACAGGAGGTCTAGATAATAGATACTCTTTAGCAAATGTGCCTTTGGCTATTTGCACATATAGGCAAAGAATGCACAGCAAGATTTTGGATTGATCTCATTCTCTAAATGGCCTGTATTGAGATAGGAAGTTTCTTCCTACCGAGTTGACCACTGGTCCTTTTTGCTCAGTATTGTCTGGCGGTAACTCTCCAGCATTTCAGACAGATTGTTTTCCCCAGCCCTAAAATGTTGTGCTGTGCAAGGGATATGCACCAACACTATAGGTTTTCCCAAATGAAGCCCTGCAAGGAATGTATTAATGTTCTTATGTCTGTTCTTGAAAATGACACCAGCTGAAAGATTCTACTTATCCATAAAGATTGGAACACAGTCTCATAAAGAATAATAATAATAATAATAATAATAATAATAATAATAATAATAGGACTCGATAGGTGGATAAAAATGCCAAATCCAGTCTAAACATCTGGCTGACTGTGCAACCAACCATAATAATAATAATATTTTCCCATTTTTAATAACACTGTCAACATTACAGAGGTCTAATTCATGTTTTGTTTTTTCTCTGCTCACCTATCTTATGTATTTGAGCCCCCTTTCACTCCCCAATCTCCTTAAACATTGTGGTAATTACATTTTAGAAAGGAGAAGAAAGGAGGGCATTAATAAGACAAGAAGGGAGTTAGAAAAATAAGCAGCCACAGACAGCGACCAAAACCTCTACTAAATCTGAATGATGTCTGAAACAATGAGTGACCAAAATATTCTGATCAGAGCATTTTCCCTGTATTAGATTGTAGCCATCTTGTCTGACCTCTTCACTTCGCTGTTCCCAACATCTTCATTTTGGTTCTCATTCATAGTGGTGCTTCTCTCAGGTCTGAATGCTTTACCTCAGGATGCTATCACCAAGTATGAAGCAAAGAGAGGACCTTTGGACTGTGAAGGTGAAAAGATCTGATGACATCTCTACAGTCCAGTTTCAAACTCGACTGTACAAATTATGATTTTTCTCATTTGGAAGTCTCGGCTTGTATGTGTTTGGAGAAAGATGCATGCACACAGTCAACCGTGTAGATAATAATACGATTCACTTTCTTTCTTTTGGCTAGTCCTACCCAGGCACACTCTAATAGCAATTGGAATCAATTTTGTTAGGACTTAGGACTGGTCAGCAAATTCTGAATTGTGTGGATTTTTACATTAGCACCATACATTTACGAACAGTTAAAGGATACGAACTCTTCCCCCTGTCCTCCATAACCACCTTCACAATGCTTTGAGCATTGAGATCAGTGGACTGCCCCCAAAGAGGGGGCTCTGCATTCCGCAGCTCTTTCGAGATACCCATTTAACCTACTCCTTCTACACTGAGGAATGACATTGCATTGTAGCAATTCCTCTGGTACCAGACTCATCTCTTTTTCATGAAAGCATATAGAGCAGGTGACTGATACCTTACTTTCAATAAATATTAGGCAATATATTGTTCACTACACCTAATTGTAAATCTTCTCCCAAACAATGAACCCCTTTTATGATTTAACAGCGTTCAGATTACCCACTTGATTTGGACAAAATACGTTGTCTCTATATGCAGTGCATGTCTGCTTTGCTTTTAAAATGACAAAATTAGCCAAATATGTTGGATATATTTTCTTGGGAAATAGGATTTTTGTGACATTTGTGATATAAAGAAAGTCAGGAAAATGTAATTTTCTTGATCAAAAATAAGTTTTTACTTCAATGCAAATAACTGTAGTATCTTGCTTGCAAAATATCTTCTAAGAAATAATACAGACTTCTACGTAGGGTTAACCCAAGCCTCTTTTGTTAATCTGCCATTTAAATGCTGGACTTGCTGATGAATCTGTTTTTTTCCCCCCCCTTTGGTCTGTGCCATGCATAACTAAAAACTCTAACAAACAATGCCTTCATACTAAAATATTTGTTAAAAGCAAAATCAGAATAAACCTTGAAACTGAATTGCTTGTGTTTTTCCCATATTTGCAAAATGTGTATTGCATGGACTATTGAATTCTAAGTCTACAGCCTACTGATAATTCCAGGAAAAAACAGAGGGTATGCTCACAAGATGATCCTGGAAATGATTCAAACATTGGAGGAATTATGAAATCTGTGGAAGAAAGAATGAAACAGCAAATGTTCTTAGACAAAGCACTCATTTTGGCAGACAGTTTTGGTATACCACAACTGATTTTACTAGCTCAGTAGCACTGGTTACACTGAAAGCATTGGAAGGTGGGCCAAAAAATTACAATATTGCCCTACAGAGTACTTGTCACCTTTATTTCTGCTGCTTTCTTTGCAAGGTAGCCTCTCAGAGTCAGCCAAACCTTGTATCCCAAGGGGAGGGGGCACCACTCCAGCAGATGTTCATTTCCCTGGGGTGGAATAGACAAGAATGAACCTGCTTCTCTCCAATTCTGGGTCTTGTTAAAGCTCTAGTCCTGCTTGTTCATTTCGAGTTCTGGTTTAGGAAACCACAGGCTTTGAGAAGGGGGGTAAGAGGGCAAGGCAGCCTTTGAGAAAGAAAATACCCCAGTGTGACATTATGGGGAAAGCTGCCTTTGAAGAGTCATCCATGCATGCATTCTGTGTGAATCCAAAAGTCTTTCACTGTTCTCTCCTGTTATGTAAACCATCTATACCTCCTTCTTCAGCCAAAATATCTTCCAGATTAATAATCTATGTGTGGGTCTATGTCTTTGCAGAACTTCCAAAGAAAAGCAAAATGAAAGAAATATAGACACTAGTTCTTAAAGCTAGCATTCTTGTAAAACTAGTCTGGAAATCAGATGGAATGGCTACTGTTAAAGGAGAAACAAGAAAAACCAAAGGCTGATGGAACAAGACTGTAGTTGGCCTCTGCAAGTGCCCTAAGTAATTTGAGTTTCAGATGTGTTTATGCCCATCAAATGTTTAGAAAAAGACAAAAGGAAGCTTAAAAGCCCAGCAAAAAAGAAGACACATGACTCAACACCTTAGCAGAATGTTTCAGTTTTTAAGCTAAAGTTTTCCCATAATTAAGAGATTTAGCTCAATAGGGATGGGTGTGCAGTCAACATACTTAGCCCCTGGGCCTCTTTATGGAAGCAGAATACTTTTGAATGTTGCTTTGATGTACTGTAGCTACTCAAAACCAATTGTCTTGTTTTGAACAGCAGGGAATTCCTAGCCACCTTAACCATTCAGGTTTCTTCTCATCTGAAATTTGCTAAAATCTCGTCCATTTTTCCATCTGCTGTGCTTTCTGCAAATCTTCCCTCCCATTTATACGCATCACACTTTTTATTGCATTCAGTGGTTTCTTCACCCATTCATTTTTCCAGAGATCAAAGTGAACACAAGTATCACTAAGCCATCCTTCCAAAAAGTTAGGAAATGTTTGATTTGGTCATGTGTTTTCCCCATCAACCAAGGCAATCTTGCTTGCCTTCTCAGAGGGCTTTGATAACATAGCAATCTATCTAAAGCTCTATGAGGCTCAGCCCAGCAAAGAGGGCATGAGAGAGCAGTTTTGTCCTGTGTCTCCTCTCCCTGACCATTTTTAAAAAAGGAATAGTTGTTCAGAGAGAAGGATGGTACAGATTACACAGAGGGAAGGAGTCAAGTCAGAGATCAGCTAGGGCTTTCAATCCATTTTATCTAGGCTTGTTGGTCAACTCCTGCCTAACCTTCTTTCAGACATTATCAGCACTGGAGAGAATGAGCTGGGAGACCCACATGTGTGAGAGAAGTTCTCCAGCATTAGAGCTTTCCAACCAAGGGGTAGGATTGTGGGGTCAATCAACAATAAAAATCCATGTTCCTCCACAAGTCATTTGGCTTTGTAGAAATTACAATGATATTATATTTTAATGGTAGCAATTTTAATTTTTTTTTCCAATTTTGACTTTAATTGAACAGTACTGAATTTTGCAGTGACATCTTACACTTTTTGTTTATTTTAGTTGTGGTAACCTACCTGGAGTGTTTGCATAAACAGAAAGATGGGATACAAATCTAATCAATCAATCAGTCAATCAATCATTTGATTAAGCTGAATTGTGCTGCCGACTATCAAGGTCCGTCGGCAGTTTACACTCTATGTAAGAATTTGGTAATATTTGAAACTATACAATCATGTTTTCCTAACCTATTTGAGGAGACTTTCTTTGCCCTAACGTTACTGTATTCTGTTGTTGTTAGAACTATTGAAGCTGCAGAGCTTGCATTGATTTGAGATGCAAAAAGTCACACTTGTGAGATGGGCAGCTACAGTTTACAAATTTAATAAATAAAGGCAACAATCAAGAGTGCAATGTGCTTTGAAATTACTTTAATCCTTTACAGGACCCCATCAGGAAATATCAGCATTTACCGTTTAAGCTGCTCCTGTCCTGTCCTCACACCACCTTGACTCTATGCTGGTTTCAGAAACTCCTGTCCAGACTGAGACACCTTGGCAACAGCCCGGAAAGTGTTCAATCCAAACAGCAGGCTAAACATCCTCCCACTGGACAATTCGACTGCTTCTGTGCCCTCCCATCTTTCTGTTCCAGGAGAGCAACGGTCAATCACCTTTCTTCCTGTGGGCAGGTCTTTTATACTTGTGTGTGCAGGTCTATAGACGCCATTTTTCTTTTCCTTCCTTTCCTACTTATGCTTAAAACAAAAGTCAGAAATGCGCCATTTCACCATTTTTCAATCACTTGAGAGAGGATTCGGCCCCAATTCCCAGGTAGGTCATTTGGTCTATTTGGGATGTGAGGTTGACACTCTTTTACTTCATGCTTAATAATTAGCTATAAAAGGCATTATTTATGTATTTAATGCATTTATTTACATGGCTGCCCATCTCATATACATGACTCTGGGCAGCTAACAATGAAGACACAGTAAAAAACAAACAAACCAAAATTAAAAACAACAGAAATAGCATAAAATAGCAGCTGAGAACATTCAACACTATAAACTAACCACAAACAGGCTCACCCATACTATCAGGGTCCCAGGCTTGATGGCAAAGCCAGATTTTTAGTTATTGGAGTATTTGGTAGACATGGACTCAGTTGAAGGAGCATTTCTGTCTCTGTGAAGTAGCCTGGAGTTATGAAGGGCTGGAGTTAGTGTACAACAAAGTGAGGCATGCTATCCAAAATGGACAGCATAACATGGAAAGGCATATTTCAGAGGCGAAGCAGTAAAATATGCCCTAAAGCCACTTCAATACTGAGAACAGGATTAATAGAGGGCAAAGTTGTCTGTTTCCACCCTCCAGGAACAATTGCTACCTATTCTGATGATGGGGCCACAGGGTAGTAGGGATAAGCCCTAAGATTCAGAGATGGAGAAAGCAACCTCCACTATTACCTGTGAAGGCTTTGCCAATTTGTCCCAATCCTGGGCCCCTGCAACCTCTTTCAGAGGACCTTTTCAGTGCACTGAAGCAGATCTGGGACAGCAGGAAGCAGGGAGGAAGAATTTGTTTGGCTGGCAGATTTCACCTGCAGAATGACATGATTGGATGCAACCCATCCATTAATTTTATTTATTTATTTATTTATTTATTTATTTATATTTATTTATTTTTATATATATATATATATATATATATATATATATATATATATATATATATTAAATTTATATGCTGCCCATCTCCCCCAGAGATGGTTAATAGTCTGCATCTCCTTCCTGCTGATGAGCAGTGACAAGGAATGAGCTGCACATTGGATTGGGAGGGAAACCTGGCTGCTTTCATTTCTCTCAACATTTATAGCCCTTCCCAGAGGGGTAAAATGATGAGCATGTAGCTTCTATGGAAGCTCCATGAGCTGTAGAGAAAGCCAAAATTGTGCAAAATTAAAACTATCGAGGCAAATATCATTCTGGATTAAAAGTTTGGTTAATGCATTGTTCATGTAAATAATGGAATGGCAATACAGATGCTGTTAGGGGACCCAGATTTTCTTTTTATGTCTCGGCAATCTCAATATGTTTTGCGTGGTTTTTATTTGTTCATTTTGCCTTTGCTTGATCATTTTTTTCTGAACCATGAATTTACTATAAGTAAAACTGCAAAGACAATGAAAAACCAGAAGGCCAAATATGATTAAATGAACGGTTTCCTAGTAACCATACTCACTCCAAAAGTGCACTGAAGTTTCTTTGACCTCTTAAATATCTGCAACAATCCTGTGTAGATAGTATAGCAACTGAATCTAACCCATCTACAAGATGGAATAAATGGGACGGTCCATGGCTTGGGATCACTCACATCACCTTAATCCATAATGTAAGCCTGTTCGGTTTTGGCTTTGTATGATGTGGGAATCCAAGCATTGTGGTTTGTAAACGTCAAAGTGAAGCAAGCCAGTATGGCTTATTCAACAAACTGTGTTTAAAATACAGACAGGATGGCACATGGCATGAACCCCAACACACGAATGTTTTCCTCTCTATATCCCCATGGAGAGAGTTGAAAGACTAGCCAGTAAAAATCCAAACAACCTTGAACTGTCTTCATTATCTGAGCTTCAGAGGCCAGATCAAAAGCAAGGACAGCATTAATACTCTGCCTTTGCTGTCCTTGTAAAAGAATAATCTTCACAGATTTTCATTTGTGGTGGCTTTGTCCCGTTTTTTAGAAACCCAGGTCAGAAGGTCAGCTTGGCTGTTAGAAAGAATTCTGTTTCACCGACAGGGTGTCTGACACTGCTTTGACTGTTCCATCCATGTCTTTTCCTGAACAGAAGACCCTTAGCATCACTAGTCATCCTCAGTACAGGTATTAACTTGCACAGCTCAATTTCCAATTGGAAATACTGCCAAGATAGGAATCATTTTCTTGTGATTCAGTGATAACAGGAGCACTATTCTGATTACGGAGGCTATGTAGCTGATCAGAATATTTGGGATTTAGCTCACATAGTATGGCCATGTGGGCAACATGTTGGCTTAGGGATCCATTCCACCCCAACCCCCTTCTTTGCATCCTCAGACTTGAAGCCTCCTTACACCTTGATGTGTTTGGGTGGTTTCCCCTAATTTTGAGAGAGAAAATATATGAAAGCTGTTGGGTAACATGCATACTGTAATGTGACATTGCATGTTGTTAAAAAAAAATGTATTTATGTTTGGTTTTGAACCGGCCACCTTCTCTATGCTAGTTTAGCTCTGCTGAGATAAAGGGAAGTATAGAACCTATTAAATTGGAAGAAGGTGGAAAGAAGAAAGATTTATTTAAGAGCTGCTTATTGTGCCTGCAAGTATGTGCATTTTATCCTTGAACCTTGTATATAAACATTTAACTTCACTTTGGATGTATTATGCATGTGTGCATATAAGACACACCCAGATAGACACACAAAAGTATATATGTCCAGGGATATTGCCCACAAGAAGGCGAGTGATTGGTCACTTCTTTCCTGGAACAGAAAAGTGGGAGGGCACAGCAGCAGCAGAATTGTCCAATGAGAGGACAGAGTAGCCTACTGTCCAAACTGAACACCTTCCAAGCTGTTGCCAAAATGTCTCAGTCTGAACAAGATGTGATTAAGCCATTTTTGAATCAAGCTAGCCTGTGTGTAGGATAGAAGCAGTTGAAAGGGCAAGTGCAGATATGCCCATAGTCTTTCTGCCTGTGGCATACTTGGCTGGGCAGATATATGACCCTGTCTCCCTGCAATTTGTACTTGCTAATCAAAAATGCATGTTTCCTCCCTGGACTCTTCTATCCCAAACTTGTCCAGAGCTCAATCCTCCTTGCCTTTTCTTTTCAGCTTTGTCCCACCGGCCCCAGTGGTAATTCAGAACTGCATTTCAACTGGCTCTAAACTCTCTGCTTTTAATTAAGAGAGCACCAAATGGACTTCAGTTTAACCCCTCCTTTTCCATAGCATGCTTGCTTCTTCTCCACCATCCAGTGGCTTCCTTGACCTGCTTCCAAGCACCATTGCCTCTTGCCTTTGACTGCGTCCTGCGTGAAGCTGCGGTGAGAGAAAGGTTCCCCTTACTTTGATTACCTACAGAATGAAATCACAAAGTCCACTTCGCTCAGCTCAGTAATAGCATGACTCCAAATCAGAATGAAGTTAATATTCAGTTCATGATAAGCTTACCTCCCAGGGATCTCAATTAGTCTACTTTCAGGGGGGCCAAATCTGAATCAAATTGACTGCCACTTGCCCTTCCCCACAGAAAAAGTGGATCTGACTGGCACCAGTAATAACCAGGGAGATTATTACTTTTTCAGGATTGCCTCTCCTGTGAAAATGGACACTTGATCCTATCCCATGTGGTCGGTGCAAGTCCCCAAATTGTCACCACATGTAACCTGCAGCTGCTGTTCTATTGTATGGTTTCTTTGCACTAGGAAAAGCTGGCAGATCCCAGCCCTAATTGAGACCCCCAGAGATGGCGCCGCAGGCTTAAATCTTCCCATGCTTTGCCATAACACAGCTCCTCACATGCACTGAAGTTCAATGTAGTTTAGCCCTGAACACCAAAGGACTTTAGGGCAGTGTATGCTTTTATAATAAATAATGTCAAAATAGAAATATATTCAGAGACAGACCGACCAGAGGTCTCCCAGAAAAAATATGAAGTGGATTTATAAATGTTGCCAGTGTGTTTGCATGCCCTGACTCAGAGAGGGCATTTTTTCTATTCTGTGCTTCACCAGGAGGCAGGAACAGGAACTCTTGGCATTCTTCCTTCTTTTGCTGGAAGCCTGCTTGATGCACGCTTATAAACAGATAGCTTATCATTGAGAACTTTATGGAACTTGAACATTTCCGCAAAACATCAACTAATTCCGCCTCGTCTTTTAAACCGCACACAATAAGCCATTCATTACTCACCAAGACTTGCCCTTGTAGTGTAAAACAAGGAATCCTCTAGCAACATTTCCCCTCCTTTCAAATAAATAAATATATAAATGATAATGCTAAGGATAAGATGTGATAAGCAAGGGCATGACTTCCCAGCCCAACTCGATCTTCTGACTCACAGTTTGTTTTGCAGGCTAATAAATCCAGCCAAATGGTGAGCCCTGAAAGACAAAGGAAAGGTCACCGGGTACATTTAGCACCATTCATACTGCAGTCCCATCACCTAATTAAGCGCCACTCCAAAGCAGGAAATGCTTTAGGTTTTATGCGCGGGTAGTTTCTGCTGAACACTTTCCTAAAGGCATTCTCTCCCTCACCTTGCAGATTAAGGTTTATTTTTAAATGTACTTTTCACAGCCAGGTGAAATCAGAATGATCTTCTGAAGCAAACAGCTGAGAAACTTAGGTCTACCAGGTAGGTTGCAAAAATCTGGACAACTGCTAGATGGAAGCAATGTAGTGCAGAAAAGCCTCACTCTCTGCTGCCCTCCTGTGGTCATCTAGTTTTCTGCAAACCAGCTCTGATAGCAAATCCTGAACAAATGACCTCAGGGTTTGCAGAATCAGATTTTGCTGACTCTTTGCAATCTGTTTCTAAATTATCTGTTTAGTTAAGTGTAGTTTTTCTTGTAGTTCGTTATGTTCAAAGAAACAGCAGTGCTGTTCTTTTTAAGCATTGCTGAGAGAGATGGGTGCTAACTAAATTAAGCAACAATTTGATTTAGAAATAATCTGTCATGTCAGCCTTTCAAAATGAGAAATATCAAAGCAGTTAATTATCAAGATATATGGATGTGTCTTAAGATAAAAAAAACATGGTGAGTCACAACAAATCCAATAAGAACAGAATTCTCAAACTTTGTAGTGCAGAATCCCCTAAATTTGCAAATATGATTGACCTTTCTCGTCCCCTTGATATCACCAGTTCAGGAATCGGCTCTAAGTAATACTATTTAACTAAAGTTAAACTGAAATCTTTGAGAAAGACAGAGATTTTGGAATGTAAGACTGACAGGAGAAACCTTGCAGCTTGAGAATTCCCATGGAGCTGAATGGTTTTCCTTGATAATAAAAAGTTAAAATATGAAGTCCTGATTGTTTTTCTCAGATAACTGAAGACACAAAGAGAAACAGTTTGATATCACTTTTGAACATGGATGGTGAAAACACATGTACTTGGAAACATTTCCCCCTTGATTTTTAGTGTTATTGATATAGTACACTGTTAGGTAATTACACGTTTATAGGCTTTATTAGTTAAGAGGCATCAGCTACAATCCTAAATGCCAGCTACAGTTCTGCTTAGAACTGGATTGATTGACGTAATACAATGTTATGCTCAGAGTCCCACAGAACAGGTATATCTACTCATAAAGATGCAGAAGAAATGTTCATTCATAAACTATAATTATGCACATCAAGTTCTATTAAAAAGGAATTAATAGAAGTTAAATTCTTCATTAGGTATTTAAATACCAGAATTTTCAATGCAGTTAGAGCGACTAAGCGGCTAAGTCCAAACCTCACTTTTTCCTATTCTGCCTGGACAAGCTGGCTGTCCAGAAAATTCAGAATGCGATTCTGTGGCTTTGTTTGTGTATGCAAAAGCTGATCCCTGTCAGAACAGTTCCAACCTTTTCTTCCTGCTCTGCCTAGATAATCAGGAACAATGCACAGATTTGCCTTAGCTGCATGGGTGTCCACAGGTTATGACTATGTGATCAAAGGTCCACCCCCTTTGTGCATTGTTGATGTCACACGCACATACCAAGGGAAGGGGCTTTGATCACACAATCATGACTACCATCTTGACACCCTCCGTCAAAAGAGTGTAAGTTGCCCTCGCTTGGCTGCTCTAATGGGTGCAAAAATTTAACAATACAACTGCTTTTCACAAACAGGACCACTGACTAGATAATACCCTTGCTGAGAGTGCTCTTTCTCTTTCCTTTTGTTCAGTGCTTATTTTGGAAAGAGATTTGCAAGCAACACCAGGTTTAATTAGTACACATAGTTTTTGAAAAGATATGTGTATCGACTCTCATACCTAACTGGGGAGATAGCGCGGTGAAGTAGACACCGGATGCCTGGAGATAGTGAAAACTCTTGGCTGCCCTTCCAGCCGCAGAAGATCTGGGCCTATGAAATCAGCATTCGTCCATCCATGGGGAATAATAACTCATTCCACTAAATGTATTTACATTTTCTCTTGGACCTTCCCTCCCAATGCTGGGAGGTGAGAGGACAAGAGACTATAGCTCATCCCTCTTGCATGGCTGAACTAAGAAGATTAAAATTATTTTGGGAGACAGACAGTTTAACTAACCAAAGTCTAATCTTTCCATTGCCATGTTTTCTACCATTCTCAACTAACTATTCCTTCTCCATGACAGAAGATTAATCTAGTGGTAATTTGCTGCTCGGCATGTGTGTCTCCATCTGTGCTCTGGGAATTTAGATACGTACATCTGAAGGTAGCTCTGTGGCAGTGTAGGAAAGGGGAAGACATAAGTCAGTTACGAAAGAACAGGATACATTTCGATAGCTAGAGAGGAATGGCCCTGAACACTCTCTGATTTAGCAAAGGTGATTCTTCAGTCAGTCAAACTATTTTGTAGACTTCAAGTAACAGTTATAACATTCCACTTTAATAAATGAATGAACTGAACCACAATGATCACAGCTGAAAGGAGTTTGTGTTTTGTAGGAGGAAAACTTCTGAAGAGAGAAAAATGCTTTCACAGGCTTGTTAAATTGTCAAGAATTTAAGGGATACAGAAGAAATGTGCTAATCCCAGCGGAGAAAGGAATCACTAGGGCTTACAAGTGAGTGCGTATGTTTTCCATACTAGAGGAGAGTTTTTGTATAAATGGAGGAACAGAAAAAATCTTTATAAGCCTATAGATTACAGACTTTAAATGTGCCTCAAGCAAAAAGGCAACAGGTTATCTAAGACCTAGGAAGTACCAAGGACAGGCTGTTTTAGTATTTTTATGAGATAATGCAACAAGAGAGATGAATAGAAGATGCATAAACAAAACATAAACTGCATTCATACAACATCCTACAGAATGTAATCAGTAAAACTAGTTTGTCATTCCAGATCCAGACAATGCATCAAAATATAGTTTTTAGAGAGCACTTTAACCATAGTTTTAACCCCAGATTAGTCATATGTTTAGGGATGGAAGAGATAGGTTGTGGTTAACTTTCCAACATAGAGGCAGAAGGCTAGGGTGACTTCAGAAAGGAGCTGTTCCAGCTGCAATAACTTTTTCTCCTAGTTATTGTTCACCCACCTGCAGGCATATATGGGAGAAGTGAGGTGAGGAGTGAGTCCAGAAGGAGTGAAGGAAGGCCACCCCACTCCCAATGGCTCTGACCCTGATTAGAGCCTTGTGTTTGATATGTTTTTAGATCATATTGTTATTTCTTAAACCATTTGTTGAAGAAACTGAGGAAATGTAGAATGGCCAGCCAACACAAATATTGGCCAACATGGGCTGCTTATCTTATACATGTCTGCTGGGAAGGAGAATGACATGTGTGAGATAATATCATCACACAAATCCAATGACTTGTGCACTTGTGTCAGACTTAAGTACCATAATGAAAAGTTTGTGTGATGACATTATCACACACATGTCATTATTCTGACTGGATTGTAGTGTATTATGGGTATTGCTAGCTTTCCTAAGTTGGTTTGATTATTGGGTAACCATGCCACCTTTCCAACAGCAGAGTAGCAGAGTGTGTGTCACGTGAAGGTCACATTCAGTTACTGAGAGTAAATATTTATGGCTATCTCTTAATCCTTTGGAGACTGATGTCTTTGAAACTATAAGAAGAAAGAGATGCTTTAATATTTATCTGAACTAAACTAGTCATCTATCAGCAACCATGTAGCCATAGACCGAAATACTATAACTCATGACTGGGGCAGGAAGAAATTTGGACTTTCAACTCAGGCAACAAAACATTTTGGCCTGGATGCCATGAAAGAGATTTCCCAAACAGCTGAATGATATATATGCTCTCCTTCTTGCCTCTGCTTATTTAAGAGAAATAATCCCTGCCTTTTGGTATCTAACCTTGGTAATGTATTGCATCTGACTTTGCTTTTGTTAAAATGTGGTTTGTGGTTCTTCAGCTCTCTTCTTGGTGAACCATGAATCCAGTCACTGGATGGATGAGCAAATGCACAACCAGTAAAGTGCATGGGCAGAAACACTCAAAGACTTTCAGTGTTCTTCCTCTCTTTCCCCCGCAAGCTACTGAGCTATGTTTTCAACTGTTAGGCCCATCTTGTCTTCCTAGCATGTCTTTTAATGGAAGACAGGGACACCTTGTTTTTTAAACAATGGAAGCACCTGAAGGGCATGTGAATATAGCAAACCAGTTGGAGGATATTAATATTCAGAGTTTGCCTAAACTTCAATCCAGAATTCTTTCTTTTTAGAAAGGGAAGCATACAGTCCATGAAAGCACACTGAAACTCTCAGTCACCTTGGCCCAGCCTGATGCCCTCCTGATGTGTCGCACTATTCTCATTGTCCCTAGCTGCTGTGATGGCTAGAGAAAATAGGAGTTGTAGCTCAACTCAGTTAGAGGATGCTAGGCTGAGACAGTTGCCTCTGGTGATGGGATAAAGCTTGACTGAATGTTTACAAAGTGCTTTCATTGCTGAGAGAGAGAAAAATTATGGATCCTGGTTTAGAATTTCTGGCATTGGGCTACTGTAGCGAATAAACAATCTTCTCAGGAAAGTAGAAGCAAAAATAAGAAACAAGAAGCAGGTTTTTAAGCAGGAAAATCTAGCAGTGCTTTCTGCTGATCAGAATACTTTCATATTCAATTGAAGGTAGAGTGTTAAAATCCTCAATTCTTCACAAATCTTAAAAGAGATCCAGCACTGCTTCCTCTCTATTATATTTTTTATTACATGTAACTCGAGAAAAGCTTCTTGCTTTCATCATAACCATAGCTCCTTGGATTAAACAGACAGTGGGAGCTTTCTTGTGAGATCCTAAAATCTAACAAATATGTTAGGCCATCATAACATTGTTAGACTTCAAAGTGTGCTACCAACTCTTTGTTGCAACAGACAAGCACCACTCTCTCTCCATAAATAGTTAAGACCATAAGGTTTGTGATGAAACTCCAATTTCAGTATCCATGTCTGAAGTGTGCGCTCTTACTTCTGACTCAATCGCTGAGGCTATTCTTGCTGAGAATCACTCATGTTACATGGCAGAAGGATAACCAAGATCCTCTGTCTGGTCTGAATTTGGCAAGCAAGTCAAGGGTCTGCCTGACAAAGACTTAGCTGAATGAAAACAAATAAAAATACATTCCAATCCCACCTAATTCCCTCCTCTCTCTGTTACTTCATGAAGCTTTCCTTTGGCCATGATTCCAAGGAATTCTGGGAGTTGAAGTCCAGGGTATCTGGAATGGATCAGGTTAGGGAAGCAGACACAAATGCAGAATCTGTAAAATCATAAAATATTCAGCAGAGGTTGGAAACATCTATGAAAATGTGCCAAAATTTCTCATTTGGTATCCTCCTTTGTTGTCACAGGAAGGGGGTAGATAGCACACTTTCTTATGTATTTCCTAGTATTTACAGTAAAGGAAATCTTGATCACTGCAAAATAAAAAAAGGGGGTTAAGATGGATGACTGAATGAGAGCTGACTTCTATCACTACTTTAGGATCTAGGCAATGAAAAGTTTATATAGGGTCACAGGTACCATTATGGTGGTAGCAACCTTACTAAAAATTGTTTAAATTTTGATTGTTTAAATTTACCTACTATTGCAGCAGTTTAACAGAAATAAATGGTAAATGCTGTATGGGAATGGCATGTAGAACTTACAATGAAGTTAAGGAGGAAGAGAAGACAAGTACTGGGTGTCTGGTAACTTAAAGGTTGGGTTGATTGTTCGTATTAACAGACATTTTGCAGTAATATCCCCTCTACTTTTAAAGACCAAGTCAGCTGACATACAAGTGTGGCTTCTACTCAGCATGGTAAATAATTAGGATTATCATTTTGGGGTTGCAATAATGTGGTTGACCCATAGATGGCACCAAACAGATACAGAACCTCCTAATTGCCAACACTTTGCTATTTTCTGGATTTTTAGCCCAGATATGATAACCCAATCATCATAATAGGCAGAGGCATCTGTAAGCAAAACAATGATATGCGCATGACAACATCATCCCACAGATGTCGTTATGCTCCCCTTCCACCCAACCTCTACCACTGAGGACATCCAGGGAGAGATTAGTCTGAAGGCAAAATGTATTAGCTGTAAGGTTTGCCCCGTTCCACAGAGAAACTCCCGTGACACGTGTGGTTCACAAAAGAGGTTTACTCATGCGTAATGTAGCAGTCACAAGCAAAGCCAGGACTGGCTTGGTACATTTACATTACTCCTTTATAGTTGTCTCAATCCCCCCGTGGGCCCCGTTGCTAGGTTACATATTTCAAATTAGATTGCAGATTGCCCCCTGTAATCCCCCGCTTCTACTGGAATGGCAGGTTCAGCCCAGTTCTCTTGTTTCTTCGTTGGGGCTTCTGTTGCGCGCCCAGCCTGGAGCATCCCCTCGCGCTGATCTCTTCCTCAATTCCACGGCTCTCTCCTTTGTCTATAGCGCCCGCGGCCCTCTGGCGTTAACACAACACATCCGCTCCAGATTAGTGAAGTGGCGCCAGGTGGCCCATTCATTAGCGTGCGGTTTCGCATTTCCTCTTTCTGCGCTAGC
Organism: Python bivittatus; assembly: GCF_059951505.1. NCBI lineage: Eukaryota > Metazoa > Chordata > Lepidosauria > Squamata > Pythonidae > Python > Python bivittatus. The sequence continues at coordinate 11,136,883 of NW_028277030.1, read as the reverse complement.
GCTCGAGCGGTGAAATTGACTAAAGCGCAGCTGGGCAAGTTCCTAGGCGTGCAGTGCCAGCTGAACCTGACATTAGCTGGGACATTTCTCATACTATTTATTTCTATACCACCTTATATTATTACAAATCTTAAAGTGATTTGCAATCATCTGTTTAAAAAACAACATGCTAACAGTTACTTAAAACAGCATAGAAATAACATTCAATTTTAAAAGGGAGGGGAAGAAGAAAAAGAAAGATGAACCCAGCATTCATCCAGGCAAGGACTGGATAAAGAGGCAAATATTCAGCAAGAGCCTAGCAGATGTGCTTGTGAAGACTCATGAACTTCAGAAGAGAGAACATTCAAAGTAAAGATACCACTATTGAGAAGTCCTGCCTGTGAGTAACCACAAGAACTGTACTCTGTCATAGTGATTTAGGAAGACTGTAAAACAAAAGTAAACTATCAAGTCTCCAGATCCCTAACTGTTTAGGTCTTTATATTTCAACAGCAAACATTGAAATCTGGTAATCTGTAACTAATTGGCAACCAGAATCCTATATGAGAATCAGCCCCCTGTATTTTTCATTCAGTAGGAAGATGGCCCTAGACAACAAAATACAGAAGGATTGGTCTCTTAGTGGACCTTTGGGTCATCCTGTGGAGCCAATTCAGTGGCTGAGGGATGATATTGTCAGGCCCAGCCCAAGAACAACAGTGTAACAGTCCAGTTGAGTCAAGTTCCTTTATTTGCTTATATCATATAGACAGAATCTTGCCAGACTAAATCTATACAACTGCAACTAGTGGCTATACCCTGGGAGATTCTAGGGAGTGGCTATCCTGAACTTCTTATGCTTCCCATGCTCCCCCTGTGGACTGTGTTGTCTTTTGTCTCCTTTTCCTTCCTGAAATGAACCCCCTCCTTCTTGGTAGCCCTGCTCTCTGTTGATATCTACCACATCACCCTCCCCTTCATAGATACATTCCATCACAGATATGGAGGAAAAAACAACAGGACAATTTAAAGAAGTAGCAGCTGTGAGATCATCAGGAGATGAAGAAATGTGGAGGCAGAAAAAGTTACTAGGTGGACTATAGGAAGCAGTGCGGTTTGGGGACAAGGGCAGTTCACCGGTCAAAATGTTGAGCGGACAGTGTAGCTCAACCTCTAGTGAGATGGATATGACAAGGGAAAGTAATCCCTGTTTGTCAACATTTTTGTTCCTTTGAAGAAACTGATTTGTTCTTTTATCTGAAGAAACTAAGAGCTCTTCCACACGTCTTGCTAGAGAAAGTTTGTCTTGACTTTAAATAGGGACCAGGACATTTCAGCCAGGTCCTTGCTCTTGGAGGCTTTAATAACAGTAGCTAAGCAAGTTCACAGGCATCCTGTGAGCTTATTTTCATCCATGCCTTCTCTTGTTATCATTAAAGGTATCTTTCTGAGTCTTTTAAAGTATTGCCTCTGATTTGATCATCCTTAAGTCTACATCCCCCATCATGCTATCCAGGATGAAAAATGGTACATTTTGATCTCATGTGGATTTTAAGAAAGAAAAATAACGGCTTTTCTTTTCTCCCTGGGATAGATGGGGAAGGAGTAGATGAAGGAGGTTGGGACATTGCTAGAGCAATTTTATTCTAATTTTATGAAATAAGAATGTGAAATCTCATTAATCAAGACAGCTTTAAACTTGTGTCAATTTAGTGTTTTCTTGCAGTCCAAGTGTAAATTTATTGTTTTATTGCACGGACAAGCTTAAGGGATTGACTCATGGTATAATAGAAATGCAAATGAAGATATTTTCAGTTCAGAGCAGGTGCTGTTGCAGGGAGAGATGAGATGGTGAAATGATAATAGATTGTAAGGAATGATTTTTAAAAATGGTGGCTTAGCTTGTATAGAGAGTTGTTGATCCCTGGTGATCACATCTTAAGAATACCAGATCTCAGGATGACTGTTCCAAATGGAATGCCCTGAGATCTAGGATCAGATTGATCCTAGGTTTGGGAAATTGCCAGAGGATTTAGGTCTTAAGTGGCTGTGAAATGAATAGCTTCATCCATTAACATAAAGGGAACAATTTATGGTAGACAGGATGGATTAGGAGGCCTAAAGTAGCATGCAGAATTACAGTCCTTTGGGGGCAGAACAAGTTTCCTTTCCTGCACACCATTATCACTTCTCCTACTGCTGAATGAGAAAAGTGAGAGGATGCTGTCTGTTGGGGGCACCCTGTTATGGTCAGCTATAGCCCTATCCAGTGACTGAAGTGATTTGCATGCATTATTCAGCTGTACTAATTACAGACTTATAATGAAAGACAGCATTGTTATCCCCATATCACAGATGGGGAGGGTCAAGGTTAAGACATGGCAGTTTGCTTAAGCTCAGACTTTTAGGCATTGCACTTCATCACCCTTGGGAAAAAAATTGTGTGTACTTGAGAGACAAGCACACTCACGCACATGTACAGAAACAGGGCTGACTTCTAGATATCTTCAGGTCTGCCTGCTCCAGCTAGAACAATCCTGTGCTTATCCCCATTGGGGCTGCTTTCTGTTCCACTCATATGGGAGTTGGAAGAGGTGGGGGCCCACAGATAATTCTTCGAAACAGCTTCCCTTCTGGATATCTAACTTGTACCCATCCTGACACTGTTCCATAAGGCTGCCAAGACCAAACACAGACCTTTGGAAGTTAGAGACCTTTGGTTAGAGGAGTTGACGTCAATGATTGCCTTGCCTTGCTTTGATTTTATTTTATTTTATGGTTTTACTCTGATTCTGTTTGGGGCTTTATAGTTGTGATTTATAGTTTCATGACTATTGCATTGTAAACTGCTATGAGTCATTTAGATTCAGCAATATATGAGTGTGCTGCATACTTACACATTCACATATAGTAGTGGGTATAAACCAACATGATTTTATCCAGGCAGATCATATTAAACTAATAAGATGTTTTCAATAAAATGAGTTGCAGAGATAACATGAACATTTGATAACATGATAATTTTAAACAATATTAAGTTGGCAAAGGTGGCTTTCGGGGTACGTGCTGGAAGATCCATGTATTATTGCTTCAAAAGAAGTCTCAAGTTACATTAAAAAGCCAGTTTTGAGAGAATAACCTTCAGAGTTCTCAGGGTCATTCTTTGGGATTATTTTATTTCAGCTTAGGAAAGTAATGGAATATTGAAGAAATCTGTGGATGACACCAAGTTGGGAGCCATTGTAAATGGAAAGGAGAATTGCTTCATTCTTATAAAATGAAGAATATTTGTTTGAAGAACAAAACTTCAAACATTTGTCTGAAGAATAAAATGCTATACACATAATGAAAGTCAATAGTACATGATGGAAGATCATATACACGAACATAAACATTCCTCTTACCACTTGTGGTATCTCAGCTTGTGTATTTCTTCTTGTTGTTTAGTCACATGAGTAAAAAAAAAAACTTATAAGGACCATAAGTAATATGTAGTAGAAAGAAATTAATGCTATTCATAGTGTCAGCCCTTCAAGGTTGTCCAGATCAGGAAACAGACTCCACAAGAAGACTCTGTATTTTCCCTCCCCTCCCTCTTATACCCCAGTGAGTTAGGGAGGAGCTAGCCCGAGTCTCTCCATAACACTGCCATAACAAGGCCTTTCCCAGGCCTTACAGAATGCTTCCGACTTTTGTTTTTGTAATGGTCTGTGACGTTTTCCTTCAAGGCAATCTCTGTATGTGGCTCTCTATGCACAGCGCTGATATAGCAATAAGTACAATTTTTTCCCTGCCCCAACAGCTTCAACTTGACATCTACCTGAAAGACACCATCAGTGCCTGCATAAAAGGGGTCTGAAATTGACTACATACAGTACAAGCATATTCCAGTGGTTGCATGACCTCAGTGTGCCCTCCTTAGCACACTAATGAAGCACCGGTAGTATGGAATAAGAATGAACACGGAATTCCCATCTGTCAACCCCACTTTCTGGGCATCAGAACCCTCCATGTAATCAAGGACATTGGGAGACAGAATCTGCACTGCTTTCCTCATTGACTTTCTGTGAGAGGGGAGGCCACCGAAGGACTGAAGTGACATTTCAACCTGAATTCAAGGGTGATCAAAGATTTTTTTTTTCTTTAAAGGGAGCGATCTTCATTGTTTCTTTCCCCTATCCATGTGTTCCCATAAAGCAGCACTGGGTGTGCATAGGATGCCCTTGTAATTCTTAAAGCTTAGATTCAAGAGCTAGCACTAACCACGGATAAAAAAAAGCCTGCTTTGAAAGAGAGGTGAGCATTGAATGTCCCCCAAACCTTTCTCCAGCTCAGATCAAAGTTGAGCCGGAGAAAAATCCCTGAGAGCAATTAGAAATGCAATTCTCAGCATTCTTAGAAAAATGCTTTTAATAGTTTAGCCCATTTGGAATATTTTTTCCACATTATTTATGCTAATCAATTTGTAAGCTGCCTTGGATGCTGAATTGAATGCTGCTGGGTTTGTACATTTTAGGGTTCTTCTGTTGTTATTTCAGCTTGGTTTTATGTAGCTTTCTGTTGTTTTATGATTGTGTTTTATTGGCTTGCTTGTATTTTGCAATGTTTTTATTTCCTGAAAGCCACTTTGTGAATTTGTTGCAAGACTGACAGGTGGTGTACACATGCCTTGAAATCAATAAACGTGTTGGCAAGGCAGCCTCATTGTTATCATTTAATGGCCGGGTTCACAAAGCACAGAAAGCTGCAATGTCATTTTATTGGTTATGGCTTTGTGCATTGTGTGAACTCAGCCATTGAATTATGTTAACCATGGTTTATGGCTTAGCATATTATGCTAATACTGCCGATTCAACAAACCATGGATAACAAAATTGTTACATAGTTTGGGGCATGAACCAGGATTTTCAGCACAATCCTAAACCTTACAAAAATAATTACTACTGCATTCAGCAGAGCTTACTTTCCAAGGAGTGTGTTTAAAGTAGAAGCCTTGATTCTAAATAAAACTCTCACAATTGGGATGCGAGTCAAAAATGCTACCAAAGCAGGATGGCAAAAATGTAAGAGAGAGGGAGGGAGAAAGAAAGAGAAGCATATCGCCCTTTCAAGACCTGACGGTGATGCTGAATGCTTATCCTAGGTTCTCAATTGTTATAACCTGGGAGGTTACTCATATTTAATTTACTCTCTTAAGGGCTCTCTAAACTCGCTGGATCTTGTCATGAGTGTGCTGTCTGTTAGGAGTGTCTCAAGTCAATATGGAGAAGACATAAATGCAATCCAGAGCTGTTGTTAGAGCTTAAATGGCATTTATAGGCCATAGAAGACAGCAATGAGAGATTCAAACACCATTGAAACAAGCACAAGAATGGAATTATTGAGGGACCATCTCTGTCCAGCCCTGTTCTGAATGGCCTCACGATTTACAAGTTGTCACAGTGTGTTTATTGTTCTGAGAGTGGCCTGCTTGCTCATAATGTCAGCAAGCAATTTGCTATATGCGTTCCAACTACTTCATAGGCACTTGTAAATCGCATATTTGTAATGATTGCCCTGAAAACCTTTTGGTAGAAAGGTAACTAAAAATTCAGCAGCCTGCCCTAGACAAACACCAAAAGGGGCATTCAGCAGTGAAGGGTCAAGCTAGCCATCCGTATGTTAGGAGGGAAAAAAAATTCATATAATTGACAGAACCGTCAAGATTCTCAAAAGACAAAAATTACATAGAGAAGTAACCTGGAAACACACTACAGTCTGCAACCTATCATTAAATGAAGCCAATTTTTAAAAATATCTTCACATTTATATACAAAGCAGCATTTCACCCTAAAGGCTTGCACACTCTACCCCAGGGATAAGTAATGGGTGCTTGCAGACATCACCTTTGGTGTATACCAGGATCTCCAACACAACTGCTTAAGTTTTTTAAGATTAAAAAAAAAATAGAGGGGAAACTGGAAAGCCAATGGCTTGCCTCTGGTATTAGCTTTATTTACAAATCTATCTATCTATCTATCTATCTATCTATCTATCTATCTATCTATCTATCTATCTATCTATCTACCTACCTACCTACCTACCTACCTACCTACCTACCTACCTACCTACCTATGGCTAATATAGATCTGATTGACATTCTCACAAAGTAAATATGTGGGTATCTAAAGTACAGAGCTTTCTTTAGAAGCATATATCCAGAAAAAAGGCAAAGATGCTGGGTTAGAAGAGAACATCCTTGGGAACAAGGGGTGCTGAAATGGCCCAGAGAGTATAATTAGTACTTTGTCTTTGGGTAAATTGGGGGTTCATGGCTGATCATTCCTATAAGGAGAGTTGTTTTGTGACATCACCCAAAAGTCATGGATCAAAATTCCAAAAGTATCTAAAGAGGTTTCCAGCCTTGTAGCCCTTCATAGCATCTAGTAGAAAAATAGTGGAATCATGACTGCCAATTTTAAGGTATATTCACTTTCCAATTTCTTCCTTAAGACCCACTTCCTTAAAGTGTTGTAGCAGGATCCTCTTAGAGCTTCTTCTTCTGACCTTCTATACCATGTTGTTAACAAAAGATGCACGCGTATCAGAAAATAATACAGCTTTCCCTCCACATACTGACTGTATATGAACAGTCTTATCATTTCTAGGGGAATGTTTTTATTAAGAGGGCTAAAGTATTTCCACAAAAACATCTAGAAACAGCTGGTTTTGTAGTGCCCGGCCTGCTAAATGTTGACCACTGAGGATGAGAACCTGCTGTAGACTTCTTAGCTCACTTGGCTGCGAATACTTGGGACCATTGACATTTCAAAGTAGTTGTTTCAGTTGGTGTTTATGTCACTCTGAAATGATACAAGTTTCTGCAGGATGAGACTCTTCTCAGCCTGCACTGCATGCTCCAGAAGGCCTAGCATTTTAAAATCTGTGGCTAAAGAAACTTCAGTTTTGAGGGCAGCTCTAATTAATAAGCTCAAGGGAATTGGTAGCTCAGTGGGAAGGTCAATCTCAGAAGGCAATCTTCATGAAATATTTCTTTCTCCCACTTGCTGGCTGGCACCTGCCATTCCCTAATAGAAATGCTTCAGGCTTCTGTCAACGGGGCTTAGTAGTTTGGATGAGCAAATGCAATTTAGCTTATTTCATGTGTGGCAATAAAATATTTCACTACTAGTAGTATGCACATTTTATTATGGGCAATAAAGTTGAAGGTCATATCATTTAGAAAAAGAAGAAGAAAAGGGACTTATTTCTGGAAAGAATGGCAGTAAGTATTTGGCCGTCGCATTTAATGAACAATATACTGAATACTGTTCCTTAGGGTGGAACAGGACACTGTCCTTTGGCCCAATTGAAGTTTTAAGAAGTATAGATGTGGGTGATTCTTGCTTCTAGAGATGGGATATTAAACCACGTAAATTTCTGGTTTGTTACTCTCACATGAGTAAACGATGGTTTCTTGGAGGGAATATAAATGCATAACATATAAAAGAACAATTATCACAATATGTTACAACTGCTTGTCACCCAGGTAGCTGAAATGCATTTGAATCTTCTTAAAGAAGGGGGCTGAGTCCATGGTTCAAAGGCAAAGTGCCCCTCAAGCCTTTTATTTGTCAGCTCCTGGAGCCTCCTCCAGCCCTCAGCAAACCTAGCACCCAAACCTGGAAGAGTAATATTCTATTGTTTAAAGTATACATTCAGTATGTTAAGCTTTCAGAGAGGCTTAAACCATTAATATCATTCTTAACCTCTCAAACCAGGAAAAAAAAATCTCAACAAAAGTCCCCCCATAATTGTGATGGGGCTGTATAATGGTTTCAGGGTTGAAAAAAAACGTATCCCCCAGCTATAGAAAACATGCCCACTCCTAATGTTTAGAAAGAGGAGGGGGTTGTGGAAAAGGAGAAGAAGGAAGCATTGAGGTGGGCTTCAGCCCTGGGTGCTTACCTTACCTCTTGGTACTTCTGAGCTGACCGTGTCAGGATAGGCAGGCAATCAGTGAGTGATATACTGTACTTTCAGTTAAAGATATTTCCTCAGCAAGACTTGAAGTACATTTCTTTTAGAGATGGATGAGTTCCTCCACACCATGGAAACCAGCTCAGCTATTCTCTCAAAACTTAAATGTCTCCATTGGTTTCAGAACTACAAGCCAGATAATGTGGACATTTGTCTCCAATTTGCAATCGTCTAAGTACTTTTAGGCAGCCAGGTATTATTTAATCTTGTACATCTCCCCAGTATCTGATTCTCTGCAAATGTGTTGTCGATCAGAAAGCCCAGCAGGGTTTCTGCAGCCCATATCAACAGACTGGGACCGTGGAAGCTTGCAAGCATCCATCTTCTGTAGTTGCTTTGACAATTTTGCATCACCAGGAGATAACTTGGTGGAGTTTTCTGGGCTCTGCCAACTTCTTTCTTTTGCAGCACAGAATTTGGGGGACTTTGAAAATTCCCAGCATCCCTGGATCAAATATTTGTGTAATCAAAAAAGCTCTAGTATTATATCTCCTGGTCATGCAAAAATGTTATTGCGTGGAAAGGATTAACCTGGGAATTTCTCTCCGGCACAGCCTGAGCTGGAAAAGATTTAAAGAACATCTAATGCCTTCCTTTTGAATACAAGCCTGCCTCTTGGGTACAGTATAGCTCTCTCTAGCTTGGTGCTATCTCCATTTATAATTTGGAAATATGCAGAGTCTGCTTGAGCCTTCTATGGAAACTCACCCACTCATATCTCCTGATGAGATGTTTCAGTGTGACAGAATGACATCCAAAGCTTTTTGCATGTCTTTGCCTTCAGGCACTGTAAATTCTCATCTATGTGTTTTCCTGGCAAGAAACTGTAGCGGGAGAAAAGTTGTTTGTCTGAAATGTGTTCACAAAGCCTGCAATTGTTTTCGCTTTAATCCTGGTCCCCCTCAACAGATGGAGTCGTCATGAATTCTATGACCTGATGATTAATACTATCCAGAACCATTATTTTTTTTCCCACTGAGATTGAGGCATGTGAAGAAAGGAGTTAATAAGTTCAAGTATTAGCAATACATAGAACTGTCACTTCTTTAATACTCTTCTGGGAAGTTACATTAACATCGCATTACAGGATACACGCTATAAAGCCTGGAGAGGAATTTTGTCCGAAAGTGATGTCAGACTTTAGATCAAATCTACATATTCCCAGAAAGAAGAACAGCTTTATTGAATCAGGAGAAGAGCCTGTCTGGTTTAGCATTCTGTACCCTATAGGGGTTGAGCAGATGCCTACAAGCAGGACAAAAGGACAGTAATCTTCAGCTAGTGGTGCTCCCTAACAGATGATATTTAAAGCATACTGCCTTCGATTCTGGAAATACTACGTTGTACTAACAGACACTGTTAACTTTATCCCCCATGAAAGAAGGAGATACTTCTTTGAGTTATTACAAAATAACATACTCTGACATTAGGAGGACTTATGTAACTAGAAAATGTTCAGTAAGTGGAGGACTAAAATAATGTAACTGGACAATAGACCTTTTCCCCATATTTAACTATAATATTTGGTTTTGTCCATGATGCTGATTGTGATTACACAGGTTGTTCTGGGGTTACAATGGCAATTGGGACTGGATTTTCTGTTGCTAAATGATGAGGTCCTAACGCGTGATGTCATGTGACTGGCAGTCCCAGTTGCCATCATAATCCAGAGACCGTGCAGGTGACCGGAGTCCTAGGCAAGCAAGCCAGTGGGCCAGAGCTGCAGGCGGGTGGCTGAGTGCCGTGGGTGCTACTGAGCATGGGAGGGCCGGAGGGGGCTGCAGGTGGGCTGGGGGGCACTGGCAGGCACTACTGAACCTGGGTGGGCTGGCGGGGGCCGCTACCGAGCATGGGCTGGCTGCTACAGAGTACGAAATCCCTGAGATCTCCTACTCAGTAGTGGGGTTCCTAGGGCAAAAAAGTGGAGGACTGAATTATGGAAGTGACTTGTGACCTTCCCTGCCAGATTCACCATTGACTTTGCATAAGTCCCCCTCATTCAGTGCCATCATAACTTTGAACAGTCACTGAACAAGTGGTTGTAACCCAAGGACTACCTGTAACTATCATTTTATCATTCTTTTGCCTGAAACTTTGCATTGTACTGAAAACTGAAATACTGCTATTTATTCATGTTTGAATATAAACTAATTAATAATGTTTAAAGACTCTATGAACTGAAGTCATTTTAACTAAATGAGAAAGGAGCTACTAACATACATATCGATATTGTTGCCTGGCTTAAAAATGTGGTATTACTTGAATTGCTGTTTTCCTAAAGAACTATCTCATATTTCATAGCTTTGCCCATCGTTTTTGCACAGTTTATAGAATTATTGGTATGCTTATTTAAAAATATTCATTTTTCTTTCCTACATTTGTATCCTGCCTTTCCTGTATGAAATTCAGCATTGCATACCAAAATATTATTCCATCTGATTCTCACAATGATCCAGGTACTTAAGATCACTCTCTGAGTCGCGATGTGAGGCCTGGACAAATTTCTGGTTTAGATGTTCTTTCTCTGGATTTCTTATTAGAATTCTGTGAAATTTTGCTTTGCTTCCATGAAGCTTTGAGTGAAGCATCCACTCAGAACGGCTTCACAAAGTGACACAATCCCCTCATTTCTCAGAGTGAAGTGATTATGTTGTTTGGCCTTAATCTTCTTCAGAACCCATCTTGGCCTTCTTGTGCAGAGCCTGCAGTCTTGGAAGAGGGTGACAAGAGCCTTCTTTGCTGAGCATTGAGGGAGACAGCTAGGAGAAGCTTCTCCACCAGCATTGCTTCCAAGCTCGGTGGCTCTGACACATGCTGCAGCTTCAGTGGGTGGCACAGATCTTCCTGGTTGCCCTGTCATGAATAATGCCACCAACCATTTATGGAGGGCAGGAAAAGATGATGTCATTCTCTGTTCATGCCCAGCCCACTGCCAGTGCATCACCATTCGTGTGTTGCTGTTGCTGTTGCTTTTGCTTTTGCTCTGTATCAAAAGTTGTGTTTTCCAGTTTATGCTGGCTCAAACTATGCTGTCTGGTTTGCCTGCTGCACTTTACTTCCTCCTAGGCACCCCGTCCCTTCTGTACCCTACTCACTGCCCTCCACAGCCATTTTATCCTGGGCTGCTGAACTGAATGCCCTATGCAGAAGGAAATTTCCTAGGGATTAATACACTGAAACACTGAACCATTATTTCCTTAAAGGGATCAAATTCTCATTACTTATTCGATCTTTAATTGACCTGGTTAAATGTATGGCATAACTATTCAGGTTGGTGGTTACACACTGTCAAAATAGCCCTTTGTTTTTGTTTATTATCTTCTGAAAAATGTAAGGCTATTTACAGAGTCAAAGCATCAAAATGCGCACACAGTAGCTAGCTTTGAAATAAAAGCTCCTTTCTCAGGTGTGGCTCCCTAATCTTTGCTGCATCTACTGTTAAAGTAATATCCCAGTAGCATAGTTGTGATAACATTTGCCTAACATGCAGATCACCAGGTCAAAAAGTGGCAGAAATTATGCCACTTTTAAATATAAAATAAGATGCCTTATTTTAAAAAGAATTTTAAACATGCCAGAGCATATATCCCTAAAAGCTGCATGTGGAGATATTTTTGGAGTAGAAAAGGTGGTCAGAATAAGTTTTTTGAATGTTTTGTTTAACATGCAAAACATTTTAAATAAACAATGTCATGTCTTTCGTGAAAACAATAAGATAAACATTAGTTTATAGATCAGGCTACAGTCACAATGCAGCTCTATTTGGGTAGGGAAGGTATTTACATCCAACCAACTACATGCCTCACAATCCTCTGGGAAACTGCCAAATTGTCCTTAATTAAGTATACAAAAGGTATATTGATTTTGAGGTGATGTATTGATTGGCATTAACATTTATATCAATCAATTGTTGCAGTTTAAAACTTCTGGCTTTTCACTTAATCAATGAAGATACAAATCAAACTATTTTGAAATGTAGATGAATTCATTCATACAGGGGAAAAATCACAAAATGAAAAAGAGGCAGATATTAGTAGGTAATATTTAAAAACCTCCTGAATCCAGAGAGACAGGTATGTTGTAACTGGCCATTTAAATTGCCCTCAAGTGTGTCCAAGATATTTTTTCCTTTATCTATAGTTTGAACCACAGTCTAGCTAAGAATGTAAACCACTTTCATTTCATTCTAGAACTCTCCAGTCTACCATCCAGAAGTGTTGGTTTATACTGTCTATAATGCAACAATATTTCCCATATTGCTGGGAGCAAATTATAGTCCTTCCTATCCAAATTACAGTGGTTTTACATCTAGAAAGGACCAAGTTATGGGATGGATGCTGGGCACCGTGGGGGGAGGGCAAAAATCAAGATGGTGACAATGACTGCAATCAAAACCCTACCCTTTTTAGTGTATCACTCATGTAATATACATACAGTAAATAGGAATGAGGCTTTGATTGCGTGGTCATGGCTTCCGTGGCTTGACTGTTTCACCTCCCCTCTGCAGATTCGCCAGGGTGGGGGTGTAACATTACTTTGAATAGCAGATTCTGTATGTAGGAACTGGCTCTTTGGTGTATTAGAAAATGTTTTGTAACTGTTTAGACTGATCTTATGGGAGTCATGTGTGCTCTTAATGGGTTGCTGAACACTGATCTTCAGAATCCCCCAGCAGAGGCTGTAGTGACTGAGTCTCTTGGGAGTTATAATTCTGCAACATCTGGAGAGCCCCATGTTCCCTGCCTAAGTTATTTGTATTTCACTTGCTCCAGCCTTAGGAACAGACCTGGGACTGTTTCCGTGATGCTGGTCATCATTCTGAAACATGGAGGAGCTTATTTCACTCACCTTAATGTGTTTTATCTTTAGTTACCCTTGAAGTGTAAATTTGTCCGATGCTTGCCATGCTGGACCATTTTGGACTGTGGACCGTCTGTATATGTGCATCTGTGTGTGCATAAGCTGCCAATGTTGATTCCTCCAAGTGGCAGTGGAAGAAATACCCTATGGCAAGGTCAAGATGCAAAGAAAGCTAGACTTCTAGGGAAGGAATGGAAGATTGGAGATGGCTTCGTGTGAGCGAAGTTGACAGATGCGGCAGAAAGAGGAGCCAGTGAAGGGATCCGCTCCTTGGAACCCCTCTCTCGATCAAGGAGAGGATTAGGATCATCCACAAGTTTGCTCCATACAGAGACTTGCCTGTGAAGAGATAGCAAAACAGAAATCTCTGCTGGGTTTCAGAGCTCTGGGAGCCGGGGGAAAATCAACTTGCCTAAGCTGCAGTTTGGCGCCTTCAAATGGATACTGGGTTCACCCGCTTCCTCTCTTACTTTAGGAAATTCAAGGAAGGTCAAGAAGAGAGCTTCCTTCTATCCTGGATGAAGGAAGTTTTATGTAAATTTGAAGATTAAATAGAATTTTTTTAATTTGGGGGAAACAGCAAAAGTGCATCTCGAATGTTGACTTTGGGAAGTGAAGGGGCCAGATGGACTTGAAAGAATATTTCCTGTGAGTTGATTATAATTTTATAAAAGTGTATATGAAGATTTTGAAATTAACTATATGCAATCCTCCCATAGGAAAGTTTTGCTGACTGGAGAATAAACATACAATTCTTTTTCTTTTCTCTTTGTACTTTTCTTTTTCTTTTCCTCATTTTTTGTATTTCTCTCATTTTGTATTCCTCCTTTTTTTTGTATTTGTAAACTTTAATAAAATTATTACAAAAAAAAAAAAAATGTGGAGAAAGCCAAATGCTGCCAATGCCACAAAAGGTGGATTGTAGATCCTCTACCGCAAAGGGCAGACAAAATGTTGACAGGGAAAGATCTAAAAGCTGGAAATTTCAGAGCTGCACCTCCCCAGACATAACAAGGCCTGCCATTTGCTAGAAACAACCAACAGAGAGTTTGAAGGGCAATCCAAAGGAGGTACGGGGCAGTGTCTTTGGAGGAGTGTTCCAAAGGACTTGCAGTATCTATTGGCATAGTTGTTTCAAACAGTGAGCCTACCGAATTAATGCAATGATTGAAGTATCAAAGAAGTGCATAAGCAGTGTGGCTTAGCTTGATTGACTATTTCTCTATGAATAGGAGATGTGTATGTCAGGGAGCAGATTTCTAGACATTAATGTCAATGCAGAGGCCTCTGCAGGATCCATGCCTTCAACAAAATGATAAAAGCAGCATTGTAAGTGTGTACAACATGTTGATGCATAAAAAAAGGAGCAGAGTTTGTATGGCATCAACATGGTGCTGCTTTCATCATTTTTTTGCCTTTCACAACCCCCCACCCCATGCCTCTACATCCATGACAAAGACAATTCTATAAGGTGATGATGAAAAATGCCTTGAAAGTGTGGTGTGATTTCCATAAATTAGATTTAACGTTGGTGCAATATTTGTAATATTCTGGGAGGAAGACATGAGGAGACATAGGAATGTAATCATTAACATTCAAATGATACTTCCAAGTTTTCAAAGAACATTTTATGAATGGAAGATTACAGATTTGCCCCCTTATGTCAGTTTAGGAGAGAGACTGATGTGTCAAGTCCTATATTGGCAGCATATTTTGAGATAAGAAGTTTCTTATCTCACCTCATCTCTCTTTACACTGTAGAACATTACACCCCTTCTCTTGAGTGTGAGGGCACCTCTGCAACATTGAGAAAATATTGTGACTGTTGTCCCTAAATGGGTGCAATGATAGATTGACCAATCACAAGTCATTTGTTTCACAGAAGGCAAATAAAAGAGACTAAATTAAATGGGATCGCAGCCTGATCATTTGAAGAAAAGGAGGTAACATTGCTAGTTAAGTCAATGAATAAAAGACATTTCTGCTTTTCATCTTTCTGACTTTTAGTTCATGTCAATCTATTTCTGCCTCGGTTTTCAAATTATGACTGTTTCAATCTAGGCAAAATTGGTATATATTTCTCTTTGCTTTTCTCCTAATATACATATGTACTCTACATGCACAGCATTTCTATATAAGCACTTTTTCCATGCCTACCCCACCCTGATGAATGAATTTGCATTTCCATGTATATTTTCCACATTATTTGAATTTATATGCGTATTTTAAAACTTTTGAACTAGACCATACGTTTCTGAATTGTGCAGATTTTGGTGTGCTAAGTGCATTCTGGTACATTTATAGATTAGAGAAATCGAAATGTTGTAAACTAAGTTAACATGCAAGCCAATTAATGCCCTCCCCACCTCGACTTTCTCTCTCACACACATGTAGACTCATCCTTAATACACCTTATAAATGTTTTGTTGAAAGGTATGAAAATATATTAACCTGGGACTATCCTCTCCCTTGAAGCTGTTGGAGATTGAAGCATTCTATATGGGTGTGTGAGAGCTCCTGACAGCAGGAATGTGACCTGAGCCATGATTAGGAAGCAGGTTTTATAACTATAACAAAAAGAGAGAGTTATTTACAGAAAACACATTAGTGGAATAGGCAAAGCCTAGCACTTAGAGCAGGTGCTCCATGCATGTATGCTTGGGAAGAAAGGGGGAAGGACATGACCTCAGATTAGCAACCCCATAGTCCAAGAGCAGGCAGAATGATAGAAAAAAGGGGGTTGGATTTGGACATCCAGTAGAAACAACCTTAACATATTTACTAATAATTGGATTTGATGATTCATGTTTTTATTTATTGTAAAGTTTCCAAAAGTCTACCACCTCACTAAACAATTGGTTCCACAATTGGATTGCTCCTATAGTTTAGAATTAGAATCTGCTTTTTTGTAATTTAAATCTGTTATTCCCTATCCTGTACTTTGGGACAGAAGAGAATAGGTCTTGATTTTTGACTGTGTGACATCCTTTGGGGTATTGGAAGAATACAATCATATTTCCTTTCAGTCTTCTCTGCTTAAAGTTAAACATGCCCCATTCTTCCCATTTCTATTCATAGGACGTAGTTTCTAGTCTACGGATTGCCTAACTGCACTTATCTAAACCTGTTCCAGTTTCTCTAAATCCTTATTAAACTATGGTGCCCACAACAAGGCATAGCAATTTCGGTGAGGACTGACTAAAGCAGAATGATGTGGAATGATTACTTCCTCTGATTTGGAAATTATATTTCTACTGATATGTTCACTTTTTTTTTTTTTGGCAGACACATCACATTATCATATTCAGTTTGCAATTAATTCCAATTCCAATAACTTTTTCAGGTACAGGGAGAAGTCAGTACTGATTTTCATGGCAACTCATTTGATACTTCTCTCCAATTTAATGATGACCACTGAGAGCTACTGTATGTAACTTCTTAATTGCCATGACATCCAACTTACACTTAAGTAACTTGCTAATCAAATTCTGATGGGGTATTTTGTCAAACGCTTTGCTGAAATGGGGGGGGGGGGAGAGGTTAGTGGCAAGATTCATCCCCAACAAATCCATGTTGACTTCTGATAATTATTTCATAGTTTTTAAAGTGGTTACTTCATGATCTCTTCTAGAATATCACACTGGCTATTCAGTAGTTCACATGATCCTTCTTACTGCTTTACTTCAATTATGTAGCATTTCATCCAGCTCGCAGAATTTCTCAAAGCTGATACAAAGGTTCAGCCAAACTATCAGCAAATTCTGTTAATGTTCTAAAGGCCAGCTCATCTGATTCTGGAGATTTAAACTCATTCAAAGTTAAGAAGTATTCTGTGCCCATATTTCTATCAATCTCAAACTTCAATTTTAACCCTTCATCCTGCTTGCCACAATTTTCCAATGAAACCTATTTGGAAAAAGAGTTGAATAGCATCCCTTGTTATCTGTTTACATTTTGCCTTCTTCGTTAAGGTAGCTGGTCTAGTGATTCTTTTCTACCTGTATGCAGTTTTCCTTGGTGATCTGGAAAACTTGGTGTCCAGATCTTCACTAAACCTTTTGTGTCACCATATCAGCTTCTTCTGCTGACCTTCAATAATTTCCCCATTGGGATGATTTGTAACTGTGTTTTAATATCTTATTTTTGGGGCCTCCTACCCTTTCTCTTCCCATGAGCATCTCTGGCTATGAGATCCTACTTATCATTGATCTGAGTTCATATTAAAAAAAAAACCTCTTTGAAGTATATAACCATTTGATTGCACTGAGTTTTAGCTTTCCTTAAAATAATAATTTTTTAAAAAATCTAGCATTACATGGTTGTTTTCTCCCAATGCTCCTGACAATTATACCTCCTCAGCTAAATCTTCTGTTGAGTGAAGGATAGCTGATGTTCTTGTGTTTTTTTCCATCCTCTGAAGGAGAAAGTTGTCAACAAGACAGAATCAGAAATTTCCTGAATGGATTTTTCTTAGCAGAATCTCAACAGATGTCAGGGTAATTAAAGTCCCCTATTACTGCTACTTTATATCTCTTTGAAAGATCAGCAATTTGCTTTGGAAAGCCATTATCCATATCCTCTCCTTGGTTGGATGGGTGATGTGATAGTAGACACTAACAACAGTGTTTGTTTCTTAACTTATTTTAACCCATATGCTCTGTAAAACATTTCAACATCTGAGTAGGATTTGATACTTTCAACATTCAGTGCAACTCCTTCCTTTCTATTGCTTTTGTTTCTCTTGAACAAATTGTATTTTTCACAGAATTCCAATCCTGAGCATCTTAAATCATATTTATGTTTCTATACTAAAATTTCAAACCCATCTTGTTTATTTTCTAGAATAAATACAATTGTCATGAATGTTATGAGCTAATATTCTTTCAGATTTCCTTAAGTGATACCCCCACTTCTTTCAACAGTACAAAAGATTTTATCTGAGATCCTTACATCAATTCTCTGATATCCCCAGAATTCATTTTGAAGCCCACCTAATCAAACCATGCTTCATCCAGGCATACTTTTAATAGTGTTTTTCCAACTGGAGTTCAGCTGTGTCTCTGTGGAAGCCTGTATGAGACTCTGCCCATTGAAACAATAGTAGAAACTAATACTTGGGGACAATTCCCTGGCTCAGCTCATCTTGTCATATATACCTTCTCTTGAAAGAATGAATAGCTTTGGATTTAGCTTGCTGCAGGTTCTCCATTCAGGGTTTACTTATGTTTGGCTAGAAAAAGCTATGCTCAAAGTCAATCAGAAAGTTTTGGATTTAAACTTCTAAAATGATAGAACTAAAGTTTCATATGACAACTCGAGACTTTGGCAGCACTCCATATGTGACTCCTGAATATTTTTGTAGTATTCTCTCTGATGAAGGGAAAGAGGCATTTATACTTGTGGTTGACTTGGTGCCCTACCCTCAAACCTGATAAAGAGGAGATTCCACAATATCCCATATCAAGTATTCTTATGTGTGTGCTCAGGCATGGAAGACAAGACAGTTGCACATGGCTTGCTAAGCTGCCTTTTATAACAAGCTGGACACTAAGAGCAAATCTCACTCTCTAGAGAGTAAGGAAGATGACCTTGATGGAGATATGCGAGTTCCATTACCAAAATGACAAGGGGTGAAAAATATCTTAAGTCCATAACAGACAGACAGTATTCGTAAGTAGCTTAAACAGATGGCTCCCTAATTCACTGGAATATAAGTAGGAGAAGGAGCAGGACAATCTGACTTGGAAGTTTCTGTTTTTATAGCCAGTCGCAGTAAATGTAGTTTTAGCCATCCTGTGGAATTGATTTCTTGAACTGGTCTACCTAGTGGGGCTGACACATTCTTACCAGCAGATGTCAAGACCAGTCCCAATCACAGCTTTGGTGTTTCTGTCAGCCCTTCAAGGTAGATCAGACTAGGAAACCAATACCATGTAGGTCAGTACTACTTTTATTGTAAAACTGTACTAACAGAACAAGAGCCAGTTTGGTGTAATGGTTAAAGCAACAGGCTAGAAACCAGGAGACTGTGAGTTCTAATCCTGCCTTAGGTACAAAGCCAGCTGGGTGACTTTGGGCCAGTCACTCCCTCTCTCAGCCCTAGGAAGCAGGCAACAGCAAACTGCTTCCAAAATATTGCTAAGAAAACTGCAGAGACTAGTCCAGGCAGTCTCCAGGAGTCAACAATGACTCAAAGGCGTGCACACACACACACACACACACACAATAGTAACAGAATCTTGCAAGTCTGAGTATGTTTTCCTCCCTCCCTCCCTCTATCTTCATGTGAACTACGGAGGGCTTGTCTGATACATTTACTCACGTTACATTCTTCCCCAGATTCAGAACCCTTTTATCTGACTGTTGCCTTGATAGCAGCTCTTCCTCCTGTTCCTCAGGGTCTTCTGTTTGTCCTCTACAACTTCTTACAAGTTGTGAACATTTGCACAAAAGCCATTAGAAATTATTGCTTTGATTCACATGTAGTCATAACTCGGTTTTGTTGTATATAAATTGACTGAAGTTTGCCTGTATGTCTTTTATTTCTCTTAAATTACCTTTATACAGTCCATGTATATATGTACTGTATGTATGTAATGTGTGTGTATATGTGTGTGCGTGTGTGTGTTTGCGTGTATAATGTCATTGAACTAGGTGGCCATATAAATGCTTTAAATTGAGAGATAAATAAATATCAACCTTATATTTTTGGCTTACAGCCGTTTGATGATAGATAGATAATGATCCTTCCATGGCAGTCCTTCTGTAGTACAACCAATCTTGTGCTAGCAATCCATTTGAATCCAGAAATCAAATTTCTTTCCTAGATTTTCAAAGGCCATAGTGATATGATTGTAGCTGTTCTTTGCACTATTACTTGCTTCCATGTGTATCAGAAGGACCTTAGCAGACAATATATCTTGTAAGCTAGTCAGTCACTTCTCTATTCTTGCTCCTAGTACAATTAATGAACCAATGAATCCAGTCAGCATATGTCTGTTTCAAATATTTGTAATAATGAGTTACCAACTACCACAACTCTTCTCCTTGTTGTTTAATAGGGGACAGTTACATCCTTTCTGCCCTAAGGGGATCCATTGTCTTGTTACCTATTCCAGAATGTCTTCTTTTCTTACACTCAGAGCTGGTTTCTTCTGCAAAGACCTAAACATTTTTTTGAGTTCCAGCAGTGCAGAGTATCTTCCATTTCTCTTGCTTCTGGTGTTACTCTCATCCACTGGCCTTACTCCTTCATTTAACTGCCTTTGTTATGGAATGTTGCTTCTACTCTCAGTTTCCACTGTTCAGCATCCATTCTTTGAAGTGATAAATCTTCATCCTCTCTCTTCAGCTAAAGTATGGCCATTCACTGTCCAGTTCTGTGACTTTTTCTTCAAGAACTGCTCTGAGCTTGCACTTGCTGCAAATCTAAGTTAGGGTGTTTGGGCAGAAAGCATTGCCACAAGCATTGCAATTCACAGTTGCAGATTCAGCTTTACTTTTGCTTCTTGGAGCACCATCAGTGCAAAGGCTTATATTTACTCTTTTTCCCTTCTCGGCCTCTTCAGTTAGCCAAGTACAAACTCTTAATTTAGAAGGAAACTTTTTTTAGAAATTCTCTTCCTATTTGTTCATTCAGTCAGCTCCCTCTGTGGAACCTGGATGCCTTATATTCTCTTACAGTCTCTGCTTACTCAGCAGGAGTCACTCACAATGGGCAATCAGTGGCACTCAGGAAAAACCCTTGTAATCAGCAGCTATTCAGGAGATGAACTTTTTATTCCTCACAGCTGAGCACACAATCCTTCAGAGCACACCAATTCTCTGGTCACTCTTTGCCTGCTGAACTCCACTAGCAAATTCCTATTGACTTGTCCTGTTTGTTTGCTTTGGTGTGTTGCTTTTTGTTTATAAAATTAGTTTTATATATGGTAGAGTAGGAAAGACACCCAGTGTCTTCTAATTGGGTAGATATACAAAATAAGAGTAGGAAGAACCACACTCTAATTATGAAAAAGTAATTATGGACAGTTCTAAGAAATTCTCTAGCAGAAACCTTTAGTGAAAGGTATTATCTTGATTATTACTCTTCCAGAGGGGCAGTGAAGAAACTTGGAAGAATCACCAAGAGTCTGCAAAAGACAGAATACTGACAATGGAAGTGAAAGTTACCTGCTGAGCTGTATAAAAGTCCTCAGTCATTACACTCTACTAAGCTTAAAACCTGTGGAAGAAAGTTTTTCAGGATTTTGCCCACCAATCAGGCACACTGATTTTAGCATACAAGAGAAGTTTTCTGTTACTGACCCTGATGCGCTGTGAAAAATTGCTAAAAGGACAAGCATGCTTGTAATAACAATGAAACACAGCAGGCAAGAGATCCTACATAATTCTAAAAGTTATTATATATCTATGTTCTGAAAGGCACATTTATTCTTCTGATTTTTTCCCCTTGTTTTATTCTTGTACCAGCTCTGACAATGATCAAATTCTCGAGCTGTGACCAGCTCTCCAGGTGGCAGATTGTCAACTAATTGACAACCTTCCAATGTTAAAGAGCCTTGCGAGAGCAGAAAATTGAAATGGGGCACCACAGAACAGCATCTGAGTATCTTGCAGTCTCATCTAATCTAACCACCTATTAACAAGGGCGATGCTCCCAAACCTAGCTCTAGATTGCATCTGATGGAGGTTAAAGTGTACTGTGGTGATGCTGAAGGCAAAATGGGAGGAGGGATGACAGACAGAGCAATCGGTTGTGGAATTCATCTATCTTTATGGGCTGTCAGAGATCCATTTGTTATTTGCAGTATTGCAGCTGATATCCCTCTGAACCTGGCTGAACCGAGATTATCGAACTGACATTTTAGGAGGCACAATCTGCAGGCCCCTCTTTGACTCCCTGAAAAGTCCTTATAGAAGGTTGTTTGGAATGTAGATCTTTCTGTCTGAATGTTTTTACAATCAAACAGCCCATTTCTTGTGACAGCCTGCTTGTCTACATAAAAGCAGTCTATTATGACCCAGGCAATTGGTTTTGAGAAACTGCACAGAACTCAATGTTTCAGGCAGGCACGTTCCAAGATTCAGACTGGAGACACTAATGTTTTTCTGCATTGCTTAGGGCTGCTCTGTGCAGCCTTTTCAGGCTGAGGGCTGTATTTGATCTTTGACTGGCGTGCCAGAAGACATGCTTGTCAGAGTGGGACTAAAAGTTGGTAGCACCAGTAATATAATGAATTTTGATTTCCTTAATCACTTGTAATTAACTTAAATGCATTACGTGGCATGAATCTTTCTATTCTCTGTGGGTTTAATAATCCCCCCCCACTAATGTATTAACCATTACAGCTGGGCAGCCACTTCGGCAAGAACTCTGGATCCACAGATGGTGTTCCTCTTGCATTTGTGGGAGGATTATTGCTACATTTATTTGGCTAACAATATTCACCTTGTCACATTCTTCAGTATAAGCCCACTGAAATTTTGGCATCAACATCTATTGTTGGAGTGATGCTAAAAATAGCTCGCGTATGGCAACAGAAATGCTAGACCCCAAATGCAACCACATTTGAGGGAAGCAAACTGAGATGACCACATACAGTGTTCCAGTCTAAAATATCACCCAATGTAAAATGAACTGCAGTAGAATATTCTGAAGGCTGTGCTGTAATGCCAAATATAAAATGCTAATTTGCATGAATTGTTTATTGTAAAACTGTGGCTAAAAATTGATTCACCGCTCCAGTATTCTACAGATGCCAGGAGAAAGGTTTATCTGCTGGATCTTAGCTGGTTACATGCTGTCAGGTAAGTCTGAGTTAAATCAATGTTAGGTTTGCTGCCAGAATTCATTAATACATCAACTTGAATATATCAGTATGGTTCTATCAAGGCAGAATATTATTCTGAAATTTCTGGCAGACTTAGTTTACAGTATAATCCTATACATGCCTGATCCAAAGTAACATCCATGGAGTTCATGGAACTCAGTCCCTGGTAAGTTTCTGTAAGACTACAGCCTAAATTCTGCATTGCTTTCATTATATACATTTTGAAATTATTCAGGAAATGCTCTAGTGTTTTCAGCTGTAGGCAAGCATCCACCAACTTTGATGATTTTAAAAGAGGACCAGAGGAATTCATGGAAGATTTCAAAATGTACTACTCATAGCTATTTGTCTTGATAGTGGTTCCCTACCTTTAGAATCACAGGTGGCATGTGCTGAATACCAGCTGCTAGGAAGCTACAGTGGAAAAGAGCTATTGTCCTCTTGTCCATGTTCTAACTTTCTAAATGTATCTGGTTGGCTTCTGTAACACAGAAAATTGCAGTAAATGTCATTGGCTTGATCCAGCTCTTCTTATTTTCTTAATCCTTTCATACTAAATGATTTTATTTCTGTTCACATGGATGCAGTGGATAGAAATTACACATGTCAAAAGTAATTTCAGAGTACAGAGCTCATGATGCAAACTTTGACAGCTGGAGAGGCATTTGTGGGATTACACAAACCATGATGCATTCCAAGAAAAAAAATGTATGCTGAACAGGATCCAACCTGAAGCTGAATACAGTATTTGAGAAAGCAGGGAATCATGGGATTGCACATGGAAGCAGGCATCTTATATTAGATCACATTTTTTCCATAATGGCTGTTTGACGTAAGCCCAAGAAAATGGAATTGCCAAAGGAATCTCTCCAGTTGGCTGTCTACATGTTCAAACAAATTTACAAGACTATTTTCTCTGATGCATATTTTTCTCACTTCCAAACATGTTTTTTAGATTTCCTGTTTTTTAAATCACTCAATAACTCACCCCTTCAGTAGATCCCACCATTTTGGACAATTTTCATCCAGTTTCTAACTGTAAAGAAGATGGTTGTGTTGTAGCTTCGGAAGACTTGGGAAGGAGCCAATTATCTGGATCCCTTTCAGTCATGGTTCAGCCCAGGTATGGGACTGAGACAACATTGATCACACTCTTGGATTACTTCTGGTAGGAGTAGGATAGAGGTGGTGCATCCAGCCTTGCTCTTCTTTACCTCTCAGTGGCTTTTGATACCATCAATCATGGTATCCTTCTGGGCCAACTCCAGGAGTTGGGGGTGAGCAGAGACCCAGGTGGTGGCTTTTGTGGGGTACCACAGGGCTTGGTACTCTCTCCCCTCCTGTTTAACATCTACATGAAGCTGCTGGGTGAGGTCATCTGAAGGTTTGGGGAGATATATCACTCAGTGTTATATCTCCAACCCAGCCTGCCTGAGTGATGCTGTGGAGGATCTGTCTCAGTGCTTGGAGGCTGTGGGGGCCTGGAAGCAACAGACTTCAGTTCAACCCAAGCAGGACTGAGTGGCGCTGGGGTTTTGGACCTCCTGGTTTTGGGGATTTTCCATCTTTGGTTCTGGATTGGATGGCACTGCCCCACACAGACCTGGTGCACAATCTGGGGGTCCTCCTGGGCTTGTGGCTCCTGCTCAAAGAGCAGGTAGCAGCCCTAGCTAGGAGGGCCTTTGTGCAAATTTAGGTTGTGCATCAGTTGTGCCTGTTCCTGGACTGCGGGACCCTGCTCACGGTCACTCATGCCCTTGTGACTGCCAGGCTGGATTATCGCAATGCGCTTTACATGAGGCTGACCTTGAAGAGTATTTGGAAGCTTTGGCTGAGGCAGAATGTGACAGCATGGGCAGTTTCTGGTGCTGTTTATTTTGTGCACGTGGCACTGCTGCTCCACAAACTGCACTGGCTGCCAGTTTGCTTCTGGGTGCAATTCAGGGTTTTGGTTGTCACTTTTAAAGCCTTTCATGGCTTGGGACCAGTTTACTTATGGGATCGTCTCTCCCCAGTTGTCTTTACCTTGCCTATCCTACCCGATCCGGCAGGAGGGGAATGCTCCAGGTACCACTGGCTAAGGAGTATTGGCTAAGGAATGTCAGCTGGGCCTGGAAGGAGAGCCTTTTCTGCCATGATGTCCAAACTTTGGGACATCATCCCCCTGGAGATTAGATTGGCCCCATTCCTGTTGGCCTTCGGTAAGGCCTTCCTTGAAAACTTGGTTTTGTGCCCGAGTCTGGGGCCCTGGACATGTGACAGAGCTTGTCTCCTGGCTGTGTGGATAATTGGTTGGAAGATGCCTGGCTGCTATGGGTTTTATTTTTATTTTTATATTTTGCTTTATGTATTTTATGTATTTTATTGTAAGCCACCTAGAGTCTTGTATGTGAGATGGGTATCTACATAAATCAATCAATCAATCAAACAAACAAATTTCAGTACCCTGAGATTTTAATTGTAGTGTGCTAACTTTTAATCAATCTGGAAATTAATTAATTTAATTTAATTTAAATATTTATTTATTTATTTCATTTTGTGAAAGAAACTGAAAGAGAGGGTTTGAAATCTGATAGCTAACAAACGGCAGGCCATGTCTGAGGAGGGCCATATAAGCCCACTGCTTTCAATCATTGCTCAACTACCATTCATTTCCATGGGTTTGGGGAAAAAAGAAATGTACTAGATTATGATCAGAATTCAGTATTTTATTGCATGCCATATACATCATAAAACTATGCTTATTTTACAACAGTTTCAACAGGGAAAAAAAACTTTCACATACCAGTTCCCTCCAACTGAACTTTTCCTGAAGGACAAAGTACTCCCATCTTGCAACTTTGAAATATAACTATGGTGTTTTTCCTAAATATCACAAAACAGACATTGCATATGCACAAAATCAACAAAAAGTTCCAAATGAGGCAGTATATCTATTGTTAGAAAATTACATAGCTGATCTCAGCCATTTTACTCCCTTGAAATACTAAACAGCCAAGTCACCCTTAACAAACTATAAAGCCATGATATTCATTCAAATGTGCTGTATTGATTGCAGCTTGCTCCTCAACCGATCCATCACGTCAATTTAAAGTTCCTGACTGCTATGGAAGCTATGAATGTACTCAGTGCTTCATGAGCAGTATTGATCATCTTGCAACATGTTTCTAAGAATCTTGCAAGTAATCCAGTATTTGTTAGGGGGTCACTATTATGCCTCCTTCTTTCAATCACTAGATGTTCAACAAGTTTACTAATAGCTAATTTCAGGTTGGCTTGGGGTTCTGCCTTCTATCTAATACCATGAGGAAATTATAACCAAGATAACCTCAATAAATGTTTTAGTATTTGCCTTCACTCAGATTTGATTCCTATTTTTATTGTGCTATTCACATGTTCATATTTTAAAGGATGAAAAGACAGTAATTCCATCCATTCCTATTTAACCATAATGTACTGAAAGCTGATCTGCCCAAATCCATGCCCAACTTCACATTAATTTGTATGAACCAGAATATTTTCAGCAGGAACAGCAGCCTGCTAGCATTCAATAAATGCAGAGATCTGTCACTCCAGTACGATGTGCTTAGCTAACTTCCATTCATAAACCAGTGGCTAGGAATCAATCTGGTGGTTCATTTGCTAACAAAATACATCTTAACTTGAGAAGAAACGAGTGAAAATGGGACCATCCACCAGGTGGTTGAGAAAAGAACTGTGGATTCAATCAACCTCAGCTGATTTCAGAAGTTAGGAAGGGTCAGTCCCAGTTGATACTTAGATGGGGACCTGGGAGTCCAGGGTGATATACTAGACAAGGAGGTTTAAAAAACATCCCAGAAGAAGATAATGGCAAACGATGTTGGCATTGTTGCCAAGATCATTGTAAGGATGAATCCATGGAATTACCAACAGTTGAGCTCAGCTCAAGGAAGACTTTATGTGTGGTGATAGATAGTGCTCAGATTAGATGACCCTGAAAGTGTCAACATAAATGTACAGGGGGCGAAGCTATGGCTACTAGTCTCAGTATTTGAAAATGACCTCCAGGTTAAAAGTTGCCTTACTTTTATACTGACCATACTGACTGATGGCTGGGGTGAGGCAGTGGATGGTATGAAGGTGCAAAGTGAGCTGGGCCAGAACTTTCTGGGGGGCTGTTCTTGGCATTTGTGTTCTTAACAAGCCTATTTTAGGACTTACACTGGAATACTTTAGAGCATATGATACAAAGCTTTCCCTATGTATAGGGAAGTCCCAGAAAGTATGCTGGCAATCTTCGGCAACTGTGCTGAGAGATTCCTCTATGAGAACACAAAACATGGTTTTGGAGGCCACAAATAACCCTGGAGTCTTGGGTTGTCCATCTCTGAACAAAGTTATGGCTTATTAACTATAATGTATTAACTAGGGAACAACTGACTATGTTCACTCATCATACTAATCCCAAAATAAACCAGTTATGGGTTAATATGATCCCAGTAAAGAATGTTGAATTAAACAAGCCTTTGGACTGCTTTAGCAGGTTGTTCTTATGGTCTTCTCGGGTAGTAGCAGAATGAGATGCAGCCTGGCCCTCCAGTTGTTGCCTCTCCTTTGATATGCAATTTCATGGCATAGTAACTGTTGTTGTGGTACTGTATGTTCCCACACTAGACTTGATTCCATTTTCTTGCATGAGGAATAACACCACCACCAATGTACTAACCTACCCTATCTAGGCTGCAAGTATCCAGATGGCCACCAGGTGGCAGTACAAATATCCGTACAACTCTAATTCTTTACTACCATCTGTTGGTTATCAGAAACTTTGCAGCCCAAATAGCACCTATGATATTTTCTTTGCTTATTATCGATATATACAAAATGTGCACTGAGTTGCCCAAAGCAGCTTACAACAGATGAAACAAAAAACAACAACACAAGGGCATTCAGATTCAGATAAAAGTACTGCACTCGCAGCAGCATCAATAACTCAACAAAGAAGAAAGTAACCAAAATAAAAAAAACCCACCCAGAGCATTAACTCCCCTTTTCATTTACACCCTGCATAATGGCTTTATACTCTTTTAGTTTGGAGGAGCTCATCTGCAGACCTTCGGTTTTAAATTCATTGTGCTGCTGAAACGTCTGTTCCCCTCTATTCTAGGCCTTACACTGGCTTATGGTTTTATAATGATGTGTCATTGATTTTAGTATGTGGTAGCTTTGCTTGCGTTCACCCCTGTGGGCCACCCACAAAATGCCATTTACTGGGCAATCTGTCAGTTGCGTAAATAAAAGAAGTAATGGCTAAGATTAAATTTAAACAAAGCTGTAGCCCTGTTTGCACGTGCTTGATAGTGAGCCCTACCAAACTCAGCAAGATGCGCTTCTGAGGAGACATGTGTAAGGTTATATTATTCTATACCATACATACCACACACACACACGCATGCATGCATGCACATATGTGTATGTGTACATATGCACAAAGAAATAAACAATTAGGCAAAGTACCCAGCAGAGGTTGCAGCAGTAACCTTGACGGTTGCACTGTATGCCAGCAGTGAGTTTCACTGCAGCAAATGTAAGTGGGGCCACTCCCCTCTCTCTTTCTGAACTCTCCTCTCCTCTCCTCTCCTCTCCTCTCCTCTCCTCTCCTCTCCCTCACATAGTGGGCAGTCCTAGAAGGGAAAGATTGTTCATACCAAAGGTCTGAAATTATTGCTTGGAAATTGAGGGCCAAATAAAAGTCAGCTAAAGGCTGAGTTTGGCCCTAAGGCTGCAGGTTGCCAACCCCTGATTTAGGGGGAGGTTCATGAGGAGCTTGACATGCTTTAATGGACTTACGAACGACACAGTTTAAAAAAGATTTCTTTTCTGTCTTTGGCTACTGCTGACCTGTTGTGACCTGGACTTATTGATCATGGTTAATCAAAATACGGAACTAAAGATACAAGAATGCAGAAGATGTCGGAATGTGATCCTTCGCTGGTTGAATGGTTAGAGCGGCTGGGTGTTCTGTCTCTGAAGCCACAGAATGAGACTGGAACTATATGCACGTTACCTATATGGAGACCAAGCACAGGGTTGCAATAGGCTTTCAAAGCTGCAACATTTGTTCATCCCGTAGGAGCAACAATTCTCATTAATGGCAACATGACATTATACCTAGTGGAGGCCCCCAAATATTAATATGCAGTCGTTTGACTTAGTCCATATATTTCAGATGAGCTGTTATTCTTTCATCTTCAAACTTGCTGGCAAACATCAAGCATTTTGTTCAGAGGTACAATGGAAAGAAATGGTGATAAGCTGCAATCAATTCTTCCATATTGTGGAGCATGTATTTGGGTGTGTTGCTTTTTAAATAAGGAGCACAGGGCCTTTTCTTCTGCAAATGAGTAAGCAGGAGAAGAGAGATCTCCTACGCCCTTCCAGCTTTGCTTAGGGGTGAAATTTGCAAAACCTAGTATTTATGAGAAGCTGACAGCCTTAGCACCATAAATCTGATCCCACTGTCTATACTGTCTTCCTAACACACTGTAACTTATCTGCTGCACCAGTTAAAGAAGCCAGCCAAGGACTTAGCTCACAGATGGACTATTCTGTTTCCTGCAAATTTGGATGAGAGCAGTGTGGCCCTATTTGCCAGGCTGTGAACTTTTCAAACACTTACACCATATGTGTACTGGTGCTTGGATGCTGTTTTTCCAACAAAATGAACCACAGATGCGCCTTCTAGTCCAATTGGGCACGTTTTCAATTCCCTTTAACTTCCAAGCTTCCTCAGTTTGCCTGGTTTTTCTTCTTTTCACTCTCTTTTTCTAAAGCCAGGATGGGACTGTTAACGTATGGGCTTGGTGAAGGAGGAACAAGGACAAATGGTGAAATGACATGTCCCTCAAGAGAGCTCCCTCCTTAATAAACCCTTCTGCTTGAATTCATGAGCATCTTGAGGGACCAAACAATGTAGTGTGTGAATGTGTGTGTGTGTTGGGGAGAATGAAGAAGG
Source organism: Python bivittatus (assembly GCF_059951505.1). NCBI lineage: Eukaryota > Metazoa > Chordata > Lepidosauria > Squamata > Pythonidae > Python > Python bivittatus. Next base: position 11,107,192 of record NW_028277030.1, on the reverse strand, counting down.
GGAGAGACCAGCAGCACTCGAAATTAAATGAGTGCAAGGTCTAAATGACATGAATTACTAGTCCTATAGGAAATAAAATGGAAAAATGCCCAAGCTAATTCTGTCCAGGGAAGACTCTCAAAAGCCTTTGTGCAATGGACTTCTGAAGAAATCCCCCAAACTGAAATTATGCTTCAACTTGCTATTCATTTAAGTGTCAGGATGGACATTGTTTTAAAAGGCATAAGGGGGCCTGATTAGTAAACCATGGGAAACAATCCCATTTAACTCATTTATATGGAAATTTCAGATCATTTAAAGGAGAAGTGGAAGCTAACAGCTGAATCTTCGGAAACAAGACTCTTTTTTTTCTTGAGAGGCTGACAGATGTGCCTCCTTGGGACTGATTCTGTTCATATCAGAATGGAAAGACAATGGAACCTTGAGCTACATTTCCTCCTATTTATTCACAATTCCATTGATTTGTGCTACTGTTAGAAACACAGGCAGATGCACCTTTTGTCACCTCAAGATCCTGTCCCTCTTATCACATATAGTGATATCATCATCATCATCATCATCATCATATATCTACAGTACTTGGGATATGGGAATGATGGTGGGATAAAAATTCTGTGGAGTCCTTGGGGTTCTCTGAGCTTGGTTGTTTTCCTGCAAACATTTCGTTACTGAAGAGATTACCTAGCCAGGTAATGAAATGTTTGCAAGAAAACAACCAAGCTCAGAGAACCCAAGGACTCTGCAATTCAACCCTGAGCTACACATATTCTCTTCCATTGATAAATATTCTTTCTAATGGGCAATCCTATAGTACAGCTACATACATAGTAAATGCCAAACTCTTATTTCAGTAAGTTTTAATTTATGCCACTGATGACCTGCCTGTATGAGATTCCCATTAAAGAATGCTATTAACGTGGAGTGGATTTTGCAAATGCTTTTCCTGACAAGATGCAGAAATTTCATGGGAAAGCATAATGACTTTTTATGTCACTCTGGTTGCTAGGACACAGATTTCTGAATCTGTCGGCTGGAGAATGGATTCCTATGCAGCACTTAAATGCACATGATCAACTGTAGTTGACTCTTCTGATATGACTCTGCTGGTCATATCCCCTTGATTTATAGCACAGCCTCATAGCTACTTATGGATCCGGAAAATATGAGTAGCATGACATTTTGCAGACCCCGAAAGTAAGAAACCAGAATTGTTATACTCTAGAATCACTAAACAAGGCCCTTCCACACAGCTGGAAACCCTGATTATTCAGAGTCCCTACTTGAACAGAACTGTCCTACAGCTGTATGCATCTATATATTCTTAGGCAACCCTCACGGATCAAATGGTTTGCATCTGCTGCCATTTGGTTCAAGCTCTGATTCCACAGCTGAGATTCCCCCTCAGCATCACAGCCAGGTGGTCATGTGGGGGAGGTAAGATGGGAGAAAGTCCAGCTCAACCTAACCATGTGACAATGGCAGCATAAAGAAGGGAGGATTAGAATTCATGGTCTTCCAGGACCACAACTCCAGGACCTTTTGTTTGTTATTCTTGATCCCAAGCATCTGGAATGCATGTAAGCAAGCTGGGCCAACTCTGAGAGGCAATATCCTTCCAACGCCAGATATTTTTACTATTTTTCTCCCCTGAGGCTTTAAAGTAAAATGTTCGTAACTTATGATGGAATTGTTTATACTTCTATTTTTATGCAGCTTTTATTCAACAGAGTTTATTTAGTAACCTATCCATATAATATGGCCTCAGTTGAGAACTGCATATGTGTATCTGATTGGGGTAAATTGTAGAGGTGATACAGAAATATGAAGTGTATTTTCTTTTAGTTTTGCCTTTTACTTCAGTTTATTATGTATGGTCTTATTATTGTCTCCTATTTTGTATTCTGATATGGCCTTATGGCTAATCAATAAAGTATTATTATAGTAATTTATTATCTGCTGATTTAATTTTTGTTCTTGACATCGCTTATGTAAGATGCCCAGGGAAGTTTGAATAGAATAAAAAGTTGAGATGTTTATCCTCCTTCTTGATATTTCTGCTGGAATGAGGGAGGGGAAAATGTGTGTCTGCCTTTGCACATCACTGTGTGTGGATGGGGGAGAGGGGTAATGATTTGCATCTGTCAGAGAGAGTGGTAGATTTATGCAGATGGGAATCCAGTTTACAGACAATTAATTTTTGGAATTTGCTTCTTGCAGGAATACAGACATATAGATGTACACACAAGTATATCATATGCACATTGTGGGAGGCATTAGATGCAGTTGTAAAAGAGATGCTAGGCGAGGCTCATAGCTTCTGTGTGTCTGGATATATTCTGTTTATTTTTCCTTTTGTGAGGGTTCTGTTTTAAACTCATGGCTTTCCTCCTTTTGGGGAATAAACACCCTTTTACATTTCTTTGGGAGATAACTAAATGGGCCCCGTATTCAGACTTCCCCCCTTCCCCTTTATTTCTATAGAATACTAGAACATGTCATTTCCAGTGTTGCTTTTCGTATGTGTGATGGCTACAGTCCTTTGAATTCTAAAGGGGGAAAAAAATAAGAGATGAAGCTTTATTTTCTTAGAGGCAGCTCATACAGCTTTTTAATGATACTCTGTGCTTTGATTGGTTTCATCTTTGCTCCTGTTTTCTCATCTGAACAACTAAAAAGAATCTTGCAGGGATCCGTCTCCCCTCCTCCCCTTTTAAATCCAACTGTGCTTCTTTTTGAAACTCGCCATCTCTGTAGAAAATACTTTGGGGAAACCATAATTTTCAAAATAATCTTTCCCCCTTTCTTTGCTTTCAGATTTGTATCCCTCAGTCAGCTTCCTGACTGTGTTCCTACATGCCGAGACACATTTTGTGTTTTGTTTTTCAGTATTTATCTACTATCTAAGGACATTTTTATACCATGACAAATAATTAGAAAGAAGTAAGAGACTGTCTTTTTCAGAAATTGGAAGCCTTCCAAAATGCCAAGAACGGGGTAATCTTTAGCAAGTCTGAAAGATTTTTCATTTGTTAAAAGAAAAAACACACAACCTCAATTATTTGCCCTCATAAATCAAAATAAAACCTAGCCATGGTTTCTCTGAAGCCTTCAGCCCTGGTGCCCTGCACCTTTCCAGCCAGCCTGGCCTTTGGTCCTCAAGGGTAGTAGATGGATGGGGCCAAGTCTGACTTCTCCTTTGGTTTCAGAGCATTCTTTCTGGTAGGGGGTATGGTGGCAGCTGTACTGGAAAACTCAGCCAAGATCTTCTCCTGGGATTTTTATCCAGTGATAGAGAAGTAGAGCCTCCCAGTGGCCCATGGTGTTCTGGTGACAAAGGTCAATATGTACCTTTCCTTCACCTCTGCAATCCCAGCTGAGAGTTAAGTGATTTTTCATGAAGTTATATGGACAGCAGTACTAGTAAATCTAATATCCAGAATACTCATTTGTTGCAATACAGGGCAGTCCTAGAAGACAAGCGCAGATAAGATAGACATGAAGAAAACATCTTCTACACAAACTCACATTTTGGCTTGAAAGGTAAAAAGCCTAAAGCAGAAATAGCAAAAGAATATAAGTGCAGACTGCATATGCAAAGCAAAAGGAGAAACAGTACTGTTGTTGTTAATGACATTCAATAGAGGGATGTAAATGTGCCATATATAACAACTATCAACAAAAAAGTTTCTTTTATCTTGGCATGGTGATTTTTAAAAAACAAATGGAGGCACCAAATACCTGATGCAGTTCAGGAAAGCTACTCAAGAGTTGTACAGAAAATTTCACACTTGCACACATGAACACACACATGCAGTGGCTCGAAATTTTCTTTCATTAAAAACAGAACAAAGTCCAAATACTGTTCACACAGTAACAACAATAAAATAGTGGAAAATATACAGAATAAATTCCTGGGCAAGTAAGGGGGGAAAAATGGCTGTGCTGATATGGACATTAGGAGATTATCAGAATAAAAGATTAAGGTATCCTTGGTCTATGAAAGCTGATGCAGAAAGCTAAGCAGAAAATGGGACAATTGCTTATGTTATAAAGAAATATTACATGACTGTCCAGAATGAATGCACTCCCCAAGGAAAAAAAATAAGATATGGATGTCATCGCTATCTTTAGAGAGTTTACAGCCTAGTAGTTCAAAGGGGTTGGAGCAAAATTTACAAAGCCCAGGAGAAAAGCAAATGAATTCCAAAGAGTAAACCATTGAATTGATGCAAATACAGAACAGTGAGGTGTAAGGGAAAAAAATGGCTTGTTTAAGCTAAGAGCCTCTTCATCTTTCTTACTAGTCTTGGTGCAAAATAAATTCATGTAATATCTTTTTTTGTAAAAACAAAGTAAAAACTCCTCTGCAGAGGGGAAGATGGCCCAGGCAGCTGAAAGCTAAAATAAGTGAGACAGGCAGCTTCATAAACAAATCTCCCCATAGTTTTTCCCTTGCCAGAAAGTAGTCATCTGCTCCCTGCTGGTTATACTGAAGAATGGTTATTACTGCAGAAAATAATCCATTGTGAGAAAACACAAAACAAGAAGAAAAGTAGGAAAGCCCCCTGTCCATTAATAATGGATGGCTTCAGAAGAACATGCACATGTACTTGGTTTGGATTTGCAAATCCAACAAGCAAAAATATATAGAATTCACCTGTATTTCTTTTTTGCTATAATAGGAGGAGTTCCAGAATGGCCATTTTCAAGGAGTTCCGAGGAGGAAAATGGAATTGCCAGCGTTGGAGAGAAAAAGCTAGGCAGCTCAGTAGAGTTTCAACATAAGGAAGAAATATTTGTGAGAGACATGAATGTGGGATATAAAGGTAACATTTTCAGTGATGAGTGAAAGAAGGATTGTGTGAGGTGAGAAAAGGTGAATAATTTACGGTTCCATCTGCTGCAGCAAATGCTGCATTAAAAAATTATTTCCTATTTTAGCAGGTTTACACTGTGCTTTAGGGGTATTGGCTTTTTTTTTTTCCTTTCAAAAAGAAAGAAAGAATTGGAAGAGAAGGAATAAAGTACCCATTGATTAATCAAATCCATGGCTGAATTTATTTGTAAGGGACCGATGTAGTAAACTAGAAGCACAAGGAGAATAGTAAGTAGAAGGTTGGTCTTGATACTTCTCTCTCCAGGAAGACTTGAATTAATTTTTTCTATTCAATCTTAGTTGCTCACTCTTACTCAAATATCCAGTCCCATGCAAGGCTTATTAATAGTTGAATCCTGTAGGCATACCTAGTAATGTACGTTTGACTATTTTCCTAGCCAAATGTGGCCTCTTGTCAGCTTTCTACCTTTGCCATTCAAAAAACTGATGCACCTATATAGAAGCTTCTTGCTTTAGGGAAAAGTTTAATAAAAGATCCAAAAATGATTAAGGGGCATGATATGTTAGTTAAATTGCTAGCAGTTTGTAGAATGGAAAATAATAGGTTTCACTAGAAATTATTCTTGCAGGCATAAAGTGGAAATTCCTGAGAAAAACTAAAAGAAAGCCAAAAAATTCTGCAAATATCCATTTCTTTCTTCCACCACTAATGAGAAACATTGACCTTGAGCTAGCTTGCAAGTTGGCATGTACTGAAAATCATCAAGGTTACTCATCTCTACAGATTTCCCATCATGTATAAGACTTGTCCCTTCTCTTAGCTCTCCAATAAGTTCAGAGGTAAGTCCTCTGGGACCTTTAGACTAAATTCCTATGCTCTTTTGCTTTATCTGCTATATGTACTTATTTTGTTTTCCAAACGCCTGATTTGTAGAACAACCAGCAAGAAAAGCAAATATACAGCGCTTTTAAACATGAGCTTTATGCATTTTTGTAATGGATTTTATTAGTATTAACAATGAAGTGCTCAATGGTAGCCTACTGAGGTCAGTAATGAAATTTGACTTTGTGAGATTTTGTTCCACTTACCTTCCTCCATTGAATCTTTGGAAACAATCCACAAATGATGAAAGGGGTTGACTGCCTACTGAAGTACTTCAAAAGCCCTTTTTAGGCATTAGATGCAAGACAGATATTCTGAAGGGTTTACTGGGAATGGATTAAAATGCATTCATTTGCATTTTCCTAAATATCTGGAAATATGTTTATGAAATATGAAATTGCTTTTCTTTTCTTTTGCTAGAAAGATTGCTAGAAAAACTTTGCAGATAAAATTGGCTTGACTTTGTGTTGACTTGGATGCAACTTGCCCATGGTTGGAAGTCTCTGCTGGAGTTAGCAAAAGTCAGGTGCCAGAACTATAACAGAGCCATCTGCAATCAAAATTATACTCAGGGATTCTTATAGATTTATTCAAATCTAAAGGTAAAATCAAGACAGCGGAAGCAACAAAGCAAGAATTCATATTGCAGGGCAAGGTTCAAAATGTAGTCCAAAAACCTGTCCAGAATTCAGAGTAGCAAACAGTCCAAATAACATGCAGAATCTGGATTCAGCTGAAGATGTTGTTTCCAACAAAATGACTGAATTTCAGCTTAAAGCTTTTGTAACTGAAGTTCTCTGGCACTCCTCTGTTCCATCTGCTTCTCAGAGAAAAGATAAGGTTCAAGTATTTTCAGGAAGTCTGCTTCTGTTTGGCTATGAGCTAAAGGCAAAGGCTATGATGTTTGACTTCCTACTTGCAGCCCGTTGCAGTCTCATGGTTTGGAATTCAAGATTCTTTCTCCAACTGAGATGCAAGTTGAGCTGAACTGGTACTTTCCTCCTTATCATTAACTGTTCTCAATCATATGGCAACATCTCTTGGTCTTCTTTTTCCTTTCCTAAAGAGAAACTCAACTGGTGATCCATGACAAATGTTGCGATTGATATAGAACCAATTACTTTCTGAACTATTGCCCCTCTTCTGAATTACTATGGAATCCCCCCCCCTCCTCCTCTTCCAACAGTCATGCATTGACCCAAGCTGTGTAAATACTGTATAGGCATTGAAAAAAAAAACCTCAGTCCCTAATGACATTGAAATAGACATGATTTAAGTAGAACTATAAATGGGGAGGGAAAAGGAAACCAAACATCTTCTCAGCTGATAGACACTGGTCTCCCCATGATCACAAACATCTTTATGTAGATTCCTAGGAGCCCTTAGTGGTAGAGGTGAATGTTATGTGGCTTTGAAATCTTAGGGTATATTTTTTATTGTATCTGGCCATTGCATATATAGGACAGTTCTGCCTTCTGTGAACAGTAGTTGATCTCCAGGCAAATGCTTCTTCGCATTTCTTTTCCTTCCACTTGTATTTTAAGTGAAGGATAGGGACTGAACTAGGTCCACTTCCTGTTCAGAGGATGTCCTTTACCACCAAACTATGACACCTCTCCATGTTACTTGAACATACGTATGATATTGTTTTTTACTGATGAATCAATCTGTCTGTCTAGTTCAGTGTTCTGGAAGTATCTGTCCCAAGGGCCAAGCAGCATTCCCCCCAGTCCTGCTCCTTACCTTACAACCCATCCAACTGGAGATGCCAGGGATCAACTGAAGACCATCTGTACGCAAAGCATGTGCTATATTATTGGACTCACTGGCCTAAGTGGCCCCTTCAAAGTCTATGAATCTATATGCATAAGTAGAAGATGAACGAGGCTCTCCAACATGTTTGAAGCACGTCATGCCTTCCACATATCTTGTGAGTCAAGTGGAAAAGACAGAATCCAAAATGAAAACTGTCTAGGAGAAAACAAAGCATTAATAGCTGTCAGAGGAGAGGAAAGTTTTGTGGGAGAAACTTCCCTTGTCAGAACAAATGATGTAAAGCAAGCCGGACTCTCAAGACAGGGTAAAACTGGACACATCAGGTGAGAATACAAAGAAGCATTTCTTCAAAGCGGCAAGAGTTTACCAGAACATTAAAAGAAAAGGCAGAGAAATAGGGAAAAATGATAATAAATTTCAATTCTATTAAAATATAGGGCAGACGTATTATTTTACAGCTATTTTACCACACGAAAAACACATGAATAAAAAGAGACTGTGTTTGCATGGACCCTCCGTGCTTCCCCTGTCTGCGTTCTCTTTTACTTCTGAAAGCAGCTCTGGAAGCTCTGCCAGTAATAATTGAAGGTTTTATAGCCGACATACAAAAAGCATCCTCTGTGATTTTTCGGGGACATAGCCCTCTATAATTTTGTAATGAGATTCTCCCTTGACAAGTGTTGATTTTCTGCTTGCTAATTTCATCCAAGTTCAATTAAAAGCAGCTCAAGAGAGGAGGGGAGAGGGTTGAGTCTTCTGCAAAACGCAAAGCATCAGGACATCGAATGGCAGGCTCTAATGGCTGCCTCGGCCTCCTCCTCCTCCTCCTCCTCCTCCTGCTGCCAATGGTATAAACCCAACCCCCATTTTATATTTTGTGGATTGGCTGCTCTGCGCACCGTCCGTCACAGGCAGCCTCATTAGGATTCCTGCAGCACATGGCTGTTAATACTAATTCCATAATGACAGTGGAACACTGAAGTAACATTTAACAGTTCCTCAGTTAATCATTAAAATTAGCCTATCTCCGTGGATAGTGGATCATCTCATGTTTCAGGGCAATGTAATTTCAGATAATATATGAGATTATGAAAGAGGACTTTGAATGGAGCACGAAACGGTGCAGGGCAGCAATAGCTGCTTCCCTAGAGCAGCCGAGGTTGGCCTCAGTCAGGTTCTTTGTTTCGTGGGTTTTTAAACGGGCGTCCATTTGGGTGCGTCTCGTACAGATCAAAAGGCCAAAGGTGCGTCAGCAGGCCAAGGAGGGATGGGGCCTGCATGGTGGTGAAGCGCATCGTCTTTTTCTGATGTCTCAGAAATGTTCCTTACAAAGTGAGGAAGGCCACATTATCTGTCAAATTAGATGTGCAGTGAAATTAACCCCAGAAGGCCCGGAAAAGTACAACCCCCCTTTCCTATTCTGCTAGGCTTGACAGGGCCTGTTGGGGTGTTTCTTTTGTCTTCCTGGCCTGACCTGACCCACAGATGACAAAGACGGTTCTCAGAACCTGGAGGGAGAGTTTTAAGTGGCTCTGCAACGAGACAGCTTTATTATCAGGTTAATGAAGAAATCCTGCTGATGGGAGCTTTTCACTAAGAATGAGCCAATGGGAAAAATAAGTGTTTTGCCATTTAAAAGATAAGCCTGAAAACGGCAAAGCAGCAATTCCCCCACAGTCCATTTCCCCATCTTACAGACCTGCAAGTGGAAGGAAATAATGATTGTAAACCCTTCACATCTCCTCTTCTCTTCTCTTCTCTTCTCTTCTCTTCTCTTCTCTTCTCTTCTCTTCTCTTCTCTTCTCTTCTCTTCTCTTCTCTTCTCTTCTCTTCTCTCCTCTCTCCTCTCCTCTCCTCTCCTCTCCTCTCCTCTCCTCTCCTCTCCTCTCCTCTCCTCCTCCCCTCCCCTCCCCTCCCCTCCCCTCATTTTGAAGTCAGACTTTAAAAAAGGAGGGCTGATTTCTTTCAGTAATTGATTCTGAATGTCAAGTCCTTTCCAAGAATCAGCCACTGATCCAATTAGCAGCACAACTTTTGGCCTTTCTGGCATGCTACTGCTTTTTTTTTTTTTAATGAAGTATTGATGTGTTTGGTTGAATAGTAATACTTTGCATTTACAGTGGTGATGGAACAGCTGATGTGTGGCGGAGGAAGGCTTTCAGCTTCCCCAAAGGAAAAAAAAGGAATTTCCAAATGACAAAATGCCTGTGATGACATCATCACGCAAATGCAGCAACTGATGTACTTGCCTCAGACACTGGAATGCAACTATACAATTGTGGCTTGCTGCAGATGCCACTGAGCGCTGCTGCAACTGTTTTGCCGTTTCCGCTTGATTCCAAGTGGGACTGCAGAGACATATTGCGCCAAAATGTTTTCAGATGATGTGGAAGTTGGATGGATGATTTAGCATGAGCTCACCGCTTCCCATGTGATCAGCAACCCATATCCTGTTGCCCTAATTTAATAGTTCAGCTATCTTTTGTGCAATTTTTGGGCTTCCTAAACTATTCAGCCCCTTTGGAGCAACATTTTACTTATCCTCATTTTATTTTAACGCAAACGTACCTAACTCACTTTGGAACACAGCACTTCTCTCTATTTACTGTGCAAATCTTCAGACAATCAAAAAAGTGGATATAACATGTATATATCGGGGGAAATGCAAATAAAGATGTGAATAAAATATATGTATGAAAATAGTAGGAAAAAGAGAGATAAAGAGGAAATATAAGCAAGAAATAGATAGCCACTGTGTTGTCTTTTGTTGTTTATTTATTTCCTTCATTTTCTCTGCATATTTATTAAGGAAGGGGAGGCTGTCATGTGGTGAGTGTAACATGTAGCCAGGATCGTAAGTATAATTTAGTAATTGTATGTATAGGTTTTTAATTGTGTATTTATTTATTGTTTTTAATGAGTTGTGAGCCGCCCAGAGTTCCCCATTGGGGGAGATGGGCGGGGATAAATTTAATAAACAAACAAACAAACAAATAATGTCAATCCACTTATTTAGTCTTGCAGTTTTAGGCAGATGCTACAGAAAATTTTGATGGGAATTTGTATGTTTAAAAATGCTTTCAGGGTACAAAGCATTTAATGATTACATCATTTTATTATAGATGTAAAATAATACTACAAGATGCAAAAGGTTGATTAAGCTAAGTTTTATTATTATTCTCCAATGTTTTTTTTGCATGCTGCATTATTTTCCTTTAATCTGCTCATATCTATTCCATCATTGTCATATAGGGGTTTATTTGCAACAATAATTACTGAACACTAGTACCAAACATTTATATCAACACTCCATACATGGTTCACTAGAAAGCTGTATGAAAATACCTCAAAATCTAATAAAGCTATGAACATGGAACACTTGAACATAAATACATAATCATTTCTACACCATAAAATATAAGTACTAAAATGATATAATTAATGCCAACATTTTATATATTCAAAAGAAATCAAGATATCCAATTACACTATTCATTATTAACTGCAAAATATAAATAGGGGCTTCCACAGCATGAAGTATTCTCTAATAAAAAAGAATCTTTGTTTTTTTACAAAATTTATCTATCGACTCTTTTCTTAATTTATTCAATAATTTTTAGTCACTGCTGAATTGCCAGCATGTCTATCTACTCTCCATATGCCACTGTTTTTGCTTTTCACCAATCCTTTCACAGCAACAACTTTGCTATTGTTAACAGATAAAAGAAACAAAGCTGAATATGCTTTTGATAATCAAGAATATTAAAAGTTTCAGCAAAGTGGTTTTAAAATCAAAAGCTACATCATATCCGGGGTTCTCTATCCCTCTGTTAACTTGTTCTCTGAACAGATGAATACTTGGACAGGGGACCCCAAATGCAAAAAATCTGTTGGGTGAAAGTCAAATTTCCAACCATTATCCTTCTTGTAACATTATCTAATAAGTTAAATGTGATAAATGCATAACTAAACCAATTTGGAATAATTTTTTTTTCACAGTTGTTGAATATGTCCCCCGCTAGATTAGGGGAAAAAAATGTTTTGGCCTATGATCAGCTCCCAATGAGTCTTAAAACCTTCTGATAGGCTTATTTCAAGCAACATGTAATTTAATGCTGAGAGTAACTGTGGTTGATTTCTCATTCTGATAATCACATCAGAGTGCTTGTTTTTTTTATACATATCTTTGATTTGTCATTTTGAAAATCCCAACTGATACACAATGAATGTTTACTTTGTTGTAAAAATATTTTTCCAAGAGATAGTTGAATACAGATTTGATGTACAACATATGCTCTTGCTTTTAAAACTTTCCAAGCCAGGGTGAAGTCAAATATGTTACACAAGAGTCCATTGGCAGTTTGATGATTTTGTTACACCCAAGTGAATGCAAATGGAGAGCCTGTTTATCTTCATTAAGATATATGAGAATCTATTGCAGGATAGCGGTTTTATTATTCTGCATTGTTCTGTGCAATATGCAATCTTGTTATAAATATCAGGGCATGAATCGGATGGGTGACATCCTTTTACCTCTTCATAAATGGGCATTATGCTCATTTGCATCTGACAGTAACAATTTGAGCTCATTTTCCATTCTTTCAGACTGATACCTAAATGAAGCCAGGATTATTGCATGGTATAGATTCTGCCTTACCATTATTTTTCGTGTAAACCACCCTGTTGTGTTTTAATGAAAAAATGGTATATAAATTTGGTACTTAAAAAATAAATAAGTCTTGGATCTGCTATTTAGAGCCAACCTGGGGGAAACTACACTTGACACAGGAGGACTGGGATTAGATTGCTATCATCTAATCTAATCTAATCTAATCTAATCTAATCTAATCTAATCTAATCTTCCATTTTTACTCTCTCAGAAGTACATTTCATTTTTACACAATGACATTTCAGCACTTCATCAAATGCTCCACTTTTACAGCATATTTTATTAAATCAACAAATGACTCACTGAAGAGCGGATGCCTTCATCTATCAACAACCACTGCAAGATATGTAGTTGTGGGAGGATCTGTTGTAGTCTGTCTTCCTCCTTTTCATCTAGGTCAATGGTACAGAAAATGCTATTAGGAAAAATGAGCAAAAGGGTAGGGAAAGAATATGTGTGTGTGTGTGTGTGTTAAACTTTAAATTAAAAACCAAATACACTTTTAATTTTAAAATGAAAATTAATTTACACCTTAATTTATAATTTGCACAATAAAGTACAGCCCTTTCTTTGCATGATGTGCAAAGTCTAGTGTGAATTTCAGGCTGATGGAAATTGTACAGCCCTAATCCATGTCATCAGTTAATTTTCCCATTCATACAGATTCCCTTTCTCTTCTGCTATAAATATTGTGTACCTGCATTGAAATAATGTTTCCAGAAGTGTCCTGATGTTATTTGCTAGTGATCAGTGAGAGCAGGGGAAAAAACACTCTGAGAGATTCAGACAGAAATGTATTAAATGATGAAAACTTAAATTGCCAATCCAGATAGCAGGCACAGACCAGCAAAGCTGAGGAAACTCAAACTCTAAGCAACCAATCAAGAGGTTTCCTGTTTCTTAAGTCAGCTTTTTTAAGGTTTCCCTGTTTCTTAAATGAGCTTTTACAAGGGGAAGGGTCAGATAAATTTTGCCTTTGTTCTTTTGCCTTTCATCACAGCCAGATGCCTCGACTTGGAGAAGAAAATAGCCACCTATTGGAAATGTGGAGCTAGATATGAAACTGGATCCTTTTTAAATATATATTATGAATTGATCTGAACTGTTTCTTGTATGTTCGGTTCTATTTGGTTCTTCTGCACTGAGTCCGTGTCTCTATGTGTATTTCTGCCTGGGAGATTAACTGTGAGTTAAAGCCTGCAGAAACAATGAGGCTGTCTTTTGCTTTCTTTCTCCCGTTATCTTCAGTCCTCAATTAGCTTCTTAATCTACCTAATAAACAACTTGTACTGTATCTTCTTCTGAAATCAGTAGTCTCATTGTGGCAGAGAATTTAGCATGCCATGTATCAGGGCCACTCTGTCAGCTGCAGAAGAGCAAGGGGAGAGAGAGAACGAGAGAGGGAGGGAGGGAGGGAGGGGAGAGAGAGGTATAGGAAGGAAATTGCACTGCAAAGAGTGGTGGTAGCAGTGACCAGACAGACCCCACCCCAGATTCTGATCAGGATTGTGGGGAAAGGGCTCATGAACTCCCATTTGTGGAAATCTGAGGGGACAACCCACCACAGCCCTGTATGTTCACATGCAAGCACATAGCCAATTACACGTACTGACATATTCTTCCGCATTTTTTCTTCAATCATTACCATTCTATGCGGTTCCCCAAAAAAACGATTTTCAAACTTCTTTCAGAGAAGAAGAGTATTCTGGTGAAACTCCCAGAAGTGGGGGGTAGGAATGTACAACCCTCCTGACTTCCCACACGTTGAGGAAATCCCAAAGGATAGCCTTCATCTTTTGTTTCTTTTTCAGATCAAGTGCGAGCAGCTAAGGAGGCTGCAGTGGGATAGAGGGATGTGTAATGCAAAGAAACAACAGCAGCATTTTCTGCCACGGCACAATAATAGAACATTCTAAGTGCCTTGAGACTGATGTAAAGAAACCATGTCCCCTTTGCGTGAAAAGAAAACTATTAGGGACTTGGAAGAGATATCTCAACCCAGGAATTTTTATTTGTTGGCAAGGACAATATGGGATGTATCACCAAGCTGGTTCTGGATGGTCCTGCTTATTGCATTTTTTATTCTTTTCAGTACACCACAACAAATGTACAGGCTAAGACCTCATTTTGCTTTAACTTCAGTGCAACATGGAAGAACTCCATATGGATCAGAGCAGCCTTTCTTAGCCTTTGACCCTTGAGGAACCCTTGAAATATTTTTCAGGCCTCAGGGAACCCCTGCACATTCAGGCTCAAATACAGGCCAGAAGTGACAAAATTATTATATTTGTTTTATGGGTAGGGGTGTATACTGTATATGCATTATTCTTAAACTAAAAATAAAGAATGAAACTTACCTCTTTAATGTGAAACCTGTGCTTGTTTTTTGTTGCACAATTACTCAATTCTGGGCCAAACTTGAGATAAGCACACACGGATTTCATCTTCAACTGAAAGAAGATGATTTCTGTCTTTGTTTTTCATGCTTGTTAAATAAGAAAAAGCTTGATCACACATGTAAGAAGTTGAAAACTGCAGCAAAATGTTCAGTGCCTTCCTATGAATGGCAGGATACTCTTCTTTCACAGAAATCCAGAACTTGTCCATGGGCAGATCAGCGAATCTCATCTTGAGTGTACGATTAGACTGCAGCTCAGAAAGTTCTTCCTCTTCCTTCAGAGTGAAGTTCTCAAGCTGAGCAGAAGATGCAGAGAAAGGATCCCTCACCCAGTCATACATTTGTGTTGAAAGGGAGGGAAAGTACTGATACATTTTGTTCTGCGGTACTTCCAAGTGGTTTTCAATTAGATTTGAGACTTTCTGGTATCCTTCCTCACTCTTAAGCCCAAGCAGAAGTGGAAACATTTCAATATTTCCTTTTGTAACATGATTTTTCCAAACATTCAGTTTTCTTTTAAATCCAAGAATCTTGGCACTTGAAGTCAAAACGTTTTCTCCAGTGCCTTGCAGAGACTTGTTCATCTGGTTTATGTGATGAAAGATGTCTGCTAAGTATGCTAGCTTCTGCAATCATTATCAATCTTCAAAGCACTCAGCAAAATGTGGAATACTATTTTCTTGAAAATATTCTTGCAATTCTGCCTTCAGCTCAAACACCCTGTTGAGAACTCTTCCTCTGCTGAGCCACCCTATTTCTGTGTGTAACAGGAGATTTATGTGCTCTTTGTGCAGATTTTCTCACAGTTTTAAAAACTGTGTTGGAGCGAGCCAGTCTTTGTTTGATAAAGTTAACTATTTTTGTAGCATCATCCAGAACTTTTTTCATTTCATCTCCAAGAGTTTTTGACACCAACACCTCTCTGTGAACAAAGCAGTGTGTTGTGACAACATCAGGATTTTCTTTTCTTGCAAGAGAAACAAAATCTCTCTTGGAGCCAACCATGGATGGAGCACCATCAGTACAGATGCCCACACAGTTCCTCCAAGACAGATTTTTTGTTTCCAAATATGAAGACAAAACATTAAATACATCTTGGCCTTTGCAGGTTTCTTGTAGTTCTTTGCGGCAGAAAAAGTTTTCTTGAATTTCACCATCATTTACAAAGCTTACGAAGGCCATCACCCAGCAGCTTCATGTAGATGTTTAAAAAAATGGGGAAAAGGCATCATACGCTGAACTGCCCAATGGCTTAATCTCTCCTCCCCCATCAACATTGACTGAAACTGCATGCTCAGAAAGGAGCAGAACCACTTCAGAAAAAAAGCCCCTTGATCTCCAACCCCCAAATGTGGTCCAGAAGGATATCATGGCATGGTTGATGGTAGTAAATGCTGCATAAAATCTAACATAACCAGGACGGGTGAATTACCCTCACCCAGATCCCACCACAGTTCATCCACCGGATTGGCTAATGTGGTTTCCATCTCATGCCCAGGGCTGGACCTGGACCTGATTGAAAGAGATCTGGATCATCCATTTAATCCAGAGCCCTTTGCCTTGCTGTCTCATCACCTTCTCTACAACCTCCCCTAAAAAAGAAAGATTGCAGACAGTATGGTAATTCTTTCAGATGGCCAAGTTGTGTGATGGTATCTTGTGGAGGGAGCATACCACTTTCAGATGTCTGGAATTTATCATGTAATCTTAGATTCCAAATAAACCACACATTAGTGAACCCTTCAAAACACAGAATATAATTTATGATATGATTTTTTTACTATGTCATTAAGCTACAGTGTTCTCTAAAATCTGAAAAGGTTGTTTTGAATTATATACTGTCCCATAAAACATACCACAAGGAATTGGCTAAGACATTTAGAAGTTCTTAGTTCAGATTTTTTTGGAATTAAGTCTTAGGCCTTAGATCATCTTAGACCTCTTTCTCTCTCTCTCTCTCTCTCTCCCCCCCCCCCCCCCAGCCTACAATGGTGTGATAACACAGATCTGTCTTCATAAAGAAGCCACTAAAAATGACTTGCCAGGTGTTGCATAATTGTGCTAGATTGTTAAGTATCTGGCGGGAGCTTACAAACACTGCTTTTTGAATGTGCAAACCTGTGGTTTTAAATATTTATGTATTTGTTTTCTGAGAGATTTATCTTGTGCCTTTCCAGTTCTGCAAGGAATTGCTTAAGACCACATAAACAAATACACAGTTTAACACTAAAGTACATCTGGCTATCAGATCTGGGCTGCAAAAAAATCTGTATAACCATTAGATGACCTGGCATATCTATAGAGCAATTTGAAATTTTCATTTCTAGAATAAAATCTTGATGAAATCATGAACAATTACCCTTCCTTTGTTGCGAGAAGGGGGCAATGGCAAACCTCTTTCATACTTTTTCCCTAAAAATGACATGGACTCAGAGGAACTGTGTCTTTTTATTCTACTGCATTGCTCTGTTCAAAAAAGGGAATATCATTCACACTGTCTCCCTCACATGCACAAACCATTTTTGTATTTTTTGTTCAGTTCCATCCACTCTCAGGTTTATTTCTCACAAGTTTTCCATGCTGCCAAGCCAACACAAGCTTTCTATATGATCGATTTTAGAAGCCTTATCTGGTTCTGAGCTTACTTCAGCCAATCACAAAGCAAATTTCCTTTACCCTGGTAATGACCTCTCTGTAACAAAATACCTTTGGATTGTATTAATCTATTAATGGAGACTTATGAACAACTTTCAACAGATGCTTTAAAAACACAGTCTCAGCAGTTCTAAGTATTTTCAAAACTGACAAAGCAGCTAAATATTCAGGCTATTTCAATAGGTGAATTGTTTCTTCTGTTAGTATCTTCCCAGAGAATAATACAAAATATTGATATCAGCACTATTTGTCATTATTCCTAAAATAAATGCACATGAACTATAAATGCAAATAATAAACAAATAAACAAAAATAAGTGCAAATAACAAGAATCATAAACAGGATGAAGCTCTAAATTCCCTCCCATTGTACCCAACTGGGGGTTGCATCAAAATATTTATAAACATTAAAATTGCTTCTGGTTACTATCTGTACATCATATATTTCCCCCTTGAAAACCATACTCTATGTACTGTAAGTTTGCCTTGCTGTGTGATATAATATACAGAGAAGCCATTCTCGCTTACATTTAGTCAAATTTCTGTTCTGGATGTAAACTGCTAATTTTGCCATTGCTAGATATTCTCCGAGTTTGGTTTCCTAGTCTGATACTGTCAAAAATATATCCCTTTTCCAATGCTGGGTTAAATTTGTCCTCATGGCTGTCAGCATATACCTTAATAAAGTTTATTTTTGTTTATTTGTTCTGGAAAGTTTTCTAGTAGAAAGAACTATAGCACAGATTTCAGTTCAAGCTTTCTTTTAATTTTTTTTAAAACAATGCTTTGTATTTCTTTCTAGTCCTTCTGATTTATTTTTACATGACCACCACTTATGATAAAATATTCCTTCTGTATCATATTTCCAACATATATTATTATATGATATATCTATTTTGCAATTATGAATGGAGTTATGTACCATCTGTAAAACATTTTATACCAATTTTCTCTGCAATTAAAGCTGGTGGTAAATTTTACTGAATTTTTTTCATAAGGCCTCCCATTGCTGATTCTAAATATTTTAAGAATAATGATAAATAGTGGTGAGATCATTATAAATATTAATGCTTAGAGTTTTCAATGATTTTCAATGATTTCTTAAGATGACACAATGACTCTACTTATATATATTGAATTAATTACTTAATGAAATAATGAGTTTTAAATTTTATGACAATTGAAGATCCTCTGTTTATTTATTAATACTTTATTTTCCATCCACTATGTCTTTTCTTCCTTTTTCCTTTAGGCAATCGTTTATTTCATACCATAAATGTTTTAAAATAAGTAAAAATGTTCTAAACAAATGAAAAATGAGAATGATCCAAATTATTAATCCTATATTAGATCAATATATAGTATATAACAATATACTACATGAAAAAGCCAAACAAGCCATAATCTTATTTCTTTACTATTGGCTAATCAATAATCTCTTCCCTTCCAAGATACATTTTGTGACTAGCAACTATAATAAGTAAGTAAGTAAGTAAGTAAGTAAATAAATAAATAAATAAATAAATAACATATTTGACAATGTATTTAGCCTTCCCATGATTCCATAATGAATTCGTGACCTACATGAACTCTGAAAGAAGACCCAACTGTTCACCCATCTAAATGGCACCAAAAGTCATCTTTTCCTCCTTTCTAGTTGCTTCTGTAAGAAATTTCAGAATGACAGAACTGAGACATCAATATTTCATGGTTTGAATGTCTCAGTGGTAATGTTGCAAATACTCAGGGCAAGAATTCCTATTGCAACTTGAAAACAGGAGCTCCAGGTTTTATTCTTTCTCATCCCTCTGTACTCTTTAATATGGGAAGGTGAAATAGGAGCAGAGAAAGATGCACTGTGCTGATATGGAGGTTCACAGTCAATTTTTCCATCCGTTATGGATGGGCAGAAGGCAAAATCAACAGAGGCCCATTTTCAGAAGCGGCACTATTTTTATTACGTCAAGCATTTAGGGTTATATTGCTTACAGCAGGAGAGATGTTCAGCCCAAGTACTTGAATTTTAAGATGAGAGCATCTGCTCGATTATTAGCATATTTTTCTTAATTATTTCTTAACTTCACAGATCAACAAATAGTGCCAGTAAATGTAATGTCTTGCTTATGTGTCTCTCTCTGTGTGCATGTGTATGTGAGAGAAAAACAGAGAATAGGAATAGGTTTTTGTTTATATAAATAATTGGAAATTATATTTGAGGTGTTTAGGATGAAATTTAACTGAGAAGTTATTGCTTTTATTTTGTTTTTGTCTCTTGTTTTGGCTGGCATCTTTAAACATGGAGTTCAGCATGAATGTGCTGAATAAATGTAAGACATCTTTGCCCTTTGAATAGATTCTGACTTGGCATCCAAAAACACACATCCTTAGGTGGTAGACGCTGCTAATTTATCTAACCCTGCCTAGCTAACTCTGGCCAGAACTTTTTTAAGGAGGGAGCAGGAAGTCAGGACTGTTTTTCCAGGCTTTAATCAGGCATTGCCACACTGTGGATTTCTCTTGCTGTCTTTTTCCAGAATCCCACAAACCCCAAAAGAAAATCCACTGGGTCCTTTTGAAATGTACTAATTAAAAGAAACCTACCCTAAAAGAATACATCTTAATAAGGGCTGAATAAAGGAAACATAAAGACTTACAGCACGATCCGATGCATGTAATCGCAGAAATAAGTCTCTGTTCTATGGAGCTTCCTCCTATATTTGCTTAGCATCATTGTCTTTATGTTCCACAAGCAGGATTAACTATTCTAACACCCAGTTCATCAAAGCAGCTGTCTCTTTTGCTTTAGCTGGGAAGAGTAAAGCTGCCCAGCCAGACTAGATGAAAGACGTCAGTTCCAGCAAGAATTACTTTGGACTCTTAACAATTTTGGCCACCGATAGATGCCTCTTTCTGTGAATGGAACTTCAATGAGCTCTCAGGTAACTGAGAAGCCAGCTCAAAAGTTGGATCCAACTTGGAACTGGGACACAAAAAGACAATAACTGAGTTCGCTGAGAGGAAAGAGGTGGTTGCTTTCTTGAAAAAGCCTGATAGAATCACAGTTATGCTTCCATTAATCTCCTCCTCTTTTGTAGGTATGTAATGGTATGTAGGAATCACCTTGGGAGACAGGAAGGAGAGTCACAGACTGGACAACCAGCATGTAAAAATGAATCAGCCCACAGAAGGAGAGGAGGCATGGGAAGCATTTCACGAGCGACCCTCCCTAGTTTTCTGGACAGTAAAAGGAAACAAGGGGAGAAATACTTTCAGTCTTGCAAGATTCTGCTCATGTAACCTTACTTAGAGTTAGTACTCCTGGTTGTGCTTCTTGTCTGGACTACCTTGCAGGGCCACTTTTCTTACCCCAACAGTATCAAGTAGCAAAATGTCCTTAGGGCACCTCTAGATAAGCAGAGCAATGGGCCAAACACTGTCCCAAGTGTGAAGTTCACTCCACACTCCTGCTGCCACTCCTTATTGCCTGAAGGAAAGACACTTAAAGTGGTCTCACTCATGCAGCCAGTTCCCTGTGTCCATGACAGACTGTGATGGGAAAGACAACTTGGGGACTGGAAGTTAGCTGATGAATTGCCATCCACCATTCCAAGCCTAAAGTTAGGGAAACAGTTCTATCACCGGGCAGAGGACAAAAATGAAACAGGTGCAACCTCCCTAACTCCTTAGGGTTTTGCCGTCCCTCCTGCTACTGCCTGTAGATGGTCTGAAAGGAGAGTAAATTGTCTGGTATATGATGAGCGTTGCTGCATTTTGACTCTCAGAAAAAGGGAGTTTCTGGGATTTCTGACTCAAGTACAAATTAATATGATCAGACTGTACTCTGATGGTGGGGGGTGGGGGTGGGGGTAGGAATTGCAATTTGCTCTTCTGCCTTAAGCAGCAAAATGTCTGTCTCCAAGGGCATCAGCTCTCCTTCATAGTTTAATGGAGCGTATTCCCAATTAAGCATGAATAGGATTACACTGCAAGGCTAAGAATGTTTACAGAGAAGTAAATCTTATCCCACTGTGTTCACTGGAGCTTATTCCCAACGGCAGCCCCACAGGATTGCAGCCTGATATTTGTATCATAATACAAAGATCTAACACATCTATCCTTCCTGAGAAAAAAAATACATGATTCTATCGTAGTATTAAAACTCCATTGGAGTTCTTGGCAAACAGTGTATTCCACGTTGGTTTGCCACAATCAAGTTTTACATCAAACCATCTGGTGCAAGCTTTACTTGAAATGACTCAAACTACGAACTGTATGCAATTGAAATGCATTATTTTGTCATGTAGGGACCCCCAGGTAATTATCAGGCTCAAAGGGAAGTCCCCCAAGATAGACTGTGCCACTCGCAACCCTTCTTTCTCTTGAGTTGGTTTGACCCACTGTTTCCCCTGTTTCTTTTCCATGTCCTGACGGCTCAGATTAAGATGGAATTGACAAAGATGTATTGGTGATTTATTCATGGTACAAAGATTTGCAAAGGGCTGACCTTACACAGCAGCCTGTCAAGAACTAGACAGCACCTTAACTTCTAAATAACATCTTTCTCTAATGGTTTCATATCAATACCTAAGTTATAAGTAGTGAAGGTTCCTCTTTTCTGTAGCCTCTCTTAGCCCATTTCCCAAGAATGTCCTGCACTGGGTTCAGCAAGACAGCCATATAGGATTGTAGGAACTGTACATCACTAGAAATGTTTCTGAGAGATCTTGGTGACCCAGTCAGGAATTGGACTGGAGTTGCGATACTACTACTATTGTCACTTGTTTCTTCGCATTTTGCTAGTGCTGCAATAAACTTGCTCAGTGCATCCATTTACTAACCATCTTGGAGGTGAGGACAGAATTCTGACTGAGTTTACTGGCGGAGAAAATACTTTGCACGAGTACAGTCCAGTGATCCATTTCCAGGATCTCCAGTACACCTAAGGAACATTAATGGGATCTGATGAATGCTCAGAAAGCCATGGCAATATATACAGTATTATGAGCTTCACAGCCCAACACTATGACTTTCTATAAGACAGTTTCCCATGCTGCAATGTCAAGACAAAGGACAAGATTTTGGCAGTTCATCCTCTCCAAGGAACCCTCAGAGGTCAATAAGCTTGGAAGATCAGGCAAGAAATACAGCCTTCTAGTTCCCTCCACCCTTTCACTGTCTTTCTTTTTATGCTGTTGCATGTGTTCTGCATTTCAGGTGTTCTAAACATGCTGTTGCAAATAGAGGGGTAGCTCCTGATCAAGGCCTTAAGTCAGTTGTGGAGAAAACTCCACTGATGTTCAGCTGGGGAACTGCAAGTGTCACTATACCAGCTTAGAGCCTTTATGCGTATTTGTCTCTGTGTGTGTGCATATGCACACCATTTTAAATATATCCCTTTTATATCTAGTTCATTGTTAAACATCTATCACTAGTAGGGGGTTTAATTTAGGTGTCATATTTTCATTTTGATGGTTTCATATAAGCTAAGGGTTAAAAATGTTCAAATAATTAAACTTAGGTGAAATCAAAGCCAATGAGGGAATGGAAAAACTAGAGCTAAATAAGTAAGGCATCAAACACAATTTATTATATTGCTGTCTATAGGGTGTCACCAACACTGAGTGATTTCTGTATTAATAGGAAGGATGCACCAAAGACTGAATTTTAATAGCTCATCACAGGCAAGATTGCCAGCTTGAACTCTCCAGCACAGATTCTTTTTCTCCCATGCATTCTTCATTTTTTTACACTCTTCTCTCTGGAATGAGCTCAGGGAACAGATGTAGAATCTGGGAATTTTTCCAGGAGAGTTTCCACATGCATGAGGGGCTTTCAGCATTGGCAGTCAGCATCCTAGTGTCCACAGCAAGGCTGTCAAGAGCATCAGTAATGCACTTTGGACGTGTCTGGTCAATGGCCAAGGAGATTCATTTGGAAGTGGTGAATAGTATCTGCTTTCTTCGGTAAGATTCACAGATCTAGGCTTTCTTCTCAGGCACTTTGACTTGTCACTGGGATGTTCATTGCTGAGAAAATATGGTTGAAACCGCTGATAGTTTCAATTTGAGCTTTGAAGTTCTGTTCTCTTGTAAACAATAGCTTGTCAGCATGTGGGATCTGGACATTGACATCTCTCCTCCAGCCTGATTTCTCAGTAATGTTTTTAAACCTGTTGTACAATGTAGGGTTACCATAATCTCAATTTTAAAAAGAACATGTTTTGAGATAGGGGTGTTTATGTGATGGGCTGCATGTAGCACGCCATGCCACTTGTGAAATTATAAATGGCTCATTAAGTCAGTGATGGTTCCTCGGTGGCTCCATGCCAAGCTAGCTATACCTGGAGCAGTGTTTCTTAATCAAAATTCTCCTCTGCTAAACTGGTATTTGTTATACAAAATCACAAGTCTCTGCCACTGTATACCTTGCACTCTCTCTCTTGTAAAATCATGCCATTGCTTGCTGTTGCTCCGTTGTGAAATGTTTTCTATTTTTATTTTTCCCCGTGAACTGCTCTGTAGGGTTTTTTAAAATGATAAGTGGCAAATGCAATTAATAATAATACTAGTATTAATAACACTATCGTGCTGGATACGTTTCTTGCGGGCCGATTGAGAACATGAGCAGAGGAATACATTTGAAAGCCCTATAGCTGAGCATAAAAGGCATAGATTTCTGCTCCCAGTGGAAGTGATGGAAGTCTGAGTCTGCAAAATTCCATCACCTCCTCTTTTGAAAGCAAGTGGGGGCATGTTGCTTTTTATATGTTAAATATAAAATGATTGGATGGAAATGAATGCAAATGCAGTTTTGCAAATTCAAGTTTATTTGGGAAACGGACGTTTGATGTGTTAAAATGTATCTAAATATAAGGATAATAATCCTTAGCCTGCTGTGCCATAAAAAGAACGTTCACTGGTATGGGAAATACATTCAGCTACTACTAGAATGAAAACCGATTACACAATTTTGGCTGGTGTGCTAAACGTATCCTTTGCTTGAGGCATGAGATCTGGCTGTGTTAGTTTACTTCTGAATTATTGCAATGTGTATATTTGATAAGTGTTCAGAAAGTGCTGCTCAACCAAAAAACTGTGGCCAGAAAGTTGATAAATGCACATTATAGGGAGCAGGTGATCCTCTTGTTTCAATCACTGACTATTGATCTTTTCCCAAGCTTAGTTTTTGTTTTGATTCCAGCTTCAGCTTCTAAAGCCCTGGAACTGCTTAGAGTCAGAGTAGCTGAAGGACTGCCTTCTCCAGCGTGAACTGGTTCGGCCATTATGTGCTTTTGAATTCTCCTCTGCATTTTACCAGTCTTGGAGTGGCACTTGGCAGTAAAATGCGGGGGAGGTCACATCAACATTTCTTCTAGGGCATTCACCCCAACTGTTAGGGATGATTTTCACACAACACAGAGATTATTTTGTGCTATTTCTGATTTTTATAAGCAAGATGGTAGGCCAGGATAATTGCTTCCTATGTGATCATGCAAAAGCAGTTTTGAATAGATCCCAGGTTAAATGGCTTGAGAATGGTGTTAGACAAATGTATAAGAGGGTCTATTAACAGTTATTGTTCATAGCAGCTATACTGGGCCTCATAGGTTCATTGGCAGTCAGTATTCTGCTGAAATGTGCCTTGAACATTCTGAGAAGTTTTCTTTCCCTGAGAAAGAGATCTCTGTTTTTAATATCTTACTAGCTTAGTAGTGATCTTGAGCTTACTTTTTAAGGAAGGAGGGGTCAGGACTGCTGCTGCTGCTGTTTCTTCTCCCCCATTTTTCCATCATTTGGAAGGATTCCCTACTGTTTTCAATCCCATGGGAATTCTTTCTTGCAGATGTCTTCCCTTGGGATTTAATGGAAGGCAGGGAAGCCAGAGTGAATGAACACCATGCTTGTACAAAGATGGGCAGGGCATCCAGCCATGCCCCTTGGCCACCAACTCACTAACCAAGTGCAGGAACATTACATCGCATCTGTGAGAATTTCACTAAAATTATTTTCTGCTTGAAAGGAAATGTCAAAAATAAATTCTCCTTCATCAGTTTGCATGAGATCTGAGGGGACTAAAGTGCAAGAGAATTTATCTACATGGGTCTAGCGAAAGTGAGCCTCTGGATTTCAGCTATGGAGGCAGACAGCAAAGAAGAACAGAGTTATGCCCAGGAACTTGGTGGACCACATGATTAAACCAGCATTGTGCCATAAACTCTGCCCATTTATGTGTGTGTAATGTCACAGTGTACGTACGAGACAGGGCTTGTGTTGCAAAAGCCGTGATTCTGCTTTTGTCATTCTGCCTCCCCTTGACTGCCCCTCATGTATGCTGTGGAAGAGGAAACTCTTGCTGTTCTCATATTCTTATAAGGGTTCTGAAACGTCTGATTGGTCGCAGTTGGAAGCAAGAAGCCCATCTAGATGTACCCTTCAGCTGACCTGGCAGAGATATTGTTTTCTGATGAGTCTCCATAACTTCTTATTCTCCTATCACTTTCTATCTGTACTGCACTAGTTTATTACCGCTTAGTTCATCTATATTTGTTGGAAAATATAACTCTTTTTTTTTTAATAGCAGTGATTTGATAAATGACCCTCCTGTGGGTTTTAATGATAAATGTGACAAAAAGTTAAGCCGATCATTCTAGAAATCAGCAAACATACCCTTTTTCTAATGCCACTGACAACTAAGTGGTGGTCTTGGGGAGACGAACAACTGAAAAATAAAGGAAGTAGCAAAATGCGCTGACTAATGAGTTGTGCTGAATTGCTGAGGTCTTTAATCAATTCTTTTCAATCAAGGTCTTGATATGATTAAAGCATGAAAAGAAAGTCCCCCTTAAAGTTGGCAACTGAGTGCAAAACATTTTCCTGTTGTTGACATTTTATAAATTAAACTTGATTTGAGAGTGTAATATTGTTTAAATCAAATCTTCAGGGAGGAATAATAGAAGCATTCAGCTTGTAGTTGTGAACTAAAATTGAACAAAGAGTGATCTCCTCTGCAGTCCCTTTCAGCAGTTTCCAACTGATACAGTCCATGTGTGGCTTTGCAAAGAGAGAAGTAGCAGTAGAAGTAACATTTTCTGTGTTTCTTAATTTTTAAGAATCCTCTAAAAATGGTGAACGAACTGTAAAATTAGTTTTGAACTTTGTTTTGTGGTTGTTGAACTTGGAGATATTAAATGTCAGCAAGATAGTCAATGAAGGATAGAAAAGGGTGAAATGACCTTGAAGAATTATGTCTCATTTGATGGATGGCACAATAGGAAAAATGGTGGGTACCCTTAAGATGTCAGTGGAGCTCTTGGACACTGCATCACTAGATAAAGTATATTTATCTGTGCCTACTTAAGTCCTTGGAGCATAAATAGAGTAGAGTGTAGGCCTGAGCCTTGCATCATCCTAATCCCCTCCTAGTCTAGCTTTCATGTTTTTATCATGCAACTGTTGTGTCTTATTCTGGGACATTTGCAGATGGCAAATGTTGTCCTTGGTTGCCATCAGAAAAAGAAAAAAAAAACTTTCAGGAAGAAAAAGTAGAGCATTCCAAGATGTATTGCTTGTGTCAAAGGGGAAGACGGCTCACATTCTCCTCCCTTTTGTACATACTGCAGCTGCTTGGAGAAAAAGTTGAACATTCTTTCCATATTGATGATGCAATAGCTACCTCCACTGCAGGCTACACGAGGGAGGTTCTGGGCAGGCTGGCTGGTGCACACCATCCAGGCCTCAGCTAGAGGGGATTATTTAATGGACTGAGGAACTTTAGGATGCTGTGACTGTCCCACTGTGTATGCCACTTGAGGTGATCCTGTCATTCTGCTGAATGGCACTCAGAGAAACTGAGCAGTTAAACAGCAGCCTTTTAGCATTTGTGCCAGGAGCCTTCCATCTGAAAGCAACTGGAGTCTGCTGGAAAACTTGCATAGTATTGTAGAATAAGTAGACTGAGTGTTCCTCTTCTGATACTGCCCTTTGAGCAAGGCTGATGAAGGCCATCAGATATGCCCTGATTCAGTGCCATAATCACACACTGCTGGGGCTATTTGTTCAGCGGTGCCAGGCCAATCCACAACGACCTGGAGAAAATGGGGCCACCAACCCAGCCTGAATGTGTCTTCTTGCTCAATGATGTCCTTAAGTCCAAAGGAAAAGAATGGATTTAGTAGACAGCAAGAAGGATAAGGACATTGAAAATCTGGTTTGGGTACCTAAACAAATTCTTGGTGCAATGTTAAATAGCAGCTGAGCATTTTTATGAGGGGAAGTTCAAACAAGCTGGCTGTTGTGAATGCACAATCAGCCTAAAGGAAAGCTGTAATCACAGAGGGATGCATGCCGGAGGTATTTATCAGTGCAGCCCTCGCCTTGGCAGTTAATTAATAATAACTTGGAACCTTTCGCTGGCTCTTAGGCAGTTATATGCAGAGAGAGCCTGACAACGTGCCTGCAATGTGATGAAGAGTGGAGTTTCAAGATTCTTTTTCAGACTCTTTCAGGGTTGTTTTAAAAGTCCTTTTAGAGGCTTCATAAAACAATGACTATTTGAACTTTCTAAAAGAAGTTGGCCTATCATGACGGAGGACATGTCCAAGCTCGGTTCATATATTAGGCTTCAGCAGTCATTTTACAGAGGGTAGACATCTTGGCAAAAGCCTTAATCATGAAAGCCAGATGGACACTTTGCTCAAGGCCTAGAAGGAGCCCATGTCCACGCGCCTGATGGAATGCTGCAATTTCTGCTGGCAAAAAGGAGTGTGGGGACAGGAAGCTCAAGAAGAAACTTATAAAAGGTCACCAAAAACATTTTGATAGCGCAGGTCCTAGGAGTCAGATATTGCATGGAAAGGCACCACCATTTTTATTTTGTTTTGTTTTTCTGAAGAGGGGAAAAGCCATTTGGAAGAGTGAGGTGGGGAGCTGAGATTCAGCAGTGCAGTAGGGATGTGTAACTCATTTTCTCCTATCATTTCTTATTTGCAAAGAGTCATCCTTCTGATTGTTTCCACCAGGAATTTTGAAAGGTATACATGTGAGAACCTAGTCACACTGAGCTCTGGAATGGGAAGAGTTAAATACACACTGACTAGCTTTCCACTCCTGAGGAGTCCATCCAGAAATGCTTGGTCTTCCGAAAAAGGCACTCAGACCTCAGTAACATGCATGTGTTCCTAGACTGACTTCAGCCGTGGATGCACAGCCCAAAACCAAAAGCTGCAGAACCCACAAACAGGGTCCAAACAGTCAAGATGGTGGTCATGACCCTGCAACTGGTGACACTGGCACATATACAGAACAGATGGGACTTTGATTGCAGAGATGTGGCCGACGTCTTGACCTTTTTGAAACTCTGCCCAGAGATCCCCAAAACAGTAATTACAGGTGATCAAAGTGAAAAATTGTTAAATACGTGACGGGTGTGAAAAATGGTTAAATATGTGACAGGTGAGTAATCTCATTAATGGTGTTTAATATTTTTAAATGAAGGTGTTGTAAAAATAAAATGACGTCAAATTTAGTTTTAGTCCCAGCTCCAGCCCTTATTTCTGGGGTGTGGCTTTGGTATGCTGGTCCAAGACCAAGGGTGGCCCTCAGTCCAGAAACAGCAGTGGCCCCTGAGGGAACTTGGCTCTTCCCTATCTTGGTAGGATGCAGAAGCTGGCCTTTTACAACACCACTTGGCACCTCAGAGACAGAAATGCAGGTCTGCAATGGGAGTGTAAAGGGAGTGCCAATCTCTGATTCTTTTTTTCACTCCCACGATCATACACACTGCTCCCTTGGCCTGCATCTACCCAGCCTGAGGTCTGCACAGAGGTGACTGTTGTGCTTTCAGCTGAGAGTCATCTGATCTGGAGCTCAACTACTCAGGGGTCTAATGGCATGGAAGGTCTCTGTGAGTTCCACTGACTGGGAGCAGCTGGCAAGGCAGCACGGAAGAAGAGCACATCTCCAGGGGCTGAGGCAGAGCCAGACAGAAAAGATTCCCTCAAGCAGAGAGAGAAAGCTTAGTTGCTATTGCTACTCCGTGAAGCGGTAAGGAGGGACGAGAAGAGAGGGGAGGGAGGGAGGGAAACAGAGTCCCTCTTTCACACACACACACATGGAAAAGGAAGAAGAAGAATTAATAAAAAGGAGGGAGTGATGGGGCACCGAGAAAGGAACTGCAAAGGAAGAGGGCAGTTTCAGAAATGAGCTGCAGAACAGAAAACAGCGTGGGGGGGAGGGCAGAGGGGAAAAAAGCTGAAAACCCTTTTTTGTTTTTAGTTGGTGATTCATTCTTCACAAATGAATGCAAAATGTCAAGGTTGCCTTCCAAGAGATGTCTTGTACACACCTGATATACAGGATCAGGCTGGAAATCCTTTTCACCTGGGAAATTGGAGAAGTGGTGCAACTGGTGATGAAAGAGTAGGAAGCCCAACCTATGTTGAATCTCCTTCTGCGTGCCACATGGCATCTCTTCCCATTAGTACTTTGTGACACATATTTGTGGAGCTCTTGTGAAAGGGACACAGGGGGTCTCTGAGCTCAAATGAATACTGAAACCTCTGTTTTCCTGCTTCTATTTATATTACAGCGATGTTAGGCTCTCCCTGAAAAATGATGGCTGTGTCAGAAATTCTATTATAAACCTTTATTGTTAGAGGTTTATATCTTGGCAGTAGAAAAAACTATTTGAGTTCTCACACAGTAAATTTTACTTGTGAACTGAAGAACTGCTGTGCTTCTAAGCTGAGAGACTGGTATTTCAGTTGCTTTATTTAACAGTGGAGGGACAGAGCAATAGCTCTGTGTGTGTGTGTGTGTGTGTATGTGTGTGTTTGAAAGATTGCAACTGAAGGGAGGGACAAATGTATACACTTATAGAAGAATGCTTTTAAATTGTTGAAAGCACCAAATTTTCTGCTTCACAGAATACCCAGTTAGTATCCCCAGAATTCCCAGACATTGGCCTTGTAGTATGGGAGACCATGGAGCTGAAATCTGGAAACATCCAAAGGGCTCTATGTTGAAGTATATTATTAACCTTCAGTCAAAACAACTATTACTTCTCCTGCTTCTGCTCCTCTTTTGGGAAAATATGAGCCAAAAAAGTCAAATTACAGGTAGTCCTTGGTTAACAACCACAATAGGGACCAGAAAACTCATCATTAAGCGGAATAGTCATTAAGCGAGGCATCACATGACTGAACCCAATTTTATGACATTTTTTGAGGCAGTCTTAAGTGAATCACTGTGGTCATTAAGTGAATCATGTGATCATTAAGCAAATCATGCAGTCATTAAGCAAATTGTGCTGTTCCCCATTGATTTTGCTTGCCAGAAGCTGCCTGGGAAGGTCGCAAATGGTGATCATGTGACTGCAGAACACTACAACTGTGCAAGCTGGTTGCCTAGCGCCTGGATTTTCAGCACCATTGTAACTTTGGTCACTAAGCAAATGGTCGTTAAGCAAGGACTACCTGTATTACAGGCTACGAGGGGAGAAAATAACTCAGGTAGCCTTATAATTTCAGGCTGCGCCTTTTAAAACAGTAGTAATATTAGTCATTTGTGTTGATTTGACTAGAATTTATTCTGTTAGGATATGGACCAGGGTTCCAAATTTCAAAGAAATGTGCTCTCCTAAACATTCCTGCCCTCATTTAAAGAGGAATGGGCACTCAGTTGCCATCAAGATTCACTCTTCCTCAGTCAAGTATGAGGAGTTCCAGTAAAAGGCCACAGTGCCTGACCCTTTGCTCTATAGGGTGTGATTGCAACATCACCAATGCAAATTGAGTGTCATCAGAAAAAAATGAAGCCATTTCACCCATCAGACAACGTATAGAATTGACTGGCTTACTGGTAATTCTCATTTTGTTTCAGAGGATGGTATCTTGACAGAAATGGAATAGAAGGTGCCATCTTGATACAGGCAATTTCACTGTGGATGGATGGATGGATGGATATTACATACCTGCATTTCATACTGTGTCCAAAGGTTTCCCAAATGATTGCAGAACTCTGTGATCTTTCAGCATCTCCAAAACTGGTGGAAAAAGGATTATGGCATTAGGGGGTGATGAGGAAGGTGCAGTATCTGATTCCAAGGGGAAAAGGTTGACTCATTGCATAATCAGGCTGCTTATATATTTGAAACCAATGTGGGCCTGGCATTTATGCCCCTAATTAAACTGGCAAGAGATTCTTGCAGCTGGTATCATGCCAGACTAGCAGATTGCTAGGCTGAGAGCTAGGCCAAGAGCATGGCCTGGTTCAGGATGGAATTTCTAAGTTTGATAACTGGAATTTTGCATGTCAAAGATTTTAAAAGACGCTGTACTAGTTTCTGTTTTGGAATGTGAAAACTTAGAAATGTGAAAGGATATTTGCCCTCTGATGGGTACAGCGTAAATCTGTCTGTTCAACTACTATAGAAGTCACATTTCATAAATGATATGACAGATGTTTTAAGTAAAAATATGCTTGATCTCAACTGCTGTAGTTAATGTTCTTCTTATAGGGAGATTGCTGGTTATAATTAGATAGATTAAATAACATTGTAATCTCTCAATTTTGTCCCTGGAGAGAAATATGTCTTTTCTACTGTTTATTATGCCATGTGTACCTGTTGGCAGTGGTTGGGCAATCACCAACAGCAAGCACTTTCTCTTCCAAAATTATTCCAGTTTCAGAGTTTTCCGTCTATTTTTTTTTTTTGAAATATAATTGTCTACCACATTACTTAGTTACTCTGGCTGCCTATTCACATGATGAAATATTAATCTAGGAGCTTGCATCAAGTTCCACCACAGACCTGTCAATTAGGGCAGGCAGAAGAGAGATCATCCTGATAGCCCTCCCCCCCACTTCCCTAAAGGCCTGTTGTGTCACTGTGGTGAGATGGGCAGCGATAGAAATCATATAAATAAATGGCAAGAGTGAAGAATTCTGGAGATGTACTCCATAAGAATGGGAGAAGCATAGCCTTCATTAATTAGTTTTAAAATATATTTAATATTTTTTAAAAGGTATTTGAAACTTATCTTCAGGTTGTATTTTCTATGTAATGGGTTGTTGCTGGAGCAGAACAATGTAAGTTAAAGGGAGTACTTTCTCAGTATTTGTAGATCATGATTTACAACATTAAACACCTGGTTCCCCCCAGGGCATTTGTACTGTTAGAAGTTAAGAAGTTTGTTCCCAAGCCAGGTATAATAGCAGGACGACACTTGTGGAGGATCAGGAAACTGTTTATTGCAGTACAGCCCAAACCAGCAAGCAGGCAGAGGTGGGTGGTGGCCACACATGACCATTCCTCACCACCTCTCTTATAGATTTCTAGTCCAAAAGTTTAACCCAAACATCAACAATGAGGATGTATGGCATTAGCCTATCATGTACTTCCCCTTCACCTGTTCATGCTCTCTACCTTACATGGTCACCTACCTGCTAGTTAGTACAGATGTTTCTTATCTGTGGTTAGCCACAATGTCTACAGAGGCAGTACCTACAGTTAACCACACCTAAACTTAATCTTTCCTATATACAACCTTTGTGCTCATGTACCCATAATGACAGAACTAGTTTTTCCTTTGTAAAATGGCATTACTGCTGCTTATTATAACCGTTTTGTTTCTTACCAGTTCTTAAGCTACTTTAAATGTTATTGCAAGCAAATAAAGAAAATATTCCAACAGTACCAAGATGCTAATTGTGATTATCTCAGGACATGGTATATCATGGTTGGCAGCCAGATGATGATGATGATGATGATGATTGCTGTGTATTGTTTTTAATGTCTTGTTAGTCTGAGGCACACAAATCAGATTGCACAAATTAGTGAATCTTAAACAGATGGGCAGCTGTGTGTGATCCTTTGCCTATATATAGCCTTTAAAGAAAAGCCTTGGGGCAGAAACCAAACAGATGGCAAAGAGTGACCTTTGAGTGTCAAGGAGCACACTCTCTTTGGAGAGACTCTGGTGAATATGAAAAAAAGACAATGCTGGATTCCAAATTCATTTCATTAACAAGCATGTAAACAGATCATTGTAGGGTGAAGGGAGGGTGAGTGTTCTTGATAGATAAAATAAATGTGAGTGACTCCTTCACTAACCTTAGAAGTTAAAAGAAGAGCAGTGTGTTGGAGAAATTCATTTATAAAGGGATTACATATTATTTATAAATATAAATATATAATTTAATACCTTTGATACTGTAAGATATTTGTCTGTCTGGTGATTGGACAGGCTGAGAATGAGTATAACTATGATTTTATTTACTTTTATTTATTCCATCTGACCATTTAAATCCTGCCTGTTTCTCTAAAGGACTTTCAAGTTGACTAACAATAACTCCTGCTTTTTCTTTTTCAGGAGGAAACCTAATGGGCGAATTCACAAGTAATCATATAAGCCAAATGCTGCTTTCTATTTCTCTGACTATTATATTCAGATTCTAGTAGCCAAAACAAGGCTGTTGGCTTCTTCCAAAAAGTTCAGAGTCTCTTTTGTGGCATCAGAGATATTCTTTTGAAGAACAGAAAGTTTAAAAAATCTGTCACAATCTCCTTCCTTATCCTTTTAGTTTAAAAAATGGACTCTGATTTGTAAACACTGAAAACTAGTAGATAACATTTATTTGGCAACAAAGAATTGATATTTACAGTACCGATGAAGGCATTATAATTTCATATACTGTATGTCTGGTAGAAAAAGAAGAACTGTGGGCCTACTTCAAATAAAAGTCAGAAATAAGAGATTTGGAGCCATTTGGCTCTGAAAGAAAT
Organism: Python bivittatus; assembly: GCF_059951505.1. Lineage (NCBI taxonomy): Eukaryota > Metazoa > Chordata > Lepidosauria > Squamata > Pythonidae > Python > Python bivittatus. The sequence goes on along the minus strand of NW_028277030.1, from coordinate 11,073,193 downwards.
TTACACTGGACACAGAAAATTGTGCTGGATATTCCAGTAACCATTTTTATCTTCAAGGAGAAGTTGCATGAGCAACTAGTGGCAATTTGGCCTCTTCTGATATGGGCACTGTTATTTTAAACTGTTTTTTAATGGTACTTCTCATTTCTGGCTATTTGGAATGCATTTACTGCTGTTTTAGTTATTATTTTGTTCTAAATCACTCTGAAATTTCTGATGATGAAAGCTGTGGTATAGCCATGTTTAAAACATTTTTATGTAATAGAGTAAAAAAAACAATTATTTGATTTTCTCCTCTCTCTCTTCAATGTTATTTCATCTCAAATGTACAAAGGAGTATTTTTCTTGCAAAAAATAAATCTCATCTCCTTCAAGATGAAAAACCAAGAGGGGAGGTAATTGCAGTGTGTTGGGTTAATAGTGTTGTTGGTTGATTAAGCATTTCTGTGATATTGTATTGTTGCTTGATTGCCTTGGGCTGCCTGTGCACTTTATGGGCCTTGAAGTCTTGCAGGAGTTAATTCTTTTAGAACAGTGTTTCCCAACTTGGACAACTTCCGGATATCTAGACTTCAAAACCCAAAATTCTCCAGCCAGCATTGGCATGGCTAAGAATTCTGGGAGTTGAAGTCCACACATCTGTAAGGTGCTACAGATGACTTGAGATAACTTGAACAATTATTTGAGCAAATGAGATAGTTGCTGAAAAAAAAGTACCCAGTTTCCTGACTATTATGGGAAACAAAGCATACAGGACACAGTTTATTTAAGTGGACACGGTTTATTTAAGTGACACCCAAAACCTGTTGCCACTCAGCCTTCCAGAACCAGTAAAAATAATGCAGGAATGTTTGGCACCCAAATCATTATTGTCTGCAGGGAGTTTCAGGCTTCCTAAATGCAAACAGAGTGAGAATCCATTGCATCATGTATGGCTGAACCTAAAAAGCTAGAAAAAAAGACATCTGAATATTGCATCCTTGATGAAAGACTAAATAATAGATTGAGAGATTGGCTAGTCTGTGGAATTTTGAGTAAATGCAAATATGAATAAGATTACAATAGCATACAGAGAATAGCAGGTCAAAATGAACTGTTCTACTGTTGTGGCAGAGGTTCTTGCATAACTCAGTGAAGATTTAAAGGAGAAACCTGCAGAAAATGCAGTAAGATGAGGCATACTCAAAGAGCCTATTGCTCAGGGAAAAGCAAGTCATTTGGTAGATAAAAACCCAAGCTCTTATTTTAAAATAATGCAGTACTGTGCGCTACTGATGAAAAAAATGATAATGAAAGTGAAGCCAGAATAACCTGGAAACCCATACCATTAAAGGTAAAATGAGGCCAGCAGTATGACTCACACTAGAAGTGAATTGGCAAAATCATATCAATGCAAGTGGACACTGTTTCTGCTATGTCAGTTATATCACAGTGTGAATCTGAGCATTTCAGAGACGTTAAATTAAAGCCATCAGAAATACAAGTAAAAACTCACATTGAAGAACAGATCATTTCCATGGTGTAATTCCTTTTGCAAAATACAACAGCCAGCAAGGTATGTTGGACTTATAAGTTATGAAAAAAGATGAAGCAGCACTTGGGTTGCGATTGGCTGAGGAAGCTGCCACAGGACAGGAGTTGAATCAGCATCCTGTGCACTAAATTTCTTACCATGGAGACCACTGAGAGTGAGCTGATACGAGTATTAGATGATGCTGTGCCTGTGTTCTCTGGCACTCTCAAGCACATCAAAGGTAAAATAATGTTACGGGAAAATGCCTCACCCAAGTTTCACAAAGCATGTCCAGTTGCATATGCCATATGGAAACAGGGAGAAATTGAACTAGATACAATGGGAACTCAGGGAATTCTTTCAAAAGCTGACTGGAACCCATGGGCTATATCTGTGATTCTTGCAAAGAAGAATGGAAGTGTTCAAATCTGTTGTGCTTTTAAAGTTACCATCAATCCTCTACTAGAGACTGAGCAATAGTCCTGATCTAGAATTGAGGACATTTTTTCCTAACCTTAATGCGGGACAGCATTTCAGCAAAATAGACCTAGCTGAGGCTTACTTACACATAGAAATGGAGAAAGATTCCAAGGTGTTTCACACCATAAATACGCAAAGAGTTATATATAACAGACTGGTATTTGGAGAAGTTTCTGCCCCAGCAATTTGGCAGAAAGCCATGGACTGGGTGCTACAGGGTTGTCCAGGCTCCTAGTGTTATTTTGATGACACCATCGTCACCAGAGAAAATGATGAGATGCATCGGCCAAACCTCAATGCAGGCTACAAAAATTAAAGCACGGTGCAATAAATGTGAATTTTTTAAACCCTAGTATTACATATTGCAAACACACCATTGATGCAGAAAGCCTACACAAGTTCACAGAGAAAATTCACACAGTTGTGAATACATACCTCAAGGCCCCATGAGATGTCACAACTATGATCCTCTTTAGGATTTATTAATTATTGTAATCAATTCCTGCCAAATTTGGCCACTGGGCCTCACCCCTTGAACATTTGACTACAAGCAGGTAGGGCATAGTGGTAGACAAAACTGTGGAAAAAAATCCACCCAAACAAAGAATAATGACAATATTGTCATATAGTGACAACAGACACAGGGTTCACACCTTATAACCCACATTTGCTAGTGAAACCAGCTTGCGATACATCACAATATGGCATTGGTACAGTTATGTCACCTGTTAAAAAAAAGATAGCAGTGAACATCTTTGCATCATGCTTACTAAGAGCTGTAAATAAAAATATATGCATAGATAGGGACATGCTGAGATTATCTGAGAAGCCAAAAGCTTCAGCCAATACTTGCATAGAAAGGTGTTTATCCTCATCACTGATTATCAGCCACTACTGTCAGTTTTCAGTCTACAAAAAAGGATTCTTCTTATAGCAGCTGCTCAGATCCAGCATTTGTCTGTGTTCCTTGGAGGACACAGGTACAAAATGGAATTCGAAAGGACACTCAATCAGGCACATGTAGATAGATTGCCTCATTTTCTTCTAGAGGGTTAACAATCTGAAACAGTCACATCCAGTGGGGATTCGTTTGACATGTTTTCTCTCACATAGATCTGGAATCTTTCCATCATAGCTGAGATTATTCAGAAAGATTCTAGGAGAGACCCTACACTGTCTCAAGTCTACACAGCAACCCAGAATGGTTGGAATACACAGCAAAACAATAATACTATTGTCCTGGGTCATATTTTATGTTCAGCTTTCTCAAACCGAATTTGAGAAGTACCTGGACAAATAGTTGAAACAAGCTGAGCAATCTTCTCACAGTGAAACACAACATTTCTCCTTTGGACAAACTATGGCAAGAGACTCTATAAGGGAATATAAGTGGGCTATCAAAAAGAGCAAAGAAAAAACTGGACCTCTTTCTTATACTGTACAGATTGATTCTAATAACATTCAGAAGTGAATATTGACCAGCTGAGGAGAACTGAGGTACAGAAAGAAAACACTGTGGCTGATGTGGTTGGGGACTTAGTTGTAATTCCTTAGATAGAACCAATAAGATCTACCCCCCTGAAGTACACACACAACTGGCGGTTGCTCCATGGATGTCAGTACTGGTTGTTGTGACAGATATTATCCCATTTCCATATGAAAGCCACCTCAGTGCATAGATCTGTAAGTAAAATAGTGTCCTCATCTAGGTGGGGAGGGGCCATATGGTATTGGGTTATTTTCATTACTTGATTAAACCTGCCATTCATATAGTATTGTTGCTTAATGGCCTTGAGCTGCCTGTATAAGCTGCAACTATTGCAGGCTTCATGGGAGTTAGTTCATCGGGAAGTTTTCAGGAAAGTAAGCAGCAGTGAAATCTACACTTGACTCCAGTGTCCTTGTCTGAACAGCAGAAAAGGCACAGCCATGATATTTTAAGGAACTTTGAACAGAAATGGTGAATAATCATGGATGATACTAGTGGGAATGCAGTACAGAGGATACTTAAAAAAAAAAAAAGATTGAGATGACAGAGAAAGAAAGCAGAGGCCTACTATGATAACAAAAATGAGGAGAGCACAATATGGAATGTAACAAGAGATCAAGCATGACGAGAAGAGAAAGGCCAAGACATCCAAGGCTTTAAACAAGATTGTGAATTGAGTATGAAGGATAATATACCAGTGGAGTGAACTGTAAAGAGGCACGATATGATCAAAACACTATGCCAGACAAATGTAGGCAGCCAAATTCTGAACAGTAACAAAAGGTTTAATGTGGCAAAGAACGCTAGAAAACACAACTTTACAAGAATGCAAAGATGAAAACAATTAAATCTTAAAACCAGTATCTTTGCAGTGCAAACAGAAATCATGCAAGTTGTCTTCTTTTTCTTCAAGATTGTAAGAAAAGACATCATTAACAAATCTGATGGCAATGATCCATGACCGGGCCAGAGGAGTTGATAATTAACTTTGAATAATATCCAGGAAAAGATAAGTGCAGGCAGACAGAATGTTGGTTGCCGTTACTGAAGATTTGGCTGGATCATGCAATACCAGAATTGGCAGCCAAGGGAACCGAGAGAAGGCCAAGAAGAGACAGCTTAGAAATGATAATTGAGACCAGAAAAACAGGCAGGTGTGCCAGAAATAAACAGGAAAAAGAAGGCCAAGATTAGAATTCCAAGGAATGAGCTCAGGGAGAAGAAAAGATTAAAGAAGCACAGCTTTGCAAAGCTGGGAGGACTCTTATAGGTCAGCTAGTCCAGCCTTCTGCTCAGTAGAGAATTGACAAAAGCATCTCATACCGACACTCTGATTTCCTTTCCAAATCCACGAGCCACTTCTACACTGCTGAAATAAAGACAGGCCAATATTGAAATAAAAATGCAACAATTGGAAGAAGAAAACACAGGTGTCTATTTTCCAGAAAGAGGGATAAACACGTTAGGGATCTGCAAACATTTAATATAGAGAGTTGATTCAAAGGCAATTCAATTAAATCTCTGAATGAAATTTCTGAACTGAATCAGCAAGTTGATTTAAATTGTCAAGTCGACTTGGATTACTCTGAATCAATTCAATTGGATAGTTCAATTCAGGCATCCAAACCAAATCAGATTTTCTGAATCAAATTGGATGTCCAAATTAAATTGGACTACCTGTCCAAATTGAATTAACAATTTAAATCAGATTTTGTCCTCTTCGTGCATTCTAAAACATACTGTGTGGAACAGAATAAAAGTTGAAAACTTGCATCTTCCCTGGAAACAGACATGTATCTCTTCATTCCTTTATTACACATGGATACAGCTAGTGTACATGGAGGATGACTCTGAGAAAACATTGGGAGACTGAATTTCTTGCCCTTCCATCTCCTTGTCAATGAGCAAATCTTGTTGATAGAGCTATTCCTTCCACACTCTTTTTTATCTTAGTGCCTGTGGGGAGAGAAGAAAGAGAAAGAAATGCAGCCAGATTTATCTAAATCACTTTTTCCTAAACAGGTGCTATCCAAATTCACCATCCTGAAACAATGAGCATGGAGATGATGAGAGCTGTAGTCCAAATTTTGTCCAGGGTAGCAGATTGGGGAAACTTCATTGAATGAATGATCTTAATGTAAGTTGGCATACTTGTACTTTCGAGGCCCAGTGTATCCTACTTTTACCATTGGGAAATGCTTCTTCCTTAAATCATACACAGAAGTGACAGTGGTAAAAGCAGAATTACACAAGAGTTTTAGACAATGAGAAAACAAGGTTTTTTTTTTTTTTTTTTTGCTTATTGTTCTTTACTGCTGGGTTTCATGACCTGGGAGACCGCTGGAATGCTTTTCTTTAGGGTCTTTCTGGTTGATAGCTACCTTGTCCCCCCCCCCCCCCTTCTCTGCAACTTTATAGTGGAGATAGGAAATGTTGCCCTAACTTGCATTGGGTTCATGATGTTCCTTCATGATATAGAATCATCAGGAGGTAAATTAGAAGAGGGTCAGCACTTCCCACCATAACTCATGTTGTAATTTAGTTTCTGGCAAGCTTAAGAGGAAGGAAGCAGCAGTAGCAAATTATATTGAAGGTATCATGCCAAAGACAGTCATGATAATGAATGTTCCACTGTCAGGTGAGTCTCTCTCTTCATCACAGCAAATAGAAAAAAATGACAATATAGATTGCCATAGTCTCCCATACAGGCCAATCCTATGTCATATTAGAAGCCTGACCCTGCATGCGCTTGGGCTAAGACTCACCTAATTTCTTTTTTTAGAAAAAGTCATTCATCAGCAATAGTGAAACACACATCTAGACAAATTACCTGCATGCAGATGCTTAATTCTGACAATCATTGCTTCTTTTATCCTCTAGACAAATCTAGTTAACTGCAGTACTGAGAAGAAGAAGCCAACACCTGAGCCAATTTCTTGATTCTGATTTATTGCCAGGAACAGCAGCGTCAGCTGTTTGCAGAGTTTTCCATCTGTTGCCTTTGATCAAAGCAAGATGTCTGGAAGGGAATGCTGCACTGAATGAAGAAGCTGTATAGCTTAGGCTTCCTTTCTTCCTTCTGCTCAATCAAGGAACTTGATGAGACACACGAGTATCCCAATTGGGAGGACTGTCACCTGTCCTGATGCAATTCTTGTATTTATAATAGGAACATGACAGTCAGAAGACAGATGACATTTCAACCATCACCACTTATTCCATAGGGAAAAGCTACTTTTTTAACACTTCAGTGGCACATCTCTCCCATGTGAGCTTGCCTCTCTTTAAGATCCACTTTAGAGATGGGGCGTGCAAGAAAGTAACTTCAATGGGAGTGCCCTGCGTACAGATTATGGCCCAGAAGAAACCATTTTCAAATGCTAATGGGCAGAGGGTCTTCAAAGAGAGACCTGAAGACTGGAGTTTGCTATTAGCTGTTCTTAGCCAGGTTAATTTAAAATGGTCTCTGAGAAACAGTGGAGCCAGACCCACAGGGAAAAAAAATAATTTTAACCAGAAATTAATAAGATAGCACCAGACTGTGCCACCCATGGAAACCAAATCTATTTCTAACCATAAGACAGCATTCCTGATTCACCTTGGAACTTTCAGGATAGCTCTTATAAACATGGAGTGGACAATTTCCAGGGTATTATACTTTGTAAAAGTACAGACTTGAACACCATAATGAAGATGAAAAATAACTTTAGCAAGAAAGGCCTTGCAAGCTGCAGGAATAAAATGTGCTCCCTTTGAATGGAAACATCACAAGACAGCTGAGGAGTTACATTGAGCAACACTGGCTTGATAGGACAAATGTGTGTTCTAAGATAAGGACGCCTGCAATTGCACCTGTAAATTCAATTTATAAGTGTGCATCTGCTCTCTTGGGGTCCTGTTAATTTGCCATTATGCATCCTATAGTTGTGTTGTACAAAAACAAATACTTCAGTTTTTTAATAATTTATTACAAGTTATTCTTTTAGGCCAAAGGAAGCCATTGACCTCAATGCCCTTCTCATTCCCATCTGGGATTCAGACCAAATTACTATGTCATTTGCAAGAACCGTCAGGGAAGTGATGAAGGGCTAGATTTAAGAAGTGGTGAATGCCTCTTTGAAGGGCTGCTGTCAGGCTTGAAAGAGGTGATGGTGCACCCCCACTCACAATCCAGCCTAGACAATTGCTGCCTCATCTCCAATAGTGTCTTCTTCTTCAGGATAGTTAGATAGAATGTGGTCAGGCAGCAGCAGCAAGGAACCCTATATAAACCAAATTACCTAGATCTCTTTCAGTTTCAGGTCACGCAGTGTGATGGAACCTGCATTAGTCACTCTTGTGGGTGACTTGTGGTAGGATTTGGGGAGAGGGAGTGCAGTCCTGCTGGAACTCTCGGTGATGTTCAACAGCCAGAGTGCTGGTGAGGATTGAAGGCTGAGAGCTTTGCTTTGCAGTGGATCCAGACCTTCCTTAGCAGGTGGTTCCAGTTTGTGGTGGGAGAAGAAGACATGGAGCCCTTGTCCACGCCAATGTGGGGTAACTTAGGACTTAGCATTCTTTTTAACATGAAACCACAAGGTGAGGTATCCTCAGTATGCTGGTGATATTCAACTGTATGTCTTCACTCCAAGCTAAGCAGGAGATGCATTAGAAGGCCTAAGCCAGATTCTGGAGGCTATGAGGAACTGGATGGGATAAAAAAGGCTAAAGCTGAATCCAAATAAGATGGAGCTGCTCTTTGTTTAGAAGCCTTCTGGCCCCAGATTAGTTCCATCTATTGCTCTAGATGGGTCTATATTCCTCTGAAAGAGCAGGTGCATAGCCTGAGAATTCTCCTGGTTCTAGGAGAGCCTTTGCTACCATCGGTGGGTGCACTAGTTATGGCCTTTCCTGGAGTGGGAGGCTCTGCAGCAATGAGTTATTCCCTCTTCATCTTGCATTTGCACTACTCTAATTCTTCATTCATAAGGCTGCCCCTGAAAATGACTCAGAAGCCACAGCTGGTGCAAAGTATTTTGCTTACTATTTATTTATTGCATTTATATACTGCCAGAATCAGGATTAACTTCTGACAGATTACAACATGATAGGCACAACATAAAATGAAATTAAAAAATGAAAATAATAGAAGGACATCTTAATATAATATTGTAAACCATGGTGCCAGCCCCAGGTCAATATCAATAACTGTTAGACTTCAACTATTACTATTGTGAGACTAGGCTGAAGCTGCCATAACCTAAAGATGGAGCAGGCACGTAAGCAGAGAGGACAAAGGCCAGGAATCTTGTCTATGAGATCCCTTTGGGAAGGTAGATAAGAAGGAAGCAAGTTGCTAAGGAAAAAAACAAAGGACCTGAACCAGACAAAGGAAGTTGGGCTTGAGCACATGGAAACCCTCACCCCAGTCCCATCAACTTGTAAATCAACAAAGCAAGGACTTTTGGGGATAAAAGGGCTCCCAAAGCCTGCCCACTCTGAGTCATCTGAGTCTTCTGAGTCATCTTTGGATCCAGACTTGGTGGCTTCCGTCCCTCTAGCTAGTGGCTGGCAGCCTAGTTGGGAAGGATGTGGGTAAGTGTGGATGAGCATGTGTGTGTGTGAGAGAGAAAGAGCAAAGGTACCTTGCAACCAGTAAAGTTTTGCTGTTACCTTAAATTCACTGGGTCTCCGTGTATTACAAAGAACCTCTTGTGCCTCAGTGTTTGGTTAGAAGTGATTTGTGTGTATGTGTCCCTAATTATTTCCCGGCTGTTGCCCAGGGCTTTGTGTCTTGTTTGCTCTAGCCTCACCTAACTGGAAAACCCAGGTAGAAAGCAAGGGGGGCTGACAAGATCCGCGTGCCTCAACAGGCTGTGAGTGTGTGAGTGAGTGACCATAAGCCAAACCTGGGAGCAGCGTGTGTAACACTATACTGAGCAGTTTCTAGCCTCTTTAAATATTCCAGGGTATGGTGCAATTTGGAGGAGGCTATTCTACAAGATTAGGGCTGCTGTAGAAAATCATTATAGGTGCTGCTTGTAATGTCACCCATTTGCTACTGGCTGCCAATTTGCTTCCCAACTCAAATCAGTTCAGGTTACATTCAATACTGTCTGCTCTAAATAGAATCTGCCCATCCAGTACAAGGGGGCCAAGAAGGCAGGTTGTAGATATCCCTTCCTAGATGATGGGGACTAGAGGCCTGGAGGCAAGCCTTCTTGGCTGAATTCCCCCTCCTGCTGGAAAAGCCAGTCATCTGATTTCATGATGGCTTCCCTCCCTGTTGACATTTATTTATTTATGTATTTATTTATTTATTTATTTATTTATCGTATTTATATAGCCGCCCATCTTGCAAACCGACTTTGCATTTGGGAGGGCTATCAAGATCATCCACTTTTGTAAAGCCTTTGAGGTGCACAGTGCCAAATATCTGTTGGCAGCTGTCCAGCAAGAGTCTGATTTCAAGGCTGGTTTTCTGCTATATGATGGCTGAGATACTTTTATATGAGTTTTTATGATATGATATGATGTGATATTATTATTAAATCAAATGTGTATACCACCTGACTCCTAATGACTCTGTGTGGTTTACAAGTTAAAAAACAGGAACAAGAAAAAAAAATAGCAAGAGACAAAAATAAAAAATAAAATTGTTTGATTCTTGAACTACTGTGTTCTACTGTTTCATTGTTTTGATTATGCTGTGAGGTGCTTCAGGTCTTGGATGGAGGCAGCATACAAAAATGGTAATAAATACATAACAAACAAATACAATAAGTGATTCACACACACACACACACACACACACAATGAAGCCCATTCAGCTCCTATGTCAAACCATAGTTTTCTACTGTAAGAACAACTTCCAGCCACGCCCAGACTTGGGCTTCCCCCTCCCCCCATATGAACAAGTGCCCTGGAAGCTGATGGTTCATCAGTCTTTATTAGATGGATCTCCTGTTATGCCAGGAGAGTATATTGCTGCATGAACCAGACAAACAGGTTAATCTTCATGATCCTTTGTTTGAAACAAGTCAACTTCTGACTATTACTTATGAACTGAAGCTAGCTTGTTTCAGCAAACTAAAATTAAGATTAATTGCAGTTTAGGGGATAGAGGGTATGCTGAAATGGAAGCTTCCGATCTTACAGCTATATTGAAGGAGGAAGGAGGAATCGGCAATGCCAAAGCTCAGTGAGTCTCATTCTCTTACCACTATGCCATAATTTAGCATTGTATTCAAATGCAATTATTACTTGTTACCATTATCATGACCAGACATACAACATTTGCTGTTTCTGGGAATCCTCTGCTGCTCAGTTTAACAGTATTAATCAGTACCGTTGCTTAAAGGTTCTCCTGTCAGTTAATTATCTGGGCTCCTTTCTTTCTCTGGGTCTCATATTCCCCTGAACTGCCTTGAAGCTAGCTTGCCACTTGGCTTTCTACATTCAGTATCAATTAACAGCAAATTCTATCCAACAACACTCTCCCACTCCCATCGCTCTGTTGCAATAAACTAAGAGGCTGTCAGTCAAGTAGAAATATCATAGGATGAACTATTGTGTTTTTAAATCACCAGTAGTAATGACAGTTTTTATGCCGTTAAGTTGCTTTAGGTGACTAGGGACGAGAACATTTGCTCCTTGTAGAAAATTAGAAATCAAAGTAGACAAACTTGAAACTAATTTGATATCAGCCAATGTCTGGGGTGCATGGTCCAGAAGAAGGCAACCAGGAGATGATCATGTGCTGCATATAAAAGTGGAAGCCAGAGAATCTACACAATATAGATAATTGTGATGGAATGGAATTATGAAGGCCAGGCTCAGGGAGATAAGCATGTTCTTAGTTCGCCAGAGGAGCATGGGAAGTTCAAGAGGATGAGGCTGGCACCTCTCTGAGGAATTCACGGTGTGGTGGCTGGCTGGCTTGGGAGCTAGATTTCTGTCTAGAGGTTATAGCTAATAAACACAGTGGAACTGAAGTTGCATCGTCTCTTGGAGTTATTTGGGCTAGACCTGACATCAATCTCCCCAGACTGAAACCTAGCTCCCAAGCCAGTCAGCCACCACACTGTGAATTCCTCAGGGAGGTGCCAGCTTCATCCTCTTGAACTTCCCACGCTCCTCTGGTGAACTAAGAACATGCTTATCTCCCTGAGCCTGGCCTTCATAATTCTATTCCATCACAATAATATAGATAAACCTTCAGTAAGAAACATTACAGGAACTCGTATGCCCCTGTGATCACTGTGTTGAAATAGGAGCTGGAAGACCAACGTTCTAGTCTACTCTCACCACAGAAGCTCCCTGAATAGATTTGGGCTAGTTATTTTCTCTTAGCCCAACATTACCTCCCAAGGGTTGTATTTATGAGGGAAAAAAGAAGGAAGGAGTGTTGCGCATTCTGCATTGAGCTCCAGAATGAAAAGTGGAGTATCAAATAAATGAACAAGAAATGCAGGCAAGATAGAAAAGTGGGAAATGCATCAGGCTCAGAAAAGTTCCTTAGGAGCAGGTACAATAGAAAAATATGTATATTTGTCCACAATTCTCTGGAGTATTTTTACAGTCTTCTTACAGGATGTTCATTCATAGTTTTTCCCTATTTCTCCTCCAAAAAAGCTATTCATTCTGGAGGCAGGTTGTAAAGAAAAAACAAAACCTTTCCAAATCTTTTACTTTAACTTAAATAGTACTGAATGTTTCCTGCCATTCAACAAAGGAACAAAGAAAAACATGGCCAAAGTTTTGATTTTTAAAAACATTTTGAAACTATGAAGCTGTTGCCTTCAAAACTCAGGCACCCCAAATGGCCTGGAGCTGAAGTCCTATTCCCTGAATTTGGGAGAGAAAGCAATTTTACCTTTGCAAAGGTGGCTTAAAAAATACAAACCACTCAGTAATTCAGGCCAAGCAAAAAGCATTTATTCATTGGGGTCAAGTCTTTTTATAGGCTACAGAAACAAATGATACAGTAAGTTTGATGCATCAGAAAGCAACTAATGAAACAATTAAAGACATTGATTACACATGAGAATTGAACTAGAGAGAACATTGATTCCAGATAACATTCCACAAGTGGCAAATGTATAGGTTATGTCACTCCCTTTCCCAGCCAGGTTTGTATCTTTAAAACTTGCAAGTGTATTCAAGGACTTTCGGAATATACTCTTGATTGTTTACTTGCTGAAAAGGCAAGTTCTCAAATATACCAAAAGAAATGGCCTTGGTCCAGAAGAAAAACATGCTTACCTAAAGTTAGAAAAGAGGCCTAGCCTTCCATGTTAAAAAAAAAAATGCTAATATCACCTTTTAAAAATGCTGAGAATGAAGCGTAAAATTCAAGGTAACAAAGCAAACCCATGGGAAGCAGTGAAAGTGTGTTTTTTGACTGAGATTTGGGCTCACTAGCCTTGTTGACCTTCAGGCCAGAAGGAGCTAACTGAAATAATGTTGACTAGGATTGGTTCCTGCTAATGTGCTGGATTGATTTATTTAAAGGACTGAAACAACTTCTACGTTGCCCATTTTCTGAATGGAGATTATAACTTGATTTGTCAGTTGGGCAGAAAAGAGCTGAGCTCCCCTTGTGTCCTGTTAAGGGAGTTTAAAACTGTTTAAAATCATCCTTTTTAAAATCATCGCATTTTCAGGTTAGATAGCTGATAGCCGTCAAATAGACTGACACGTATTTTGAGTCTGGGATAAAAAGCAAGAGAGCATGGGGCTGCTCGTGCATTCTCATTAGGATACTGAAAACTTTTTAAATTTTCTTCCATTGTACAGGGAAGACTTCTCAAGTTTCCAACTCAAAATGATGGCATGTTTTGACTGGAACAATTTTGTTCCCAGTTTGAAATAAAACTTGTTTCTCATGTTTAGCCTTAGTGGATACTGAGAAGCTTTACTCACTTATTGTGTCTCTTATCAGGAATCTTAATCTGAATAAATATGCATATTTTAAATCTCTAACTGATGTTTTAGAAATGGCTACTGCAAACCTCACCCACCCAGATATCCTGTATGTGTATAGGGCACCTCCTGTATTTTTTTTTTTTTTTTTAGCAATAGCCAGATTTTATAAGAAATTCTTGGAATTAAAAGCCACATACCAGATGAGCATTCAGGTTGTGGAATATTGAATTATTCTGTTATTGCAACTTCACAATTAAAAGTCTGTGTTAGAGGATTAACTGAATAGACATTGCATTCAATTCAGCTTTTCCTTTTTCCAGCACTGGAATATGTAGAGGGATGCTAGCAATATGGGCTCGCTGTTTTCATAAGTGTCTGATTATTTATTCTTCCCTTGGCCCCTCACCCTGCTTTTTAAGGATGGGAAGGTGATTAGCTGCAAAAGCAAGGGTCAGCTTTGTCATCAGATTTATAATAATAATAATAATAATAATAATAATAATAATAATAATAATAAAAATTATACACCACCTGACTCCCAGTGAATAATCATGATTCTGAGCCCAACAGGAACTGGTGGAGAGTTCAATCCTTTGAAAACATCTCCCCCACCCCAAATTAACAAAAAAAAGAGGGGGGGTGGCAAGGAGATGCATGATCAATTTGCCTTCCAGTAAAATGGGTATCTTGTGACTCACTTCCATTCATTGTGGCAGACATTTTGTGAATCGGCCAGCTTCCTAAGGGGATCCATTTTGTAAGAGCACAAACTCAAATGCTCCTGAAATTCCACGTTTAATCTCCTCCCCCCTCAGTTGCCTACCTCTCGCTACCAGGGAAGTGGTTGTACCACTTTTAAGAGGTTCAAGCTGCTCTGTGATTAGAAATAGAATTAGCTGTTTCTGAAGTGAGGTGTAAAATAGGATAGAATAATTTCCTTATGGATCTCTAGAGTATCTCTAGTGCATTCATACAGGATTTTTGGTTCTTTTTAACTGGAATCTGCCTTCCAACATGCCTTGTGAGATCAAGATGACTATCAGTCACTTTGCAAGGGAATGCTAAATTCAAAGTGTGATAGATTTCTGCTCCTATCTTTACATTAATGCATTCAGCAGCATGTTTCTGGTCAAGGTCTGACTAGAGCAACTGATTAAAACCAAGGAGACCACAGTACTGAACTTTCTAGCAGATACGTAAGTGAGGAAAACCTTTGGTAAAGAAGCTAAGAAACATCCTTTCCCTTTAGGAGTTAATAAAATAACCCTCTCAGCCTGAAATCTTAGGTTCAGTCTTCAATCTGAATACTGTTGCAAGGTTCTCAAAACGGGGGAAACTGTAAGAGTGGAATCCAATTCCCACGTGCTCAGAATTAAGTACCCCTGAAGAACAGAATTAAATGTTGTTCTTTTGAAGGTTTGTCTGTGTTCTGCTCCTCCTGCCTTCATGCATTTAATTGATTTAATTGTTTTTATGAGTTGCTTTGAAGCCCTTTTTCAAGCTAAAAAGGAGATATATGCATGTAGCGGCTGCTACGAAAATGATCCATTTATAGTTAGATATATTCTTTGTTCTGCAGTTCTTGTAATTCCATGATCTTAAGTTAATTGGGTAATTGTGTTTGATATGTGTATCTTTTTTATGTTCTGGTTTTGAACTGTGACCAGTAAGAATAATGAACAATAAACAATACGAATGTAGCTTAAGATCCAATGAATTCAATGTTGCTAAGTTCTAAATAGATTTTTATTGCATTAAACATAAAGACACAATAATGGTGTCTGTAGGTCAGTGCTTCTGAGATTTTCCACAGCTGTGGACCACAAAATAAACATTTGGCAAATGTGTGGAACACCCAATTGAACAAAATCTCCCTCCTATATTTCTTTTATTATTATTATTATTTTAAGAGCATGGGAGTTCTTTTCTTCTTTTTCTTTTTTAGCAAATGAGGTAATTATTGTAGTAGCTTTTGTGTGTGCCTTCCAATCCCTTTTATTTTTAAACGCCTATTCATACTATTTTTAATTAAATAAATTAATCTAAAAGTATTTACTTCTTGAATTGTTTTATGTACCCACTCCATAACAACTTTTGTCACAAGCTTAATGGTTAAAATATTCATCAGTAGAAATCTCTAAATACTAAGAGCTAGGAGCAGTTGGATCTCCAGCCCAATGAAATCTCATTTAGGTAATCATTGTATGATTTTCTATTCATGCTTTTCTTTTTAGGTTCCTTGGGCAAAATCACAATTCCACTTAGCGCAGCACATATGTGACCTCACAGTAACTGCACTTGAGACCTGTTCATTCAGTATTATTACTTGTACACTTCAATGAACCAGTTTTCAACCAGTGATCCATATTTATGGAACAGCTGACTAGCAGTGAAAATGAAGAGCCTGGGGGCTGAGATGGTGAGAGGATTCTGGTCTAATGAGCTGACTGGTGGAGAATGTGTGGAGGATTTAGTGGTCCACCTGGTAGATCTCATAGACCACCATTTGAGAACTGCTGTAGGCATACCCTATCTGGGATGATAAAATCTGGGCAATTTATTTATTTATTTACACAATTTATTAGCCACCCATCTCGCTTTTTCCAAGCAACTCTGAGCGGCATATGACAGGGTTAAAAAACAATCAATAAATACATTAAAAAATATAAAAAATATAAAAAATATAAAAACCAAACTAAAATAAAATAAAAAATAATAAGTGAAGAGATGATAAGAATAATGGAGCCACCTCACTAGATCACCCATCCCTTGAGGTCCCCAGGCCTGCTGGCACAACCAGGTCCTGAGGGACCTCTGGAAGCCCAACAGCGATGAGGCCAACCTCACCTCAGGGGGGAGAAGATTCCACAGCCTGGGTGCCACAGCAGAAAAGGGCCATCACCTAGAGCCTGCCAAATGTAGCTCCCTGTAACGTACCCTCTCTGCCGGATCTGTAGGATGGGCAGATGAAATCAGGGAGAGATGGTCCCTCAAGTAACTAGGACCCATGCCATGAAGGGCTTTAAAGGTCAACACCAGCACCTTGAATTGGATCCCGAAACAAACTAGTAACCAATGAAGCTCATGAAGCAGAGGTGTGATGTGTGTTCTACAGAAGCACCATAATTACTTGTGCCACTGTATTTTGCACCACCTGAAATTTCCAGATACTTTTCAAGGGCAGCCCATGTATAGCACATTGCAGTAGTCTAACTGGGAGGTGATTAGGGCATGAGTGATCTTAAGAAGTGTTGGAAAATATGGGGTTTCAACCAAGCTTGTCTCACACAAGCTAGGCTTTGCTGCAGCCTAGCTTTGTGCTTTGTGTGGGAGGGCCTTTTTTCCTGTTTCCTTCATTTTCCTTCTCTTCTCCTCCTGGTGCTCCATTAGGTAGGAATGAATCCTCTCTCCTCCTCATGGTTTTTGTAATAACATTTCACAGCCTCCAACAAAGGGTTACGGGCCCAGCGTATCAGCCCAGGAGGTTTCTTTGGTTTTACAGCCAAGAAACTGCTTGCACATTTTTTTTAAAAAGGCTCAGTTCAGATTTTCTCTCTCTCTCCTTTTAACAGTGGAGAGGGAGGAGGGGCTTCCCCCCATCCCGAAGTTGAGTGAAGATAATTTTTCAGCTTGGCTATACAGACTAAGGCTATGATTGGACTTTCAGGACAGCCTAGATTGTTTAGATTCCCCTCAACCACAACCAGGGGATTCTGAGGAAGCCAAGAGATTATGGGAACAGAAGAACAAAAGGGCCATGATTTTAATTTCTAGTTCACTACCTGGTCACAGACTGGCAGAAATAAAGATCTTCCCACTGCCAAAGAAATGATTGAGAACCTGAGGACATTATATTTAGAAAATGATGATCAGAAGATTATTTTGTTACTGAGGGAACTGATTCCATCTAGTTTTTTAGAAGATGAGGATATTAACGAGCATTTATTGAGAATGCAGTCTATCTTTGAAAGGCTGAGCACAATTCAAAATCTCATGAATGAAAGACTAAAAATGGCTTTTCTACTAAGCTCATTACCTGACAAATATTACCCTTTTGTAGCAGCACAGAATTTACAAGGGATGAATTTGTCTCAATTGTTTGGAGCAATTAGAAGTGAAGCAAGGAGACAGAAAAATTATTTGTATTTCCATAAAAAGTCAACAAAAGACATGGGTTACCTGGCCAAAAAAAGGGAATGTGAGCAGAAGCCATTGATTGCTCATCAGCACAACAATAAACCCATTATTTGTCATTCCTGCAACAAGCCAGGGCACATAGCTAGATTTTGTAAAAGCAGAGACAAAAGGGATTTTTCAAAAGGAAGGCATTCCAAGGAAAAATTAGCTCTGCATATAGTTTTCAGAGCAGAAAATGTTCTTGGAGCTAATTCTAATGAAACCAAAAGTTAATGGATCTTAGATTCAGGTGCAAGCCAACATCTTTGTGGGAACAGAGATAACTTTAGTGAACTGAATGAAGAGCCACTAGAGAACATTGCTGTTGCTGATGGGAATTCCATCTCAATAAGAGGAAAAGGCAAAATACCCTTGAGATGTTTTAATGGAGAAAAATACAAAAACCTCATAGTGACAGATGCATATTATGTACCACGACTGAAAACCAATTTGTTGAGTGTGCGATCATTACACAGAAAAGGATTCAATGTAATGTTTAAAGCCAATAGAACATGTGAAGTAACCAGTGGTAGGCA
Source organism: Python bivittatus (assembly GCF_059951505.1). Taxonomy (NCBI): domain Eukaryota; kingdom Metazoa; phylum Chordata; class Lepidosauria; order Squamata; family Pythonidae; genus Python; species Python bivittatus. Next base: position 11,055,093 of record NW_028277030.1, on the reverse strand, counting down.
GATTTATGTTACAGGCTTTGAGAAAAATGGAATGTACCAGGTGAACTGTGAACAGCCACTACCAGATGTCAGCCTCACCTGCCAACAGCAGCAGAGAAAGGAGGACATCAGTGCCACCATATGGCACAAGCAGTTTGCACACAGGGACTTTGATGCAATTTTTAGAATGAAGAAGGAAAATATGGTAAGAGACCTTGAACCAAGCAACCACGAAAAATACCAGTCAAAGTGTGTAGTGTGCACCAGACGAAAGGCAACAAGGCCTGCCATACCCAAACAAGGGGAAAGGTATGCAACTAAACCACTTGAACTTATCCACGCTGATTTATGTGGACCTCTTCAAACATCAGCAGGTGGAAACAAATACATAATATGTTTTATAGATGATTTTTTTTTTTTTTATAATGTTTTTTTTATTTTTACAACAAACACAAGACAAACATGAACAAACAAAAACATAAAAAGGCATAAAAAAGCATCTTCCATTTTATACCGTGTGTCAACCAGTTAAACTCGTTGGTGCCCCTTTCATAATCTTAAATTCTCATATCATCTATTCAAAATATACTTGTATACTTATCAATTAACAATTATTAATCATTCATAGCTAATCTATAAAATCATATATTACAAAAAATTTTAACTTTCAATAGGATTAGTAATACATCTCCATCTATCTATTATATGTGTATATATATAATAATTAATATCAAATTTCTATTATAAAATTTCCTAATCTATTACATTACTATATTTTCTCATCTAATCATTAATAAAAACAAATCCCGTGTCATATAAAATTGCTTATCTTCTTACTCTAATTTCAAATCTCAATTTAACTCATCTCTGCACATTCCATAATTTTGAATAACTTTCTCCTGCATAAGTACTTTTTAATTTTTCCAATTCTTAAGAGTTACAATTCTAACCAATATCAGTTACAGTATCAATTACAATTCTAACCAAGTTACAGTTCTAACCAGATTTCACTACATGTTATACAATTTTTAACTATATATCTCAAATTTATACTTTATTCCAGCACTTGCATAATTTTGAGTTCACCCTTTTCATTCAATGTCCCAAAATATCTGGCTGTTCATTCCTTTTTTCTATATTATTGGATAAGAGAAAGCAATAATAAGTGTCCTTTTGAACATTCTGCTTTTGGAAGCTTCTGTCAGTTCCATCATTGTTGTATTCCCCTGATTTTCTCTTTAAACATCTGCAATAGTTTCTTTCAATATTGTTTTACTTCTTCTTTTTGTACATTCTCTTAGTACGATTTTCCATTATAATCTTGTATAATCTTTTTCTCACCCTCAGTGCCAAGAGCAAATCTGTCTCTCTTCATTTATCAGTTGATTAACCCTTTTAATTCTCAGTTTATAGGCCTCACAATAATTCCGTTTAATGTTTCTGATTTCTTGTACTATTTCTTCCTTTTCCAATGATCCCGTTTTATGTTTAATTAGGTCCATTTTAGCTTTAATATCTTTTTTCTTTTTCTTTTTTTCTTTTTTTTTGAGAATTTCTGCAGCTCTTCTTCCAATTTTTTATAGTCATCCTCAATAGTTTAAAGATCTTTTTCTGCATTGTGTTTCTCGTATAGTCTATTATCTTGATAAACCTTCATTGAGTCAAAGGATTCTTTATCTTTGTTCTTGCCAAAAATAAGAGAAAAAAAGAAGCAAAAGGAGAGAAAAAAAAAAGAAGGAAAAATAAAAAGAAAAGGAAAAGAAGGAAAAGGCTAAGCCTCTTTAAAAAAAAAATCCATCTGGGGGGGGGAATAGAGAGCAAAGCAGAGCTTCTAGCAGAAAAAAGAGCTACTGCCACTAATCAAGGCTCTTGTGACTGGCTCAAAATTTCCAACTTAATGTTTTCAAAGTCGCTTTCAACTCCACTTTCTTGTTTATAGTTACGGATGGCACCTGTATAAACATGCACATCCCACTATCTTTTTAGAAAGCACAGGGTCTTTGAGCGTGCGTCACAATGAAAAAAAAAGCACTAAGTCGCGCCTCTAAATGGCAGTGCAACTTTCTTTCATTTACTTTCTCTTAACTCCACTTTCCCCATTTCAAAGTCAAAAAGATATAAATTTCTTATAACAATAAAGAAATCTTAGTAAAAAAAAAGGCTTAAAATAAAGAGTTATTGAGTATTAAAAAGAGAAAGCCAATCCAGTTAAAAATATATTTTTTTTAAAAGAAAAACATCTTGTCAATTCCACTAAAAAGGGAAAGTTGAAAAGAAAAATTTTCTCCCCCTTCTTTTTTTTAATAGGGTTCAATCTCGCCGCTTAATCCACTTTTCTTCACTTTTAAAAATCTCTTTAAGTTACTTAAGGTGTTCTCTAAGAATAGTTGAATAGTAAAAGTCCATCTCACCCAGTTGACACCCTTCTCTTCCATCTTCCTTTGGAGCTGTCCCGGCTTTCGCAGCCATTTTTGGCTGCCTCTCCTCCGCCGGCTTCAAGAGCTCCTCCCCGGATCGATCTGGGACTTGCGGCGTCCCTGAGATCCGCGGGACGCGCCCTTTGCGTTCGCCATCTCTACGGGACGGCTTAGGTCCATCGGGACCGTCCGGTAGAGGAGATATCGGCTGCCATCCTGGGAGCCCAGGATCGCCCGCCGTATCGCCGCGACGCCAGCTCCGCCCCACTCCCTATAGATGATTTTTTCAGGTATTATGTAACCTACCTGATGAAGGAAAAGTCCCAAACTGGGGATATGCTGAAGAGATATGTTGCTATGGTGAGGAATAAATTCAACCAGACCCCTCAAGCCCTTCAAAGTGACAGAGGCGGTGAGTTCATTTCTAACACCATGCAGACATACCTAACACAACTAGGCATAGAGCACAGATTAACCACTCCTTACCTGCCAGAGAGTAATGGAGTCACAGAACGAAAGAACAGATCATTGATGGACATGGTAAGGTGTATGCTGTTAGAGGCAGATCTACCTGACAAATACTGGGCAGATGCTGTTATCACAGCTACATACTTGCAAAATAGATTGCCAGCCAGAGCCAATAAGGTCACACCTTTTGAGCTTTGGCATGGGTGAAAACCAAGTGTCAAACATTTAAGAGTGTTTGGATCTAAGGCCTATGCCCATGTACCAAAAGAAAGGAGATCAAAACTAAACCCTAGAGCTGAAGAAGGGGTCATGATTGGCTACGCTCCAGGAAGCAAGGGATACAGAATCCTGAACCCAAAGATGGGAAAAGTAAGCATATGCAGAGTGGTATACTTTGATGAGAGGGAGAGAGGCTGCTGCACTCAGGTGGATAATGACTGCGGAGAAACCAGCAGCAGCAGTTGCCAGCCTGAGATGTTCAGCCTGTCACCAGAAGACACAACCACACCAACCCAGAGGGAGATGGAAGTCCAGGAAGAGACTCCACCAGAGACAGATGATGAGGCTGAGGATGCAGAAGAGGGTGAACCACCAGTCGTCGCTCCTGAACCTGCTCTGAGACACTCATCACGATCCAACAAAGGAGTTCCAGCTGACAGACTTACCTACCTTGCAAGGTCATCGCTACCAAGTGAACCCGCATCGTGGAATGAGGTGCTGCAGATGCCAGCAGATGAGGCAAGTAAGTGGAAAAGAGCAGCAGAGGAGGAGCTAGATGCTCTGTACAAAAATAAAACATGGACTTTAACTAAACTACTAAAAGGCAAGAAGGCCATAGGTTGTAAGTGGGTGTTCAAGGCAAAACAAGACGGGAATGGCAAAGTAGAAAGGTACAAGGCCAGATTGGTAGCAAAAGGCTACTCACAGAAATATGGGCAGGACTATGATTAATGTTTTGCTCCTGTTTTGAAACACACCACAATTAGAATGCTTCTAAGTCTAGCAGCATCCAGGAACATGGATGTCGAACATTTAGATGTTAAAACTGCATTTTTACATGGGGAAATAGAAGAACTTTACATGACACAGCCTCCAGGCTTCACTAATCCTAATACCAAGCATCTCGTTTGCAAGCTTCAGAAGGGGATTTATGGCCTGAGGCAGGCAGCCAGAGTGTGGAACAAGAAGTTAAACCAAATACTTCTTGACCAGGGTTTCGTTCAAGGAAAAGCTGATCCCTGCTCATACACAAGACCCAGAAATGGGAGGGATGTGTGTACACTTTGTTATGTGGATGATTTAATGATTTGCCACAATAACAAGAGGGACTTTAACGATATTGTTTCTCAACTAAATAGAGAAGTAGAAGTGAAGCATCTGGCAATGCCAGCTACTACTTAGGAATACAGATCGAGAGAGAAGAAGATGGGAGCTTTCTTCTGAGTCAGAACCAAAAGATTCTAGAACTGTTGGAAAGCTTAGGATTGCAAAATGCCAATCCTGCGCCTACACCGATGGAGACAGCTTTCCACAAGCAAAAAGAACCCAGCAATCTCCTACCAGAGAACAATGAATATAGAAGTGCCATAGGAAAATTGTTGTATCTAGCCACCACCACTAGACCAGACATTGCAGCTGCAGTGGGCATTCTATGCAGAAAGACAAGCATGCCCACGCAGAGAGACTGGACTGATGTCAAGCGAGTGTGAAGGTACCTAAAGGGGACCATGCACCTAAAACTAAAACTGCCAGCCACTGAGAATCCTAGACTAGTGGGATTCACAGATGCAGACTGGGCAGAAAACATTGCTGACCATAGGTCCACTAATGACTATGTATTTTTCTATGGGGGTGGAAGAGTGAGCTGGGGAAATCACAAGCAAAGCACTATAGCACAGTCCTCTGCAGAAGCAGAGTATGTGGCAGCAACAGATGCATGTAGTGAGACTGTGTGACTTAGATTATTGCTTGCAGACATGTATAGACGAACCAACTCCTATACAAATCTTTGAAGACAATCAGAGTTGCATCAGACTTTCACAGTCAGAGAAAGTAGGTGGGAGAACTAAGCACATTGATGTAAAGTATCATGTGGTGAGAGAGTTGCAACAATAAGGGTTAATCAAACTAGACTACTGTCCCACAGGAAACATGACAGTGGACATCTTCACAAAGCCGTTGTTGAGAACAAGTTATCAGAAACTAAGCGTAAAACTAAATATTGTGGGACACAGAGACATGCAAGGTTGAAAAGAAAGGGTGTTGGAAAATATGGGGTTTCAACCAAGCCTGTCTCACACAAGCACAAAGGGAGGGGTGGCTTCGCTGTGCCTAGCTTTGGTGCTTTGTGTGGGAGGGGCTTGGAGCCTGCCTTTTTTCCTGTTTCCTTCATTTTCCTTCTCTTCTCCTCATGGCTCTCCATGAGGTAGGAATGAATCCTCTCTCCTTCTCATGGTTTTTGCAATAACATTTCACAACCCCCAACAAGAAGGTCCCCCTGATCCAGGAACTGGCACAACTGGTGCACAATACAAAGTTGTGCAAATGCCCTCCTAGCCACGACTGCCACCTGCTCATTGAGCAGGAGTTGTGAGTCCAGGAGGACCCCCAAATTGTGCATAGGGTCTGTCTGGGGCAGTGCAACCCCATCCCGTACAAAATATGGTAAAGTCCTAGAACCAAAAGGGCTCAAAACCCAAAGCCACTCAGTCTTGCCAGGGTTCAGTTGAAGCCTGTTGTTCCCCATCCAGACCCTCACAGACTCCAGACACTGGGGTAGGATGTCCATAACATCACTTAATTCATCAGGGGTGGGGATGTATAATTGAGTATCATCAGCATCCTGATGATACCTTACCCCATGGTGATAGATGAGCTCACCCAGCGGTTTCATGTAGATGTTAAATAGGAGAAGAAAGAGCACTGATCCCTGTGGCATCCCACATAGTGGGCACCAAGGGCCGGATCTCTCCTTCACAATCCCCACTGACTGGAACTGACCCTGTAGAAAGGAGGTGAACCAGCATAATACTGTGCTGCCCACCCCTAATCCTCTGAGTTGGTCCAGAAGAACACCATCTCATCCACGCCAGAGGTCATCCAGAAGTGTGACCAATGCCATTTCCATACCATACCCAGGTCTGAACTCTGACTGAAAAAGATCCAGATAATCTTTTTCATCCAAGGTCCTCTGAAGCTGCTGCACAACCATCTTCTCAATCACTTTCCCCAAAAAGGGGAGGTTGGATACTGGATGAAAAAATTCCAGTATCGTGGGGTCCAGTGATGGCTTCTTGAAGAGGGGGCAGACCAATGTATAAAATTCTACTCTCTGTTGCCATCTAGTAGTTGATTGGAGTCCTACAGCTGATGTGATAATACCTTGTGTCTGTACTATTGCAAAGCTACTATATTTTCCAAACATTCTAGAAAATATTCCCAATATTGCCACAGCTTTACCTATAACAGCTGTTGCTAACCAGATGAAAGTATTAGCACAAGTGTAAATCAGTGCCAAACATTTCAATAATTAATACAAATGTAAGCCAGGGTAGATTCTCCAGGCCATACAGGAGTAATTTTCTGTCCCTTTTTAGGAAAAGAGATTGGGATGGGTGTAGAAACAGGGAAGCAACAGTCCAATTGGTCATTACAGCTGGCAAAGGGAAATAGCTTTTCTATTGATGTGGCAGAGAGTTCCCAGTGTCTCATGTGAGTCTAAATAATGCAACAAAGGACAGCTTGCAACAATCTTATTGCTTATGTTCTTGAAACCTGTTCGTACTGTATAGACTGGAGGAAGAATATGGATATATTTAGTTTAAAAAAACAAAAAAAACAAAAATAGTGTTGGACAAAATGTAATGTATGAAGACCGTCTATTCTCTTAGAATAACTAAACATTAATTCCTTGTTCTTCAGAACAGGGCAATACTGTGGCATGGAAGGCCTCAGCAAGCACCTCAGAAACTAAGGAGGACTGGTTCTGGTTCTGGTTCTGGTTCTGGTTCTAGCTGGGGACTCCCAGAGAATTGCAGGTTTCTCTACTAGACTGGGAAGTTGAGAAACATCCCAGAAGAAGGCAACGGCAAATGGCTCCCTTAATGCTGCCAAGAAAACTGCTGGATAAAGACTCGAGGGAATCTTTTTATGGCATGGAAGAAAATGCAGAGAGACAATTTAATCAAGATTTCATCACTTTCTGATTACAGTCCTATAATGGCAGGCATGACTCCCATTGGTTCCAATTGAGCTTAATGTTTAGCAATAGAAAATTGCTATAAACAGGTAAGTGTTTGGGATGGAGAACATCTGCTATGGAAATGCCGCCACAGCAGTTTGTGAGACTGTGTAGGAATGACGATTTAATCCAAGACAGGGTTGAATCAAAGATCATATCTCAGAAGTAAACTGGATTGAAAAGGGAAGAAGTCTACCTTACAATTGACCTTCTATGTGTCAGAATATCATGGCCTGCAACTTCAACTATTTGTCATGATTTGGACCTAGCAGAGGAGGGGAAGTTGGCCAGGCAGGACACCACAGTGGGAGTAGAAATCACCCAGGCAGAAAGCCAAATGGAAGTGTTGGACCAGGATTTCAAAGCAATGTCTGAACGTATCCACTGGTTATCACCTTGTGCAGAAACTCCCAGACCTCTGCCTCTAGGGACAGCTCTTCTGAGACAGATGAGTAGTCAGAAGCTGTGCATTTCCGAAGACTATTCCTTCAATCAGGTCAACATGCTAAGGTAGAATTATCAGAAGAGGCAGAATGCTAAGCTCTAGGGCAGAGGACTATCTTTTTAAGTATGTCCACTCTTATGGAAATGAGTGCAGAGCAGGCAGGCCTAGAAAGGATATACTTTAGTTTCTGTGTAACTAAAATATTGACAAGTGCCATGTAAGAATGGAAATTATGGAATCCAACTACAGACAACAGATGTTGGACTCCACATTACTGAGGTGCGACAAATTCAAATGGTTCTGAATTCCAAAATATATTTTTAGTTCACAATCAGGGGCATCCATGGAGGCGGGCTTAAAAAAACTCAAGGTGGTGACTGTTCCACTTTTTTTACATATAGCACATATAAAAAGAGGCAATTTTGATTATGTAGTCATAGGCCACCCTTCTGTGGACAGTCCTGTTCAAAACAGGTTTTTTGAAAAAAAATTTACACAAAACAGCTGCTTTGCATTCAGAATGATCCGCTAGCCATTTTCTAATGTGAAACAACTCTTTGGAGCTCAGGACATTTTGAATTTGAAATAGTTCAAATTTGAACACCAGTTGTCCACTTCAGTAGACGTTTCCAATCAGCTGAGTTAATCTCCTCTTGCCCATGATCTCCAGCCTTCCTGCTGTGAAATATTTGTAAAGGTAAATATATTACTGCATGTATCATTATATAATAGTAATAACTATTACAGTATTTGTACAATAATTTTTCTCAATGCAGTGGATTGCTGGGGGAAAGGGAACACTTGTAATTGTGTAAAAGCCTGATGTGTAGATGAGTTGGAAGGTAGTAAAATATACTGTGTATGGTGTCATCTTGCATTCCTTCAGTCTTTAGGAAAAAAGCAAATTTAAATAACTGACAAGAGAGCAAGTATAGAAATGGAATCTATTTTTGAAAGAAATATAAGTGGTCTTACTACATAGCTTGTTACGACAATCACTTTACAAACTTAAAATAAATGATGGGGCATAATTTTAAGGCTGGGAAAAGGAAGAAACAGGGCATCATTCATTGTCTCAGGATGACAGAATAAACAGTGTTGTCTTGTTACGTACAGAGGCAAGCAACATGATTTCTCCCTTGAAAAATGGATCATTCATCATAGTGAAATTATAAAAGTATATGTAATCAACTCTGACAATCAATGGGGTGCCAGATGTTACAGCAGATTGTGCTTGTATCTTATCCTCATGTCTTACTTTCATTGTCCTCTTTGTTGTATTTAGCACACAAAATTTATATTCCCACTTCTTACCTGCTGCACAGGTTTGTCAGAAACTGAAATCATCTGCTTTTTATTTTCAGACTTTCCATCTGAACTCTCCAGGATTGTAGCAAAGTTCTACTTGATTGCTAGGGTCAGGAATATTGAAGCATAATGGTAGAGATATGGAGTCTGAACCAGGACATTCTCTACTGAAATCACCCATCACCACAATTCATCAGGTCTTAATTTTTTATTTTACTCTAACTAGTACTTAAGGTGGCTGAAGAAGAAGCAAGCGTGCTCACAGTCCAGAGTGGCAAAGTGTATTGCACATCAAATGCAATGTGGATGCTTGCTTCTTGAAGCTTGCTTCTGAATCCATCTATGTGGTCTATGACGTATATGCAACCCCCCTCTTTGTAAAGAGAAACACCATTCTACATCCAAGGTTCTGCAAAATGAGAGTAGCTTGCTTTATTTTCTTTTCACTCTCACACTATACAGGGATCTCTGCATTTCTCTGACAGAAGCTGAAATGTAGACATCTCTTTATTTTCTCTAAAGGAGAACCCTCTGAGACATCAAAGTGTATTGCAACATGCATGCTTTGCTTCCTTGTTCCTCTGGCTTCAGACAAACTGGATGTGTGGATATTAGCTTCCAACTGTTTAGCAGGGAAGTCATTTGATAGCCAAATCATTATGTTAGCAGGGGGAGGCCAAATCCGTCCCAGTTGGCTAAGTGATCACTGCTGCCTGTTGGGATGAACAAAAATGTTTACCCACCTAATAAATCTTCTCATAAGCTGGGACTCCCCAGAGCTCAGCAGTAGAATGATGGCAATTTGGCCTGCTGAGAAGCTCATAGTTGCAAGAAGCTGTTAAATATGAGGTGCCAGTTTTCCCCTGACCTCCTTGTCAGTGATGATTTCGAGAGGCTGCCTGTCAGCTTGGATGAATAATGGATGGCAAACGTTTCATTCTTACCCTACCACAATTTTTTTGCTGTTGTTGCCATGAAGTGCTTGCGTGCATACTACTAATCAGTTAGACAGCAACGTGGTGAATGCATTCTTCTGCCTGTTGACTTTTTAACGGTTGAGATTTTGTCCACCAAACTTTCAGAAGTAGAGTGTTGTCCAAATGAGCAATCTCAGCTAAAGGAATGGCCTGCATTCATCTTCTGAAAGAATAATAGGCAGATAAGAGACTATTTGCAAGGTCAGCTTGTAGAGAAAGAGAGAGAATTAAGAACATATGTGGAAGAACAGCTTTTACAGTGATTAAATCCATTAAGGAATTGTGTGCAACCAAAACTTTAGAAAACTGAATACTTTTTCCTTCTCAAGGACAATATCAAATTCTTCCAATTTGGCTTGGAAAACTCTGAACTCTGGTTCAGTAATGCTAGCACTTATAATATACTTCAATAAAGTTATTTACTGACTGAATCATAGCATCATACAACCAAACTCAATATTTCCTCTAAAGATCCTTTACCTTATAGCAGCAGAGAATATCCTATCAATCCCAACCTGGAATTAGGGTGATTAATTTACTGTGAAAGTCATTTTCACTTTCCCCAGCTTCAATTTTACAGCTACCTCTTAGAGTTGTGCAAAAATATATTCAGTTACTAATTCATAGGTCTGCCCACCCATTGCACAGAAAAGGTGTTGCTAACATTTGTAAAAATACATGTTAACTTTTTAATTCTGTTTTACATAAGAAATAACTTACGTGCCATTAAAAGTAGGCAAATGGAAACCAGATACAATCAAAATGTTATACTTTTAACTGTTAAACACATGGAAAAGATGGATGTGGCAGTAAGATTTCCATAGAATGGGGGGGGGGGGGAGCAGTCTTTCAGGTAAATGTTTTCTAGCACTCATTCTCATGACCTTTCTCATCAAGGAGAAAGAGGGAAAAAATCTTGTAATAAAAAAACTATTGGGATTTGGTCTGAACAACTTCTGCTTCACCAGAGGCTTCTTTATCTTCTAGAGCCTGTTCTAGCTGATGGAAGTAGAACCTCTTTCCAGATGGTAAGTTCAACTGTAAAATTTGACCTCATCTGAATGCTGGCACAATGCCAGTGAAAATGAACAGTAGAACCAAGAATTTCCAGTGACAACTATTTGGAAGTTCTATAAACCAAAGTTACCTTGGCAGCTCTTTAGAGAAAACGTAATTTTGCTATATCTGTATCCTCTTTATGATAGAATTTCAAAATTGGAGAAGGAAGAAATTCCAGACTTGTGCTGATGTTTCCAAAACATTTGCTTTTTTATTTATGGTACACCAAACAGTTCCAAATGTACAGTGATTGGGTCTGATTGATAATATGCCATCAAGTCAGTGTTGACTTCTAGCAACCACAAAGATTTTCTCCATGGTGATCTATCCTTAATCTGGTCTTTCAGGTCTTCCAATGGAGCATTCATTGCCACTGTAACTGGGTCCATCTACTTTGCTGCTGCTTGTCCTCTTATTCTTTCTCCTTCCACCTTCCCTAGCATGACAGTCTTCTCTGGGGAGCTAGGTCTTCACATAATATGTCCAAAGTAGGATAATTTGAGCCTGGTTATTTGTGTCACTAGTGAGAATTCTGGGTTGATTTGTTTGATGATCCATTTGTTTGTTTTCTTGGCTGTCCATAGTATTTCAGGAGTCTTCTCCAACGCCAAAGTTCAAAAGTATCAATACTCTTCCTATCCTGCTTCTTCAAAGTCTAACTTTCAGTTCCATAGTGTCACAGGGAATACCATGGCTTGGACAATTTTGACCTTTGTAGGTATAGAGACATCACTGCATTTGAATATCTTTTCCAAGGCTTTCATGGCTGCCCTCCCAAATGCTAGTCTATGATGTATTTCTTGAGTGCTTGTTCCTTTACTGTTGATGGTTGAGCCTAAAAGGCAGAAGCTATCTACCACTTCAATTTCTTCATTGTCATTTCTAAGGTTGGTTGTTCTATCTGTTGTCATTAGTTTGGTTTTCTTTATATTTAATTTTGGTCCCATTTTTCCACTTTGCTCCTTAACTTTTATTACTAGAGCTTTCAGATTCTTTGCATTTTTGGCTATCAGAATAGTGTCATCAGCATAGCACAACTTACGTTACTTATGTTTCTTCCTCCAATTTTAAAACCTTCTCCTGTGCAGTATGAATTGATGCCTTTGCCATTGTCACTAAAATGATCATCTGCCTCCACAATCTTCCTGTATCGCTGCTGCCCAATGTAGGTGGGCAGCTGAGATGACCTTTATGCCTTGGGTGACACTGCTGGGAATGTATACCCTTGGCAAACATTCCCGACGTTCTTCACTTATCCCTCCCAGGAACACACACACACACACATACACACACACACCACGATGAGGCAGCACAGCAGGACCTGTGGGGTAAATTGGGTTATATAAACTCATATAACATTCTAGCAAACACCTGTACTGTAACTTGTATATTAAATACTAAAAGACAAAATTCTGTGAAAGACAAGCATTTGGTTTTCACCGGACTTTCCCAGTTTGAAGTCCTGCAGATGTGCTAGATACTTTGAGAACTGTAGACAGCATGCTTAGGCCACGCCACCCAGGAATTCTGGAAGCTGAACCACCACACCTCTAGAAGACGCCAGGTTGAGGACCAGTGATATAGAGTTCCATTTTCTTCTCTCTGTGTGGGGTCAAAGATCCAGTAGTCTTCTTCAGGATTCTTTCTTTGCTTTTGTCCCTTCCTTTCTCCATTGTCTACTTTGAAAAGACATAATCCTACTTTTTGACTTGAGCATGTGTTCCCTTCTTCATTTACAGTGTCCATGCTTTTTTGATGCAGGAATGGATTTCTAAATGTTTTAATTATTCTCCTGAGAAAAAAGAGTTCTAATTTTGAAATTGGTTGCTTTGTACCTCTTCATTTTGAAAATGCTTTTAATATTTAAATGCCACCTTTCTGCATTTGAATTAACCAAAGCAAGGGGGGGGGGGAGGGAGAGAAATAGTACTTAAAAATAAACTTAATGGATTATATAAACCAAGAATGTGCATGAGTGTTTTCTTTCTCCCACACTGAGGTTCATACTTGGCTTTTTCAGTGGCCTACAGTACAAAAAGTCATGAGAAAAATTAACTTCAGTTTCTTTTAATTTAAGTTTTAAATTAATTTACATGCAATGCATCTTATTTTGCCCTGTGTATTGAATAATTTTCCCTTTCAGGCACACTACAAATTTCAGTTTGATGGCTGGTTCCAACTGATGGCAGGTTGGGGTTGCACACAGTCCATCTCTGATACAGAGTGGGATAGAAAAGAAGACACATTTTCTGACTGTGAGCTTTTATGCTCTGAGTCCCCAGGGCTTTCTCCAACTTGGAATGGTGCCTTCATCTGAAGTTTGGAAGGCGTAAACCCATATTAAATAACCTTTTCATGGATAAGACTCACTGTTTCCCAGATTGGAATAGAAAAACAGGTTAGCCCTGCTCCACATAACTGAAATGACACTAAAAATGGAGGGAAATATGCCAAATGTCAGAACATAATAAGAAATTCATTAGTAGAACAACTGGAGAATATGAAAGGAGGGAGTGAAAAAGGGTGAGAAGAACACAGAAAATCCCCAGCTACTGCTACAGGTAAAAGTTCTGAACATCAGAATGATATTCTGAAAAGCAGAAATGGATTGAATGTTCTCCAGAGGACTCAGAGAATAGAAGCTATGGTAGGGAAATGTTTGGTTTCTCCTGAGTCCTTCACAGGGCTGAAGGAGCTCTTGGGAGCTGTCAAAGCACTATCGGCTAAGGATGGGTTTGCAAAATTGTTGAATTACACTGCCACTACTCTGTAGATTGGCCTCTTGCTTCAAAAGCAATATTCTTACCCTCCAAATTATCTTTCTTTAGACTTATTCATAAGCATCATAGCAATTCCTTTATGCCCCCATCATTATGAAATGCTTCCAGACTAATATTTGTTAACAATAGCATTCAAAACCCATAACATGGTACAACCATTCTACCTTTCCTTTGTTAATGAATTTTCTATAGTAAGAAAAAAGATGGAAGAAATGGTGTGGCAAAACTTGTGAGTTAGACATTGAGGATGTCATTGTCTGGACCTCCCCATTATAAAACTCCACAAACATACCTTTAGAAAATTGATGCCTTGTGCTAAGTGACAGAACAAACATGTTGATTAAAGCCCATTTGGTAGATAAGTAGTTTGGGAGATTTTTTTTTTTTTTAAGTAATCATGTTTGTGGATGTTTATGCTAATTTTCTCTGAATTTTCAGATCCATCATATGTCAGGGTGGAGAGGGGGATTCAAATATATGCCCCTTTACCTTTGTGCTGGATTGTCTAGAATCGGAGCAGAAGGAGAAAGACCAGCTTGTATTTATTGATCTGCAAACCATTTTATGAACCTCTGCTCTGGGTAACAATATTTAAAGAAATCAACAAACCACAAAGTTCCACCAGAATACAGTTGGAACTTCTCTTGAGGGTGTCGCTAACTCTCATATCCTGGCTTCCCCTCCCATTTGTACTTTTGCCAAAAAGCTGAAGAGGGCTATCATGTTCAGGGAAACCAGACTAGAAGGGGTCAAAGAAAAGTTTCTATCTTCCCTGTAATCTGCTTATATTGCCCTAAATGAAATAATTTTGCTCATGGGATTCCTTAGGGGACTTCCCATAAGTAATACAGTATAAAATATTACTGAGATATGAAACATAATTACATGATGATTTTCCCAATGTTTGGGAATGACAATAAAAGTTCATTTAGTTTTGGGAATAGAGTTAATTATATATGTTTATTATATGTATATAATGAACTTTAGATAAAGTATATATTGCTGCTGATCATAATTTCATGTATCTTTTGGCATAAGGGACTTGGAGGAAATAATTTTTAGTTTAGCAAGCTCACGATGCAAGTTTTTTTAATGGCCATCATTCTAGATGCAGTGGAGATTGATCAATGTATGGCATCAATCAATCAGTCAAAATGTATCTACAGTCCAAACCCAATAAAAAGACCAGCAATACAATGCAATAATTTTGGCAGTACATATACGATATGGCATCATTGTCTTTTTAAAAATATAACTCAAGCTTGAAGCTTTATTTAATATTAACATGGATATGCCATATAACTACCTCAAACAAGAAATTAAACTGGTGCTGAGTAAAACAATATTAATTATTACTTGTTAATGAGCAGACAGTCCTTACCTGTAAACAAACTATATTAGCTCTTCTACAGGAGGACCATTAAGAAGGTTTTGGAGATCTGTACAAGCACTGCCCCTGGTTGGAAGACAGCTGCTGTGATAACTTCACTCTCTCCTTCATATTTAAATAATGGAAAGATACAATATTAATGTTATGAATTAATAAAGAGCATCACAAGTAACAAAGGAAAACTGACTATAAGAAGATAAGGCTCTGGAGGGTTTAAAAATATTAACTTTTGTTAAACCTTGAAATGGGCCAGAAATAAATTATTCTAGTTTCATGACAGGCAATTGTTCTCCTTCCTAATGGGAGAAAAATCTAGTTTTGTCTTTAGAGTCGTAATTTGTCTTGTCTTAATTTGAAGAGTATTACCAACATCCGCTACAGTCTATGTAGTATGATGGGGAGAGGGAGGGGCTTTGATACTGTTCTCGCCATTGTCACAGAAACAAACTACTGTTAAATTTTTAATTCTTTAATTTAAAGTGTTGATTTCTGGGTAAGAGAATTTATTAGAACTGTATGAGGGGAGGATCTCCAATGAAGTGGAGCTTCTACTTCTAGCAAAAGTGATAGATGCTGTAATTACTCCAAGTTACAAAGGGGGTGGGGAACGCATGTGCTTAGACTGCTGTTAATAATGTTCCTTTACTTAAATTATGATTAGAATTGCATATACTCTTTATTCTCTCCTTGTATATCTGTGGTAAAAAGTGCTGGATAAAATAATAATTTACCTTGTGTATTGCAATCTTTATGTAAAAAGACTAGAATTATCACCAGGAAAATGGCTGTCTCCTGGAGACAAATTCACAGTTATATAAATGGTAATTCGTGTCATAGACTTCAGTAAATTGAATCCTAATTTAGTGCGTTCAGTCTGATGCAGAAGTTGAACTGAAAAGTGGTAAATGGATTTTACAGAACCACTTGCTTTGAAAACCTGAAGGCTGACTTCAATGATTTCTGCAAATATTGTGATAAAAATGAAAATTGGCTACAGTGATTTGGGGCAAAGCTATTTCTCAAAACTTTTAATGGCGCCATAATAAACTGGACTTGTCACTTCTATAGAAATGGTATTGAGACTGTGATTCTGTAGTCCATAAAAGGCTTTTCCTGAAGTCAGAAGAGCAGATCTCAAGGAGTTCCATAGGCTGTGATACTGGTGTTCCAACTTTAGAGAGGGCAAAAGGGAAGACAGGTGGGGGTGAACTGGGGAAAACTTGGATCTGCACAAAATCCATGCCTAAACTAGCAGCAAAACTACCCCAATCCTATCAAATCACTACCATATGTGGGGGGGGAAATCTAGGAGGGACACAGGAGGGCTCTTAGGCCATAGCTTCCAGACTGCTGATTGGTAGTGAGATGGGGGAAAGCCTTTGTCATGGTGCTGCCTGTCCTGTGCAAGAACTTTCTTTCTACAGAACACCAGGAACTTACACTGATGTATTATGGGCATCTTCTGAAAACACACTTGTCACTGTTCCACTTATTCTTAATGTCACACTTTTAATTCTAAAATAATTTTAAAAAATGTTGGAGGGAGAATAGTTTGAGGATTCTTCCATGAAAAGGGATTTATTTTTAGCCTTTTATTTAAAAGGCTGGTCTATGCAATCATTCATATGTTAACAAAAACTACTCTGCAAAACTCTGATCTATCATAATGAAAGATAAGGAATTTCTTAAAATGAAATACGACAAGCTAAAAAGAGATGTGTTTTAGCTTAACCAGAATAATAAAGACATATAGACCACAATTGTCTTTGACAATCCAGGGAAGTGCTAATTGGTCAAATATTAACCGCAACTGTACTGGGGAATGTTAATGATATGAGAGAAGACCTAGCTTCTTGATATCAATGGATTAGATGCTCTAGAAACATCCATTGGATAGAATAGGGATCAGCAACAATGTAGGTCTCCAGATGATGTTCTGTTCTATCTTCTACTAGAAGCACTCATCAACATAGTCAATTGTGAATGATAGCAGGACATGAAATCTATGAACAGGACCACATGTTGCCTCTTCCCTGGAAGACATTTTGCTTCAAAGATTAATTGGAACTATCAGGAAGCAATATTACATCTAGAAGTTTTAAAAATAAGGAGATAAAGAATTTATAGGTTGGTTGGAACCGGTGAAGTATACATTTCATTGTTCCAAAATGGTATAGCTATACAAAAACAATAGTTGAGACAAGACTGCAGCAACCACAATGTTAACAATTTTTATGTTGTCTTGATATATTCAAGCAGTCAGCAAGAGGTTTATAGTGCTCAAATGAAAGCACGTTAATGGGTAGAGATTTACATATAAATGCATGATGTCACCTATTCAACAACATCATTTTCTGGGATTTTGAAGACGGAATTATGGAAGCAACTACCATCTACAATCAATAAGCACGCACACCCATGTTACACTTTACTTTGCAATATGTTAGCATATATTTATGGATTGCTGAAACATGAACAAGAAATTTGATGAATGGTTGGGGGAATTGTTTGCTAGTAGTGCTTAGCTGAATTTCTCTTCAGAATAAAACCCAGAACAGCATTGGAAGTTGATGGAGAATGTGAAGGCAGGAACACAAGGGACAGAATGAAGTTTGCATTATTTGGGAGTTTCTGAAAAAAGAACGAATTAGGAAAATGTTTGAATAAAAATAGGGTGGAAAATGAAGCAGGTTTTATCTTTGCTATTGCTGTTAGAGGATGTGATGATTTCATTAAACATTTAAAGAGCAGTTCATGCAGACATAAAGTGCAATTGTAGGAATCCAAAGTGATAATAAGTTCATGGTGAGGTGAGTTATTTTATTTTAACTGATTTTGCAAGATTAAATAAAACCACATAGGATTTAGACATAATCCTTCAGAAATACTTAACTGCATGTTAATCTGTTTCCGAAAAGTTACTCATCTGCTTTTCCAAATTGTGATTGTTGTTAGGACTCTTAAAAATTAAACATTTATTTCCTCCACTACACTCACACTAATTAAATTATCAGCCATTTTATGCATTCAATTCTGTACCTCTTTTCCTCAGTCCAATAATCTTGTTATTTCAGCCCTAAATTCCTCCTCAAATCTTTCACTTGTACTTCTCTAGCAGTTTCAAATTCTTATTTACTGTTATTCTGTCTTCATATTTCCTCCCAACTTCAAACTTACTGTTTAACTCTCTATATAATTAATTTTTCAAATGGAACAGCTTATGCAGTACATAGATCAAAGCATACGAACTGTGTATTTTTGTGTCTAATAAAAAAATCTTCAAGACTTCCATTTCATTTAGTCAAGTTTCTTATATTAAAGCTACTAATAGAAGTGAATATGTGTAGCTCAGGGTTGAACTGTGGAGTCCTGGGGCTTGCTGTCTGTTTATATACTGTGGCATGCCCTGCCAGTGTTGGTGGGGGTATAGTGGGGGTCAAACAGTAAACAATACCTTAATCAAGGAACTACCAGAAGGAAAAAAATAAAACAAAACAAAACCCACACCCCCACCAGCACTGGCAGGGCATGCCACAGTATATAAACAGAGAGCAAACCCCATCCCATTCTAGCACTGAAGATGTTACCTAGCTGGGTAATGGAACGTTTGCAAGAAAACAACCAAGCTCAGAGAACCCCAAGGACTCCATAGCTAGTAATGAAATAATTAAACATACTGTATCACAAGTTATTTATACACATCTTGTGCCAAATCCTTTTAGTGTTAGAGTAGATTATTGAAATAGCTAGAAATACCTGGCCACATTAATTTCAGAGGGTCTTTGTTATATACAATTAATTTTGCATTCAGTCCACTCTGATTTCATCCCCCTCTGCTTCTACAGTATTGATACTTATGACATATCTTAAGCTTTTATCTACATGGCCCAATGTTGTATAATAAATACAGTCCATGAAGTTTAGCCCTGCAGTGATCTTGCAGATATCTGTGACTTAAACCTAGTTTGCAGTGATTGTGTATGGCACTTCAAAGAGAAAAGACTCTTGATACATCATTCCTTGAGTTGTCAAAGGCCAGAAATAAATGAAGTATCTTATTAAAACTCAGAATATATTCCTTTTTAGTTGGACTTTGGCATGGCTGAAAAAACATAATTGCATACATCATGGGCTAAAAATGTAGGGGTAAATCAGTGGTTAGATACAGCTTTATTTATAAGAATTTATACGCTACCATTCAAAACTAGATTTTATTAGGGCAGCTTACAACATACTAACATCACACAAAATTCTAAAGCAATTAAAATTTACAATAAAAAGCAGCCGTTAAAACATACAATAATAGAATAAAAGCAGCAACCTAAATAAAAGCTTTCTAGAAAACAGTATTCCTCATCGTTGCAGAAAGAGCAAAATAATGAATATCACAGGAAATGGTACACTCATGAAAAGTGTAGACCAGCTGGGCTCCCAAAGCTTAACTGGATGAGGGAATAACTATAGAGGATGTTGGGAGTTCGAGTCTTCTCAGGGCAGGAATGCTGAAAACGTCAATAAGCAATTATCACCTCACATGGAGCACCGGAAGCATAAAGCAGGGTTTTGGTTAAGCTGTGGGAGGAGAAAGTGCTGAAATTAAATTGGGGGCAGCAGCATTTTTTTTAAAGAATACATTCATAGACCCAAATCAATAAAAAATAGCATTAAAACACGAAGTATCCAGGATAAAAGCCTATTCACAGAAGAAGCTAGGTGTGCCTATACTATGTTCAGATACAATGGTTTCTGACCACTGTTGCTGTGGTACAGAATTTAGTCATCTTCCTAAAGATTTTGTGGACTTGATTAAAGCATACAGTTGCCTGTTGGGACTGGCCCAAGTATGTGTCCCCCTTTGTGTATGTCTTAACTCCTGTCGACTGCCTGGATAAGTCCCTGCAGTTTTCTTGGCAAGGTTTTTCAGAAGTGGTTTGCCATTGCCTGCTTCCTAAGGCTGGGACAGAGTGACTGGCCCAGGATCATCCTGCTGGCTTTGTGCCCAAAGCTGAACTAGAACTCATGGTCTTCCAGTTTCCAACCTGATGCCTTAATCCTGCACCAAACTGGCTCTCTTCCAAGAGAGAGATGAATGAAAATAGATACTTAGGTATTTAAACACCTTTAGCTGTTCAGTTAAAAGCAGAGACATCACCTTGCCAACAAAGATCTGCATAGTCAAAGCTATGGTTTTTCCAGTAGTAATGTATGGCTGTGAGAGCTGGACCATAAAGAAGGCTGAGCGCCAAAGAATTGATGCCTTTGAACTGTGGTGCTGGAGAAGACTCTTGAGAGTCCTCTGGACTGCTAGGAGGTCAAACCAGTCAATCTTAAAGGAAATCAACCCTGATTGCTCATTGGAAGGATTGATAATGAAGCTCAAGCTCAGATACTTTGGTCACCTAATGCGAAGAGAGGACTCTTTGGAAAAGACCCTGATGCTGGGAAAGATTGAAGACAAAAGGAGAAGAGGACGGCAGAGGATGAGATGGTTAGATAGCATCACTGAAGCAATGAGCATGAAACTGAGCAAACTCCGGGAGGCAGTGAAGGACAGGAAGGCCTGGCGCGATATGGTTCATGGGGTCACAAAGAGTTGGACACAACTTAAACGACTGAACAACAACAACAAAGCTGCTTAGTTTGGTTAAGGTTGAGATCTGCTTGGTAAAGAAAACCACCTTAGCTTTCTGTAGCTAATTTTCAGCATTTTGATCTGGCGATGTGATGCTGGCATGTGGGAGCTTCATTGTAGCCCTAGGTGGGATGCCAAAAGGAAAGCAGCATTTTCAGCATATAATATGAATATTGGGTTGTGAGACAGAAATAGAGAATGAAACTTGGCTCTAGTGAGGGCCTGTACAATGTTGTTAATACAGAAATTAAATAATGGGGTGTTGGTGTTGGTGGTTATGATGCATCCCTGTTTGATTCATTAGAATAGTTTGGAATAGCAGTCAATTCTCCTATTGATCATACATTTGATCTGCATTGTGGTATTTTTGTGTGGCATCATTATTCATTGGAAAAGATATCAATTAATAAAAGAGGCTGTCAATTTTCACCACAATCCCTTGTTAGGAATTTAAAGAAGTGCCACTTTCAGACCTATAAAAGCAGCATAAAGGGCACCTCTTGGTACACTGGTGTAGTTTGCAGAGAGATGATACAAGGTGGTACCACTATTGGAGAGTATGGTCTAAAACTGGCTTGCTCCATAGCTAAGATTCTTTCTTGGTCCATCAGGTCAGCTAGCTTGTAATAGATATGCTTTACATATCTATTTAATTTATTCATTATACATTGGAAGCTGATTGGATGGGTTGGTCTTATCACCTTTTCTTATAGATTGGAACTACATAGAGTTGATAAATTCTTTGGGAATCTCCAGGGAAATGAACAATGTAGGTGAAGTGGGGAGGGGGCCAGGAGAAGCCCATCATTTGTTTTAGCATCTCTGGAAAAACCAGATGCCTTCTCTTTTTGAGGGGAGGGGAGCTTTGATACTTTCTGCAGTGTCTCAAGAAATGGATGAACTGGTAATAGTGGAGGCACTAAAGAACTCTTTGGGGCAATCAAGTCTGAACAAAATAAATGAGCTTCCCATAAACTGCAGTGAAAATTGCTGATCCTTAATATCCAAAAGTCAGTATTGGTAGAAAGTGGGCATGTAGTTGTAGTTATGAAAGAATGTAGACCTGGCCTTGGGAATGGGGAAAGAATGAATAAACTGTTAAGGGGGACTTTCAGAAAAGATTACTCAGTCCTGAGAAAGAGGAAAGTGTGAGGAAAAAACCCATCAAAATAACCTTGCCTTTATTTTGTTTGGTATAAGATGGAGTAGAGACAAACTTTCAAGATTCTGCTTTTCTACCCTACAGCAACAAAGTGAATCCCTGCTGTACTTGTTTCTTGATGATAAGGAGCCTTTTTATCAGGTTGAATTAGGGATGATGGTACAAAGTGAAGATAGAGATGCCAGATTTGGTATTGAGGATACAGAAATTAATGGCAAAAGTTTAAAGAGATCAAATGATTAAAGAAAAAAATGCACATACACTTGTGTAAGCATTTGTATACATATACCATAAACTTCAATACCATGATAAAGATACTCAAACACTGATATAGGGAATATATACAAAATCTGCTAAAATACTGAAAATTAAGAGATTTCTAAAAGAAAAGGCACAACTGAGGTATTATTATCAGGTATGCCAAGATACGTAATGTCTAATCAAAACAAAACTTAACAAGAACATTTTTTCCACTATTATGTACAGAAATACAATATCACTCAACTATACATATTAGACCTTTGATTCAAATTCTGTGGAGAAAGAAAGTAAAATGGGGCAACATTCCTATTCTTTTATCCAATGCTGGGATATAGTTGGCTGTAAACATCTGGAAAAAAAAATCTAGGGATTTTAGCAGGTACCATGACAAAGCATTATGACAGAAATAAAGAAAGATTTATGTTTCATCTGCAGCCTTCACTTTCCATGTTTCATATATTGCATGGCATTAATAACAGCATCAATCCAGTTTGGTGTAGTGCTTTAGTCATCAGGCTAGAAACCCAGAGACTACCTTAGGCACAAAGCCATCTGGGTGACCTTGGGCCAGTCCCTCTCTCTCAGCCCTAGGAAGAAGGAAATGGCAAACCACTTCTCAAATCTTGCTAAGGAAACTGTAGGGGCTTGTCCAGGCAGTCACCAGGGGTCAGCACTGACTCAAAGGCACCAAAATCATCATCATCATCATCATCCATCATCATCATCATCCATCATCATCATCATCCATCATCATCATCCCCCAGTGAGGCACTACCTTGATGTAGTTGTGGGGCTTGTGTGCTCTGAGGAGGATGAGAGCTATGTCAGAGGTTCAACCATACTGGACAGGTCTCATGAGAAGAGCCAGACAAAGAGTGTCTCTCCCATAAACAATATGGTGAGATGTAATTTACAGAAACCTATACTGGAACGGTCTTTGCCTGGGTCATCATGGACTGTGCTAGGTGTTCTCGTTCCTGGACATCTGGTGACAAGTGGGCTACAGGACTCAGGATTGTTGGCTGAGCAACCCGGGCCAGCAGCTGCAGGACTACTGGAAGAAAAGTTGTTTTCCCTTTGCAAATATAGGAAGACTGAAAACAAAGAAATAATGATCTGCTATTACAAATCAAGTCCAATGAGAAGAGGATATCTGAAAAGAATGCACCAGTTCTGGAAAGAACAACATCCAGAATCAGAAATAACAGAACAGAGGCTAGCAGATCAACGCTGATTTATAATATGAAATAAAGTATTCACAGAAGTAGAATTGGAAGAACTGCAAAGATGTACCCAAAGCAAAGAAATCGAACTCCTGCCACAAGTAGCTCAGAGTGTAGACAGCAAAACAGGGGGGATCGACAGTAGAGGAAGCCAGCATAGCTATTGAATCATTTTCATTCCCAAATTAGGCACCCTCTCCTCTGCCTTCTCCTCTGCCTCCTCCTTAGAAAGAACAAAACCCTCTAAATAAAAAAACAAGAGGAACTGCAACAAAGAATAATTGAGCATCTAGAACAGCACAAAGAGAATAAAGTTGCCAGCACTGAAGTATTAAATGATGTCAATACTGTAATATCAAATATAAGCACCAGCTCATTGCAAGAAACAAACCAACTAATGTACAGCATGACTGCAGTATAACTGAATACCTTGGTTGTAAAATCAACAAACAAGAAAATGGAAGATCAGGTTGGAAAATAAGATCAGCATGCTAAACTAGAAGAGATGAAAGAAAAGAAGCTGAAGAACAAGAAGACCAAAGAATACCTGAACAAGAAATATCATCTAGAAACAAGGAAAATGAAAGCAGCACTGGAAATAATGAAGCAGCAAATAACAGCCATAGCCAAAAAGATCAGCAGATATGAAGCTGAATTGCACACTATAGGCAGAAACTCCAGTTTCAGCCAAATCAGAAACATTTCCACCAATCCATCAATGGAGAGACTGCAATGAACCAGTCAACACCTGACAAAGAAGAAAGGGTGCAGTTCTGGGAATAGCTATGGAATAACCCAAAGAAATACAACAAGAATGCAGCTTGGATAAAAGAGGTGCATAAGAATAAAAAAGAAGCTGAAATGAAAGAACTTGTAATAACAGCAGAAATGGTGGAGAAAAGGGGCAAGGAACATCAAGAATTGGTCAACACCAGGTGAAGATGAACTGCATGGTTTTTGATTGAAACATCTGACTGGTTTGCACGCACTCATTGCCAAGCAGTTTGACAACATACTGCGAGGTGAAATTGAAGATTGGTAAACATCTGGCAAAACCTACCTGATAATGAAAGATCCAACAAAAGGGGCAGCACCAGGCAACTACAGGCCAATTACCTGCTTATCAACAACTTTCAAATTGCTAACTGGTGTGGTAGCTGATGCAGTCCAACAGCACCTAGTTGAAAACAAGCTCTTTCCATCTGGGCAGAAAGGAAACCGCCCAAACAGCAGAAGGACAAAAGATTAGCTCCTAATTGACAAGATGATTTTGGAAAACTGCAAGGGAAGGAAGACCAACTTGAATGTAGCTTGGATTGATTCCACTTGGTTCGATCTGGAATGCCATATCCAGAAAAAGAAATTGAGATGCATGTTTAAAGAATTACGCCAGGCTGGGGACTTTAGTAAATATAATGAATTTTTAAAACATAAGGAAAGCTTCCAAGACCTTATCGTTAAGAAAAAACAATTTTTTTTCAGGGTAAATGGGACCAATTGTATAGGGCTATTAAATGCAAGGATAGTAAATCTTTTTGGAAACTTACTTCGAGCAATTCCAGTGATAACTCCTCTTTTGCCACCCCTGCTATTACATCTCAGCAATGGGTGGCACATTTCTCAACATTGTATGACGCCCCTGTAGCTCCCTTCAATGAGGAAGATGATTCCACTGCCTTAGATTTACCACCGTGGCCTCCGGTGAGCACAGACGAAATCATTGAATTAATTGTTGATCTAACAATGGGAAAATTGCCTGGCCCAGATGAGCTCCCAGCTGAACTACTTAAAAAACATGTTGATTGGTGGGCCCAGCCGTTGGGTTCCTTATTTACGCTCATTGATCATTATGGCAAAATTCCGAACGCTTGGCTCAATTCGATAATAATTCCAATTTACAAGAAAGGTGGGTTTGACCAGCCCAGTAATTTTCGTCCAATCAGCCTTTTATCTATTTTAGGCAAGCTTTACACTAAACATCTTGAACACCGTTTACTAGATCAGATGTATACAAATGATGTAATTGGGCCTGAACAGATAGGCTTCTGCAAAGGAAATTCTGCGACTGACCACTGTCTTACATTGAACTTCCTAATTGAAAAATACCTGAACTTAGGAAGGAAAAAGCTTTTTGTAGCATTTATAGATCTTAAAAGCACTTTTGACTCAATTCCGAGGGATGTACTATGGTCTAAATTGAAGAAACAAGGAATAGACCCGAGGCTGCTGTTCCTACTAAAGAAACTGCATACAGACACCTCTTGTCAAGTTAAATATTTGACTAAGGGTCATTTAACAGAGAGAATACCTACACAGAAGGGAGTTAAGCAGGGCTGTGTCCTTGCTCCTCACCTTTTTAATCTTTTCTTGAATGACTTGGCCCACTCCCTTAGTTCAGTTAATGGTCACCCCCCACCCCCCAGTCTTGGCGGTCTTCCTACTCCATTGTTACTTTATGCCGATGATACCACAGTTCTTTCCTGCTCGAGGATGGGCTTACAAAGATATTTGGAAGCATTTTATAATTATTGTCAAAGTAACTCACTTACTATTAATTTTTCCAAATCAAAGGTAATAATATTTGCTAAAAGATGGCATCTGGGGAGATGGTCTATGGGCAATATAGAAATCGAACAAGTCAAAACTTTTAAATACCTTGGCATTACTCTTAGCTATAAACTTTCTTGGGTAACTCATCATAATAAGTCAATTCACTTAGCCAATTTTCCGCCACCCAGATCAAATGGTTCTATTTTATAAGAGGCAATCAATTTGTACCAGCAGCAATTAGGATATTTAAAGCCAAATCTCTCTCTCAAATACTTTATGGTATCCCTCTTTGGTTGAGAGCTTTTAACGTTAAAGTGGAAGGTGTACAGGCTTCCTTTCTGAGGCAGCTCTTTTGTTGTTGTTGTTTAGTCGTTAAGTCGTGTCCGACTCTTCGTGACCCCATGAACCATATTGCACCAGGCCTTCCTGTCCTTCACTGCCTCCCTGAGTTTGCTCAGTTTCATGCTCATTGCTTCAGTGATGCTATCTAACCATCTCATCCTCTGCCGTCCTCTTCTCCTTTTGCCTTCAATCTTTCCCAGCATCAGGGTCTTCTCCAAAGAGATCTCTCTTCGCATTAGGTGACCAAAGTATCTGAGCTTGAGCTTCATTATCGATCCTTCCAATGAGCAATCAGGGTTGATTTCCTTTAAGATTGACTGGTTTGACCTCCTAGCAGTCCAGGGGACTCTCAAGAGTCTTCTCCAGCACCACAGTTCAAAGGCATCAATTCTTCGGCGCTCAGCCTTCTTTATGGTCCAGGTCTCACAGCCATACATTACTACTGGAAAAACCATAGCTTTGACTATGCGGATCTTTGTTGGCAAGGTGACGTCTCTGCTTTTTAATATGTTATCTAGGCTTGCCATAGCTTTCCTCCCAAGGAGCAAGCGTCTTTTAATTTCATGGCTGCAGTCTCCGTCTGCGGTGATCTTGGAGCCTGTCTCTTATCCCATAATCTGCCTAGAAACGGGTCAAAGTTTAATCGAAACTAAAGCCTGGATATTAACAATTAAATATTGGCTCAGAATCTTATTTAGAGCAGCTCCTCAAAGTCTGCTATCATATCTCAAAAAAGACAATTACATCTCGCTGTGGTTGCGACATATTATATCCAAGCTTAAGCAGATTGGGATTGCAATTGAGGACCTATACCTTTCAGATGAAAGCTTTGTATTTAGCACTATTAAACAGAGACTTTTGGACTTAGAATACCATAAATTCAGACCAGCCCAATCTCGTGTATGCTCCCCTGCCATGCTTGGTATAGAAAATCAATTGGGCAAGATGGCGCATTATTTCAACGATCTCGTGCTACCTTCCCAGCGAAGGGCCTTTTTCTTGGCTAGAGTGAATGCTTTTCCTTCTAAGGTGCTCCTTGGAAGGTATAAACGCATTCCCATCCATGACAGGCTCTGTCTTTGTGGCAGCCCAGATACAATTTATCATATCATTTTCGATTGTTATTTGTTTGTGTCTCTTCGGCATGATTTGCTTCTAAGACCCTTGCAGGGCAAATACCCTCTGAATGACGTGGATCCTGCATCATCCTGCTGGTATTTGCTTTGTGATGCTATACCCGAGATTACCCAAATTGTTGCTAAGTTCTTGGAGGAAGTGTTCAAAAGGAAATGTAACCAAACTCTTCTTTGAGTATTGTTTTCTGCTGTCATCCTTATGATATGCTAATTCCTTGTATTTTAATGTTTGTAATGCCAATAAAGGTTTGAACTGAATTGATTACAAAAAGGCATTCAACTCCCTGCCACATGATTGGATAATCAAATGCCTAGAAAAAACAGAAGTCAGTAGAAACATCAGAAGCTTTGTGCAAAGATCAGTGGCACAATGGAAGACACAGTTGCTGGTCAATGGTGATAGACTGGGAGAGGTTAATATCAGGAGAGGAATCTTTCAAGGAGACTCACTGTCACCACTACTGTTTGTTATTGCATTGATTCCTCTATCACCAATACAGAACAAGTCAGGCCATGGTTATCAAACCTCAAAAACATCTGCTAGGCTATCCCACCTCCTTTACATGGACGATCTGAAGCTGTATGGAAAAACACCATCTGAGATAGAATCGCTGCTCAATACTGTCCAGATATACAGCCAAAATATTGCAATGGAGTTTGGCTGGACAAATGTGCCATCTTTACTGTCAGAAGGGGGAAAATAGTTAAAACTGAAGAATCAAGATGCCCTATGGAAATAACATTAAGTCTGGATGAAGAAGTTCCTTACAAATACCTGGCCATCCTTCAAGCTGACAACATCAAGCACACTGAAGTCAAGAAGGTTAGGAGTGAATACATCAGAAGAGTGAAGACTTTAAAGTCCAAACTCAGTGGAGGAAATACCATCAAGGCAATTAACATCTGGGCAATTCCAGTCATTAGAGACACAGCTGGAATAGTGGGCTGGATTCAAATAGAACTAGAAGCCCTGGATAGGAAGACCAGAAAAATAATGACAATGAATCATGCCCTTCATCCATGCAGCAATGTTGACAGACTCTATTTATCAAAGAGCATAGGTGGGCGTGGAATGTTGCAAGGACACCAGACAGTTGAAGAAGAAAAAAGGGAATTAGAAGAATATCTGAAGGACAGTGAAGAAGATGCACTGAAGCTAGTACACCACGAAGGGTTACTGAATATCGAAGAGACCAAACTTCAAGATATACATCTTCAAGGCATACAAGAAAGACCAAATGAAGAATAGAAAATATATGGCAAGGCAAAGTATTACATGGCCAGTACAGAAGAAAACTAGCGGGCAAGGCAGATAACAAGACCTGGCAATGGCTAAGAGCAGGAAAGTTGAAGAAAGAGACAGAGGGGCTAATACTGGCTACACAAGACCAAGCCTTAAGAACAAATGCATATAAAGCCAGAATTGAGAAGACAGCAACAGACAGCAAATGCCGCCTCTGCAAAGAAGCTGAAGAAACAGTGGACCGCCTAGTTAGCTGCTGCAAGAAGATCGCACAGACTGACTAGAACTGGTGGGACCACAAAACAGACAAAGTAATAGAAAATGAAGAAGCTAAAGTGCTCTGCGACTTTAGAATTCAGACAGACAAGCACCTGCCACACCACACCCCAGACTTAATTATTCTAAGAAAGACAAAAAAAGTCTGGATAGTGGACATTGCAATACCTGGAAACAGCAGAATAGAAGAGAAAGAACTGGAGAAATTCACAAAATACAAAGACCTGCAAATAGAAATAGAACAATTGTGGCAAAAGAAAGCAAAGATAGTACCAATAGTAATAGGCGCCTTGGGCGCAATCCCAAAACATCTGGAGCACCACTTGAACATAATTGGCATTGACAAAATCACCATCAGTCAATTGCAAAAGGCAGCTTTACTTTGAACAGCTTATATCCTGTGACGATACCTTTAACACCATCAAACAACAACATCTGCCTATCCCAGGTCCTTGGGAAGGACTCGATAGGTAGATAAAAATGCCAAATCCGGTCTAAACAACTGGCTAACTGTGCAACCAACAATAACAATAGTAGCAGCAGCATTATAAAAATCAGCTTCTCAAATCTTTTAAGAGAGAAAAGGACACTCATCCAAATCTCCAACCACTTTAGGAAGAAGAATATAATTAGGTAAGAGACCTGATTCAGCCTGTGGCCTTCAGGAAGCTCTATGCCACAGCAATTTCAAAAATTATAGAGGACTGCTAATCAGAAAGTAGTAGAAATTAGAGCCCATTCCCTTGCTCTGTTGATCAGTTGTCAGTTGATCAGAAGCAGAGAGACATTTGACAGTGTAAATGTAAAAATTAAAATTAAGACACCTGAGTAAAATGAATTAGGCTCAAAAGTAATTGCAGGTTATCCAGTATTGTGAGCACTGTTAGATACAAAACAAAACAAAGAAACAAGCAAAATGCTAAGCAGACAGAGACTAGACAGAACTGGAAAGATAGAAGTCAAGTGGTATCTAAGTCTAATGAAATAAATAAACAGAAGAAATGGCAAAACCTTTGCAAAGTAAAAATGTATTTCTCAAAGATTGATGATTCTTTGCATGTGAATTACAAAGTAAGACTGCTAGAGGCTGATATTTTCAAAGGTATCAGCAAATCTCTTTGGAAAAAATGAAGGTGTTTATGAAGTGAACAAAGTTATGAGCTTATAAGAAGAAACATAAAGAAAAGCAAGAGCAGCAAAGATCCAGAACAATTTCATAGACAGCGCTTTTTATTGTTTCAAATAAAGCACTGTGAAAATGGCATTTTTCTTCTGCTTTGTTAATACAAATGTTAATTAAAATGTTCAAAAGTTTATAGCTGAAGCTTTTAAAAATATACAGAAGCCACTCTTTCAAATAGTTTAATACACATTTTATAACCAAACTCTCAGTGAGGCTCCAACCTGAAGACATTAGTTGTATTGGAAAATTACAAAAGCTCAATTTACCATGGGAAAAATAGCTACATGTGTATAAAAGCTTTAAAGTTAAGTTTTATGTTTTCTGGAAAGCATCACTTCCACACCAATACTCTTCTAGCAGAAGTAGCTCTGGGACTCTCAAATGCTGGAAAAAGTTTCACTCAATAAGTAAATCCAGTAAAAGGTGCAATATCTTTTAAAAGAGTATGTTTACATTTGCATGCACTTATATCCCATTTTTTTTATGAAGTAGTCTCTTAATGAGTGTAATGACTAGCCATTAGTAACTAGAATGAATTACTAAGCAGAACTTTTGAAAACATTAATAGAATTACAGTAGGTGCCAGAGTACAACATTATGCTGACTATAGTGTATGTTTTATACATAGATCAGAAATCTATATTCCTAATATTATTTCATTAATCATAAGTTTGGTTTCTTGTCTACCCTACAAGTGGAGGGTAAATCACTTGATGCCACTGATTTACATTTGAGAGGCCCAGCTGAGTCTTTGTGGTGGTGGTGATGTGTTGTCAAAATTGTCAAGATGGTGACTAGAGCTTTGTGATACAAATTCCACCTTTTTAAAGTGTGTGTGCAACACTGATGCACCTACCACATGGACATGGATGCACAGACAAAAGGCCGAGGATACAGAAGTCATTGTAGATGCCTTTCCATGTTTATTCCTCCACACTCTTTTAAACAATTTTACAGGATATTGAATAAATTTCTTTGTCGAGGACACTCTGCAAGATTCTTTTTGCACAAATTACAACCACCTGTTGAGAAAGATGGCTTAACTTTCCAAACTTTCACGCTTATCATTGGGTACTTAACTTTAGTTACTACTATAAGGAACTTAGAACATAGCTCCAATAAGATATATTATTTGATGGTGCTGAAATCCTGAAAAGTACTGAGATCCCTGTTTGTGTGGGCATCAGCTTTAATACCTGTACTTGATGTTGCAAGACATATAAGGATGTGTCACAGATGTAATTTTGATCCATTACCCATGAAAACCTTACATTATAGGAAAATACCATTTTAAAAATGTTATGTAGATTTCTCATTCTCTCTCCCACCTCCCAATTTGTCTCTTTCGTAACATTATCACTTTGGATCTATCTGATTCAGAATAAGACATTTTAAAAGGTTTGTAGAATTAAGGAATGGGCTTGATTTAAACATTTGTTTTTCAACTTCACTTGGTTAAGTTCCACTGGTTAGAGATTCTGGAGATTTTAACTATGGTTTCTAAAGCAGTAATTCTTTTTTATAGGAAATTGATGAAACTGATCTTAGTTACTTGCATGACTGCTGGCTAATGAGTTTGAATATCCTCCTGGTTAAGCAATGAAACATCACTATGATCAATGAGAAATTAGATAATTAGCTTAAATGACATTAAAATGAAATTAATGCAATGAAAAATTATTTTGTGTATATTGGTTGCCTCAGAGAATGTTTTATAGGGATTTATTACAACTGAAATATTGTTGGGATGCAATTTAGTAGTTGGAATTATAAACTTATGATTTAATCTTGTCAGCCCAAAGTGTTACAATAACGTATCAACAAGATGGTTAACATGATTCTGGATCAATGAACATATGTTAAAGATGCTTTATCCAAGTATTCATCTTAGCTATATTCTTGGTTTTTGGAATCTATCAGATATTAAACATTTTCAAGCATCGGGATTAACCAAAACAATGACCACAGGACACTGGAAGAGGAAACCTACACTTCAGTTACAACAGTGGATTATTGATATGTGTTGTCTGTCAATATTTGAGTCAGTCTCCCTCTCTACAACAAAAGAATTAGTAATGACTTTTGAGAAATATGGCCACTACTTTAGGAATTGTTCTAACATAATTTTCCGGGGTCTTTTCCCTGTGTTTTCATTATAATTATGCTTAATTATAATGTTGTATTAATTCATTAATATTACTATATGTATTTATACTTTTGTTTCAGTAAGTAGTTTAGCATAATACAAAATCCCATCTAGTCCAGCATATCGATTATCTATTCTGATTGCAGGACATTCATATATATGAATGAAAACCTGTACAAAACTGATAAAATATTGCCAAGAAACCATAAACCAAGGCTTTGGTAGTGACATTGGTAATATCGTTTTCAATAATCAGTGGACAGCCCATATATGGTCAAATATTTTACCACCCTTAGAACACCTCCAACACCTGTGTCCGCATCCAATTTTGGTGGTGCTGTGATTGTTAAAAATTGGTGGCATGTTTTCCTGCCATTTTGAGGCAGTGAAGAGACTAAAACTAGTATCAGCCTTTAAATAGGCTTTAGAATTTTTTTTAAAGACATTGAAAAATGGAAAATCCTAATTTGTCTTGTTTTGTGTAATCTTGCCTACTGCAGCTTTCAGTGCTCAAATAAGTTTAAAGATATTTCCCTAGCATTCCAAAGGTTCCCTATCCCAATCTAGAGGGGGATGCTTGTTTTCTGAGAACTACATGAACAAAATGATTTAATTCTGGTTCAGAAATTGGGAAATTTCTGAACCAGAATTAAACTAAGTGTATAAGAGACATGTCCCTACTGCTACAATTTATAGTTCTGATAACTGAACGGTTGGGGAAACCTTGAAAAACATAAAGAATTTGTCCAGCCAGCTGGGCAAGATCAAGGGTTGTGGAAATCTCCATTTGCAGAAGGAGTTTGTTCTTAGCTGTATTCCCCAATTGATCAGGCTTGGGGAATATAGCCAAAGAAGGAAGGACTACTCAGATTTCAGTAAGGTATGTTTCATGCTAGCCTAAGGTAAATAGAGAATCTTGGAATCTGGAAGGGGAATTTCTCACCCTCATTTATAGTGGGTTAATTAAGGTAGAGTGTCTTTCAATAAATTGAATTGCTTCTTCCACTTGGGCTAAGTTGCCATTTATGAGATAACCTGCTAACTGACTTGGCCACTGTCTCTTGATTATTTATGTCCTCTTTCTCTTCTATTCTTTTCCCAGCTTCCCACGATCTTCCACACCATTCAATACACATCTATTACGGTGAGTGGAGAGTTTTAAGGACAAATTGAATAAATTTTTAAAAAATTATTTATTT
Organism: Python bivittatus; assembly: GCF_059951505.1. Lineage (NCBI taxonomy): Eukaryota > Metazoa > Chordata > Lepidosauria > Squamata > Pythonidae > Python > Python bivittatus. The sequence continues at coordinate 11,021,677 of NW_028277030.1, read as the reverse complement.
ACTTGTATTTACTTATTATATTTAGATACTGCCAGAACCCAAACAACAATAAAAACAAAGGAGTACAGATAAACGTACATTAAAAACTAGAAAAATCAAATCCATTATAACACTAAGAAAATAATCCAAAAGCATAAATGAGCATCAAGTAACTTCAGCTTCCAAAGGACCTTCAGAATAACTGTTTTAATTGCCTTTGAAGAGAAACAGGGTAGCCATTGAGCTAATTTCTGGGGCGAAAGCTAATCTGTAAGGTGGGAGACATCACTAAAAACAACTTCCTCTGGCCCACATTGACTTTACCTCTCACAGGATAGGAACCCGTAGCATACCCTTCCAAGATGAACATAGTGGACAGGTCAGTTTTACCTGGAGGAGGTTGTCCTGCATGTAGCTAGAAGCCAGGCCATATGGGTTTTAAAGTTTAAAATCAACACTTTGAATTGTATCTGGAAGCCTCCTGGCAGCCCATGCAATGCCTGCCCTATCGGTATGACTTGGCATATGTCAGCACGTAGAGGGGCTGCATTCAGCACCAGTTGCAGTTTAAGGGAGTCATTATTGTTTCTTTGGGGCAGAAAGAATACTGCTTGATAAAGAATTTTGAAGAGATGGAAATAGGAAACATTGAGTTTGAGATTCCAAATGAACACACACACACACACACGCACAATGGTGCCTCATGGAAGTGTGAACCAGTGTCCTCCAAAGCACCAGTTTAACACGATACCTCCCTCATATACAAAAACAATTCCACAAAAGTAGTTAAAGTATTCTGATATAATACAGTGGCTTTGTCTTAAGAGAAATCATCCTGATCAGTTTTTGAAACATAACTTTTCTGAAACCCCTTTGAGTAGAAATTCTGTGATTAGTATTTGTACAACTCTGGAATAAATGTCTATGAAATTATTAATGTAAAGCAGAAAAACAATTATTAATGTAAAGCAGAAAAACAATTAATAAAAACAAAATTAACTTTTCCTGAAATATAAAACCCTAAAGGCTTGTTGCTTGACACCTACAATTAATTAACCTCTGCTCTGTACTCCATGAAAGTGTTCACCAATGGGTATAACAGTCTTCAAAACAAATTAGAATCAAAATGATTTGCTTTTTTCAGTCTTTTATTATGTAAAGAATGAATATATATATATATATATATATATATATATATATATATATATCACACAATATTTTAAATTTATATTTCTGCACAATGAATACAGCTGCCTCTATAAATGTCCTATTCTAAATAAGCCCTGAGTACTTTTAAAGCACATTAAAAAATTTAATTCATATTTTGCAACAAGGGATCAGCTAATGAGAAAGTGTTACACATTTATGGGGAAAATTGTTTTCAAGTCATACTCCACACTGCCTTTTTATATAGTGCAGCCAGGAACTTGTTTGAAACATAACACATAGTAACAATCAATATAATTAGAAAATGTGAAAAGAAGCTTGATCTCATCTATTTCAATTGTTCAGCAAATGATTCTGTTTAGCTTGGTGTGGAAGACTTCGGGATTGTAAGTCTGTGCATATATATTTTGTAAATGTTCAAATTTCAGCTAATATACTGAAGATGAAAGTAGTATGATCAAAAAGATAAAGTGCAATTCACAGTAATAGTGCATTAATCTAATACAAAAAAATCTGGACTAATCCATTTCCTCCCAGAAACCTACTTCAAGAAAAGTTGCTTACTGAGAAGATAGTCAGATAGAAAAAGAAAGCTGTAACAAAGGGGCAGAGAACATGTAGAAGGAACAACTTCAGCTGTTGAGTGGATCCAAAGAGCCTGAGAAATTTTTATTAGCTATTTCTTTAACCAACATGCAGTAGCAAAACTGCTTTCATTTTCTATGGCAGGTTTTAGACGGAAAAGGTTGATTTAACAAGCAGTATTTATGCAAATAATCCAGTTTTTCCCTACTTTTTTTATTTTCTGAGATCGTGCAGCAGACAGAAAGACAAGTGAATTTATTTTTCAAATAAGAAGTGAGGTTCCCAATCATTAACCGGTGCCATAGCTGCTGTAGTCAAATACACCTTTCTTAAAGAATGAGGAAAATTCACAAATGTCATGTTTGGACAGGATCAAGCCCTCTTTATTTACATATAGTGGAGATGATGGAGAATTAAGCATTGCATCAAAGAAGTCTCTGAGGTATTTCTGGAAAAGAAAAGAAAACCAGGACAAAGTTATATTATGTAAAATCGCTTTTACTTGAAACACTAGAAAATTAGGACAGAAATGTAACACCTTTATATGTGAATTGGCTGCAAAATCTAGAAAACACCAGAGTTACAACTAGAGTGCAGCTAGTTCTATGAGCCTACAAGCTTTCTTTTTTTTTCAAAAGCAGTGCAAGACCTCCTTCTGTTCCTGAAACTAAGTGAAATCTGCAGTGCAGTTTGTGATATGAAGTGTGTGCTTATGGGTATGGGGTCAACGATTCAAAGAAACACAATTGGTGAGGCCTCTTTGCTTTTGTCTAAACAGCAGAGCTGTACAGAGCCTTGGATTCAGTCTCCAAAGAGTGCTTGGGAGTGTGCAGGAGCATGGATGCAATTGCTGTGCAATCTCAGGAAAACACATATAAAGATGCTGCAGATAGATACTATGCAGACATTCTCTGCACTCTGAAGCACTTTTTGGAGGTTGATTCTGAAGTGCTGCAGAGTCCTACATAACAGGTCACTGAGTATTATTACATATTAGTATATGCTAGAACATCCTGGCAAATAAGGGCCAAATTACACATAATGTGAAGAATCTACAATGAAGGTCAACTATAATTGAACCAATTCAGCTAGCCCTAGCCCTTGTTGGTCTTCTAGAAGCTATGAACAATCAGGTTGTTCTACAGGACGTTTGGGGAATGAATGGGCACCACTGTGTCTATGGCATTACTGTGTCTTTGACTGATTAATTATTTTGATTTTATGCTTTTTATTAAGTTTTAGTTTTTTATGTTGTAAGCTGCCAAGAGTTGTTCTGGGAGTCTGGGGGGTGGGTTTTATAAAAATAAAACAAAACAAAATAAAATAAAATAAAAAAACACAAAATAAAAGATAACCCAACAAAAACTTACAGGACACATAAAGAGTATCAGCTCTGTTATGTTAGCTATTACTTTTTGACTAACAGGAAACAGGATGCAATGGTGGCAAAATTAATTGGGAAAAATTGTGTAGGGGAAAAGTGATACTTCTGTCTCCCATCACCATGCTCTTAATCTAATTTGTACTCCCCTCATGACTTTAAGGAAATCATAAAAATATTTATTTTTTAAAAAGCACAATAGATAACAATTCATAACCTAGAAAGATAAATTACCTACTATAATAAAAATATATAATTCTTCTTGATTTGTTTTCTGAAAGTCATCTGAACTTCAATGAGGCGTCAACTTAACTAACTTAATATTTTGAATGTGACTAAAACACAATAATTATATATTTTTATTCTGTCCCCAACAAATCAATTATGTCCACACAGAAATACAGTTTCATATTTGGTATGGTAATTTACAGAGCATTTTTTAAAAAAGAATATTCTTATTTATGTTCTATAGAGGTCCATGTGTAATCTCAATGGATTTAACTAGTACAGTTTTGTTTATTTGTTAAATTGGTTACAGTATCACCCATATATAAACAACTAGAATTTTGTTAAAATACTGATGTAGATCTAAATTGCTTTATTGTATCTTATTTCTAGTGTATAAAGATTTAAGGCTGAGGCAAAATAAGATAATAGTAATAGTGCTGCCAAATATCTCTAAAAATTGTAAACTTAAAAAACAAAAACACAGTATTGATGTTCAGAGGCATTTAGAAAAAAAATTAATATGCTTTTCCATTTCTGTATAACAGGACCAAAATTAAATTCCCATGGCATATCTAAATATATGTGTGTGTTTTACAAAGGTAAGTAGGTCAAATACCTGTTGCTTCTCAATGTGTTTACATTTTAAGTGCTACATTTATTAAATATTAAGAAATGTTTGCATGTGAAACTTGTTTGATTCAGATGTAGGTACTTTTCAATAACTTCAGATAATCTTGCAACTAAGACAAATCTAAGGTTTTATGACCATAAAAAAATATAAATCTATAGAATTATACACATTTAAGAGTTGCTTTTAATAGAATCCTTCAATTACTAGGAAATTGTCCTTGTCACCTGTACTTTTCTCATGGTAATTGACAGAAGTTAGTAGGCACTTTCATACCACCTGTAGTATTTAGAGAAGCTGTCTTTTAAACATATTGAATTATTTGTAGAATTTAATATTTGTATTTATATACTATCCTCTAAGTACTAATTTACTTTAAAGACAGTGCTATGTTGTGTGAAGGAGAGTGTGAGAGAGTACAGTATTTCATAATTTCTAAAGTATTTTTTTAGCAGAGCTATTAAAATCCTATCTAATACTTCATTAATAAAGTACAATCTTATCCTATTCTGAATCTTTAAACTAATTACATTCCAATCTTATCTCCATACAAAATGTATCTGTGTTGTTGGTAAATAAGGTATTCCTGAAGATGTTAGGAATTTCTGGTTTCTTTACGGTACATCACATTTCCTCCTCCTCCTCCTTTTACTATATCTATACCAGGTGTAAGAAAATATCCTAAATTACAAATTAGGAGTTTCAAACACTGTAGTTTGCAGGATGCTGGAAAATTAACCAGAGATTATAAAAGATTCCAAGTCCACAGCAAGTGCTTATCAGAACTTTTCCTGAATATCACTTATTAACAGATGTCAGAAATCTGTTTCTCTGTCATAATAAAAACTCATATGATACTCTTTTCTTGCTATTGCTATTATGTTATAGGTAACTTTGTGTATTATGGAAAACCAATTGCTTTTATATTAATATCTAAAGATGGAGCTTGGACATCATCCTTGAGATACATACACAAATTCTAGATACAAGAGTCAGATCACACATCTTAGAACTGGGAGGTGCTACACTTTCCCCTCTAAAAGTTAGAGAAGTACTTTGTGCATCACTGGATGCCTATTATAGCTTTCTGTACCTGTCTTAGAAAGATAATAATAAACAAATTAAGAATAATAACCACCCCCCTCCCCACTGGAAATCTCAGTTTTAACCAGGTAACAAATAAGAAAGTTAGGAACATAAGAAATGATAAACTGTCACAACAAAGTATGTATTGAACCCTTAGTGAAAACATTATGATATCTGAGTGTGATTAATGAAAGTGCATGGATTGTCCACATGCATGATGGCAATAAAACATATATGAGGGATAGCATCTGATGAAGGGCTGGCATCCCTAAATCCAAAGGAAAGATCAAATGTAGTAATTGGTAGGGAAATCTTATCTATAGTAAAAGGATGAAGGCTTGCTCAGCTGCAGTGCATTAAAAGTAACAAACTTGCTATCCCCAAGACATCGACAGAGACAGGAGAATCTAGTAAGTACAATATATTTTGAAAGGTATACATATTTTGAGAGGTAAGTGAAAGATCACATTTGAGAAATGTCTCCCTAACAGCTCCCATTTCCAGGCGGAACTTCTTTAGATAAACACGTATGCCAACATTACTAACATATTTAAAAAATAATTATAGTAATTCTGTCCAGTGCTGGATTACCATAAAGTTCATGCATATATTTTTTGGTATCTTTTATTGATGCCTCCCATAGACTGAATTAACATTTAAACTATCATTAAAACAAAATCCAATAAAACAAATGCCAAATAACAAGACGTCTAAATTGGGGAACAGCGGTTATATAAACATTACTTTTAATCAATAGAAAAGGTAAGGTCTCTTCCCTTGCCCTTGCAAAAGGCACTATAGTTGGACTTAAATTAGGAATGCTTGCAGATTATGGATTAGATCCAGCAAAAAACACCTTCCACTTATAGAACTTTTGATCCAGTTGAGCTTTTCTATTGTTGAATTAGAAAATATCATCTTTTCTGATGCCCACCCTTCTGTGCAAATTGATTATTGATTATGTGCTATTAAGTTGGCATCGGCTCTTAGTGAGCACATAGATGTTCTCCATGACAATCTGCCTCTAACCTCATCTTCCAACAGTGCATTCATTGCCACTGTAACTAAGTCCATGCTGCTGGTTGTCCTCTTCTTCTCTTTCCTTCCACCTGTCCCAGCATTAGAGCCTTCTCCAGAAAGCTAAGTCTTCACATAATGTGTCCGAAGTAGGATAATTTGAGCATAGTCATTTGTGCCTGAACGTGTAATTTGACAGTCTGAATATGTCATTCTGGTCTGAATATGTCACTTGACAGATCTGCACTTCCTTAATAAATGGTCTGAAAGCCTTGGAGACCCAACACATGTTGATTCTTGAATACGTTTGATATCTAGTTGAAGAAAAAAAAACCCTGTGTGATCTCTTACTTGTGGATTTTTTAGTCTCCAAGCATCCATTCAGTTATGTGTCCATATACTGGAAAGCCTTTCAGGAGCTTTCCTTCTTTTTTCCCTTGAACTGATTTGTTGAAATTCAAATCTAACACTCCATTCATGTCTCCTATGATTATTATTCCCCCCTCTGCCATTTCTATTAGCATATGGAAGAATCTTTCATAGAATTGTTCTTTGTCTCTATTTTGGCCATTGTTAAAACTATGCCTTTTTTTCTTAGCTTCCGCACTAGAATTTTTCCTTCTTTATCCTTTAGTTTTTCCAATACTTCCCAGGAAGGTTATTTAACATAAATTTCTACTCCTGTTCTGTTCTGTTTATATTGTTCATTTCCTGATACTATGTATTCTTGACTTAACCTTTTCTGATTTAACAAATTGACATGGTCTTGTTTTATGTGTGTTTCTCCTAAACAGACAATATCAGCTTTATGTGTTCAAAGCTTGTTGAAATTTATCCTTCTTTTTATTAGGTTTTTTTTTTTAAAAAAAAATCTGCACTCAGTTGTTACCGACTCTGTAGTGACTGCTTTTGGACGAGTCCTTTTGCAGTTTTTAAGGCAAGGTGTTTCGGAAATGGTTGCCTCCTTCCTAGAGCAGATCCCAGCTGGCGAGCGCAGGAGGCGGGGTTTCCGTTGCTTCGCGCCTTTTTCGGGCGAGTGCAGCTTCCACGCTACTGGCAACTGCTCCCGACTCCTTTTGCAAGGCGCCGCCAGCATTTTTCCTCCCACCAGAGTGAGAGTACCCATTTATCTACTCACGTAAGTTTTCGAACTGTTGGGTTGACAGAAACTGGGGGAGGAAGCAGGAGCTCACTCTGCTACGCGAAGGCTGGGCTCGAACCGCTGAAGTGTTGACCATTTCTGGCCGGCAACTTTCAGCATCATTAAGCCGTAAATTAAGTCAATTTACATTTAAAGAGATTAATATTGTTTTATCCATTTTGGTTATAATTTGATTTCAGTTTAATGCTGCGTCTATACAAAGTTTCCCCTCTTCATCTCTGGTATCCTTCCCAGTGCCAGAAGGTTCTTTATCCATTGAGTACTGAGCAGTTAGTCTTTCATATAATGAGGAAGTGTCTGTGGTTATCCTGGTGGTTATTCTTTTTGTTTCCAGAAACACTTCCAATGCAAATGGGATTCGCCACCTGTATCTAATTTGTTTGATTCTTAGTGCTCTTGTAATCTTTTTTGGAATGTTCTAAGGGAACATTATTATCTCCTTTTTCACAATGTTCTAGGGGAGATATCTTGAAGTATTTGAATTTGCTTGCCTTCTACAGTTAACTGCACCTCAGTCTGCTTTTTTAGAATGGCATCCCTTGCATAAAAACCTTACAAGGATGTCCTGAGGTACTTTTCTTCAACCCTCGCATCAAATTTTCTTGCTTTTCTTTTAACTCTATAATTTGTTGTGTGTTAGCTTGAACACTCTTCCCAATGTTCATAATCTCTATGACAAGTCTATTGTCATATCTTCCATTCTGCTTTTAGATCAGCTTTCATATCCTCCATCTGGTCATGACTGTTTGTTGTGATGGTTTAAAGTTTTAGTCCAGTCTTTTGGTTTGCTTATGATGTTTTGGAGAGGTGTTATTGGCTTCTGTGCTACAGTGATGCTGACTGGTGGTCGTTGTCTGTTGGTTGTCTTGGAGATGCTATATATGAACAGCCAACAAACCTCACTGAGCCAAAACTGCCTGAAACCTTGTTTCTACAAACCTTATTTCTGCCAAATTATCTTTGGTAGATCTAAACTGTTTCTGTAGATGGAGGATAAGACATGCGATAACTTCCTCTTTCTTCCTATCTTGGGACTCTTAACTCTCTGACTGAAATCTGAGTTTCTTCACAGTCCAACATATTAGGTAAAACATTAAGGACAAAGTGTATCATTTAAAAAAAAAAGCTCTTTGTTACTATAAGCATTGTAGAAAAATTAATTCTGAATGTTGCTTAGTCATTCAACTATGAAAACCATATCTACTTCATTAACTGATGAAAAGTTAACTTTACATGCAGGTTAAAATATCCAGTTTTAACTACAGCACATGTCCATGGGCTAGGCCAAAGTACAGAGCAACAACTTTATGCTTACCTCTTGAATCAAGGAAAAAAATAAAAATCATGAAATCAAGGAAGTTAAAAAAAATGATATATTTATGCAAATCTGTTGGCATGAATATATAATACTGAATTACACTGAGCATCATCAATCAAACTGTCCTGGCTAGTCAAGTTCAACCTGAAATAATTATTTGCAATAATGCTTCCTATTATATTTTAATAAATGAAATCCATTTAGAATCCATAGGACTTAATAATCTAATGTTTACACATTAAAAATAAGGTTATTTGCTGCCAAAGGAGTGAAAACCCTCACTCTTTAAACTGTTAGGGAGAATAAAACCTATGATTTATAGTTTCTGCACCCCTGTGAGCTTTTTGAATGTATAAGGCTATATTAAAAAAGAACAAAATAGGTCTTGGTAGTGAAGGAAATCAATCTTTTCTCCTGAGCAATAGTCAAAACAAGTCTTGTCAAAAACTATTCACAGGAAACAACAGAGGAATTGAATTTACTATGCCTCTCTAGGTTAGCAGTGACAGCGTGTCATTTTTTGGAGTGGCCCTGGCAAACAGCTAGCCCAAGTGCTTGACATGCATCACCCTTCACTTCCTTGGGCAAGATCAAAAACTGAGGGATGATTGATAAGTTGGCTCTGAAAAGGGACAAGACTGAAATGCATCTTCCTTTTGTACTTGAGCATTCATGTCATTGATATACATGAGTTGTGAACATTGTTTGAAAACTTGGTGCATACAAACTCAATAGACAAGTATAACTGAAGAGTTTGCCTTGATCTGACAGCAAAAGCAATTAATTAAATTGGAAAATTGGTTGGTATATATTTTCTTTTTTCCAATAAGATGTATACTGTGCAACTCAAACTATACCATGTTTACAAATCTAATATACAAGGTATAGTCTATTACTGTTTTAAAGGTTAACAAACTATGGTAAGATGCAATAAAAAATAGGTACAGATAGTGTCCAGTTTAAGAACGAGTTCCATTCCCAAGGTCTGTCCTTAAGTTGAATTTGTATGTAAGCTAGAACAGTATTATTGTATAATACTGTATTATTGTATAATACTGTATAAGTAGTATTGTGTAATGAACTTGACTCGTTTTGTATTTGACTTGAATCATTGTGTATTTAACTCAAATTTTGTTACAACAGGCTCCATTCTTAACTATGGCTCATCCTTAAACCAGCGTTCTTAACCCCAGGGCTACCTGTATTTAGGAACCTTCTAAAAACTCAAAGTTGGAGGAGAGAAAGAAAGAAATCAATGCATCCTATATTTCAACTGTAAAAGTAAGGATAATAAAAGTGCCATAAAACAATTCTTGCAAAATTCAAGTATCTGGATCTCAAATAATTTTCTTCAAAATTCTTTTTGAATTGACATCTCACCGGGAACTTGGACAGCTCTCAAGGTCAGATTCAGAAATACCCACTTTAGAGCAAGAATCTGTCCTTATAGTGTGGGCCCTGTTAGCCACTGGTTCATGTCCTACTCTAGTGTGACTTCTGCAGAGATCAGAGTGGTTTACTCTTCTAGCACTTCTTCTCAGGCCATTTCCTGGGTGGCCAAATAAATTTTATGTGTGTCACATGCTCACAAGCATTGTAATTGTAAAATAAATGTATTTTATTGTTTCAATCCAAGTCAGGGAACACAAAGATTTGATAAAATTCTACCAGAAAAAAAATGCACTTGTGACTATTTTCTAGGACTTCTTCCTAGTTAGTTAATTAAAAAACCTAATTTATAAAGAAATAAGAAAGATTCATGAGGTCACTAATTATAAATGACAGAAGACTCAAATTTTGAAATACTTAGATTTAATCCTAACTACAAAAAGGCATCAGGATTCCTTTTTACAGAAACTACTGGTACTAGCAAATTGATTTACAGGGCTTGATCAGAGGACCTAGATTCTGACAATACAAATTTTCACTGATTTGGGTAACCATCCTTCTTTAACATCATCTATTACATTACTATCTATAATTACCACACTTTTCTGGCTCATAAAATTAAACAACTCAATCTGATATGGTGTAATAGTAATGACATCTATATATTCTTTTTTCTTGTCGAGTTTGTAGGAAGATTCAATAATTCAAATGCTTTTAGGGCCTTATATTAGCTTTGGATGAAACCCAGTTCTGGAGGTTAAAAATCCTCTAAAGCAGATTTGGGGCACAGGTAGACACTCCTATTTTGGGGGAGAAGGAACATAATGTGAGCCCAGGATTTTTCTTGGACTCATTGCAGCTTACTGATTGATTATGTGCCATCAAGTCAGTGTTGACTTTTAGCAACCACTTAGATTTTCTCCATCACAAGCTGCCCCAGCCTGATCCTTCAATACTTCCAATGTTATACTCATCATCACTGCAACTGAGTCCATCCCCCTTGCTGCTGGTTTTCCTCTTCCCTTTCCTTCCACCTTTCCCAGCATTATAGCCTTTTCCAGAGAGCTAGATCGTCACATAATGTGTCTGAAGTAGGATAATTTGAACCTGGTCATTTGTACCTTTAGTGAGATCTCTGGGTTGATTTTATTGACGATCCATTTGTTTGTTTTCCTGACTGTCTATGGTATTCTCAGGAGTCTTCTCCAACACCAAAAGTTCAAAAGAGTCAATACTATTTCGATGATGATGATGATGATGATGATGATGATGATGATGATGAAGAATCTTAGACTCACTATCACCACTAATAGTCTATCACCACTACTACTGTTTGTCATTGCATTGTTTCCTCTGTCAACAATACTGAACAGGACATGGCTATCAAACATCAAAAACACCTGCCAGGTTATCCTACCTCCTTTACATGGATGATCTGAAACTGTATGGAAAAACACCATTTCAAATAGAATCGCTCCTCAGCACTGTCCGAATATACAGCTAAGATATTTCAATGGAGTTTGAACTGGACAAGTGAAGAAGTTGCACTGAAGCTAGTATACCATGAAGGCTTACTGAATACCAAAGAAACCAAACTGGCCTACAAGAAAGACTAAATGAAGAACAGAAAAGAGACATGGCAAGGCAAAGTATTACATGACCAGTACACAAAAAAATTAGTAGGCAAAGCAGATAACAAGTCCTAGCAATGGCTAAGAGCAGGAAAGCTGAAGAAAGAGACAGAGGGGCTAATTCTGGCTGCACAATTCCAAGTCTTAGAACAAATGCATACAAAGCCAGAATTGAGAAGACAGCAATGGACAGCAAATGCCACCTCTGCAAAGAAGCTGAAGAAACAGTAGACCACCTAGTTAGCTGCTGCAAGAAGATCACACAGACTGACTACAAACAATGGCATGACAAAGTACATTGTCCAAAAGGTACATTGGAATATCTGCAAGAAATGCCATTTGCCTGCAAGCAAGAACTGGTGGGACCACAAAACAGACAAAGTAATAGAAAATGAAGAAGCTAAAGTGCTCTGGGACTTTAGAATTCAAACAGACAAGCACCTGCCACACAACACCCCAGACTTTGCAATACCTGGAGGCAGCAGAATAGAAGAGAAAGAACTGGAGAAAATCACAAAATATAAAGACCTGCAAATAGATGTAGAATGACTAGGGCAAAAGAAAGCAAAGATAGTACCAATAGTTATAGGCGCCTTAGGTGCAACCCCAAAACATCTGGAGCACCACTTGAAGACCATCGGCATTAACAAAATTACCATCAGTCAATTGCAAAAGGCAGCTTTACTTTGAACAGCTTATATCCTGTGATGATACCTTTAACACCATCAAACAACAACATCTGCTTATCCCAGGTCCTTGGGAAGGACTCGATAGGCAGATAAAAAATGCCAAATCCAGTCTAAACAGCTGGCTGATTGTGAGACCAACCATAATAATAACAAATCCTGTGTCAATACCTTTACCACCATCAAACAACATCTGCCTATCCCAGGTCCTTGGGAAGGACTCAATAGGCAGATATAAAAATGCCAAATCCAGTCTAAACATCTGACTGTGCAACCAACAATAATAATTAAATTTAACTCTGGGCGGTTTGAAAGTCCAACTTTCACTTCCATAGAGTGTCACAGGAAACACCATTGCTTGCACTATTCTGATATTTGTAGATATAAACACATCATCGCATCTGAATATCTTTTCTAAAGTTTTCACAACTATTTTATGAAGTGCTAGTCTATGGCATATTTCCTGACTGCTGGTTACTTTACTACTGATGGTTGATTCTAAAAAGCAGAAGCCATCTACCACTTCAGTATCTTCACTGTCAACATTCTGGCTTAAGAAAGTATTGCAACAGAGTTTAGCACAGAGGTAAGCAGGCTATCAGCTCTCCCTTAGCTTTTTCTTTGCCCCTGAGGATAGGATAGAGATAGCAGCACTCAAACACAGAATCACGATAGATTTGTTAAGCATTTATAAGGCGTAACAATCCTATTTTCCTTTTTCCCCCCCTAAAAAGCACCCCCTATAGACAAAATTTAAAAAGCAAACAAACAGATGGGGCACAAATCATGGCCTTATATGCCCTGGGGAAATAATTTACATCACTGCCAGACTATTTCGTCCTCCTTCTTCTTAGCACCATTATGGTATGGTGGGTAATGTTGGACTAGGGGGACTTAGGTTTAGGTCCACTCTCAGCCATAGACATTCACTGGGAGTCTTTGAGCCTGTCACTCTCAGTTAGCCCAAGCTCCCTCGTAGAGTTGCTGTTGCAGGGATAAAATGGTCCTCAAGCTGCCTTGTGCTCCTGACGGTTTGGACTCAGGTTTAGGTCCACTCTTAGCCATAGACATTCACTAGGAGTCTTTGAGCCTGGCAAGGGCAAGATATAAATCTAACAAAATAATAAATAACAATAAAGCCAGATGTGGCTGCAAAAATGTTGCCTATCTCTGGTTTAATATCACCTGCAAACTATACATTCAAATACTACATTGAAATGCCTAGGCCATCTCTCATTTTCATAGATTTTAGCAGCATCTCTGTTTCAGCCCTAATGGATAAATTGCTTCCACTTTTCTTGGACAAAATGATATAGCCATTTCATGCAACTTGTTTAAAAGCAGCAACTACACTCTTCCATGTAGCTCTTCTCCAAATATTTGCATTTGTCATATTAAAAAGAGACTGCTAAGTGATGGTTAAGTTATTACTGCTGATTTATCAAAGGAAAATGCATTCAGGTGTCAATACATTTCATATTAATACATAAAACATTTCCACACTTAGCAAGTAATTTCTTTCCTTTCCAAAAGGAGTAATTTTAAAATTAAATGTTGGCATCCTTTTCTTTTTTCTTTAAATTCCCACAGGGTTTTAAAAACAGACAAATAATGATGGCATTTCCCTATTTATAGTTATCAAATGCCATGAATGGGTAAACATTAACTTCTATTCATTACTTTAATCAACAAAATTCTTGGCTGTGTCAGTCAAGACAGATTTAATCAAGGAAGGCCTGCTGTAAAGTTAAAATTGCATACTTAAACTGCTGAATAAATAATTTAGAGTTTTACTGTGGAATAGGCCCTCATAAACCACTAAATTAACAGCTGGCTTAGTCTTCCTGGAGCTGGTAATCCTATGGCTAGGTGCTGTCACTTTATATTGGAGCTAAGTTATAGATCTACGAGCCTCTGTAAAAAAGCATGAGCTTTTATACCCCATGATTTTGTTTTCAGGCTACCATGAACGATGTCAGTAAGCAAACCTGAAGTGCTTCATAATTATTTTTGGTCAGGAAATTTCTTACTCACTGGTTTGTAAACATTATTGGTTTTAATTGGATTTCTAATTAGAAAAATTGGGACCACTTGAAACAAACTTCCACATTTCTTCTGAATGTGGAATTGGGAAGACATAGCATTCTGCATCCTTTAGCAAATGCATAAGGAATCAATTCTGAGAAACTGAGAGATACTTCCTGATCCTGTAAGGACTCCAAGCTAGAGATGGACCATGGAGAGTTAGATCATGAGGCTTAAGAGAATGCTAAATAGTTATAGGTAACACATAATCTGTGGCTTTTTCTTGAATAGCCCCCAACAAAATCACAAATCAGACAGATTAACCCTTATCTTCCTAAAGGTTCTCTCCTGGCATGATGGCTTGAAAGTGATTAGCATACTAGTTCTTTGGCAAAGACTGTCACAAAGACTGCATAGTTAGATGTGTATTATATCTAACATGACTAGAAGAGTTAGTTGATCCCTATGTAAACAGTAGACCATGCAGCAGTATGGTTATTTAATACTTAGAAACCAGGTTCTTCTATACAAACATGCCACTAGATTGAGTCAACTGATTGCAAATGATGAGGACACTGTGAATGACATTCCTGTGTTGTGTTAATATAATATAATTATATTTTTATCCTGCCTTTTTAAAAATATATACATAAGCCAAGGTGGCAAATGTACCTAATATTCCTGCCTATTTTTCTCCACAACAGTTGAATGTAAATATCTAGCCCCTGTTAAAGCTAAACAGTAGCTTTGTTTCATATCCCAGAAATACTTGTCACTTGACTACAGATCAGTGATAAAATTTTACAGCCAGCCTCCTGTGCTATTGCCCTTTTAAGTTATTCCTCCAGGTGACAAGTAGAGCTAATATCTCAGCAGCTGCCTGCTGACTCAACATAGAAATCTTTTACTAGCCTATTACTTAGATTGACATGATAGTCTGCTTATAACAGTGAATTTACACATGCAATTAATATATATATACTGGACTGTTAGATCTAAAATTCAGTTCATTAACTTGGCTTCAAGATGCAACATAGGGAAGGACATTTGGGTTTCAGCTGGAGATTCTGCTTAAAGAAATCTTTGACAAAGCTTGGTTTTAATAAAGTAAAGAACCAATACTGAACAGAACTTATCTGCATTTCAAAAAGCAATGAATGAACTAGTATTAATTGGCAGCTCTCTCTGATACATACTGTTGATAAGCATGTAACAATAAAATTTCCACATTTAATGGTGTTATATAATCTTGTAAACACATTTTCTTCAAACCCTAAACAACAAAGGCGAGAGAAATCAAACATTCAAAATACTCCTACAGAACAAAGGAACTACATTATCAGGCAGGTTAGCCCTATGAACCCTCCAGTTAGCATTTATACTAGCTGAATTCATGATAGCTTCCTCTCCCAGGAGCAAAGTTAAAAGGGCAAGAATACATTGGAAACAAAATTTAAAACAGCAATACTCAGAGCCATTGGCATAGCAATGGCATATTTATCTCAAAACTGCAATTAATTTATAGTAAAAGACTACAAAAGAAAAGAAATACTAATGGGATATATACCAACAAAATTAAATGGTGAGTTAGCATATTAGGGAGACAAAAGTTAGCGTTGATGACTTTCTGGCAAATTAAGCAGATCACCCAACCTTGAGCACAAGGCAGACTCAGTGCCTTCTGATGGCAATCACAGTTGGGCAGAATTTAACAATTTTCAGCACAATTTTAGTAGAAGAACCCATTAGTATAAAGAACAAAACTTAGGTTTTTGGGCAATATATGTGCCTATGCTATATATTAATGTAAAGATTAAGATTTAATGAATTAAAAGAAAACAAATATCATTTTTGCTACAGCTTCATATAAACAAAAGCATAAGAATCATGTAGAAGTAGCAGACTGCTACCACAATAATCAATATATGTTCATAATTACTCATTAAATTGCTGACTGAATAGAAAAAAAATAGAATCTAATTCCAATTCTGAGAATAGAATAGGATTCCATTTTTTAAAGTAACAATTTTATACAACAGCATGAACAATTAAATTATATATAGCAACAGAAATAAGATTTCAGTTTACATTTTGTAAACTTCTAGCTATATTATAGTAGAGTTTTGATGCTTAGCATTCTAAAAGTAGTAGACAAATGCATAAAAACACAAAGTTTGTGAAAACACACCATTGTTATTTTCTAGTTTTTACTAAGCTTAAGAAAAACAAATTCTGTGATAAATGACACTGTTGTACATGGAGTATATCCCCCCACTGAGGCAAAACTGGAAGTGTTTATTAGAAATCTTTCCAGCACAGTTTAACTCACTTTTCTCAATACTTTTTAATCACAGCTTTAAAAGCGATGGAAGAATTGTCATTACTCATCTTCACTGATTTTATTACACTAGCCTCCCTCTCAGGTTCAGCTCTACCCACAGAATGGAAACGATCTAGATTACATTAACTAGCAGACATACAACCTCAGAATGCTTGGATGAAGGAGACATTGAAGATTCCTAATTTTATTTAGCATTCCCCATCCATATTTAGACACTCTGCTCTCTCTTTTGAGTCAAAAATAGGCATTGGAGCCATCATCAACTCACACAATGTGATTCATTCCCTATGCGAATATGGAATCCTCCATCCACTGATTGTTTAATTATCATTTGGATGCTGAGGAGCAGTCTGCTGCTTCCCTGCTACAAATGTGATAGGAGTGCTGGAATGGAGGCAGAGAATAGGAATCCAGCCATCGAACAGGGTTGTTTGAAGCTGAGAAAGCAACAAGGCTTCCATGGAGAAGAAAAGATGATGGAAAGCAGCAGCAGGTAGGGGAAATAATGGTAGAAATCCAGTTTAAGAATTGAATACTTCAGAAGGTTCTTTAAATAAAAATCCCCTGACAGTACAGTGTTCAGTTCAGATTATGAAACCATAACATGTTTGATGAAATCTTGACCAGAGGACAAAGGGTTCTTTTGATGTGTGCCCCTGCCAGATACTTTCTTCTCATTGCCTCCTGTTAATGTAATTGTTCCCCTTTCCTTTTTTAAAATGGCCATTGAAAGTAAATGACCCAGTAAATGGAAGTGAAACAACTCCTGGGATTAAATTCTAACTGTTTAGTTTTTCTGCTTAGAAGGAAAAGCATCAAATCATAAACCACTAACCACTCATTTCAAGTACTCACCCATGGGGGTGGGAGGAGGGGGAACCCCATGTGTTGGGCCTAAGGTAACAATTCTCACTGTTACACCTAAAAAAGCATCTGCCTCACCATTATGAATCTTTTAATTTCATGCTTTTTCATTCCCAATATGTTTGATAAAATCAAGTAGTTCTTAGTCTTCTATTATATATATGAATGGTCTCACTATTGTAGTTATTTATTGAAATACCTATAATTGACTCTAAGTTCTCTATAACACAAAAATAAATCCATGCTCTTTTACAGTTCTTGACAAATTAAGTAGATGGGCAGAAAGGCAAGATATAATTCAAAATAATAACAATACTCTCAAATCAAATAAATTGTTATTGCAGGCATTAACCTGTATAGATAATAATACTAATATCAGCTCTGAACTCAGCTTGTTGAAAAAGAAAGTGCACAAATATGGTAGCATAAATAAAATTAAACAAAAAGTAGCTACTTTGTATGTAATTGGAGAAAATTATTTATAACGGAAAACAAAATATAAAGTCTAAGCCCCAACAAAGGCAGTTTTTGAGGTAATCTCCACAAAGCAGAGTTCTACCCACTGTCTTAATAATTACAATTTCAAGACAACTAAAACCATTTTCAGCTGAAATTTTGGCATCACTACAGTCAGAGTAGACAGCATTACACTGGGTGGACCAATGGACTGACCATATGGGACCCGGAAGTTGGTGGAGCCGGTGCAGTGGCTGTAGTGATTGTTTTGATGAATGGAATTATCTTGGCTGTTTTACTTATTTTTTATTATGGTTTTTTATATGCTATTATATTGTTCCTTCCTTGTTTGTAAATTGTTAAATTGTTGTTTTTACTGTTTTTACATTTGTTTTAACTGTTTGTAAGCTGCCCAGAGTCATATATATGAGATGGGTGGCTATATACATTTGAATAATATATATATATAAATAAATATCTTTATATATAACATTGCTATTGCTGTCACAGTTTCTGGTACACTAATATAAAACCTGAATAGGAGGTTAATAGTAGGATTTGCTGCAAAATACTGCAGTGTGGAGTATTTCTGTTCAGATAACCCATTACAGTCTCTTCCCTCCTATCCATTCTCTCCCAACTCTGTATGTCAGAGTACTCTTTCTACTTCAGATATTTAATGGAGTGCTTTTTATCTCTTACTGCTCTAGGTTTTTCCATAATAGTATTTTGCATGTTTGCAAGCTTTCAGATTTTCCCAACACTGCTAATTTTTCCCTCCTGTAACTAAATGGCAGAGCTTTGCAACATAACAGCACCACTACTGAATATCAGGAATGGAGAGAATGATAAAAGAATTCAGACCAACAAATTTAAATATTTTTTCTGCTCTAAAGATTCATCTTGTGTATATCTCTTAGCCCTATAATGAAATAGTTTCTATTGAATTCCAAGAAATATTTCTTTCTAGGCTCAGAAGACTGTTTCCTATGTGTTTCATAGATTTATGTCCTGTGCACATGTCTCATATAGCTTCCATATCCCATGTTAAATGAAGCAGCAATTGCACATTTCCTGTATCTAATTTCTACCACATGAAATGAGTCCTACTGATCAAGTATAACTGCATAAATATACCTATAAAAACTTATTTTTAAAAAATTCTATTACCTCTAAGTGATTCCGCCGCTCTGCAATGACTCGTTCATCCTTGTTTCCAAATAGCTTTTTTGGGGGAAATTCTAGCATTGTCAGCTGCAAGAGACAACAGACAATGAATCAGCTGAGAAAAGTTTCTTAAACATGAAGCACCCATGGAGCAAAAAGGTTAAATGTAAGATATATGTGTTTATTGGATGGTCTACTAAATCAGAGAGAGAGAGAGAGTGAGAGTTTTGATTTATAGGCCCTCTTTTTACAAATCCAACCAGCTTCAAAACAAGCCAAAAACAAATAATGGAGAAAAGCCAGTAAATAAAACAGCAGCATTTACTACTTCAATGCTGGTCATAAAATTTAGAAACACACCAAATAAGTTGAAATAGGTGTGTCCTGCAGTCTTTTCTAAAAGCAGTTAAAGAATATATTTTATCCATATGTAAGCTATTGGAGAAATAGCCAAGGAAAGCAAGTTAAGAGACTTGTCAATTTTCCAAATGTATAATGTTACTTCCAACTTCAAAACAGGTTTTTGTCTCCTTCCTTTACTCTAAGACTGCTGTAAAACATGAGATCATCCTGTCCTGATGAAAGATAAAGCAGAGTCTAATCCATGAAAATTATTGTGGGATCTAATATAAACCAAATCAGATGATTTCTAAAATTTTTCAGTTCATAAAGAGGTTTAATGCCTGCACCTTGAGCTAATGAAGCGAACTGGCAGAAAGTGCTGACGTAAAATGGGCTGAATAAATTCATGAATTCCAATAATTATAAATTAACCTGTGTGGGACTATCTGAAATTTCCAGATCATTATTAAACTCAGACCATAAGAATTACAAAAGTATAGATCAGTACAGCAGAGTCTACACAATGAGTTTGGTTGCCAAAAAGAAAAAAAAAAGCACCTAGTAGCTACAGTTGACTGCTTATTACAAAAGCAGTACTGTACTCTTCCTTTTCGATTTAGGGCAAAATCTGTGTTTTATTACCTACCACAGAGCCTTGGGGAAAAAGAAAGTTAAAGAAGAGCGTAAGTGCTTTCATATCTCTCATCATTTGATTTAGGTACACTACTTTCAACAGCCACAAATAAAAATATTAGAATGTTATTTTAAATGTCATTTAGGTTACTTTATGTCAACAGGCTTAGATTCCATGTCTTGATTCTTCGTCTTGATTTTCCATGTCTGACATGGGAAAAATCAGATGTAATCTTACTGTATTCTGTATACAGTGTCGAGATCTGCTTCATTTATGTTTGAGCTAATAATGGGGGAAATGTCCTACTTTCAGGTTTTTGAAGATTGAACAAGCTAACACAAAACAGAAGTACTAAAACTCAAAGTAAAAGAAGTGGATAAAAAAAACATTTTTAAGACAGAAGTAACACACATTTGCTAATTTGGAAATTTGACAACTCTATTATCTTGAGACATTTTTTCAGTAACTTATTTGAAGACAAAATAACCTTTGCCAAAATTTCTCCAGAGGCCTCAAAAGGCAATATAAAATTTGCTCTCAAACAGGTCAAAGGCCAAACAACAACAATGGCTACAAAAACAATAATTTAACTAAAGGGCTCCCCCGACCATCAAGGCAAAGGACAGTCTTCTTTTAAACTTTAGCCCCCCACCCCCACATCCAGCCTATTTCAGGTTAAGTTATATTTCTGAAAAATACAATTTGTTCTGAACTTGGAATGAACTATTTACTTTCCTATAACTGAAACTATTTGAATTGTTATCTGTCAATTCACACATATGGGTTATGCTTCTACACAGAGCTCATTTGGAATCCTCTACATCTTAAAAACAATTGGTAGAAGTTCCCCTTTGTGTATAGCACACATAATTAAGTACAGCTCTGACTGAATTTGTTCAGTCTCCAAGATCAACATACTGTAGAAGATGTTGGAGAAGGGGAAATGTCCAGCAAGTAAGGTAGGAGGGCAAGGATGCATGAATTCACATCTCATCAAAACCAAGGTCAGTATGTTTGCATCTTGGGCAATACTCAATGCTGCAGTAGAGGTGGAATAGATGGTCAGTCTCAAGGTTTTTCCCAGCAGGACTACAATGATAGCCACTGCTGAGGCACGTAACACCCATTTGTGCAGTGGATGGGATATGACTAAGTTGATTGCCCTGGACATTCCTTCTTCAACCTGTGAATTGTAACAATAAAAATCAAATGGACTGAGTACCAATGTACTTTGATATGTAAAACTGAAGTGGACCTCATATTACTCTATTTTTGAATGCATCAGATCACTGTAGATTTGTCTGATACAATCTTAACTGTTTGGACTTTGAAAAAGCTCCAGAAAATCTAGAGAACCTTTCAAATTGCAATAGCCCTATCAAGGCTATACAGCTGAGATTAGAAAGGTATGTGAACTGGGGTTTGGTAATCTAAAATTTCTCATAAACAAGGCCAAAAAAAAAAAGAAAGAAAGAAAGAAAAGAAAAGGAAAAGGAAAAGGAAAAGGAAAAGGAAAAGGAAAAGGAAAAGGAAAAAAAGAATCATATTAAAATAAATAAAATAGAACTTTAAAAAGGAAGAATTCTAGAATTGGCAGGCTCTAAGAACAAACATGCTACCACAGTGGCAGATGAAAATAAATTGAAGAAATTTAGCAGGAGTTACACTACTTATCTATATTATTCACAAGTTGGGCCTCTTGCCAAGGTATTCTGTAAGTTTGTGAAGAATTCTAGACAGGCTCTGCATAGGCCTGTAATCTATGTGTATGAATTAAAGAGAAAATGATGAAGCAATTACGGCTTATTCATAGTACTACTGTTGTAGTTCATAATTCTAGATGAAATTCTTTCCAATAATGAATTTATTGTATTACTCATTATTGGGGTAGCTATTAATAGTCAGAGATGGGGTTACTCCAGGTCAAAGAATAATCACTGTGCTCTTGTACACTGCAATATTTACAATAAAAATGTGCTCGTGTGGGACAGATCTGGACTGCTGTACTTTGGTTAAGTATAGGTCATTGCTTTTACTCCATATATATCTTAACTCTGATTGTCTATGTAAAGATGTTGCTGTTTTTTGTAACACATGAACATTCGGTCAAGAAACACAGGTTGAAAATCTCCATGAGAACTAGGCCTTAAGTGGCTTCGCTGTTTCTCCCCATATACTTTCCTAATTTCACTCTGATTTGTATGTGGAACCATTCATTCAGTTTATTATATTCTCAAACAGGGAGGGACAGAAGCACAAATAAATAAGTGATTAGTAAATGCTGTTATTTGTTATTCTCTCCAGCTTGACCTCAGCTTCAGTCAAGCATCTCGTGGTCTTCTCAGCCCAATTAATTTTCTCAAGTCAAAGTGGGTAAAATACACTTTCAGTTGCCCAGATGGTAAAAATTACTCAGCAGCTACAACACTCACGTGATTCTCTTTTCATTAACCCAACAGAATAATCAGACTGAAAACAAAGTAGGCAGCTGTGCATCCAACAAAAACAGGACATAACATCCAGCCTGCAGGTGGCTTCTCCCATCATAGGTCTAAAAAAAGGCTCTCCCTTTGCCACTGAATCATGCCACTCCCATGATTCAGCTTTTCTATTCTTTGCCATGGGGCATTATTTTCCACATCCTTTTCCTAACGACCCTGACTTAATAATTCTGTTATTAAATAATATGTAACATTTACCTCTCAGCTCAAGGAGACTCTTAATAATTTTAAAGAAAGACAGTATGGTTAATTTCTGTAGCAATAATGACTGGAATCCCATCCAATATTATATAGGCATTTGGGGGAGATCTAGGCAACAGAATTTACTGCATTATTTTAAAATCAGTCTGTCCACTGCTATTAAAGAAGCAAATTAAACTCAGCAGAAAATGTTTATCTAGGTTAGGGGCATCTTTCATTCCCAAAAGTAATTTCTGGACCTAGCTGGATATAGCAATAAACACTGGAAATATTAGGCATGAGAGGTAACATAATATGATAAATTACTCCAGCATTGTGTTTATTGTACACAGTGTGGTTACATTCATATGCAGAATGCTAATAAAAAGTGAATGCAGTGTAATTTAAAAGTTTATGCAAACATTTTGAAACGTTATAAACACTATGTAGCCTTAACTCAATTTTAAACTGTTTCCTAAATAAACACATAGGACTAGTAAAGAGTTTACTAATTAGTTACATCCTTCAAAAAATATTTCCAGAAAATATGTTCATTGCTACTGACTCGTTTAGTTCAATTCAAGATGCTCAGTGATATTCACTAGACTTCTAAATGTCCCATGTTTCACTTTCAACAATATATTTTGCCTGCAGCCGCATTCAAGTTTCTACAAGAATCACAGTTGAGTAAGAGATATACAGAGATTACACTTCCTAGCATAAGCCAAAATTCCCATGTTTGGTTCCACTATTTTGAAGAATTTTACAGCATGGCTAACTTTCATTGTCTTTCCACAACAATAATAGAAACAGAAATTTAAATGATCCGCTAGCATGTCAACCAATAAAGTTATACATTCAAATGCTACCTTACTTTTATACTCATGATGGTCTGAAATTTAGACCATCTAAAATTTCTTTAGTTTCCTGATTATGCACAGAAAAGGCATCAGATTGCTAGAAGGCAGGGTTCAGCTATTTTTCTGGGTACCAAATAACAACAAATGGGCCAGTCACTTTCTCTCAGCTCATCTCACCTCACAGGGTTATTGTTGTGGGTAAAATAGGAAGAGGAAGGAGTAGAGGCAGTCCTCACTTAACAACCACAACAGGGACCAGAAAATTGGTTGTTAAGCGAGGCAGTCTTTAAGTGAGTCACCACATGACCAAACCCAATTTTACGACCATTTTCTCCAAACCCTAAACAACAAAGGCAAGAGAAATCAAACTTTCAAAATACTCCCACAGAACAAAGGAACTATGTTATCAGGCAAGTCATTAAGCAAATCACATGGTTGTTAAGTGAATCTTTTTTTGCTGGAATTCACTTAACGACCATGTGATTCACTTAGCCCTGGTGATTCACTTAATGACCACTGTAAGAAATGTTGCAAATCATGATCACATGACCTCAGAGGGTGGTGCGACGGTTTGTGACAGTCATAAGTGCAAGTACAGGTTGTAAAGCACTCTTTTCAAGGCCATCGTAACTTTGAACTGTTAAATGAATGGTAGTTAAGCGAGGACTATCTTTATTAGCTATGTTTGCTGCCTGGAGTTATTTATAAAATAATAAAGGTGGGATAAAAAAATCTAAAAAAAAAAAACAGCAAAACTGGAATCTTGGGACTTTTCTTCTGTAATTTGTTATTTAATAGTGGCATTGGGCAGTCACCCTTCAATCCACCCAACTACTCCTCCATCCCCAACACTGCTACTTTCAGCAAATAAGCAAATAGTCCTTTAGGGGAAACAACAGCTTGGGAATTCAACTGCCATTCAAGTATGCCACAATCTGAGTAAGCCCTCCAAAAACAGCTGATATGATTAAAAAAAGAACATCTAAACAGCATTCTTGAAATGTGTGCTTAATGTAACACATAATTTGATCCTGACATACATTTACATGATCTGCTAGACACTTAAGCCTCACTGATTTTTAGATTGCTTCACTTTCTGTAATGTGTACCTTTTTGTCTATGACATGAGGTAAGCCACCAACACACTACATCCACAAATACTTTTTGGCCTAATGTCATATAGCGTTTTGGATACAATGGTCTCTCCCTTCTCTCATTGCCTGCTGTGTTGGAATGAAAACAGAAATAATATGGGCCATGCCAATATTAGAGTCTTCCCATACAGTACAATTAAAGTCTTTCCATATGTCCCTGCAGCTCTAAAAGTAATCTAGGCGTGAACAGTGACACAACTATAGAATTATTTTAGGAATGCCATGCTGTGTCCCCAGTGTAATGCTACAATTGAAAACTGGTCAATATACAGTAGAACAAGAGCCTAAATTAGTATTTTATAGTAAAATAATATTGGACTATTGCAACGCGCTGTACATGGGGCTGCCCTTGAGCATTCGGAAGCTTCAGCTGGTATAGAATGCAGCTGCCCAGGTTGTAAATAGTGTCGGCTACTCGGCACATGTAACGTCACTGCTTTGGGAGCTGCATTGGTTGCCGATGTGTAATTCACAGTGCTGGTTGTCACCTTTAAAACCCTCATGGCTTGGGACCGGGTTACCTTAGGGACCGTCTTTTCCTAGTTGTTTCTACCCATCTAATCTGGTCCGGCAGGATGGGTATGATTCGGGTCCCGTCAGCCAAGGAATGTCAGTTGGTGGGGACCAGGAAACATGCCTTTTCTGCTGTGGCACCTGCCCTCTGGAACATCCTCCCTCCTGAGATTAGGATGGCCCTGACCCTTTTGGCTTTTCCGAAGGTCCTGAAGACCTGGCTTTATGCCTGGGCCTGAGGCCTTGAGTGTGCGAAGGACTCCGTTTGTGCTGGTTGTGCTGACACTGGCAGTTTTTTAAGATCTCTTGACTGTATTTATATTTAATTTTCTGCACTGTTTTTAGTGTTTGATTGTTTTTATTATTGTTAGATGCCCAGAGTCACTGGTCTGAGATGGGCAGCTATATAAATTGAATGAATGAATGAATGAATGAATGAATTTTTAATTACAAGCTCAACTTAATAGTTCTTATGAATTTAGAATGTTTGCCCTCTCAGAACTAGGGTATGACCAGGTATTATTAATTAATTAACAATCCTCTTGAAAGAAACTTGGGGAGGAAAAGTTTCGTTCATATGACTTCAAGTCCCAGGGCTGTGACCCCTCTAAGGTATATAAAAACTAAAACTAGGGATATTGTTCAATTTATGAGGGACTCACTGTCTAGCAGGAATATAGTCTCTGATCAAGGCTTTATGGCTGCTAAGTATACAGTGGTAACTCGGTTCACGAACTTAATTCGTTCCGCGACTCTGGTCGCGACCCGAATTGGACGCGACCCGAATCAAATTTTCCCATAAGGTTCAATGTAAATATGGTTAATCCGTTCTGACCCCTCCGAATTTGGTCGCCAACCAATTTTGGTTGCGACCCGAATCAAATTTTCCCATAAGGTTCAATGTAATTACGGTTAATCCTTTCTGAACTTTATGTTTGTTTTTTTTTTAACCACAAAAATATGACACAAAGTACAGTACGAAGAGAGAGAACGCTAACCTTGCTCGACGCGACTTCTGGCGTGGAGGACAGGAAGGCGGGTGGGGAGGCAGTTATTGCTTGGAGGGACAGTCCCCCTCCCTACAGGAAGCCACGACCACATGTCATGGGAGGGAAAATGGCTGCAGATCCTGTTCGTCACCTGATGCGGAGTTTGTGAATGGAAGCAAAATTTTGCGAATGGAGCTGTTCGTGACCCGAATTGGTCATGAACAGAAGCGTTCGTGACCCGAGGTACCACTGTATTGACAATCTCACAGTTGCAAGTCACAGAACCATCTTCACACAAGCATGTTTAAATGTACTACCTGCAGCCCTTTGGGATGGCAGCAGAGGAGTCCTATTATGATCAGTACTGTCCATGTGGGGATGATGAGGTTGAAATGGTTGATTATGTGTTGCCATGTTGCTTGTGGTATAAAGAGGTACACTATGAAGATATTGTCCCTATGTTAGTGAAGTTTCCAAGAAAGTTGGAGCCATATTCATAACATTCTCCTCGGTTGCTGTGTGTATTTTAATTTCTGTACTACGATGGAATGAAGGAATAAATAAATAAATGTTACATAAAAGTTGTCTAAACAGACTGATGCCTGAAAAGAATGGAAGTTATGGGAAGCTTCTGTGCTAAATATATAAATTGATTACACATTACACACTTTTTAGATACAAATATTAAAGAAAGTGCCACATAATAACTGCCCATACCCAACTATTTCTCTACCATTCTCTCTGTTCTGCTTACATTAGCAAAACTTTACATCTTACTCTTGAGCGTGCTGAGTGGAGACCAAATAGCATCAGAGCACTTAGTCCATGCTTGGATGAGTCCACTGAGACAGCCTTGTACGTCTTGCTGTGCTGCTCCATAAACTAGACTTAGTACTCTCAGTTAATGTTCCCTCTCTTTGATAAATGCATGGATTAGCCTGAAATTAAGGTTGTCTGCTTTTTATTACAGAATCAATCTACTGAAAACTCTAGGAAAGTTGCTAAATTCTGCTCAATCATGACTGTTGTTAAAAGATAATGGAGATGAATTACACATAAGCTTGGATAATTATGCATTGTGTAGATTTCCATATTAATATTTGTAACTAAATTCTGTTCTTCTGATATGTAATTTGTTATTGGTTTATTGGTTTATTGTCAGAGTCTGCACACTCAATCCCAAAGTTCAGTAAATCCTCTGGAGACCAAAAAGTTCCATTACAGATTTCTTTATTTTAGGAGAAGCGCACAGCATCATAGTTTGTTGAGTCTGCCTCAACATAGCAAAGCCTTGTCTTTTTAAGCCCAACTTCCCCCCCTTCTAGGTTTCTATTCCCACTTGCAGCTCTTCGCGCCTTCCACCAGTTCTCACACGTCCTGGCCTTGGATGTCTGGCTGAAGATAGAGATAACAACACCTGGCCTCCTCCTTCCCCCCCTTATGGCAGGTCAAGCAAACGGTTAGAATAACATTCCCAGCACTACTCTATTAATCTATGTTTAGCAATTAAAGCAAAAGTATAATTAGTAATTAAAACATATAAAGCAATCGAAGAATCTGGTTTGCGTAGATCCTGACATTTATACCATATTATTATTTTCTTTTTTAGCTTTAACCATGAATCAAAAGAGTATGTAAATAAATATATGTACAGGTAGTCCCCGAGTTAAGAACGTCCAGTTTACGGATGAGCCATAGTTAAGAACAGAACTTATTGTAGCAAAATTTGAGTTAAAAACACAATGATTTGAGTTAAATACACAATGGTTTGAGTTAATTACACAATACTACCTATACAGTATTATACAATAATACTGTTCTGGCTTACATACAAATGCGACTTAAGGACAGACCTTGGGAATGGAACTTGTATCTGTAACTACAAGATACAATGATAAAACAATATTACTTTGAATTATGAATATATAAGTGGACATGATTGTTTTCACGATATAAAAAGATATTACCTTGAATTATGAATGTACAAGTGGCCATAATGCATGACAACAAAGCTTTTAAAGGGTAACAAAATGGGATAGTGAGAAAGAGTGATAAAAATGTATCAGACAGAGAAAAAATGGTATTCTCACTACTGCATGAGATCGGGTCCTCAGCTGTGGGAATGTGACCATCAGTAGAAAAAAAAAATGTCCACCCTGCTTGAGGTTTCAGTCCGGCGCTGCTCAAATATTACCTATGTCTCAGAGATGCTCGGAACTTCTCAGCAAGATTATACAATTGGGCATTACAAATCTAATTACAAGTCACACTGCATGAGTAAACCACAAGGGGAAAGTCTAAATTGGCCAATTAAAGCCCCAACGGGGGGAAAAATAGCTTGAGTACAGAGCATTGCAACCTGCTAACAAGTTACCAAAGTATTTGACTATTACAATAATTTTCACTGGCACTCTTTTTTTCTAGCAGTTTTTCTTTTTGTTAGCAGAATCTGCAGAAATTAAAACATATAGATGGAGACCACCCAAGACAAATACTTAAAATCAGATCAGACACATAAATATTGTTTCTGTCACACTGACTATAATACTTAGGTAAATTCTGAAGATGAATTTTACAACCCATGTCTAAGATCTTATGATATGAGAATTAACACTTTAAAAAAAAAAAAAGCTGGACAAATGACAAACATAAAAATCCCTTGCAAATTTTTCAGTATATATTAACTAGATACAGGTGTTTACTTGACAGAATGAGAGCCTAAGAAGGCACTCAACAGATGGTATCAAGTTTTTCTTCTGTATTCCCGAACAGCGGCACATTCCTATACCTTTATTCCATTTTTAAAAAATTACATAACTCCTGTGGCCAAAATTATATGTATCCTAAAAACATACATTCTGAAATGTCTTCTTCCATTCTGCAGTAGCAATCTTTTTCCAGTAAGTATTCCCCTGATCTTTATGATTTTTTAAAATTTTTCTTTCACCTAAACTTTCTTGACAGGACCCATTTGATGTAGTGGTTAAGGTACCAGGCTAAAAAAGAGGACACCGTGAGTTCTAGTCCCACCTCAGGCACAAAGCCAGCTGGGTGACCCTGGGCCAGTCCCTCTCTCTCAGCCCTAGGAAAAGAAGGCAAGGGCAAACCACTTCTGAACATCCTTGCCAAGAAAACTGCAGGGACTTGACTTGAAGGCACAAACATTGCCCTCACCACTTTTCTTATAGTTTTTCTATAGGTATTTTGTATCCAGTGTAATTTTACATACTTTCATATTCTCTTCATCCTCACAACAGAAATGCATGTCCAAAAAACCTAGATTGCATGCATTTCTACCAATTTATATCAATGTGTGTTCCACCTTTAAGATGATTTTTGTGGTGAAACTCCACAGGAGCAATAGAGAATACAGTGGAACCTCGGGTTACGAATTTAATTCGTTCCGTGACTCTGGTCGCATCCCGAACTGGTCGCAACCCGAAGGAAATTTCCCCATAAGGTTCAATGGAATTACCGTTAATCCGTTCTGGCGTGGAGGACAGGGAGGTGGCTATTGCTTGGAGGGAGAGTCCCCCTCCCTACGACCACGTGTCAGGGGCGGAAAATGGCCGCGGACCACGTGTCAGGGGCGGAAAAATGGCCACGGACTACGTGTCAGGGGCAGAAAATGGCCGCAGACCACGTGTCAGGGGCGGAAAAATGGCCGCGGACCATGTCACAGGAGGGAAAATGGCTGCATATCCTGTTCGTACCCCGAGGCGGAGTTCGCAAACCGAGGTAAATTTTTGCAGCCGGAGCTGGTCGTAACCCAAAAAGTTCATTAACAGAGGCGTTCGTAACCCAAGGTACCACTGTACCATCTTTGCATATGGACACCAGACCCTTTTTGCAGCCCCCAGAGCAACTCCATCACATCACTGATTTTTAATAATGGTAATTTCCATGGTTCCTTATTAAAGCAAGGCAAAAGCACCCTTTCCCTCTGTTGAGGAGCACAGAGCAAACCCTGAAGAAGGAATGCAAGAAAGGTAGACATCCACTTAGTTCTGGGAAGGAAGAGGGGGTTGAGAAAGATATTAAAATAACCCCACTTTGATTCTCTTTAGTATAAGAGAAAGCAGAAGGAAATTGTTAGGCTTTCAAGATTCTGTTATTATACCCTAGAACAACAAAGTAGAGTAGTCTCTGTTTCCTGACCTGGCCTTCTTCAAAGGGATGACAGCCTCAGTGAGGCATAAATGGATTCTCACAGTATCTGGTCCCTTTAAATATTGTTTGCCTCTGTCTGAGCAATGTAAAAGAATTCCTCCCTGAATGTCAAAGATATTTAATGGGGTGGAGGTGGGGGGTGGAGAACAACTGGTTTATCTTTAGGTGTATACCGTAAATGGCATTCCAAACCTAATGTGCTTTTGCACCAGAGGATTAAAAATAACCCTGTCAAGAATATTTAAGTATGATGCAGTTCTCTCTGAGTTTTCATTACCCTGTAATATTTTTCCCTAATTTTTAAATGACCTATTGGTTCACCTAAGGCAAGAAATCAAGCATAGAAAAGCACACAGTCTAAAGGTAAATATTTTCAGAGAAGTTCAGAGAAGAATGCAAATACAACTGTTTGGAACATGGATACTTTTAACAGTAAATCTAGTATTTGTAATCAGCACGGTTGCTTGTATGCTTATGAAGATAACTTTTACTCCTGTATTCATTGCACAAAGGTACTGTAGCAAAGGAAATGCATTAACATTTGAAATTGCTTTCAAATTGTAAATTTTCATCAATAATTATTCTGAAAAGCATTGTCCATTTAAACTAAGACAGCTCAGGGCACATTTATTAATTCATTAAAACAAATACAGATGGACTTTTTGTAGGAAACATAAAAAAATGAAATTATGTTGTATGGATTTGATGATTAGAAACAATATGGGTAAATAGAAATAATGAAAGTTATGTTGTAAACTTAGAGCAAGAATTTGATGTATACTGCTACTTATATCTGTTGTGAGGAGGGTCCGAAGTGAATTTTTTTTTCATTGCTTTTTCTTTTCTCTTGTTTTCTGCACTTTTGATCTTGACTACTTTTTTTTCTAATATTTCTTTCTTCTTTTTACTCTCTTTAATATTAGTTCTTTTTAGTTTTCACTGTTTGCTTTTAAATTTAATGAGGTTATTAAAAAAAAACAAATACAGATAGCAATCAGAGTTGGGTAGTGCTTCAAATTCAAAGACAATAAGGTGTTTTGCAGTGCACATCGGCATGCATGTTACACCTGTCTGCAACTCCTTAAAGCAGCTGCATCTTTTCCTGGCACAATGTGGCAACTTAAAGGGCTGCACTGTGATTCCAGGAAAAGACGCAGCTGCTTTAAGAAGCGGCAGACTAGTGCTCTGTGATAGAGTTATTATCTACATTAGGCAATAACTGCTTTCCTAACTATTCCTTTCCTCTACTACTTAGAATTGGGAAACTGAATTGAAGGGTGCTGAAGAGCAGATTGGCCAACCTTGGTCTGTTTCCCAGTTGTTTTGGTGCCCAGTATTGCCCTGAGCTCTGTTCCAGAGACTGTAGGACTGAAGGGAAGGTGGAAGCTCCATAAAACAAGTTGTACCCTGATTTTTCAGAGAGGCAATCAGGGAATGGCAGGTGGTTGGTGGGGAAGGTGCCTCTTCCCCTTTCAGCCATGTCTGCTAGAGATAAGGGGCAGGGGAACTATAACTAAAAACTTCCCTACCTCAGTACTGTATTTTGAGGGAGAAGGGACTCATCTTCAGTACCTTCTAGCACAGCTGCTTCCTTAGCTAGCTGGTCAAGCTATGCTGCCATGCTAGCTCTCATCTTGTCCTATTGTGTACCTCTGGATTTAACCTCAGGCAGCCATCTTTGCCAGCCTACTGGACTCTTACCTGGATTTAGTTTAGCAGGGAAACAAACAAACTTGATTCTTGTGTCACAGCAACACATGGGCCAATAAGAGCTCTGGCTGTATAGAATGCAGCCAATGGGGTGCAAGCAGCAAAAGGGTAGAAAGTGCAGCCCAGGCCTGTGGTTGAAGATCATAAGCTCTTTGCTCAATCTCAACCTGCTGGGCATCTGTCTTTTCCCTGAAAGAGAAAGAACTAGTTCACAAGAATCAGACCAAACCATGGGCTGACACCCCTGGCCTTATATGTACTCTTGCATGCTATGAAGTATCTTTTTGCTTTCAAAATTGAAGTGTGCACTGTCCTAATAGCAATTTTAAATTAAAGAAATGAGCTAAATAATGAACACCTTTTATGAAGTAAACTAAGGAACAAACATTAATATCACCACAACACATTTAAGAAATCAAAGCAATGAGACCCCTGTAACAGTCTAAGTTGTTTATAGTACGGTCTTTCATCCAGCATGCAAACACAAGCATGAAGGTAAACCACCATTATATGACTTGTAAGATTTTGGCAGCATACAAATGAAATAAATAAAAATAGTGAAATAAATTTAATATTTTGTGTAATTTGGATATTTGGATTGTCTATCTTGATAGTGCTTAATTTGAATGTTTTCAAATTAAGACACACAAATGTCTGTGCTTAATTTGAATGTTTTTAAAAAGTGAAAAGAAAAAAAAAAGTCTTCCTGTATACTCAGTAGTATATTTTCAATGGCTGATCCAATGAAGAAAATTCCACAAATTCTGAACTTCCAAGTCTGAGCTTTAACAGGCAGATTATCGTCCATTAATCTTTAGTACAAGAAACATCATGTCAGAATATTTGATTTAGTGGATAATCTTCAATAAACCAGGCTATAACTCTTCTAAAGCAATCATCAAGTGTTTGAAGCATATTTAAGTTGAAAACATCAGAAGGATGCTCAACTGTGCAGGCTTTTTGTCCTTGATCACCATTCTTGTCATACTCCATTTGTAGAGGTGGCTGTCAGAAACAGGGCGCTCCTCTATTTGGGGATACTCTTCATATAACACACAAAATAAGAAAAACAAGGTTCACAATGATCTGAAGACTTGCTACAAAGAAAGGAAGCCCTCCACAGCAGACAGTCTGTCTTTTCACATGAAAAGCAAGAAGAAAAATGACTCTTCCCTTCCTTGTGTATAAAACTCACACATGCTCCAATTGCCTGCACAGGCTTAATGAAAGGAAGTACGAGTATTGGATAAGATGAGTTAGAGCAGAAATGAATAGCAAAGATAGATA
This sequence comes from Python bivittatus, assembly GCF_059951505.1. Taxonomy (NCBI): domain Eukaryota; kingdom Metazoa; phylum Chordata; class Lepidosauria; order Squamata; family Pythonidae; genus Python; species Python bivittatus. Next base: position 10,988,227 of record NW_028277030.1, on the reverse strand, counting down.
CTTGAGGCATTTTGATCCTTAAAGCAGGTGGAAAGAAAAGCAATTACAGCATATGACTTCTGTAATCTGTAGAGAGGTGAAAGGTCAGTCTGGAAAACTGAACAAAAGAAAAGAATCTTAAAGGGGGGTTCTGTCAGTTCTATGCATTTTTTGTAGCTTGATTTTTTAAAACTGCTCTTAATTAAGGTACTTTTATTTTGTATTGGCAAAAAATGTACATTTATGCATAGCAAATTCATTTATAGCCTGTACTTGGAATGTGTAGCTAATTATAAGCATTATTTATAAAGCACTGTCAAGAGCCATATTTAGAATATTGCCAACTACTGTAATACTCAAGAAGACTGGAGTATGTGCTGGAAAGAAGAACAAAAGTTACTTGCAAGAATGGAACTCAAGCAGAAGTTTAATACTGATAATATGAAAATGCCGGTTACAAATTGGTCATAAATGAATGAAGGATTGTCAGATGTTTATCTGCTTTAGAAACAGTTTTAGGAACAATGATCCGTGCTAATTCAAAATACAGAAGGGTAAACTTTATTAAGCTTAGCTCATATTTACCTTGGGAAAAAATTGCTTTAAAAGGCAAACCACAAATTTGTAATAACACAGCTTAATACTAGCAATGTCAGTTAGTCAAGATTAGCAATATCACTAGTTGCTTATTAAAGCAAGCTGGCAATGGTCAGATAAACTATGCAGTATCAGGGGCATGAGTAGAAATTGTTAATACACAAAATGAGAGCACAGAGAAGGTAGCATGCATTCCTACAGCCTATCTATGGACTCTAAAGGTAGCTTAGATCTTATCAAGTTAACTCTGCAGAGCCATTGTGCAATTTCTTATCAGTTAAGTTGTGAGCCATCATTATCTTCTGATACCAAATGTACATCTGGTTAGGGTTTTCACCTCACTTTTTCTGGGATATCGAGATAAATGTTGGATGGAAAGGATATTAAATTTCCACTGGGTCAACAATCAACAAGTGCATTTTGGGTAGAAGATTACTTTTCCATCAGTTCAGATGGTTGCTAAAAGCACCTGATAAAAATGCAACTCTGTAATGTTTACATCATGAATAGTGAATTGATTGTATTGGCAACAGATCATATCAATATCACTAACATTAATAGAATTTAATTAGTTTTATTGCATATAAGATTCAACTATGGCTTACTTGCACCAATTTAATAATATAATACAATCAACACAGAATAATGAATAAAACAGGTATCACATATACTCTTGATACAGAAGGCAATGCCACTATAAAGGGAAATGATTGTATCAAGAAACCAAGCAAATTACACGGACATCAGTATATACATATACATATCATTCATACAAGAGAAATGAATCCATTTCTCTGGCATGGAGCTATACTCCCCCACTCACAGGTTCTCCTTATTGATCCAATATTTGAACTAGCCCTTAGTTGTAGGTGATTCTAGTGATAATCAAAGTGGGAGGTACCCCTTATTAGCACATGTAGGATGGTAACAGAGCTCAAGGTTCCTAGGAGAAGATGGAATCCTGAGGCAATGGAGGCTTCCTTTCACCCCTATTAAGACAAATGAAGCCTTATAGCAGAAGATCCTTATTGATCAATAGTAGAATGTATGCTGATGTCAACTTCTCCTTATGGCATATAAGGAGAATGTTGGTCGCACAGTCAGCCAGATGTTTAGACTGGATTTGGCATTTTATCCACCTAACAAGTCCTTCCCAAGGACCTGAGATTGGCAAATGTTGTTATTTGATGGTGTTAAAGGAATTGTTGCAGGATATAAGCTGTTTCAAGTAATGCTGCCTTTTGCAATTGACTGATGGTGATTTTGTCAATGCCGATGATCTTCAAGTGATATTCCAGATGTTTTGGGATTGCACCCAAGGCACCTATTATTATTGGTACTATCTCTGCTTTATTTTGCCACAGTTGTTCTATTTCTATTTGCAGGTCTTGTATTTTGTGATTTTCTCCAGTTCTTTCTCTTCTTTTCTGCTGTTTCCAGGTATTGCAATGTCCACTCTCCAGACTTTTTTGTCTTTCTTATCAATTGTTAAGTCTGGAGTGTTGTGTGGCAGGTGCTTGTCTGTGTGAATTCTAAAGTCCCAGAGCACTTTAGCTTCTTCATTTTCTATTTCTTTGTCTGTTTTGTGGTCCCACCAGTTCTTGCTTGCAGGCAAATGATATTTCTTGCAGATATTCCAATGCACCATTGTTGCTACTTTGTCATGCTGTTGTTTGTAGTCAGTCTGTGCAATCTTCTTGCAGCAGCCAACTAGGTGCTCCACTGTTTCTTCAGCTTCATTGCAGAGGTGGCATTTGCTGTCCATTGCTGTCTTCTCAGTTCTGGCTTTGTATGCATTTGTTCTAAGACTTGGACTTGTGCAGCCAGAATTAGCCCCTCTGTCTCTTTCTTCAATTTTCCTGCTCTTAGCCATTGCCAGGTCTTGTTATCTGCCTTGCCCGCTAGTTTTCTTCTGTACTGGCCATGTAATACTTTGCCTTTCCATGTCTCTTTTCTATTCTTCATTTGGTCTTTCTTATAGGCCAGTTTGGTTTCTTTGGTATTCAGTAAGCCTTCATGGTATACTAGCTTCAGTGCATCTTCTTCAGTGTTGAACAGTGATTATATTTCAGACAGTGTTTTTCCATACATCATCCATGTAAAGGAGGTGGGATAGCCTGGCAGATGTTTTTGAGGTTTGATAGTCATGGCCTGACTTGTTCGGTATTGCTGACAGAGGAATCAGTGCAATGACAGATAGTAGTGGTGATAGTAAGTCTCCTTGAAATATTCCTCTCTTGATATTAACCTCTCCCAGTCTATCACCATTAACTAGCAACTGTGTTTTCCAAGCTACATTCAAGTTGGTCTTCCTTCTCTTGCAGTTTTCCAAAATCATCTTGTCAATTAGGAGCTGATCTTTTGTCCCTCTGCTGTTTGGGCAGTTTCCTTTCTGCTCAGATGGAAAGAGCTTGTTTTCAACTAGATGCTGTGTCCAGAACTGCCCTGTTTCTTTTTTGTCAGGTGTTGACTGGTTCATTGCGGTCTCTTCATTGATGGATTGGTGGGAATATTTCTGATTCAACTGAAATTGGAGTTTCTGCCTATAGTGTGCAATTCAGCTTCATATCTGCTGATCTTTTTGGCTAAGGCTGTTCTTTGCTGCTTTATTATTTCCAGTGCCTCTCTGATTTTTCTTGTTTCTAGGTGATATTTCTTGTTCAGGTATTCTTTGGTCTTCTTGTTCTTCAGCTTCTTTTATCTGTTCTAGCTTGCTTGCATCTGATCTTAGCATGCTGATCTTATTTTCCAACCTGATCTTCCATTTTGGTGGTGCATGTTTGGCTTTTTGTCTTGTTGGTTTTGCATCCAAGGTATTCAGTTATAACTGCAGCTGTGTTGTACTGACATCTTTTAATACTTGTCCTAGACGTGTATTATTATATCATCATCATCATCATCATCATCATCATCATCATCATCATCATCATCCCAACTCCCAATGATTCTGGGTGGCTCACAAGTATCAAAGAAATTACTATAAAATTTAAAAAAGCATAAAAGATAAAAATAAATGATGGCAAACACAACAGACCAGATGGAATGAAGTGAGGGGTCTCACTCCCAGTTGCTAAAGGCCTTGGTGAATAGCCAGGTCTTCACAACTCTTCTAAACAACAGCAGAGTGGGGACTATCCTGATCTCACGGGCAACCTCATTCCAGAGAGCAAGCACTGCTATAAAGAAAGTGCACTTCTGGGGTTCCAATAGATAACATTATTTAACTGAAGGCACTTGGAGTGTGCCAACGCTGCAAGATTGAATCAGCTGGTACTATGGGAGACAGGACAATCACCCCAATCTTATTTAGGAAGAGTCAATGAGTTACATCTGTTTTGAGAAATAAAAATAGATCTTGATTTTTATCTGGATGTCTTATGTATTCATTATAAAACCAGAAAAATAATAATGTACTATTCTGGTACAGAAAACTGGTTAAAGAAAATACCATTAGAAAATTACAAAGGTTGTAGCCATATGTGTTATTATGGCAGAGATTCTGTGATATCTTACAATATATTGTCTTGTTCATATTAGAGTAGGGAATTCTTTGGTAAACCAGTGACTGTTCATATGTATAAAATAAAATCCCTTTTCTTCTTCGTCTGTATTTTTATTTTAAGTTTCTTTTTTTAAGATTAAAGATTGTTTTGTTACAAAAAAATAAATATATTCAATAAACAGGAAAAAAAATAGAAAATTGGTTCAAAAAGGAAAAAGTTCCTAAAGATTAAAAACTATAGCAGTTTTTCATTGTGTTTATTAAATGTTTAATCAGCTCATTGTGTTATATGGTTAAAAATATTTAAATAGCTATACAAAACATAAATACCAGTTTAACATTACTTTTCCATTTTCATTCTATTGCCTGGATTCATCTAAAGGTGATGTTGGTTCACACCAAATTAAACCTGTAGAAAGGCTGCTTATTCATTTATGTGACATAAACATAATTTATCTACGTGATATGTGCTATTCTAGGTTGCGGGAATTCAGGAATTAAAAAATGCTTTTATCTCATCATTACCAAGGATTATTGCTGTGCTTGATGAATTTTCAATATTAGTATTGCTCAGAAGCAAGTGTAGTTCAAATTACAGCAACGCTTTGTCTCATTGGATAATGATGTTTCTGTCAGATGTTCCCCAGCTGAGTTCTGTGCAGCAGGAAAATTATCTTTGGAGATGATTGCTAACATGGTCATTGTCCCATATGGAACTTGGATTAAGAGATTCTAACAGTGCCAGAATTGCTAATGAAATGCAGAATTACCATATTAATCCAGAACCTAGTAATACTGTATATGGAACAAGGACAGATAATCCATGCCATTTTATGGGAGGTTAGCTGTATTTTATTTATCGGAGTGTTTCTTTAACAAAAACCCTTGCAAGAAAGTAGAATATCTCTCTGAATTGCAAAATTTATCAAGGAATTGCAAATATGGCCTGGAACTCATTCGGTCTCTCTCTTGGCTTTTGATTGAATAATTTTGCAAATATTTAAAACATTTTTGTCCTAAACATAACACAACTGCAAATCATAGAGGAAAGGCTGTCAAAAAGACATGCACACAGACAAATTGGTTTCTGAATAAAAGTTTTTAGAAAACTTTATGACTTGGGCTGTTTCTTTTCAGCAATGAATAGAAACTTAAATGCATTTGGTTGAATTGAAAATGACAACCAGTTGGTGCTGACTAAATGTTTTATCCAAGTTTGTGAATGGCAGTCTACTCTTGTGAAGCTTAAACAGAGGAATTGCTCTGTACAAGCTGCATATATTTTCGCTGACTTTTAGAGACCATGTAATCTACCATGTAATCTTGGTATCTGAAAGAACAGAAAAAGCACAGACTAATGTAACGCTAATGATAACAACAACAACAAAAAAATCACATAAATGATAGTAGTGGGTTTCAAGAACTACTTCAATTACAGGAATGTTTCAGTGAAAAGGATGCCTAAGTCAATCAGAAAATTACTTGATAAATAGAAGATGTGAGTAATGTGCATTTAAAAATACTCAAGCAGAAATAGACATTCCCTATCAATGCCTTTTTGAAGCTTAAGATCCACTAGTATGCATATTAAACACATTTTATTAGGCCCTGGGAAAGCAATGGCAGTGACCTTTCTCCCCTCCTGACTCAGTGCAGATGTTCATGCTCAACACATAGAAGGTGACCAGTTTACTTTTCCACTCTTTCCATTCAGTTAATCCCTTCCCTTCCTCTCCATCTGGTTTTGTTCTCTTTTTTCTCTTTCCTCTACTTCCCAGTGCAACTCCCCTCTCCCTTAATTTCATCTTGATCCTCCTCCTTGAGGGCTGCTTCTGCTGGATGGAAGAAGGGAGAGGCATGTGGGTATGTGACATAATTATTTCAGTATGTATATACAGACAGGGAATCAATTTTATAAATGGTTTACCTTACTGGCAATTACTTCTAATTGGAAGATATTAATTCAGCTATTATTAATCTAGTTTTGGTTCTTGCCTTCCCTTTTTTGCAGTTATCTTCTGATATGTCTGATCACATACACACACTCAAGTGTTACACAAACTCATGAAGGTGTCAACCTCTCCAGGACTGGTTTCAAACAGCATTAAAAACCCTAGGTTGGGGAAGTGTATAAACTGCCCATTTTATAAGTTTATTGTTGATAGATAGACAGAATAAATAACCTACTCTTTTTGTTCTACTCTTTAATTCAGAAGCACCTTCATTTCAGGTAAATACAGTATTCCTCATAGGGCCTAAAAAAAGTGGGTTTCCATGAATAAAATTCTTAATTTTAGTCTTCAAAACTGGCCTTTTAAAATCTTGCACCATATTTAGAAAATTAGTAATCTGAGTGGATTGCCAAGAATAATATTTGGAAATGCATGCATCCTTGTTATCTAGGGATCCATAAGACAGAGAGTTACTGCAGACATAAAATTAGCAACTCCAAAACTGAGGTTCTTTCAAAATGCTGTGAGATTTATGCAAATAATTACTAGCATATCTGAACTGCCACATAACTGGATTTGTGGATAGGTTATTCTAGACTTTTAACTTCTTTACATATTTCATTAAACCCAATTTAAATCTGAAAAAGGAACAGGCGTACTAAAGAAAAGGCACTGACTGACTCACTGAATTGTTTCTTTAAAGGATGACAGTGTGCATCCTTAGAATCAATAACATAATCTTAATTTTCTCTTCTATATTACTTATTTTTATATGTAACTCACCCTACTTGAAGTGTTGTTTTACGGTGACCATGCCCATTGATCTTTTGGCATTGGAACTATATTGTGAACAGCCAGTTATATAGCATACTACAATGTCAAGAAATATTGAGCATTTAAAGTGCCCAGTAGACAACTAGTTATGATTTAATGTCCAATGCATAATTAATACTGTCTGTATTCAATGTTTAGTGCCCACACCTATGATATCCCAAGTAGAATCATATTAGGATGTCCCCTATTTTGATTAAATGCATTAATTTGGTATCAATATCATTTACCTGATTTATGTGCGTGATTCAACAAAATTATATAATGCAATATTTAATAGTGTTACACTGCAAGGTGACAGCAGTTTACTTTTTCCAAAGTGTTAAGATTTTACTCTCCCAATAAAGAAATATATTCTTTTAGAAATGTGGTGCAGAGACATATGTAAGTTTAAATTAAAAACAGTGAGGCTACAGCATCAAATAGAACAATTAATGAGCTATAGATTCATTTCTATAGGGTATAGCACACATTACACAAGAATAGATTTTGTGTTCATAATAAGTATAACACAGAGTTTAGAAGATTAACTATGAAACATAGTCTTGTTGAAATAATGCCATGAATTTTCAGAATTTGGACTGTTTTATACCCCCACCCCTGGGGGGTGGGGCATATTACAACAATCATCAATCCAGCATCTTCAAAATGAAGCATATGGTAGTAATGTAACTGCTTGATTATAAACACTGGCAATAAAGGATTAAAACATTATCAGCACGGGTCAGATTGCATTTTGTGCTAATCAGGCTAAACAGGTTCCAAAATGTACCCTAGATCATTTATAGAATCTAAATTTTCACAGAACATAATGCAATATTTAAGTTTATAGAATATTAACAGTTGTTATACTTTATTATTTCAAATCTGATAAACTGGTTTATATCAGGGAGGAGCAATGCATGACTAATTATAACAGCTGATGGGAGTACCAGTTCAACAAGTTAGCCATGCATTTTTTATAGCAATATTTTATTTTTATAGCTAAGCAGGCCAATCTATTGGTTGATTTCTTCATAATTGCTGTTGACAGACTTCTTGAAATATCTCAAAAAGAGGCTTAGTTTGCACTTCAGAGAACCACATGTGCTTCAAAGATGATTAAGAAGAAGTGCTTTGGATTACAGGTAGTCCTCACATACCAACTGACTTGTGCAACTGGTGTGCATTTTTGTTTGCAAGAAGCAGAGTTACGACGGTGCTAAAAAAAAACTTTGTGACCAATCCTTGCATTTATGACCGTCACAGCATCACCATTCACATGCTTTGCAACTGGTGTGCATTTTTGTTTGCAACAAGCAAAGTTAATACTGTACAGTATGGAAGGTGGAAGTAAAATCCTAAGTTGCAGTCACATGATTTTTCCCTTAGCAACCGTGTCACTTCATTTAATGACCAAAGGGAAAGTAAGGTCGTAAGCTCAATCGCAGTCATGTGATTTTCTACTTAGTGGCCAAGTTGCCTCAATTGTGGTCGCTAAGTGAGGACTGCCTGTATGTATAAGGAAAGCACTTCTCTGTTGTTCATTTGAGAAAGGATGTTGCTGCTTTAATTAATAGCAGAGAAGTGCTGTGGTCATGCAAGCTCTGAAGCATTTATTCTGAATCATTTTGGAAATATTCACAACCCAAGCACCTAATGCTTAGTGGGATTTATATCCAACTCCTGAGAAGCCAAGAAGGATCTTGAGCTAATGTACTTCCATCTCTTTCTTCTTTTTCTTGACTGGGAAGCTTTTACCAAGATTCAATTTTTACAATCCCTAGTTTGTTATTACAGCCAAACCAAGAATAATTGTTTAAAAGAAACCACAATCAACCACAAATTCTGGATTTTGTTTTTTGAAGCTTCAATTAAAGTTAATTTTAAATAATTATTCTTTGATCTGGCATAGTGACAGTAACTCAAGTCATTCTCTTACATTCCCTGCCAGTGTGGGAGGAGGAGGAGGTGTGAGCCCAAAACCTTTTTTGAGCTTTGGAGTCTTTTCATGGATCATTAAATCATAGCTTAACATTATATGTTAACATGACCAGAGAGTGATATTGGTTAACAGGTATGGCACTTAAAAAATACAGCTATTTTTGTGATGTGCATGCATGGAAATGAGAGGAGGTAACAGAATAGATTTTAGGCAACATGCTAAAATTAATTTTTTTTCAGTGCAATGAGACTTCCTTAGGGTTTAAGAAAGACCAATAAATATATACACATACACATCAGGCAGATAATGAAATTCCATTTCATCTTGCTATGTACAAAGAGCAAGAAAACAAAAGAAAATCAATAAACGTCAAAGGTTAGAACTCATTAAGATGACACTGAAGGAGAAATCATCCTTGTCACACTGCTTACAAATACATGCAAATTCTCTAGTGTTGCTTTTATACCACTACATATTTCTATATCCATAAACCAGAACCAATTCAGAAAACTATCAGTATCCAGGAACGTGAGGACAGAGATATCTGAAATGTTGATTTCTACAATGGAAATAACACATAAAACTGAATGTGATTATTCTTGAGTTAGTACATTTTAATAATAATAACAACAACAACAACCTATTAAATTTATATGCTGCCCAACTTCCAGTGACTCTGGGCAATTTACAAATAGTTAAAAACTGAGTGAGGGAATGGTGAGCTAAGACATCTCTGAAGAGCAGAGACATCGCTGCAGCCAAGATCAACGGACCAGCAACAAACCTGGTCCAAAGGAACCTCTCTGGATAAGGAGAAGACAAGAGATTGCCTACGTGTGCTCCAGATGGCTGCTCCTCACGAAACCACAGGACAACAGTCAATTCACAGATCTGACCGCCAGGAGACGAGGGAAGCCATAAAACTCTTAACTGCAGCAGAGCCTATATCAACACTGGGTTCATCAAACCTTACTTCCTAAACACTTTTGGAATATAACTATTTTGAAGTTAAAAGAGATCTTTCAAGCAACAAGTTTGAAAAACTACTAGGTGAGTGATCCTTCATTCCAGAATAAAGGGAAAAAATAATTAACCATTTAATTAATAACTTAATTAAATAATACAAAGTAAATGACAAAAAGCTAGAGAAGAATTTAATTCAAGAAAGTCTGAAACAAACTAGGGACCAGACAAATTTGAAATATTTAATATTTGAAATATTATGACTTTTGCTTTAAGACTTTTGAAGTAATTAAAAACAAAACAGTATCTTCATGGGAACATAAATTGTTTAGTTATTCAGGAAAGAGATGATTGGTTGGTTTTTTAAAACAAAGAGGTAAAAGAAATTTGAGACAGAATATGTGATTACAGAAAGGAGACACTAGATGGGACTGAAGATTTCAGGCAGAAGGAAAAGAAAAAAGAAAAGAAAAACCTCTTCCTTACTTTTGAATTTGATGACCAGCAGTAAAACTTACAGAAATGACAGATAAAGGTACAGTATTACATTGGAAACATTTCACAGGATTTCTGAAGAAATGGGAAAGAAGCTTGCAGTTACAATGACAGCAACAATATCTGCTCATGCAAATGCACTATTTAAAAGAGATCTTGAAGAAGAAATGAAAGATGCAAAGGAGAATAATTTGGAAGAATTTACAGATCAACAGGATGAAGAGGTAAAACAACTCCAGCCTATGCAGAAATGCTGGAAAATAAAAAAAGAAGTGGATTATAAGACTAATGCTAGATGAAAACTAAAGTGGAAATACAAGCAATAAGCCAAGAGATTAAACATGACCTGGGTAATGACTCATTACTGGATTTATAAAAAAGAGCTGTTAAAAAAGTTGTGAAGAAACACCCGAGATTGGAGAAAGAAAATTTTGATGGAGATCAAATCCTATGACAGCATCTTAATGAAGCAAACATTAAGAATGTTAGGAACAAAAGAAAGGAATATAAAGCTGACCTGTTTATTCAGGGTTAAAACAAGAAATACTTTTATAAAATTCTGGAACCCTTTATGGACTTTTTGCTGATACTGGATAGAAACATTAATGATATTTGGATGTGCAGATGGATAAGGATTGAGATATGGGAATAAATGATTTATGTAACATAATATCAAAGGGGGTAGAGAAATACTAAGACTGCTTGTAGTTATAAAGAAGATCAGAAGTAATTTCTTTAAACCAACCTTCCTTCCTTCCTTCCTTCCTTCCTTCCTTCCTTCCTTCCTTCCTTCCTTCCTTCCTTCCTTCCTTCCTTCCTTCCTTCCTTCCTTCCTTCCTCTTTCTATTCTTTTCTTTCTCTTTGATTTCAGTTTGTGTTATCTTTTACTATTGTTAAAATATTTAATAAAGGTAATTACAAATTTAAAAATAAGGAACAATAACAAAAACACAAAAACAAAACAAATGAACGAAGTTGGCATTTTCCTCTATGCCCTGCATCTTTTTAACTAACTTGCTCACAAAGACAAAGACATTTCCATCATCAACTGCCATACTGACACTGATAACTAGATGGCTACGACTTTGTAATGAACAAAAAATGTGCTGTTTTAACTTCAGATGGCTCAGGTCAATAGATATTGCTGAATTCTTACATAATTCTTACATAAAGAGTTGACTTGCACAATAAATGACAGAAGTAAAATATGAAAATATTTAGGTGGATAAACTATTATCCTCAATATATGCATAAATATTATCCATGTATGTTTGGGTAGTGCTGGTGGGATAGGAAAGGGAGTCTACATAAAAATACCAATATACTGTAGCTGAGCTGCATTGTGGGGCACATATTCTTACTTGGGTCCTGCAATATTCATCTAAGGTACAGGCGTAATTTAATTATATTTGTTAATATAATGTAATTAAAGAATTATATTAGGATTGGATAGATCTATGTTCCTCCCTTCCCTCCTGCACTCATACCTGAAACTTAGTAAGCGACCTTGGACTGATCATTAGCTCCCAGCCTAAAGTATCTCATAAAGCATTTGCGTGAATAGAATGGAGGAGAAGCTATGTTCCTTCAAAGAAACAAAGGGTTATAACTGTAATAAATTACAGAAGTATATGCATTCACATATGCAGAATCCCATAAAATTATACATGAAGACTTTTAGGATAAAAGAAAATAAAAATATAGAAAAGAAGTAACAGCAAGAGAGAGGTAATGATTTCAATTCATAATTGTGCAGAAGAAAACCCTGTGCCTTGGATTTTCATGGGAGCGTAAGGGAGTGTGGCAAGGCAAATTCTGCTCCTTTCTCCTGCCCTTCAGGCACCAGGACATTGGCTCCTAACTGCTGGGAACACCATTAGTGGGAGGTGTTGCTGAAGGCTACAGATGAAAAGGAAAAAGATCGCATTCCCCTTCTTCAACCTATGAGAGCTCACTTAGTGGAGCCGGAAACTCTGCTGGCTTTAACCCATAATGTGAAACCACAGATCTAACTTCTTCAACTCTCAAAAAAGATCTCTGAAGGGCCTCATAAAAATGGTCCTTTGTAAAACTTTGGCAGTTTAAAAGAAATGTACAAAGATTGAAAATCTTGGAACTAAGAGGTAAACTTTGTCTCACAAAACACAGCATAGAAATCTTTTAAAAATTTCTTCCAAATCAGCATCAGCATAAAACAAAAATTGCCAAAAGACAACATACACAACAACTATTTCTGCTAGAAATGTAATAACTTCTTAGAAAGTAAATAGGAAAGTTCACCGGTGTTTACTATCAGTATAAACCAAAAGGAAATAATCATACATTTACAGATTAGTAACTTACCTCTGGGAATTTTAATTTTAATGTCTGATGCATTTCTCTAAAGCGGCTATATCTCCTGAATATAGCCCATGTCTCATCTAGGACTGATATCTGTTATGTAAGAGTAAAAAATATGTATATAATTAACAGGAAAGAAGCATAAAGGTTTCAATTACAAAACTTCCTATAATGGATAATTTTCCCTGACTAAGCATGATTATTCTCACACCAAAATTGGACTTGAACCAGAATAAACCAACATTTTCAGTTTGTTGGGAAAGACTGAATATGCAGTTGCATTAGCATGGAAATCACTTTCCCATGAGGTAATTCTATGATTATGGGCAGAATGTACAGGATTTGTTGTAAAGAGGGCTATTTTCGTGACTTTTTAACCACTTGGTATTACCTCAACCAGGAGGAAGAGTGCCTGTAATATCGATAAGTTATGCAATCAGCTCTGCATTAGATCATAAAATGGAAAATTCACACATCAGAACTGAATGATGTAGTACATGAAAATTAAATAAGTATGTGCAAGTGAATGGCAATATCAACAGGATCTTGCTGCTTTCCTTCAAAGTGATGAAAGAAGAAATTGCCCCTTCTGGCAGTATGTGTCATGCCATGAGGCATGCAGAAAAGAATTAGGATGCAATGCAATGCTGCAAAGCTGCTATCATCAGTCTCACCCCCTTTCCCCAACTCTGGATGCCATTGCAAGAGAGCTGGTATGACACAATAAACTCAATGGAGTAAAACCACAGAGAATATAAAGCTGATCTCATATGAATAGTATCTAGTTTATCAAGGTTCTTGGGATTATGCCTAACTTCTGTACTTAGCAAATACTGTACACTTACATCTATCTTCTTAGATATTCTAGTTATACTCCTCCAGTTTGTATACTCATACAGTTTTACTTCTTCAGCCTCCCCACCTCAACTATTTAAAAAATTCCCTCCATAACTGTCCTAAACAGTGTTTTAGGGAGTGCAGGAGATATAACTGGCTGAGCTAAACTGGTGCCCTGACTTGTAGAAGTGCTTTCCAGTAGGACATCAGATACAACTCAAAGTTCTCCTAACAGAAGGGGTCCTGACTCATAGTTTATTTCTACCGTTCCTTGAACAGTAGTCATAAAGATAGCAAAGAGAGAAATTAAAGGACAATTATGTATTACAATCTAGCTCCCTCTTCACTTTTGAAACAGAACCTTTTCCATAAGAAGGTATGAAACATGCAAAGGTTCCATATGTACCCAAATCATGCACACCAACAAAAATGAAAATTAATTAAATACCTTACCTTGATTTCATATTCATAGTGCTCATCCTTTCCCTGTCCACAAAGGACATAGCGTGGAATACTAATTTTAACTGGATTCTTTAGGTCATCTGGATTTGTTTTAACAGGGCGACAGAACATGCGCTATCAAATGAATATTAAACAGGAATTAAATACTTCAGCATTTCATAAACAGTATTGTATGAAATCAGAATATATTATTTAATAGAAAAATAAAATAAGGATTAGTTAGACAATTAAGGATCTATGTGAAAGCAAAGTATAATTCTCTCATAAATGGCGAAACATTACTTTCAAATATAGAGTGGGTACTGAAGAATACCACTGCAAAATGTGGCTTTTACTTTATGTAACTTCAGTAGAGGTAAAAAACATGTACACAGGCTTGAATCCACAATATGCATAGCAGAAATTGCACTAATAGTGTAACCCCACCAGTAGAAGAGAAGGAGGCAAATTTCTTCTTCCTGCTGCAGCACCTTGAATACCTGTTCTGGAGATTGGGCAACCTTCTGAAACCAAAAGGTGATATGGGGAAAGGAAGAATTGGAGAAAACTGTTTTGATAACATGAACTCTATTGGACCTCAACTACTTCTATAGGTGAAAGAGGTATTTCGTTGTGTAGAATAGCTCAGGTTACAATTCATAATCAGAAGCTTTTATGATCAGAAATAAAATTGGTATTACATAACAGATATCAAGCAACACTTTAAGGAATCTGGAAACATTGCAAACATTTAATTCCTTTAAAAAAAAGTTTGTTATTCTGTAATTTAGTAACATTCTGATAATATTTCAACATATAGCAAAAAGTATGGCCTCTGCAGATCAAGCTCCATGTATTCCTAACTTTGTATCTAACTGTGAACCAGAGGATCTGATGAGTAGAATCTTTAGATCTTTTTCCAGATATTATACAGCTCATCTAAGTTGTTCATGTATAGAAAAGAACACAGAGACAAGCTTCCCATTAAACATTTATTGCAAAAGCTTATGTTTGAAATCCAGGGGCAAGATCAAAACCAACAGAATTATATAGTCATTTTCTATATTTATTGTCTAGAGCAGCATCCATCACTGACAGCTTGCCAAAATTAGATGTCACTGAAATGTTTATAGCTCTAGAACAATTCCACCAGCTTTAAAGAAGGAGAAAATTTATTGTAAAAGTGACTCTTGTAATCACATCAAATCCTAGAAAGACAGCCTTGAAAATGTGTTATCCCATGGAATAAGGAATACCGTTGTTTTATTACTTTTAACATCAACTTCAGCCTGAGTAAACATTTCCCAGGAAAGGTGCTTGGTTCTAATTTAATATTTGGTTTAGAAATATATATTTACCAGGCAGTATAATTTAAGTAGAAGTATGTACCAATCAAAAGATTCATCTTTCAATTTTAGATTTGTTTAAAAAACAGAAATAAAAAAACCCCCTAAAATGTGAATATAAAATAATATAAAATTTATATTACTATTTAAAACAAAAAGAGTTTTAAATCATAAGAGTATTTAAAACATCAAACACCTGGTACGGGGGGTAGTAGAAAAATCTTAGGAGCTGAAAAGGAGGAGAGAAAAGAATTAACACCAGCTGAATTCCCTTGACAGAGGGCAATAGTGCTAGCCATCTAATTTCAAAAAGGTGGGAAAAACCATAACACATTTGCCAGGTGGATCACAAAGAAAGGGCAGGTTCATATATGGAGAGATGTTCCTTCACTGCTATTCTTTTATTACACACATTAAGGCTGTACTTATCTTGGAGGAAATTCCACTGAGCTGCTAAGACTTCTTTCAAACAAACATGAATGAAATGATTTAAAGTATCCTGCAGGAAAGACAATGGCTGTGGAGAAAATTAATTATTCTGAACCTATATTTACTTGTCTCCTATTCCATTTTAGTTAATATGCTGATATGATATATGTTATAACTCATTTTTTATTTTTCTAATCAAAGGCTGATGTTTGAAAGGCCTATCTTCACTGTTAGCTTCCAAGATTTCAAAACTTACAAAGTACGCTTCAGTTGGGCTACCCAAGTTTTCTATGTGTTAGCATTTCTTTTAAATATTTTGTATGCATATGTATTTCTTTGGATTATTGTATCTTTGAATAATGTGATATGGAATTTGAGTGGTCTGGAAACCCCTAACAAAGGAAAACAAATCCTTATTAAACTGACAAGACTCAAGGCCCTTGCATCTTTGCAAGAGATGTATAACTGTTGATGATCAGGGTTAGGTAGCAGAAAGATTGAGTGGGAGAGGTTTATATTATTAGTTTTATAAAAAAGAAGAATGGCTCTTTTAATAAAGGCACTTTATGTTGAAAATGATAACAGATGTAGAAGGCCATTATCATTATGGTAGTTAAACGTTCTGAAAAAAATAATTCCCTCCAGCTAATACTTATGCTCCTAATTTAGATACTATTGGTGCATTTCATAATTGTCTAAGCCATCTTGTCCTGATTATCTTCCATTGTTTTGATAATTGGTGGGTATTTTAATCAAATTCTTGATCCAATTTTAGACAGATAATCTTCATGTAAAGCTACAGTGTTGAGTTTAACATTGAATGCTTACATGCACAAGGTTAGTTTAACTGATATGAGGTATTTATTAAAAGAGATTACACGTTCTTATATCACAGTTACTTTTGTTTGGATTTTTTATATTATTTTAAAAAAATAACTAAATTTTAAAATAGAAATAGTAAAAACTAATAAAAACTAATATTAAAGGAAGAAAATAAGAAAAAGAAAGGAAAATTAGAGGAAAAGAATGACCAAATTCAAATGTATGAGAAAACAAAAAAAGATAAAGATAAAGATAAAGAAAAAGAAAAAGATAAAGATAAAGGAAGAAAAAGAATTGACTTCTGACCCTCCTCACAACAGATATAAGTAATAGTATACAACAATCTTTTGTTCTAAGTTTATGACATAGCTGTCATTATTACTATAAATCCGTATTATTTCTAATACTCATACAACAGAATTTCATTTTTTTCTCTATCCTGCAAAAAGTCCCCAAAAAAGCTTCCATTTAATATTAAAATTACACAATGTCTTTTCTCAAATCAAAGCCATCAATTTCACTATCTCAGCCAACTCTATCAGCCCCACCATCCATATCTCCACTGTAGGTAATGTCAGATGCCTCCACCTTTGTATACACAAAAGCCTTACTGCTGTTATCATATACAAGAACAAAATTCCATAAATTAATAACAAATTTATTTTAACCTTAGTCAAAAATAAATCCATTTTATAATCCAATTTATCATTTTCTCTAAAAAAAAAAAAAACCCCAAAAAACAAATGAAATCTCTCCCCCTTTATTCACAGATCCTTAAAACCTTGTCATTCAATCTTGGTCACAAAAAAAGGTCCCATTAATAACTACCGAAAACCTCAACACACATATTAACCATAATCAAATAAGTTCACTTTGTAAACCTTCTATTTACTTTTAAGAAGCTTAATCTTTAATCCTTTCAAATAATGTCTCTCAAGTCAGTTTCCTATCATTGTCTCTTTGTCTTCCCCCAGAAACAGCCTCAGTAATTTCTCTTTGTCTCCTCCCAGGAACAGCCTCAACATTCTTTTTGCAAATCCAAGATAAAAAGTCTTTCCAGGTCACTCTTCTTTTCCATTATTTGTATGTCCCCTTTGATCATTGTGACATCAGTTGGTTTCATTTCTAAGTCCATTCTGGCATCCTTTTCCCTATCACTTTTATCCTCTGACATTTTTAAATCCATTTTCAAATTCACAGCATCTTTGTTCATACCACCTTCATTATCCAGCATTAAAAAAAACTCCCAATCCACATTGAACTCAGTCACCTCCATTTTAAAATTAACCATCTTATCCACTCTTCCCTCTATCTTTTTTTCAAGGGGCTTGAATTTAGCTCCTAATTCATCAAGCATTAATTGCAGTTAACTTAAAGAAGTCATTTTATCTTCTAATGGCTGCTCCAAAGGGCCTCTTCTAGCCATTTTTTTTCTTCCCCACAAAGCAAGCAACCATAGGTATTATATAAGTGAAAGTAAGCAGACAGTTCACACCCTCTGGTGCCTTTCACACCGTGAAAAATACACAGAGGGCTCAAATTACTATCTTCTTCTGTTTCGAAAATCCAGCCATTCATCAAGCACATCACCAAAAAACATAAAACAAACAAACAAAAAAATCTCCACAGAAAAATCAAATCCAATTTATACAGATGGAGTTTCGTAAAATTAAACTTTTAACAAATAAATCTTCCCCTTTCACCATAAGTAACTTTTATATCTTTTTTGTATTCTCCTTATCATCCAGCTTTTTGCGAATTGTTCAAATTACAATAAAACTCTAATTCTTCTTTTAAAATTATAGTCCCAGAACTAACGAAAAAACACCAAGAGAATTACTTATCTGTGGCAAGGGAAGGTCTCTCTTATGTTGAAAAATAGTGATATTCCAAAGTGATTTAGAAATGGGGTTTTGCCAGCTCTAGTGTCCATATTTAGTCTGCACCACAGCTGTGAACAAAGGTGGATCCCTGCCTCCAAGCTGCTCACTCACAAGCTGTTAACAGAAGCTTCCATTTCTGTGATTAGCTTACGAGGAACAGCCATGCCGGAGACTGAATGAGTTGATTTCTCACGTCCTCCTTAATCTGAGCTAGTTGGGCAGCTAGTGCTTGCTGCCAGCCACCGACCCAGCTGCACTGCTGTCTCCCCTCTCACAAGGAGACAACTAAGCTGCCATTGTCCCCACCGGAAGTCTAATTTTGTTTGGATTTTAAAATAAACCTTCATCTGTGCTTCAAAATGTAATATGTGCATATCTTACAATATCTGATAAGACCTCATTTGTGGTTTTCTTCCTATTAATGTTATTGGTATATTAATGGTATATAATGTCTTAGGATTTTTTTTTCATTTTGTATGTTCTTGTATTTAAGCGCTATACAAAATCTATCTTTTTGCCTCATAGCAACCCTGTTATATAGGTTGGACTAAGAGTGACTGAAGTCACCCAGTGAGTCTAGAACCTGCTAGAACCTGGATCTCCACTATACAATTCTAGCTCTCAGTTGCGGAATCCCTCTAAATTTGCAGGGTTCTCCAAAGTAGTTAATATCAACCCCCAAGGGTCAATGGGATTACCCAAGGGTCAATATTGTTACTATTATTTGTAGTGCAGGGTTTGTCAACCTTGACAACTTTAAGATGTCTGGACTTCAACTTCAATTTAATATTTATTCAATCATTTTCATGTAATAAATGTTTGGGGATTGATGAACAATCTGAAACTTCATGAAGGGGTCAATAAGCTGAAGAGTATGGGGACCCCTTCTCTGAAGTAAAGAACTCTTGGTATACGTAGTTCTTTCTGCAGATGATATATTAGTGTTCATTGATAAACACAGACCTTCCATAGAAAGATTAATAAATTAACTGATGGCTTAAATTAGGGTTTGTCAACCTTGACAACTTTAAGATGTCTGGACTTCAACTCCCAGAATTCTGGGAGTTGAAGTCCATACATCTTAAAAGTTGCCAAAGTTGAGAAACACTGGCTTAGATAATACTAATTTATATAAATGATTGCCTTTTGGGAACTATTCTAGAAGGAGTTTTTAATTTTCCATATGTAAGTTTTTATCATAAAATGTATCTTCTTTCTTGGGTTAATGAATGCTATGTTTTGTCTTAATGGAAACTTGCCCTCAGGGATGATGTTGGAATTGGCCTTTGACACCTGGTATAAACTGGAGGTTACTAGAGTCCAAGTTCCTTGAAAAGAATGAAATTCTTGCTTTATATTGGCTACTAGAGAAGCACAGTATACCATAATATGCCAATTCTTAATTGATCCTTAATTACCCTTAATTAATATTCTGTGGGACGAAAGCTTGAAAATATCAAGATAATCCTTTTGCTGCAGAATGAAAACTATACATCTTCACCTTGGGCCTTTTGGGAGATGCAGTGGAAGTCATGACCCCATGTCCGGAGGCTATCAGGGTTTGGATCGGGAAAAATAGGCTCATTCAGCTCAAACAAGAGAGAGTAGCTGTTGATTCATGGACTGATTCCAGGACTGTACCATTTCTGTCTCTTGATGGAGTCATGCTGCCCCAGAAGAAGCAGGGTCCCCCTAGACTCACAGCTCTTGCTTAAAGAGCAGAGTTCATGGCCAGGAGGGTTTTTGCATAGCTTCACTTGGTGCGCTAGCTGCAGCCTTACCTGGAACAGGATGGACTGAAGGTGGTTGCTTATGCCCTTATCATCTCTTGATTAGATTCTTGTGAAACACTCTACATGGGGCTGCCCTTGAAGATCACCCAGAAACTTAAGCAGGTCCAGAATGCAGCAGCACATGTGCTTAATGGTCAATCATGGTACTGCCACACAATACCTCTGTTGCATGAGCTGCACTGGTGACCAGTAAGTTTCCAAGTGCAATTCAAGGTGCTGGTTGCTACCTAAAAAGTCCTATATGGCTCAGGGTCTGGGCATCCTGGGGACACCTTTTTTCCAATAGTTTCTGCTCATCCTATTTAGATAACCAGGAAGATCTGCTGGGAGTCCCCACTTACCAGGAAGTATAAGGAGTCCCAATGGCAGGGTTTTTCAGTTATAACCTCCTACTCTGGAACAGGTTACCTTCTGAAATGCATATAGCTCCCACCTCATGGACTTCCAGAAGCAAGTAAAAACATGGCTCTTCTAGAGGGCTTTTGGGATTAATATCACAATCCAATTAAACAAACACAACTTCCCTACATTTTTCTCTGTAAAAACACAGGAGTTCATATTTTTTGGTGAATAAGATAATGATTGCATTTGTGTAATCCATCCCCTTTCCATCCCCTATTGTATTGCCTATTTGCGCTTATTTTGGGGGTTGCTTTTGTTAGCTCACAGTTCCATAATTCCATTTGGCATGTGTGGACTCATGGTTGATAACTGCACTTGAGACCTGTTCACTACTGCCAACATTCTGAATGTTTGGACTTAGGTTGCTACATCTATTAGTGCTTACATGCCTCAATGAATCTGTTTTCACCAGGAATCTGTTTTCATTCATTAACTGATGGTGAATTTGGGGAGCTCTGGTCTGGCCAGCTGATTGGCAGCATATATGGAGACATGGGTTATGGGTTTGCAAGTGAGCTCTGGCCAGCATCCTTTTGATGAATGTGTGGAATCAGGTATAGGCAGGGAACGGCCTCAGGACAGCTAACTGTTGGTTAACATAGGGAAGAGGCGCTGAGGCTTGGTGGGTCCTGACCAGTGAACAAGGGGGAGGATGTTGTACACCATTTGATAGACCTGTACAGACCATCTGTGGTCAGTAGACCACACTTTGACAATTAATTAATAGGATTAAATGACTGCCCACTCCAGGAGACTCTAGGTGGCTTACAAAATCTAAAAAACAATAAAAACAGTTAAAAACATAAAACATCACAAAGAGCCCAGACTAAAACAACGATGACAATAACAAGAAACCACAAAAGGGGCCTCCCAAACAAATTAACCCAGGCCTAGAGCCACATCCAGATCTTAAGGTTTTATGGAATCCCTAGAGAGAGGGTTCCATCTGTATCTCGCGTGGGGGGCTGTTCCAGAGGGTGGAGACTGTGACAGAGAAGGGATACTTCCTCAGTCCCACAAGATGACAGCTTTTAATAGATGGGACCTGGAATTGTAATACCTTTGATGTATGGATATGGGCCAGCTGCCTTAAGTGTTTAAGAGCACATTCTAGTACAAGAGGATGTAACATGTTTTTTACAAATAATAAATCTAAAATAAACAGTTCTTAAAATATATTAAATTAGATGTTCAGAAATTTAGAGAAGCATGGAATAATGATCTGGAGTATCCAATACATGACAATCAGTAGAAAGCTATTTTGGCATCTGATATCAAATTTGTATAAATTTAAAATTAATTGTAGAAATTTAAAATTAATTCAACAACAACAAAAAATCATACTTAGGGGACTTTTCACAAAGGCACTGATTTGAAACACTATACTCAAAATGCAACATGGGAAGTGATCCTGTGCTATAGTAGCATTTTTTGGATAGATGTTATTTACGCATTCATTTTGTTTTAGAAGACTCTTTGGTTTTCATAAATGAGCCTATTCTTTTAAATTATATTCCAGTGGGCAAAGTTGTAAGATTGTAAGGTCTAACCAGACCAGTTATAAGAGTTTTTGTTTCCTCTTTCCTTTTTTTTTTTTAACATGTAAAACAAATAGAACTGAATCAATGTTCATGTACATTAATTTCTTTACTTGATGAAGATGGAACATTAAGAGACAGTTGAGAATTGGAGGTAGAGGTTGTAATATAAAAAGGCTTGTTGCATTGTTACAAAAAGCGGAAAGCCAGCAGAATGTCAGGTTGTATTCTTGAAGCAATATCTAAAGATAGGCACTCTTTAGTGTCCTTGGCTTTATCTCCCCTCCATCCTGTTATATATTCCCTCTTTGTATTTAAATAAAGCCAAAAATTTCCCCCCTCAAGAATTTTGTATCACACTACAACAATAAACTCCCACCATAACTTCAACTTAATAATTTCATTTTTAAGGCTATTACAGATATTACAGTTTTGATGTACACTATAACATGATTACTTAACAGTACATTTAATAAGGTAATCATAGCGAGTTTTTTAATGTAGCATATTAAAAAAGAAATTTCATAATACAAATTTCTGTCTAGAGAAAGAATGTGTGTGTGTGTGTGCGTGTGTAGACTTAAAAGCTAACTATATTTTTCTGTCAAGACCCACCTATCCTACACACTTTTACATGTTTGTTTTTTAAATGTTAATATATTCTACTGTCCAGTGAAATAATTCTTAAGGCAGTTTCTAAGTAATACACAGTAATTCACACATAACAGTTGAAAAATGGATCAAGTAATCTTAATTTTCAACATATATTCAGAATTCAACATTTATGCATGAAAAAGTAAATTATACATTGATAGTTTCAAATAATTTGCAAAGCAGGCAACATAACATAGGAAAAGAATCCCAGTAATCA
This sequence comes from Python bivittatus, assembly GCF_059951505.1. Lineage (NCBI taxonomy): Eukaryota > Metazoa > Chordata > Lepidosauria > Squamata > Pythonidae > Python > Python bivittatus. The sequence goes on along the minus strand of NW_028277030.1, from coordinate 10,965,282 downwards.
GAACAGACATTAATTTATCAATGAAAGAAAATAAATGAGGTGAGAAGGAATAATAAATGTGGTGAGAAGGAGAAATGGTAGATAATATCCAAAGACAAGCAGCTGTCTTTAAGCTAAGTGTTTCTTGGCCAAGGACAGAGAACAAATATTCATCTGGATCTATCACTAACCCATTTATTTATTGCTAGTTGAGAACTGATCTCCTCATCACAGATGTATGGACGTGTACCACAACTGACTGTCATCATAACTCAACCCTAAAGTCATGTCTGAATGGAAGTGTTCTAAATGCAAATTGTCTAAGATATATGCAATAAGGAAGTGAATTCAGATTTAGTTCCTATATTTTTTGGCCATAGGATTCTAGTTAATATTTTGTCATATAGCAAGCAAAAAGGTATAGAAGAGGAATGTGTTTCTTAATTAACCTAACGAGCAAATACTGATGCATGAAACCAATATTTAGGAATAATGATCAGAAACATTTAAGATACTGTAAAGCTACTCTGAGTTGAAATGCTGGCATAGTTTTTCACTAAGAGACACTGAGACAAAAATAGAGATATATTTGTTTTATATGTATTTTTTCTCATGAAGACTAACTTGTACATGAACTCTAAGGAGGATTCAAACTTAACTGTCCTGTCAAATGCAACATTAGCCTAACAGCATCTTCATCCGAACTGAAAGTCAGTCTCCAGATGCAAGGCTGACTGCTTTGTTGGTTATGACAAAAGGATGAAACAGATTCCAACTGGGTATTATTTTCTCCTTGAGAAACATCCAGCAAACTATTGGATGAACCAATCTTACTTGCTTTTGAAAATACAAACTCAATTTTTCTTAGATTCTCTTTCTCTGGGACAATCACACATCTGAGTTCACTTAAAGAATACAGCTGAATTTTGGCACACTGTGACTGATTGTCTATGGAATGCAGCACTCTAGATACTGGGCACAAGGCACTATTTTCCTGTATAAGACCAATATGAGTATTAGTAAGGACTAGGGATATGATGTCACCTGCTAGTTTCACTGTTGTATAGAGCACTACCTTAATTTCACCTAAAAAAGGTTTGTTGATATCCATGTTTTCATGGAGCAAATAAAGCAGGTCAGCTAAATCACTCTCAAAATTGCACGACAGGCGCACATCATTTTCCAAAACTAAGTCAGTGATTGCTGAACTCCAGTCAAGAGAAAGTTTTAACAGATCATCATTTAAGAGTGGGTGATTTAAGCAAGCATGATCTAATGGAGATATCACAGTGCTAAGTATATCATGGCATATTCTTTGTGTAAAGTATTTGTTAAAGGTAAATAGTTTCATTACATTTTCTACATGGGGACCCAAAAGTGTGATGCTTTGTCCAGCATAACCAATTTGGATTTCTTTTAAAGTATTGATTGAGAAAACATGAAAAAAATCCAGAGAGTTCTGACTGCTTTCTAACTGATTGGTTGATGGAATAATGGCATATAAAACAGAATCATATAAAAGCAAGCAAGCAGGTTCTGGTCCAGGTTTTTTATAGCTTCCCACTGCAATCCAGTATATTCCTTTTAATTCATTTGTCTTGGCACAAATTTCTGGCAAGATAGAGGTCACATATTGTAGCAGTTCATCCCAAGAATATTCTTGTAATTTCAGAAGATCCTTTGAAAAGTCCACAAAATTTTGCCTAAGCACCAGACTAGGAATCAGCGTATCATTTTTGCAAAGGTTACTAGATTCTACAGCATGATTTATTGTATGCATATCAACTGAGATTTGTGACGATAAGTAATTCATGGTAGCTTCTTTTCCTAAAGGCCTTCCTGGGCTGAGGCTTGCACTGTTTACCTTCAAACCTAAACTCAGATTTAGTTGTATATCTTTAATAACTGGAAAGCTTCTGATAAATGATGTCAATTGTGTGCATTTCTCATTTTTGTGACAGACACTGACTAGATCTTTGATCCGTTTAGAAAACCAACCATTCTTAAATTCTTGACAAATGGAACCATGGTAAACATTGCCGAATAAGTTAAATAGATGTCCCAGCCTATAATTCTGCTTTGATCCAGTAAGTGATTCAGGTAGTTGTCTTTTGATGTCATTTGCAGCCCTTTCATCCAACTTCTGGTTTGAAATCTGCTGATGTATTTGAGAAATTCTGTTATAGTATTGTTGGGGAGACCAAAAATGGAAAGCACCAGGCTGGACTTGAGCAGAGGATATGGGCTCTGAAGCTGGCATGTGGTAGGAATTAAATAAATCAAACTCTGTTTCCATGTTCTTATTTTCCCAATGATTAGTTAGATTTTTGTTTCTAGAATGAAGGAATATTGATTTTTTGTCTGACAAGTCAAACATTCCACATCTGTCAGGAAGAGAATATGTGGGGCTGTCAGAGCAAGTTCTCTTGCTTTTTATGTCTTTGGGTTGATTCCAGTCACATCCATCAGTGCACCTCCAGCTGACATACTCTTGTTCTATCTCTTTCCCTTCATTTGTATTTCCTTGAGTCATGCAAAAATCCTGAATCCTCCTTGGAAAAGGATTAAGTGTTTCTATGGCTTTGTCCTGCCTATTGATTTTTGATCCCTTTGTGTCTTCACCAGCCTGGTTATATTTGCTGTCATCATTAGACAATGCCAGAAAACCATGAAAGGACACCCAAGACTCTCTTTTCTGCTTAAAATGTAAAAAAAAAAAAAACAGTGCTTTTGTATATTTAACAGGAAAACTATTCAAATTTAAATTTCTAGATGTGCATTTTGTCATATTATGCATGTTTGTGTTAAATAGCATAAAAATCAAATTATGCTGAATAGGATCAAATTCAAATTATGCTGAATAAGATCTGATTCAAAAAGAAAAGCTGTGATTCTTCTTTTCCATCATCTTGCATTTAGAACAGTATCCATTTCTTTTAATTTCTGCAGAATCACTCCATATCCTTAAATCAGCAACAGAACTCCAAATTATTTTATGAATCAGGACTGCCTCTTATTATTCCAAATCTTTAAAAATAATTAGGAAAATATTTTTGGTAAATATTTACTGTATTTTCATTTGGAATACAGCAATTAAAATCCATTGGCAAGAAATCGATCATGTTTAGTTGTAAGTAAGGATGGATTATATCCAACATTTTGTGAACATACTTTTGCTTGCGCTATGGGACTTTTTCTTCCTCTTTTCCCATTGCTGCATGTTGAGCTCCATACATCTTTGAACACAACCTAACACTCTGGAAGAGATTTTAAAGGCAGGTGGGAAATTGCAAATCCCATCCCCCTCCTTTAATAGTTGTGCTGCTAGCAGAAAAACATCTACAATACTGCATATAATATTTCTGCATTAAGTTGTAAATATATTGAAAATGGAACCTTCATTTATCTTGCTTTCAGATTCTAAAATCTTGACTAGAGGTATGACCCCTCTCAGTCCATGGTTATATTGGAATTTTGGTAATTTTCTGTGCAGTGTTGCTAGTTTGTAATTAGTTATCTCTAATCATAAAGTTAGATCCTCTCTTAAAACATCTGAAAGGGATACTGTTGCAGCATCAGTATTAGTATATTATTACCACAATCACAACTACCCAAATCTTTACCATAGTAGAAGATTTAATTTTAAGGCTTTTCCCATTGGCCATTAATCTTGCTGGAATACAGAATTATAATTATGCTGTGAAATGTTAAGAAATTTAATTACAGAGCATGCCATAATTTAATATTAGCACTTCTTCAAGCTGACAAGCTATAACTTACCTCATACTTCAACTTGCGTTGATCAGCACCATTATGAAACTTCTCATTATCCTGAAAAGGAAAATGTCCATTTTTTAAAAAAAATGCCCCCCAAAAGATAACAAATAGCTTAGTTCATTAGTATATTAGCAATAAAAGGCAATTTTAACCTAAAATGGGCATGTTAAAGTAGACTTAAAATATTTAGCATCAGTGAACAGAAAATACAGTAGCTACCTGGTAATTGCAATTTCTAATAATTAATAAATTGAATATCAATATGGTTTGGCATATATTCACTTTTAAAATGCCTAGTAGGTCCTAAAAGTAGGAAACAACACATAATTATTCCATTACATTTACAAGTTAAATATCTTGAGATCGTCATAGCAAGTTCCTTTATTGGCTTAACAGGAAGATAGATATGGTACACAAAGCAATCATATATTTCAGTTTACTAGCCCTGACCTTCAGTGTGTGAAACAGAGTACAGGAAAACTCCATGTACCAAATGACAAGGTATGCAGGACTGCAAGTATCCCATACATAGTCCCAAAGTTAGAAGCATGTGTGAATATATGCCTGTTTTACTACAATCCTATTTAGAAGAAGTTATTACCCATAAGCCTTGGCAATAATATGCTGGGGAGGGCATATTATTCATAGCAATTAACTAGTGGTACATCCTAGGGAGTGCAAACACATTGGAAAGACCCAGGGAAAATTAGTAATGACCTTCTAAATAATAAAACTGAATGCTGGTCATATATTCACGTTGGGCATAGGGTGGTCAACTCATCCCATTAGCCATGTCCCCACCTTACAATCCTTAATAAATGAAGCTTCTCCATTGGTACTATACTCCTAGACCAGTGTTGTCCAAACTTGGCCACTTTAAGATGAGTGGACTTCAACTCCCAGAATTCCCCAGCCAGCATGGTTGGCTGGGGAATTCTGGGAGTTGAGGTCCACTCATCTTAAAGTGGCCAAGTTTGGACAACACTGTCCTAGACCATGAGCACTCCTACTTTCTCAGTCTCATGCGACTTGTGCCCAGTTTTTTTAAGCCGTCTATTTAGTACTATTTATCGTCATTTAGCTATATATTAGCTAATATTATTTACTATCAAGCTTCTTCTGGCTGATACTAGAAGAGAAGGCTCACAGGGCAGTCATTCAAGGATATAATACTTTGATAACTTATGTTTAGCACAAAACCTAGAAAAGCTGTAAAGAAGCAATCTAGCAACTGCAAATTGTAAAATGCAAGAGGCAAGGTTAAATTCTTGTACCTCTTTCTTCTACCAATATGCATAATGGCCTTGGAGCCTCACACTTTTGGGAGAAGGTGAGGATAACTATCACAGCATATATAAATGAGGGTCACCCTGCAATATTTTTGTGTGGTCCATTTGTTCTTTAGATTTTCAGAGATCAGCTAGCATAAGTTATATTAATAGATTTTCAAGACTTAATTGAGGATAAGTAAATTCCCTGTTCAAATAAACACACACACATACACACACACACACACACACACACACAGTGTAATCTTTGGTATACTAAGCAAAAATCAATAAACCATCTTGTTATTTCTAAATTAACATGGATTTTAGACTATATGAAGCATTACTATTATCGTCATCATCAAGATTACATTATCTTCATCATCCACCACAACAACATCTTTCATTCATGAGGAATAATTTTGCTTTCTTACATCATGTTAAGACATCAACTCTCTGGAGAAAATGAAGGAAATATGATTTCCCCAAAAGACTGCCAGATTAGAAGTGATTATAAACTTAAAAACCAACAATTGTATTTTCTCACCCTTGTACATTCCATAGACTGTAAATGATTGATACTATTTTCTCCAGAGCTGTATTGAATATTTTGAAGGCGTCTTTGAACTTCTTCTTCAATAAAGGTATTTATTCTAGAAATGTTAAACATCACAGATTAATAGAAAGAATTAGTTAGAAAAGGACCTTTGGAACACTGCTACTCGGGTAATCTAGAACACAGAACTGAAGAATCATTGTGCTATTTATTTTCATAAAACAGATATTGATCTCAATGGCTTTTGGTGTTTAGGGATAGGACATGATGATTGTAGTTTAATAACTAGCAGATTTATAGCATTAATATATTGTTACCTGCTTTGGATAGGCTATAAAACCCATGATGTCTCTAAAACTACAGCAAAAACTGCTTGCTCTACTTTTAAGTTTACTACAGTTATTAATGGTACTCAGCAAAAAAATTGGTAACAGTCAATTCCCCTATTAAGTTAAAACATACAGAGCCATCAATACCAATCCCCCATTAAAATTTAAAAGGGGATTTACTACAGTATTATTTTCAACAGCAACAAGACGACTGGCAGCACAGATTTCTAGTTCTCACTTTGAGATTTACTTATTTATAATAAAAAGAGAGCATTATCTTATAGTTGATAGAGAGGAGGAAGGGATATATGGTATATGTGTAGATCATTTTTATAAAACAACCTCAAGCGGCTGAGGTGATGGAAAGATTTAGCTCTTTATTTATTGGGGGACATTTCACATTCCCTTGATTATATGGCATTAAACCAAGGGTTCTCAAACTGCAGGTTATGACCCTATGGGGGGCTGCGTTCAACTGAGGCTGCAAATTTCTGGGTGGCCAAAGGGTTGAAAAGTGGGTGGACAGAGAATAATATTATCTGCAGAGCTCTGGGTCCTGGGGAAGGAAGAAAGAAAGGAGACAAATGGCAACAGGGAAGAGAGACACAGCCTGGTTGCATTTGTCCTGGAGATTTTATTTAGAATAGAAAATAAATATGGAGTTAGAGTCACCCAACACATTAAACCCAAGCAAATAATGCATGGAGGTTGAGGTTGGGGTTGTCCTGTTGTGTGAATGTTACCAAGGCACAAAATCAGTGCCTATAGCTATGGATGGCTATAAGGTTTGTAAGGTGGGCAGGCACAGAGAGTCACATTTCCCAAGTGTTGAAAAAAAGATGATCAGAAAATTGTACAAGTCCCTGGGATCAATTTTAAATATTTCAGCTAAAGCAAGTTCAAAATTTTATTTGGGAAACACTTCAAATTTTCAAAGCAAAACAGCCATGCCATATTACTGTGTTACAGTACAATTCGAGCAATATTATTAAAGATGCATAATCTAAAAACACTTTAGTAGTAAAACTTAGTTACAGATCTGTTTAAAGTAGAAAACCGGGTATACTTACCTGTCATCAACCAATGGCATAAAATGAGTCTGTGATTTTGCAATGTTAGAAGGGGAACTACTATGAGACAGTCTCTCTTCTACAACTCCAGGATACCCCTTTTCAATTCTATCACCTTCATATATCTTCTGTTTTAACTGCTGTATTTGCAAGTCCAAACTGTCAACAAAGTTGAACACATAATCTTTAAGATTCATCAACACAGTAGGGTTTCTCAAACTTAGCTGTGAAAATGGGGGGTTATATAACAGTCTTTACCACAAATAAGATGAGTTGGGTAGGAAAGGTGTCACCAGGCAAAAATAAGTTGCCTGTAAAATGCTTATAATACTCCCTTAAGTAGATCTTTTTTTTTTACATTACTTTTAGTGTATTGTTTCAAAGCATGTTTACCTCCAAGTGTAAGTTGGCAGACATGAGACTAGAGCCAATACAATAATTAAATCAGAATATTATCCCAGATGTGAACATTTCTTCAATACATAGATATATTAACAAAAAGAAGTATTTAAACTGCTTAAATATCAAATAATTATTTGTCAGTGGGGAACTACATCTGGATGAGAATATATTAAACAAATGATTAGTAGCAATTTTCAAAGGAAATAGCTTCTTAAAGGTAGAGTTATCTATGAGTCTTAGATCATTAGTAACACCTGTCAAACTTGCTTTATTTTAGAACTTCAATCATGATTTCAATCATTCTACAGGAACGAGCAAAAGTCAAAATATGGTATTAAATTACAGTAGATGAAAACACATTTTTAAGCATTCCAACTGCTGAAGAATATAGATGCTTTTAAGTATATCTGAAAGTTTATTGTCAGTTGGTGCCTCATTGAAATCTACCATAAAACTGTACTATTAAAATAAAAACCAAGATTATTTGGTTTGGAAGACTAACGTTCAGGATTTTCAATTATTTTTTTCAAGTATATGCTATCTCATATTTCTACCAGTCCAAAACAAAATAATCTGCGCATATTGCTGCATATGACACACACACAGTCATCATCTAAAATTTGCACTAGAAAAAAGTAGTAAAGAATTTTTACTAATACAAAACTTTTTCTAAATTTGGCTTCTTCAGCTCCATCAAGTTACCGTAGAATATTTGCCATAACGTATGCCCCTATTCACTCAACGGATTGAAGACATGATTGCATTTGCCACTTATGAGACGACTGCCTATAGATGTAGACTTTGTATGGATAAGTATAATGAAATATGGGACTCATTTATACAAAATACAGTAGGTTAAAAAAATGATTGTCACATAAATGTGTTGGAAATATATATGCAGCTGAATAATATTTGCATAAGATAAATATATATAGATTTGTAACTATTTACTGTTATAATGGTATACCATGTTAAGGTTTTTGTTGTATTTTTGTCACTTTTCTGTAATAGCACTTTTTAAAAGTTTTTTCTTCTTGATAGCATATTATTACTTTTGTGTTTTATGTTTTGTGTTTCTTTTTGGCATTAATTAAAAAGCAGTAAAAAAAATATTTAAAAAAGTTACCATAGAACATTTGCAAGAGTTTGCTTTCTACAAAAATGACTGTATTCATTATTCAGATATGAATATTCAACTACAAAGATAAAGCCAGGGTCACTCATTCTTTTCTGTAGAACTACATTTACATAAATTGATTTCCACATACGCCCTGGTCCACATTTCCTCAGAGTAGCCTAAATAAGAATAGATTTTACTCTATACCATAATATTTCAGGGCTTCAGGTTTTTTCCTAAAGGGACGGAAAAAACTTTTTAAAAGAAAGTAATGGTTTTGTAAACAAAACAGAAGCCAAGAAACTGAATTAAAACCTATTTAAGGGCAAAGCTATACATGATCTGGGAAGTATTATTACATTTAACATGCTTGATTTTTAAATATAAATGGGGTGAGGGGATTTTTCTTCCTCAAATGCAGTACTGTCAACATTGTTCCTCAAAAACCTTTATTTACATAGGAAGCAATGCTGCATTGGGTTTATTGACCCAACAGCCTCCTGAGAAGATGACTCTACAATTACAATAAAATCAGGATGCTTCCCCTTGGTATTACAGCACTAAAACTAACTATTTTCAATGAAACTATGGGGAATGTGGATCTGTGCCTGTGCATACATTCAGGGCAACACTGATTCTTCTTACTTTTCTCGGTCTTGTTCCAGGGCTTTTTGCTGTGCCTCCACTGTTGCTTGCAAGCCTGCCTGTTCCCTACAACTGCTGTTCAAAGTTGCAAGTTTCTGCTTTTGCTCCTCAATTTCTATGGTAGAATGGCGCTGTAGAGCAGAGTGCCGCCTTTCCAACTTAGCAACTGCTTGCTCCAGTGCCTCCCGTTGCTGTTTTTGCCTTGATTCGAGAATTTCTTTCTCTTTTTTCCAAACCTTTTCTTCTTGACGAGCTATGTTGGCAGTAAATTCAAATGTTTCTTGAAGTTGCTGCAGCTCACTGGCACTAGCTCTGTATTGGGCAAGCTGTTCTTCCTTTTCTTCCATTTCTTTCTCAACCTCATAAAGTGTATTGTCCAAGCTTTGCAAGCCTCTGTCTAAAACTTCAGAAGCTCTTTGTTTTTCTTCCAGCAAAGCTGGTAAATGATTATTAATGAGATACAGAAGCTGTCGTTCTTTATGGCGCAACCTATATTCACATGATCTTATTTTGTTACATTCTTCAACAGCTAGTGCAGTATCTGGCGTGTTCTTGTCAAGATTTAAATGCTCTGTGTGTGCCTGTTTTAAATGATCCAGATTTTCTTGTTCTTCGGTTATCTGTTTTTCTAGATGATTTCTTTCTTGAACCAAATCTCCCTCTAAACTAGTCAGCTGTTCTAGCTGTTTCCTCTTAAAATCCATGAAGTTACACTGTACCTTTTCTAACTCTTCGTAGTCCTCCTCTGCTTCAGATCTGGCTTCTTTGACTCGCAAAAGAGATTCTCTGATGTCTTCCAGGTTCTTCTTCTCTTCTTCAACTCGTTGCAGATCTCCTCTTTTTAGCAGCTGTATCATGATTTGTTTGTCTCTAAGCTGTTCTTCCAGGTTTGCCACCAGCAATGCCTGATCTCTCTCCTGAGCTTCCAACCGCTTTTTTTCCACTTCTAATTTGAAATACTGTTCTTCTTTTTCCTTTTTAAGCTTCTCCAGTTCTCGAAAAATCTGCATTTTCTCTGCTTTTTCATTTTGATTAAGCTCTTGTAATCGCTGAAGTTCTTCTTTAACTCTACCAAAAATTTCTTCTTCTTGTTTCTTTTTCTGAAGCTCTATTTCTTGCTGTTCCCTTAATCTCTCTTCTTCAAATTTCTCTTTTTCTGCCAATAAATCTTTCATCCTGTTTTCTATATGAAAGCTTCTCCTCTTAAGATTCTCCTCTTGTTTTCGGATTTCCAGCTGAACTATTTCAGTTTCTTTACGTTGTGACTCTACTTCTTGTTGCATTCTCTCTAATTCAGCCTTGTTAGTTTTTTGTTTCTCCTCCATTTCTTCTATGAGCTTCCTAGAAGGTTTCAATGAAAGAGATTTTATTTTTCTAAAGATGTATCTAATAGCTGTTACCTAAAAATATAATATTCACTTATATTTGAAGAATTATATCACAATAGAATTATTGAGAAACAACCCTTGATGATTAAAACAACTACACCATGTGCACAATTATTAGGCAAGTGAGTATCTTGACTGTATCATCATTTTTATGCATATTTTCCACCTCCAAGCTGTATAAACCTGAATGCTTATTGGATATAAGCATATCAGGGGATGTATATTTGTGTAATGAGGGAGGGTGTGGCCTAAGGAGATCAAAACCCTATATCAAGGTGTGCATAATTATTAGGCAGCTTCTTTTCCTCAGGCAAAATGGGCCAAAAAAGAGATGTAAGTGACTCTGAAAAGTCAAAAATTGTAAAAAGTCTTTCAGAGGGATGCAGCACTCTTGAAATTGCTACTATTGGAGCGTGACCACAGAACCATCAAACGTTTTGTTGCAAATAGTCAACAGGGTCACAAGAAACGTGTTGAGAAAAGAAGACGCAAATTAACTGCCAAAGATTTGAGAAGACTCAAACGTGAAGCTACCAGGAACCCATTATCCTCCAGTGCTGTCGTATTCCAGAACTGCAACCTACCTGGAGTGCCCAGAAGTACAAGGTGTTCAGTGCCCAGAGACATGGCCAAGGTAAGGAAGGCTGAAACTCGACCACCACTGAACAAGACACATAAGTTGAAACGGCAAGACTGGGCCAAGAAATATCTGAAGACAGATTTTTCAAAGGTTTTATGCACTGATGAGATGAGTGTGACTCTTGACAGACCAGATGAATGGGCCCGTGGCTGGATCAGTAACAGGCACAGAGCTCCCCTTCGACTCAGACGCCAGCAAGGTGGAGGTGGGGTGCTGGTATGGGCTGGTATTATTACAGATGAGCTAGTTGGACGTTTTTGGGTTGAAGATGGACTCAAAATCAACTCCCAAACCTACTGCCAGTTTTTAGAAGACACTTTCTTCAAGCAGTGGTACAGGGAAAAGTCTGCATCTTTCAAGAAGACCATGATGTTTATGCAGGACAACGCTCCACTGCATGCATCGAAGTACTCCACTGCGTGGCTAGCCAGTAAAGGCCTCAAAGATGAAAGAATAATGACATGGCCCCCTTCCTCACCTGACCCAAACCCTATTGAGAACTTGTGGGCCCTTCTCAAACGGGAGATTTATGGTGAAGGAAAACTACACCTCTCTGAACAGTGCCTGGAAGGCTGTGGTTGCTGCTGCACAAAAAGTTGATCGTCAACAGATCAAGAAACTGACAGACTCCATGAATGGAAGGCTTATGACTGTTATTGCAAAGAAGGGTGGCTATATTGGTCACTGATTTTTTGTTTGAAATGTCAGAAATGTTTATTTGTAAATTTTGAGTTGTTTGTTTATTATTCTCACTTTAACAGATGAAAATAAACGAGTGAGATGGAGGAATTTTCGTTTTTCATTTAGTTGCATAATAATTCTCACACTAATAGTTGCCCAATAATCGTGCACACATAGATATGCTCCTAAGAAAGCCAAAACCTCACTTTTACTTTCTTAAATATTCAACTTTGAGGTTTATTAACATTTTGGATTGACCGAGAGCACTGTAGTTGTTCAGTAATGAAATTCATCCTCAAAAATACAACTTGCCTAATAATTGTGCACGCAGTGTATACATTAAACATATTTTAATGTAAAAAATACTCACCATAATACTTACAGCATATTTTAAAATGTTTATTATGTTTGATTGGAAAATACGCACAGGGCACATAGAAGTTTGACAAATATAAGGACTTAAATCCAGAATGTTTTACTCTACCAGCAGAAGAGTTCCTATCTGGAATTTAACTCAAAATGCTTCCAACATTCTCTATACTGCCATCTCTTTCCATTATTTTGATCCAAGTAAAATTTCCCTCATGTTCTGGTGACTTTATGGATATCCCTATGTTTTATTGCAAATAAAATGATTTGCCAGTGCTTTCATTTTTTCAACTTTCCAGTCTAGCCTACAGTACTGAGATTTTTTGGTGAGTTGCCAAATTTTTGGAGTACACAGAAAACATACTCTTGATAAAAAAAAAAAAAAATTCCTGGAAAGAAGGTACCTGTACCCTGTGGGAGGCTTTTGCAGTATGAGTGACATTTGCAGGAGGAGTCAGCATCTGCAAAGTTAGCAGGTACAGTGTATGTATGTATAAAAGGGGCAGGCTTGGATCACACTTCCATGGCTGCCATTGCAGATTTTGATCCCCTCTCCATGACTGAATATATTGAACGTATTAATACACGTGGGATACAAAATTATGGAAATGAAAGTTTCATGTCCCTGAAGCCATATTTTCTATAATCTCTGTCTTGTAATTATGTTCTCTTAATTGATTTTCTACTGTGATCATTGGAAGTAACATTGTCCTAATGGAATTATGCTATCTTTGTTCTTCAGGAGAGATAGTTAAAATATTCTTATGCTCAAAGAGCAAAATATCATGCATTACAACTCATCAAATAAAAATAAAATGGTGGGAGGGAGTCCAGGAAATTAATAGAATTACAGACTGTCCAAAAATCAGGCAATGCTAATATTAACCCAAAGCCTTCTCACAGCAATTATAATGAAACAAAATTTAGTGACCCCCTGAATATTTCTATAGACTGTCTGCTAACAAAATTAGAGCAGTGTCCTCATTGGACCAGCCTAAGCCTGAGGTTAATGGGTACACAAATAAATCAGAAGATTACGTTTGGCAGAAAAGAAGGTGCAATAATATATGCAAAACTGTCTCAATTGCTCCATCTGGACAAGGGTCCAGGTAATACTGTGGCATTAGACTTCTCTAAAACCACTGATAAGGCATTAAGACGCTATAGAAACCTGTTCCTATGATTACTACAGAGCTCAAATCAAATGAAACAGAACTTCAACATAAATGCCATTAGACTTCTCCCCCCCCCCCCAAAAAACCCTGTTACATTTGAAAGTTAATAAAACAGAATGAAATCTGCTTTTTTTCAATTCCTAAACTTTATCATTAAAATATTCGAGCAAAAAAAACAAAAACAAAAACCCCAAACTCTGTCATTTACAGCTTTACAAAGGAATATTAATAGAAGTTACCTTTTACTTTCTAATTTTTCTAGTTCTTCTCTTTGTTGTCTCTCGAATTCTAATCTGTTGTTTAAAAAATGAAAGAGCAACATTAAACTTTTTTAAAGGGAATGTTGGTGAATTATTGGAATTGCTATTCTATAATTTAATATTCTCAAGAAAATGAGTTTTATGTACAATCTAATTTGTAACCATGCTACAGCAACATTAAATATGAGAGATAAATGATCAGCATTGGTTCTACATGTTAGGTCCATGCAAGTAAATCACTTAATATTAAGAATTTAGTTTTTTTCTACCTTAGAAAGACTGGTCCTTTTATAGGGAAAAGCCTGCCAGAAGATGTGGAGAGAAATAAAGTAATAAATTAAGAAAAGAGAAAAACAGCAGTAACTTAGCTACAGAAGAGAAACATTCTATGAACAGATATATACGTATGGATGGATAAAAAGAAAATTAATATGAAAGGCATTATTAATAAAAGGATTACTAGCTATTATATCTGGAAACACATCCCACAAGATTCAAGTTTCCCAACTTTCAGGAACAATTTTCCAGGGGAATTTGCAGTCAACAACAGGTTACGATACAATTTATATTTTTTTGGAAGTTTAGTACACACAAGATGGATTTTCCCTGTAACAGTTGGGAAGAGGTATATGCAACTGATACTACTTCTTCTACTTCCAAGGTAATTGTGTTCTACGTCTTCACTTTATTAGATCTCAACTCAGTTGGAGCTTTGATAGAATTCTGAATCAACCGAGGAAAAAAATGTACACACACACACACACACAAAGAAACAGATGGGGAAAATAATTCATATTATATTTACATTAAAACTATCTTTATAGATATACAATCATTTTATTACATATTAAATTATATTATTCATAGCATGGTTTACTTGTGAAAATATGAATATTTAAAAGTGAAAATATACTTCATTCAGATAATAAATATGCAGTTGTTAGTTGAATATTTTAAAATATGCTTAATCTTTACTTCTAATATGCTCAAACCTCCTAAGGGTCTTCCATTTTTAACACTGGGTAGTGCCTTGAGTGTGTGCGGAGTGTGTCCAGAGAGTTATATATATCATCCATGGCCCGTGTTTCCTGGAGCAACAGAATATCAAAGGAGCTAATATATTCCAGAAAACAAGCATTTGTGTTCTTTGCTTTCCAGTCAGTTATGTTCCAAGAAAGAATGGAGATTGATCCATTATCATAGAAGAGTCAGTTGGCGTCCAATGCCTCCATTGATGATCTGGCTAGTCCCATATGGCCTTCAATTACAGCAGATAAGATGTTTCAAAAGATTGCTTTGTAGGAACAGAGACCTGGGAGAGACATGAGCTCACAGATGGCTCAGTTGGTGCAGAGTTTCATGTACTCTGAGATTGTGTAATAGTCACTACAAAATTTAACATCTCTGTGACTGTGTTGGAGCCATGTGCCAGTATGGCCCTAGCCCATTTGTTTCAACTTAAGCCACACAATATGTTATTCATCAATATATAACTCCCCCCCCATTATGCAGACATAATGAAGTTAATAGTATTTGGAATCTTCTTGGCAACTGTATCTCTAGTCTGCTTTGCCAGTACTGAGATGCATTATTGCTGGTGATTTCAAGGAGGAGTTTGCTTCTGGGGAGTCAGATGCTTTTTTAAAAGCTCATATTAATTGGTCTCTCCCCTCAAATGAAATAGTCTGCCCTTTACAGGCGCAACAATCTAAACACTGTAATATGGCAGGCTTCCAACTGGCCCAGCTTATAGATAGTCTGGACTCGGTCATACTAAATGGCTCTGGTAGAGGAGACTTAAATGGGGAACTAAACTTCTGGGGCTCCAAAGGAGCAAGTGTGGTTGATTATTTTATGGTTCGATGTACTTACACTAGTCTAATAACTCATTTCTTTGTAGGAAATCAGCTGGATAATGACCATTTCCCAAAAATCTGCCATCTGAATCCTAAAGTAACTATTAACTACGTAGCTATAGCTCATTGTCCCCCCAGGGCCACAACAAAGAGTCATTCAGAATAAATGGTCTTCCTGAGTGGCAAAAAACTCATCCGCTCTGTTGAATTCAGACCCCCTTCTTCAACTCTGCTCCCAAATTTGTTTAGCAGATTCCTCTGAACAGTTATTATCACATTACTAGTCAATTATCCACACTCTCCAGGCCCCACCATCTAGAGTTTCATTAATTAGTTCTAGCCCCTTCATATGAGATCCAAACCTTGGTTTGACATAAATTGTTATAAAGCAAAAAAGGCCCTTCTTACTGCAGTATATACTTTTTGATCTGACAATTCATAAGGTTCCTCTCAATCACTCAAAGCATAATACGTTTTATAAAGCACTTATAAAATCTAAGAAAGAACAAGCACTGAGAGATGATTGGGGGAGATTAATTGCAGCAGCTAAGCTTAGAACTCTGCTTGGTTCTGGCGCCTAGTTAACTGCTCTCCTATGGGTCCCATCTGCCAAATACCTGCAGATATTTGGGAGAGTTACTTTCAGAACATTTTTAATCCAGAACTATTAAATAATCCAACGGTGGTTTCCCACCCAATGGTAACTTCTCCCAAATGGCTTATGTCTATAGCTGAGGCTAAGGATTTCATTGTATAATTGAAACCTAGGAAAGCTCCCAGAGGTGATTTCATCCCTCCAGAGTTGCTAAAAGAAAATAGATTGGTGGGCCCCAGTGCTGGCTGCTCTTTTTACTTATATTAATAGCACAGCGCATTTTCCATCTAAGTGGAATGAGGCCATAGTTACCCCTCTCTATAAGAATACAGGAAATAGACTTAACCCTTCCAACTATAGACCAATTAGCTTGCTTAATACAATAAACAAACTATATGCAAAGTATCTTTATTTAAAACTGTTGGATTAGGTCCAAAGTGAAAATATTCTTGTTGAAGAACAGGAATTTAGACGGCACCATTCAACATTGGACCACTGTCTAGTCTTGCACCATTTAGCTGAAAAACACACTTCACCCTTTTTGCAGCTTTTGTGGATTTCAAATCAGCCTTTGATCTGATTCTAAGGGAGAGGCTATGGCAAAAACTTCAGGGATCCTCAACAGATAAAAGATTGCTCCTTCTTATCCAGATTCTTTATTCTAACAGCTCATTGAGAGTCAGATGTTCCCCTTGGGGGCACCTTTCTGGAGCTGTTTCCACCAAAAGAGAGGTAAGGCAAGGGTGTATTCTAGCCCCTTACTTTTTAATTTGTACATCAATTCAGTAATTCAGGCTCTCTCATTTTCTAATCATCACTTTCCAATGTTAGCAGATCACACAATTCCAACCTTGCTATATGCAGATGATATAGTAATTTTGTCTGTCTCCCAGCTCGGAATGAGAAGGGCATTGAGGGCATTGGCTTCCTTTTGCCTAAAAGAACAACTTGTAGCAAATCATCAAAAAACTAAAGTGCTAGTGTTTGCATGACAAAACAGTAGATTATATAAATGGCAAATTAATGGGACCCCAATAGAGCAGGTACGTACTTATAAATACCTTGGGGTACAGTTCTAGGCTTATCTTGGAGCACAAACCTTTGGACAAGTGTGGCCCAATGTAGCTCCACAACTGTCTTAAGATTCTTCTATTCAAAGAGGGTACATTTTATTCCTGCAGCTTGCAAGCTTTTTCTTGCTAAGGTCATCTCTCAGCTTCTTTATGGTGTTCCAATTTGCATTTTTACAAAGTTTAATATCCTGGAAACTGTCCAGTCCAAATTTATAAGAGCAATACTCATAGTTCCAAGATGTATCAAGAATGCCGTCTTACGTTAGAGACAGGTTTGGTTTCTGTGGGTGCCAGAGCTTGGTTCTCTCCTTAATTTCTGGTTGAAATTGGATATTTTTCTCCTGTGGGTCTAGCTCCACTGGTTCTCAGAGACCAATTTAAATCATCCTGGTTGATTTAGATAATAGCAAGGTAATAGCAAACTCCAGTCCTCTCTCTGGAAAGTCTCTGTCCATTACAGCTTGAAAATACCAGGAGTCTTCTTGAATAATATATCTGTGTTATTGATTTTCAAACCAGTCTAAGCCTAGTATCCAACCCTACAGTTTATGGATTCTTCTCAAAAGAGTATGTGCCAACATCTTATCTCTCTTCAATTCGAACTGTGAAATTTTGTCAGGCTTTCACCTTGGCCAGGTTGGATGCACTACCCTTTGCAGTTCTGTGGGGGCAGTATAAAAACATCCCTTTTCAGCACTGCTTATGTCCATGTGGAGATGGCTCTATGGAATCCCTAAGCCATATGCTCCTTTGTTGCTTTTTCTACAGGGAATCAAGTAAGATATATATATATCCCATTTTAAAGAACTACCTGGTGGACAGCACAATGTCTATCTGTCACTGCTTCTATCTGACCAGAAGCAGTGACATATCTTTCCTGGTTGCTCAATTTTGTGCTAACATTTGTTGTATCCATTCTATCTACAGTTGAAGTTTAACACAAATTTTGCTGATTGCCACTGCTATTTGTACTACAGTTACTATAATGTATTTTATGCTATTTTTTTTTGTTGCATTTAATGTCTTTTTTTACAAAAAAAGTTTTCTTAATAATTACAGATCTATGTATTTTATTGTTGTGCTTTCTGGCCCAAAGGCCATAATAAAGGTTTGATTTGATTTACTTCAAGTATGTTAAGAACTGCTGAATGAAGTAAACATTCCTTAGGAGTGCATATTAAAGTTTGCCTGTTTTAGAGAAGCAGGCACACAAAAGGTTGACATTGAAAATAGAAAAAAAAACATTAATATTGTAATATGTATACACACCAGCTAGTTTGGTATAGTTGTTAAGGTACCAGGCTAGAAACCAGGAGACCGTGAGTTCTAGTCCTGCCTTAGGCACAAAACCAGCTAGGGGACCCAGGGCCAGTCACTCTGTCTCAGCCCTAGGAAGCAGGCAATGGCAAGCCTCTTCTGAAAAACCTTGCCAAGAAATCTGTAGGGTCTTGTCCAAGCAGTCGCTAGGAATCAACACTGACTTGAAGGTACCACAAAATAATAATAACAACAACACCACCAACAACACAGGACTTTGTCTTCTATGCTATGGAATAGATATAGACAACATTAATTTTCAGGGGAAAGTTGAGGAAAGATGAAACAAGATTCAGAATACGTATCTAATAAGTCTCATTTCCTGAATCTGAAGTACTGTATCAGCAGTTCATTCTTTTTCTAAAGAATGTTCCCTCCTTTCATGGGGTCCACAGGGCATGAGTGAATGGCAAGTCTTCTCTGTAATAGTCCCCACTTTATGGAATATTCTCTCCCCAGAAGTTTGTGCAGCCCCCACCTTGCTACAGTTTCATAAACAGGTTTAAGCTGTTTTATTTCAATGTGCTTCCAGTCCTAGCTGATTGACTGTTTGTACCCATCTGGTGTTTTGTCTTTGCTTTCTATAATTCTTTTTTGATATTTACTTATTCATTATTATGCTTTTGATTTTTCTTTTTGTTAATGCTGTACTCCCCCTTGAGGCCTTTGGGATTAAGACAGGTTATAAATACTGTAAAATAAGTAAAGGTTTGCCACACTTTAAAATGTTAGTTGATTTCTTGACAATAATTGTTTCTGCACCTTAACTTTAACTTATGCCTCAGTTAAAAATGAAATATTAGGAAATAATCCAGTTTTTCAATTTCTCTGAAAACAACAACAATATGCCTTAGGAGGAAAAAACCAGGGTAACCCCCCTTTTTTTTTCCCCACTAGATTTTCCAGGTTTTCATGGGACCTTCACTGTCAGAAAGATATGGTTGATCAATGTCTATTAATGATTGCAGCTACGTAAGGATCAGAGAAAGGATGGTTCCGAGTACAAACAGTTGGAGGCAAACTATGCAGCGGAACTATTACCAGGCCCGCCTGCTTGCATGCACCCCAGAATCATCTGTGGCCACTCTTGAAGAAAGAATGCTGAACTAGACAGACTTTGGTCTGACACAGAGGGGCCATTTTTCTTGGGAGCAAATTACCTGTCATATTAAATGATTGCATTTAATATGTCTTTTGCTGTTGTTGTGGTTTAATTAAATAGCAAATCTACTCCCAAGCAAATTGCAACTCTGGGAAACTTAAGTGAACTTCAAGAACTTATATTACTGCCCCCCCTCCCGCCCACCAAAGATGGCAAAAATACAGAGAGTGAATATAGAATTTTTTTTACAAGCTAACAGAATAAGCAACTTAGAGGCTAGAGAGCTAAATTTGACATTTTATTGAATGCCTTATTCCCCACTACCACCATTTGAAGTGACAGACATATCTCCTCTGCACAGTGGAGATCGAAAACACATTAAGCAGAAGTAAATTACAGACATAGCTGTATTAGGTTAAAAGAAGTAGACTGTATTAGGTTAAAAGAAGTAGACTGAAATACTAACTAGGTTACCGAGATACAAGGAGAAGCTTTGAAAAAGAGCCCTCTCTATGAAAGTGCAAATAATTAGAGTTATAAGCTATTTTTTCATCCAGAAGAAGAGGGTATGGATGTTTCCAGTCACCTAACTCCTACAAGGACCAAGTACTATCAGGGCAGATTGTTCTAACCATCTATGTAGTGGTCTGATGTTTGTACACAGAACAAGGGATTTCTTTTTTATAGATTACAATTGCTATTTTGCAGTTATACTACAGCCTGGGCCACAGTAAATGTTTATACAGCTTTACACTTTAATACAATTACATACTTGATCAATTGCACAGAATTTTAAAAATATTCTCCTTTTAAATAAATCTCCTATATTTACTTGTATATTCCTTTATAATCATATTTTAAAAATCTTCCCTTTTCCTTCTAGATTTTACATCTTCAACTTTTGAGGGCCATTTCTTAACATAAGGCTGTTATTCAAAATATTTCTGTTGAGAGAACTGATCATACCTACACAAAATCATGGGGGAAAAAGTTACATTTATTTATAAATCAGAGTAAAATGCTAGTATTCTACTAGTACTCACTGTAGTAAAGACAGTTCTGCTGTTAGAATATTCATCAAGCAGATTGCTTCTACCTGGTTCTCACATTTCTCCATTTTCTCTTAACAATTAACTAAGACATATTATTTCCATACATGCAGCATAATTAAAAATAATTATATTTTCAGATACAGATATTGATACATATAGATTGATATCAGCCATAAAAAAATATTTGGGAAAAAACTCACCCTGGATTATACAGCATAACTGTTGAGAGGTTTTCGCAAGATTTTGAAAGATCTGACATGGACAAACTAAAGGAAGAAAGCAATCCACTCTGTTAAAGACAACAGAAAAGTTAATGTTTATTTGATTGATTGATTGATTATGTACAATCAAGTTGTTTTCAACTCCTAGCAACCACAAAGATGATTTTCTCCATGAAAATAATTTTTGCATTAGAACTTATATTTTGGAGGGTGTGTACACAATGTACTTTAATCTCATTCAAATTACTACACCAAGAGCAATAAATACTTTCCTTTAGAAGTAATGGAAGTTTCCTATGTATTCGATAATCTCACCTTTCTTTTTTCCCTCAGTTTGGCTGCTTCCTTGGGATGATTGAATCGAAACATATTTGTCCTCCCAAGTAATATTACAGCACCTGGCAAGAAAATCACTGAAGCCATAAGCAAACCAAAGGCACAGATATTTTTTCAGTTCAGACTAAAACACAATTAGTTTACTCCATCATGGAATGAAAAATACATTTTTAAAAAATGCGCTGTAGACTGCCACTTTTAAAAACGAGATGTATGACGTTTGTATTCTAAGCTGGGTAAAATTGCTTGCTCAGATGTTTAAGAGCAAGAGAAAGCCATTTATTGGCAATAAACTTTTCTCCCAATTTAAAATAAATCCTCAAGGGTTTTTGAAATGATTCAAGTGGAATAGAGTATGATGTTTTAGTCATCATAACATGTTTTTTTTATATTTATTTTTTCAACAAACACAAAGAAACACAAATACATTTTAAAAGAAACATGTGGAAGCAGAAAATATGGAACATTTAAAAATACATTCATAAATTCACATGGTGAGCATTGTTTTTATACCAGATTATTTGAATAAACTGTATTATATAATAGCCACCATATTAATTACTATATGCTTACTGATCACCTTCAGCAAATCCTAAATTTGGTAAAACAAATTTTCTCCCAGAGCTATCCATGATACTGTGCATCAGAAGGAGTGTTTTCCCCTATACTTTAATAATTATATGGAATTACATGATCATAAATTGAAAGGGCCATATGGGCCATCAAGTCCACTCTTCCCAACTAGTTCAGGTACCTGCCCCAAGAAAGTGTAGCAAGTTTTACAGATTGCTGTGCCCAGCAATTTTCAAAAATGTATCAAGCTTGACCCATAACCACCCAATCAACAAAAGGGGATGAGTAGAACCAAAGAAAGAATAAATCAATATTTATATGCGACTGGATATAGCAGGGAGGTGACTGAATATCTAGAATCCTGTGAGGTTTGCCAGAGGGTGGAAACAGCAAGAGAAAGGGCATCTTGCCTTTGGCAACCTTGCCTATCATGGAAGCTCTATTCCAGAGACTGGCAGATATAGTTCAACTTAAGACAGACCCCAAAACATGCAACCCAAGACCCCTCAGGAAAACCACTTTGTATTGACTCTTCTGGACTACACCACTAAGTGGCTGAGGCAATAGTTCTAAACTGAATCTTACTAAGTCTGTAAATCAAGTTTTAATTCATCTTTTTGCCAGAATAGGTTGATTAGTGGAGATCCTGATAGATGCAGCAACTTACTTTCTTGTCAGGGACCATGTGGAAGTTATGAATTAATTAACGGAATGAAACATCTCACATGAGTTCCATGTTATCATCAAACAAAAAGATTAGTGGGGAACTTGAATAAAAGTTGGGGGTGTCATGTTTTAAAAATATATAGAACAGTTCAACAATTGGGACTTGATATTGCCACAGCTTGTTTCCATACAGGGTTGTGATACAGCCTAGTCTGAGATTTCATCTCTTCAAACTTGTGTACAGGAGGAATGAGCCTAGATCAGTGCAGAGAGGTCATTCAGGTAAATGCTTTATAAGTATTTTGACAATGATCAGAATGCTTTTTGTTATACCACTGCATGTCTACTCTCTCACTACCAGGATTGAGCAACACTGGTGCTGAAGAAGAGTAAATACTACCAAACACAGACAGGTTCAAGTCTACGCTGTGGCAATCAGAGTGTCAAAACATTAATTATTTGCACTTCTTGTTTCCATAGACTGCCATCCAGCCATCTCGCTTTATAGTGATCCAGACTATTCTGGGTTGGAAGATTTTTGGGGTACTGTAATGCTTTTTCAAGGCATTCTGAATAATGAAAACACACGTATACACACTGCCAGGCAAGTTTAAAGGAGATGACAGACACAAAGTCTTGCAAGATTATCTAGGTACTGTTGAGCCTGTTGATCCAAAAAAAAATAAAAAAATGAACAGGGTTCTCTATATCAGCACCATCACCTATGGATTAGATATTTATCCTGTCTGGTTGGTGAAAACTGACAAGGTAACAGGACCCTGATGAAAGGCTGTGACTAAATGCACCCTTGAGAGATGGGATCATGCTACCTATCTTGAAGGAAGTGGTAGTGCACTCTTTTCTCAAGTTGCCATTGCTTGACCCAACTATTTGGGACAATTATTAGCCTGTCTCCAATCTTCCCTTTCTGGGAAATGTTGTTAAAAAGGTAACAGAACTGCAGTTACAGAGTGCTCTGGATGAAGCAGATTATCTAAATCCTTTTCACTAAGGTTTCAGGCCAGGATATGGGAGTGAGACTACACTGATTGCTCTTGTGGATGAGAGGGATGGTAGGACAGGGATGGTAGGACAGGGATGAAGAGAGAGTGTGACCTTCCTGGTCCTGCTAGACTTCTTAGTTGCCTTCAGTACTTCAAAGGGAGTATGTTTTGCAGTAATTCTTCCTGAGTGGGCAGTTTCAGTTGATGGTGGTATGTGGAAGAGAGGTCGAATCCTGGAGCCCTCCATTATGGGAGGGCCATGGGGCTTGACCCTTTTCCATTTCATATCCATATGAGGTCACAAAGGAGTATAATTTGTTGACACAGAGTGAGTTAATCTATATAATTAATTCTCCCTAAGATATACAATTGATATTCGATTTCAGGAGGTGTGGATGTGAAAGCAATGGATTCCTATACAATTCCATGTTCAATTCTGGATGAAGCTGCAGTCCCCTGTGCAAAGCAGGTCTCCAATCTGGGGTTCCTGTTGGAGTTACAGCCTATTGGAAGGGGAGATGGAGGCCATGACCAGAAAGACCTATGCATAGCTCCATATTATGTGCCAGTTATGTTCATTCTTGGACCACGAAGCTTTGCTAATGGTCACTAATGCCTCTGTTACTTCACATTTGGACTACTGCAATTTCCTCTATATAGGACTGCCCTTGAAGAGCATATGGAAGCTACAGAATGCAGCAGCCCTAAGGAATTTCACCATTAAAACCCCTAAAGGTGAGCCTTCTCCATGGCAACCCCATCCTCTGGATCATCTGATCCTTGATAATGATGGTCCCATCCTTGCTGCTGTTCTCTAAGACAGTCAAGACCTGGTTCTTTTGGAGGCTATTTGGGGATGGATGATACTGTATTGCTCCTGAAGAAGTAGCAATTGTTGTGTATTATGACAAGTATGGCTGTATGGTAGACTATGATAATAATTTTATTGTTGTGTCATTACTAGTTTTGCTTTTGGTTCAACTGTATTTTAATGCTAGTCCTATAATGAGCAATGTGAGCTGGTTAGAGTAGTTTTATAAGCCTTAGCAAATAAATAAATTGGAGTTTCCATCTTGAATCTGATCTGTCTGTAGCAGATTGTTCCAAGTGAGTTAACTTTCTGTGTTCTGCTCTAATTTACTCAAATTGAGAAAAACTCAAACATTTTTCCTTGACTTTGAGAAGATTAAAAAAAATATCTGAAGGTTCCAGTTAGAAACTAGATTCCATTCTATAAATATTATGAACCATCACATGTATTTAAGACTGAAAATTAAATAGTTCAGCAGGGCAAGAGAAGCTGGAAGAATTAATTTTCGCAGATGAAAATAGAATATGGCTTACAAATGAGGTAGCATAAGATTTTCTATACAGTATCAAACTAAGTGATCTTGAATATAGCCAGGTGATTATATTTATATGGTAAATTCTATCAATTTTCTTGTAGTTCCAGCAATCCCTGTACAGTTCTATCAATAAAATTTATAGATAGAAATCAGTACTAAACAATAAGCATGGTTTCAATGTGACATGGCTTAGATTTTTCTTCAAATGCTTCCATCTCAGCTTGCCTTTTATTTCATGTAAATATTCCAACCCACTACAGAAAATAAAATGTAATAAAAGTTGTAGGACTCTACTGTATCAGCTCTTAGAAAGGAAGGATCTAGTGCTCTCTTTCCATTCAAAATTATACTAACAATTCCTACAAAACCTTATCCCAGGCTAATATTAAAGATTTACTGTTCATAAAACTTTATGCTGTAAAGCTATTTCAGTACTCTCACTGTAATTCATGTGATGTACTGGGCTGGTCTTCCTTTCAATTTGTATACTCTTTATGCAACTATAGTAAAGTCCCAGAAGGTTACAATTCCAGCAGCCAATGCCATAGGGTAGTTTCTTTTAACTCTTACATATGTTTGTTGCTTAACATTCTTCTTGTTCTGAAAGTTAAATTTACTATTTTCTTTTTGAAAGCTCAGGAAATAATTTAAGTATACTCACTCAATTGTTTCAAAGCAATGGGAAAAGTAGTTCTATGTGGCACATTTATATTCTAATATGATAAAAAGTCACATTTCCCCAAACATATACAGAATTTAATACTTTAAGACTAAAACCTTTAAATCTTTAGAAAACTTGGTTATAATATTTATTTGTACAAACAAGTTAATTCTAGAGCATCTTAAAGTTGCCAAGGTTGAGAAACACTGTTCTAGAATCAGTAACAACTTAAGAGAAGGTTTGTCAGTACTTCCAATTTGACGTGATGGTAACATCATTCTGTTCAAATCAGCTGTAATACAGAAAGGGATTTAGAATTTAAAAGTATATCTTAGGGGCAAGTGAGACGTGACACCAATTATGTCCGTGAAATTCATATATAGTCTTTTTTGTTATCTGAATGGCAGCTAAGCAAAGTCTAAAGACTCTTGAGACCTTGGTAATATTAGTTCATAGGAGGAGGAGGAGTTTAATGCTCCTTGCCATGGTTTCTCTTCATTGTCACTGAAATATGCATGACTGCCATCATATTTGCTCTGGGCCAAAATGGAAGATTGGTGTTTTTTAGTAAATTAGTAAGTTCAGGAAGAAGCAGACTAGGTTCTTGTTACACCTATGCAACATGCATAATTTCCTGCTAATGGTAAAGGCAATATCAATAAGTTCTGGCACAATTTGGCCAACATACCACAAATACAACCAAAGCCCAGTTTTACTCCAAACATGTTTACACCATTCTATGCAACTTAGACTACCTTGTAAGCCAAACAAACCATTGTCAACATCCCACTACCCATGTATACCTGATAAAAACAAAAGAGATAGGGTGAAGGGTAAATGGGTAATGAATGAATGTGAATACAAAAGTGAAATGTGGGCAATTTTTTCTGGGTTCAGTTTTCCCATTCATAGCTCTTCTAGTTCTCTTTCATATAAATTACATGTATGAAACCTGCTTCATTACATTGATCTTATATTCTGACTCTAAATCCTGTAGGTGAAATCTTGTTCACGTACCTACTCTTTTCAATTTTTAAAGTTTAATCTGTATTTTTGATACCAAAAATTCATGGTCTGATTCACAATCTTTACCTGGAAGTGTCCTGGCTAACTGGATTGTAGTTCTGTATCTTCTGTTTACTTATGTAAATAGAGTACATCCAATTATATTTAGGTGTCAAATATGTGCTTATGTTGCTTGAAGTAGTATTGGCAATGAATAAAAAATTCCTGAACCACCTAAACAGCATCCACCCCAATATACAATTCACCATGGAAAAAGAAATGGACGGCAAACTTCCATTTCTAGACACGTTGGTCATACGCAAACCAGACCTCAAATTAGGACACAAAGTTTACAGAAAACCCACCCACACAGACTGGTACCTACACAAAAACTCCAACCACCACCCATGTCAGAAAAGAGGCATTATCAAAACCCTCATGGATCATGCCAATCGGATCTGCGAAACCCAATTCCTAAACTCTGAACTCAACCACCTTAATTGGGTCCTACAAGCAAATGGCTACTCCAAGAATGAAATAAAAAGAGCCATCAAACCAAGAAAACAACATACGGCTGAAGAAGAAAAACAGCCATCCACCAACAAAGTATTTCTGCCCTACATCAAAGGGGTCACAGACCGCGTGGGAAAACTGATGGAAAAACACAATTTCCAAACAATATTCAGACTCACCAGAAAAGTACAAGTGCTAAAATCAGCAAAAGACAAAAGGGATCCCCTCACCGCCGCAGGAGTATACCGCATACCATGCAGTTGCGGGCAAGTATACATCGGGACCACAAAACGCAGCATCCATACCAGGATAAAAGAGCACGAAAGACACTGCAGACTACAGCAACCAGAAAAATCTGCAGTAGCTGAACATGCTTTCAAGCACACTGGACACAAAATCCTATTTGAAAACACAGAGATACTGGACAACACCAACAGCTACTATACCAGGCTATACCGGGAAGCCACTGAGATTCACAAACACCAGCACAGTTTCAATAAAAAAGAGGAGAGTCTAAAAATCAACAAAACCTGGCTACCAATCCTGAAAAATACAGCCTGCAAAAGGTCAAGGAACTCAGCTCAACCAGCAGGACGTGTGAACAGTTCACACAATGAACTTGCTAATCACCCTCAGCAGCCACTCGTTAACAACTCAATAGAAGAAAAAACCCTGCCTAATCCCCAGGAAGATACACACAGATTCTGACACCAAAACAAGCAGCCACTCGTTAACCCAACCCCCCCACCCCCCTAACCCCCCCTTCCCCCCCTCAGATCTCTATAAATACCCACAAAAGGGTCACATCATCCTGGGCACAGAGAGAACTGCTCCTGTCTGTGCTCCTGCACTCTGAAGATGCTGGTCACAGATGCTGGCGAAATGTTAGGAAACAAAACTTCCAGAACACGGCCACACAGCCTGGAGGACCCACACCAGCCATCGTATGCCGGCCGTGAAAGCCTTCGACAATACAATAAAAAATTCTCTTCATAAAACTCTATTAATGTGACATTACTGTACTTCCCTAATTCAAATTTTCCTGTAATTCCATGTTCCTCATTTCTCAAACTTTTGCATTCCAATCATCTATTAATAATACTGAGTCCTTTGTTGATAATGCATCTACAATATATCTCTTGCAAGTTGCCACAGAATTCCTTAACCTCACCTTTTATCTGTAGTAGTGGCATAAACTTCTGTAACACTAAAGTTCACTGTATATCCACTAATAATAAACACGATCCTAATGTTTATTATAGTGAATAAATTTTTAGCAGTGTCATTCTTGAAAGCCACTGCTTCTATATTCCTGTATATAGTTTCATGCACTGAATAGTACAGCATGTACCTGATTTAAAGTGGCTTATTTTTGGTCCACCTAAATCTACCTATTCCTAAACTTCAAATATGTTTCATGTCCACATTGACAATTTCAAATTTTCCTTGGTTTATGCTTCTCACATTCCATATTCCAATGGTATGCCTCCTACTAAATGATGAACTTTTCTTTCAATACTGGTTCCTTTGTCGATCAGAATTTGTTAGGGCTTTGTTCAGGCAATATCACTGTCTTCAGATCTGCTTGTTAGAAGTTCAAAGCTTTTCCCCTGTAATTAGAGGAAGATCTTCCAAACTGGGAGTCTCATCATCTGGCACCACTAACTCATCCAACTGTTATAGATGTTCCAGGCAGAATAATACTGTAATGGTTTGATATTCCAAGTCTGATTTTTGAGTACCTTCTCCTATGTGAATTGGCTGGTCTCATGCTTGCAAAGCCCACCTGTCCTCCTCCTGCCCTGTTGTAGATTACCCTGAGATCTCCTCCTCCCTTTTCGATCTCATTGGAAGGATGACCAAGCGGAGTTTCCACTCTTGCTAGCATCACTGTTACAGTCACTGACACTACAGTATTGAATTTTCCCATCACAGCAAAGTGGTAATTGTCTAGGAATATCTCTTTCAAAGTTGTCCAAATTAGTGGTCATTTCTACATCTTGGAAAAGTGTAGGAGAAATTTTGGGATTTTTTATATGGATTTATATTCTTACATATTCTGATAAGCAATTTCAGTAAACTCAGTGAAATAAATCAACAGACCATACTTTAAAGTCAGCAGAAGCAATCTGGCGCCTAGAATCTACAGCCATGCCTGAAGTAACAAAGTGCTAACAAGATAAGTGAAAGTGTTAACTGTAAGAATGCAAGCAAGCCACTAAGGTGTGTACCAGATGGTTGGGAACTGTAAGCATTTAGTGCTGGAAACTAAGGTTCTTTGATTTAAGCTAAATGATATTTATTAGTTATAAGTTCTTAGGCTTATTGTTTGGTATAAAAGCTCCACTGTGTAGGGAAGTGTGATCTCATTTAATCCACCCTTTATGGAATATTTTAATATGCATATAAATAACCCAGTGAGTAAGGATAATCTTATCAATCACATTGACAGTAATATCCTATTGGGTTATGGCTCATTAACTAATAACATAATATACCAATTAAAGGAAATTAGATTTGCATAAATCTATAAAGAGGGCTTGTAACCCCACCTCTCTCTGGATTTTGTTTATTGGCCCAATATTGAAACTGTCAATAAATCAATTTATGCTTTGACATATTGTGTCTCTGTCTCTGGTCTAAAAGTACCCTATGGGAAAAATTTCTCCTTCAATAGCAAATTCCATACCTTAGCTTTATGCTCTGTGATTATTCATTTTGCCTATCTTAAATGTTCCAGCTTCAACAAATGAGTTCACTATCCTTGGACAAATTGTTAATGGCAGTAGCATATTTTGGCCCTTGGTGTTCTTTAGGCCAAAGTCAACTACCTGTTAATCACTAGGATAGCCTATTCCTGCTGTACATTTTCAAGCAATCGTGACTAGTTAGTAAGTGGTTGCTCAGAGTAGATCATGCACTACATTTTGACAAAAATGAAGAACTGGGACAGTTAATAAAGGGATCTATTTCTACAGTTTGGTGTAGTGGTTAAAGCATTAGTCTAGAAACTGGGAGACCATGAGTTCTAGTCCCACCTTAAGCACGAAGCTAGCTGGGTGATCTTGGGCCAGTCATACCTCTCAGCCCTAGGAAGAAGGCATGGGCAAACCACTTCTGAAAAACCTTGCCAAGAAAACTGCAGGGACTTAGTCCAGGCAGTCGCCAGGAGTCAAAAACTGACTTGAACGCCCCCAAAAACAAAAACAAAAAAACCCTACAGAAAGGAAATATTGTTTATTACATTTACATATTAAATTTTTATTGTAACTTACTTTGAGATTTTTAAAACAGGAAGAATACAAGTACTTTAAATAAAATTAATTAAGTAATTTTTCTAGACGCCCCTTGCTCTGTAACAAGGTCAATAACTGTCTCTGAATTTACTGTTCCGCTTTTATTTACTGCTTGGCTCTAAACCTATACAACACTCCTTATATGGCTCATGTTATCGGCAAGGTCCTCCTATTATACTCAAGTCTTCAACTGCATCACCTTTGCAATATAGTTCCCTCTAACTCCTTCCTTGCCCAACCATTTCAAATGAATGCTACTTTTAAAATGAAAGGGCACAGCTAAGCATGAAGAAACTAATTAGAAATGTCTGATGCAGGTATTTAAAGGTCCTAAAATTCCAGACTTAAAAACTATTTAACAAAGAGTTTTAAACACATGCACCTTAAAAGTTAATGCTAATATGTTCGTGAAGTGCTGCTCTACATATAGCTGTCTATATTTAAGCTAGCAGCCTTGGTGAACCCAGAATCTAGAATCTTCCTCTAAAACATGTGTTCTTCAAGTTAAGCCCATAATATCATGAAGAAAAACAAAAATGTAAGCCTCAATTTAACATACTTATAGAAGCTGAAGTATCCTAGACTGCATAGTATTTCTTCTCACCCTCCCCAGCCTGCAGGTAGTAAACATAAATAAAATAGAGGGTGGGTGTTCTATAAAACCCTGAGAGAGAAATACACATTAAAAATAGATGCATGCTCTGTTAGGGGTTAACACTCAAACATGTGAAGACCATAATCCAGCTGAGGATATGATTTTGTCGCTAGATTGGTGGGGAAACTGATGAAAGGGCTTGCATTTCCCAGAGCAGCTGAATTCTTTAAAAAATGCAAAACCACAGCAATCTCATAATCGTTCCTCTCCTTTCCTCATTTTAATACTCAGAAACCATGAGAAAGGTTTTGTGATGAAACGAGGATGGTAAAGGAAAAACGAAATGGAACAGCTTCTTTCAAGACAGCACTGAAAATGAAAATGAAAATGAGTAACTGAACACTGCTGCAGCAACAAGTTCAGTGCAAACATTCAGATGAATTAAATGGTCCTTGCATCATCAAATCCCCAGGGGACCAGTGAGGTACTGAGGTGGTTCCATTTTTGTTAACATCTGCTGTCCTCTCTTAGCCTTTGTGATTTTTAATTTTCTTAAAAAAATAATTGTTTTTATATGTTAACTGTTTTATAGTCTTATTGTATGTTGCCCAGAGTCACTTTTTTGTGAGAGGGGCAGCCATACAAATTTGATGAACAAATAAATTAAATAAATTTCCCTGTCCTAATGTGAGGCTTAATTTCTTTAAGATATGCAGGGTGTACTGGCATCTATTATAATCCAATGTGTGGCTAGGGTGACTTTTAATTTCTGCTCATTTTGTGAAAAGGCTAGATGCATAAAAATCACTAACTGCTTTGGTCTCCACCAATATGCATTCTACCCCCCCCCCCCATCATCACACACACACACACATGTACACTGTCTCACTATATCTATCTGCCTATCTGTCTTCCTCTTAGCCTGGCACTTTTCATATACACTGGAACTGAAAGCATGCTGGCTGGAAATTATAGAAGATGCAATCTGAACACATTTGGAGAGCACCAGAAAAGGTTAGATTGGACAAGTACAGTACATGCATCTCATTATAGCTGTATAGCTGAACTACAATAAAATATTTAAAAGAGATCTGAGATGAGAAAATGGAAAAAAAAATCTTTCTAGGATAATACCTTGGTTGAGTTGTGTGGCCTCTGTGATTTGAAATCCATTTATAGAACACTGTGCTCCATCGAGTGGTATTAAATGAACTGTTCCATTAAAGTGTTCAAAAATGCAGTGCTCACTTTCCAAATCAAGACCATGAAGTACTAAAACACAAAAGCAGATTTGTTAGTGTCTATTACAATAGCACTTTTATTTTTCTAATCCTAAGGTTTAAATGTATTAACCCTTATCCCATTAATTGTATAAAAGATTCCTAGATTTCCTATTTTCTTTACACTGCCTGTATACAGAGAAAGAATATATAAAATTTTGCAACGAAGGTAAACAAAATAAGTAAATTGATCTACATAGAAATAGAGAAATAGATCAAAATGTACACATTTTTAAAATAACAATTCAAACTTGAAACTAATTAGATATCAGCGGACACTGAAAATTGTGTTGTGTTACTTTTAAGAGAACCATATGTGACTTCAGTAATAATAAAATCATCAGCTTTATGGCTTCTTATGTAATTTTATACTATATATATTCTCCTCCATGAAATAACTGATTTTTTTTTTTTTTACCTATTCTACTCTGGAGATCAGTGCAGCTGTAACAATGACCATTCCTGAAATATCATTAAGGGTCAAAGCTAACTCGATCTTTGTTATGAATCCTAAGAAGGAATAAATTGTGCTGAACATCAGTAATGTAAACATAGAGAGATTTAGTCCCACCAGCATGTAATGTCAAAATCTTTCAGAATTTGGGCTTGATTACAAAATGCATGTCTCCTCCAGCTAATATGAGTGGTTATGCACATTTGGAAATCCTATCCATGTGGTTAAGTGCAAACAGCACCCCTACCTTATTATTCTTCCAACATGAACTATGGTTGCTTCTATTCATTTAGTGTCTTTACTCTCTTTGAGAGTCAGATATTTCCCTTTGAAATGGCTAGAAGTGTTCTTAAACAGCGTTGGTCCCAGCCTCACAGCTCATGGGATATTCCCAAAAAGGTATGTACCAGCTTCTTACCTTTCCTTTATCACTGTTCCAAAATTTCATCAGGCCTAGCTTTGGCCAAGTTGGAGGCATTACCCTCTGTTGTTCTGTTGCCCTTTTCATCAGCATAGATGTCCATGTGGGGATGGCTCAGTAGAGTCCGAGTGATATGCTCCTTTTCTGCTCACTCTACAGGGAATTCTGGATGACTTCTATCTAGCCTATGCTAAAGAAATTCCCTGGTAGAGAGTACAATTTCTATTTGCTGCTTCTTTTGCTCCAACCAGGATCCCGATATTCTGGGTTGCTGTTTTGTGCTTACCGTGCATCTTTACTTATGATTCAACAACTATTATTTTTGTCTTTAACTCTGAATTTTTAATTTTATCTTTTTATACATCTATACACACACATGCAGGGACACACACACACATTTGTATTTGACTTATGGACATAATAAAGATTGATCTGATTTGATTTGACAGTTAGAGAGGCATAACCCAAAATATAAATTTGCACAGCTAGGAGAATAGGGATTTTTATTCGTATACATTATTATGCTAAGAACAACAGGGGGGAATTCGTAAAGTAGTAGAGAAGACCAGGGATAAGAAGTTTATAATACAATGGCTTATTTCCAATACCATAACTATTGCTAAAAATATTGCAGTGTTATATCTATATCAGCCATTCTTCAAAAACTACAGGTATGATTTGTTCTGTAAGCATCATAGCTACAATAGATATCTGCTCACAGCACTGAGTACTTTATGCATAGCCCTATTCCATGGATGGAGGAATAAAAGATATTGGGGTGTGTGTATATGTGTTAGAATAGTAATTCTAAAGCCCTTTTCAAGTTTATAAATTTAGAAATAACTCTCTGCCCCCACAACCAACAATTGCTGGAACAGCTATTAGATTAAAAGAGAAAGAGAGCACATATTTTTTACCAATATCTTGTTCTCTTGCAGCATCTTCTCTGCCAACATGTGTTTGACCCTCCTAAGGAAAAAAAGTTGACATGTTATGGTTACTATGTAAAATCACAAAATTACTAAAAAAAGTGATCGAGGTTATGCTTTTTCCTAAAAATTTAAATCTTTTCCCAAATATTCCTGGAACTTACACCACCAGTTTTGTTGAAGATAATAAACCCACCAAATAAGACTTCCATATCAGGAACAATCTTTTCCTGTATTCTGAAGAATCAGTAAATGGAACATGCAAACATTAAAATGTATTTTAAAGCAACTATTGCCAAGCCCAGATATTTTTTTCTTCTCTAGTTTAGCAGAGTCCTAAACTATCAGCAGATATATTTATTTAGTAGACAACCCGTGACTTATTGGGTCATCATTTCAGAGATATTTCCTTACCTAAACAGAGAAACAGAATGACCAAGGGCAAAAAAGCAGTGGAAGTGTGAGCTACTGGGACTTGTGGCCGGCCTTCTGCAGGGAGCATCAGAAACCTCCCTCCCTCCCTCCCTTTCACATATAATACAGGCTTGCACCATTTGCCCTTCCCTCATGACCCTCAGGGGAGCCCCTGTGAAGCCTCCTCCTCCTCCTCAGCTGACCAGCGGAACTGCCTGTCACTTTGCTTGGGGGAGGTGGAACAAAAGGAGCCTTGGACCATGAGGAAAACTGCACCCCCACTCCCCACTCTGGTGTGTCCCCAAGCGACTCCTCCTTCGAGGGAGACAGAGGGCTCATCTGTCAACCACCGGCACCCTCCAGCCAGCCCTACCTCGCCAGTAGGCATCCAAGTCACTTCCTCATCCTTCCCTCAACACCAACTGCCATTAAGAAATTTCAAATTTCTGCCTCATTTCCAAAGCAGCCAATTGCCACTTGCCTGTCGGGCCTTACTGCCAGCTGACTGGTGGGCACAGGGGACAGAGGAAGGCAGGACCTGGGCTGACCGTGGCAGTGCAGCAGCACAGCTGTGCTGAAGCAGCCACAAATTTCCCAAATTTCAATCCCACAGGAGTAATGGGTCCAGATTTTGGACGCATTCTGTAAGTTAGCCCATTGAGATACTTTGGTTCAAAAATTGTTGCCTTATGATGCACCATTTTGTTCAGTTAAGGTTACAGACATGAGAGTTTTAGTAGTATATAGATGTATTTATTTGTTTATTACAGGTTTTTTTATGCTGCTCCAGCTGAGTAAATCCAAGCAAAATGGAATTTCTTAGAGGCTATAGGTCTCTAATACAGGTGATTCTCATTTAACAACCATACATTCAGCAACCATTCAAGCTTATGATGGTGCTGAATGAGGCGTAATTATGACTTGTATGTATGGCTGATGCAGCGTCCCTCAGTCACATGATCGCCATTTGCAACCTTCTTTGTCAGTTTCCTGCAAGCAAAGTCAATCGGAAAGCCAGCAGAAAGTCACAAATGGTGACCACAGGATGTCCTCACTTAATGAGGACATTAAGCTTAACAACAGCAACCAGAAATGCCAGAATTCCTGTCGCTAAGCAGCATGGTCATGTGATGTCACACTTTACAACACGTTGCTTAGCGATGGAAATTTCGGTCCCAATTGCCATCATTAAGTGAGGACTACCTGTATTTCGTGGACTTCTGGGGAAGAAATGGCAATAACTGCAGCAGAATGAAGAGCCAGTGAGTAGACCAGCTCTTTGTAATTCCTCTCTAGACAAGAAGAGGACTTGAAATTGCCCACAAGTGCTCCAGACAGTTGCTTCTTGTGAAGAGACCACAAGATAGTGTTCTCTAGCAGGTTTAGAGCTCTGGGAGACGAGGGAATAGCCATCTTGCTCAAACTACAGTCAGTGCCTTTAAGGACATTGGGTTCTCATACTTCTTTTTCTAGTCACTTTCAGAAATTGCTTGCTAACTGCTATTAGGAACCTTTGGATTGACATGTTTTACAGCACCAGGTGAGTTTCCTTCAATCCTTAGTGAAAGAAGTTTTAAATACAAGTTTAAGAACTAAAAAAACTTTTTTTTGAAATAAGCAGCAAAATGGTGATTAGAAGTTTGATTTTGGAAAATCACAAATGAAGTAAGAATCCAGACGGCTTTGGAATAAGATTGTGGAATTAATTATTAGAATCCTTCCCATGGGAAAATGCTTTTGTTTTTAATTCTTTTTTTTTTTTTTTAAACATGATTGGATGGCACTTTGAAGGTTGGACACTAGAGGGAACTAGAAAGAACTAAAGATTACAATCAGAGGAAAAGAACACTTAAATCTGACTAATACAGAATGCAGCAAAATATTTTAACATTACATACTGAAGGATATTTTCGAACAATGGACCCAGAAGTTAATTTTAAGAATGTCTGCCTCTAAAGACAGACTGTGCTTAAAAGATATTATGGAAGAGGAACAAGTTTTACCAAATAAGACTGAGACTAATCTGAAAGTGGGTTTAAAAATGATAGGCTACAAGAATGATATGGAAAAAATGTAATACTGGACATACAAAATAAACTAGCTGTTGTCTTAATAATTAAAAGGGATATACAAATAACAAACCAAGAGAGTGACCTGGATAATTTTCATATATTAGATTTACAAAAGAGGCTCGTTAAAGCTTTGAAGAATTTTGTGAGAAGGGACAAAGAAAAAAAGAAAAGAAATAAAGTTCTAGGACATTATCTGAAGGGACTAAAGATCAATATTGTTAAAAGGAAGGAATATAAACTTGGTTTACTTGAACAAGGTTAAAATAGGTATGTTGTTATCTCTGGTAACCCTTAATGGACTTTTGCTGATCAGGACTGAAATGATGAGGTTTTATGGATTTGTTTATAGATACGAAATTGCTATATATAAAATACAGCTTCATTTGCTGTATTTTAAAAGAAGATAATAAGTTACTAAAATTGTTTATACTTGTGATGACGGGAGAATCATTTCTTTATATATTTCTTTTCTTTTTCGTTATTATATTCTTTTTTTTCTATTTTATTCTTTTTTGCACCTTCTATTTTTTCTTTTTATTATTTTTAGTTTGTATTAGTTTTTTATCAATGTAATTATAATTTTAATAAAATTACTATAAAAAAGGATTACCTGTATTTCACTATGCTGAAAGGTCATTAATGCATATGCAAAATTGCTTTACTCAAACTACAACAGAAAATTACAGCAATAATTCTCTTGTGCTTTTAATTTCTCTTTACTTGCTATAGCTCTATAAGTGGGAAGGAGGCGGCTCTCAATTCTTAGATTCAAAAATTTATTGAATCTAAATTATTGAATTTAGCTTATTGTGGATTTTGGATTCAAAAACAACACTTTTGCTTCTTGAATTTCAGGTTACTAACTTCACAAAACAGACTGACTCATCTTGTCTCTCTTCTTGTACAAGCTTGAGATACATTTGCCTGGAACTGGAGGTCTTACTGGTTAGTGATATATTACTTGTCTCATGCTTCCCGTGACAGTAATACTTATTATTTAATTTACTTAATACTTAAAAGAAATGCATTTTAAAACAGCTATGATTTCTAATATTGTTAGAAATTATTATTTCCTTCTAGTTCTGTACTTATTAAGCAAAAGCAAACTGAATGTTCCGAAACATCAAGAAGTCATGGTCAGAGTAAAATGAATGAAGAACAAATGCAATTATTCATCTATCACTAATCCTCAGGGCAGATATAGGCAGTAGATGACTGATATAATCATATTAAACAAATTAGAATATCCAATAATTGACATCCCATTTTGCAGAGAAGAAATGGATGTTTAGCTTATTCAGACAGTAAATTAGTACTAAAATAAAACTGTCCATTTAGAAACCAGAAAGCAGATAAATATTGAATTACCTTCAAATGATATAAGATGATACCTGTGCTCAGAAGATCATCATCAATGCCTATTAAGTGAGGCAGCTCAGAATCTAACACAACTCCAATTCCTTCTTTCCTCAAAGCTAAAGTTTGCTCCTGTAAACACAAATAGGATAAAGCCCACTTAAACAAGTATTTGCATATGAATTCAGCTGTTATATAATTTATTTTAACTGAGAGTAAAATCACCACAGTGTTAAAAGAAATATGGGAAATGACTGTAATTTTTGCAAAACAGTGAGAACTACCATAATAAATCAATTGAATACCATATTTAATCTGATTGTTGATTGTAATTATTCTTTTTATTAGAAAAGAAACACAATAAAGAAAGTAGCGTGATTTAAAATATAAGTAGCACAGCTTTGGCATTTAGATATTTAGGAGCAAGAAGGGTTATCTTTTTTGATGTAAACAGATTGATATAGCATATGATTAACATCATCCTCCAATAATTTTTGAACTCATAACATCTGACCTAAGGCAATGAGTTCCATAGATCCATAAAAATAAAATTGCAGCTGCCAGAAGTAATTTTAATTTGTACTCAGGGCTTCCATTGATAATAAATATACAGATGAACAGCACTCAGATTTTTCATAAAACCTATTCCAAATATAAATTTGATGGTTGCATTTTGTTCTATTAAACCTGCTAAAGACTCTTCAATAAAACATATTGCAATAATCCAGTTTATGTGTTTAAAGCAGAGTTATACATGCAAATGCTACAATATTTCTGATGTAAATGCTAGCTATAATATGCTCACAGCATACCACCAAAATTGCATATATTGGGGAGTGGTTTTTTTAGTCAAACATTTTCAAATGCACTTCTTCAGTTTAAAGCAACAAAATGAATCTTGAGTGCATAGATATAGTTTAAACTAGCAAGAAATATTCATGGGCAGGTTTAGCTATGTTTGCAGTCTTATAGCTAAAACCTCCATACAGTATTATGCTGATGTGCAAAAATCTATCTGATATAAATTTATAGCAACTAAAACAAGTAATAAGCATCACTAAAGTAATGCTAAAAGAAAAGAGCTAGCTAAATTTCATATAGAAGATATTTAATGATGATCTACTTGTATTTTAAAAAATGGAATTGAACATAAACATTTCCTTCAACTTTGATGCCTCATTGGCATACCTGTAAGAAGTTAAGTCACACTGGATTTTGTCTTAATTGGTATAAATTAGTTTTTCCACAAAACAGACATTCTAGATGTGTTGGACTACAATTCCCTTTTTCCCCAACCAGCATGGTTGGTTGTGTAGATAGAGTTCAACACATCTCAAAGTCTGAAGGCTGATATAAATGAAAAAGCCTGCAATACCACCCAACACAGTTGATTGTGTGTGTTTTTAAAATACTATATTACCTAGCAACAAAAACTGGAGGTGAGAACATGGCTGTTAATATTCTTCTATTGGCTCAAATGCCACTTTTCTCCATCAGGACAGAGTCCGTTACTCCTGACAGACTAATTTCAGTCTTCATGGCAACAAGGCAGTTTTGAGGAAACTTGCCCATTATGGCTTGCCACTTGAGCAACTGCTCCTTTTGGAATGTACTTGTGCCAAAAGAATTATTAAAGAAAGGGTCCTAGATCTAGAATTTCAAAATGGGGTCAGCCATATTCCATCCAGCCCATGTTAGAACTCACACAACTTATTCCACATGGAAACTGGGCAAATACTTAATTACCTTAGCCTCCCCTGCACAGCAAAGAGCCTTTCTCAGAAGTAGGCTCGATGTTTTACTTTCCACATTTCTTAATGGGAGATATACCAGAGTCCCCATGTGCATGAGAACATGTGTATTTGTCCAGGTAGCACAAACACTACTGAGGCCACCACACATGTGCTTTTACACTGCCCCTATTACCAATGCAGTTGAGAAACTTTCATTCTTCCTTT
The DNA here is from genome assembly GCF_059951505.1 of Python bivittatus. NCBI lineage: Eukaryota > Metazoa > Chordata > Lepidosauria > Squamata > Pythonidae > Python > Python bivittatus. The sequence continues at coordinate 10,925,531 of NW_028277030.1, read as the reverse complement.
ATTGAAGCGTGTTATAGGTTGTATTGAAAGTTTTCTTCATGATTTTCTCCTCTCAAATAAGGAACCCTTTATTACATACCACATAGCTAGATTGTATCTGGCAGCAATTAAAAATTTGCAAACAGATAATTTATGGGTAAACTTACTGAAAATTCCTCCTTTATTTTATTTTATTTATTTTATTTAAATCTTTACCTGTTTTTATGTCTTTTTCTGTGGCCTTCAGAGGCCCTCCTTTAACCTATAGTTTTAGTATTTATATGAAGAATTTTTGTAGAGATATTTGAGTATTGTAATTTGATAGTATTAGCAATCCTAGCTAGTTACCCAAGACTTCAACATAGTTAAGAGGAAGCTGCTCTCACAACTTGAGATAGACCAACTACACATTACATCCCAGACTCAAGAAGACCTGGAAGAACAACTGGATGTGCAGCCAATACCTGAAGCTGAAAAGTCACTGCCACCCCCTCCATTACAAAGCACAGTTGCTGATATGAGCCATAAGATCATGGATAAACTAGCTACAGTCAACCCTCGAGACTGATTACCAAGGTTCAATGGAGAAGTATCATCAGATAGTATGCTAGAAGATGCCAATACAGCCCTCACAACAATCCCTACTACCACTGTAACTCAAAGCAATGAATTGGTATATGCTACAGCTGCTGTAATCCTGGAGATGCTTGGCTACATGATCAACAAGAACAGCAGTACATACCATCCCTGGAAAATTAGGTTGGAGGCTAAGATCAAGGCAACTCAGAGAGATGTTAATCAACTGATGGAACTACAGAAGGGTGTGGAGATTAAGGATAAGACTCAGCTACGGAAAAAGATACAAGGGCCCAACTCCATCTGAAGCCCTAGAGACTGTTAAACAAAGTCTCACAGCACTGGCTACCAGGCTACGGAGGTACACTAGAGATGCAGAGGCCAAGAAGATAAATGCCCTGTTTTCCAAAGAACCATTCAAGGTATATTCCCAACTGTGGTGTAACAACATAGTAACAGCAGAGCCACCAACAGCAGAAACTGAGCAGTACTGGAAGAACAGATGGGAGAAAGAGAAGATACATAACAACAGTGCAAAGTGGCTGCAGGACCTGACAGCAGACCACAGCAATCTCCCAGAACAGGAACCAGTCATCATTATAATAGCAGACATCCAACAGTGGGTCAAGAACATGAAGACTTGGACAGCATCTGGCCTGGACATGATCCACACCTACTGGCTAAAGAAACTAACATCAATGCATGAACGCCTAGCAGCACAGATGCTAGTAGCAGGCTCCCACCCATACTGTAACACAAGAAAAGATAGTGCTGATCATGAAAGACCCCCACAAGGGAAAAGCACCATCCAACCAGCAGCCAATAACCTGCCTCCCTACCACATGAAAAGTTCTGTCAGGCATTATAGCTGCCAAGCTATAGGGCCGTATGGGAACAACACCAGAGGCTCAAAACACCAGTTGCTCATAGATAGAGCAGCTGCCCAAGACTCAAGGTCTAGACAGACCAATCTGAGCACAGCCTGAATTGACTACAGGAAAGCCTACAACTCAATGCCACATACATGTATCTGTGAATGCTTGGCGCTATACAAAGTCAACAGGACACTAAGGACTTTCCTCAAGAACTCAATGGGACTTTGAAAGACAACACTGGAAATCAACTCAAGACAGCTCGCACAGGTGGCTATCAAGTGCAGCATGTACCAAGGCGATGCACTGTCCCTGCTGCTATTCTGCATAAGCTTGAACCCCCTCAGCCAGAAATCACAAGGACTGGATACAGATACAAATTCAAGAGTGAACTACCATCAGCCTCCTCCTCTACATGAATGACATCAAGCTGTATGCTAAGAGTGAATGAGACATCAACTCACTGATCCACCTGACACGGATCTACAATGAGGACATTGGGATGTCATTCAGACTGGAGAAGTGTGGCCAGATGGCAGTAAAGAGAGGGAAGGTAATTAAGACTGATGGGGTGGAACTACCAGTGGGCCACATAGCAGACATAGAGACCAGCTACAAGTACCTTGGTATTCCACAGTCACATGGGAACCACGATGAGGAGGCAAGGAAGACAGCTACATCCAACTACCACCAAAATATAAGACAGGTCCTGAAGAGCCAGCTCAATGGGAAGAACAAGATCCATGCCATCAACACATACGCCCTGCCAATCATCAGATATCCTGCCATTATAGTGAGCTGGCCAAAGGAGGACATGGAGGCTGCCAATGTGAAGATCCAGAAGCTTCTCACAATGTATGGAGGTTTCCACCCTAAGTCCAACAGCCAGGGACTGACACCAGCCGGAAAGAGGGCGGGCAGGGTCTGATTTGTGTCAAAGCCACTGTCCTGGATGAAATCCAGAGCATCCAGGAGTACATCAGTAAGACTGCACTCAAAGATGAGATGCTGAGAGAATGCCTGAGGCAGCAGCAGAAATGGGAGGAAGTTCAAGCAGAGGAAGTGCCATGGCAAGACAAGACCCTGCATGTGATGTACCATTGATAGATAGCTGACCCTGGGAAATCCTACCAGTGGGTGGAAAGGGCTGAACTAAAAAACAGCACTGAGACATTGATCATAACAGTACAAGAACAGGCACTAAGCACCAGATCCATAGAAGCAGAGGTCTACCACACTAGATAGGGCCCAAGGTGCAGACTGTGCAGAGAGGCCTCAGAGATAGTCCAACACACAGTGGCAGGATGTAAGATGCAGCAAGAACAGAATACACTGAACGGCACAACCAAGTAGCTGGCACTGTGTACAGGAACATCTGCACAAGTGCACAAGTTCAGATGGGAGATTCCACAGAAGATTATGGAGAATAATAGAAGTCTCACCCTGTGAGACTTCCAAATCCAGATGGACAGGCAAGTACTGGCCAATCAACCAGACATCATGGTAATAGACAAGGTCCAGAAGACAGTGGTGGTAATAGGTGTAGAGGTGCCAAGTAAGAGCAACATCAGAAACATGAGAAGCTGGGGAAGTACCAGGGCCTGGAGGAGGAACTAGAGAGGATGTGGCAAGTAAAGGCCAAAGTGGTCCCAGTGGTGGTAGGAGCACTCGGGGCTGGGAGTGTGGCTTCAACAGATCCCAGGAACAACATCAGAGCTCCTGTCCAGAACAGTGCAGTGCTAGGAACAGTTAAGATACTGGGCAGAACCCTCAAACTCCCAGGCCTCTGATAGAAGACCCAAGATTGAGGAAGACACATACCACCCAAAGGGTTGAGAGGGGATTTTTTTTTAAATAGAATATCAGCTTAGAAAAATAGAAAAAATATGTGACTGAAGTCAATTCACACATACGTAGGACAAAAGAATGAATATAAATATAAAAGGTGGTTTGGTAAAGAGAATGAATGAGCTACAAAACAAATATGAAGGAAAGATGAATGGATCAAGAAGGGGAAATCTTAGATAAGGTTGGATACAATTCATGATCATCTCAAAAAGAAAGAAATGGCTAGTTTAAACACAAAAGGTAATGTACGAAGCAGTGTGTGGACATGGTGGAAGCAAGGACAGTTTAGTATGGGCAGGTATATTTAATGTTGTTGGTGTAAACCAATTTTAGCTACGTTTCCTTCTCTTGTTCTTATTCCATGCCTTCAATTTCTTTCCTTTACTATTTCTTAATGTTTTTCTGAGATCTGCATATCGTTATTTACCCTTTCATGGTGAAATTGCAGAAAGTGGGCCACTTGATTTTTGCCAATCCATCACATCTCATACAACAATCCCAAAGCTGTTTTGCTTTGCCCTAGCAAAATATTGATCATTAACATGTTACTACTGGCTATGACTCTTTGGGTACATATGAGAATTTATGCTACCCCAGATGAATGAAACCATGATACCCTAACATTTTCACACAGGAATAAGTGTATTCATTTTCAGTGACATGATGTGGAAGTTGTAAGTTATTGGAAAGTTAATGCAAAAATGAGAATGACCAGCTAAAGGTCAAAACACTGCAAAAAATATACTCATGTTTGTCTCAAATAAAAAAGATCAAGTGTTTTTGCAAAGACAGATGAAATGGCCTTTAAAAACCAATCAGTTTGATTTTGTGTACCCCCACCATAAAATAATTAGTGCTTTGCTCTCTCAAATGTCATAGGTAATTGGCTTTGGTCAGATAGCTATGGATTTTGCTGATACGTTTTGCATTTCCACAAATGTATGAATTCTGCTTCCCACTTAAGAACTGTTTATTACTGTATATCATTTTCTCAAAACTTAATATACTCCAATATTGAAGCAACTTAGTACTGAACTAAGTTGCAAAGCAACTGTCTGATACAACACTATGTTCCACACAGTGCTCACAATGGATCTGTAACAAGTATATAGAGGTGGAAGCAGAAGTTTAAAATAAACCCATCTTCCTGGACTATCTTTCAGGGCACTTAACAATCTTATTCATGTATAAAGTCATGCATTTCCATCATCAAACTAACAAGTATATACCAAGGAAAGCAACTAATACACAGAATCCATAAAAAATTGAAATGCCTTCTGACAGGTAATCAACATTAGAATTTAAGAATACTTAAGAACAAACAGCAAATTGTATTTCACAACCCACCATACTTTGTCTACTCCCATCCTCACCCAGAGGATGTACTTTTAGCTGGTAATCCTAGTCAATTCTGAAGTTCAAAAGAAAATAAAATCAGTATCAGTTTGCATCATTAAATATATATGCTATCTCTCATTTAGGCAGCAAACTTAAATATGGTTCCTATGTTACATGCCAGTAAATCCATGTTAGCTGTACTGTACAGTAAAGACAGCTGGTCTTACTCAGTGATGCATGTACCATACAGATGCTTTCTTTTGCAAATATATATCTATTGTGTTTGTAATTTTTATTTTAGATGAATTTAAAATTTCTTAGTGAACTCCTAAAAATGTTCATGGGCTTTATTATCATGCCCAAAGTTGACCAGCAATATGTCAAACTGTTAACTATCTTGAATGAAAAGCTAAAATTATAAATTACAATCTGTATCAGTTATGAAATGGAAGCAGCAAATAAGTCCTCTAACATTAAAAAAAAAATCTCAAACACATGAGATTTTGAGAAATTTCCCAGTTTCCCATATGAAACAATCTAACCAACCCCAGTGGCTTGGTACCAAACACAAAAAAACTACTGATCTGGATGAATATCCTGAATATAATATATTTTTCTACCATCATTGAAGTACAGATATAATTTGTACTCAGAATTCTTTATTCTGTTTCGTATCAAATGTTACAAGCAAATAAGCCAGGGTATTCTAGCAAAGGTTTGTTTTTGACAAGCCCTTCCTCTCACCCATTCAATATTTAGATGTGTTAGTACCCCTTTAGTGTTGCTCATGTATCTGTCTTTTTATAGTTGGAATAAAATTTGAGTTTTCTAAACTTTGGCCTGCTTTCCTTTTTGCTGCTTCCTACTGCTTCCTACAAAGATTTCCCCAGTTCTTGCCACTTCCCACCAAGTCCCTAAGCTAAAGATCCAAAGCTGTTACAGCAGAACACCTATCTGGAGACATACAATATATGTATGAGTACATATGGTAATAACCACTAACTTACCTCTCTAAAAAGAAAGTTAAATAATTCTTGCTCTTTACTTACAAATGGTAGAAAATTAGGAGTATGATATTTAAATTAAATCTAATTTAATCTACACCAGACTGCAGTGTATTATATTCATTAAGAAATAAATTTAAAACTTAGAAGAGCATCATGAAGAACAATAATTCAAATCGTGACACAAGAGAATTAAGATCTCCAAACAATTAACATTTGAGTATCTGGAGACTCTGGAATTTATTACATATCTTTAGAATTTAGCTTTTCATTCATATAATAGCAATATTAATGGTTTACTGGGTAACCTCTGTGATAAATGATTGAGCTACGTACAGCATAAAATAGCATGGTTTGCCCATCCATAATTGGAAGATTTTTTTTTCTTTCAAATATAAGAGAGACTACAATTCAGTTCTTGCTATTTCTCCCCTTGCATCTGCAGTCCCCATGTCCTCTTCCATTGCTTCTTTAATGGGCTGATTTCAGGGGAGAAATAATTAAAAATTACCTATCTTTACTCCCTAGTTTTGTTAAATTAACTGTGCTGAATTTTTATATTGGTCCTCTGCGAGATACTATGGCTTGAGGATGCCAGATTACTCTTAAGTTGCAGTTAATGGGTTGGGAATTTAATATAGGTTACCATATTCAGAAGAGTTCCTGGTCCTGTCACAACATTTCTGGCTGACTGGCAGAATTGCCCTGGGAGGACTGGGAAGAAAGTACAGTATCACCGAATCAATTGTACACATCTAAATCTGGATACAATTAAATACCTAGGAACAGAAGGGAAATGTGACCATAACCGAAGCCTTTTTATCTTTTTTTACCAAATAGAAAGGAGAAAATATTTTATATAACATTTCTAAAATCTAAACACGTTCAGTGTGCGTGTATGTATGCATATACATGAACAAAAACATACTGTCTTTTTTTTAAAGGAGAGAAAACAATTAAAACACTATGTGATAGGTAGGTAGGTAGGTAGGTAGACAGACAGACAGACAGACAGACAGATATAAAAACTGTACTTAAAGACATAAAAATATGTATCCCACTGTTGAGATTTCCTAGTTAGATTTTTCTTTCTCTCTGTACTGTAAATAATGTTATCCTCATCAATCAAGAAAATCCATTAAAATTATGCTGTAAAATAAATAGGGAATGTAATGTTACACACAAAGACTGTAAACAGCTTACCGTGAAAAACAGATGGTACTAAAGCACATCAATAGGCCTCAAAATTGAATGTCAGTTTGAAAAAGGCAGATGTAGCATGCAGTTCTGACCAACTGAGCAACTACTAGGGTAGAGAAGTTATAAGGATGTGAATTAATTATATTATTCTTTTCATGACGGTGAGAATGTGGAAGAATTACGATCCCATTATAGATGTTATATCAGTATATTATTTCTGTTATTTATTACTTTTCTGTCCTATGAACTGTTTACTAACTTAGCCACACAAATACTGATATTAACGTATAGAAGAAATTAGCAATGCCACACTCATGAACACTAGTATAATTAGTGTTCTATCAGTAGTTTTCATTATAAACTTTTTATAGATACAAATGGTATTTCAGAAACTGTAGCTTTAATTTTTAGTGATGTGACCAAAATTAAAGTCTTTTTAAATGTAATGCATCTGCAAAGATTCCATTAATTTCACTAACAATATTTTCCCTGGGTACTACCCATGATCAGAAATCTGTAATAGATAAAGAAATAGATAAAGGAATTTTATACAACAGCAGCTAAGCTGGAAGGCATTTGGTCTTTCTATGCACATTTGCGCTTTTTCAGTTTTGGTTTAACTACTTTGCCAAAGTGTAGCCATCTGTGTCGCAAGAGAGGCTTTCAATGCTAATATATTGGAAAGCAGAATAGCTCTCAATCTAAAACATCAGAACAATGACAGAATTTAGAAAAACAAGTGCATGTAATTTATTTTAATGGGGAAAGGAAAGAGAATTTGCTGATAATTAGAATGAGTGCTATAAACATTACATCTTGGAAATAAGATTAAAAATGTAGAACTCCCATCTCAGATTTAAAGTAGGAAGGACATATGTCCTTATTCTATCAGCGATATTGTGGGGGTAATGGTGACCTGGAGAAATCTTAAAGATATTCTTTAATCGACCAGTATAGAATTTTCTTTAGAAAATATTACCTTGCTTTTTGTTTGCATCCTAACCAGAGATCTATACTAGGCTCCAGGTCACAATAAAATGTAAACTTGCATAATAAATTAACTAGTTAAAAGGCAAGTTATTATGTTAATTTACAACAGTTACAATTTGATCCCAAATCACATGAGAAGTTGACATGGTATAACCCAAATCTGAAAATAGTGGGGAAGATTTTTCTTAGCATGATAGAGCTAAGCAAGAGATTGATACTTTAAATCAATTGATTTTTAATGGTTGTTTCTGAGATTTTCAGAGATTGTCTTTTGAGTTTCACTTGCCTTTAATATAAGTTGGCAATATATATATAAATGAAGCATGTTCTATCTAAACAGTGTGGCCTGGATGCTTTAGCAGCCTCCAAGATACCTGCAATTTTAGCTTCTTTAGGAGGCTCTTCACTTGAACAGAAACCAACAATTCAATTTTGTGAAGTATTAAAAAGTGAAATGAAAGTCAGTACAAGTAGTCCTTGGTTAATAAACACTCATTCAGCAATCATTCGAAGTTACCCTAACCAGCTTGCACTTATGACGGTTGCAGCGTCCCATGGTCATATCATCGCCATTTGCAATCTTCCCTACTGGCTTCCCACAAGTAAAGTCAATGGGGAAGCTGGCAGGGAAGGTCTTAAGTCACTTTGGTAAGTCTCTCACACCCAGCAGCAGCCACCCCCAGCCCCACTGTGCTTGCACCACACTGGCCCCTCATCATCTCTCCTGCACCCTGCAGCAGCCACCCCTACCCTACCACGTTTGCACGGCACCGCCCCCTCACGTGCCCTCCTGCACCCGGCAGCAGCCACCCCTAGCCTTGCCGTGCTTGATTCACATTGCACCAGCCACTTGCGCAACCCCCACTCCCCTCTCCCACTCAAAAGCAGCCACTTAACCTGCCTACCAGACTGTTTGTGAGCTTCCCCACTGACTTAGCTTGTTGGAAGCTGGCAGGAAGTTGCAAGGAGGTCCTCGTTTAACGACCCGCGAACCTTGCTTAATGATGGCAATGGGGACTGCCCGGATTGCCATCGCTAAGCGATGTGGTTACGTGATGTCTCATTTTACAGCCGCATTGCTTGGCGATAAAATTCCAGTCCTAATTACTGTCATTAATCAAAGACTACCTATATTAGTTATGTATTTGATCTGTGGAAGGAACTGGAATATCTAATTTTGGAAACTCAATAGATCCAGGTGTTAGAAAATATCAAATATGCTACTTACAATTTAAAAATGAAGCTAATTCATCAGAAAATATTATTTCAGTTCTATTAAACTCATAATAGAATGTTTAAAAAGAGATGGATATTAGATTTCTTATGTTGGCAATGTAAGAAATGTGAAGGTTTTTTAACTCACATGATTTAGTCTTGATCTATTATAGCTTTATTGTGGTTTCAAATTAACATGTATGTTAATATAATTTTGAGAAGAAATTTATATTTAAAGATTTCAATGTAATTTTGAATTATGTTCATAAAATATGGAATTTTTCATCTTATGAAAAGCTTTGGCTTTACTAAGCACAGGGTACAGCAAAGAGTATAATCCTACATAACTCAAAAGAAAATCACTTCTGATTTTAAGGAATGGATCCAGGATATGAGTTTATTATCTATTTTTTTAAAGTCTTTATGTTTTGAAAATGAGAAGCTCACACTTTATGTTATTATACAGTCCAGATTTAATGCTATATTCAACACATGAATTAATTCTATTTAGATCTTTTCTTTTTTGTTAATTTTTTCCATTCTGTTTAGTTTATTTAACCATGATATTTAGTTTTTTCCCCTTCATTGTATTATTACTATTCAGTGTACTGATTAGAATTAAATTAAAATGTGTAGATTTTTTTCTTTTTATTTCACCATTTTAACAGTTTTTTTTTTTTAATTAACAGCCATTTCTACAGTCACAGAAATGCATTTTCACATACTGTTAATAAAGAAGGGGGGAAAGACTAGAAAACTGGTAGTTCAGTTAACAGTTACACTACCATCTAAAAACTACAAGAGTTATGACTCTTTTTTTTAATACTAATTTGACTGTGGATTTGCTTACAGGGCTTATAAATTATATAACTATCAGTTATAGCAATTTCTGTGCAAACTTCATCTGTCAGATTACCGCATACCAAAAATTCTAATCTCAGGGTTTAGTCTTCAGCATAGATGACTATGTGAAAGTGCCCAACATCTCAATACAAAAGGTCCAGCACATCAGGGCTAATTTATGGAGTCTTAGGTCATGAACCTTCCAAGCTAAGGGCCAAGCTAGATGTGATGTAGGAAAAAATTCATAAAATGTTTTTATTTTTTACAAAAAAACAGCTACCAGGAATTGGATTCAAATATATGTAAGTTATCACTCTCCACTACAGGGAATGTCCAGTTACTCTATTTTTCTTCCTTTCCAACCACGGCTAACAGTTTCCAGAAACTATTTCTAGTAGGCAGTTTCTACTACAGAGTAGGAAAAAAAAGAGTTTTCTTTTCAAAGAAACCTATCTTCCATTACTAAGTTTCTAATCAAATCTACTCCTCCCCTAGCCATGGCTCTTTTTAAATAAGTCTATAGAAGCAGGCACAGATCTTGTGGGTATTATCATGCCAAGCAGTGGCACACTTCTTTGCTGTTGCTACAACTCCCATAGTCATAGTCAATCTTCTGTTCTGCAGATCAAGAAGGTTAGCAATTGCCAGTAAGTGGGAACCTCCCCAAATGAATTCCAATCTACCTGGATGTGCACATCTCAGAAGCAAATCAGTCACACTAATCCATCACACTGTCTTAGAGGTTAAAGCACAAAATTTTGCACCGAGGCTGGCATCCTAGGGACTGTACTCCAAAAGTAGTGTCAGAAGTAAGAAGTGGGTAGGACCAAGACAAAAGTTAAATCTGATTTAATGCAATTAAAATAATTAAATATCATTAAACTGATAAATTATTTAATAGGTAGGTCATATTAAACGTTTCAATTTAACAGCAAATTTTCAAGGGGCTCTGTCAGTCACACATTGTACATTCCTCAGTTTATAGGAAAATGCAATTTTCAAAGGTAACCGACAGCCAAAATAATATATGCTTCCAAAAACTAGATCCAACAACCCATTTTTACATTTCTTCTTGACTATAAATCAGACTTGCATGATTTATTATTTTGAAATTTTTATTTATTTATTTACTTGTTTGTTTGTTTGTTTGTTTTTCAGATCTGTCACCGCCCATCTCACTGCAGAGCAAATCTTTTTGTTTTTACTAGATTAGAAGGGTTTCTTATTGTGCAGACTTATGCTTTGCTATTTGGAATTTTTAGGGAAGTAAACAGTAGCAAATCCACTGATCAATCTTCCCTTCTCCAAACTCCCAGATGAGTCCCACCAAATGTTACATAATGATACATTTTGAGTTTCAACTAGACTAATGTTCAAGATAAGAAATATTAAACATTTTTTTAACTGCTTAAAGAAACATTGAATGCAGCACCCCCACTACCAATGTAAGAAATCTCTCCCAGCTTGGAAAGATCACAAAAATATGTGCTTAAGATGTTAGACCAGAACTGGGGAGACCAAGGTCCAAATCTACCCTCTTCCATAAAAGTTCACAGGATAACTTAGCGCAAGTCACTGTCTAACCCAATTTCTTTCTCAGGATTGTTATAGGGATAAACTGGAGAAGGAAGTGCTATGTGTATCACCTTTACCTTGAGGAAAAGTAGGATATAAACGTAACAGGATCCATGTTTATTTACTTCCTTAAACATCTCAGGGGGGCCATCCCTTCTCACATCTGAATACCTATAAATGCTGGGGCCCAGTAAATGAGTCCAACATTAATTAAAATGCAGTAAAAAATAACACAAGAGCAAGATTAATATAACCCTATATTTTCTTATATATTCAGTTATAACAAAAAAAAGAAAAGAAAACTTCCCTCTTAGATGCAGTATGCCATTCAATAAACATAATGGATCTTTTTTTTAAGTTCAAAATACCAAGAAAAATAAGAACAACAATCTAGTTGCTATTTGCTTAGCTGATTTTTCTAGCAGTTTAAAAAGGTAGCAGGACAAATACATAATAAAGGCCAAACTATACTATTAAATCTTTTCATTTAACATGCATATTTTAAAAAATTGAGTGAAGCTGATAATTATCAGAATTAGGGCAGGCAGAGAGGGGGAGTTTAACTGTTTCCTTTTCATTGCAGTCACTGGAGATTACTCCCAATGAAAACAGCATCTTCATAAGGGAGAAAGGAAAAATAAGCCTCTTACGATTAACACTTTTACAAAAAGCTACCAGTGGAATTTGGAATGAGTGACAATGGAAACTAATTTTTAACTGTTTTTGGAAGTTTCTGTGCATTGCATCAGCAAACAATAATAGTTTGTATGTTTTTTAGCCAGAAGTGCATTATTGTGTTACAATCTGCACCTATTACACTGTTTTGCAGTTCTTCAAATTGCTAGCTAGATAAAATATGAAGCCAGATTATTCCAATTTATTTTCTTTCAATATAACCAGAGTCCCACATACAAAGGAAGCAAATTTCTGTATCAGCAGTGACATCTAGTGATCAGAAAAAACCAAGGACAAGTATTGTGAAACCAGAAATTAACATTTTCCTTTTAGGAAAAGAATGCAGTTTGAATAACACAAGGTACACTCCTGATGGTTTTTTAGATGTCCTCCGAGCTTCTTACTACTGATACAAAGATTTTTTTAAAAAAGGCATAAGAGATTATAGTTATATGTGATAGAAAAGATTTACATCTGTGGAAGATATGATCCTGATGTAAAGGCTAAATAGCCAGGACTCGAATGGTGGTCAGAAGAACAAGCTAGACGATATCATCAAAGCCCAGTATGCCAGACAAGGTGCATGGTACAGAAGACTACCTCATATTGCGCATTCTGCAACTAGGAGATATTTCAAGCTGAATCTGCATTTCCTCAGAAAAGCTAAAGCTATGTCTACTGCTATTCCTGAGCACTCCTTTAAATTCTCATCCCAGTCTCTGCACATAGAGATATTGCAAATCCAACTAGAGGAGACTTTTATCACCTGTAAGGGTACTATAAACCTCCTGGAGAAATAGAACATACAAGCTTGTAAAGAAAAGATGCCAGCATTATTCATCACTCATGCTTGAAGAAACATGTGCATGTTAAGTATATTGAGCATACAAAATCCTTACTCCCCTATGAAATGTTATCAACTTAGATAAACCAAGACTATTCAATTTAAGTAGCTTGCACGATATTTCTTCCATTCTCTTCCGTGCAAATTTGAGGAAAACATTTCCCAGCTATATTTAGCCTACAGAAACAAGGACAGAATTGTGCAAATATCACATAGACTGTGCCACTCTAAATTATATATTAAATCACATACTATGTTCTTGGTTTCATTATTCCATGACCATCAATCTCTACCAGCTTGTTAAATTTGTGTTTCTAAAATAATGCCTAAATGGTAGGTTACAATCCCCTAAGGAACACATGGATTTGGAGACAAAATGTCAACCTGTCAGTAGACAGAAATCAGCAGTTTGGTAGTCTCAAACAAAACAGTATCTATCACACACTATAATCCTGCACCATTTCTTATTCTCTAACAAATGAACAAAAGGCAGCATAGGGATTAATTTGAAATTGTGATTTATCAAGAGCTTGACCTGCTGAACACTTGGAAGCATACTAACATATTTTTACATTTAACTCAAATAGATGAATCTTATCTAAAAATGATAGTCTATATATGAAAAAAAAATGTGTGCCTGGAGACTCTCCTTCACTCTCTCTGTAAGTATGGTAATCAATCCTAGACATCATTTAAGCAGCATACACATTTTCCCACCCCACACTTTTTTACCTACTGTTCACAACTTGTCTAACAAACAGTTCTTGGCAACTCATATGTTTGGAACAATTTTGTAAAGCTCTCATTGGCCTAATAAAAATATTGCTTTAATATGGATTTTAAATATAATTAATTTAACTTTTATAAAAGAAGCAGAAGTATGTGTGCTGGCCATAACAATAATTCCAAAATCCTTATTAAATGAAATCAAAGGTCACAAAGATGGATATCTTCCACCTCTAATTCTCTTAATCAGGTAAATGCTGCAACATGCAGGTGGGAGGAGGTTTCTTTTGTAAAGCTTAATATACTGAAGTCTGTATTATCAAAGCCTTAAGATCAGATATGTTAACATATTCTTCCCATCTTCTGCCTTACCATTCAAGTCATGAAGCTTTCATAATTTCAGCATCAATTGAATATCCTTCCCAATCCCACTGATTTTTGTGACATCTAGCCTGGAGGTCTTAGTAACTTGCACATTTTTTATGACTTTTTAATTGGCTTTGTAGTACTATAGATTTTTCAGTACTATAGTTTCTTTAATGTCTAATATGCTTTTCACACAGTATCTTTGGACACTGATCATTTGACATAATCTTCTGTATTTTGTATTCATATATCATATTAATTAATTAATTTTATTTATTTTTTATTTAAAGCTGTATATTGTCATAATCACAAAGTACTCCAAGGGCTTAACAATATAAATTGATCTGTGAAACAAATTTAGCTTCTCCTTTCTAAATTTTTGTTCTTCAAAGCTTGACCATTTTGAAACTTAAAAGTTTTGAAACTTGAAAAGACAATGGGTGAAAGCCAACGGTATGTTTCAGTTAATGCTGATGGAATGGAAATTATTTCCTGTCCCTTTACAGCTCTTCATACCCTTTAAATTCTGATCTAGAAGCACTGGGAACCAATTTTGGTGGGACTCAGTAGCAATTAAAAAAAAAGGTATTTTGTTTTTAAGTTGGAAACTGAAAGAAGAGTTTGTTGATGTATTTAAGAACATAAGAATATTCCTGATAGATTAAACTAAATATCTATCTAGTGTAGGCTAGCATTCTATTTCGTGTCCAGTTGACATGCTGAAGGGAAGCCAACTAAGTTCTCTCCAGCTTTTGTTTCTCATCTTGAAAAAGATGCCCAATTATGAAATATATGTATTGTGTATCCAATACTATCCAGTAAGAATTGACAGCATTGTCTAATTCTCTCTGAAAATTGAAATCTTGAACTGATGATCATAAAGCAAGTTAATTCCATAGTTTAAACTACGTATGTGCTAGGTAAAAACAGTATTTCATTTTCTTGACCTAAACCAGGTTGAATGACACTAAGTTCTAGCATTATGAAAAAGGGAGATGAGCTTTTCATATCACTTATTTTTCAAGCAAAATATAACTTCATACCCAATCCCCTATCTTTCCCCCCTAAGCTAAAAAGCATTAAAAATGGTAGTCTTTCCCTGTTGAGGAAGTTGCCCCAGCTCCCTGACACTTGTTTTCCCTTTTCTGCACCCATTCCAACTATATAATAACCTGAAAATGTGTCAGCCAGAAGTATATACTGCAGAACTGGCCAACATGTCCATTATTTACATGGCATAATCCCTACAGAAGGAAAGTTTTATTTTTTTATCTTTTTCTTAACTTGGAATCTGTCTGTTTCATTCAGTCATATATTGGGCAGTTTTCATTACACAATAAATGTAGTCATAGTTAGTGCTGGGATTCTCCTCTTTGAGCTCCTTTACATGTCTTCTTTTATGCTACCCAGCTTGCCTATAACTGGTTGGCTTGATATCCTCAGGGCTATCATCACTTCCAGTTTCTGCTTCTTATTACCAAAATCTCCCTGCCCCCCATGGAACAGAATAGATACCATGGCTACCCCGGGTCATATAAAAGGAATTGCAGCCTAGCCAATCACAAAGTCTGTCATTCTTTTACTTAGAAGACAGCTAATTATTTAGGCTTTCTGTCTAAATGTAATTTCCTAATAAAGATTTCCTTCTTTTTAAAAGATAAGCACCAAGATTTCCTTCTGCAAATTTCTACATTATTGTTATTTCTCTCTGTATGCATATTCTGCTGCATAAAGCTATTCCAGCAGTTCTTGTTTATCCATTCACTCAATCTGAAGAAGTCCCTTCACAGCTGTTAGCAATCCTTTTTTGCTTTTACAGCCCTGAATAATTTGGTGTCATCTGCAAATCTGGAATTAATCAAATTGTTCATTCATGTTGAGTCCAAAGGTTTCCTCCCCTGAAAAGAGCTTCCTTTGACTGAAGGAATCCTGGGAGACTAGCTTTATCAGAAGAATGGAAATTCTGAATCCAATAAAAATATCCCAGCATCACACATTAAAATCTCAGAGAAACAGAGAGCTTAGTTCTTATCCGGGATGCCTTATAAGCCAAGATAATTTAATACATTATAAAGAAACAGCAACCGTTGGACTCATTTTAGTAAACTATATGGTTAAAACAATCATATTTAAGAAATCATGTATTGATAATGTGACTGAGCTAATAGAAAAAGTTTTTGTACACAAACAGTACAAATTATATATATTCAGTGCACTCCCACATACTTTTTTCTTTATATAAGTCCTTTTCCTGAAATAATCTCTTTTGTTACGTAAAATATCAGATACATACCTTAGGTGTTGATATAATTGAAGCAATGCAAATATTCATGAGACTATTTTTTAAAATGGCACTATTAAAAGTGAAACATAATTTCTACATATTTCATATCGTACTGAAGTATACAGAATAAAAAGAGATGGGTAAGAAATTATAAAGCTTGAATAAAAAGCTGCATTTTAACAGAATATTGTTATCTAAACCCAGTTGAAATATGCAAATGGCAGTGATCCATGTAAGAATTGTTGCCAAAAATTTGGAGCCTCAAACAATTTATTAAAATTTGGAAGAGCAGACTCCTGTCAACAAGTTATAGTCTGTTATTACAACCTAGAAAAAGATATGTTTTCACAGGCTTTTACAATATATTGAGTTCAATTTACACAGCAATTCTACCAGTTTACAATAGGAACTATTGGGCACAGAGATAGTAGGGAAGCAAGAAACTTAGCCACAAGCAGAGAATATCCTATCTTTGCAATTCACATTTTCAAGGGTGAGAGGGAAGATGTTGTAACCCACATATTGTGCTAGAGGTGAAGCAAGCAAATTGAAATTCAGCCAGGTCTGTGAGCACAGTAGCCAATCTTCCAGTATGCTAGAATGGTGGCTTAAATTTGCCCTCAGTTTCAGCACAAAGAGAGAGCCAGTTGTGCTTATTCATCACAAGAGGCAGCCATTCTTTAAGAAACCTGATAGTTTGGCAAAGAAGAATGCTAGAAAACTCAGCCTAGGATTAAACAGTTGACCTAATGACAAAAAAACCCTCTGTAAGCACAAAAAGTATTTGGGAAAAGAATCCTTTTGACTGAGGAGCAACTAGACAAAAGGTTGGAGAAAGTGGAGGAAGGCTGTCAAGCTTTAAATCCTGCTTGATATTCCATTTTTTGGTGCTGCTGTCATAGTTATTGCTACTATTGTTGAACCACAAAGAGAAGTAGCATGCTGGTGGGAGGACAGGCAAGCATGCAGAACTTCCTAAGGTGATGATGAGAAGGTGGTGAAGTGGTGACACAGATCACTAGGCATACTAAATCAGCAAAGAAAAGGATAAGGATAAGAAGAGGAAATTAGATGTGGAGGCCTAAGAAAGAATTGAAGACGGTAACCAACAGAGTGAGAAAAAAGATGATGTAAGAGAAACTCAATATGAAATCAGTTATGTTCAAATTCAGGAACTTCAGTGTAATTTTACAGATACAATAACAATAAAAGGTTACCATACAATCATAGGCATTAGCAGGGGCATGTAACAAAATATGGGATACATGGCAGAAAGGCTGGGGTTTGCGACATGAACACATGTTTTGCCTATTTTCTTTTCTTCCACTTGGTTTGTAGTGGACACCTATGAATATAATTATAATATGATACCGCAACTCACAGGTTTTTTTAAGAGAAATCCAACCCAATAAAGGGATATTTTTGACTATATACCCATAGGTAAAAGTTAAAAAACAGAAATGTTTCTATTCTTTAAAAGAATTTAATTTCCTTTCTGTGAAATTAGATGTAACATTTCTTAAATGTTAAAAGACCCTGTTGGGTTTGTCCCTTTTTTTAAAAAAATCTCTTTTCTGTTTACCTATTCACAGCTTTATCTTTTATCTAGTAATATGGTTATCTATTAACAGCAGAGATGAAAAAGCATCCTGAAATCAAAGGATGGCAGAGGGAGGCCTCTGAGACTCCAATCATTTAAGCACTAGAAAGCTCCTTTCAATATTGAGAGGATGAACTCTGACTAAATGTATGCATATGAGGAAGGGATGAGTGGCAACATGATAAGAAGATACTACTTATGATTCAGTCTTCTACCATTTAACCTATCATAATTCATTAAAAACAGGAAAAATACAGCTAGAAAGATCAAACAGACATGAAGACCAGAACACGTGTTTTTTATTTTCATTCTGGTTTGTTGGGAAAACTTAACTATGAATGCTTAATGCTAGTCAACAATATATATGTTTTACCTTTTCTCTGTAACAGGGCCTATTTGAAATACCTAATATTCTAGAATAGAATAGACAATATCCTTGATATTTTGGTTTTCAGTTCCCACTAGCTCCAACCAGCATAGCCATGTCAAGGAAGTGGTGTAGTCCAAGTAAACTGGAGGATATTATATTGCATCTCTCTGTCCTTGTTGAGAAACTGATCAAGAATATTAGGAGGTAGTCAAGAAAACATTCTGCACAATTCAACAATCTGCTTATTTGTTGCATTAAGTTTCATGCAGATTTCTGTGTCTGTGTGTGTGTGTGTGTAAAATCCAAATTACTCACTAGTCTTAACAGTCAACATTGCTGTAGGAGAGTAATTAATATTTCTGTCTTTTATCTCAAGGTAATTGCAATCTTCATTGGGTAGTCATGAGTTTAAAAATCCATTCAAAACTAGATTTAGACTATAATTTTGGGTGCATCATTTATCTTGGAATTAAGACCCTTTGAATTCAAAGGGTTTTATCTCTGAGAACACGTGCACAGAACTGAACTTTTAAACCGTTTAAGACAAAAGGTTACATCCCTCCCCAATAGGAAATCCTTTTGCTGCAAGGGAAGTGAACTGAGCAATTTTAATAAGACACCTGTAAATAGGGCCGCCTTGTTTTTTAATGTGTAGATTTTTTATTGACAAAGCTGGTGACATTTGGGAGGCTGTACACAGCAGATGGGGTCAAAGCAGTCAACATCTTATGGGACTGCAAAGCTAAGTAGCTTTTCACACAATTCTAAACAAACAGATGCACAAATTAGAGCAAAACAAATCTGAGTAGTTAGATAAACCCACAAGGCAGATTGAGTACTAAACCATGATGTTCAAGCTGTAATAATAATAATGATAATAATAAATAAGATCTCTGGCTCTGCAAAATAAAAATATTGGAAAAGAAACCTCTCTCTTTGCAGTTAAGAAAATGGGGATATAATTTCATCCTTCAAAGTTAGCCAAAGGTCCAAATTACATGTAAACTTTACTTTCATATGCATAAAACTGAAAACAAAAACATGACAGTATATTTTGGCTTGAAAATAAAAATTAAGTTTCTTGCCGAAATGTAAAATACTCAACCTGGCAATGGCTATGATTCTTTCTTTACTGTTTTAAAAAACATTATGAACCTTCTGCATACAAAGTAGCAGTAATGACAATAAGGTTCTCAAAATATTTCTCACTTAAAGTTTATGCAATTTCCTTATTTCTAAACATATTAGATTGTAATACCAACTTGAACATTGCTTTTAAAGGTCTTGCTAGTGCAGTCTACCTACATCTGCACAAAAGGGAGGCAACTGCATTCAAATTGGAATCCACATTACTGGATCAGTGAGGTCAACTGAAAATACTTGCACATGCAAATAACATGTACCTGCCTGAAACAGCAGGAGATAGATATTGTCCTGCTCTCCAGCAAGAGTTATTTCCTAGACACTGAAAACATGTTGCCTTACAATTTTTTTAGCTAGTTCATATTGGTTTATTATTATAACAAACTGTAGTAAACATATATTTTGTGCCTTTGAGTCAGATTTTGACTCCTAGTGACCACCTGAACAACTCCTTGCGGTTTTCTTGGTAAGGTTTTTCAGAAGTGGTTTGCCATTGTCTCCTTCCCAGGGCTGAGAGAGAGTGACTGGCCTATGGTCACCCAGCTGGCTTCGTGCCTAAGGTGGGACTAGAACTCACGGTCTCCCAGTTTCCAGCCTGGTGCCTTAACCACTATATCAAGCTGGCTCTCATAGTAAGACTAGCATTTGTGTATACCCCGTCTTTCACTTACAGTGGCCATAAAATCAGGAGTTTTTGCTTTCCTCTTTGATTTACTGAGTTTGACCTTTCATTTACACCAGAAGTTAATCTTAACAGTTTGTTAAAGCATACCAATTTCCTAACAAATGGCTGACATTTTCACACTTTATGTCACCTAGTGGCGTACTTTAGAAATAAAGAGAGTAAGGATATATATGTCATCTTAGAAACAATTACATATATGTCACTCAGTCACTCCATTTCAAGATAGGAATATAGTGGAAATCAAGCGGACAGAAAGAAAATACTGACTTTCTGCTGCAAATACATAACAAATCAACATAACTTCTGCAAAGCCATAATTTCCAGCTTATTTTATATTTTAGATGCAGTATATTTTAACCAAATATTTAAAATTTGTTTCTATAAAAGACAGTTAAAGCATGCAGCAGTAAAATAGAACAGATATATTAGCTGATGTTTCTATTTCCCCTGAAGCAAGCATATTGGTGTGTTATACCAAATATAAGTTAAAATATGAAACATAAGCTGCCACATCAAAATGGGGAGAGAAAAACTAAATAAGGCAACCAGTTTTTAAAAAAAAAGGAGGAGGGGGAAGGAGAATATTTTGAGGAGATTATACTACTATTATAAATCTCCTCTAATGAAGAAATTGCACATTCCTGAGCTATATGGATATTTTTATTTCCAATTCAATTTTTAGGCAGAAATTAAACAAATCAGTACATTCTGCTATGCCATCTGCCAGAGAGTTTTCAGTTCAACGCTGCATTTCCAGACTGTGTGTCTTGAAAGTCTGAAATCATTATGTTGCTGGCAAGTAAGGTAGCAATACAAGTACTTACGGCAGAACTGAGAGCAGGAAAGAGCAGAAATGAGAAATTAATATGTCTCAGATATACAGTACTGTGCAAAGGTTTTCGGCAGGTATGAAAAAATGCTGTAAAGTAAGAATGCTTTCAGTCAGGTCCAGAAATATTGGGACATCGACACAATTCTAACTTCTTTGGCTCTATACACCACCACAATGGATTTGGAATGAAACAAACACAATGTGCGTTAACTGCAGACTGTCAGCTTTAATTTGAGGGTATGTACATCCAACTCAGGTGAACGGTGTAGGAATTACAACAGTTTGCATATGTGCCTCCCACTTGTCAAGGGACCAAAAGTAATGGGACAGAATAATAATCATAAATCAAACTTTCCCTTTTTAATACTTGGTTGCAAATCCGTTGCAGTCAATCACAGCCTGAAGTCTGGAACCCATAGACATCACCAGACGCTGGGTTTCATCCCTGGTGATGCTCTGCCAGGCCTCTACTGCAACTGTCTTCAGTTCCTGCTTGTTCTTGGGGCATTTTCCCTTCAGTTTTGTCTTCAGCAAGTGAAATGCATGCTCAATGGGATTCAGGCCAGGTGATTGGCTTGGCCATTGCATAACATTCCACTTCTGTCCCTTCAAAAACTCTTTGGTTGCTTTTGCAGTATGCTTTGGGTCATTGTCCATCTGTACTGTGAAGCGCCGTCCAATGAGTTCTGCAGCATTTGGCTGAATGTGAGCAGATAATATTGCCCGAAACACTGCAGAATTCATCCTGCTGCTTTTGTCAGCAGTCACATCATCAATAAATACAAGAGAACCAGTTCCATTGGCAGCCATACATGCCCACGCCATGAGACTACCACCACTATGCTTCACTGATGAGGTGGTATGCTTAGGATCATGAGCAGTTCCTTTCCTTCTCCATACTCTTCTCTTCCCATCACTCTGGTACAAGTTGATCTTGGTCTCATCTGTCCATAGGATGTTGTTCCAGAACTGTGAAGGCTTTTAGATGTCGTTTGGCAAACTCTAATCTGACCTTCCTGTTTTTGAGGCTCACCAATGGTTTACATCTTGTGGTGAACCCTCTGTATTCACTCTGGTGAAGTCTTCTTTTGATTGTTGACTTTGACACACATACACCTACCTCCTGGAGAGTGTTCTTGATCTGGCCAACTGTTGTGAAGGGTGTTTTCTTCACCAGGGAAAGGATTCTTCGGTCATCCACCACAGTTGTTTTCCGTTGTCTCCCGGGTCTTTTGGTGTTGCTGAGCTCACCGGTGCGTTCCTTCTTTTTGAGAATGTTCCAAACAGTTGTTTTGGCCACGCCTAATGTTCTTGCTATCTCTCTGATGGGTTTGTTTTGTTTCTTCAGCCTAATGATGGCTTGCTTCACTGATAGTGACAGTTCTTTGGATCTCATCTTGAGAGTTGACAGCAACAGATTCCAAATGCAAATAGCACACTTGAAATGAACTCTGGGCCTTTTATCTGCACATTGTAATTGGGGTACTGAGGGAATACCACACACCTGGCCATGGAACAGCTGAGAAGCCAATTATCCCATTACTTTTGGTCCCTTAACAAGTGGGAGGCACATATGCAAACTGTTGTAATTCCTACACCGTTCACCTGAGTTGGATGTACATACCCTCAAATTAAAGCTGACAGTCTGCAGTTAAGGCACATTGTGTTTGTTTCATTCCAAATCCATTGTGGTGGTGTATAGAGCCAAAGATGTTAGAATTGTGTCGATGTCCCAATATTTCTGGACCTGACTGTATATTGTAATTGTTTATGTTCATCAATTTACAAAATACAAAGTGAGCAAACAAAAGAGAAATCCAGATCAAATCAATATTTGGTGTGACCACCCTTTGTCTTCAAAACAGCATCAATTCTTCTAGGTACATTTGCACATAGGTTTTGAAGGAACTCAGCAGGTAGGTTGTTCCAAACATTTTGGAGAACTAACCACAGATTTCCTGTGGATGTAGGCTGCCTCAAATCCTTCTGCCACTTCATGGAATTCCAGACAGACTCGATGATGTTGAGATCAGGGCTCTGTGGGGGCCAAATCATCACTTCCAGGACTCCTTGTTCTTCTTTACGCTGAAGATAGTTTTGAATGACATTGGCTGTATGTTTGGGGCCATTGTCCTGCTGCAGAATAAATTTAGGGCCAATCACACGCCTCCCCAATGGTATGGCATGATAGATAAGGATCTGCCTGTATTTCTCAGCATTGAGGACACCACTGATCCTGATCAAATCTCCAACTCCATTTGCAGAAATGCAGCCCCAAACTTGCAAGGAACCTCCACCAGGCTTCACTGTTGCCTGCAGACACTCATTCTTGTACCACTCTCCAGCCCTTCGGCAAACAAACTGCCTCCTACTACAGCCGAAGATTTTAAATTTTGACTCATCAATCCAGAGCACCTGCTGCCATTTTTCTGCACCCCAGTTCTTATGTTTTTGTGCATAGTTGAGTCGCTTAGCCTTGTTTCCACGTTGGAGATATGGCTTTTTGGCCACAATTCTTCCAGACTTCTGGCCAGACTTCTCCGGACAGTAGATGGGTGTACCTGGGTCCCACTGGTTTCCGCCAGTTCTGTGCTGATGGCACTGTTGGACATCTTCCAATGTCAAAGTGAAGTAAGCAAGATGTGTCTACCATCTGCTGCATTAAGTTTCCTTGGCCGACCACTGCGCCTACGCACCTCAACATTGCCCGTTTCTTTGTGCTTCTTCAAAAGAGCTTGAACAGCACATCTTGAAACCCCAGTCTGCTTTGAAATTTTTGCCTGGGAGAAACCTTGCTGATGCAGTATAACTACCTTGTGTCTTGTTGCTGTGCTCAGTCTTGCCATGGTGTATGACCTATGACATGAAACTGTTTTCCACAACCTCACCTTAGTAGCAGAGTTTGGCTGTTTCTCACCCAGTTTTAAGCCTCCTACACAGCTGTTTCTGTTTCAGTTAATTACTGTGTTTCAACCTATATATGAAATTGATTATCATTAGCACCTGCTTTGTATAATTGGTTAATCATACACCTGACTCCAATCCTACAAGATCCCTGACTTTGTGCAAGTGTACAAAGTGTGCAAGTGTACAAAGTGTGCAAGTGTAAGAACTGATCCTGGTTTGAGGCCAAAGGGTAGTCACACCAAATATTGATTTGATTTAGATTTCTCTTCTGTTCACTCTCTTTGCATTTTGTAAATTGATAAACATAAACAATTACAATATATATTTTTGAAAGCATTCTTACTTCACAGCATTTTTTCACACCTGCTTAAAACTTTTGCACAGTACTGTAAATATGGAATCCAGTTCAGCCCTTCAGGTGACCATAGCACACCACATTTCTAGATGTCAACACCCTTTAATATAAGGTCTGACATATGTGAATGAAGGAAGTGCATTTAGAGCTTTATATTACTTATAAGAATGATTTCCTATGCTGAAACCAGGTGGGGAATATAAAGAAAATGTTACACCTCTCCAATCATGTTCTTTTCCACCCTGCCCTGCCTTGCCTTGCCTTATAGAAGAGATAAACAGCATATTAATATTATGATACA
The DNA here is from genome assembly GCF_059951505.1 of Python bivittatus. NCBI lineage: Eukaryota > Metazoa > Chordata > Lepidosauria > Squamata > Pythonidae > Python > Python bivittatus. The sequence continues at coordinate 10,901,003 of NW_028277030.1, read as the reverse complement.
ATTTTTGTATTTCAATTCACTGTAATAAGCTAATTTGATCAATTCATAGGAAGATGTAATCCTGATAGACCTCCTATAACAGGAAACAATCCATTCCAGCATGACCATATTCTAATAAGAATGTAATAGATTTTTTTGCTACCACAATCCAACACATAATATATTTTGCTATTATAAGCCATGGTTTTCTCTACCTGCTCTGATTATATCTAGTGACAAGCTTGTTTTTATATTATCTAGGAGAGAGCAGCCATACATCTTTATAATCCATGATACAACAAAGATCATTTAGCATCAAGCCTGCCCCAGCCTACTTAATTCAGCTCATCACCTCCATCATTTTATCTTTAATTATTACAAACTGTGTGGGGCTGAGTCCTTATAAAACCCAGCCATATCTGTTTCTTTTCCCATTTTTTTTAAAGTTAACATAGACCTTAAATGGATAATTTATAAAAAAAAAATTTTAATTTCAAATTTAGTCACCACCCATCTCACTCAACGAGCAACTCTGGGCAGCTTACAATAAATAAGAATAAAAACCAATTAAAATACAATAAAAACAGTAATCAAAAATAAATAATATTATCTAAGGGATAGATGGTATAAATCAATTATCAACCTCTGGGAGTGACTTTAGGGTGCTAACCACTCCCTCCTTGAGCCCCACATGAGCTGGCAGAGCCAGATCTTCACCCCCTTCTGGAAGGCCAGAAGAGTGGAGGCCTGCCTCACCTCTGGAGGGAGTGTTCCATAGGGTGGGAGCAATGGCAGAGAAGGTTCTCTTCTTGGGACCCGCTAAACGACATTCTTTAATCGACGGGGTCCATAACATATCTCCCCCCTCTGCCCAGGTGGGACAGGTAAACATAATGGGAATGAGAGAGTCCCTAAACAGCTTGCTCACTCTTTTATAACTTAAGTTGTTCATAATAAAAATTGTGCTACTGCACTTCTGGATTCATTTGGTAATGGACTGACACGTAGGGTTGGAATTTGTATTTGCTAGCAATATCATACAAGAAGTTCAGTAGCATTCTGACAAAATTGTCAGAGCTGTTTTCTTCACAAACAGAAAATTATAAATTTTTATTCATTTCATGGTACTAAAATCCTTGAATAATACCTGATTGCCTTTTAACACAGAGACACATACACACACTCTTTTCTGCTTGGGTTTATGACTTTAGATGAAAATGGCCAGGCAATATTGTTATTCCATGTTATCTCCAAGGAGAGAAGAGACATGAAGAAAAGCCTTTTCTCAATCATGTATTTGCCTCCTTGGAAAGTAAGGGTCATAAAGACGCACAACTAAAATGCACATATGGAACAAGTAGCCATTTTGGATTTTTGATTTCCTGAACCTGCTTCATGAAACTTTGAATTTCTATGTATCTGTTGAACTTAATGGAAGAGATGAAATGTCATAATGTCATTGCATGCATATATTCGTCTTTATAATATCTTATTTACTATCCTGAAAACAATTTTGGTTTTCCTTTATTCTGTCTTACATTAAAAGACCTCAAGTTCGTTCCCAGGCTTCTAACTTAAGTTTTCCAAGAAAGAGAATTTATAATGACAATCTTGAATTTTTACCTCTAAACAAATTTAGACAGAATTATGTCATACAATGCTCTGAACAAGACTGCATTCTGCAAGGCATGAGTAAAGTTTATAAACAGGCACAGAATTCATTTTAAGAACTCATTCCTAAATTGAAACATTGAAGAAAATGAAACATTTCACTGCTTACTTTTAAAATATTCTGGGTTTCATTCCACTTATTGGTCCACTCTTTGGTAAGTTCTTGCACCTACAAAATAAGCCAAAACAATATGCACAAATTAAATCCAAATTTGAATTGATCACCAATTGTTTTCCGCCTGTTTCCCAAGGAATTTAGGCTATTCATTCAACATTACTGTATCATGAGTAATCTCATTGATCTTATTCAGTCCTAATGCACTTAATTAAAACAAAAGTCCCTTTTTTACTTCAACATGGACCCTAAAAGCTTTGCTGCAAAATTATTATTATTGCATTAAATGGAAGAGTTTTACAATATAAATACAGAATTTTCAGCAAATATGCTTGCTGAAATTATTTTGAATCAATCATGAAAAATTGTTTACAGTTCATTTATACCGATCAGTGTACGTAAGTTATTAACTAATATAAGTATCTTTTTCTTACCCATAAAAGCACATAAAACTAAAGGGTTTTTTTTTTTAAATTAATGGAGTAGCAACTCTAAAGGTGTCTGCACCTGGCTCATCTTGTCTGAGCTCAGCAACTATGCAGATCAAAGATGTGCATGCAGAAGTATTCAGAGACTGCCGGGAGCAGGTGCCAAAGCAGGTGGACAAGCCTGGAAAAAGGCATGGCTGTTTCATCAGTTTGAAAACAAGCGCTTTGTTTGTGCTCTTGCACATTCCAAGGCACTTCCTTCAAAGGCTTCGCACAGCCCTATTGGTGAATAGTGGTATGGGAGCCTACCAGAGAATCTCAGAGTTGTAGGCTAGATTGGGAAGCTGAAAAAGCATCCTGGGAAAGGGAATAGCAAACTACTTCTGTATTGTTGCCATGAAAACAGTTGATTCTGTAACCTCAGAAGCTGAACTCAACTCAAGGGAATTTTTACCTTTAACAAACTAGCATTTTTAATTTCAGCAAATATCATGCATTTGAGTGTCAGTACAAGCACAGACACTATTTTGGAAAGGGTAAAGCCAGAGGTGTCCACAGAAACTGATGATTTCATCAAAATGATGAAAGCAGCATCACAGTGTTGCAGTTCAAGCTTAACTCCTTTTGTATGTGAGTATGATATTACAATACTCATACAAAAGGGGTGGGGCTTATGGCTAATGTTGCTTTGTTATTTGCCCCCTCACCACCTGGACATCCACTGAGGACAACCCTGGTTAAAATATTTGTGGGGTCTTGAGCCTACAAGACCAACAATTTTCAGCCAAAACAGTCATTGGCTGAGATTTTTCTCAGCATTTTGGCTGAGATCAGTTCAAGTGTATTCATTGGCTATGCTTCCTGGAAATCTGAGGGACTGACTTGAAGACACACACCCACACACACAAAAAAGTTCAGCATATCTGGAGGGCACAAGATGGGAGAAAGCTGAGTTGAGTTCATATGGAGGGGACAGAAATGGATAAACACAAGACACTGAATCAATTTCATTCAGTTGATTTGACATATCAACATTTGATTTAAATGAAAGGTTGAGAAGCTTCGTTTTTTATGAGTTCAGATATTGTGCTTAACTATATTGTTGTTCTGTTTGTATTTTTGGCTTTTAAGCTATGAACATATTGTTCCAAGGACCATGTTTTCACTGGAATGCATGGCAACATAAAAAATAAAAATGAGTAAAGTATTAGAAAAATTGCCTGTTAAAATGGAATGGGAAAGTTCGCAATCTTAGGTATTAAATTTTATGGGATTCATCCTGAGTATACAGGTAGGCCTCACTTATTGAATACCTCGTGCAGCAACCATTCAAAGTTACAACGGTGTTAAAAAAATAACTTTGCGAACAAGGTGCGCATTTATGACCTTTACAGGGTCTCTCTCTCTCAATCACGTGTTTGCCGTTATGGTCAGTTAGTATGTGTGATCCTAGGCCTGACCCATTTTTCCCCCTCTTCCTTGCAGAGTGAAGAGATTGGAGAGGAAGGGATTACAAGCAGATTCACAATGGGAAATACACATCAAAAGAAACGCGCTGATGTCGGCTGTTTGCCTAGCATGCTTAGGGTTAGGAGTCGTGAGCACCCTAGGCAAATAGCCAGCATATTCCCCATTGTGTGCCTGCTTACTCTCCTGTAATCTGTTCCTCTCCAACTCTCCATTCTGCAAGGGGGTAAAAGAAAAAAAAATGGGTTAGACACAGGAGAGATTACCTAAACAGATTGCTTGTTTAGGCAATCTCTCCGTGCCTGACCTATTCCTTTTGTGTATTCTCCATTGTGTGCCTTGTAATCCCTTCCTCTCCAATGAATGTAAATACAAACATTGATTCCCTTCTTGCACATTATACAAAGATCCAGCTCCCTTGACAAGTCCATAATGCTGGGAAAGGTGGAAGAAAAAAGAAAAGCATAACCATTATCAAGATGGATGGACTCCATTATAGGAGCAACAGGTGCACCTAAGGATGCTTGGGGGTCCAAGTTGGGGACAGATCATCCTGGAAAAGGTCTATTTACACTAAGAGTTCTCAATGACTTGTTGGCACATAATCAATCAATATATACATAGAACTAGTCTAAAAGTGTTGGTGCTTGAGGCACTTGACAAAATAAAACTTACTCTTGCTTCATTCTGCTGCAGTTTTTCTTCCATACTCAAAGCTGTTGGAGAATCCAGAAGTGCAATCTAGTTAAACAGATGAAACAAACTATTATACAAAGAAGACATGTTAGCTATGTTACACAATATTCAATGTTATTGTCCAGAAAATAACTGTACAATTAATCTTAGAGATTTCAGCAGAAAAGACTAATCTGAATCTTCAGCACAGAAAGATTGCACTGGAGCCTTAAGAAGTAATGAGGATAGCTAGTTTTTAAGATGAAAAACAAGGCCACTGGTTGCAATGTGCTTCAAAACCTTCAACTGGTACATCACAAAATATAAATGCTCTTATGCAAGTACAAGAATTTCCCTTTCTTCCAGGAAACTCAAACCCAGATGAAGAACTCGTTAAAAAAAAAAAATTAAACTTACGACTTGTGAGGGGTTGCTGTTTCCTTGAACTACTGGGTTACTTATGTTCTAATATAGCAGTATTATAATATTTACTAATAGGGATAACTTTAAATATCTGTTTTGCAACATTTTCCAATTATCTGCACTGATATTCTTCTTTGAATGGGAGAGAGAGAAATTTATAGGATGTAGATTTACATGATTTTTGTTATAGGTTACTTTTTCCTGTACCCAAAGCATCCATATTTCTGCATAGTTGTGGAATTGCATGTGTTCTTACTCATTTTTGTTTTTAAAGGGAAATACAATGGCAATGAAAATAAAGAAGAAATGAACTGAACTGATTGGATTCCACTGGGGACCGTACTGCCTATGGAAAGCAATCTACATTCCTGTGTGGCTGACTTTAAAAAAAGAAAACTGAAAAAGCAGTACCTCCCAACTGCAGTGCTATACTAGGCCATATGCTTATCCTTTCAGCATCTATGATAAATCCTATATGATCTTGCAAACTATTCTTTTCTCCCCTGCAATTACAATAATAGGCAATAATATGTGCCACCCTTGATTGCATTATTCATACAGGAACGCTACATTGTGTTCATTAGCATATGCCCACCGAGTAGGAAAAAAATATAATATGGTACTTCAACTAAAAAGACTCAGTGTAGACTCTGCCCAGGATATTTTCCCAGTCCTACTGTTTAGTTATCTTCCCCTCACCCTCTAAGGTAGATGTTCTCTTCTGTATGAAACACAATCCTTATTTTGAAAGCATCATCTATTTGAAAAACACTTCAACACCTCTGAGGAAAAGATAATGAACTATTAAAAAGGAAGCAAAAGCTTTGAAGTTGCTCATCAACAGTTAGCATCTAGGCAGCAAACTGAATAGACATGTTTTAATGTCATTTCATCTTATATACAACCTGAAGGACTTCCTTTAAGACTGAAAAAATGATGTCAAAACTATATAAATGGCAGATTGAGATTCAAATGGTACAAGAAAATCTTCAGTTCTTCAATACTTTTAGAAATTGTATCTACGACAATATTTTATTATCTTGGAATAATGAGTGGAATACATTTAAGTTCCTTCCTTTTTAGAATGGAGTCAGTCAGCAAAACAGAGAGGGTTTGATGCCCCCTTCTAATGCAGTCTCCTACATGCCATTAAAATCAGCTCCAGAAGATTGCACCCTACTGCAATTTGGGCTGAGGTGACCTGCTGGAGGGGGAGAAAGTTCATCTAAACAGAGGATGTCATAGTCCCTAAAGGATTTCAGTAACTAGAGTTAGTATTTCCAAAAATGGTTAAACTGTGCTTTAGTAATATTCTGCTACTACTTTGAGATAAAATTGATAATGCAAAGTAGCCAGGACTTACTTCAGAGAAAAGAGTTATGTGTGTTTGCCCACATTACATCTCTCTTTACTTCCCACTGAATATGCATAGAAACTCCAGCATAAAGTTTACTTCTTTTAATTTCTCTACTAATCACAACACTAACTACTGCCTTATAAGAAAACATGCTATGTTTTTCAAGCCCAGATCTATAGGTTTGCAATGCTGTTGAGGTACCAGAGGTTGTACTGTAGATGTAAAGAACTGCAGAACAGAGAATAGTGTTGCTTCAATAAGGAATTATGAAATCAAGGTTGAGAACAAGTGCCATCATCATGTTAAATTCTTTATCCTGAAGAAAGACTTGGTCGTGCTTCTTTGGCAGACAACAACTTTTCCTTGCAATGAAACAAAAGCTAAAGTTGCTTACATGCAAGAAGCACAAAAGAATTCCTCGTCTGTCAAAGACAGAAGGCCCAAATCTATTCCTTTTCTCTATACAAAGCACACCCCACAAAACATAGAACTCAGTGTTTAAATAAGATAAATTGTGAGATATCTACTTTTAAAACTATTTCTGCTGGCTCAACACTATACAGTAATAACTGCAATTCGATGATAAATCTAACATTCAACACTACCCTAAATTGTCTCCTATTCATAGGCAAACATTGTCAAGAAACATCTAATCTAGAATTGATTTATACAAGTTAATATAATTTTAAACAGAATATGCTATATGAGATTGTGAAATCAATGGTGTCTCTAACCTGGTTCCCCTGAGCAAGCAGAGTTTTCAGTCTGGCAATTTCAGCTCGAAGCTCACGAATTAGCTTGACGTTTGGATCTTCATTAATGGTAGGTTTGTTGATTATGTTTTTAGCTCGGTTTGCATAGCGAAGGGTGCTCAATGTTTCTCCATAATTGACATCAGCAGGTGATATAGCTGAGAAAAATGATTTCAAAATTATGTGATACCAATACCAAGTTCCATTTGGAAGTCTTGAAAGCTCCTTATGAGTGGAGAAAAAACAAATGGTTTCTTTTGCTGCTATGGCCGGAATGGCACTTATAGAAAAATATTAATGTAGTTGTCATTTCTATACATGGTTCTAATGGGAAGCTTATTATATATCACTAATCTGGGAATGATTTCAAATGTCTATGAGAAGATATGATTTCCTTACAAGTTTATAATTCTGTAGGATCTTGAAGATTATTATGAAGAGCATTATGACATAAACTGACTCTTTTCATAGTTTTTTTCCCCCACTCCTATGTAGGCCCATATTAAAGTTTAGATATAAAGATTACATTATTAAAAATAATATAATAATACTGTATTCTCAGTACAACTGTTTAATGAACATACTGTATGTCATGCTAATCAATTTGATCTGCATAAAACTTTTTTTAAATAGACAGACATGAACATTCACATAACTGAAAACACACTTACTTGCAATCATTATTGTTTTAGAGTTTCCTCCTAGGCTATCTTTCAAAAGCCATGTCAACACAGAATCCCTGTAAGGCACAAATACTTGTTTTTTCTTTATAAGAGGGTTTGAGGCATCCTGAGATATATCAGCTATGAAAGAAGAAATAGGCCATTTTTATAGAGGGATGGATAATGAGTTCAGTATTAGTTTAGTTTTGCAATGAATTAAACATAAAACAAAGAGATATACCTAAGGCAGAAATTACATTCCCCAGAGTAACTAGGGATTTGTTTATATTTCCTCCTTCTTTTAATCTGACACCTGTAGCACCAGTGGCATCTGCTCTCTCACTTCCAGCTAAGTCTACCAAATGTATCTTGCTGACAGTCTCGCATGGCATTTCGGTGTCAAACTTAGCCTATGGAAAAATAGCAAGAACAAGATACAAAGCTCTGAATATTAAAAAAAAGAGTTGTAGAGGTAGTAGCAAAACAATTTCTATGTTTCAATTCTAATGTATATGTAAGTATAGTAGAGACACCACCTATGAATAGTAGCTTAATCCCTTTAAATAGTTCTTTAATTTCAAATATACAAGTAAGATAAACAGAGATCAAATATAAATTGTTTTCCTTTTCCAAAATATACTTGCTTCAAAAAGCCATGCGTAAAATGCCTGGGAGTTAACACTTTGAAGATACACAAATATTTTCATTGGCACCTCTTAAAATAAGAGTTTTAGTTTCCACCTTCAATTCCCATACATAAAGATGGATTCCAGTTCTGTCAAGATGCCCCATGGGTTTTCAAATTATATTTTTAAAGCAGCAGTTTTTAAATAATGAATTTGCTCTTATAACAAGCCAATGATTGTGGCTGATCAAATTATTTAGTTATGCAATATATCCTCCTTTATCTTTTTTTAAATGAATACAATCTTGCAAGATTTATTTATGCATATTTCCCTTAAATTAATTGAAAATTATTAATCACTTCCTTTCCAGACCACACCTCTAATGGCTGGAATTGAATAAAAAACAGAATGTCCTGGAATTCCTTGGAAAATCTGATTCCTAGAATGGAATGATTTGTGTATCTGTAGTAACAAGTCTAAGGAGTGGAATAAAACAGCCCTCTGGTATGTGTTCAGTCTATTAATAATGTGTTTTTGTTTTTGTTTTGGGGGGGTTTTTTGTTTCCTTTTGAAAAAATCCTATTTCCCTTTGTTGACATAATTAGAATAGATAGTGGGATTATGATTAGATAGCGGAACAACTTTTATAGTCTCTGATCAGAGCAGAAACACTGGCTGAGGGGTATTAGTACAATGTTGGTAGTATTCTCCAATTCTAGTTGTTTTTCTTAGCATTTGTCCTGCATGGCTGCAGGGTCTGCTTATTTTACATTCTGCTCACCTAGTTCTTACAAAGGAACTATCAACGCATGATGCGATGGGGACTGTTGTTTTTCTTGTTGTAAAGGCTGATGCTGATTAAGACCGAGAGGGAAGACTGCCTCAGGGTCATCTAGCTAGCTTCCATGCCCAAGGGAGGACTAGAACGTGGATCTCTCTACTCCTAATACAGCCCCTTAGCCACTGTATCATACTAGCTCTCATTACCTATTTCTAATATTAGTCCAATAATTTAAAAAACATATGTAATTAACAGTAGCATTAAGCAGACAGACAGGCAGATTTAAACTTAGGGAAAAACATGAAGGAAGTGCTATCATTCTTCCACTTCCACATTCCTATCAAATGTGGTGTTAAAAGTAAAACTAAAAGAAATTATCCCATTCAATCAAAGATTGTATATATCATGGAAGGTTTACATATATCTACCAAATCAGGGAAGGATGACTGCCATTTAATTTATTAGACAGGCAAATATATATTTTGTGGGGTTTTTTTCAAATTAAATGAGAACTGAACTTGAGTTGCAACTCAATAATTCAATGTAAGAAATTTCACCAAGTTTTTTTTTGTTTTTTGTTTTTTTACCTGAGTGAAATTGATTGTGAAAATGGCATGGGATCTGCTGCTAACGTCATTCATTCCAGTTGCAGCAGTGGTTCGATTTATGTTTCCTCCTTCCATAAGTTCCTCCACATCGCTATAATTTTGTACTAAGTGTTTTGACAGATCTGAAAAAAAAAAATCACAAATATAAGTAGGACATTTGCAGTATTAATCAATTAACACAAGCAGATCTCCAATTAATAATACACCATTTTAAAAGCTATTAACAATATTCTTATAATTACTGCAGATGGTAAATATAGTTTTAGAAGACAAACCTGCACAAGAAACATCTACTTTAAGATGCTGCCGCTGCAATTTATCTGTAACTTTTTTCTTTAAACTTAACTAAGTATAGTTGAGAAAATTAATCAAGACTGACAGGTACCATAATGATTGTCTATCTGAATAACATTTAAAAATGTGTTTGGGAAAAAAATGGGAAAAGAAGGGTTCCCCCGCCCAATAATTAATTACCTGCTTATTTTGTTGGTGTACTTAGGTTTTCAGGGTTTTTTGTAAGATGCCTTGGGATGTTTTTAACAGAAGAAATACCTTATTTAGGAAGATGACGATTCTTCCCAAATATTAACCCAGGAAATGGGATAGTGGGTGCCATCTTACATTTCCTGAGTACTGAAAATGCTCATGGGAGGTGCAACTAACTGCTGACATCATTATTGGAAAACAGGGGTGCTTCTGAAGATAAGGGAAAGGCTGGGCTGTTTGCCTGGTCAATTATTATTCTTTTTGTAACATCTATACAGGGCTTCCCTCCTTCTTTCATTACCTTTAACTACCTCTTCCTTGTTTTGTTTCCTTGTTTTCCCTTTTTCTTTCCTACAGCTACCAGATCTGGGCTGCAAACATCCAGATGACCATTAGATGGTAACAAAAAGTCAGAGTTTTCTATATCTCTGGTACCCTACTTTTTGCTTTCTTTCCCAGTGTAGCTCTTTCCTGTCTTGCTTCATCTTCATCTTCCTTTTTCTTCTTTTTTGCTGGAAGAAAGCCTACTCCTTTGGGTGGGTCATCTTAAATTCAGTATTCTCTTCCTGTCAGTACTACTAATTAGGTACTACTGCACAATAGTTACAGAAACTACACAGAAATTATATGGATGGACATACTTCTTTTAGCAGAAGAAAGATTGCTGTGGATATTAAACGTAGGGATCATCAACCTGAACAGAAATCTGCAGTCTTCCTAAACATTTTGTATTCTTAAGGCACCATGACATAAATTGGAAAAGGATGTATTAAGCCAATTAAATTCTAATAAGTGCTCTTCTATCACAAGTGCCTAATTTATATGGCAGATTCATCAGTAGTCTCCAATCAGTTAGCAGAATATCAACTCCCCCCCACCAAAAAAACCTTTGAAATTCACAAAGTGATTAGGGTGAAACTATATAGAAATTAATAGACTGAAATATGATTCATAGAGGTTTATAATTTTATTTACATATTCTTCAGTTTATAATCAAGACAAATTTCTGCATGCATACATACATACATACAGCCAGGTATCCAATAAAAGGAAGCATATTAAATTGTTAAAAACCCACCTTCAACATAAGGTCCCTCTTTTGGATGCTCACGAATTCTTAAGTTATTTGTTTTTGAAGACTTGCGCCTCAGTAAATCCCTGACCCGCTCATTGTAAATTTCTAGGTAACTGAAATATGAAATAAATGTACTATAAATCAAAACATTATTCAAGTTTAAAATTCCATCTATTCCACTGAATCAAGATTGATAGTTTAGCTGGAGCTCTCTAAGGAAATAGGCTGGGCTGATTTTGCCCATTTCCCTTCCCCATGTAGCCTGTATGTCATCTGTCATAATGTTCCAGAGAAACCTTCAAGCCTCTGGAGCAGGTTTTTCAAAATGCCCAGTCATCAGGAGAGTCTCTAATATGCTTCCAACTGCTTCGAAGAGGTCAGAAATAATGATCAGGCCTTCTAGGTAGATAGCATTTTTATATACTAGGGAAAATAGCAAAGAACGTGTTAATGTGTTGATCAGTTCTCATGGACAGTATTTAAGAAGAGTGAACAGGATTGCAGTAGAATGGAGCAAAACAATCAGACAATTTTTGAATTCTAAACAGAACAGAGTTTGTGGAGGGGGGTGTCTGTTTCATTTTTAAACAAGGCTATAGAATGGTAACTTGGTTAAAAGACAATTCCATTCAGAAACCTTTGTTTAATCTGTTCTTGCACAACTTCCTGACTGTTGAAAATTCTTTCCTCACCCTGAATAAATATGCTATGTGAACTAATTTTCTAATGAAGACAGAAAAATGCAGCAAAAAGGAGGAGGAGGAGAAAGAGATGATGATGATGGCAAAGTCAGACAGACTACTCTGACTGTATATAGCCATGTTGTCTCTATGCAAACATACCTGACCTCTGTTCGAAAGGAGGCTTCGTTCCACCGTGTTTTCTCATTTATTCGGTTGAATAATCCTTCACAAATCCGAGGTATTAAACCAGTATCTCCCTACAAAAATAATACTTATTGATATACTACAACGTGAAAAGTCACTGATACAGAAAATATTCAAAGCCAAAGAAAGAGTTCCATTCAAAAAAATAGGGAACTTTTGGGTTTCAACAGTCCTTTCAATTTGCAATCATTTACATCTCTTAAAAATGTGCTTTGGGTAGTAGGGAGAATTTTTTTTATATTAAAGGAGGTTGAGCAAAAGAATTGGCAAATATCACCTTCCCACCTTCCTTTTATAAAAGAGAACCTTAAGATACTGGTGTAGGTTTTCATGGCCAGTATCTGTTGGACAGTGTTGAGCTTCAGGGTTTAGTGACTATGGTCTGGACAGCAGATTTCCTGACATTTCGCCAGCAACTGTGGCTGGCATCTTCAGAGGCAAGGTGGTCTGCTATGCAGATCACAGGCAACTAGGCAGGTTTTCTATTGGTGCACGTTGGCGAGGGCTGGTCTCTGATTGGTACTTTGCACTTGATCCTGATTGGTTGCTTTGCTGGTAATGGTTCGTGATTGGTCCTTTGCTCATGCTGGTTTCTGACTGGTCATTTTAGAGTGATTATTCCTGATTGGTTCTTTGTTTGTGCTGGGTTCTAGTTGGTCATCTGAGCAGCTGAGTCCTCAATGGGTCTTTGTCCAGGCACTCCACATCAGCTCAGCTAAAGACCAATCAGAAGTCAAGTCACCTGGCTGTAAAGACAGGAACCCAGTCAATCCCTGCTCAGTTGCCTGAGGTTTGTGTAGCAGACCACCTTGTTCCTGAGGATGCCAGCCACAGTTGCTGGTGTAACATCCGGAAATCTGCTGTCTAGACTACAGTCATGAAACCCTGAAGCTCAACACTTCCCAACAGAACCTTAAGAGTTTGAGAAATATATATTATACATCAGACAGAAATATTTTAAAAAATAAAGTAGACAATGAAATGCCATTTGTCCATTCGGACTATTTCACATGTAACTGCTTCTGATTTTTAGATTAGGATTTATGCTACTGTTTGGTGAAGTCAACGTGACTTGTTCTCATAGACTCTGTTATAAGCCACAATGATGTCAAAAGGATGTTGTGTGATTGTGACATTATAACACAAATGATGCAAATTACATACTTTGTGTCACTTCCTTGATGACATCATAATACATGGGATGTCCCTGCAACCCCCTTGTGGACCTCAGATTTGTTCCCCAGGTACACAGTCTGGGGAAGCCTCTATCTCCAAGTAGCTCTTCAGCATGTCAAGTTATACTTAAAGAAATGTAAATAAGTTTATTTATTTAAAATATTTGTATGACTGCCCAGCTCAACCAAAATGACTCTGGGGAGCATACAGAAAACTCCAAAGAACCTAACAGAAAGAATAGAAAATCACATTATGTAAACCAATACACAACAATGTAACAATGAAATGGCAATCCAAATGGGAATAACACTGTCATCCAATTGGGGCTCCAAGACATCATATGTCAAAAGTTCTGACAGCCTTTCTAAATGCCATCAGGATCGGGGCCAACCATATCTTGGGACGAAGGTTATTGTATAAGATAAGGATCACCACCAAGAAGGTGCACCTCCTGGGTCCCACCAGATGGCTTGTTTCAGTGAAGTCACCTGGAGTGTACCCTCTCTATCAGAAGGTGTGGGGTGAACAATGAAATTGGCTTTTTAATTCTTGCTTTTATCTGTGCCAAATGTTTTTAGAACTTTCCATGTGTAAAGCTTTTCTTAAAATTATTTGCTTGCTAAGGAAAACAGATTGGAAGAAAAAATATAGTACAAAAGGTATCAACTTGTAAGAAGTAAATTCTGAAAAGCATAACATACAGCATTTCCCATCATTGTATAAGACTTCCCAGATCCAGTTTGTCCATAGGCAAAAATACAGGCATTATAACCTTCAAAAGCAGATTGGAGGACATCAATACCAAGGTTGTTAAATACCTGGGGATACAAGAATGACAGAAAGTAAAATAAGGTTTCAAAATATAATTTAAAACATAGCTCTTAATTCTTTTATGTAAATTATTACAGCCACTTTAGTACACTATACTATAAGAACTATTACCATAGCAAACATTTGCTAGAGATGGTCAATTCAAATATTTATTAAGAAATATAATTCCTATCTTCCGCCAAAGCCCTTATAAGTGCACACTAAGTAATGTACGGTATTACATAAAAAACTTGGATGCTCTTCTTAAGAGTAAGGGCAGGTCCCTTATTTCTTTTTCTTTCCTTTTACTAGACAGCCCTCTTTAAGAAATATTTGTTTTTTGAATCATCATAGGGACATGAAAATATTGCAAGGAATATGTCTAACATTCACAACTTATCACCCAACAAGCCTACATGAATATTATACAGCTTAAACTTAAGGTCATTAATGTGGAAGTAACAACTTATCCTTTTGGACTCATTCCCAGGTTAATTATTGATAAAACTGAATTATCTGTTCAAAAATGGTAAGCATGATTTATATTTCTTTAGATACACAGGGAAAAGAAAAATCCAATACAGTACATTAGAATTTCAAAAAGCACAACAGTTTCTAAGCTCCAAACAGTCTCCAAAGGAGTTAATAGACATTTTGTGATAGAATTACAGGTTTGCATGATTTCATATTGCTTGCCAAATAGATCAGAAGATCACAGTGGAAAATATTGTGTATGTGTGCATAGGAATGGGAATGTATGTGCATGGCCAACATATGTAAGTAATTTATTTCATAATAAGCAGTTGACGTGTTTTAAAATCATCTCTCAAACATTCAGATGGTAAACTTTGGCATTATGTTTTCACTCTGAGAATCATTAATGTCATCAGCCTACCATTTCCTGAGATGCATAGATTGGACTTTCAGGATCAGCTGAGAAGTAGGAGAAATCATAGGTAAATGTTTTTGTTCGTTCTCTTCCCAAGTCCCCAGTTCCTCCCTCTGGTATCTAAATAAGAGGATGAACAAACAAATTATCACTGTATTCTATATTAAGATAATAACTGCATTTCCAACCATTTCTCTTGAGGACACAAAATTATTACTGACAGTATCTTAAACTTATCTAGATTAGTTCAACAAACTGGTGTTTCAGCATAAAATATAAAGGTCACATCAGTATTTGAACAGTCAAGAACTGAGTTAAGATTAAACATTTCTATTTATGTCACCATTTAAATTTTATTATATTAGGGCTTAATGTTTATATTATTTTATTGGCATAGCATTTTTGAATAAGATCCAGTGATTCCAAACCTGATTATCTGACCTGTACTCTATTTTGCAGTAAAGCTGATAACGTTATCAAATGTTATCAAACAGGGAAAAACATAAAGTTAGTTTAGAACCTTATAATAGGTAGAACACTGACCTTGTTGCATAGAATTAATTAATTATGAGTGCATACCATCTAGTCAAATTGGACAATTTCAATATCAATATTGTAATTAACTGTTTTTTTGCTTGCTTGAACCTAGAAAGCATTCTACATTTATAAAAAAACCAAACACACAGCTTGTTTACAGTATCTTCTCCATATTCTTAAGAATGTGAGGTGAATATGCTAATGAGTAACTGTTTCCTAAATATTTAAAAACACTTCAAGAAAAGCAATTTTCAAAAAGATGATCTCTATATCCTCCATCTATACATTTCTACATTATTAATATACTGCTACCATTAATTTTATTCCAGAGAAAGTCCCTCTCTGCACTGGTTTATTCATGAGGATAGAGTGGTAAACATCCTCTATCATTCTCAAGAACTCACCCAAACTCAGAGGAAGAGTGTGATCAAGTTACATTTCTTTCAAAATGAGTGGGCTGATTCAATACATATTCCAGCCTTTTACTGTATATCAAGGTTACAGAATTAACAGGATTAAAAGAGAAAAGAAAACAAAAAGGAGAATTTAATTCCTAATTATTTCAATTAGAATGCCTTCTGATTACTGGGAGAAATGTGAGATAATTACGAAGCATGTAAAATTAACATGCCATATATTTTAGTTACTTACTAAATGCAAGTTAAATATACTACATCAGTTTCTAATTGAATTGGGGGAGGTGGGCAAGACGCAATCTACACGGAGTACTCACACACTCTTAATTTGTGGCCATCAACACAGATTACCTAGTTTCCCATGAGGTATTGGTATAAAATAATATAAAACATATAATGTGTTAAAATCTCTGGATAGACTAACCACAGCTAGAACAAAGGAACCTCCCCCCAAAATGAAAAGACTCATGCCTACTTATTTGTTTGATACTATGGTATCATGATACTATGCTTTATGCCTTCCAGACATCAAAGACAAGAAAGAAAATGTGACTATTAATGTAAAAAAAATCACCAGTTCTTTATATCAGGTACTATTAAATTCTTCAAATCTTTTTCTAATTCAACATTTGTTTTATGATACTCATCCTGATCCTCTGGTTTTAAATTCTGATGCTGATTTGCCTGCTATAGTTTGTTGAGATTAATCAGAAGAATAAACTAAAATAAAAATATTTCCATAGTGGCTGAATATGCTCACCTTTATGTTTGTAATTGTTGTTTGATTTTTCTCCATTGAAATAATAAACTTAGCATCCAGCTCCTGTTCCCTGCAGAGCAAAATATTACAGTAAATTAACATCATAACAACTTTAGTATGGTCATTGACCAAACTTATACAATTTACAAAGAGAAACATTTTACCATCTTAATACCACCCAAATATATTGAGATAGTCATCTGGTACAACAGTGTTGATCTTCTGACAGCATACTCTTGTTGCTAAGAAGCAAAAATTGACAACTAGAAGGTAACTTTGGAATCTCTGTCTGCTGTAAAATAACTTACGTAAATTGTCTTAGTTCATCCAGGCAATTTTTTAAAAAGCAGCTGAAGTAGCATAGAAAGACATGTTCTATAGATTTAATTTCACCTGAATCACATGGGCATAACGTTTAATAGAATTTTGCTGAATCTGCTCTCCAAGACTGCTGAAGGGAGACCATTACATAAATCATAACATAAATTGTATGAAGCAAATCTATTCTTCCGTGACTACTTATTTTACAACTTTTCATTGTGTGGCCCTCGATGATGTCCCTGGGATCTTTTGAGAAATCTTTACTTGTCTTGATATGCACTACAACTGTCTAAACTGAATCACATAGATCAATAGTTTCTCCAGTTTTAGCAAATCCATCCTAAGATCACCTAAACATGGTCCTAAAATACGATTTTGTCTGCCTTACAGTCTCTATTCACTTTAACTTCCCAAAGATCTAGGCACATTGTCTCAGAAACTTGACAGAGGACAAAAGAATGGCTATTGGTTATTTAGAACCTCTATCTGTACATCAAGATTCAAGTATGTAATGAACCAAAATATTATTAAATACACAGGAAGTCCTGCAGGAAGTATCACAGGGAGGGGAAATGTGAAAGTGAGTTTCTAGTGAGAGTAGGAAGGGTGTATTATTGTTAGTATCCTGATTACATCAGTTTTCTACTTTGATGCCTGGTGAGGATGTTCCCGGTAAATTTTAAAGTTTAGATTAACTATGCTGATCATTTATGCAAATTACCTGATATTGGGAAAAATATACAGCTTCCTGAAAGTGGACAAATGGGAGAGTCCAGGGACAATGTCATTAACAATGCTATGAAGCGGGTAGGGGGAAGGAGGGATAGAGGTCAGGCTGTGACAGGGCACTATCATCACTGAGACAGGGTTGTAATTTGCTTCAAGGTTAGAGTTTTGCCTGCTTGCCAGGTGTCATGCAGATAGCTAGAAGGTTCTTTGATTAATTAAGACACCTGTGAGCAAGCACATCTGTCTTCTAGTTCAAGAAGGGGCAGGGTTGTCAGAAAAAGGGGGATTTGTCTGTTAGTGCCATGTGTCTTTGTGTGGATTGGAAGTGCTGTATGATGTATCAAAGAGCAAGGACTGAAGCTGCTGGAGGAGAGTAGGCAACGTGGTTGGAGGGAGGATCCCCGAAGGAAGGAGGAGTGTGCATCTGAAGACCCAGCAGGAGAAAGCAGAGTTAGAAAGTGAGATTTGCAGAGCAGACTGGCTGGTGCAAGGAATGGAGCTGCACTGGAAAGCTGCCTGGAGAAGTGTGACCAAAGTGCTGGCTTTCCAAGAGGCTCAGGAAAAGCTCTTTTTCCCTCTTCCCTTCTCTTCTCTAGGCCAAGAGCAAGAAGGGAAAGCACTACTAAGCTGTCTAACAGAGTTTAAAAAGCCATAACTAATTTTACTAGCTATATGAATAAGGAACTTTAAGTATGCTAAGCTAAGATCACTGCATACAGAAATATGCACACAATTTATCTGCACTATAACAATAAAAATCACTTTGTTAGAACACTGTGTGTGTCTGCATTAATTCCTGTGCCCTTCCTACCCTCCAACACAGGCTATCAGGTACATATGGGGTGGCTGGTGGATGTTCCTTGCTCTGCCTTGCTCTCTTATCAGAAATCTTGGGTTACCATACTGACCTGCCCTCCCATTGTGTGGTGCTCTTAGTCAATGTCAAGTCAGACTGGAGTAAGACAATACTCATGATGAAAGGGTTGGTTTATTTTGCATTATTTAAACTTGTCTTGTGAGCTGAGGGGATGGGCACATATCTTATTTAGTTCTGCTTGGGCAGATACTTGGTACAGCATCAACATAAGCCATAGGGATGAGGGATGGGGAAAAGTTACAATCATCTCATCAGAAAACTGATCTGTCTGGGAGCTGAGGGCTTGTCCCTTTTATTGGGTCACAGAGTAAGAAAAGGCTTTGTTGATGTTCTGGAATATTTCAATAACCATGCCAAAACAGTCCTGTAAGACTTAATAGCCACAATAGGAACCATGGAGCTGTCTCAGAACATCATAGGCCCAATACATATTGCAAGACATATTCTTTATCTGTTTGGGGGGTAAGATTGGCTGGTGAGGGGGGGGGAGTTCAACTTATCTCACTGACAGTTCACTTTTTGATGAGATTGAGCTGGCTAGAGTTAACTTCCTCTGCAATAAGGTTGTCGTGACCAATTTAGATGGTTTGCTAAGAATCAGAAACAACTGGAATCTAAAGGATTCCTAAATAATATATGAAAGGTGGGTAATTTTGTTCAGCATTTGTCTCATTGTGAAACACTGAGATGAGAAGGACCATTTACACTGTTGCTCTGAGGACCTTCTCCAATTATGGGAAATCTGTAATTCTCCTTAATTTACTGGGCAACTCCAGTCAATGAAGTAAATCAGCAGACAGAGTGAAGATGGCATAACTTTCACAGCAAATATGATCAAACACAAGTCCATATGCGTAACACCTACTACATGGCAATGGTGTTAGCACAGTAAAGTTTATTTATTTATTAAATTTTAATACTGCTTGACTCCCAGCAACTCAGGACTTTCTTCTCTACTATCATTACATATTCAAGAATCATCCACTGGGATTGTCTTGGACAATACCTAGGCTTCTAAAGGTTAATCCTGAAATAGGCTGAGCTGCCACAATTCCAGCAGACCCTGATGAAATTATTTGAGGAGGGGGTATCTAATCAGAATGAATGGGATCAAATCCCGCTGAAAATGGTGTCCGGATGCTGGATCCAGACCACTGAAATCTCTCTAGACAAAAGGAGAGATCTCAGGATTACCCACATGTATATTGGACAGCTGTTTTTTGTGAGCAGGTGGCAGGAACCCATGTTTTTGTGATCGGGTTGCGAATGGCTGGGAGTCATGGGATTCCATCAAGCTTATGGCCGTTAACGTAGCCTATCTGGACTCAAGGTTCAGCCGAGGCTCATCTCTTAATTACTTTGGATTTAATTTTTTTTTTTTTACTGCTTTTTAAAGATTGAGAACCTTCAGAACAGCAAGTTATGTTGCATTCACTGGGTGAGTTTCCTTCAATCCTTTAAGAAAGAAGTTTTAACCAGGAATTTAAAGATTTGTCAAAAAAAAAAAAAATTCTTTCAGGATATACAGCAAAAGGGTGATTAGACTGTTGATTTTAGAAAGTTTCAAACTGATTAAGAACTCAGAGGGACTTAAATTAAAACTTTGAAGTTAATTGAAAGAATCCTTTCTGTGGGAAACTGGATATGTTTATATTTGGAAACAACTGATAAGAAATTAATATGACTTTGACGGTTGGACACTAGAGAGCACTAGAAGGAAATAAATGCATCAATGGCTACATTAAGAGAAATCTATAAACAGAGGGCTCATAATTTCAAAGTTATCTGCTATTATAGATATAGAATATGTTATGGAAGGGAAACAAGTTTCATCAGAGAAGAATTAAATTGATTTGAACATGGATTTTAAAGTGATACAAAAACTTGTTATACAAATGAATTCATCTGAAAAAATCATACAAATACTAAAACAGAAGAGTGTTGAGGATAACCTTTTTATACTGGATTTTCAAAAGAGACTTGTCAAAGTTCTTAATGATTTTGTGAGAAAAGACAAAGAGAATATGAAGAGAAAGCAGATGCTAGGACACTATCTGAAGAGATCAAATACTTTTGGGAGAAAGGGAAAAAAATACAAAAGCAGTTTATTTGATCAAGGTTAAAATAAAGGGGCTATTATCTCTGGTAATTTCTAATGGGTTTTTGCTGACTAGGACTGGATGGCGATGCTTTACAGGTTTTGTTTATCTATAAGAGATGAGATATGGGAAAGAGAGTTCATTTGCTCTATTTTAAATAATGTTATTTCTGGTAATTTTTATTTGATTCTTAATCAGGTTTGATTGATAAAGATAGAAAGTGAGATATAAATGTTAAAGGAAGGATTTTAAGTGGGTTTATTTGATTTAGTTTGTCATAGATATGTTGTCATTTCTGATAACCCTTAATGGACTTTTGCTGGTTAGGACAGAGGGATGAGACTTTAAAAAAGTGTTTATAGAGCATAGGATGGGATATGGGATGAAGAGATGGTTTGCTGTATTTTAAGAGATGGTGAAAAGTTGTTAAAGTTCTCTATACTTGCTGCGATGAAAGGGAAAGTATCCTTCTTATTCTTTTCTCTTTTTCTTCTGCACTTATTTTTTCATATATTTTTATATTTTCATTTTTGTGTAGTCCGTATTAATTTTATCTATCTAACATAATCTTTAATAAAATTATCTTTTAAAAAAGAAGGAAGAAGCCAATTATCTATATCCATTTCACTCTGGCTTTAGGTCTGGATTGAGCCCAGCTCATCAATCACCATACTGGGAGAGAGAGAGAGACATGAATTGTGCTACTGCACTGATTCTCAGAGCCCTTTGACATGACTGATTGTGGCATATTGCTGAAGCAACTCAGTGGTATGGAATTGGAAGCACAGTATTACTTGGTTTTATCCTACCTGGAGGACTACCATCAAAAAGTGGTAGTGGGAAACTTCTGTTCGGGCTCTTTGTATTTAAATTAGGGGACTCACAGGATTATATTTTTTAACCTGATGTTCAAAATGCTGGAGATGTTTATCCAGATGTTTGGAGTGTGATGTCATCAATATGTTAATGACACTCAACTCCTTTTTACTTGAATGAGGAAAGACCATGTATGTGCTTGAAAGTTGGCTGGAGGCAGTAATGGAATGGATGGGGTCCAGAAAACATAATCTGAAACCATAGTATTGGCTATATTTGGTTTTCAGGTCTAAGAGTTAGGAAAGCAGCCTGTAATGGAAGAGAGCACTTTCCTTCCAAGAGAACAAGGGTATATCTTGAATATTCATGATTCCTATCTGTCACTATAGGCACAGGTAGCCTCAGTCCCAAAGAGGCCCTATGTTTTGCTTTGGCTAATGAACCACCATCAACTCTATGCTGAACCAGATAGCCTAGCCTCCAGGATCTATGCCCTGATAATTAGTCTATTAGATTATTATAATATTCTGTATATAGGGTTACCTTGAAGATGGTCCAGAAGCTTCAAATGATGCTTATTAAGTGAGATGCTTAAATGGAATCACAGAAGACTAATCATGAAAGCACTCCCTTAATATAATTCAGTCTATGTATTGATCATCTGGAGAGATATTACTTATGGTTCTACCAGAGGTTTTGTCTCACAGGACAATGAGCAGTGCCTCCTCAGATGATCTTAATAGACAGGTTGGACTATTATTGGGGAGGCAATTATGAAACTCCCTCCTAAGGGATGTTCAGCTGGTCTCTATGTTGTCTTCTTTATAAAAACAAATGAAGACAGGGATGTACAACTATTTGGATCCAAAGCAGAAAAACTGCTTCTGATAGGACATCAGCATGGTTGCTGCACTTGCCCATTCTTCCTTTAAGAAAATATACTTTTTCCTACTCTCACAGAATAGCTGTGCAAGTCTGTTACTCTGTTTGAGTAACAGAGATTTTGAAGCAGAATCAGGATACAATTTTGCTGCACCCTGTCAGCACCTCCTTAACTCAAACATGTATTTTTCTGAGACCAAGCAGCTGCTGTATGAGCTGAGGAAATCACACAGTTTCTTTAAGGAGAGGCTGACAATTATGGTGAGCATGGCCACATCCCCTCCAAGACACCCTTTCTGCTTTGTATCTGAATACTTGCACATCACTAATTAAAGGCATCCCTGATTACCCAGGCATTTTTAAGAGCCAACACCAGAGACTATTATTTTGCTTTTCTGTGTATAAAATGATCTTTTAATTGTTTTGAAGCATTCTCTTCTTGTGATGATTTTATTTAAGACTATTTTGCATTCTTGCAAACTGATCAGAGCTCCCTTAAGGGTATAAATAATATAAATATGAAATAATAAAAATAGTAATATCTAGAACTGCAAAGAAATCAAGAAAGCATTGACTCTACTATTGTAGCAGTTGTTAACGTAAGTAGGTTGCATCTTACACAGTAACAAAACACTAGGTGATATATCGGGATTAAAAATTAAAGTGTCTCTTTGTCCTTTTTTTAAAAAAAAAACTACAAAGCTAAAGAGATAGTGCCTGTCATTTTTATCTGAAAATCCTTAGCACAAGTTTATCTAAAGGAGTTTGCATCTGAAATTGTTGCATAGAATTTGCTTGAGGAGACTGACCTTTCACTTGTCCTATCAATTGCAACATACATTTCTCTCCTTAGTAATGAAGGTAGTTAAATGGAAAACAGAAAAACAAATACAAACATAGACTTGGATCTTAATTTCATTCCCCCCACAAAAACCTGTCTTTTTTCCTTCCTTCAGCTACCTGTGTTCACATAAATCTCTTTACAAAGATTTTAAAGATAGGCTAAGAATTGGAGGAGAAGCAACACTTACAGAATTGGGTTTGATCAATTTGGGGTGATTCTAACTTTTTGCAACACTCTACCCCATATTATTTAAGAGGGACTTCCGACTGTCGTGGAATTTTTGCCAAAGACATGAGCACAACGCTGAGGAGAAGAACCATATTTATTGCAATGAACATTGGGTGCCTGCTTTCAAGAAAGAGGGACCCTGAACAATAGAAAAGCATAGAATGTATACACTTTTGAGGTTGAGAGGCGGGAAATCTGAGGGATTTGATTGGAGGATAGGTTTAGGTAGGTGCTAAATGGGGGATAAATGGTTTTTCTTTTGTAAGATAAGAACCAAAAAACCCTTAAGCAGACAGGTGATGGCCTTCCCATTGTTTCAGTATGAACATGATAACTCTTGGGTCATGCAATGGCTTGGGGCTGATCCAACTTTGCATGAGCAAAGAATGCAGGAGGAAGTGGGGAAGTGAGATTGCAGGAGAGGCAAGGGGGAGGGGGCAGAAAGAGAGACAAGGGGGAGGGGGGAGTAAAGAGTTTGCTGGAGAGGCAAGGGGGGGGAGTGTCCAGCTTTATTTTATTATTTTTCCATCACATGACTTTTCAGAGAAGTTTTGGAGGGACTGCAAGTAGCTATGCAGTATGGTAGAATTGGAATTTCCTTTTAAAAATGGCCTTCTGTTTATAAATTTAAGGAACCAAATCATGGAAATTATGTTGTATTCTTCACTTTTCATGAAGTTCTTTTAGAGAAAACCTTTTATAACCAATTTTTATGTGTCAGGGTTCTAATTTTCTATTGGCCTATTTTACACTCTTATATAATCCTTCAGAAATTCTGAAGTAACATCCCTAGGTAACTTTCTTGAGTCTTAGTTTGAGACCTTGGCTCCCTTCTTTACGGAACAGAAAAACAGTTTACAGTAATTCACTGTAGTAACATAGTTTGCTCTCAAGCTGAGCTGTAAGCCTCTTTCTGCCGCAGTGTAATATGTTGCATTGAACTCTATAACCATTAGGAAACAATTTCTTGGCTTATAATCAACACTAATAATCAATAGGCAAATTCCTCAGGGATATTCTTCCTTGACACTCATTCCTGTGTTACAGTAAAGTAGTACTTCAGGATAACAATTCCAGTTAATTTTGTAATGGATAAATAACTTTCTCTGCTTCCATTACTGACACTGCATTACTAAGAAGGCCATAAAGACTAACATGACCTTTTGGTATTGATTAGGAATGGACAGCAGGATTCTGGGCTGAAATTGAAAAATTAAATGGGTGGAAAACCAAATGACTAAAAAGCAACAATCTACCTCCCCACCCCCCATATATCAAACTTATACTAGGGGAAAAAAAGCTATAGGAGTACGAGCAATCTACCAATGTGTAAAGCCGATGCATAAAATATACTGGTGATACAAAAAAACTAAGCAGCTCAGGAAAAAAATATTTTGGTCAAATAATACTGTAATATCCCATAATAGTTTCCTTTGACTTGTCCTAATCACTTCATGAATACATTTTCTTGGAACTAGTGCAGAATTAGCTTGCCACTACTATCCTCTGAGATTTTTTTTTAAAACGTCCCATTATGGCTTATAGCCCTTGTATTTTCTTAATGTCTCCAATTAGAATAACAATATGGGGGACCCTTCTTAGCTTTTCATGGTACTCTAAGTCTAGGTTGTGTAGGTGCTGCTGCCTAGCTGGACATGCCCTATATCAAATGAGCAATAACAAGGTTACAACACCCTTAGCATATTAAAGCTAGGGCTAGGAAATATAAAAAGGCAAGGAATAAATCAAGTATATAAAATAATGGTGGAGTTTAATAAATTTGTTTACAGACAAGTGACACATATTTAAGAGTTACCTTAGTGGAGGTAAATAAGCACTCAGTCTGGCAATTTTTTAAAACATTCCACATTTTATGAGAAAAGATGCAGCACAACTTGATATTGTTCCTAATTAGCCAGTTGTCCTTATTTCTGTATGACTTAAGATGTCATCAATGGTATATTATTGTCTTTTATCTAATTATTTAGGGTAGTCTTTGCTGAAGCAATAAGATGAATTTGAAAGGCTTGATAAATCAGAGACTGTTGTTGTGTTTATATACATATATAAAAGCATGGTTTGCTTAATCTTCCTTTATTGAATAAATCACAATTGGTTGGATTTACCCAACACACTAAAACATACACCATGGTTTAAAAGATGCACTAGTCCTCAGATATGAGTTAAGATAGTGAGATTTGAAGTTGTTAAAAGGATGGAATCATTTGTAGGGTGTAATCTCAGTAATGCCATTTATCATAAAAATAAAAGGAAAATTCTCCTTAATTCTCCCATTTCCTTTCTCTGTCTTCTGGATTCTAAACTATTCCCAACCTGCAGACAAAGACTACCTTACCTTATTGATTGATTTATATTTATTTTTATTTATATGCTTAGGAAGCCCTTTTGGATTACAGGTAGTCCCCAGTTTAACAACCAGTTCCATTCCCAAGGTCTGTCCTTAAGTCAAATTTGTATGTAAGCCAGAACAGCATTATTGTATAATACTGTACAAGTAATATTGAACCACTGTGTATTTAATTCAAATCACTGCATATTTAACTCAAATTTTGCTATAGTAGGCTCCATGGGTCATCCTAAAACTGGACGTTCTTAACCCAGGGACTACCAGTAATTAAAAAATTTAAAGATAGTTTGGTTGCTCAAATAACACAACTGGAAGTTCACCTTTAAACTACAGTTATGAAGCTAACTTATTTCACTAATATGTTATTAAGACTAATCAGAATTTAAGGTTTATAATGACAGAGGTTTCATGTCATACACTAAGCCATAATGGAATTTGTTTGATTTTGGCTTAACTTACTGTATGAATTCAGTCACATGTGTTTCTTCAGTGTAGTAAACAAACAGTGATTACTATATATATACTTGCTGACAAGGTGCCAAAATACACTCAACAAATTCTGTTTGGCTTATCTGAGGATGGGCTTATCCGTGAGTATATTCGGCAATAGTTTTTTAAAGTAACCATATTTCCTGTATTCACTTGTGGATAAGCCCATCTGCAGATAAACTGACCCTCAAATTTTTAATCAAAATGCCATGAAAAATGTGGGTCGGCTTATCCTCAGGTGGCATATTTTTCCTGGTAATTTGGTTAGAATTCAAGGGTTGGCTTATCTGTGGCTTATATGCAAGTATATATCATTAAGTTCCGGTTTAAAACAATGAATGAACCCAGATAAATATGGAAATAAATGTTATAATAAATCTCCACACAGCAGTGGTGGAAAATTGTTGCAGTTTATCCTTGTAAAGTTAAGTCATGATTTAGGGTTAAAGATGAATACTGGCTTGTTTTATATATTACACTAACCCATTATCTGATTCATTTGATTTTGGGTTAATACAGTGTGTGAACAGGCCAATTGTGGTCCATTCGATAAACTACAGTTTAACAAATGATGGCTTAACACAATATGTAAATCAGGACACTAAGTATTGTTTTCATTCTCTCTGCTGCAAAAAAATATAGTGATTTGATTTACATTGTTCTAAGCTATGCTTCATTGAATAAATTACAAGTGGCTGGGCTCATATAATATGCTATACAGTACTGTACTATAAAGCATGACTGATAAATTACAAGAACTGTGAATACAACATGCTATGCCGGAACTAAACAATATCACCACAATACTGTATTCCTTAACATAAGAAGTAAAGCAAAAATAGCATCATAGTCCAGCTTCTTCCAGACTTAAATAGAGGCACAAAAAAGCAAGTGCCACTTCATTTATCTATTTAGGGGTCTGGCTGGACAGTCAGAACCTGCTGCCTAATACAAAGCTTCATTCTAGGGGCACCGCTATTCAACATTAAGGGATTTTGTTCTGGCCAAAGGCATGTTTGTTTTTTCTTTCCACTTGTAGAAAAGGATGAGGAAATCCCACCTATCATATTTGCAACTGTCTCAAAATCAGGAAGGCACATGATCTCTCTGTTTGTTTTCCTCTCTTGTCCCATTTGGTTGCCTAGACTCAGTTTCTGTTCACTACAGGAAAATCTCATACCGAAGTCAAGAACAATTGTAAACTTTGAAAAATAGTGCAAATCAAAAGCTAACAAGCTTTAAGGCTGAACACAGATTTGCTATTGCTCTACTAGAATTATTGGTAATGTCAACACAGAAAGATTCCAAATAGGCAAGTAACTCTTTTTTGAGGCATTTGCCAACAATGTGAAGTAAAATTTATTCTGGAATATACTGATATTATGCAAGTGTGATTTTTTTTTTAAAAATGTATATCTGAATATTGCTGACAGTTGGTTCTCCACATAATCTGATATCAGATTTCAATGAGTTAGAAGCAGCCACCAAGAAGCAACCAATCAGTTACTAGTACTCAGCTTATGGGAAAGTGCAAGCTAAATAAAATATCAGAATCACATTTATGGTGGAACTTTGTAAGTGACATGCTTTGCTGAAGCTGTCCTTATATACGTTAAAAAAACACTGCTACCTTCTGAACAGAAAATATTTTAATACACAGAAATATGTCTGGCAGTATCTTATACAATGGATGTTGAAAGGTCCTGCCCACACATCTGTGCCCATGTAAATCAGATTTTTTAAAAAGCCAACTTCCTTGTGCCTTTACTGTTTAATTGTATAGAAGAGGGGGGAAATGGTAGCTTTAGCATACAAGAACCAAGAAACAAACATCCCCTTAAATGCCACAAGTAGGGCAGGAGTTTCGTTTCCACCCGCTCACCGGCAGGCTTCGAGCAGCCTTATTTACTTAGCTATCCCGGGTCACGCTGGAAGTATGCCAGTTTAAAGCAGCCAAAGACGGGGGGAGGCCAAATGAAGCAGGGAAGCCCCGCACGGGTTGCGTATCACACTCGGAGCTGCTCTGTCCGTGCGAGGCGGGAAAGAGACACCCGCAGACCCTCCTGCCATCGAGACTGGGGGAGGAGGAGAGAAGGGGCTCGCTCTCTCACCTGCGGTTTATGGGCCTGACTCTGACAGCCACCTTCACCGAGGCCATGGCGCATATCCCGTTCGCGAGCGGGGCCCCCCTCGCCTGCTCCCCGATTGGGACCCACTTTCCCCAGAGACGGGCACTTCCCCGTAGCTCAACGAGTCACATCCCTGCGAGGGCCGCGGAGGCCTCCAGCTCCGGCCACCTCCGCCTCCCAAGCGCTCCTCGACGCCCCGGGATCGGGACCAGGACCGCCCTCCTGGCGCCAGGAGCGGCGCTGCTGACGCGGCGATTCCTCTCAGCATCCCGCTTCGCCGCGCAGGGCTGGCGTAAGGATGCCGGCGAGGGACAAAGAGCTCTTCGCTCAGATGGAACTTTTCGCTCAGAGCTGCATTCTAACGAAGGCTAATTGTCTCCTCCCTCTCTTTCTCTTTCGGTTTTATCCGTTCACGGGTCCGGTAGGGGCTACCATGCAAATAAAATGGCCTTTTACCACACTTCCCCTTTCATCTCCGTGGATATATTAAGAAGCTTCATCCTTCGGGGTAGACCTCTCCTCGGCTGCACCGTAGTCTCCTCCACCCCCCGAAGGGGCGAGCCGACCAGCTCAGCGAGGGCGCAGGTAAAGCCACAGTTTTTAGCTCCTCGCAAGGAAGCCGGCTACGGCTAGAGGCGGAAAGCGCTGTTTCGGCTGGACATTCAGTCAGGGATTGAGAAGAGAAAGGTGGTGTTGCGGCTGAACTGCACTATTCTCCCGAAAATTGCCTTACAACCTGCGGAGTCACTGACCCACTATCTGACGTTGCCTAATTTATACTGGTTTCCAGGAACTTTTCGGGTCCTTTCTGGGACCTCGGGCTTGTGAAAGAGTGCATTATCTACCAGCAAACGATGTGGCCTTTGTAACCCTGGCTTCTGCCTACCGTTCGTAAAACACGACCGCCAAGCTCGTCCCCAAAATAGTGTATTTGTTGAAACTTCTGTTGTGAAGAAAAAGTACATGTGGAAATCAACTCCTTTCAAAAGTACAGCCCGATCTACTGTGGTTAATAACTCCAATGACTTTAATGGAGTGTTTACACCAAACCGAAGTGTGTAAAGGGTTGTGCACCTTTAAGTGCCCTTGTATGTGTGTGGAATACGAGTATTTAGCTTGTAAACCCAGGAAAGTACCATGCATATAGGAATGTGATCATCGAGATTTAAAGAATAGAATTTGTATGCTTAGCATATTAGGGGTGTTAGTGTATTTTGCTGCCTTCTCGAAGAAGTCAGCATTGAAGAATTGTAAACCCACTCCGAGCATCTTATCGGACCAAAAAGCTGCATAATTAAATTTGCATGTATCCCTTAATGCTATGCCAAGCGAATTACAATGTTCTGTGTTTCAGTCCCAGGACATGACAACTCCATGCATATTCTTACAAGAGTTAAGCTACCAAGTACTAGATGTACAAAGCTTGTATGTTAATTAAGCCTTTATTAGGAGCATGACCTATTATGACCTACCATAATAGTAGGTCAAGAGTAGCAGTGCAAGTTTCCATATGCAAGAAATGCTGCTCTTTTTTTTTTCCACCAGTGCAGCTAATTTTAATCCTGAATGTACTAGTTTTATGGAGCCAAGTTATTTTAATTGGAAAGCCCATAAGTAAATGTTCACTTCCACCATTACATAATCCCAAATTTCCCAGTTGTGCTGTATTAAACATTTTCTCCTTTTTACTCTATGGTGATAGGAATACCAGGAAGGAAGCAGAAGTTTTTAAATCTTACTTTATATTAGTGTTTCTCAACCTCAGCAACTTTTAAGAAATGTGGACTTCAACTCCCAGAATTCTCCAGTCAGCATGTCCTGGTTTGGATCAAAACTGCATGCTTACTTGTGAATGATTAGAAAGATAGGAGTAGTTGTCTACTACACCATTACTTTCTTTCAAACTGCTCCTTGCCTCGAACAGATTTGGGCTCAGTGTAAATAATTCCATGCCAGCAAGGTACTTTTATTTAATCATCTATGATGTAAAAAATGATGAATACATTATATCTACATACTTTTATCTATTGCAAAAAATACTATTATAATGAAAAGATAAAGTGTATCATGGTCACAGATCAACATGAAAAGGAAATACTTGTTGGTTTTATGACTTGTGTGAGTTAAAATAGGAAGGGTGCACTTGGATTATCGCAATGTGCTCTACATGGGGCTGCCCTTGAAGACCACCCAGAAGCTACCGCTGGTTCAGTATGCAGCAGCACAAGCAGTAACGGGCACCTCTTGGTGTGCCCATGTGACATCACTAAGTACTAGCCTGCAACATATTTCTAGTTCCTTTATTATTGATAGTTGATTCTAAAACGAACAAACCATCTACCACTTAAAATGTTCACTGTCAGTTCTAAGGCTGGTTGCTGTACTTCTTGTCTTTAGTTTGGTTTTCTTTATATTTAACTGTAGTCCCATTTTTTCACCATGCTCCTTGACTTTCATTACTAGTTTGCAGATCATCTGTATTTTCATCAGAGTAGTGTCATAAGCATAGCACAGCTTATTGATGTTCTTCCTCCAATTTTAAAGTCACGTATTTTTTTCCAATCCAGACTCCTTCAATACATATTCAGCATGTAGGTTGAGTAAATGTGGAGAGAGAGTGCGGCTTCGTCTCACTCCTTTGCTGACTTGGAGCCTGTTTGTTTCACCATGTTCTGTCTGGACTGTTGCTTTCTGTCTTGTGTATACGTTTTGCATGTGGATAATCAGATATTCTGGGATTCCAGTTTTTCTAAGGACATTCCATAACTTGACGTGGTTGACATAACTGAAGGCTTTCAATAGTCAGTGAAACACATTGACTAGTATTCGTTGGTTTCTTAATTATCCAGCATGCATCAGCAATAATGTCTCATGTTCCTCAGCCTTTTCTAAAGCCTGCTTAGGGCTCTCAATCTGTGTTGGATGATCCTGAGCATTATTTTGCTAGCATGTAAAATTAAGGATATTGTGTGATAATTTGCACATTCTTATAGTCTCCTTTCTTTGGAATTGGTTTATAGACTGACTTCTTCCAATCTGTTGGCCCCGCATCATTCTCCAGACTTGCTGACATAGTATGTTTAGAATCCTTACTGATTCTTCTTCTGTTGCTTGCTTTATTTCTATAAATTCTATAAATAGTCCATCAATTTCTATAGCCTTCTGACTTGGTAATCAGAGTGCTGATATAATTTCATTTTCTAGTATTAGGGGTTCTTGTAAATAGAGAATATCTTCTAAGGTATCTTGGATGTTGACATTCTTACTGTACAGATTTTCAGCATTATACTTCTGTCTTTGATCTTTTTGAACCAGTTACTATCTGGCATCCTTTAGCATACTACTTTGAGTTGGAACCTGCTTCTGAGTCTGGAGAACTTTTGGAAAGCTTTTCTTTTTCCATTTCCATCTTTGATGACAGCATAGAGGCTGTTGTAATATTGCTTCTTGTTTCTTTATTCCTTCTTGAGATTTTTGTCTTTCTTGGCTTTGGCTTCTCATTTCTTCTTGGTAATTTTCACCATCTGTTCTCCACTCACCAACTGGGAACTCTACTTATCCTGACCCAAGTGCCTGGGGAAAAAGCCAGTTTTAACTGCTTTTCTAAAGGCCTGAAGGATTGGGGCCAACGGCATATTGGGAAGATTGTTCCAAACAGCAGGGGTTCCCACTAAGAAACTGTGCCTCCCAACATTCAGAGAGGGGATCTGGAATGTGCCCTCCCTGTTGGTGCTATAAAGAAATAGATGGATAAATAGACAAACAGACAATGTGGTAATCTTAGTAAAGTAAAAAAGTGATTTACCATTGCCTTCTCCTACATAATATGAAATGATGCCTTTGACACTGTCACAGAAGTGATCATCTACCTCCAGCATCTTCCTATATTGCTGCTGCCCAATATAGATAGGTACCTGATTGCTTTAGCTGGGCAGGTGTGATGATATTCACACCTTGGGTAACCCTGGTAAGAGTATATACTCTTTGCGTGCATTCCTGATGGTTTTGGTTATCCCTCCCAGCAAAACCCTCCTCCCCACCAAAATGAGGCAACATAGCAGGACTGGAGGTGGGGATGAGGGCAGTTAAATTAATGGTTTGCCAATATTCCAGGATGATCATTAATGTTTCATTAATAGGAAATCACAGGAGACATTCTCTGGAAGACAGGAAAAATGAAATTGGTCAATACCTGTGAATTTCTTTTCTTTAAAAGGAACAGAGAACCTTTAGTTAACTAAGGGGCACATTGGGAGTAAAGGTATTTGTCAAAAACCACAAGAGTATGTTGACCCAAATCTTCCATTGTTTGGATGCCTTCTAAGGACAATAGAAAGAAAACATGAGGAAGCTTAGTTCACATAGGATGGGCCTAGTTGGCCTCCTTTCTGAAGAGTACCTATAAGGACAACAGGGAACCAGCCAGCTGGGATGTAGCATAGCAGTGCATCTGTATATAGAATGCAAGATCACCTATCACCTATCCTTTGCTCTTATCCTTCCAGTACCAAATTCTCTGTGTCTGATGAATCCTGTGCAGAGGTATGAATTGGTTAGGCTGAAATAATATTTTATTCAGTATAAAGAAAAGTTCTGGCTATGTGACTGTTTTATTAGAGCTACCAGATCTGGGCTACAAAAAAACCAGACAACCACTAGATGACAGCAAAACATTAGCTTTTTCTATCTCATTGCTGCTATCTAGTGGTTGTCTGGATTTTTGCAGTCCAGATTTAGTAACTCTATATATCCAAGAACTATGTTTTTAATTACTGCACACATCACCTGATGGGGGATTTTTTCATTTTTGGCCTATATCACTGTATTATACAGTGTAGTTTGAAACATAATTTTCAAAATAAAATAAACCCATGTATTCTATTTTGAAACCTGTACATGTTCAGTGCCTGATCATATGCAGCCAAAATGGCATTGATCATGCAGAAGAGAGAGGTACTAGCCAGCTTGAGACGTTCAAGATTTGCAGGTACACAAAGCACTTTAGGAGGCTAAAAACAGCCCAATGAAGGCAGAATATGACACATGGTCATAGTATGCTATGGATATTGCTAGGGGAAAGGAGGAAGAGACAGAAATTTGAGAGGAATGGAATATCTGCATAGGCTGGAATCCTGGTGTGAAGTGTAAGTGTATTAGTAAAGAAAATTGCAGTAATCTGCTAACATAGATTATCTTCCTACAACCTTTTCTCTAGCTTTATGTAGAGGCTCCTTCATCACTTGCTTGCTCACTTATTGTCTCTTTCCCTCTTTGTCTTTCCACACCAACATTGTGCTTGTTTCTTCCTCTTCCTCCTTCCATGCCATGCTCGTGCTTCCATCATTCTCATGTTTCTGCACCCTGTATTCTTGCCAGCCCCTGAAATCTCACAGCAGGAAGATTTTCAAATCCCTCTTGCTAAAATGTAATGACTAGTTCATATGAACTGGACCAAACCAGTCACATAATATTTCTGCTCCCAAATTAATAGCTTTATCTGTCTAGGAAGTCTTTCTCAATCTCTGGAGACTACTTAAAAAACAAGGTTCTCTTGAACTACAGAATCTTTGGGCAATAGATCCCTCTGAGACAGCTTGGGTAGAAAATTCTCGACCAAGTTGCTCTGGATACGGGCCTCCAGTATATGAAGCGTGAGTCATATAACCAATTTCAGACCTAGAGAAGTGCTTGAACTATTAAAGGAAGAGGACTATGGTGTCTGAAGCTAGAGTGTCCTGCCCTAAGTCAACAAAAGCAGTAATATTAATTGGAAGGACAAAGTTAGACACCAGCAAGATAAATCAAGACAGAGTCTATCAGGAATTCAGACATACCATGATGGAAGATGTTGGCTAGAACTTGAACTGTGTCTTAGTAACATGCAGAAGAATCCTGAAACTGGTATATCAGTCTGTGTGTCTTAAAATACTATTGCACAATATTGCAGGTTCTGGCACCTATAGTGTTGGACCAGGGAGGGTTCAGGTGGTCCTGCAAGTCTGAGCAAGTTCATAAACCCACATCCTCTGGCTTGGATGATCCTGGATTAGTGGACAGCCTATCTCAGGCTGAAATTTCCTCCTTACGTTATTCTCATTTAAGCCAAATAGAGATCAAGGCTAGAACAGAATCTTGCCTACTAGATGAACACCTTTCCCCTTTGACTTCCATTTCTGAAAGTTTGGGGAAGGGAGACTTCTGGTTCCTTCTATGCTAACTTCCCTAGTGTCCATTTTAATAGTTCAGAATTGCTTCAGTTTAACATGAACTGTATGGCATTTGCCCTTGCTGGATTATAAGTCCCAGTGTGGGAAGGTCAGCTTTCTGCTGCTTTTTCCAAAAGTGAGGCTTGTAAAGACCAACAAATATTGCACACAATCTTGCCTACTAGATGAACACCTTTCCCCTTTGACTTCCATTTCTGAAAGTTTGGGGAAGGGAGACTTCTGGTTCCTTCTATGCTAACTTCCCTAGTGTCCATTTTAATAGTTCAGAATTGCTTCAGTTTAACATGAACTGTATGGCATTTGCCCTTGCTGGATTATAAGTCCCAGTGTGGGAAGGTCAGCTTTCTGCTGCTTTTTCCAAAAGTGAGGCTTGTAAAGACCAACAAATATTGCACACCAAATCTTATCCCATCCCATGTAACATATTGTCAGAACTGGTGCTTGTCTAATTTAGGTAACACCCCTGTACCAGATTGTACTCACTTGACACTCTATGGCAAAAGAAACAAACCACATTATGGCTTAGCGCAATGTGTGAGCACAGTCTATGGCCCTATTTAGATGACATGCCCATGCTTAATTTAGCCATTGTTTTCTGAACACCTCATTTATATTTGTTCTTTGAACCCAGAAAATGTTCAGAAAAAATGGCTATATTAAATGATAGTTAACACCTTATATTTGCATAATATGCATAATATGCTAGGTTAAAATGTGGTTGGCTGTTTTATGGATAACACAGTCATGTTAATACAATCTATACATTAACATTTCTGCTACAAGTAGAAGCTAATAGGTAGCCTGTCTCTTATATCTATTGACACCTTCATTAAGTATCTCTATTAATTTCAGCATCAACTTAACTAAGTTAGAAAGGATAACCTGTACACACAACAAAGGTATCACCACAGAAGTATACAGCCATGCTTTAAGATGGCTCTTAGCTACACTTGCTTTAAAAAAAAATCATAGGACTAATTCTTTAATCACATGTATTTAGGTAGGATTCTGATATTTTTAACAGAGCTAGGAAGACTCTGTCTTCAGTCCCTCCCTTTGGTGCGTATAGCATTTTGTAGTGCAGGGAACAAAAGAGTTATCAGTATCGCTGGAGTGAAGAAAACACTACTTGGAGATGGGGAGAGACAGACAGATGAAGCAGGATGCACCCGCTCTCCTCACCTTGCTGCCCCCTAGGCATTGAGAATGATGGCCCTCCAGGAAGCAGAACACAAAAGAGCCATTATGAATATTTCTAAATAGGAGGCCCCTTCTGTGACAGTAAAATATTAGCCAGAATATTCATTTGCATGACAATGATCCTTCTGCATTCTCTTTCATATTAGTGTATGTCAAAGATAGATATTAAATATCACAAGAGCATAAAGAATATGCGTGTAGGGGAGAGAAGGAGGGGAATCAATGTTTCAATGGTCTGTCAAGGATCTTGCTGTTCAGTCGTTAAGTTGTGTCCGACTCTTTGTGACCCCATGAACCATATCACGCCAGGCCTTCCTGTCCTTCACTGCCTCCTGGAGTTTGCTCAATTTCATGTTCATTGTTTCGGTGATTCTATCTAACCATTTCATCCTCTGTCATCTCCTTCTCCTTTTGCCTTCCATCTTTCCCAGCATCAGGGTCTTTTCCAAAGACCCCTCTTCGCATTAGGTGGCCAAAGTATCTGAGCTTGAGCTTCAGTATCAATCCTTCCAATGAGCAGTCAGGGTTGATTTCCTTTAGGATTGACTGGTTTGACCTTCTAGCAGTCCAAGGGACTCCTAACAGTCTTCTCCAGCACCACAATTCAAAGGCATCAATTCTTCAGCGCTCAGCCTTCCTTATTTCCAGCTTTCACAGCCATACATTGCTACTGGAAAAACCATAGCTTTGATTATGCGGATCTTTGTCGGCAAGGTGATATCTCTGCTTTTTAATATGCTGTCTAGATTTGCCATAGCTTTCCTCCCAAGGAGCAAGCGTCTTTTAATTTCATGGCTGCAATCTCTGTCTGTGGTGATCTTGGATCCCAAATAAAGTCTGTTACTGCTTCCATTTCTACCCCTTCTATTTGCCAGGAATTGATGGGTCCAGATGCCATGATCTTAGTTTTTTTAATGTTGAGTTTCAAGCCAGCTTTTGCACTCTCCTCTTTCACCTTCATCAAGAAGCTCTTTAGTTCTTCTTCACTTTCTGCCATTAGGGTGGTATCATCTGCATATCTGAGGTTGTTGATATTTCTCCCTGCAATCTTAATTCCAGCTTGTGATTCTTCCAACCCAGCATTTCTCATGATGTACTCTCCATATAAGTTAAATAAGCAGGGTGACAGTATACAGCCTTGTCGTACTCCTTTCCCTATTTTGAACCAATCGGTTGTTCCATGACGGGTTCTAACTGTTGCTTCTTGGCCCACATACAGATTTCTCAGGAGACAGGTAAGGTGGTCTGGTACCCCCATCTCTTTAAGAATTTGCCAGAGTCTGTTGTGATCCACACAATCAAAGGCTTTTGCATAGTCAGTGAAGCAAAAGTAGATGTTTTTCTGGAACTCTCGTGCTTTCTCCATGATCCAGCGAATGTTGGCAATTTGATCTCTAGTTCCTCTGCCTCTTCGGAACTCAGCTTGTACATCAGGTAGTTCTCAGTTCACATACTGCTGAAGTCTAGCTTGTAGGATTTTGAGCATAACCTTGCTAGCATGTGAAATGAGCTCAATTGTGCGGTAGTTTGAACATTCTTTGGCATTGCTCTTCTTTGAAATTGGAACATAAACTGACCTTTTCCAATCCCGTGGCCACTGTTGAATTTTCCAAATTTGTTGACATATTGAGTGCAGCACTTTAACAGCATCATCTTTTAGTATTTTAAATAGCTTGGCTGGAATACTGTCGTCTCCACTAGCTTTGTTGTTAGTAATGCTTCCTAAGGCCCACTTGACTTCGCTCTCTAGGATGTCCAGCTCAAGGTCAGTGATCACACCAGCGTGGACATCAGGGACATTAAGATCTTTCTTGTATAGGTCTTCTGTGTATTTTTGCCACCTCTTCTTAATCTCTTCTGTTTCTGTTAGGTCCCTGCCTTTTTTGTCCTTTATCACGCCCATCTTTGCACAAAACGTTCCCTTGATATCTCCAATTTTCTTGAGATCTCTAGTCTTCCCCATTCTATTGTTTTCCTCGATTTCTTTGCATTGTTCATTTAAAAAGGCCTTATCTCTCCTTGCTATTCTCTGAAAATCTGCATTCAGTTGTTTATATCTTTCCCTTTCATCCTTGCTTTTTGCATTCCTTCTTTCCACAGCTATTTGTAAAGGCTCATCAGACAGCCACTTTGCTTTCTTGCATTTCTTTTTCTTTGGGATGGTTTTAGTTGCTGCCTCCTGTACAATGTTACGAACCTCCATCCATAGTTCTTCAGGCACTCTGTCTACCAAATCTAATCCCTTAAATCTATTCATCACCTTCATTGTGTACTCACAAGGAATATGATCTAAGTCATACCTGAGTGGTCTAGTGGTTTTCCGTACGTTCTTCAATTTAAGCCTACATTTTGCAATAAGAAGCTCATGATCTGAGCCACAATCAGCTCCCAGTCTTGTTTTTACTAAATGTATAGAGCTTCTCCATCTTTGGCTGCAAAGTACATAATCAATCTGGTTTCGGTATTGACTATCTGGTGATGTCCATGTGTAGAGTCATCTCTTGTGTTGTTGGAAAAGAGAGTTTGCTATGACCAGCTTGTTCTCTTGACAAAACTCTATTAGCCTTTGCCCTGCTTCATTTTGTACTCCAAGGCCAAATTTGCCTGTTATTCCGATTATTTCTTGACTTCCTACTTTAGCATTCCAATCCCCTATGATGAAAAATACTTTTTTTTTTTGGTGTTAGTTCTAGAAGATGTTGTAGGTCTTCATAGAACTGGTCAACTTCAGCTTCTTCGCTATCAGTGGTTGGGGCATACACTTGGATTACTATGATGTTGAATGGTTTGCCTTGGATTCGCACTGAGATCATTCTGTCGCTTTTGAGGTTGTACCCCATGACTGCCTTTCCCACTCTCTTATTGACTATGAAGGCTACTCCATTTCTTCTAAGGGTTTCTTGGCCACAGTAGTAGATATAATGGTCACCCGAATTAAATTCACCCATTCCCGTCCATTTTAATTCGCTGACTCCCAAGATGTCGATGTTCAATCTTGTCATCTCATGTTTGACCACATCCAGCTTGCCATGATTCATAGATCTTATGTTCCAGGTTCCTATGCAATATTGTTCTTTACAGCATCGGACCTTCTTTTCACTTCCAGATACATCCACAACTGAGCGTCCTTTCGGCTTTGGCCCAGCCGCTTCACTCTTTCTGGAGCTACTTGGAATTGCCCTCCGCT
Source organism: Python bivittatus (assembly GCF_059951505.1). Lineage (NCBI taxonomy): Eukaryota > Metazoa > Chordata > Lepidosauria > Squamata > Pythonidae > Python > Python bivittatus. Next base: position 10,862,027 of record NW_028277030.1, on the reverse strand, counting down.
CTTCCCCAGTAGCATATTGGAAACCTTCTGACCTGAGGGGCTCATCTTCCGGTGTCATATCTTTTAGCCTTTTAACATTGTCCATGGGGTTTTCCTGGCAAGGATACTGGAGTGGGTTACCATTTCCTTCTCCAGTGGACCACATTTTGTCAGAACTCTCTGTCATGACCTGTCTGTCTTGGGTGGCCCTGCACGGTATAGCTCATGGCTTCACTGAGTTACACAAGCCCCTTCACCACGACAAGGCAGTGATCCATGAAGGGGGTCAAGGATCTTAGTGTTAAGTATATACAGTACTGTATATCAAAAGAAAAGGAATGTCCCTTTCTCCCTCTAGTGGCTCATTTGGTGCATGAACTGTTTTAAGAATATGATTGCATCCACAAATCTAAAGAAAACTTCTACCACCTTCATGGCCAGGAAATTTAACAGCTTGTTAATTGCAGCAGCCCTCTGCAATAAATACATACAAGTATACAACCCCGTGCATGAGAATGCTCACAACCTGCTAATGCTTGCATGGCAAAGAAGACAGGTGTAGCTGAAAACTGATCAGAAATACTGGAAGGTAATGGAAATCCTTAACAAAAGACGACAAACTCTTTTTGAGGCTTAGAAAATCCAAGACGAGAACTATTTAAGAGCTGATGGCAACTGTAATTAGAAGAAATCCTATTTTAGTTAAATTACACAATAGGAACCTGGGGCTTTTTACATACAAGCATAGGCTGTGCCCATCATTCTAAATCTGTTAATGATTCTTTTAGACATTTTTTAAAGCAGATCCATCCAAGAAGTTAACCATTCTTAATATATCACTTACACTTATAAAGTGATAAAGTGTGGGGTTGGGATTTTGTTTGGGTTTTTTTTTTTTCTTGCACCTTGGGCAGATCTTTAAAAACGAGTGTATTATTTTGTTTTAACTGTCTCTGGGTGAAATAATTAGATGAATTAATCATGCAGACTAGAATGGAAGACTGAAAGCATCTACTTTTAAAACAAGAATTTTAAAAGTAGGAGAGTTGCTACTGATCCTCCATCTGAATATACCAAGCAAAACTTCAGCATCCCAAGATTTGTAAAAACAGGCACCCCATTGTGGACTCCTTCATTGCTTTCCAAAGGGTACAAAGTGATCCTCTACCTGTTTGATTTTAATGGAAAATCCATATGTATGTACACATATGTGCACACTCACATGTGCATGCAACTGAAACCTTATGAAAAAGGGCTCTTAGTTTTCATCATATTCACTTCTTTACATTTGAAAACCAAAGGGATAACACAGACACAGACATTCATGAATCTTCACACATTTCTCTCATTCAGACATCCTGGGTAGAGGCCATAAAGAAAAAGGGGGGGGGGTGCCCTGAACTCTGACTAGCATCCAATAGGTCATCAGGAAGATAAATTTCCCCCAATAATAAGGAGGATCCAAAACTTGTGCCAATTTCAACCAATCATTTGTTAATTGCTGTATCTCTTTGTAAGGAACATGTATAAAATTGTCTTCTTTGGGCGTGGGAGGGGTTCTCTTCTGCCTTAAGTGGGGACCTCAGCTGACTCTATTGGCTAACTTTAAATAAAACTTTAAAATCTGAGCTGGTACTTTCGTGTCTTATCTTCTGCCGGACTGAATCCTAATTGGGGAGAGTCAGAAACTCTAAAATTTTGCTAACACAACCCTCACATGTCCTGCTTTAAAGAATCAAAGCTAGCCACTGACCTCTGATTTGCTTATGTACAATCTGTAATAGGAACAAGGAAAAAAAATTCAAACCATCAAGCATGCCACACAACCTTTTAAAATGCAGGTGACTTTGACACTGTTACAATTTCCAAGAAATCGGAATGGCATAATACTTAACATTCTGTAGTGTGTTCAGGTGTTCAAAGTCTTCCCTAGCATGATCTTCTCGTAATCCTTACAAGCAGGACTGGGAACCTGTGGCATGCCAAATGTCTCTGACAACTTCCAGCAACCCCAGCCTGCATAAACAGTACACAGAGGGATGCATAGAGCTGCAGTTTAGCAACGCCTGAAGGGCTGTAGTTCTCTTCCACTCTAAAACAATTCATTATCTGAATTCTCCATGTTTCAGAAGAAGTAATTGGGGGGAGGAGAGGAGAGAGAGAATCTGCCAAGGGCTACCTAGTGAATTCATGAGAGAGATGTAAGAAATGGATAAAATATCTGTTGTTATTGACAAAGAAATAGTAACTTGAGCATGTTAAGAGTGCAGCTGCAATACTAAGTACCTAGCTGCCCAATGCTTTCATTCCTGAAACTATCTCAAACTAGGGAGAGATCAGGAGACATCGCCATGGTTACAGAGGGGCTACAAGAAGCACAGGAAATGAGGGGGGAGATGTCTCTGGGGTGAGGCAAGGTGTGATAAAACCAGTTTGGGGTGCTTTGACCAAAGTGATACTTAGCAGAGATCTTTTAGGAATGTATGAACTCTTGCCCCCCAATCCTTTATTAGCCTAATAAAAACCACACCCCACATAGCTAATCACCTATTTACCATAAACATGTGTTGTATGTTGTAGGAAGTGTGTAGTGGTCTGTAGAAGGGGGGGGGGTAACAGGAAGTAGGCAGCTGGCAAAAGATTGTAACCTCAGAGTACCCCTCAGCCAATGGGGAAATGAAGAGGGATGGGTGTTGGCATAGGATTGTATAAAGTATGCTGAAATCTGTAAGAAGGTGTGGCTTCTTATTTGCAATGAAGCCCACCAGCCTTTGCAAACGCTTCAATAAACTTTACTTCTGACTAACCCAGAGAGAGACTAGTGAGTGCATTTCTCACCAAGGTGAGTTTCAAACTCAAGACTTTCTAATTTGCTGCTCAGGACCTTAGCTGCGACACACCCACAGCTTTCAGATCTCTAGGACTGTTCCTCCAGAGGTCACCCTGCCCACTGCAGCCCTTGGCCTTCCAAAAGAAGAAGCGAGTCTAGCATTGTAAGGTCCAGCAAAACCATACAGCACTGCCCCAGCTTCTTCATAATGCATTCCTTGCTCACGCTGTATCAGCAATGAACAGTGAGACTGCTCTGGGCCTCCAAATGGGGAGGTGGCATTTAGGTGATTAAGATAATTCTGTGCCTCATCTTACCAAGTACTTAGTAGTAAGAATGTGTCTGAAACACATCTGGAAGCGGGGAGCTGGAGTCAAAAAGCAAGTGTGGAGGTTACATACTCCTATCCGTTTCAACTTCAATTTGTCCCTTCCCAGTACTGCTTTTTCTTACCACAAACTGGGATCAGATGGCTAGTTTAGCCATATGTCAGACCTCATTCACCCCACACATGTACACTACTGGGGATCAGCTGCTTGGGCTGAGAGAGGTGGCAGATGAAAAAGGAGAGAAAGCTCTTTATCTGCCAGGTATCCAAGCCAAGCCCAACTCAGCTAAAATATTATATGTATGAGGGTGGGTGTACAACTCCCCCGTCTTTGTACTACTTCACCCCACTTATTAGCTGTTCTTTGGGATATTTTGGGACACAGGTTTAGCACTCCTCCACAAAGCCACTAAGCCCATGTTCTTTTGAACACAGATTTACAGCTCTTCTGGAAGAACAGTAAACTGATGTTAAAAAGCAGCCAGATCAATCACTTACAGGTATGATGTGGGGATAGCTCTCTTCAGTTTCACCACACACACACGCACACCCCTACTGTTCAGCTGCTATGAGAACTGAACCTGGTTATGCTTTTTCCACTTATTCTCCAGTTGATCTGACCTACTGGATGATGTGGACCAGATGGTTGAAAATGAGATTTTGAACATGGATGCATATGTGCAGCAGCATCTGCAGGGAAGCTCAAGTAGGTCAGTCCGATGAAAGGAGCATTGTGACAGCGCAACAGAAGCCCCACCCCTTTTGTGATATTGCGTTCTTATCCAAAAGGGGCAGACCCTGCACTGTGATGGTGTGATGTTGCTTTCATAATTTTGACTAACGCAACAGGATCCTGAACTGTAATCTGGAAATCTGTATGGCCCCTCAAACTAAAAAGTTGCCTTTCCATGCATTATGTTGCAAGAAATAAGAAACTTCCATTTTCTTCTGTATACAGTTAACTATGAGGCTCTGCTAAGATTAATAACTAACGTATTAGGACATCTGACACAAGGAGTTTGGTGTCACAAAACTCATATAATAATTAACCAGAGTGAATGGCTTTTACTATCCTCAAAAGTAATATTACATAAAGAAGCTGCTATTTGATAAAATTATGTATATTAAAATATGTTTTCTGAATTCTATTGCAGTTATTCTGCAAACAGGGCAGGCAGATACTGGCAAGGCCAGGCTAGGGTGGTCATATGTCCCACTTTACAGAGAAAAGATCACATCTGAAAAGATCACATCTTTACAGAGAAAAGATCACATCCTCTATTGAAAGGCAGTCTGATTAGTGTCTGGTTTAAGAATTGTGTGCCATAGGAAAAAGTCTAGAAATTGCTCTTCAGGAACCGAAAGCAGAGGCCATCACATTGCACAACCATGTCTTAGCACCTAGCTGGCAGACTAAACATGCATGCAGACCAGCTTAGTTAATGGCTTCCCCAGTGTGGTGATATGAATCATATTTCTATTCAAATTATAGCATTTAATTTAAGTACATATAAATATGTATAAACAGGCATATGTGGATTTTATGAAAATCTGTTGCCTCTTTTGTCTTGTTTTGGGGTGGTTTATTTCCTCTCCTTTTTCTTTCTTTCTTTTTTTTTCTTTTTGGTCAATAGATAAGTTACTATTTCTGTGTATGGCTAGTAAGGACAAGGAAAATCTAAGTGCAAAGGGCTTCTGCTACTTTAAAATGTAACAGATGGATTCACAGACACAATTTCAGAGTTTTAATTGAGCCCATCGTTCTTGGAATATGACCACCTTACATAAAGCCAGAAATTATTAACTACTGAAATAAAGGAAATAAGAAATGGAGCAGAATATAAAAGAAGCCCTGCTGTGATTTATAACACAGCAGACAGCACCTACACACTTTCAAGCTTTTTTCCCCTATATTTATTAGTCTAAGTAGAAACATTTTTAAAGCAAAATCTAGGATTCTCATTATTAGTCCTGCATCTGATTCCAAATTATGTGGGTGTGCATCAACCCTGCGGATGAACATTGTACACATACCACTTACTTTGAAATAAGCCTGTTGTCTTTTCCGTCTTCAGTTGTACAGTACTTTAGTCCCTAGCTTTTGCTACCAACTTTTAACAACTTCCCATTTCAGGTTACACAGTTCTAATAAAAGGATTCTATTATCACTAAATTTGGTGGCGCATGAAAAGCTTGTTAGACAATGTACTCTTTGCAAACTGGTTGTCACAGAGAGAGCTTTCTGTAGCTGTTCTGAATAGCAGAGGAAAAGGACCACCTATAGAGTTTAAAGCCTCAAGATTTTCTTGTTTTTCTGAATTTTACATCATATTTCTGTTTTCAACCCTTCTATATGTGGATTTGAGGGGGCCCCTCCCCCCAAACTCTTTCCTTGGCTTCTGTTCACTTAAATGGTGTATTATTGTTGGTCACACAGTCAGCCAGATGTTTAGACTGGATTTGGCATTTTTATCCACCTATCGAGTCCTTCCCAAGGACCTGGAATAGGCAGATGTTGTTTGATGGTGTTAAAGGTATCATCACAGGATGTAAGCTGTTCTAAGTAAAGCTGCCTTTTTCGACTGACCTATGGTGATCCTGTCAATGCCGATGGTGTTCAGGTGGTGCTTGGATTGTACCCAAGGCACCTATTACTACTGGTACTATCTTTGCTTCCTTTTGCAACTGTCATTCTATTTCTGTTTGCAGGTCTTTATATTTTGTGATTTTCTCCAGTTCTTTCTCTTCTATTCTGCTATCTCCAGGTATTGCAATGTCCACTATCCAGACTTTTTTGTCTTTCTTATCAACAGTTATTAAGTGTTATGTGACAGGTGCTTGTCTGTTTGAATTCTAAAGTCCCAGAGCACTTTAGCTTCTTCGTTTTCTACTACTTTGTCTGTTTTGTGGTCCCATCAGTTCTTGCTTGCAGGTAGATGGTATTTCTTGCAGATATTCCAGTGCACCATTGCTACTGCTTTGTCATGCTCTTGTTTGTAGTCAGTCTGTGCGATCTTCTGGCAGCAGCTGACTAGGTGGTCCACTGTTTCTTCAGCTTCTTTGCAGAGGCAGCATTTGCTGTCCATTGCTGTCTTCTCAATTCTGGCTTTGTATGGATTTGTTCTTAAGGCTTGGTCTTGTGTTGCCAGAATTAGCCCCTCTGTCTCTTTCACCTTTCCTGCTCTTAGCCATTGACAGTTCTTGTTATCTGCTTTGCCTGCTAGTTGTGTGTGTGTGTGTGTGTGTGTATGCTGGCCATGTAACACTTTGCCTTGCCATGTCTCTTTTCTATTCTTCATTTGGTCTCTCTTGTAAGCCAGTTTGGTCTCCTTGGTATTCAGTAAGCCTTCCTGGTGTACTAGCTTCACTGTACCTTCTTCAGTATCCTTCAGATTTTCTTCTAATGCCTTTTTTTCTTCTTCAACTGTCTGGTGTTCTTGCAACATTCCATGCCCACCTATGCTTCTTGGTAAATAGAGTCTGTCAACGTCACTGCATGGATGAAGGGCATGATTCATTGTCATTATTTTTCTGGTCTTCCTATTCAGGGCTACTAGTTCTGCTTGAGTCCAGTCCACTATTCCAGCTGTGTATCTAGTGTCTGGAATTGCCCAGGTGCTAACTGCCTTGATGGTATTTCCTCCACTGAGTTTGGACTAAGATCTTCTTCACTCTCATGATGTATTCACTACTAAGCTTCTTGACTTCACTGTGCTTGATATTGTCAGCATGAAGGATGCCCAGGTATTTCTAGTGATCTTCTTCATCCAGACTCTTAATGTTATTTCCACAGGGTGTTTTGATTCCTTCAGTTTTCACTATTTTCCCTCTTGATGGTAAGGGTTGTTGTTGTTGTTGTTATTTACGGTCAAGACAAAGTCACAGAATTTAAAAATACAGCACACCATTAATAACATGCATAAGTAACATTACATACATGTATAAAAGGAAGAAACCCTATAAAGTTAACATTTCACTGAAGGCACCAAATGGTTTCTATAAGCTAAGGCTATAAATAAACATTTTGCTACTGGCTTCAAAACACCTGGATATTGATCATTTAGTAAGAATACCTCAATTTCCTCATCATGGATAGAGTATATGAGACTCAAGAGCAGGTGTATTAGCTCTGATCGCCAGTGTGAGTACAGTAGGAACTTTAAAAATATTTGTGAAACAGACTCAGCCTCTATGTTCAAGCAAATACAGACTTGATCTTCAGGTGGAAGGTTGGCATATCAACCAGCTGTCATCCTAGTAGGGCGAACATCTACATTGGCCAGGGAGAACACTCTTCTATGTGGGGTATGCAGAATCTTATAGAAGTAATTGGGGAGTGTCCAGAGGAGAGGGCAATTAGTCTGTATAAGAGATGGAAAAGTTTGGCTCTGTCTACCTGAATATCTAAGTCCCATACCCTCTGCTTAAGTTCTACCAGGGTTTTTTCTGGGCCTAAAGCAAGTAGGGCTGGCATTGACAGTCCACACTATCTCAGATCTTGGTCTATTTGTTAGAATAGACCGATGTATATCATATAAAATGAGATGTACCAATGAGGTTGCCCAAATAATTTATTCCACCCAGAATCTTAGATGACGTAATCTTGTACAGGCCTTGAATGAGATGCAGCCTAGTTTTAATCTGGTGTTGGAAGGAAATCTTACCAAGTTCGTTTCAAGCCAAGAATAAAATGCACAGGGGGTTGCTTGAAACAGAGGTGAAAGTTTATTTCCAAGAGCACAGCACACTGAATTGAGTCTCGGAGGTGGCCAAGAGCAGGGATCCCCAAGGAGCCCTTTATATAGAGAAGACTGTACTATTGTTTCTTAAAAATTGAGAAAGAGCCCCCGCTTTCTGGAAACTCTGGGACACCACACTAGCACCCTCTAGGCATTCTTAGAAACTGTAGTAAGCAGGAGCTCCAAGAGGGAGCACTCTGAGGTCAGGCACCCCACTGAGCTGTGGTTTCCTCTAATCAGGCATCCTGTGTTTGCCTGTCTAGCACTGGCTGACTGGTATTGAACTGAAGTATTTGCCTAAGCGCTGCTTGATTGAGATGCAGAACTCTTCAGGGAAGAGATCTTTTGCTATTTGATTAAGGAGGTCTTTTGGCTAGAGTCAAAAAAACCTTGACTCTTCCTGCCACATTTTAATATTTTGGGTGAGCCCATTCTAATTGTAAATTTTAACCTTTTACCTTGATTGCCATGGAAAGCTTAAATGGCAGGGTGAGGCAAGCGGGAAGGTTTGATTTCCTGCTTGCATGGGGGAACAGTTTGATTTCCTTCTCACACTAGTAATGGCATTACAAGTCAAGTATGGGATATATGCTACTGATTTTAATAATTTTATTTGTATTCATTCAAGAATTAAGAAGTGTTTGTAAATTCACATCTGAGATCCATATAGCAGCATACCAAGAACTTTGATCTTGAATAGTTTAATTGTTGCAGGGACAAAGTCGTTCCCCTGCCAACCAGCAAATTTGTTGATCACTAGAGATACTTTTTGAGTTTTCATAGCTAACTCTCTTATTTGATGACCCCAGCATGTGGAGGATTGAAAGTGAATACCTAGGCGTTTAAATGATTTCACCTGCTCAATGGGTCTGCCATTAACTGTCCAGTTTGATGGATTATCAGAGTGTCTTCTGGGAAAAAAAATGGAACTTTTGCTTTTTGGTAGTTTATTGTGAGGTGTTTTCTATCACAGTACCTTGAAAATTCCTTGAGACATCTATGTAACCCGATTTTTGAAACTGAAAGAATAGTTGCATCATCCACATACAGAAGAATGGGGATTGGACGATGAGTGAGGGATGGAGGATGGAAGTCTAGATTGACCAAAGGTACAACAATATATTTAATGTAAAGGGAAGCTAGTATACATCCTTGCTTAACCCCTTTATGAGTGGGGATAGACTATTAGATCACCAAAATTAGTCCCTTTAACTTGCATATAGTATTGCAGTGTAACTGAATAATCAAATTAAGAAGACAACACTCAATCGTTGCTAGTTTCCTCCAAGGTTTTTCTTGAGGAATGGAATCAAAAGCTGTCTTAAATGGAGTAAAGATTCCCTCTCCTTGCTTAAGGGAATACCTGATAAGAATGGGTAAAAACATCTATTATTAATGGAGTTTAAATGAGTGTTTCCCTCCATAAAAATTCAGACACACACAGCAGATGTTTGTATGGATATATAGAGACTGGCAATTGGCAGCAAGCCATGGAAAAGCATCGTGAGCAGAAGTTGTAAGGTTTATGGAAGAGCTAATAAATATCAAGCAGCTGGGAGAGTCAAACAGACCTTCTTGAAAAGCCATATGGTCTAAGGTTATGTCAGGAGCTAATTCACTCAGATTTCCCCAAGGATTTGACCCCACTCTTGATGAAATCAGTGACAAAATTTGCAGTTAAGTCTGTTGCTGTTCTTGATTGTTTGTAAGCCACTTTGAGAAGCCAGTTAGCTGAAGAGTGAGATAAAAAATAAAATAACTAAATTCATAAAAAAGATTTCCTTCCAAATCAAATCTTCCATCATATTTTGGAGGAAGTCTATATCAGAGGTAGCTATGACCCTCCAGATGTTGCAAGAACCACAGTCCTCAGCTAGCCTGGGCACCAGTGAAGGATATTGGGAGTTATAGAACATCTGAGGGCATAGGTTCTCCACCTCTGGACTAAACTGGTAACATTTCTCTGCTTGGTTACAGACTAGAGAAAAATTGAATGAATTACAGATAGTTGGCATGGAAAAATACACATGCTAGGGCAGGCTAAGCTACATCTATGTTTAATCCAGGATTCTGTTTCCAACAGCAGCCAAAGGAATACTTCTATCATAGATACCAACCCATGAAGGACCTTTATATCTGCTCCTCATGCCACAAAGGCATTTGTTGAAATTACTGAATGGTATCCAAATACATGCATTAACAAAAGTGTTTGGTAAAGCATGAGATCCCATGTCTTTCTTATTTATTTATTTGTTTATTTACTTACTTGTGTTTTATATTATATTATACAGTCTCACAACAGTGACTCTGGGTGGCATACTAAGATTAAAACAGTGGTTCCAAGCAATGAACCACGATGCCTGAGGTAAACAATATGTCCCAGTCAGAAAAATCACATCAGCCACAGAGGTCACCTAGCCTTCTGGCCCTAATGTCTGGGAAAACATGACATCATTGCACAAATTATAAGAACTACACAATTTATGTTGTTTCCAAGATAATATATGTGACATCATGCCCCCTTGATCTTCTGTGAATACCCATGTATATGAAACATGTTTTCCAGCTTCTGACCATTATTTCATAAAAAGATTATATAATAAAATTGATTATGTGCCATCAAGTCACTTTCAACATCTTCTCTTTCCTTCCACCTATCCCAGCATTAGAGCCTTCTCCTCAGAGCTGGGTCTTTGCATAATGTAGCTGAAGTAGGATAATTTGAGCCTGATCATCTGTGCCTCAAGTGAGAATTCTGGGTTGATTTGTTCAATGATCCATTGGTTTGTTTTCTTTGCTGTCCATGGTATTCTCAGGAGTCTCAACACCCAAGTTCAAAGGCATCAATACTCTTCCCATCCTGCTTCTTCAAAATGCAAAGATCTAAACATCCAAACATAAAAATACAAGACCAGCATGACAATAATATAAATATGGGAAGAATGAGAAACCAGCCAAGAAATAAACCAGAAGTTAAATCCACCAAAGTTTAAAAAGGCCTTGGAGAACAGAAACTATTTAACTCACCAAGGTGAAGAAGACAATAGGAACCTAGGAAGCACATCCTCCCCATGAGATCTGGCAAGTCCCCACTCTCCTAACCTTCTGGAAGGCCTTCAAAAGCAGATTCTTCCCTCAAGTGCTGGGGTAAGGTGAGGGTGGAGCCCAGTGGTTGTGTTTGTAACTGTTGATAGGTTAGGGTAGTAGGATTTGGTTTTTGATGCTGGTTTTATTGTTTCTTTTGGTTTTATTATGGTTTTGTGAGCCATACAGAGTTGTGACATGTAAGACAGGAGGCCATACAAGTCCAATAAATAAATGAAGTTTTCCATAGGAATCAAGGCATGAAGTTTATAGATCAAAACAGCACTTTGAACTGGGCATGGAAAGCTAGCTTCTAAAGCAAGCAAGATAGAACTAACGTAATATGTTCAAATCATATAGTCTTGGTTAAAACTTACATTAATTTTGCACTAGAAGTAGCTTCTGGATCATCTTCAAAGGTGATTTACACTGTTTATAAAGGGGTCAACTTAAAGTTCTCTTTCTCACACTCATAGGCCAGCAAGATCTGGAGAGAAGAGGCAGGGGAGAGACATTTCTGGCCTTCCTGGATACTATGGTTTACCATGCTCCCCTAAGACAAGAAAGAGATCTATTAAGCCCATATTAGAGGTATCCAGCAATGCCTAGCATAACTAAGCAAGAGTATCTTTTGCTTGTCACCTTTGCTATGGCCAGTACTCTCATGGGAAAGAATTGCTGGAAACTTAACAAACATTCGTGTCATGCGTCTGTTTCTAAAACTCCTGCTACCCCATACCTGCAGATTCATAAATGTAGTCATGGCCACAGCCTTTCCTCTGACCTCCTCTCACAATGGCAGCTGCTGAATGTTTGCCCTCTATTCATGAAGAAGCCTCTGGGAAGACATTCCTGAAGGCAGATCCTGGTCTTGATGAAGTACTGGTTCCTTCTCAGCCACCAGCTAGTATTTTGATTGGGCAGATACAATGGGCAGCTTCCAAAACAGGTCAATACTATGCACTCACAGGCTCCTTTTTGGGGTGGATATATCAGAAACACATCTCCAGCATTCTAAATGGCTGTATATAATCACAAATGTCATCCACTGTCAGGGTGTCTAAGGGTTCCATCACCAAACATGAGGCGGGCATAGGTGGGCTTGCTAGAGTGTAGGTTTCCCAACCCACTTTATTGGGTACCAATGGCTTGTACACTGTATTCTCTTGTCTTTGTGTGCCACTATCCAAAATTATAGCAATGTGTGTGACTGGCTTCAATCCCTCATTCAACAGCTGCATTGTATAAATGTATGTCTGCTCTTATAATGATATGTGGGAATGACCTTGGGAAATGGAAGGAAGAGATGCTGCCTAGGGAACAATAAGATAAGGGGTGGGGAGCCTGCAGCTGCATAATGGCCACAGAAAGAAACTCAGAAAGGACCCTCCCTAATTTATCAGGCTGTAAAAAGAGATGGCAGGAGATTTGTACTTTCAGATTTGCAAGATTCTGTTAATGTAGCTTTACAATAAAGTAGAATTAGCTCATGTGGTCATGTTTCCTGTCTGTTCTACCCAGGAAGGCTGGCATCAGTCTTGCAAGCAGATGTTCTCTTGGGTATATCAACCTTTGGCTGGACCTTGATTATTCTTCTAGCTTGAGCTGTTCTTCTATCTGGTACAATTTTGCTTGGCTTTGGACTTAAGGACTGGTTTGAATAATTTTTTAGTTCTAAACTTTCTGTAGAATTAATTTACTGCCTCTTTGCCTTATCTATCATACTATCCTTTCTCAATGCCTATAGTAACAACCATGCTTAAATGAACCATGATTCCATGATTTGTATGACATACTGAACCATAAACCATAAACTAATTAAATGCTAACTAAAATATGGTTGGCTAATTTTTGGCTCATGGCATCATGTAAATACAAGCACTATGTACTCCTCTTCAACAATTGGGAGTATGACAGTGCATTGGGAAAAAAATGATGCTAGAGAACCATGTTCTTTTTCTGAGTTTGCTGGGCTGAAATATTTCAGCCAATATACAGGTATGAGTGTTTAAGGGGCCTGTATGTTTTCCATTGGGAGTTTTTTTTTATCAGTCATTCAAGTGTATATGCCACTTTTTAAAAAATAATCAAAAGTAGGTGGTTAGCCATTGTAGTAGAAGGCTGACTGCTTAGGTGCAGAATCACATTTTACATTCAGGACTAGCGAACTTATTATACCGGTTTGGAAAATGATACTCAGTTTGAAATATATCCAAGCATTACCATCTCATCAAATTTGTAATTCAAACCAGATAATTACAATCTCCAGTGACTTTTCTAGTAATAAATTTTTGGGAAAATGTGAGGACTGGTATTAACATTATTACTTGCATCAGTAATAAGGAAAGATTGAAGCCCACCTATTTTTATATCAGAGTACATCTGAGAAGAACTATTTGAGGTTCAATTCAGTGTAATAATTACAAATGATGTTCTTTTCTTCCACAGTTGTATTAATTTCCATGCTGTTGTTAGGCAGTCAATACTACAATTTTTCCAGATGAAACAGAAGCATCTTGTATCAATAGTTTTCAGAATTCATGCAGCAATCTTACATCAGCTCTTACATCATCGTCTCACAGCAACCTGGCAGTGAAATACTCTAAGGGCAAGACTTTCCAACTTTGACAACAAACTTCATCACTTATTTATTTATTTAAAAATGGATATGTTGCCCACTCCTGTAACAGCTCTAGCATTAGTAATTATCTCCAGCAACTAGCTATTAGCTCAATATGTTGGTCAGCGCAGTCCAATAAAAGTTGAGAACTATTGCTTTTAGGGTTTAGTCCTGCACAGATACTGAACCTGACATATCCTTAAGAGAATGGTCAGGAAAAGCAGGCGTTCCCTACATATATCCAGCAACTTTGGGAGCCTTTGGATCCAGATATGACAGCTACAGGATTGGAATCCTGTGCCAATTGTCTGGACTCCTGGCCAGCTGTTAGCTTTCCAGAATCACAGCAACAGAGGAGATAATACAACAGCTGTCAGTTACAGGGCTGCTGGCAAAGTGTTCATCTAACTTTGCGGAAAGGAAACATATGGAAAAACCTGTCTAGATCAGAGCTTGACTGAGAACCCAAAAGAGAAGGGGCCTGTATAAATCAGCAGTCTGAATTCCGTCAATGCTGAAGCAACAGCTCCCTTAGGTCTGCAAGCATCAATGAAAAGCCTTTCTGAATTGAAACATGAACAAAATGCTAATGTTCACTCTTTCTCTCCAAAGTCAGGACAAACAGCCCTTTGAATTCCCTGCTTTAAGGCACAAAAGTGGGAGATACTGAAAAGGAAAAAAACTAATTCTCACCTCAGGACTCTGAATCCTTCTAAAAAAAACCTGCTTATGTGAGAATAAACAACCTATGATCTTCCAGACATCGCAATTCTTAATAACTTTACCAGCATGGCTAATGAAGAAGAATGCTAACAGCTAATGAGGGACAGCATAAGAAAACTCTGAGGGCATACAGATAATCATATCACCTGCCTGATAGTCACAAGGACCCAATCATTCAGTACCTGTGTGCTTTAGTAAGTAGCACTTCTTACATTTTCCCATTCCTTCTCTAAGTGGTACTTTGATTTTGCATGGTTGACAAAATACAAGGATGGAGGCACGATTTGACAGTTTGCACAAGATGCAATTAACTATAAATGTCAAGAAGATACACTTTTTTCAGCCTAGTTCGTTTAATGAAAGTAATTAGGAGTTTTAAGCACTGCAAGTGACTGTGTCAAAAGTGGCATGAAATGTCATAATACAAGAGGAGGGATAGAAATGTGATATGCAGTAAAATGAAGCCAGCCATCTGGAAGAAATTATTTATCCTGCAAATGACTGATGGAAATGCATGTCCATCCTCTGTCTCAAGTCAATTATGACATGCAATGCCATCTTGCACATTCAAAATAAACCAGGGCCTAGGTAAAAAGCCTCTGCCAATTACTGAGATCTACACCAATAGATCCAGTTCTGTGTATTACTTTCACAGCCCAACCTCTGATTTGGGATTAAAAATAGTGATAACACTTCAGGGCTCAAGTAAACTACACTCTTAGCGTCAGCTCACCTTACAACACAGCTCAAATATCTGGGGATGACACTGCAGAACTGCTGCAAACCACCCTGGGTTTGATGTAGTATCTGTCACAAACAATTCTCCCCCACCTACAGTCCCTACTAACCTAAAATACAGAACAATGTTCATCTCCTACTCTGCCTTCCTTGACTTATTTTACTTGGAGGAGAAAGAGATTAAGAGAAGGAGAGAAATGGATTAAAGGAGAATTGAGATATAATTGTGCACCTTTCACTCTCTTTTTTACTCATTTGCACCCCTCCTCTTTCCTTGTCTATCACTGATCCCTGTAGTTTCCTACCGATTTAACATATAGGGATGAATGAACTGCCAGAATGATTTGCAGAAAAACATTTCATTATGTATAAGCACAATTACCAATCCAAACACTAGGTGCCATATATTTTTCTTTTCAGTACATACTATTGTCAGTATGGAGCTGGAATACGTTTTTGTGTCTCACCGCTGTATAAATTCCTCAAGGAACATTGTTCCTAATTGCTCATTCATATAGATCAAGGCATTTTACTAACGTATTCTAAATATTCATTATCTATACATATAGGAATGGTTATTCCTTTGAGCAACTCAGAAATGTTTTAAAAAACATTTTGAGAATCCTCATTTTCAATTATTCAAAATACATTTTACTGTGTAAACATTCTTTGTCTAGATTAGGCATTTGTAAAGTACAGACTTTGTTGAGTCTTCAAAGCTGCTGAGTCACAGATTAATCCTGAATGGGAAACAGTAACAAAAGCTGTCTCATTGTACTCGCCTACAATTATTTATTTAAATATTTATAGCCTACCCACTGTCTAGAGGATTTCTTGCATAACATTTCATCTCTCAAAGACTATAATCCCATAAACTATAAAGATACTCATAAAGTACTAATCCTATTAAACAAGTAGGATAAATTGGGTATACAGCTGTCTTATACAGTAACTTCTGGAGCATCATATATATATATTTTATATTTTTGTCCCTTTATCAGTATTTTTATTGAGAGTAGCTGTATGTTCTGTGTCAAGTGAATTTTATTCATCTTACACGGTAATTAATGTTTGTTTTATAATTGTAGAAAAGGATGTTTAGAAGCATCCAAATTAACGTCTAGTTGTTTAATCTGTCCTTTGTGGAAATGTATCAGAGTAGCTGCTGGCACTCAGGAGGAAACTATCAGACATTTTTTTGAAAGATAATTTGTGCTCCTGAAAAGGCAAGCCTCTTAACAACAACAACAACAACAACATATCAGTTTATAAACCAGGCTGCCCTTACTGTCCAGACACAAAGGACATTTTAAACATATTTTTGAACATATTTTCTAAAGCAAATTAATTTAGTTTTAAGCCAGAGATATGAAGACCCTTTTAGCTGAAGTGGGGATGGAGGTGGATGAAAATAAGAACATATGAATGGCCCTGCTGAATCAAGACCCATCTTTGTCTATCATTTTGTTTCTCACAGAGGCCAATCTCATACAAACCGGAGGTGGAGACACCCCTTTTTCCCCACTCTTCCCCTACAAGTGGAATTTGGAAGCATATTGACATAGTCTTTGACACACATGGATATATCTAACCTCTTTTTAAAGCCATCCAAGTTAATAACTGTCACCAGAACTTGTACTGAATTCCAAAATCTGTGTGCTGTGTGAAGAAGTTTTCTTTTGTCTGGTCTAAATCTCCTTACAATCAGTTTTGTTGACTGGCCCCTGGCCCTAGTGCTTTGATAGGAAGAAAAAATGTCTTGTTGTCTACTTCTTCTATGTCATGCACAGTTTTAGACACCTCCACAGGGTGTGTGTGTCAAAAATATCAAGATGGTAGCTGTGACCAGGCCCTTTTTAAAATATGCATTACAACACACATAAAACAAGGGGTAGGGTTTTCACTGCACGGTCACAGCCACCATCATGACTTTTTTGACACTCTATCAAAGTCCCTGACCCAAGTCATTTTTATTCCCAAGCTGGAGTCCCAAAGGTTTTAAGCTTTTCTCTTTGTTGCGCTCTTGTGCATTTTTTCCAATCTTTTAAAGATTTTTCAAATGTGGCATCCAGAAGTATACACAGTAATTCTGGATGCAGATGTATCATAGTTTTGTGTGACAACATTAAAGTGCTATTTTATTTTCAATCACTTTCTTAATGAATCTTAGCATAGAATTTGCCTGTTTCACAGCTGCTGCACATCAAGTTGACATCTTCATTGTGTTATCCATTTTGACTTCAGTATCTTTTTCCTGGTTAAAGACAGCTCAGACTTCATCGGTATATATGCAAAGTTAGGGGAATTTTTTTGCCCCAATGTGCATCTCTTTAGACTTATGTCAGTCCAACTGCATTTGCTATTTGGTTGATTACTCACTCAGTTTAAAGTGTGATATATAATAATAATCACTTTTTTATTTTGTTTGAATGTTCAGTATCATGCACAAGGTTGGCCAGCTTGCTAATTACCTCTAAGTAAATGTATATACAGGTAGTCCTCACTTAACAACCACAAACGTTGAGTGAAGCTGTCATTAAGTGAGATGCCCACGTGAATGCTTTGCTTCACGACTGCAATCGGGGCACTCCTAGTTGCGGTCGTTAAGTGATCTCCCAGGTTGTTAAGTGGACAGAGCAAAAGGGTTGCCTGCTGAAGGATTTCAGCTCTGTGTGGAGCTGAAATCCTCCTGGCAGGCAGCCCTTTTGCTCTCAAACGTTACCGCAGTGCACCGAAAGGTTTCCCCTCCCTTCTGTGCACAGAAGGGATATCCTTTGGCAGGCTGCAGGAATGGAGCTCAAATCCTGAAGATTTGAGCTCTGTTCCTGCAGCCTGCAGAAGTATTTCAGCTCCCCTCTATCCCCTCCACCTTCAACCATCCCTGCAGGCTTCCCCATTGACTTTCTGGGGAAGCCAGCAGAGAAGATTGCAAATGGTGATCACATGATCACAGGGCGCTTGGCAACCAGTCATAAATGCAAGCTGGTTGCCAAGCATCCGAAATGTGGCCACGTGACGATGGGGGGGGGGGTAGCACAATGTTTTACAACAGCCAGAAATGCTTTACGAGCTGTAAAGCACCCTTTCTGAGGCTGTCGTAACTTCAAACTGTCGTTAAACAAACAGTCATTAAGCAAGGACTACATGTATTTATCTAACAAATGCATGTTAAAAATTGGGCCTGCTATCTCAAACAGGTGGCAGACTCACTGACCTTGAATGGGCTTGAAATCCAAACAGTGTCAGAATTATTTAGAACTAGAATTGGAGATTACCAGGGATTATCAAAGCTCTAGGCTAGATGGGGAAATTTTAAAAAAATCCCAGAAGAAGATAATGGCATATCAATTCTGTCTTGCTGCTAAAAAACTCCATAATGTCCATGAAGTCACCTGAAGTCCAGCTCAACGCAAAAGAGCCTTTACCACTGTCTTTAGTATGAATTAGCAAAATATTATTTTCATTAGCCTAGCTAGTAACCTCATAATCAAGTTAATCTTTCTTCTCTTCTTCAAATGGTAATTATTTAACATTTGGGGTACTCTGTCTTATTCAACTGTCCTTGGAGAACAGTTCACCTGTTACAATAAATGCAGAATACCAGTTAGATGAAAGAAGTGAAGCATTGGCACTGCTGCACTATCAGGGACCAGGCTCAATTCATTTCACTGGTTCTATATATTTATTAAGACAACCTGCTATTGATCTAAAAATTTAAAAATTTCTTTAAACTTAAAGAAGAACGAAAATTTAAAAAATTAAAAGTACAAACTAAAAATACAAATTAAGAGAAAAAAAGGGGGAGTCTATATTTTATAGTTATCAATAGTAACTGGTTTATCAATGAAGTCACTAGTCTAATATGAACAATACAAGATATTATTGTAAGATATTACAGAATCTCTGCCATAGTAACATATATTGCTGCATCCTTTGATTAATAGAGAATACTATATTGCTTTTCCCAAAACAGATAAATCACACATTTCTGACAACCATTCCTTGACATGTGGAATAATATCACTTTTCCAATTTCTTAATATAATTCTTTTCACCACTCCCCATGCTCAATACAATTACAATTCTGATACAATTTGACTGATAAACAGTCAAATTCCAAAACCGTGGTATATAATTCAACATTTTATTAACATATTTAACATTTAAAGATTTTCCCATAAATCTACTAATATACATTAATACAGTATCCCAAAAAGATACTAATAATCACATGCCCATATCAGGCAGTGAGCCCTCAAATTTTTTACACCTCCAGCACAGAAAATCTGATATCCACCTTTTAAAATACATTCTTTGGAGAGTCTAACACCCCCTAAATACAATTTTTTGATGAATCAATCTTAGTTTCAAATCAAAGTTACCATTTTAACATTTTTAACAGCCACAATCTTAGAACTCCAGGCAGGGAACAACAAAATAAAACCAAACCAAAGATATACAAATAATAAAATAAAAATCAGAGATACCACAAAAATATACCTGTATAGAGGAACCCCTTGCACCAATCCTGAAACTAAAAGCTCATTGAAAAAGGAAGGGTTCCCCAATCTTTCTAAATACAAGGAAAGTGCCTTCTGAGCCTCCAGGGGTAAGATGCATTACTTACTTATTTAACTTTTCAATTTACTGTGTGCTGTCCATTGGGTTTTCCTGGAAAGGAACAGTTAAATTTTATAGATAACTAGATAATTTTAGACTAATAAAAATGAATTTTAAGAACTTGGTTTCTTGAATTCTTATACAATGAAACAGGTGCATCTGAAAGGATGTTATTCTTTATTTTATTTTATCTTTATTTTAGTATTAATGTTACTGTTTCTACTACTTGAAAGAGACACATTTGTAGAGTTTTCTATTGCAAATGCCAAAAGAACATTAATGTTATGGGGAGCTATTCATTATGATTTGGGTGGGTACAGCGACATTCACTGTTCTGCCTCAGGCAGCCAAATATAACGCACCTAGTTCTTCTTAAATCTGTACATGTTAGATGCCATTTGGTCATCTGCTGATGTTTTGCGAGTAAAATGGGGCATAGCTTATTCCAACAGAAATGTTTTGAAATTAGAATTATAGCCAAGGTTAACTCAGAACAACTCAAAATCCATTTTTATTCGAAGGGTATTTTTTAAATGTCAAAAGTGTTCATGGAGTGAATTCTGAATTTCAAGGAGTGATATTCGTAATAAATTAGTTGCAACAAAAAAGAATGGAAAGCCTTGGGTATCTTAAGGAGGAACGTTATGATGCTTTTAGGCTTATATTACATACTCACTACTGAACACCTGTGTCATAAAATAAATGTGTTGGTCCTTCAGAAGGCACAATATCCTTTAAATTCACACAAAGGTTAGGAGCAGATACCAACATACGCCCCTTGCATACGTAAAGAATATTTCTTTTAAGTTCTTGTTATCGAATGAAAAGACAATCCAACCTTCTTAGAACAAGACCACCCTGTGTCTTTCGAACCCCAGCCGGCACCCAATGAAGCATGCGCAATTGTGCCGCAAGTAAACTATTAGTATTGAATCAGTTTGATTGCCGCGGGAAGAGAGTGTAAGCTCTTCTAAATTTATACCTCTATGCTCTTTCACTTCCCTTATTGCCACATCCGGCTTAAGTTTGAACTACTTTTCCAAAGTACAGCGGGTTACCATAGAGATGATATGGCCTAGAGGGCTCAGTTCATGCAGAAATGCTGACTTCTTTTCACCGGAAGTTGAATATACCCGTTACATTAGCCCCAGCCCGTTAGCTCTCTTCTTGGATATAGGTCCTGGAATACCGGAAGTGGCTGGTCGAGTGAGCTTTTCTAAGCAAGTTGATTGGTGTTTAATCGGAAACGGAAGGAGGTGGGTAAGGGTAGTGGCACGCGCAGAAAGAAGAGGCGGATTTGGGCGCAGTACGAAGTAGTTTGGTTTGGCCGTTATTTCTCTTTTAAGGGAGAGAAGTCTCTCCCGCCATCCCTCTCTGTCGTCCCAGGCTTTTTAAGGTGAGGGGGGGCTTTCTCATTTCCTGGTGGGAGGGTCGTTAGCGAGGGTTGCTTTTGAGCCGCGCGCCGCTCCTGGGGTCACGCGCGGGTGAGGATGAGGGACCTCCACGTGTCCCGCTCCTCCTTCCAAGGGGAGCTCTCAGCGGGGCGGTCGCTCCCCGGCGCTCCTGTAATGCTGAGGGGAAACCTTGGAAGGCTTATTCCGTATCCTCGTTGGGTAGGGAAGGGTGCTGCTTTTCCACCCAAACGAGTTATGCAGTACTGTACAGTTGAGTAGCATTTTACGTGGTGCTCCTTTTACTGAGGTGCTTTTCCGAAAGTCACTTATGAGATTATCTTCCTTTAATGGCTTTGGTAACTGCAGCGAAGCAGTCGAAGAAACTTACATTTTGTTGCTGGTGAACGTAATTGTAATGCCTTTATTCACACAGTGTTCTTACTGAGCAGCTTTTGGAATGTCAGATTTTAAGACTGGATACAATATGTATTTTAAGGTTGTGATTAGAATTGCTTTTGTTATTCTCCGAATTTTCAAGTGTCTTCCATATACATCTTTAGGGTGGTCTCCTACTCCCCTCCCAAAAAGTGTGTAACTGATAATAACCAATGATTTTTGAGTTAGAAGATTCTGAAGAGTCATCGTGGTTTAGGGGAGGTAGTCTTAATGTATGGTGATTTTAGTTTTGTGGAGAAAGTGGGATATATGAATGTGCTATATCTTGTTTTTCAGGTCAGCCTATTGGAAGATGGATATTCGACCAAACCATACACTTTATATCAATAATGTGAATGATAAAATTAAAAAGGAAGGTATGACAGTAAATGAGTCTTAATTGTATCCTAATGAATTGAATCAGGATATGTGCAATTCTTATTCCTTTTTCTCTCAGCCATGAAAGAGAATTGGTCTTTAGCAGATTGTAATTTGCTCTTTTGGAAGGAAGTTGATGTTCTTTGGGTCACAACCCTACTGTACAGTTGCTTTAACTTAGAGCACAACTGGACTTACATTAGGTTGTGGCCCTTTTCTCCGAGAATGTATCAGAACAAAGACCTATCATGTACTGCAGCAGTCTAATCCCCTAGTGCTCACCTAGATGTTTATGAGGGAGATATGAACACTATAACATCCTGTTGTCTGTAGTCCAAATACCTTGCAGTTTGTGTTCAGAAACTTGCTGCCTCTGCTGACTGGAGAAATACAGACTAATCAAACTAATAGTATTTGATAAACTTGTCTTTCCAGAATGTATGAATAAGATGGAGAGGTTGAGTTAATCTATTCCCTATTTTAGACCATTGTGCTTTCCACCTGTAGCTTAGAAACAAATGTGTGAAAGGCACATAATAAGTTGCTTTTATTGAATCAGTGTTTCTGGCCCAGTATTGTAAGCACTAGCTGATAGGAATTCTCCTGGTTTTCAGATAATTTTTTGAGTTCTGTATAAAGATTTAACTTAGGAATTTCTGCATTAAAAGCAAGTACTTGCCTACTATAATAATAACAATTAATATGGTAGTAATCTACCAGTTGTAAAGTTCTGAGTGTTCTTTTAAGTAGATAGCTACAAATAATACAACTTTCCTTCCTTTTTTTCCTAACAGAACTCAAAAGATCTTTATATGCACTATTTTCTCAATTTGGTCATGTGGTGGATATTGTGGCTTTAAAAACAATGAAGATGAGAGGACAAGCTTTTATTATATTTAAAGAGCTTGGATCAGCCACCAATGCTCTGAGGCAGTTACAAGGTTTCCCATTTTATGGTAAACCAATGGTAAGTTGTTAAAATTTAACCACGAAACAGAACAGTACAGTCATGTAGACAGTATCTTAAAAAGGTCCAATTCTTCCCTTTGAGGACTACCCCGCTTAATAATGACTGATTATTGTCCCTTAAGAATTTCAGGCAGAAGTAAATAGCTTGTCACAGAGAAATAGAATTTGGGTGAAAGGAGCCTTTTAGGAAATAACCAATTATTTCTTCTTACTGACATTTCCCGAATTAAGGAAAGCTTTCTTCTGAACAAAGCACAGTATTTTGCTTTTGGCATTATCACAGGAAAGATTCTAAAATCCCATCTGAGAAATGTGTTTGCCCATGTGGAAGTGGAGATGTTGAAACAGTCCAACATGTATTATTTTACTGTACTAGCTATAGGAATATTCATATACCTATATTCTGACTCTTTATATCAGTACCCTGGATGATTTGACAATGTATATGTTCATCCTTTTTTCAGACTGTAAATCATTTATAACTCAGACCATAGCAAAATACTGTGCAGCAGCCATGAAAATCAGTCACTAATTACTAAAAAGTCTCCCACAGTTGTAAACATGCTTTTTATATCAACTATCATATTTGCCTGTATTACTCTACTTTGTTTTTTTTAGTTTTTTTCAGCTGTACCTTTTATCTCTGGCATTTGGCTATAATAAAGATTCATTCATTTCACTCATTCACTCTTGGGATAATGTTGCAATTTTTTTATAGTAAATTGCCCCAAAAAATTACAATGTACACAGCCCAGATGCAAGGAATCCTATTTATCTTTAGATCTCAGTATATGATACAGCTTTAATTTTTCAGAAAGTTAAATAGCAGGATATCTTGTGGACTTAAATTCATACCAATTTTTATTCCTGAACTTACAGCAAAACATTCAGTTTTCATGAAATTTTTAATTTAAACAGCGTATTCAGTATGCAAAAACAGACTCTGAAGTAATTTCTAAAATGCGTGGTACGTTTGCTGATAAAGAGAAGAGAAAAGAGAAAAAGAAGACCAAGTCCTTGGAACAGACTGCTAATGCTGCCAACAAAAAGCCAAATCAGGTAAGATACGTTCGTAATTATTTTTTAGCACTTCTTTCATTAGACTTAGGCAATACAAAAAAGTTGTGAAACTGTATGATCATTAGAATATTCCTGACATTTTGCCAGTGTTATGTGAATTGAATGAAAGGGATATGTTTCCCTTGGAATGCTTCCAGATGACTCATAAACCTCAAAAGAGGCTATTTAAGCAGTTGAGTCTTATCCCCTGTTCAGTGCAGAGATTCATATACAGGTAGTCTTCAGGTTACGTCCACAATTGGGACCAGAATTTTCATTGCTAAGCAACATGGTCATAAAGTGCAACATCATGTGACCACATCACTTAGTGACAGAAATCCCGGCAGTCCAAGTTGCCACTGTAACCCAGGAAAGCACAGCTCATAAAGAGAGGACTTCACATGACCACAACGTGGGAAGAGGCAGGCGTCTCAGGCCGGTAGGCCAGTGGTTGAGAGCTATGGATGGGGGGCAGATGCCATGAGCAGGTGCTAAGGAGAGTGGGCGGCAGGTTCCACCACTGGGAAGGGGCTGGGGCTGTGAGTCCTCTGTGCTGCGCACCATTGCCAGCTGGGCAATCCTGCCAGGCAGCGAGGCAAGGACATTTCAGCAGTGCCTCCCCTGGCCTGGATGCCTGGAGATGATTCCTGGTGGCTACTTGGCCAAGGGCTTCCTGCACAGCAAGGCTGCTGGAGGGGGAAGCAGGGATGTCCTGCATAGCATGCCAACGGAGCCCCCAGGCTGTAGGACTTGAGGCCAGCCAGCGTCAGCAAGTCCAGCAGAGGGGAGGCAGGTGAAGAAGATGACGGTCAGTTGGGATCAGCAGCGATGGGGGGGGGGGTATGCCATGTGCCTGAATTTTGATCACATGACCGGGGGGTGCTGTGATGGCCAGAACTTCGAGAACCGGTCATAAGCCCATTTTTCAGCGCCATGTAACTTTGAACAGCTGCTGAACAAATGAATGTAACCCAAGGACTACCTATAAAAACATCCCCAAAAGGTAACTTGTCTAGTCTCCTTTAAAACGCATCCTGCTCCCTTACCAAAACGCATTGGTAATGCTACCAATAAAAATACTGTTCAGTTACTCTTTTTTACTCTATTTATTCTATTTTAATGTTATGGAAAAGACAGAAGAAGCTGTAGGAAGATACAAAAAGATTACAAGCAGAAGATTACTCTCCTGCCTCCCTTCAGCTCAGTAAAAAACTGTGAACAATTTAGGAACAGTGCATGATAAAGCCCTTTATGGAAGCACTTAACTTCCTTAGTCAGATTCCTGTCCCTATGAACTTACTATGTGCTTTGGAAAACTGCTATGGTAGAAAAGATTCCTTCGATGTGGCCTCTAGGTGTCTTAAGGCTCTAGGATTTATGTCAAGCTCCTTTCTTTAAATTACTTTTCAGTGCTTTTTCCTTAAAACGTTTTATATTGTCTCCCAGATGTTCTGGCCCTCTTAAATTCCTTTTTTGAAAACTGAGCCAGCTGTTCTATCATTTCTGTAATAATGTAGTTGTATCTAAAACTTATTATTTTAATATAATTGTGTGATTAAAAAGCATAAAGATTTTTTAAAACTGTTTTTATTTCTTAATAGGGAGCAAACCAGAATTCAGCAAATGCCCAAGCAAATGCTTCACAGAATCAACAGGTAAATCTTACTACCTCAGTGCAAGTAAACATCTTGTCATTGTATTTGGCTTTTTAGAAGAGCATATTGTGTAAGCAAATAGATGTATTTCTTGTGAAGAAATGCGTTTTCTTCATATAGACCTCCATCTGTAAATGACAATTTAATGTGACTAGTTGTATGCTTCAGACCTTAATATTCCAATAAGGACAGCACAAATCAGATTCTTTCTATTCTGATTTATTGTTTTAGATTTTTTAAATATAATGGGTAGCTAGCCTGCCGCAAACTTCAAAAATAATATTTATCTCCCAAGATTGAATCTAGACCTCACATAGCCCTGTAGGTATTTGTAGAAAATAAAAATAATGATTTCCGTGTTGTGTGGTGTTGGAACGATGCCTATTTCCTAGGAAAAATAATGATAGAGAGTGAGAGAGAGCGATCTTACTAGTTCATTTTCTGACAGATATCTTTTTGGTAGCAGGCTACGGTCACCACAGCAGCCATTTTATGTGACTTAATATGTTCTCAGAATTCCAGATGTGTCCAACGGCTCCCAAATCCAGGCTTCTCAGTAAATTATTTTAATATCCCTGGTTTGCCTTAGCATGCCTGATTGCACCTCAGTACAGCAATATTTTGTAAGGGGACATCCCCATCATGTCACAATACTATTATATTTTTTAACATGTTAAACATGACCCTGAAAAGGGTCATTTTCCAGATTATTCTAGGCTTTTTACCTAAGTTTGAAACTTACAAAATCTAGAAACTGCTTATACTCTCCCCAGTTCTATCCTTTATTATATCACTTTATTTACCGCTTCTGTTACTGCAGGTGCCTGATAATCCACCAAACTATATACTTTTCCTCAATAACTTACCAGAAGAGACAAATGAAATGATGTTATCAATGCTATTTAATCAGTAAGTGCATACCTCTTCCCCTTTTCCAAATATCTGTCAGCTGCAATATTGCATGTATTTAATTCAAAATATAGCTCACTGAAATTGATTTAGTAAATTATATCGGATTGGCTGTTAATAGTTTAACATAGACTAAAGCTTTGAAAACACAGGATTGAAATCATGTAGTTTTTACTGACCTTTTTTTTATTTGTAGTAGTTTCCTAGAGTTTTTATTCAAGAATTGATGTATGAGCAATGCAACAAGTTGGGTTTCCTAGTTTCAGATGAAAGGTTTATGAATGCTATACTGATTGCTTATCTTAGGCGATTTTTTATGGCTGTGCTTATAATGTGGCTGAACAGTATGTGTGCATGGGCATGCTTAAATTCAGGCATAGGATATGTACCTAGTAGGTATCTTGACTTCAGCCTTCCCCAATTCTGTATTGGATGTTAGCTTCTATGATTCTTAGCCAGTTTAATAATAATTGACTTGGCAAGCAATTTAGTTCAGATATTACATCAAATCACCTTCAATTGAAATACCCTCACAGCCTTAGTAACTTTGTCCATTTTACTCATTTTTTTTATTGCCTCCTCCCTCTAATTGTTGCTAATTCCACTTCACTGTAATTGAAGATAACTGTTATGCATCTATGTGAAGGTTTGGACTATTTAATGACAAATTGATTCTAGAATATAGAAATGTTTAAAGAGTACTGTATGTAGGACAGATTGTAGATTTCCTGAAGGCTGAACAAAATTTTTGCATAGTTAACCCAGTAGAACCTTGAGTGCAGTTTACTATCTGTTGCATAGGGATTTATTGAACAC
This sequence comes from Python bivittatus, assembly GCF_059951505.1. Classification (NCBI taxonomy): domain Eukaryota; kingdom Metazoa; phylum Chordata; class Lepidosauria; order Squamata; family Pythonidae; genus Python; species Python bivittatus. Next base: position 10,834,751 of record NW_028277030.1, on the reverse strand, counting down.
TAGTTCACCATATTAATTATGAAGTTTGTTATTACAAACTTGTCTGAAGCGTGAACTTTCTGTATATCAGTTGCACTGTTTTCATTGGGTTGGAAATGTATTCCTGGCTCCCCGCCCCCTTTCTGGCTTGGCCAGATAATAGTGTTCAGCTACTTTTCAATAATGAACTTCACCTTTAAGGTATAATTTGCTAAGAGAGTAAGTTTAGCTCCATGACTGGCAATGATAAAGAATATAAACTAATATAAATATTTATGTCTAGGTTCCCTGGTTTTAAAGAAGTACGCCTGGTTCCTGGTAGACATGACATTTCATTTGTGGAATTTGAAAATGAAGGACAGGCTGGAGCTGCTCGGGACGCCCTCCAAGGATTTAAAATTACCCCATCACATGCGATGAAAATTACTTATGCCAAAAAGTGATGGCAATGAACTCAGATTTTCAAAAAACTTGTTTACATTTTTTTTCTCATGTACCATGGGTTTTTTTTTGAGGGGAATAAATTAAAAGATGGTTCCTTAACTTTAAGGAAACCATGTTGTATAAAACTATTGAGATTTCATTTGTTAGGCATGTTAGCATTTCTAAACATGTTCAAGGAATCCTAACATTTCTGCTGACCACTGTTAGATTTTGTTGATGTATATAGATCGGTTTAAGATGCTGTGATCTTGAGTTCCTTACAAGTTGCTTAATCAGAAATAAAACTGTTTCTTAAGACTTCATCTTTGATTGTTTTATGTGATCAAAATTGTTAAATTTAGTTAATTACCTTTCTAGAAATTGGCTGTCTTTGAAAGTTCTAATCTGAATTAAATGAGAAGCTGTTGTTTACATTTCATCAATTATAATTAGTATCTCCAAGTTCTAAAATAAAATAAGTCCAAGTTCTAAAATAGAAGTTTACAAGGAATGAGCCTTGCCTTAATAATAAAAAACTTGCTACAAGGAATTGTGTTTTTTTGGGTGGGGGTGGAGGGGGGACAAGAGCCATGCAGTCACTTGCAGTAACTGCTGGGGAAGTAAAGGAGTGGAGAAAGTGGGTGGCCTCATTTCCTTTTGTCTTGATCTCTGCCTCCTGCTGACTTCATCCCTATTTCTTGCTAGAATACGGCCTCTGGAAAGTTGCTCCTAAGAAAATGGATGATAAAAAGTTTGATGATAAAAAGTTTTCCACCTACCCATGCTTCAAAATTTTTATTGGGAGTTTAATAAGGCACAGTGGGATTGTACTTGTTCTTCACATTCTAGTACAGTGGTACCTCGGGTCACGAACTTAATTCATTCCGCGACTCTGGTCGCCACCCGAATTGGTCGCCACTCGAATCAAATTTTCCCATAAGGTTCAATGTAAATACGGTTAATCTGTTCTGACCCCTATGAATTTGGTCGCCAACCGATTTTGGTCGCAACCAGAATGAAATGTTCCCATAAGGTTCAATGTAAATACGGATAATCTGTTCTGAACCATATGTATTTTTTTTTTAAACCACAAAAATATGAAAAAGTACAGTACAGTACAGTACGAAGAGAGGGAACACTAACTTTGCTCGAGGCGACTTCTGGCGTGGAGGACAGGAAGGCGGGTGGGGAGGCTTTTATTGTTTGGAGGGAGAGTCCCCCTCCCTACAGGAAGCCACGACCACGTGTCACAGCAGGGAAAGTGGCCGTGGATCCTGTTCGTCACCCGATGCGGAGTTCGCAAACGGAAGCAAAATTTTGCAAACGGCGCTGTTCGTGAACCGAATTGTTCGTGACCCGAGGTACCACTGTACTTTGGATGGGCATACAGTTGTGTGAAAAGGAAAGTACACCCTCTTTGAGTTCTATGGTTTTATGTATCAGGACATAATAAAAATCATCTGGTCCTTAGCAGTTCTCAAAAGTAGGTAAATACAACCTCAGATGAACAACACATGACATATTACACCATGTCATCATCTATTTTACAAAAAGCCAAAATGGAGAAGCCATGTGAAAAACTACACCTTATGATTCAATAGCTTGTAGAACCACCTTTAGCAGCAATAACGTGAAGTAATCATTTTCTGTATGACTTTATCAGTCTCTCACATCGTTGTGGAGGAATTTTGGCCCACTCTTCTTTACAACACTGCTTCAGTTCATTGAGGTTTGTGGGCATTTGTTTATGCACAGCTCTTTTGAGGTCCCACCACAGCATTTCAATTGGGTCGAGGTCTGGACTTTGGGCCATTGCAACACCTTGATTCTTTTCCTTTTCAGCCATTCTGTTGTAGATTTGCTGGTGTGCTTGGGATCATTGTCCTGTTGGATGATCCAATGTTAGCCAAGCTTTAGCTGTCGGACAGATGGCCTCACATTTGACTCTAGAATACTTTGGTATACAGAGGAGTCCACGGTCGACTCAATGACTGCAAGGTGCCCAAGTCCTGTGGCTGCAAAACAAGCCCAAATCATCACCTCTCCACCACCGTGCTTGACGGTTGGTATGAGATGTTTGTGCTGATATGCTATGTTTGGTTTTTGCCAAACGTAGCACTACATTATGGCCAAACATCTCCACTTTGGTCTCATCTGTCCAAAGGACAGTGTTCCAGAAGTCTTGTGATTTGTTCAGAGGCAACTTTGCAAACCTAAGCCATGCTGCCATGTTCTTTTTAGAGAGAAGAGGCTTTTTCCTGGCAATCCTTCCAAACAACCCATACTTGTTCAGTCTCTTTCTAATTGTACTGTCATGAACTTGAACATTTAACATGCTAACTGAGGCCTGCAGAGTCTGAGATGTAACTCTTGGAAGTTTTACAATTTCTCTGAGCATTGCATAGTCTGACCTTGGGGTGAATTTGCTGGGACATCCACTCCTGGGAAGATTGGCAACTGTCTTGAATGTTTTCCACTTGTGAATAATCTTCCTCACTGTAGAATGATGGACTTTAAATTGTTTGGAAATGGCCTTAAAACCCTTCGCAGATTGATGGGCAGCAACAACTGCTTCTCTAACATCATTGCTGATGTCTTTACTCTTTGGCATTGTGTTAACACACACCTCAATGCTCAAGACCAGCAAACTCCTAAAACTTTGGCTTTGATAGAGGAGTCACGCTTGCTGATGATCAATTGATCAAGGGCATTTGATTAGCAGCACCTGGCTGCTACTCATCCTCTTCATACCTATGGAAGCAGTAAGGGTGTACTTAGTTTTTCACACATGGCTTCTCCATTTTGGCTTTCTTTTTGTAAAATAAATGATGACATGGTGTAATATATCATGTGTTGTTGCTCATCTGAGTTGGTGTTTACCTACTTTTAAGAACTGCTAAGGACCAGATGATTTTTATTATGTCCTGATACATAAAACCATAGAACTCAAAGAGGGTGTACTTTCTATTTCACACAACTGTACTTCTGTGGAATTGAAAGAACCTGCCTTGTATTTATCTAAAGTTGTTCTAAAAGGTTTTGCTTTAGAGACTACTGTAATTGATGGAATGACTTAATGCCAAATATGAAAATAACTCTATTCATTGATGCTATATTGTCTAATAGCATATTTGATAGTGTTCCAAATCTGGTGGTATAGTTATGTAAATGTATTCATAAATGTAGAGACTATGAAAGACAGTGTCTTCCATGTAATTTACAAACTTCCAGTTTTCATCTGAAACATGCAATTGGTAATCAGAAATACACTATTGTGCACAATGTTTCTGTACTAAGAATATTGTGTGCAGACTTGTCCAGAATCATCCTTTTATAACTGAAGTTAGCATGTCAATAATATTGCACGCACGGGGATCTGCATTTTACTTCTGAAACAGCAACCCTGTGAGATATGTTATGCTGAGAGATTGGCCCTAAATCATCCAACCAGGGGGTCTGTAGTCCTGATTCAACACATTTTGCACTATCCTATGTCGCTCACTGCAATGTAATTTCTATCCAAATTCAGCACTTCTGATGTTCTGATACCTTATGCTAACATTTTACTTATATATTGGTGGTGTGTCCATCCTAACATTCAGCTTTTTAATTTAGAAGGAATGTGGGTACACTTAGGCCATTGAGTTTAAGCCTTAAAGGTGATACCAAATGTGTGGAAGGGTGTAGCTAGAGTTGCTATCCTGCCTTGCTGTTTTAGTAGATAGTCATGTTCTATGTCTAGAAATAGCTTCTAATATCCCTAGAATGATGCTTGAATCTGGTCAATCCCATACATTGCTGAGGTTGCGATGGGATACCATATCCCTATCAAATAATAGATGATACAGTACTTGTCTCTGCAATTCATGCTATAGATAAAAATCAAGCATCTTTTATGACTATAAGCAGTGATTGATAAGATATACTAAAATGGACAAACATAATCAAGGAATAATGGAAAACAACATACAGTTAAGACAGAGCAGAATAGTAGAATTAAACATTTAAATGCCTGTTGCATAAATCATGCTTCCCGATTTCGCTGAAGTGAATTCGAGAGGAACTTGATACAATTCTGATAGAAGGATGTTTTACAGGAAGTACTGTATATTGTATTGCTTTATAGATTAATTTTGGTGATTATGCCTCCTTTGAAGTCAAATGTGGCAAAACAAGAGAGGGAAAAGACGGGAATAATGGATTTTCTAGTGGGCTGTGAAGGTCTGACTCTGGTTTACAATTCACTCCTGTGTGATTCTTAAATGGATTGTCCTTAGTGAGTATTTTCACAACATTCATCGGGTAAGGTTTTAACAGAATACAAATATGAAACCAAGGAAACAATCTTAGAGAAGCTTAACCAAGGATAACTTAATGCAACTATCTCATTACAGATAGTCCTCATTAACAACTGCCCTGTCTAGCGACTGTTTGAACTTACAGTGGCACTGAAGAAGTAGCTTTACGACCAGTCCTTGAACTTAGGACTGTTGCAGTGTTCCCACATTCACAAAATCGCCATTTGGGCGCTTCACAACTGGCATGTATTTACAATGGTCGCAGCATCCCGCAGTCATGTGATCACTGTTTGTGAGGGTTGCAGCCAGATTCTGACAAGCAAAGTCAATGGAGATGCTGGCAAGAAGTTGCAAGTTGTGTGAGGTTGTGCTTAATGACTGTGGGTGATTCACTTAACCACAGTGGAACTGACCTTGTAAGTCTGTCACAGTCAGGTGAAGTTTCACTTAATAACTGTGTTGCTTAGTGACAGTTGCCAGTCTCAATTGCAGTCGTATAGTGAGGACTACTGTACTGTACCTGATGGGAACCTTTACTCTTTGCTCACAGCTGAGCCTGCACTTTTTTTTCTTCAATAATGCCCCCTCCCAATGTTTGTCATGTGCTTTCCCTCATAACTTCCTCCCTAGAAAAGAAAGAGGTTGTTAAATTTACAAGCAATTGGCTATCACAGGTGAGTCAAGAATTGCTTTTCCTGAAACAAAATGCTATTTGTATTATTGGAACTGGGCAACATTTTCAAATGTTCCTTCTTTTCTATGCAGCCTCCTATGATATATTCTGTATGATCTTCTAATCCAACCCTGGACAATCCTTTCAGACTAGTGGCCTTACTTTTAAGAGCATATTAACTTTGCAGTCACAAAATGTTAATCACAGGGAAGAGCTGATGATAAAACAACAGCAAAAGCTGCCATGCTGTTTAACTACTCTCCACTCTCCTTTTCATCCCACTTGATGTGTGTGTGTGTGTGTGTGTGTATTTCTATGTATCTCTATCTGTGCAGAATGGACACACTTCCAGCGAAAGCACTGGGCTGTCTACCCTGACCACCATATTTATTTTCTATTAAGAATTAATATTAAGAATTCTTAATTAATTTCTATTTAAAAATTAAAGCACATCAAATAATAGTAATAGTATCTAAGTGGACCAAGGAATCTACTAGGCACAAAGGAAGCATTTTCTAAAGAACAGAAGTGAGAATAGAGAGAATTAGTGAGGAACAACCTTACTCTGCTCATGAGACCTTTCGATCCAAGCCAATCAATAAGACATCTTAAAACGTTCAAGTCTAACATTGTGCTAAATAGTTAATACAGTTAGGCATTCTTTGGAAATAATTCAGAAGAAAGGCTCCAAGCCAATACAAGCATAGCACCTCTCTGCTATTTTTAAGGGAACCTGACTTTTTCAGGCTTCTGCATGAGCAGCACCATCTTTTTTGTTAGGATCACACAGAAGCCTGGATTTGAAAAAAAACACATACTGGGCTAATTTTATGATTAGCAGAGTGGTGCTGCACTCGCATGAGTTCAGAAGCAATCCTTCCAAATGATTTATTTTTCTCTATAATTATAATTTCAATGCCTAAAGCTCCCCACCCATCAATGACTCTGGGTGACTTATAAAGAGTAAGCATGTACGTGCCATCTGGTTAATCACAGTTATTAAGATGGTGTATAATATCAGCTGGCATTGCTGATTTTTAAGGTAAACACTGGAGATACCATTTTGCTCCAGAGGAGGCTGTGTGTCTGAATAATGTAAGGATTTTGGACTGCTTTGCACCCTATTGGATAAACTACCCCTCTGAGAAATTCTTCCTGTATGTGGAAGAACAGGTTGTCCCCTTGGCTGAAGGCTTTGCTTTAACTGGCACTGCTTTGTCATTATGTCATCCTTCCTTAGTCTAGATTCAGCAAAGGATTGATGATGTCTCTGTTGCTGGAACAAACCCATGGTGTGGATTGATTAATAATGTTTCCTCCTTGTGCAGAATGTGCTTGATGGAAAATTGGAAAGTTTGGCTAAGAGTCTTGTTTAGCAGAAAGAAATGTTTGCAAGGCTCCTTCTGGAACCATGCAGTTCTTCAAAGAGGATGAAATGTTGATTTCCAAATATATTGAATTTGCCTCTCTCTTCCTCCCCTGGTACACATACATTAATATTTGGATAAAAAAGCAGCTCCATAACCTCCCGTTTGTTTATGCAAGGGAGACTGGGCTGCTTGCAAAAAAGAGAAGAGAAAATGTCACGTGCTGTTTGCTTGATGATCTTGCTGCTGTGCCTTGGACATACTTTCCCAATTGTAAAGAGCACTTCTTTGGGGTCAATCCTGCACCTGATGAGGAGCGTTCATACAAAGGAGTGCATTGCCTATGATCTCTAAATCTCTATCCCGTGGGTGCTGAAAATGGGGCAGCTGATGAAAAATGGTTATGTTTGCAGATGTACTTTGATACTCTCATCTGCCCCTGATTTTTCTTATCTATAAATCAGTCTTCTTGCTTATGGCTTCCCATGCAGCACTAGGGCTATTTTCCTTGGCAAGAGCAAAGATCATCATAATGTACCAGATGACAGACTTGTTAATACTGAACATATTTAAAAATTAAATGTTTACTTGAAATTGTTGAAGGAAAGAGCAGCTGAAGTATTCTAGGCTGGAATCTATCTATCTATCTATCTATCTATCTATCTATCTATCTATCTATCTATCTATCTATCTATCCATCCATCCATCCATCCATCCATCCATCCATCCATCCATCCATCCATCCATCCATTATAGTATATCATTATGCCATCTCTTCTTGTCTATTTTCTTTCAATGCGAGCAGTAGAGTTACAGAAATCCCTCAAGGCAAAACATAGGGGAAATACTCTGCCTTCTGTCTCTCTGTGAGACTGAGTTAAGGTCTCACAGAGAGCACCACTTTCCTTTCTTGAGCAGGACAGAAGCACGTTGGTCCATGCCCATTTTCATGAGTAAACTTTAGTCAATGGAGCCTCTACTGTCCATCAACTTCTCTTATTAAACTCTGTGCTTCAATGTACATCTCTTAGTTCCAGAAGGTCTCTTGAATCTCAGGAGCAGGGTTTTTTTTGGGGGGGGGGGGAGGCTGCAATGAGATGGAGGAGGAGGAAAGTGGGATGACTCTGTTGCTTTCCCTCTGCTGCTCTAAGCATTTCCCTTTGTGTTATTAAACAGACTGAGTTCAGACCATTTCCACGTTTCCATGAGATAGCTGCAAAGTGGCACAGAAAACTTTTAACTCTCTGCTGTCATTTAGGGGTCTTCAGAGTTCTTGTGGTTCAGATCTGGTAATCCTATTTATATTCTATGCCATCTAGCCATGCCCTGCGTTTATATTCTATAAGAAATGTTTTGCCTTAAAATATTAAGTTGCAGTAAAACAATTAGAAATTTTATGCATCCCTTGGGGCTCCCTTTTTTAAAAAATGGTTTTAATCTACCACACAATGAATGAATTGAACCACCATTTTAATGTTTAGGATGCTGTTGAAGTGGTAATTTCAGTGCCAGCTGGGATTGCTCAGTATACAGTAGATGAAGCAATCCACTAGCTCAGGGTTCCTCAACCTTGCTGGCTAGGGAATTCTGGGAGTTGAAGTCCACACATCTTCAAGTCGCCAAGGTTGAGGAACCCTGCGCTAGCTCTCACTGTTTTCATCAGAATTATGAAAGCTGTGTCACAGTGTTGCACCACAACAGTACAACAGTCTTGTTCTAGAAGATGGGGGGGGCATTTGTTTTTAAGAAACCACAACACGCTTTGGTTTTGCTCCAACGCTTTCCATTCATTCTTGTCTCATATTGGATGTGTTCTACATTTCTTGAAAATGTAAGCATGCATTTATTCTGCCCCTCCCATAGATATTGATATAGATATATAGATGGTTTCTGCTTTCTGTGTGATGCTAAGTCTCTCATCCCTTGCCTGTCTGTACAAGTTATAGAACTGGATGTTTCATTTTAGCCTTCTTGCATATCTCAGGCTGTGTTCATGAAGATATCTATCTTCTATCCCTCTATCTTTAGAATCTTCTTTGAATCTGTACTATTTTGGGCAGAAGGCTCTTCCTTTTGATCAGACCACATGCCACATTGAGATCTGTCTGGAGTATTGTATTTTCTTTAGATTTTTTAAAAACTTTTATTTCTTATGAGATTGATTTATCTTCCCTGGGGAAAGGAAGGGCTGAATCCTCTGGTCACAATACCTCTAAAGTACATGGTCTGGAGGTAGCATTATTGAAATGACTTTAGTTTCTGTACTTTGACTTCCTTGCCAGACAGGCAGCACTAGTGTGCCTGCTCTGTCTCTCTCACATACCAGGATTTGGGGGTGAATGACAGATAAGGCATCCCCTGGAAGAGAGGTTGTGGCAGAAATTATCATGCCACTAGCCCAAAATATGTGGCAGATTAGGCCCAGAGGGGTTCTGTGAGAAATGGTTTGGAACCTTCACCCTGGGTCTCAGCCTCATTCCATATCTATTTTAAAAATCCCCTCTATCCCAAAGACTAATCAACAAAACGGTCTCATTCTTTTAACACTTTGTGGTGGCCAAATTATCTCAAATGGTAGTTAAAAGATAGTGGCTGCTCTTGTTTCCAACAATGAAGCAAGCTAATTTATTCTTGGAAATGGTTTGTTCTTAATACTGTTGGTATTTAATATAACTTCTGTTTTTTGTTTGGCATAATGTTTGTTTATGGAGACTATTATGAGGATCAGATGAGCACAGTTGATTATTTCTCCAAGAGATGTTCCAAAACAACATGTCTATCAGGAAACAAACAAGACCATTTCCAAAAGATAAGAAATGAACCAGTTATGTAAATATATGTGTTTGCATGAAAATATTGCTGGATTGCTGTACGAATTTTTGAATTGGGGAGTGCTGGTTTAGCATCTAAACATCATTTGTCATGATAAATATTGATGACTTCCCTTGTTCAGGCAAATATTTCTACTAAGCTAATCAAGTGTGACAAGCTAGTTTCATTGAAATTATTGAATACATTTCTGCAGAGTGTTTTATTGACTTGGCTCTGGCCCTGGGCATAAGATTTACACAACATTTATGGGCAAGATTGCTCCCTGTTGCTAGAAGCAGATATTTTCCTGACAGATCTTCAGGCTATTCTACCAAATTCTCTCTACTGGTTTGTTTTTTTTTTTGCAGAAGGGAACCAAAGAAGTATTTCCCTTCTTATTCAACTTTTAAAAACATGATTATGGTTTCTTAAACATAATCCTAGTTAGTTCTTACAGAAATTGCATACAGATATTGACAGTTCTACATGTTTGTTCTCCCTGGGTGAGCACTCTTCCTTTCTGGCCATTCAAACTTAAAGCATCTTCAGTCAGACTCTCTCCCGACTGAATTTAGAAGAAAAAATACTCAGTAGGCATGTCTTCTCATATAGTAGATGTTTCCATTCAAGTGAAACAAAAACATCTTCCCCCTTCCCACACACATACTACAAACCTCTTTTGAAATTTATGTGCTTCCTATTGAGTTGAATAGATGGTTGTCAGAATTAGAGCAAGTTTGGGGAAAGATCAAACAATGAAATATGTGCTGTTTCTTTCCATTGTCAGTACTTCTGAAAACAAGAGATATGTCTTTCTCTAGTACGCCCGTAAGGCTTTCAAGAGACATGTACTTTTTTTTCAAGGAAGTGAAGTCTGCATAAGAAAAGAAATAGTCATTTCTCCTGCTGGTTTCATCCTTTTTGCATCTCTATGCAAGTCAGGTTTAGATTCTAGCTTTCTTTCCAGTCCTTTAAGCTTGTCCAAGATAAGAGAAAAGCTTGTGAAGTTCATAAATCCTAGGCTGTACTATTTCAGGCTGCAGGCAGAGGTTTGGGGCTAAAGACGGTATTATTTGAGAGTCCAGTGTCAGGTCAGCCAGCATTTTATTTTTAATTTAAAGCAGCCACAGGATTGAGGCATTGGCTAATGTGGAGCAAAAGAAAGCTTTGACCTGTGTATCCTTTTTCTGTTTTATTTCTCCCCAGCCATGCTGCTAGTATACCTGTGAAAAAAGGAATACAGGTGCCATAACAGTATGCCCTTTTCTTCACATCAAGATTTTTTTGTTGTTGGTAGCAGAGGGATTTTTTAAAAAATGGCTCAGTACATACGGGGAGGAGATCATCAGGTTGGTTGGAAAGGGGTGGTTTAACATAAATGAGAAAGAACTTAGTTTCCCCTGCTGTAGGAAGAAAATAATACATTTAATTAATAAGTTAGTGCATCATCCTCACCTTAAACTTGTGTTTAAGATTGATCCATCTTTCTTATAAAAACAAATCACCATCACATCCTGTGGTTTGAAATTGGATTGTTTCCAGTGGAAACACACTGGTTTGGATTCATGCAGCATAACCATCTGTAGCTGATTTGAAGCAGAGATACATAACATTTTTCAAGCTGAGAGTCACACCTGGCTTTTGAGCACTATAGACAGGGGCATACTCCAAAGAGTGCATTTACAAATGAAATGCATTGTTAATTAAATTTAAATTGATTACAGCAATGAATATCAACACCCCCATGTATATAATAATTTTTGCTTCTGTCATCTTAATAATTATCATTTTTGGAGGAGTTACATGAGCTCAATCCAAAATTTGGATCCCATAGACTATGAACTCCTGATATAAATGGAAGTATACTTTTCAGTTCTTCTCCCTTATATGGAGGAAAAAGAAATAATCTCAAATTTAGGTTGGCATGCAAAGAAGTCTAGGCCTCTTTTCATAATGCTAAAAAAAGAATTTAGCATTGCATTCAAACCAGCACATTGTTTTATTAAAGCAGCTAGAAAACAGGATTCTTAACAATAACATTTCTGGTATACATTGTAGGAGGAGAGGCATGTTAATCTATGGTAGGCAAAAATCAGGAGGAGTCTGGCAGCACCTTTTTGACTAACAATTTTTTTTATACGGTTTTTTGTTTATTGACCGTGTTGAGGTTGACTTTTTTGTACGTCAGCCGCAGATTATGTTATGTGGATTTTTTTACATGGTTTCATACACTTTTTATGTTTTAATATTGTATTTTGTATTGCTTTTAATTGTAAGTTGCCCAAAGTCATGTATTTGAGATGGGTATATAAATGGAATCCATTAATTAATTTGATTAAAAGGAATAAGCTTTCATGAACTCCACTCGCTTATCTCTGCATAACCGCCCTGTGTTCCCACATTTCATCCCAGTGTCAATTCTACGTTAGTTTAGCCACTCCATGCATCTGATGAAGGTGCTACCAGACTCCTTTTCACATTTCTTCTATGAATAGTAGAAATTCATAGTAGTAAAATAATAGTAGAAATAACCTGTCATCCAGGAATACTCAGCAAAGAGAGAATATTATGCCCTTCCATTGCAGAGCCCTAGCAAATACAGACAAGTTATCTTTCCTAAACCCTTTAGATAAGCAATCAGTTTTACCTGCTTCTAGCACAACTGAGAAGTCATTACAAAATATTATTTATACACACAAACACACACACATACATACACATACTGTGCAGGTTTGATAAGTATACATTTAATATTACTCTTTATAGTTACAAGGGTCTTTAGCTGGAAGTGCATTTAGTTGGGAAAAAAATCAGTCCTCATCACAGTCCTTCTTTCTGTCATCATGAGCTCCTTAGGGTTAATGGCCACCTAGAAACCATGCAATCCAGTGAAGCCAAATCTGTAGAAATCTATAGAAATAAACAAGAGATTATTGGGAAAGAGTTATATAAAGGGAAAGCAACAATCACATGTGCAGGATTCTTAACAAAATCAATACAATCTACCTAGCTAAACTGCTTAGCTTGTCAATTAAACTCTTCAGTCTCAATGCATATTCACTTCAGAGAGAATGGCTGAAGAGAGATCACCTGGGCTTTCTGCCTGGATGTTCTTGTTTCTTCTTCTTTTTTTTCCCCCTCCTGGGTTCTTCTTTCCAGTTTTATAGAATGTAAGGGATCATTGAAGTCCAGCTTTTTTGGAGAGATTGGTTCTTGTCTTGCCATCTGTTATGCTCTAAATCTATTTCACAAATCAAAGATTATCTGAAAATTAAAGTTACCTGCTTATAACACTTTGCAGAATTAGAAAGACATACTGTGTCTTTTACCACTTCTCCACTGTAGAAATTGAATTACATGGGGAGGATTTTTGGGGAAACAAAAGCTGAAGTCCATCTGTTCAGGACTCTTACCTGGGGTCAGTTTATCAAGGGCTTTTGGTGGCACTATTGTGTCACACTAAAACAAAGGGGTTGTTACCTGTCTCTCTCCCCTCCCCTCAAATCTAGTTTTGGTGTGATTCATTTAATAGTACATCTGGATTACACTGGATAACCAGATACTTGCTTATCTAATGCTCTACAGCAGTGTTGCTCAATCTTGGCAATTTTAAGATGTGTGGACTTCAATTCCCAGAATTCCCCAGCCAGCCATGCTAACTGGGGAATTCTGGGAATTGAAGTTCACACATCTTAAAGTTGCCAAGGTTGAGAAACACTGCTCTAGACAATGCATCATGTCAAAGGGGCAAAACAATGACATCATTGCTTAAGAGTAATTCAGCACAAAAGGAATGTGTAAGCAAGATACGGTATCTGAGGAAATCATACCCTATGCCACAAGGTTTCTACCTTTGAGATTGTACAGATCAAAACAGTCATAAAAGTGCATTAGAAGACCTTAGGAAAAAAAAACATGCTGAAAATTGAAACAGCATTGCCACAATTCACTTGTTCAGGGTATTGCAGCAACTGACTTCATTAAAGTTGCAAATCCATCCTGGGTTTGGCAAGCCGGATGACCTCAACTCAACCCTTGAATCAGACTCTTATGATTGAACTCGCTTATCAGTTTGAAAGTTGGTATAAAGTAGCATGAGAAATAACTAACTTCTGGTTATACTTTATGAATGGCAGTTGTTCTCGCTGCTTGTTAAGGTGGGGTTTGTGGATATCATGAAGAAATTACGGAAAGTTTCCTTAGAGACCAGAAAAGAATAGGATCTATTGGAAGTGTCTTTCTTTTTCTTTTGGCTATTTTTATAGTGACTGGGCAACACAATCCCCCACCCCAGGCAATATTGAAATAAATTGTAAGAAGATCCAGGCCTCTTTCTTCTCCTTGCATTCCAGCAAGGTGGGGTCAGCAGAGGGTAACTTGACTCAGTCTGTCTTTAATACTTGGGTGTGCCTCAGGTTTTTGGTAATTGTGAATAGGTATGGGTGTACTGAGGGCTCAGAATATGTTTATTTAGAAAGGGTACAGTGGAGAAAGTAGGCATTTTCTTCTCACATTTTCCATTTATCAGTGCTGCTGGGTGGTTATCCTCCCAGGCTGGATTGATTATTGGCTCCTCAGTGCTGGACATCTTTGAGCCTTCACCATGTCGCCTTAAATGTCTGTAATGGCAAGAGGTCTACAGGTTGCATTCTAAGGAATCCCTGAACTAAAGTCTGGATTCTAAAGAGGAACAAAAATAATGCATTGTGTCAGGCGGTCCTTAACAACTTTGGAGCACTTTCCTGCCTATTCATTTCAGTATTCAAGCCAAACTTTCTCTGAAGTCACCAGGAGTCGGTACTGACTCAAAGGCAAAGATATAGATATACTAGATGAGTAACACATACACACACATACACACTTAGATTAGGAGAGGAAAGGAAGAAGGAGAAAGAGTGAGATTGGCATAGGGTATGTTTGTAGTGAAGGGGGAGGGGGGAGGTTGCCATTGCAGCCATTAGGTCAAAACAGGAGGGACACGTACGCAGGATACCTTGAAAGAAGACACCATTAGGTCAAAGCAGGAGGTACGCAGGATACCTTGAGGGTATTCAGGAAAGAGTCTACAGCTAAACTGGTTCAAACTGCTATTCAAACTGTTGTTCAGACTGCTTTGTCCCTTGCTTTGTCCCTGTAAACTATAAAAACTGAGTTTGTATTTCCGGTGGTGTGGCAAAACCCTGGCATAGTTGCTGCCTATGCGTTAGGCTATTGACCACCCAGCTTCCTTTACTCGGTGGAATAAACAGCTGTTTCTTTTTCAGAGCCTCCTCCTGAATTCTTGGCATTGGATTTCTCTGGGATTCAGGGTTGCAGACCTTACAGTAGATTTGGTAGTGGAGACCTCACACATTCTACAAGCGATCAGTGCAAATACTAGCAACATCCCCTGTAGTGCAAATAATGTGGCCATCTGTGTAACAAAACCATGAATGCAAAGTATGGTACAAAGAATAAAGGAACTCCTGTGGCATTTACCTGTTGAAGTGAAAGGTTCTCAAATGCTCAGATATTGTATTGCCTTGTTAAATTTCCTTCTTTATGCAGGGTCTTCATCAGCTTCTGAACTGAGTTCTTTATATTGAAAATTTTACTTTCATTTTTGTCAGCTGCTGCTTCAATTGACCAACTAGCTTTACATTTATTTATTTATTTTTTTGGTTTGTTAGCCTCCAGGTATCATTGATGCATCTTTGATGGGACTGATTAGGAATTTTTCTTTGTAGAGTATAATGTACTTGTTTGGTAGGTTTGTACTGACCTCCAGTGGCTATACTGTACTTTAGTTTTTACAACTAAGGAGATATTATATGATGCACTGCAGTATTATCAACCTAACATCACTTTCTAAACCATATGCTGAAGATGAGGGCAACCCATTCAGACATTATAGGAAGCAATATACAGGGAAAGGTATGAGTAAATATGTATTTAAATTCCAAAGTCAGCTTTGCTATAGCTTTCTGTAGGGTGCTGTTAAGCAGTTATCTTGGCAACTGGCATGCAAAGCACTTTAGTAAAAACCATATTATTAAGTATGTCCCAGGAAGCCCATTGTTTAAGGAAGAGCATGGTAAACTAAAAGTAACCATGCATAGCTCTAGAATTTTAGTTTTGCTAGACAGCAAATCTATATGTATGTGTGTGTGTGTGTTTGTGTGTGTATACAGAATTTTTGATTATCATAGTAAAATTTAATATAAATTAAACTTAAAGAAAGAAAAGAGAATAGAAAGGAGTAAAAATGCAAGGAAAAATGAAAAAATAGAGAGAAGAAAAAAATAATTAAGAGAAAAGAAATATATAAAGAAGTGACTTCTAGCCTTCATCACAAATATAAACAAATTTAGTGACTCTTCACCCTCTTTAAGGTTACAAACATTTATCTCTTCATTCCATATCCCATTTCTTATCTATAAACAAAACCATAAAACATCATTTCAATCCTGGTGTCAGCAGAAAGTCAATAAGGGGTTGCCAGAAGTAACACCATACCTTGTTTTAACTTTGATCAAATAAATCAACTTTATGTTCCTTCCTTTTATTTCTAACAGTCTTAATCTGTAGGTCATTCAAATATTGTCGAAGGATTTCATTTCTCTTCATTTCTTCTTTGTCCCATCATACAGAGTTCTTCAAGGCTTTAACAACCCTCTTTTGTAAATCCAATAGGAAAAAATTATCCAGATCACTCTCTTGGTTTCTCATTTGTATTTGTCTTTTAAATTTTAAAACCTCACCCAGTTTCTTTTGTAGATTCAATGAAACATCCTTTTCTAAGCCATTCTCTTGGCCAGTCAGTTGTAAATCCGCTTTTGATACCATCTCTATCTTTTCAGATAAAGTTTGTTCTACATCTGTCATTTCTTCAATAACATTTTTTGGACATATTCTATCCATAGAAGCAGTCGTCATTACTGACTTTCTTGATACTGTGACCACTATTTTTTTATTCCATTCTTCAAAAGCCTCCTTCATTGTTATAACATTTTGCAACATTTTACAGGCTTGTAAATCTTTCCTTTACCCCTCTAGTATCCACTTTTTGAAATCATTAAATTGCTTATCTTGGTTCTTCCTTTTAAAATACTAAACAGAATCTATTTCCCATGAGAAGCTGTTTGTTCTTTATAATTAATTCCAAAATCTTATTGTAAAAGTTTAAATGTTCCACTTTTATCTGGACCCTTAGTCCATTTATAACTTTCTAAGATCAAAATCTTATTTAGCTTTTTGCTGTTTATTTCAGATTCTTTAAATTCTTAAGCTTATGATTAATTTTTTTTTCATTTAGGATTGAAGGAATACTCACCTGGTGTTTTCAAGCTTGTCAGTCCAAAGATCTCTAATAGCTTACAAGTAGTTGATGAAAGTGATTAGAAAGTGAAGTTTGCAAACTTAGCATCCTTTAAAAGTCTCCACTATGGTTGCAAATAAGATGGCTAATTCTGTTGTCTCCCAAAGTTCAAACCTGTGGAAAACCCGTCAGGAACACATGTGCGGGATCTCCTGCCATCCTCAGTCCTAGCCAGCAAATCTATAGAACAAAAATTTCCCTATGAAGTCTTACATGGTTTCTGATTATATATCCAACCAAATCCTTCCCCCATCTCCCTCCAAATACTAATTTCCTTCAATACAGTGGTACCTCTAGTTACGAACTTAATCCGTTCCGTGACTCTGGTTGCAACTCGAGTTGGTCTCAAGTTGAGGCAAATTTCCCCATAAGGTTCAATGTAAATACGGCTAATCCGCCCTCCGAATTTGGTCGCACCCTGAGGTAAATTTCCCCCATAAGGTTCAATGTAAATACGGCTAAACAGTTCCGAAACATATGCATTTTATTTTTAAACCTCAAAAACCTTCCAAACGCCACAAAAACCTTCCAAACGCCACAAAACACACCACAAGCCTCACTGAACGTCTCCTTGCTACTGCAATCTCGCCCACAGGAAGTCGCGACCGTGTGGCAGCAGGGAAAATGGCCGCGGATCCGGTTCGTAAGTAGAGGCAAGTTCATAAGTAGAGGTAAATTTTTGGGGCCAGAATTGGTTGTATCTTGAAAATTTCGTAAGTAGGGACGTTCGTAAGTAGAGGTACCACTGTACTATGTTAAAATATATTTTGGACTTGCCACTGGCTGGTCTCACACATCATGCTAAGCCTTATTTTATTTTAATTGTGGTTTGTTGAAGCCATAGGAACTTGGTTTATACACACTGCTAAATCACAAGGATGGTTATAAATCAATGGCACACATATTGAACTAAGACAATACATAATTAAACACATGATGGCTCGGAGTAGGAGTGGGGACATGGGCAAGAATAAGAAACCTGAAGTTGCTAAGTTGATACTGTAATCTCTCAGTGGTCCACTGGCCAATCTAACATTTGCGTATTCTCTCAGTGCATAATAATATGATTATGAGAACTAGTAAAGCAGAGGTTATGGAAGTACACCAAATTGGTGAAAGTAATCAAGGGGTATAGTTAACAGGCATGGTGTTAATTTGGGAAGAGCAAAACATTTTAGGCTTAAATTGACAGTGTCTGTTTTTACCTCTAGATGTCCTCCTAGGTTCAATAAAAGAACTATATGGCTAAATACAACAGGTGAAGGTTTATATGAATATCTAGATATCTTGATGCCTAATACTTTGCCAAGGTTGGAATTTTATAATGTGATCAAAAAGCAACAACCCACTCAAAAAGCAAGTGGATGTAAATATATTTTACTTTAATTTGCACTAAGTGCAAACTTAGCTTCTCTATGCCTTCAAACTTGTAGCTTTGACCAGTAGTATAGGATTTTTTTTTAGTTGTCATTTTTGGTTGAACTAAACAACTTCCCTAAATTTCTATCCAATCAAAAAACACACCAATCAGACTCACCCAGAACATTTAAAAATATGGCAAAGTTTTGTTTCCTAGCATGTGTTATTCACAGGCATCCCACTTCTGATCCTAGAGAGAGGTTGTGGCTACCACGAGTAGACCTATTGATACACTTTATCTTCCATGGAGTTGTCTAATCCCTCATTTGAGCAGCTTTAGCTCATAACCATCATCATATCCTATGGTTGTAATCTTGACAACAGCATACAGTTATTTCTTGTAAAATGATATTGGCATAAGTGTCTGACTAGAAAGGGCTGCATTACATTTGACTTTCAGAGTCTGATACAAGTTTCTACTCTATAAACTTCTTCACTCTCCAACTC
Source organism: Python bivittatus (assembly GCF_059951505.1). NCBI lineage: Eukaryota > Metazoa > Chordata > Lepidosauria > Squamata > Pythonidae > Python > Python bivittatus. The sequence continues at coordinate 10,815,977 of NW_028277030.1, read as the reverse complement.
TATGATCTCTATATAACACTTGTTTTGAAAAAAAAAAAAACATAAATACAGCCATATTTAAGTTAATAGTCTCCATTTTCTAGGATGTTTTAGCAACCTCCTTATCTATCTCTTCTAACAATATGCTACAATTCTGAATCCATGATTATAAAATACAGGATGAGAACCCATCAACAGTCAGGGGTTTTTCAAAACTGCCAAGTCTTCCTCTAAGATATACCCACAGATTCCCAGCTCCTTTGGAGCATCCCTAAATTTAGAGCATCTCTAAATGATTAACTCTCCCTATAATTACTTTATACTTAGATGGGTTTCTCTTTATTCCTGGTGTGTTCTTTATCATTAACCCAAAGTTTTCTGCTGACTCTGCGTCCTTTCATAAACCAAATAAATAGGATGAGAACAGATAGACAAAGGTTCTTTGTAGCTTTTTGCCAATTATTGATTTGCCTTCCAGAATTTTTCCCATGTTGTCAACATTTATATTGCTGAATATATTGAGAATTACATTGACATTTAATGATAGGTTTAGGAAACCCTTTTTTTTTTAAAAAAAATGTGGTATACATAACTACATTCCAGCATTTTGATTTGAGCATATTTCAAATAATGTTTCTTATTTAGTTTGTTTGACTGGCAGTCAAAAGATGATTTACAATTTATGGAAAATTTATGTTATTTATTTACTTGATACATGGTCTTAACTCAGGATAAATAATAATAACTTTATTACAAAAAACTAATAGTTTAAAAATTAATAAACTCATGCAACATTCACATACACACTATTAAGTGCTTGTTTAAGCAACAAACTCTAAAAATGCTAAGGATTGAGGGTGATGTAAAGTGTTCAAGACGCTGTTAGAGAACAAGCTTGCATTTGAGGATATCCTCTATTTCAAAGCTAGGAAATGAAACCTGGCCCGATGGCTATATTTGGTCCTCACTTCACCTGATGGGTCATATTATTTTAGGGGCAGGGTTTTGCAGAGGAAAACTCAGCATCCAACATCATATGCATAGTCGAGAAGGGAAAGTCCTGAGGAAGACCGGGTTTACCAGTGCTCCAGTAGAAGGGCCTGCAGATGACAGGAGAGGCAGAAAGCTTAAGGGAGTGGAAGAACTTTGTAGAAGAGGAAGGTACATTCCTGAAGGCAGTGTAGGCCAGTTGGGCTGGGTTACGTCTATAGGCCAATGATCCCATTGTCTATATCAAGAGCCTTGAAGTTACTCATTGAGAATTAGCAACTGAGCAGGGACATACTTCACCTGGTTAAGCTTCTCTAATACAATGAGATTTATTTAAATTATATTCATTATTTCTAAGTGTACAATTTATTTATTTTATTTATTTGTATATCAAATTTGTCACCTCCCGTCTCGTTAAAAAATGACCAAAATATTACTATGGAAATCAACATATTGAAAGCTGTTTCTGGTTTTGGCTGTGTTTTACACAATCAGTTTGGATGTGAGAGGGTTTTCAGTGTTGTACACCACCCAGAGTCACTTTTTGTGAGATGGATGGCCATATAAATTTGATAAATAAATAAACAAACACACACACACACAACTGAAAACCTTTTCTGTCATTGCCTATTCTTCCCCTCATTAACCTCTATATGCATCTACAAACTCACTATTTTCCCATTCTTGCCACCTACTCATCCCAGAGGGAATATGGTCTTCAGTAACGGTGACTACACATACTTCAGAAAAAGGAGGTAGACTTCACACAAAGAAAACATGCAAATGGAAAATGTCAACAAAGGAGAAAGCAGCTATCACTGGGAAAGCTGCAGTCAGTGGGAAAATAGCATTTAAAATAATGACTATAGTTGAAGGAATAGCAATGAAAATATAGAAAGTAGTCACAAAGAACTCAGTATGGGAAGGAACAATCAGTGGGAAATGGCAATGAGGGAGAAAGTAGCAATCATTGGGGAAAGAGCACTCAGTAAGGAAATAGCATTTAAGCAGTACTGAGAGAACTGCAATGAACAATTCCTGGGGGTCACAATGGGGCAGCAAGTACCCTAAAGATTTTATGGAAAAATCCAATATATGCTCTGTAGAAACCCGCTTATTTGACTGAGAGAAAATGTTGGCTCAAGAGAGATTTGCCTCCAGGATAAACAAAGGCTTGCAAGGAGAGCTCTGAGCTGGTGGCTCAGCTTTATTTATCGTTCTCCTTAAGTGACTGCACTGTTGATGGAGAGAGGAGCTTCAACTGAGGTTCTTCTCTTGCAGGCTGGCCTTTATATTAAACCTTTCCTTTGGGGATTATTAAGAGGGACTCCTAAGTTGTCTTCTCACTCAGGAGCAAGTTCCAAAAATGCTTTCCAGCTCCATTTGTCTTAAAAAATATCCTTTCTCCTTCCTGTTGCATTTAAGGTGACCATGACTGTTGAAATTTCTAATTCAATCCCACTTTTTAACAGGATACCTGTACATTTGCCCCATCTCCCCACAAGGGGCCTTCTGTCCCTATAAACAGCACAGGCATTACATCTGAGCAAATGGTCACATCAGCCGGGGGGGGGGGCGGGGGGGGAGTAAAGGAAAGAGGATTCCTCATAAACATTGCTCTATGGTAATCCCACAACTCTTCCAATATCAGCTATATTATGAAGGCTTTTCCTCCTGTCTAACTCTAAAATGGTACAGCACTGGGGTTTCAAAGGTGAGAATCTCTAGGACAAGTTTAAGCAGAGAGGGCTTCTGATCAAACTGGGGACATCATTGCATCTCCATATGCAGAGGATGGCAGTTTAGAGTAGAGGACTCATGTCCCTATGAAGACTCACTGTGCAGTTTAAAATTATAATTTTTGTTTGTTTGTTTTTTCACAGAATTTGGGTCCAGGATGCTGTCCCATTACTAATGCTAAGCTAAGTGTTGAACTAAGATTTGGGTGCCATCCTAATTTGTTTTTGTTCATGAAATGTGAGGGCAGAGCCAATGACTATATGTTCAATCTCACTTCTGAGTATACACAGAAGCAGACTATTATTTTGAATGCTAGCATAATGAAGTTGCCATGGCTCTGCATTTCTTCTCTCTTGCTTGAGTATCACCAGTACCTGAATGAGAGGTTGTGAACTGCTCAGCACTTGGGCTACCATACTGGACCTGAAGCAGGAGTCCCCAATAGCTACAATAACTTGCAAGACATGTGGAACTCAGGAACCCACTGAACTGTCTGGGTTCACACATCCCATTAAGTTATCGCTATAACTTAATTGTTAAGTTTGTTTTGACTTGGGGTGATATGGACCCACATTTGTAATACATAAATCATTGTTAAGCCAATATTTGCTTAACTGCTTAAATGTTTTATGGTCTGTTTCTGTGTTATTGTCCTGATGTTGTTTATACTTTACCATTGATGTTTTTTTTTAATTATTATTATTACTACTACTACTACTACTACTACTATTATATATTATAATATATTGTGGATGTTTTTTATAAGACTGTCATGAGTCCAACCGGAGTAGGCAGCATATAAATTTAATAAATAATAAATAATAATGTGTTGTGTGAACCTAGCCTTTGATCATGGTTTAGGGCACTTGTGAACCTTATCACTACCTGCTTATAACACAGAGTTCCTAACTCAGAGCTACTTCCCTCGGTGCAAGATCCAACAAAAATCAACAACCTGTCCTGCTAACAATTCATCTATTCTCCAAATTGGGCACTGCTTCCTGGTATCAGTTTCCCAATACCTAGCTAGCGTTGTCTCCGTCTAGCTCTGAGGGGGAAGCAAGAGAAGAGCTTCAACCTTCTGTGTTGTCAAGATTCATTAAACAAGATTCACAGCCGATGTAGCTGACTTCTAACTGAGCGTGGGCGAGTGGATGGTATTGATCTATGCTGACAGACAGTGCATTGTTGCACAAATAAGCTTGGCAATTAAAATGTGCTATGTTGATGTGGCAGGAGACAAGGAAGCTGCTTTCCCGGATGTCTTCATACAGTAAGAAGGTGAAGGAGAACACTTCAAGTAGTTCTGTATTCCTTTTCCCCATGGACCATTTGTTTCTGCACTGAAAATCAGACCAAAGCAGAAAAGCAGCAGGGTAGAGGGTGGCACGTGGATGTCTGCGCAAAATCCCTCTCTCACGTTCCTTTTGTATTAGTGAATTAATTGATCGGAATATTCTTATTGACCTATTATATGTCTTAATTGCCTTTTAAGGTTGCAACTTTCTTATCCAAGACTCTGTGTGTGTGTGTGTGTGTGTGTGTGTGTGTGTAAAAGGGACAGCAGAGGGAGTATGTTTTCTTCAGGCTGTTTAGGAAGGATATTCTGAGTGGGGAAATGGTAGGAAGGGAAAGTTTAGGAACACTGTCTCTCACTCACCACTGCTCTTCAGTCTTTGGTTGCAAATCTTTATTTATTTATTTATTTATTTATTTATTTATTTATTTATTTATTTAAATTGTTAAAACTCAAGCTACTTAGAATGTGTAGTTGGGTCCTGAAATAGTGTTTTTCCTAGGTAGAGAAGCCTAATCTGGGCTGCAAAAATCTGGACAACCAGTAGATGGCAGGCACACACAGTTCTCCTTTATCTATATGGTATCCTCTACTGGCTGTCCAGAGTTTCTGCAGTGCTGATGATAATCCAGCATGCCAATCAAAAGCCATCCTATTTTGCTCTCCACAAATAATATTTTGTGCTAAGTAACCATTCTGCATTTCACTTTTTGAAAAGTTCTTGGATATTTGATGCAAACTAGGGTAGCTCCCTTGATTAAGCAATGAGGTTGGTTTTCCTGGTTCCAAGAGACAAGTGATCTTCCACTGTGCAGAGGATTACACCTCAAACTGGGAACCAGATGCCCAAATGGAGTCATTTCACAGAGTTTCCTCTCAGTATAATTATGAGCCCTCTTTCCTAGTGGTGTGCTTGCAATGATTACATTACTATATTGCAATTATTATTACATATATGAATTGTTGTACTTATTTATTTGTTTGAATTTATTAGCTGCCCAACTTCATTGGATTCTTAGCTTTACCACACAGCAGCAACTCCCACAGAGAGTCCAGGAGAAAAATAGGACCTGTCAAAAGGTTTGCCTTAAGGAAGATGAGGTATGGAGCTGCTTTCAGAAAGTCAACGTCTTTTATTCATCCACCCACCCACCCACCCACCCACCCACCCATATCTATGGTGTGAAGAGAAACTCTGCATACTGTTAAATAGTAATGGGGCTCCTCCTTATGAGTGAGAACTCTTCTTGGATGGAGTAATCATTTCACATTGACATCTGTCATGCAAGGACTTTTCACATTCTCAGTTAGCTCAGGTGCCAAAGATAAGTGGCCAGGGAGTGCATGAAAGCATAGTCATTTGTAAGGAGTCATGGTGTCATGTGAGAAATCTAAGAAGTATGCTGTCACTGTGCAAATGGCACAAATGATGAATGTGGGTCAGATGCATTGTGCCATGCTATTACATAATTTGTGTGGTGATGCTATGATGTGTGTGATGTCCCTTCCCTCCTCTTGCCCCTCCCCTCTTGCAGACCCTCACCATGAAGAGGGTGCTAATGGCCATGATTCCAGTCTTCCACACAACTATGGCCACAGGACACAGTGCTTTGTGTGAATTCTCTTGTTGCAAAACTTTTTCCAACTCTTAACTTGTTCTTTGCTTCTGTTGCTGTAGAACACAGCATAAAGGAATATTTGTCAGTGGCTGATTCCTTCTTGCATTTTGGTGCAACCTTGGTATTGTTTATTAATTAGTTTAGACCATAGCGTTGCTGCTACTTTGCTTCAATAAATATCTGTGGGCATATTAGAGTATTCCCAGTTGTTGTGCTGATATTTAGAAAACCATTCTCACAGTTCATAGCCCCGCTCTTAAAAAAAAAAAAAGAAAAGAAAAGAAAGGCAAACACGTAATTTGCTTGCCAATTTGAAAATTATGAGACCCCAGAGTTCAGTTATATAACAGAACAGTTTTAAATTACAAGGCTGCCAACCATAGTACTGAAATGATAGTAGCATTTGGAATACTGATGGAGTTTCTAGCTTTTCTACAGCCACTGCTAGGATGAATCGGTTTTGTATCTGACTGAGGGCTTTTCCTCACAGCCACATTAAAATGGTTTCCTGTCTTGGTAATGAGGCCGTGGGGTGACACAGAACAATTTAAGGAAAGGGACAGGTGGATTCCCTTGGTTTGGTTTGCCCTTCTGCAAAATGTCACCAGATGGAGGGAAAAACATCCAGTGGTCATTCTCCTGAATAAGGACTGGGGAGAAGGTGTGTTGACAATTGACTGTAGGTCCCAGCTTAGCTGTTTGTCAGCCTTGCCTTAGTTTTGTACAAATGCCTTCTGGGAGTGTGTTCAAAAGGACCAACTATCAACGCATAGTCAGATTCTTTTGGATATGAGTTCTGTAATTGAGCTATTCTGGAAGAGTGCTACATCTGGTTTCCAAGAAACAATTTCTCTCCCCCCTCCCCCCCCCTACCCCCACATCCTATGGAGAAAGGGCTTCTGACTCTGTCTCACCCTGGCTTAGAAGAAACCTCTTGGACACTGGAGCAGGCACTGCTTTGGGCTCCATCTTTAGTTTATCCAGCATGCCATTGCTGGCTTGGGATTTCAAAGCGGAAGCGGCAGACCCATGCTGGCTGGGGAATTCTGGGAGTTGAAGTCCACTCATCTTAAAGTGGCCAAGTTTGGACAACACTGCTATAGATGCTGTATTCCCAGAGAATGCAACAAGTAATGAGCACCTCCAGGTTAATTTATATAAGATCTGAACAGAAACCTGGGCATGTTGAATTTATATGAACAATACCATACGTCAAGAGTATTTTTCCCCAGCATTTCAATCATCAGGGTTACCCCTATAGCACTGCATTCTCAGGACTCATCATCACATCCTTTTAACAGCTCTGTCTTCTGCCTTTATTTCATCCCCAGACCACCACAGAGGCCATCGATATTCATATGTAGCTGTTCCACTTTAAAAGTGGATTTTTCTCTTTTCTTCCAACATACCTTACTGGGTGGAATGACTTACGATACCTCATCAATGATGTTGGATGATGTAGCCAGAAGCTGGGCTCTGCCTGGTTCTGATCATTTTGACTTGGGCTGCAGCAGAGATTGGACATGTGGCTTTTGCAGAGGCACCTGCAACATAACGCCTGTTGTGTGTTACAGTCTCCTATGCTTAAAATTTGCAGGACTAGCACTCACTAGATGAGTGGACCCGTGTAGGGGGAAAGCACAGAAAAATAAGGAATCTATCTGCTGCAGCAGCAGCTGGCTGGACTTGATTAGATTGATTAGATTAGATTAGATTAGATCCCAGTTCAGTGGCTTCTCTTGTGCCCTACCCAACCTGCAGGTGTCTGCCGCTTCCGCTTTGAAATCCCAAGCCAGCAACGGCATGCTGGATAAACTAAAGATGGAACCCAAAGCAGTGCCTGCTCCAGTGTCCAAGAGGTTTCTTCTAAGCATGGCTGGCTGGGGAATTCTGGGAGTTGAAGTCCACTCATCTTAAAGTGGCCAAGTTTGGACAACCCTGATCTATAGGTTTGAAGAAATCTCTGGTTTAGCTAATGCAGTTCAAGGGAACGCCATGAGTTGAGAAATTCACTGTTGCAGAAAGGAGTAACGCTGGCCAACAGCAGAGCTTTATTTTGAAAACAAGGCAAATCAAACATCAAGCATGTTAGATTTATTTCCTCTTTTTGTAGTGCAGCTGCTTTCTGCTTGAAGTGCAGACTAATCTTCTGGCTATTTTATTAAGTACTGTATATTTATATAGCCGACTCATAGCATGGATTCTTTGATCAAGTCACAAAGCAAATAGAACCTTAAAATGCAATATAAAACACTGATCAATGAGCTAACAAAAGTTAAAATGAGTCAATGAAGTTGAAACTACAGACAAGCAACTTGTGTTCTTTGGGATGAATTCCCACCAGCCCCAGTCAGCATGGCTAACTATTAGGGATTAGCCATTAGGAGCCAAAAAACTAAAAATAGAGTAGGGTACCAGAAGTTGATCAGCCCTGTTTTAGAATATTTTAACCCCCCACCTTAAAAAAAATGATTGTAGGTATTCCCAGAAATTTATTCAAGAAATGCAGACCCCACCCCCACCCCCTGGCCCCAAATTAGCATTAAAAAAAATCTGTTTCAGTGGTACATTTTCTTCCCTCTGGTTATTTTATTGCAAAAGTGGTTGAATAATCAGCCAGGCTCTTTCTTATCCCCACATCTTGCACAACCACCCCTACTCTCCAGAATTTCTTTAGAAGATTCCCTTACAAAAAGATTCCTGTCAGCTTCCATCCCATGACCATCTAAATTTGCAAACTCTTTGCCTCTGGAAAGCAGTGGAGCAGGCTGGTCATTTCCAGAAGAGAGAATAATTGGACCTGGGCTGTAAAAATCCAAATAAAGAAAATTCTAGTTCTTTACTTCCATGTAGTGGGTATCCAAATGTTTGCAGCCCAGATCTAGTAGCCCTGTCCAGGACACCCTATCTTTATCCTCTCCCAGCCTCTTTAAGCATTGGAAATGATGGTGTGTCTGGATCTGATTACACTCTTTAGTCTCGATCCATAGTGACCCTTCATAGACCTCTCACAATGTACTTTTCTTTTGATTGTAGCAACTGTTACAAACTTTCACAGCAAATGTAATTTGAACAGACCGGCTCTCAATCTTCTTGCCCCTCTTTCCAGAATCCAGAATCCCTCCCTATCTTTGAGACCATTCATCTAAACCAGTGTTGTCCAAACTTGGCCACTTTAAGATGAGTGGACTTCAACTCCCAGAACTCCCCAGCCAGCCATGCTCCACTCAAGTCCACTCATCTTAAAGTGGCCAAGTTTGGACAACACTGGTCTAAACACAGGACTTGGCAAGACATGGACAGGAATGCTATGTAACGTCTTGTTGGGAGACAGAGGTAACCAGAGTATTGGATACAGAAATCGACAGGTCCATCTTAAAATCAGGATGGTGCTTGTGGTCGGTCAGGTTTTGATGAATAGACAGGATAGATTATAGAAAGAAGAGAGTTATGTTGTAATCTTAGAGAAAGAGGCAAATTTATAACTGTACTTATAACTGCTGTAAAGAAGATTGGAAGCCCCTTCTTTATACCTTTTTTCTTTCTTTTCTATTTTTCTTTTATTTTTTTTCCCTTTCTTGCACTTTTAGCTTTCTTTCTGATTTCTTTCTCTTTCTTTTCTTCTTACTTTATATTAGTTTGTATTAGTTTTTATCTTCCTTTTTAAAACTTTTAATAAAATTATATCTGTCTGTCTGTCCGTCTGTCTCATCTGTCTTTTGGAGGGGGAGACAAGGGCCTAAATGGCAATATTTGAACCCCTCCCCATTTTTTAATTATGGTATAAGTCCCTGTCTTCTCTATAAGCAGAAAGAGGAAAACAGAGACATCTTAACTTTTTGAAATGTTAATTATTATACAGAAAGAAAGGAAATCAAAAAAACAAAAACAGATACAGAAAAAAAGGAAAGGAAAAAGAAGAGAAAGGAGAAACACATATTGTAACATCTATAAAAATATTTCCATTTTTAAACACAGCACTAAACTTTGGCCATTTACTGATAATATCGATCAGTCGTTCCACTACATCAATAAAGAAGCAGTTCATAAACAGAACAAGCAAATATCATCCATTCAAGCTTATGAAACTAGGATAGCATTATCTTTTGATCACAAAAGAATATATATCTTTTGCTATGTTCCATGACTAATAAATCCATAATACTTCATACAGTGATGTTCAAAATTTTTGGTATCTAATTAAAAACACATTCACATCTTTAAATCATATTGCCCTTTTAATAACATATTAACAAACATATGGATTTTAAATCAAAATGGGGGCAATAATCAAACAAACTTACATCATATCAATAAGTGTACCCTCACTTACTTGTGAATTTAAGAAGTTTTAATTGAATATACTGCCATTTTGAAATTTTAGGCAGTCTTGAATTCCTCTCAGGATAGTTTGTTTTAAAAGCTGATCTAAAGAATTTATACCTCTACTTGCTTGTGACCTAAACAACCTTGAACTTTTCAAATTGGAATTATCCCAGACTAAATTTTTAATTTGAATAGGACTTGAAATTATGCTTCTCTCCCAACATCTTCCAAATATGCCGTGTAGGCTTTAGTGCTGGAGATATGACAGAATCTTGAGTGCTGTAAGGAACCTTGCTGGTGCTATGATGTCAGAAGGATCTTACTGAGCCTGTAAAGTTTTTTGGACTTAGTTACTTGGATTCCATAGAGAAATAGAAGTCAAAATGGATGCAAGCTGAAAGTCAACACGCCCGTCATCATATAATAACCACCATTTGGATAAAGAAAATCTAAAGGGTTGTCTTTCTCATAAAGACTTTCTTAGTAACTTATCCATCTGCCTGAAATACTTTAAAGGCATTAACATGGAATCCCTCTGAGTACATATATCAATATTAATTTTTACTGCATTTATATTTCCCCATAAACTCATTGAGATTTTAATCAGCCAGTTTGGGGTACTGGTCAAGGCGTCAGGCTAGAAAGCCAGAGCCCGTGAGTTCTAGTCCCGCCTTAGACACCAAGCTAGCTGGGTGACCCTGACCAGTCACTCCCTCCCAGCCCTAGAAAGGAAGCAAGGGCAAACCACTTCTGAATATGTTACCCAGGAATCAAGACTGACTTGAAGGTGTGCGTACATGCACACACATACACATTATATCAATGTTAATCTGAGAACAGTTTGATGTTTTTATAACAACATTTTATTGGGATAGTTATTACAAGAAATTTAAAAGAATCCAAATAACCAAACCACCCGTTATTATAGATTTGCACTGATACATTAGTGTCTATAGGAAGTTTATGAGACTTGCTCCAATAAATTGAGTAGTTTGATAACCTGTTATACTATATTAATACATTTTGGTACCAAACTTTCATAATTATCAATAAACCAACCAGCTGATTCCAGTTTTTATGAATGTATATCTAATATAGTCTATAATCTACATGCCAGGATCACTGTAACATTTTGGCATCAATGTTTAATAAGGAAATTGGCAATAGGTGCAAAATCATAATTTTACCAGCCTTCAAATCATATTTATATAAACTTCATTAAAGGAAACAAGAACAACTTTATTCAGAAACAGATTTTTATAAATTTCCAATAATATAAAAGCAAGTGACTGAGAGAGAGAACAGGAGCTTTTTCTGTTTCCATAATGTAACGGTGTCTATTATTTCTTGAACACTTAAAAATGCAGTTAGATAAACAGTTTGATCATGTAAAATCTTTGGAAAAACTATAATAATATTTGAAAAATTAGCAGTGATCTTAGAATGTGTTACCATTGTCCTTCAGGCTTTTCATATCACTCTCAAAGTTAATGCTCTGCAAAACTCTGCTTTACAATTTTTTCCCCAAAGTTCCAACCTTTTCTTCCTCTGCAAAAGAGGCTTCTGTTTTTGTACTTTATTCTCAGGGTGCTTGATAATTTCTGTCAGTTTCCTCTTTGTGATTTGTTTGAGCATACCTTATTGTTAGAGGTGGCAGGGAAAGGGCTGACTACTGATGCTGTTTTTTCTGTTATGCATCTTTCTATCACCACCCTGTATGCCCACATCTCTCAATCATGAAAAACCCAAATGGAAACGCAGAAACCATGGAACTTGCAGACTGTTGGAAAAAGGATTGGACAATGAAAGATAGGACATTCATGCACCCTCCCCCCCATAACTAAATACATGCAAGCACAACCCTGATAATTTCTCCACCATTCTCTTCTCTTTGAAAACAAAAGGAGAGATAATTTTTTTCTTTCATGAAAATTGAATGAGAACTGGGCCAGGATGCAGAATTTTTCTATGTGGCACAAATCAAAGTAGCAAGCAGACAGTATTTAAAATGCAATCCTATGTGCTCGGGTCTGGGCACACACCCTGAGTGCATTCACTGGAATTGAAAATCCCAATTAAGAAAAGAGACCACGTGGGCAAATATGGCACACACCCATAGACAGATCAAATGGCAGTGTGAAAAAGGATAGGTGATCACTTGGGCAACTGATGTGTTAATTTCTGCTTTCCTTGGGATCTCATAGAATTATCTGGCTTATGGCAAGATTTTCTCTGCTTCTATTATGATGGGTGTGTTCAAAGAAGCCTCATAACTTTCTACAAACTACCCCAATAGTGGCCCAGTAAGACATTTTGGACATAACATTATTTGATTTCTGTAAAATACCAAATGCTCCTGGCTGTGTGCTATTTGCAGAGCAGATCATGTTTCTGGGGAAGGAAACTGACTTTTCTTTCCGCGTGGTACTTCACAGACAAGAGGGTCACATGTAACCTTCTGTTCTGGTGAACCCATGATTTATGGGGAGAGTTATTCTGCCTTTCACAAAGCCATTGGACAGAGGCTATTCATTCATTGGAGGCTGAGCACCTCTCCAGGCAGAGGAAAGCTTATCAGCAGTTTGCTAACTCTTCTGGCCATGCAGCAAATTAAAACAATTAGCAAACAAAAGCTGGGAGAATTTCTGCTTAAGCTTTTACAGTACAAACAGACAGGGGCAAAGGTGAGGGTGTTTTTCTCTTACAAAAAGGCACTGATGAATAAAACCTGGAAGGGAAAAAGGAATCCAATAACAGCTCACTTGCCAGGTTATGGACGAAAAACCATTAAGGAGAAAGTTTGTTCCTCTTGTTCTTAAACACTCCAGCAAGGAAATGTTGATTCACCCAAAAATGAGAAATATGCGTCCAGCAAAGAGCAGTGTACTACAAACAGACTGAAAAGGCCGTAATTCACACTCGGGGTCAAATTATCCTTGGGTATTTTTATGCTGTGGTTGAGAACATTAAGGCAAGTCATTGCAGAAGCAGGCAGAATAAGTCCCAAGACTCATATATTTTAGGAGGATCAGATTATCAGTGGATCCTAGTTAACATGTCTATGTTATTAGGATGTATCTAGATAATAGTTGCTGGGGAACTTGAATGAGGGCACCATTGCTTTTTTCTAAAATTTCATAATTACTTGGCTGATGTTCACACCAGGCTGGTTCACCCAACACACTAAATCACATGGGGTTCATTGCTTTATGGCTTAACCCAGCCATTGTAGTTTGAAACCCTTTGGTTTATGGCTTAGGAGGCTATGCAGATCAGCCAGTTGTGGTCTATTCCATAAACCACCATTAAACAAACCCTGGCTTAATGGACTGTGTGAACCCTGCTAATGTCTAATCAAACTTGCTTGCCAACGTATCTATGTAATTTGGGGAATGAACAATGTATGTTACTGAGCTGGAAATCTATAGAGGAAATCTATAAACTGTTTAAAAGTTAGCGCTGTACAATCCCATCTGATTTGCTTCTGGGAAGCATGGAGGAACAGCCAATGTGCCACAGTCAATCGCTTTAGTTTAATAAGAGGATATTCTGTGCCTGTGCAAAAGGCATTCTTAGTGGGTGAAGCAAACTGAAGAGGTTGTCTTCACACTGGAGGACATTCCTTAAAAGAGGTGTATGTACACACATACCATCTTGTTTGTTTTGTTCTGTTCTGTTTTGTTTTGTTTAGGAGCCTCCTTCAGTTACCGTATTTTTCCGACTATAAGACGATACTTTTTTCTAAAATCCTTACCCTAAAAACTGAAGGGCGTCTTATTCAAGGAAGTCAGCCAAGAATCACAGTTCCAAACTGCCCATACTTTGTTTCTGCAGAGAGACTTCTTCCTATTGCTAGCCTCCAATCACGAGTGAAATAGCTTGTCTCCCAAACAGACTTCCTCCAATCATGAGCCTGATGTAACTGACATCAGCTGATGCTGAACAAACCAATTAGAGGAAGTCTGTTTGCAGAGACAAGCTGTATGCAGTTTCACTCGTGCTTGAATGTAATCAGTTAAGCAAAAGAGCTTGGAAATAGAGCTGCAGAGAGATGGCTTGGACCTCCTCCCACCGAGTGTATCAGGTCAATGTTAACTAATTACTAAATAAAAATGTGTTCTGCACTATCTTTAAACTATTGATTTTTTAATTTTGGGCTGGAAAAGTGGGGGTCGTCTTGTACATGGGGGCGTCTTATTGTCGGAAAAATACGGTAAGTCCCTTTAGGTCACAGAGATCATCTTCATGCTGCTCTTTGTCTGGTTGTAAAGCTGCATCCCCAGGTGTGTCGTCTTAATGTTAGATGCAATGTGGAAGAGAATATGGTTTAAACAACCAAACGTGTACCTTTCAAATAACCTCTAATCTTTTGTATAATTTGATTGACCAAAAATAATTTACTATATTTGATACCAGATTATTTCTGTAAATGATTAAACCTTCAGCCTTACCATGAATATCATCTATGTCTTCTCCTGTCTTCTTGGAATCAGTCAATTTATGGATCAAACACGTTGTAAAGAGATAAAACATTAAAACAGTAATCATTTGTGTTATAGAATTTCTTTGTTCTGAAACATAAACTTGGTGAGAACCTGTCAGCCTTGTGAGGTAGTCGAGACAAGAAGCACACTCAGAAGGACTAGCTCTATCTTTATTGTAAGGTTACATTAACAGAATCTTGCAAGTCTGAAAGTTCATCTCTCCCCCCTCACCTTTACAGTCCAAGAAACTAGGGAGGGTCTCTTCTGAGATGTTTGCCATGCTCTCATTCCTTCTGCAGGCTCAGCTGCTTCTTATATGACCTACTCTACGGCTCTTCCTCCTGTCTCCCAAGGTCATTCCTACATACCATTACAGAACCAGAGCAATATATGCAATAGAACTGAGGTTAAAATGACTGTATTTTTTTTTTTTTAATCTGCGCTCAGTCGTTACCAACTCTGCAGTGACTGCTTGGACGAGTCCTTTTGCAGTTTTCAAGGCAAGGTGTTTTGGAAGTGCTTTGCCAGGGCCTCCTTCCTAGAGCAGAGCCCAGCTGGCGAGCGCAGGAGGCGGGGTTTCCGTTGCTTTGCGCCCTTTTTGGGCGCGCACAGTTTTTTTTTTTTTGCGCTTACCGGCAACTGCTCCCGACTCCTTTTTGCAAGGCGCCGCCAGCATTTTTCCTCCCACCAGAGTGAGAGTACCCATTTATCTACTCACATGAGTTTTCGAACTGTTGGGTTTACAGGAACTGGGGAGGAAACAGGAGCTCACTGTGCTAACGCGAAGGCTGGACTCGAACCGCTGAAGCGTCGACCATTTCTGGCCAGCAACTTTCAGCGTCATTAAGCCGCTGCACCACCGCGTCCCCGAAATGACTGTATATAGACTGTATATCTTTAATAAAATATATCTATATCACACATTAAAATAGGTTATAGAACTGTCAAAGTATTCAGTTCCATAATTATTCACTGACTCTATTAATTAATATATATAATAGAATCCAGCTGAACCCATGGGTGGAAAGCTGGAGACTTCAAATTTCCTCTCTCAGTTCTTTTTACTCTGTTGTCCCATCTCCTGCTTTGGTGTAGTGTCTCGGTAGTTTCTACTTGCCATCACCTATCTTCCAGGGGGTATTTCACTTGATGTCTTCTCCCTAAAATCTCACAGCTCTCATAAGCTGTGCTGCATTTCTGGTGATAAAAATGGTCAATGGTAGATAATTTCTATAGCCATCTCCTGGCCATATAGTATTGAGGCATATGACTAGAGGAATCAGCCCTTCATCGTCTCTCCTCTTTTGGGAGATAGAGCCATCACAGAAGAGATATATAAAATCAAACTTTATTTAAAAAGAAAAGAAAAAAAGAGAAGATATAAAATTCTGTTTTTAATTTTAAATATTAAAACACAAAATCTTTAGTGACAAAGGAGATAAAATACAGAGCTGTTATAAAAATTGCCTAGTTGACTGAAAATAAACTCCAACTGAAAAATATAAAAGAAAATATAAGGCTGTGTGCATATTACAAGATGGAATGGGTCTGCTATAAATAGAGGATATTTTGCAGAAAAAAAGATTCTAAATTAATTCACATTCCAAGAAGATCCAAAAGAACATTTTAGATCTTTATGCACAGCCTGAAGAATGAAGAAAAGGCTAAGATGAAACCCAGTTTTCTAAAAAAATACAGAGAAATAAAAGACCACACAGAAAGCAGAAATGAAAACTTAATGCAACTTTTGAAAGCGATCTGAAGCAAAATGATCCTTTGCTTTCCATCCTGAATTTCTCTTTTCTCTAGAAATGCCATGATTAAAACTGAGGCTATCAGGAATGTTATATACAACTTGGTATGTAACATTTCCAGCCTTGGTCCAGCAGCTTCTGCCCCTTTGCTTTGACGGGACTCAATTTTCTTCTCTCCAGCAAAGAAGGAGGGCTGAGGTAACTCTCTATGAATGTAGCAGAAAAAGCATCTCTCTTTTGTGAAAATGTGAATTCTATGTACACTGAGCATTGAAGCCTGTCTACTAGCAAGTACATTGGTAATAATTTTCTTAATTACTGTTTCCTTTTTATTATTAAATCTTGATACTACTGATCAATATCATTATCCTCCCCTGATAGAGTGCTAGCACTGAAAACACTGGCAGTTCACCAATCATGATCACCCCTTTTTCTTACAGGTACACTGCTTCATTGCACACCGATTCTTGCCATAGGTGCACTAGATAACTTTCAGTAAATGCGCTGGAGCTAGCCACTGATATAATTTGGTAGGCAACCATTTTTGTCCATACCATCTTCCCCAGCCACAGTGTAATGAATTCTAGTTTATAATCCATCCATGTTGAGCCTGACAACATATTCTGAATCCATGAAATACACATGCATCTAATGTTAGTGTCAACATCTCTGGCTTGAGATGCACTGCAGGTGTTGATACTTTTTTGTGAACACGTGAGGATGAATTATGTTGTGATTCTCCACCTTATAGCATGGCCTTTTCTCCACAGCAATATCACTTGCAATATTTGATGTCTTGAATAACGATATTTTCACTATTTTCATTGCTATTAGAATTTTCAATACCATACCTTTCCGAACGAAAACCAGTCCTGCTATGATGTTGTAACCAAGCAATACAAGAGCAAAAATAATGTTTTAGGATACTTCTTCACTAATTTGTTTTCTGGCAGTTCTGGTATCATAGGTGACTACATTGTTGATATTTTTTTTGTGCTCTGGGCAGAGGTGTACATCAAATGAATTTTTACTAATGTAAGAACCAGAAGATCTGCACTGTCTCCAATGGCAACAGTGGTCATAATGTTTGCTGAAACAACAGTCTGCTTAACAATTAATGAATCTGAGTTGGCCTTTGCCTACTGAAAGCTTTCACACAAGAATTAACTGAGCAATAGTTGCTTACTCAGGTTTTTTTTTTTTTTAGCAAGAAATTACTGGTGATTTTCTTTGTTCAGAACTTTGTTGTAGCTGGAATTTTACTACTAGCTCCAGGCCACCTTTTTCTCAATATAACTAATTGCTTATGAACCTTAGTGGCCCACTTGGTCTTACAGCCTTTATGCACAAGAGTAAGTTAGCAACATTTTTCCTTCCATATTCTACATAGACTGAAAAGTTGTGTCTCAGTTCCAAAATATTTGGTGTCACTGAGATGTTGGAGGGTCTACCTCTCCCAATGACTTGAGATTTAAGCACAACGATTCAGTCATTCTTTGCAATCTCAGTGAGGTAGATGACCACTTCAGTGTGTTCCTGAGGTAGTCATACTCTAAACATGTTTTGCAAGTTGATATTTTGTTGCCTCATTCACCATTCTTTCAAATCTTGACTATACTTTGAGCACTAACTTTCTTTCCATGCTTGCTTCCACTGGTGGAAAAATCTGAAAAGTGGAGATGTGGTGGGGAACCTTTTTTGGAATCAAAACTGCAAAAGAATTGAGCTGGCGGGGTGTGTGTGTGTGGAGGAGAATGCTTATAATAAGGAGATGCCAAATGTTCAAGCTGGCTTTAGAAAAAGCTGAGGAACATGAGACATTATAGCTGATAGATGCTGAATAATTGAGAAAGTCAAAGAATACCAAAAATAAGTCAGTGTGTGGTTCACTGATGGTAGAAAGGCTTTTGATTGTGTTGACCAAGTCAAGCTGTGGAATGTGCTTAAAAAAATGGGAATGCCATGACATTTCATTGTCCTGATGTGAAACCTATATGCAGGTCAGGAAGCCACAGTAGAGACAGAATATGGCAAAACAGATTGACTCCACGTTGGCCAATGAGTGAGACAAGGCTGCATATTCTCTTGTTAGTCATTCAATTTTTATGTTAAATATATATTAAGAGTAACTGGATTGGAAGAACATTAGCATGGTTTTAAAATTGGACGAAGAAATATCAATAACCTGCACTATGCTGATGACACTACCCTGGTAGCTGAAAATGCAAAGGATCTGAAAGCTCTAGTAATAAAAGTTAAGGAGCAAAGTGAAAAAAATGGCACTAAAATTAAATATAAAGAAGACCGAACAGGTAAAACAACCAGCCTTAGAATTTACAATGAAGATATTAAAGTGGTAGAAAGCTTCTGCCTTTTAGGCTCAACCATCAACAGTAGCCAAGAAATACACCACAGACTAGCATTTGGTAGGGCATCCATGAAAGCCTTGGAAAAGATATTCAAATGCTGTGATATCTCTATACCTACAAAGATCAAAATAGTGCAAGCCATGGGATTTCCTGTGACACCCGATGGAAGCAAAAGTTGGATTTTGTAGAAGCAGGATAGAAAGAGTATTGGTGCTTTTGAACTTTGGCATTGGAGAAGACTCCTGAAAATACTATGGACAGCCAAGAAAACAAACAAATGGATCATCAAACAAATCAACCCAGAGTTCCTACTAGTGACACAAATGACCAGGCCCAAATTATCCTACTTCAGATACATTATGCAAAGACCCAGCTCTCTGGAGAAGGCTCTAATGCTGGGAAAGGTGGAAGGAAAGAGAAGAAGAGGTTACCAGCAGCAAGAAAGATAGATTGTTACAGTGGTGATGGATGAACCATTGGAAGACTTGAAGGACCAGGTTAGGGACAGATTGTCAAGGATAAAAATTATTTCTGTGGTCACTAAGAGTCAGCACTGACTTAATGGCACATAAATCGATCAATACTAAACAAAACTGCTAAGGAGTAAGTCTGCTTCAGTTCTGTGGGATGTACTTATGAATATAGATAGTTTGGGACAGGCTCTACCTGATGTGCAAATATGTCTTTAAAGGGGCCCAGAGTGTCAAGCTTATCATAGCCAAATAATTCTGCAGATCACATTTATACCCTGGAATGCTATCCTAGCACCTGAGAATCTATTCCTTCTATCAGATTTCTCTGAAATCACAGTGCCCACTTACACCAATGAAGCAATTTATCATATCTTCCAACTTTCTACCTCCCGTTCTGTTACTTAGTTCTAGACTGAAGATAAGAGCAGCAATTTGGAGGCATTGAGAATTACAGCACCTTCCCAATCCTTCTAAATAACAGCAATTTCCTAGGGTTGTACTATGTGGGAGACTGGAAAGCTGTTCTAAGGATATATTTAGAAATGGCAAAATACCTTCAAATAATAGCTAAATTAAAGGGTTATATTTCATGGAATCTATGGGGGTTAGCAGTTTTTCCACAGAATCTCTGTTGGAGCTGATCTGTTGGATAACTTGTTTACTGAGAACTCAGAATACTGCTTGGTTTTAAGGAAGGGTTACACCCCACGTTGTCCTTCCATTTGCAGAAGGTTTCTTCCTCTAACTGACAGGGCCACATGGGGTTCCAGAAGCCTTCCACAAGTTGCCAAAGAACTGCAATTTTTTTTTAAAAAGAGAAATATTTTTTCAATGTGACAGAAGGGGGAGATTATAAAATACACAGAGAGTGATAACATTATTTAATTTAAGTTTAAGTTTAAGTCCAAATGCAGCCTGCACCTCAATGCAAAAAGGCAGTGTGCCTCTGCTCTACTTGGAGCTGTCCACACCTTGCCAAAAGAGAGGTGTGTGAGAAAAGCATGCTCTAATCAAAACTGGCAGTTTCATTTGTGCAAAATGAAAGATGTTACACAACATCTTGTACAGCCTTCAGTTGAATTACCACTATTTTTCTCTACAAACTATCTATCTGAATAGTTGCCTGGATTAAGTGGTTAAGAGCGTCTCTGATGGAATCCATGTTTTTATCTGAGATAGCTATCTGAAGAGAAGCCAGTTTCTCTTCAGGCTTCTTTGTTTATCAGTGCAATCTAAATGTGCCGAGTGTGTGTCAAAGTGTATTAAGCGTCATAGGGAAATTCTTTTTATTTTCAGAAATGTTTAATCTGAGAAGAGACCAGCTCCAGGCTTCCCTGGAGAAAGTGGCAGCTGGGAGCCATTTTCTCCATCAACGGTTCAGCTGGCTATACTTGTGCTTCCAAAAACCAGAGCACTTAGCCTCAGACACCATTTTAATTTCTCAAAATGCCCTGAAGTGGAGTTATGAGAGGGCTGTGGGAAATTTAAATGTCTCAGCAATATTCTTGTGAAGATAAACTTCAGATAGGGAATGGGATCAGCCTGTGGCCTGCCAGGTGATGTGTTCTTAGGCAGCGACCTAACAACAATAAAGGTAGTCCTTGCTTACCGATGGCAATTGGGACTGGGAACTCCATTGCTAAATGATGCTGTCATAAAGCACAATGTCATGTGGCTGCGCCAACTTATGATGGTAGCTCCAACAGTCCCAGTTGCTGTTGTTAGGTGAATCCTGCACAATCGCAGGATCCTGTAGTCACGTGTTGCCATTTGCGACCTCCTGCCAGCTTCCCCATTGACTTTGCTTGTCAGAAGCTGGCAGTGAAGGTCGCAAATGGCGATCACGTGACTGCAGGATGCTGTGACATCGTAATTGCGAGCCACTTGCCAAGCCCCTGAATCATGATCACATGACTGCAGGGATGCTGTGACCACCACAACTACGAGGACCCATCATAAGTCCCTCTCATTCAGCACCATTGTAACTTTGAACAGTCACTGAACGAGAGGTTGTTAAAAAAGGACTACCTGGTAAAGGCTAATGTAATTTCTGATTTGAGATTGTAGTTTACTTTGCTTAATCTAAACCTCAGTTCTTGTGGACCTCTGAGCTGAACCTGGCCCATCAGCCAGATTCTATTATGACCTGTTATACAGCTGATATTCATAGTCATCAGCCTTTGACACTATGCCAGGCAATTCTCCTCCCCACCCCCCCAAAGAAACCCTGTTCACAACTTCAGTATTAAATCACAGAGTGCACTATATGATCTAATGAGACAATCCAGGGCTCTGTTTTACCTAGTTATAAATTTCAGACCTTTTTTAATGTATTCTTGCTGTAGAGATATTATTCTCTGAAGAAACGAAAAGTGATTTCCCACAAGGGCAGTGGGCTGAATGCCTTGTAACAGGTGTACTCATCAATATAGAGGAGTAGCATGGCTATTTGTACTATTTAATTATAGTATAGTATCAATAATTACAGTATTTAAGATAAAAATTCTGAAAGTGCAACTCCACAAGCCTGTCTATAGAAAGACATGACAACCCAAATCTTGATTTAATCTGTTGATAGAGATAGTTTGCAGTATAAATAATTCAGTAGTTCTCCATGTTGCGGTGCAGTTCATGACGATGTGACTGGACTTCTAATAATCTTTTTAAAATATTAAAGCCTTTGGTATGAATTCATTTTTTAACCCATTCTGAGACAGAATATCAGCAGGCAGGCACATTATACAGATCTTATCTGCGCTATGAATGTGCACTCAAATCATAGACAAGGGTTACTACTGAAATCAAACGAAATGTGCATTTTTTTTTTTTTAAGCAAATCATCAACTCCACTCTCACACTGAGTGCAACCCTTTCAATTGCTCTCTGAATATTAGGATCATACTCATTCTCTAAGTGTCAATCCTTCATTAGCTCAAATGGTATTATCCACACACACCAGAAGGATGAGTATTAGAACGCCAGAGGGAATCCTGACATTTGCAGCAATATAAACATTTCATGTGGGTAGAAATAAAGACAGAAATAGATAACATGTGACCCTCAGCCTATTACCACTTGCCACCCTACCCATTCTTCAACCTTAAATTTTACCCAGGCTGACTGTCTTGATTTCATTTGGAATTCTGGGTTATGATATATTGCCTTCCCTCCTTTTCAGAGTATCTCCCCTTTCCCCATCTACAAATTTGGCTTCATCGGTTGAATCATGAAAGTCTGATGAAATCTTTTCCTGCATGCAAGACTGCTGTTATTTGACTACACCTTGATTTCAGAATTGGGATTAATTTTGTTGAAATATGGCTTCTGGCTGATAGATCTAAACACTTTCCATTCTCTTTTTTCCTAGGGCTGGGATGAATGCAGAAGTCCTCAGGAGAAAGGTTAAGAACTCCCTACCTGGATAGTATCAAGAGGTGCAGCTTGACTATCGACGGCCTATCAATTATCCTTTAGCAGGAAATCTTTGGGAATAGAGATTTGCCATCCAGCTTTAAATTATCTCCCTCTTGTCAGATTCAGCCAGCATGGCACGGCAAGGCGAACGCCATTGCTCAGCTTCGCCTAGTCAATTTCACTGCCCCAGGCGCTAGCAGTGAAAAAGGGGAAGTTGGATAAACTGCGAACTGATTGATGACAGGTGGCGGTGGTTAACTCCGGCAGAGAGCGGATACATTGTATCATCGCCGGCTTCCCACGAGCGCTGCCAACAAAGGGAAGCGCAGTGGCTCGGAAGCGCAGCAATCAGCGCGCAATTGAGAACTCCCGGCTTTATGCGCTACAGGAAGCCCAACAAAGGCAACAACCGCACAACCAATAGACGACAATCAAGAAGACAAAAGAACCGGACTGAATCTGCCATTTGGGTGAGGGGGGATTACTGTGGGTAATCGGTAACTAAGCAACGGGGTAAAACGTGGGAACGGGGAAACTATAAAACATCATGTAAATTGTGCCAAGCCAACCCTGGCTTTGTCTGTACCTACCTACGTTACACTCTAGTAAACTTCTTTGTTGAACCCACGTGTCACGAGAGTTTCTTTGGAGCTGAACAGGGTAAATCTTACACCTCTTACTTTGCAACAATGAGTTACTAAGCAATGCTTATTAATCCAGTGATACGTTGTTCAAAACAGAGTTAGTTTATGTTCAGATTTCCTCCTTTTAAGATAATCTGAATACAGGCAAAAAAGAGCCAAAGAATGCATTGGATAAGTGTTGTTCTAACCTGGCACTATTATTTGTCATTTACTGGTAATGGCTTGCTGACTATTAAATGTTTGATTCCTGTTCAGAAGTCCCTGAAACTAGTTATGCCAGTCATTTTCTCCATCCTGCCCCGATGGCATGAAATAGTTGAGATTTCCTGTTCTTTTGTCTAACCTCCCACCAACCTTTGAAACAGGAAACCAGAGGCAAGACGAGGAAGGAGATAGGCTTGTAGAGAGTTTTGTTTGGAGTGATTTGTGACTAGGGCTCAAAACAAGCCAAACCAAAGTTTTGATGAAAGCTGAAATTATTGTAAAAGTGGTATTCCTTCTCGAAGTATCCATGCACTGCTATTGTTTCTGGTCAAACAGATTTAACAGAATTTTGATACAGCATAGCCCAAGTAGGGTGAACAAACTAAATAGAATGAATTGAAGGCTTTAACTTTGAGAAAGCATTATGCCTTTCTCCAACCATGAGCCTGTGATTTTATTTATCTTTTTGCTTCTTCATTTTGGTTTTGCTGGAATTTTTTGTAGCTTATTTTCTCTGGATCTCTTGTTGGCTTCCATTCTTTGCTTGATTTACTTGATCAAGGCCTTGATTGCCTTCTCACTGTTTATGCTGGGAAGGGTTGACTTTACACTTACAGAAGATGTATTTGGTAAAATTCCAAGTCCACACAATTAAGCCCAAGGCAAAATCGTGACTCAGGAAGGCAACCCCAGAACTGAGGACCAAGGAGCATCTGACCACTTGTTCAGCCCATTTTTTTCCTGCTAAAATCTATTCCCTGACTTGATTTCAACGCCGTAGTTTAGGGCAAGGAAAATGCAAGGAAAATAATTGTTTGTTGTCACTTTTATATATCCATTGGGAATGAGAATCACATGGCAAAGTTGACAAAGCATCCAGTATTCTCCTGATCTTCTTTGACTTGCCTCTGACTTATATGCCTTCAGGTTTCCTGAGCTTTTTAATTTTGCATAAATGTACCTCAAAACCCTTTATCCAGCTTGGTTGCTTAATTCTCTGTGAGCTCTTAACAAGGTGCTATTTAGTGACAGTGTTTTTCCATTTGTAAATGATGGCAAATTGATACAATACAACATACTTGTGATCATTTAATTAATTTAACATGTTGAACTTCTAGATAAGTGTCATACATTTCACAATATGCAATTTAAAATAAATGTTTCCTGATAACCATATTAGATTTCTCTGTTATGTGAAAATGTAAAGCCTTACTAAGGGCACTTTGATCCAACTTGCATCTTATTAAAACTCCCAGCAATGTGTGATACATTAAAAAAAACTAAGCGGTCAGACTGAGCTTGTTCTAGACAGTGATATCACATTAGTCAAAAGAGCAGTCTGCCTTTTAAATACATTTCACAATTTTTAGAGAATAAAATAATTTTCTAAAGAACTTGCCAGCTCTTCAAAAGGGCAGCAAGTATACGACTTCAACCAAATGAAATTAATGTATTTTCTCAAGGAATAAAGTCTGATTAATACTGTATTCTTGATTAATGAATAGGAAGTAATTTGCGTATGATTAATTCAGAGAATGAAAACCTTGTACTTATGTGAATTAAAGTTTTCATTAAAACATAAAATAGGGATGAAGAGTCAACAAATTGTAAAATAAGACATCAAATTGTAAAACAAGAGTCATTAAATGTAAAATAAGACATTAATATGTAAGTTGACATTGACAAAATCCTAAAATCAGCTTGGAAAAGAAATTTTGGGCCATTTGATTGCCTGCTGCAAAGGACTAGTGAATTTGGTAAACCCTTGCCATTCCTGGAAACAGATTCTACTTATTTAATGTCGTACACCTGAAGCTAAATAAGATGGAAGTGGGCAGGATTTGTCTGTTGAAACTTGTTGAGAAGTTTCATAAGCTCCATGCTATGTATGACCAGATTTTCATATAAAAATGACTTAATTCGTCATTATGCCCCCCCTTGATTCATTTCAGCTATTACTGTCTATCTCAGGAAAGTCCAGAAACTTCCTCAAAGTATATCTTTGTACATTAAAAAAAAAAACCCACCATCTTTTTTTTCTTCTTCCATCTAAGCATAATTGCATTCAGTCCAATTATCACACAGAATTAGGCACCGCCTAATTGTGAAAGGAAGGCATTGAACATGTACTGTATGTCTTGTAGCTAGTCCTGAGCACAAAACCTGTAGATTATCTGTGTCTTTCAAAGGCCTGTTTTGTGGTTCTCCACAGTTGCCATAATTCTCTCACTCCTGACCAAAGAGGCAACTAAATTCTGACCCCAGGGCCACGTGATGCCCTAAGTCTCTTTTTGGTACCCCCATAGCTCCCTCTAAACATGACTGCTGAAAAATAGCAGGCAGGAAACACTGTAGTTTAAGTCTTTCTTTTCTTTTCTTTTTAACACTCCTCCCTTAAACCCAGGAAAAATAAATCCTGCCCCTGCCATTTGCATTATTTTTCCACCCACTGTGGCCCTCAGGCTTTGTCAGAACATTGCACAAGCCTCAGCCACCAGAAGGTTTCTCACTTCTATTCTTCCAGTCCCTCGCAGGCCTTGAGGATGATATAACTACTCTGGCTGCTCCTATACCAGGTGTCTATGGGAGCACATTAAACTCTGTCAAGGCAGTTTCCAGAGTAATTGCTAAAAAAAAGCCACCTTAATCTTGTGAACATTAGCTATCTCTATCACTTATTTTGAGTGATAGTGTCTTCTCAGGGTGACTTGCAAAGCAGCTGCAATCACATCTTAAGCCTAAACAGCTGCTAGCATCCACATTTACCCACAACATCAGCAGCATGGATGTCTGCAGCAAAGCAGGACAAGGTGTTTCAAGCCCCACCTCTCAGTGATGTTACTGTACAAGCCCCTCCTTTGCACTTCTGTGTTGTGAACCCACTGCAGAACAGGACTTATGAGGGGATGGCATTGCTCATGCTCAGTTGCTGTGAAAGGATATCTTGTACCTTGCTTGCTGGCAAAAAACAAGCCAGGCAGCCAATTCAGCCTGTTTTCTGCTGGTAACTGCCAATTACTGGTCAAGAACAGACCAATCGCATCCTGCTGCTGGACTGTTTTTTTCAGCAAGGAGTAAAAGCACCATATTTGATTTTGCTGGCCTCTGCTTGGATTTTTAATTTTTTTTTTTCTGGGAATCAAGTTATATCAGTTGGCTTCGCTAGCTATACCTGATCCACAGCAACAAAGGGGGTAACTGGGGTGAGGGAGAAAAGGCAGGAAGGGAAGATGGCTGTTTTTTCTGCCAGCCACAGTTCTGATTGGGGGAAGAAGTTAAAGACTTTTACTTAATACAATTGTTTGTGGCATAGAAAGGGTGCTTATATAGAACACATGTGTTGTGTACAATGCACACAGGATATGAGTGTGGGTAGGCCCACCCCAGCCAAACTAATTTGCTTCTTTAACTTGCATAAAGGACTCTATCCATGTGCTAATATGGGGGTGAAATTTAATTACTGATCCAACCTGTCTGTGGAATGCAGGATGCCTCATTTTGACTGAGATAAGAAAATGTAATGGTGTGGGAATGACCTTGTGTCATGAAATGTGGGAATGACTTTGTAAGATGGGGGAAAGAGATGCTGCCTAGGGAATGATCAGATAAAAGGGGGAAGAATTCGCAACTGAATAACAGGCAGAGAAAGAAACTTAGGAAGGACCCGCCCTAACTACTCAGGTGGTAAATAGAGAGGGTGGGAGATCTGTACTTTCAGACTTGTAAGATTCTGTTAATGTAGCCTAACAATAAAGTAGAATTAGTTCATGTGGTCCTGTTTCCTGTCTGGTTTACCTGGGAGGGCTGACACCTTGGGAGACAGGAGGAAGAGCCATAGACTAGACAATGGTCAGATAAGAGGCAGCTGAGTCTGCAGAAGGAATGGGGTCATGGCAAGCATCTCAGAAAGGACCCTCCCTAATTTCTTGGGTTGTAAAGGCAACAGGGGAGAGATGTACTTTCAGGCTTGCAAGATTCTGTTAATGTAACCTTACAATAAAGTTAGAGCTAGTCCTTCTGGTTGTGCTTCTTGTCTGGACTATCTCACAAGGCTGACAACAATCTTTTAAATCTTAAAATACATCTCTCCCCTTCACCTTTATAGTCCAAGAAACTAGGGAGGGTCCCTTCTGAGATGTTTGCCACAGCCCCATTCCTTCTATGGATTCAGCTGCCTCTTATCTGACCATTGTCTAGTCTGCAGCTCTTCCTCCTGTTTCCCAAGGTCATTCCCACATACCATTACCCAAAATGACTGGGGATGGCCAGATCATGTTGCTCCATCCTGAAAAATTACATAGGTCACACACATTTCTACTACTAAACCAGGACACTGCAGACCATCTGTGCCTATAAGCATGGTAGGAGTAGAGCCTTGTTAATATATGATAACTAAAAATCAGAAGGAGTCTGGTAGCTTCCATGCATAAGCATTCATGAGTCTTTTAAAAGCATTTATTAGTTTGAAAAGGTGTTACCAGAATCCTTCTGATTCTGTGCCTATAATTATTAATTTCAATAATATACCTGTAAAACCCGATGCCTCTTCAAAGATGCTGAAAACTTTTAACATGCTTTGACTTTCCTTAGATGTGGAGATAAACATTTATTTGGAACTGTAGCCCCCCAAATTGAAGTAAAGAATGATGAGAGCAGGATGAGTTATTTCATAGTTTTTAACCAGCATCATGGAAAAATTAAATTCATAGCAAACGTATAAATCTATTAATTTAATAGCTTGACTAGAAAAATGTTGCAAGTATGCAGGAAATATACCGGCCATTCCCTTAAATATTACAAGCCTGTATCTTAGATTGTACTAAGTTTGGAAGGACCCTTCTTGGCAAACTTGTACAGAGCTGCTCTTTAAACCTCAGGCCCCTTTCATGGTTGTTCTAAGTCTAAAGGTTGGAATAAATATGTAGAGACTTAGAATAATCCCATCTATAACCAAGCAGAGGTCATGTTAGTGGAATTTTTAATTCATTAAATCTAGCAGCATTCATGCATACTTTGAATCTGGTCGTTTGTTCAGATGTATTTCCTTCCAACTGAAATGAATATTTCACCGAATTAGCTTGACGTCATGAACCTTTTTTGGGTAGTGATTTTTTTCATGACCACTCATTATACTGTATAGTTGAACCAAGATGAATAAAACTGCCCCCAGGCATTCTGAGTTTTCAGCTATGCCAGCAACCAATCATTTCTATTTAAAGATACACTTATATGTCCCTCCTGTTGGTGAGTATGTGCCAAGATCCATCTATCGTGGCATCTGAGGACTTACCTAGATTGAAAGAAATATTGAAGTAGCATGGAATATAATATTAAGAAATTAACATTATATTAGATGGGGGGGGGGAGAGGAGGTAAACATGCTCTGTTACAGTCTGTTTTATTACAAAGACTGACATAAATCTCACCGCTCCTGGAGGAAACAATTAGTAATTCTGTGCAAATTCACTCAGATATAAAGCTCAGTAGCTTATTCCCAAATAAAAACCAATAGGTTTATAGCAATTGCTGCAATTATTTGGTGCAAGCCCCATTTAACTCAGCTGAAACTTACTTCTGAGAACATTGATAGGACTATACTGCTTGTCTGTCTGGATACAGGTAGATTGGCTCATTTGTGCTTATGTAAATTTGGCTCAAATGGCATACGTTTTTAGGAATCCCAAGATGTCAAGATTGTTGTTGCAGCCCCATCCTTCAGGTCTCATTTCATCAAGGAAAATTGTTAGGCAAAATGTAGGTGGCACTTTTAAAGGTGGCACTTCTAAATGTAGGTGGCACTTCAGACCTCTGATGGGTTTGAAACAGTTGAAGGGCAAAGGGGATGAATGAAATGACCCTGGTCAACGGGATGCTTTAACTGACCTTTGCTACACATTTTGATATTGCTAATTTCAGCCTTATGGCCTTGTGCCTCAATCAGAATTTAAGAAGCTAAGCAAAACCAAAATAGCTAAGATACTAACCAGTTAGAGAAAAGAGGAGGCAAGAAGTAAGAAAATACCAATCTGTAAGGAAGAAGACACATAGGCTGCTAGAGTGTGCCTTTCTGTATTAATACTAGTGTTAGAAAAAAGATGGCTTTTCTGTTTTCCATCCATCCATCCTGCTGTTGCACCTGAAATAACAGGAAATCTTACTAGAACATGTAAAGCTTAAAATTTTGCTTTCTCCTTACCCGGGCTCTTCTCTTATGGCTAAGTTGAGCTGAACAGCTGTTATCTAATAATCCTCTTCCTTCACTCTCAACTGTTGGTTTGGTGCCTCCCTTCCTTGCAATTCCTTCAAATTTGTCAACATCCAAGGATGTGTAGTCTTCATGATTTTCTATTGAAGTAATTTTGGTGCCCAAAGAGATTGTACCAAGTGAGGGAAAGGAATAGGAGGTGTAAAGTGCACAAGCCTGGCATCAGCATTCCTTCATGGGACTTCTTATTACAAAGGAAATGCACTTGAATAAAAGATCAGAATAATATGGATACTTCTCTCTCTCTTTTTACTATTTCAGCAGTTACTATAACACATACTGTTAAGCATAAATGGCACAGAAACTGAGGAAGAAGAAGAAAAGGTGGGATCTTAAAGTTACGTTCCTTCCTGTTAGAGAAATGACCCTTAATAGGATAATAAAATCTGGCATATCTTGCATTTAGTCTGGTGTGATCTTAATGTTCACCAGAACTTATCCTTGAAGATCTGCTTAGGGACAAATTTGCTCTTCTTTTATTCTGTGCACTCATCTCTGACACTGAAGATAGATTCCTGCATTAAGTCTAGGTGAAGCAAAGCACAGATTAAACTGTTTGTCTTCCTTGTCATTTTTGGCCTCTTGGTAACAGCTTTTAATGACTTAACTTAAGGGTACCTTCTTGTGAGACCTGTGTGGTTTCATTTTAAATACTTTAAATGGAAACATGACTCTCATACACATGGGTGCATGCTCAAAAATCATGCAGGGTTCTTGGGCTGTGATTTTGATCATGAACTCCTCTTTTACAAGACTCTGTATCAGTATGTTGAGTTAATATAATGCAGAGACTTTGCAATGTTACAGGCATAGCATGATGATAATTAAATTCTGGCTGTACATGACAGCCAATATAATATTGCTGTATAGTGGTTCAGCTACTGGGACCCTTAATGATGAAAATTCACTAGCAACTTGAGCAATCATTCTCTCTCAGCCAATGTAACCCACACAGCCTGGTTGTTATAAGAAAAAAATTGGAGGAGGAACTACTTTGTACACCATCTTGAGCTTCTAGTGGAAGCTGGATTATACATTTAAGAAACATCTCATTTTAAGAATTAAGATTATATTCTTCACTACATCTGATCCCTGGATTAGAGAACAGTGGCTTGCTTTGCTCAGATAATGTTCAGATGTAAAAATAGCCAGTTGCCCTCACCAACTGTGCGGCACCAGAAAATGAAGTAAGATGCATTATGCTTTCAGGGCAAGGATGGGAATTACATAACTATCTTTCTATCCTTAGCCTTTCCTCAGATAGAGAGCAGACTGGGTGAGAAGAAGAGCCTCCTCAGTGAAGTAAAGCAGTATGCTGCTGGTTATTATTGAGAGAAAATGGCATCAGACTGGAAATGGAAAAAGAAACACACTTGAAATGTATGAGCATTCATATTAATGAGTACCTTATAACAAGCAGAACTCTGAAAGAAGGGTTAAAGATCCTTCTTAGCTCAACAAGTAGTTCAATGTAATGCCCAGGGGCACCTGTTTTTCCCTTCCCTCTCATTCTACAGTTTGGGATTCTTTCTAAGACCTTCTTTAGCCTACTAATGTATTACCTGAAGCAAATACACATTCAACAAACCTGCGAAATAATGTGTGATGTTAATAAATTAAGCGTTAAGCCTAAAGTGAATGGATTGTATTCTAGTGATGACGCTTGGTTATAAATAGAGACTGTAACAGATTGCTTAGGCTTCGTGGAAAATAGGGATGGAATCAGTCTGATTTCCTGTTCATATCCATTTTCATTTATAACCCAGCTCAGTTCTTGTTAATCTGGGATTAAGAGAGGTGCCATGTGCCATTTTTACCTGTTCTATATCTTCTGGCATTGTCAGGGCAGTGGAAACTGTTCCTACTTCTATTCATAACATTCATAGAAGTGTAAAATGTGAAATTTAATCACAATTCATACACTAGTATGGGATACAAACAGGAAACCTGGTGCCTTCCAGTTATTTGGGGCCAGAACGCCCTTAAGTTCCAGTCAGTATGCTCAATGATCAGACATTATAGGAAATATAGTTCAAAATATTTGGTTCCCTATCCATGCTACAGAAAGTAAGGATCAGGTCAGTTTGCTTTGAAATGCAGGCTAATGAATACATTGGGCATCCTTAATTGTAATATGAGATAGACATAGGACATTAATTAGGCTCACCAGTACAAAGCATTTGTCATCCTAAACAAACATAAAGTAAGAGCCCTGGATAGTATTTCATGCATATTATGTTTGGTTCTAGATGTCTGATGGGATCATCCCTATGAGTGGTCAAACTGTGATATAATTTTACCTTAAGATGAGAAAGTCCTCATATAGACTGCAAAGCCAAGGATCATGTCACCAAAATTGCTTACAGTATTGAGTACAGATATAGTTTTCCTATGTGACTGCTGCAGAAGAACACAAAATCATTACAGCAAGTCTGATTCCTTTGGAGATTATAAAATGACTTAATTTTATAATTGCACAGTATCTTTGCACTGATAATTTTTTAAAAGCAAAGTAGCAGGCTGGAAAATCCAAATTATGTAGTTACAACTAAAGATTGTGCAACTACTGTCCTGATTGTGATGATATGCCTTTTATTTAGGACTTTGGCATAAACTAAAGAATGTGAGGAGTATGAACATTGAATGAGTCTTGCCTTGCATGGGTAGGTAGATTAAACAGGATATTATAAATATAATAATATTTAATTAAAATATCAGAGCAGCTAGATATTAAAAGCTTGATTGAATATAATGGTTGTCAGGGAGAGAGAGTGAAAAAGACAGAAAGCTAGTTTTCAATAGGAAGGGCATTGTGACATCACTGTGAAAAGGCTGGAAGAATAATGAAATACCCCCAGTAGAAGATTGGATTATAAAATTGACAGAGCTTGTGGAAATGGCAAGGCTGATCAGTTTGGTCAGGAAAAAAAGATAAAGACTTTTTTTTAAAAAGACTGGAAGACTTATATGGAGTTTTTGTTGAAACAAGAAAAAACTGAACTGATGATTGATGGATTTGAGGATTAAAAAGGGTTAAAGAGGGAGGGGAAAGACTAAGATGGCAATTACTCAATAAAAAGAAGGGTGGAAGTCATAATTCTATGTTTTCTTTCTTTTTTCACTTCTTTTTTTCTTTTCTTTTTTTCTATCTATTTTTTCTTTTAATTTTTTTACACTTTTATTGTATTGAAAAATTCTAATAAAAATATTTTAAAAAAGCACTGTGAAAAGGCTCATGTCTTGGGTCTATTGCTACATCATTTCTAACCATGGTACAGAAAGTTGAGTCCCTAGGAAATCTTAAAAGTGGGCTGGTTGATATGGAAGCAGACAGTCCTTGAGATAATGGGGTTTCAAATTACGATGAGCTTGACTTCCGGGGAAAGTATGGTGAACTGAAGACATCCCCGCAAAAGGGGAGCCAAGGACCGCAGCAAAGACCAAGGAACCGATGAGTAGACCAGTTCCTTGGAACCTCTCTGAATAAGGAGAGGACAGGAGATTGCCCCATCTGCTCTGCTCCTGCAGAACAGCAGTTTTCCATGGGTTTGAGTGCTAGGAGACAATGGGATCAGCCATCTCTTTTGCAACCATGGTGGAGCCTTTTAAAGGACACTAAGTTCGCAAGCCTCACTTTCTAATTTAAATTTTTTGATAATATTTTTATTTTATTATTTTTTATCTTTTATGATTTTTTAAAATCTATTTGCTGTTTTATTTTATTGTTGTACACAGCCCAGAATTGCTTTGTGTGAGATGGGTGGCTATATAAAAGTGACCAATAAAATGAATGAATGAATGAATGAATGAATGAATGAATGAATGAATAAATAAATAAATAAATAAATAAATAAATGTTTCCCAACAGAGAATTGTAATTTATGCAATAAAAATCTCAAAGGATGAGAGAAAGTATTTAATAGTGTATAAATTAATTTGAAATAGTGGGAAGGAATGTGAATAGAAAGCTCTCTTAAAATACAAATCAGTCCTGGAATGAAGTGTATTTAATAACTATTTAATCTCATATACTCAAATGAAAAATAGTCTCCCCATAACTCCTTTCATTTGTGTTAAATACTGCATATATTCAGATTTGGTAGTTAAAAATGTTTCCTAGGAATCATTGTATCAAGATAAAATAATCAGGACACAACTTAAAAGTCAAATCCCTAGATGTGTCAAAATTATTACTGAAATCTAGTGAACCTAGTTTGACTAACTTCAGTTATAGATTAAACAGAGAGAGCCATTGTGGTGCAGTGGTTAAGGCATCAAGCTAGAAACTGGGAGACTGTGAGTTCTAGTCCTGCCTTAGGCACAGAGCCAATCACTCCTCTCTCCAGGCAGTTGTCAGGAGTCAACCATGACTTGAAGGACCAATGTCATATACTGTATTAGTGGAATGATATTAAGAATGGGAATTTCTGGCTTATCTCTGAAAGCATAACATTTATTTATTTAAATGCCCAGCTTGAGATCAACTCTGGCTGGCTCACAATGTAAACTAGATAGAATAAAAATACAATATAAAATTGAGGGAAAAAAGAGAGAACATGATGGTGAATCCTGCCAACAACCCCAAAATACATGCAAACATAACCAACAACCTCCCTAGCTGGGGGTTGGGGAGAACAGCTTGGAACATATTATTCATATACAGAATAGGTTTATATTCCAAAATCCCTTTATATTTTCAAAATTTCTAGTGGCACAAGCAAGAAGTTCTAGAGCCAAGTTAAAAAGAAATGGAGGAAGAAGGCATCCTTGCTGTGTTTCGTGACATAAACGAGAAAATACATCATAAATCTATTTGGAAATAAGTCTACAATTGGACACATGGAAGGATCCCTGCCAAGTTTAGAAAGGACTTGTCTTTCTAAGGATCTTAGCCTCAGTCAGACTGGGGGTCAGAAGTCTATTTGCAAAGACTTCAGAATATGCCTTCAATAAAATAGGAGATAAAAATCCAATATTCTTCTTGTAGCAGTCACCTGTAAAACCATCAGACCCAGGAGCCTTCCTGACCTTTTAAAATCTAATTCTAGTCGCAATTTCTTGAAGACAAAAAATAGTTCGTTACCTTGTCCTCTGATACTTTAGATAATCTCACAAAAGAAACTATCTGATCTGTTTATGAAAAATTAGAACTGTAGAATTTCTTGCACCATCCCTTCTTAAGTACAACCCCCTCACTCAAAGTTGCATTTCCTCCTGTCACGTCCTGACTGCTTTTACCAACCAGGCAGGATGGGGATCTAATCCACAGATGGAAGGGCTAATACTACAGAGGACCCTGTCACCTTCCTCAGGATTCACAGACTCCAACTAATCCCAGATATATCCACAAGATGAAGTCTCTGTAATCTAGCTGGATTTGTCCAGCCTGCCCTCAATTCTGAATGAACATGAGTGATTTTATACTTCAGATGCTTATCAAATTCCTTACAATGGCCCAGAGATAATTTTTTGACTCCATTTTTCCTAATAGTGATGGAGTTACTTTAAACAACAGGACTGGGTTACATGGATGTAATTAAAGCAGAGAAATAAGCTTTCTCTGCTGCTCTTATCACTCTGGTGTAGGCTTGAACTTGAGTTCAGCTATTCCAGCCCTCCAAGGTAGACCAAGCTTGGAAGCCAGACACACAAACAAATACTACTTTTATTATAAGATTATATTAAAAGAATCTTGCAAGTCTGAATGTGCTTTCCTCCTCCCTCCCTTTTTCTTCATAAGAACCTGAGTAGGTTATGTCTGAGGCGCTTTCTTAAACTACATTTCTGCCTCGGGCTCAGATTTCTTGTATCTGTCCATTGACTTGGTTGTGGCTGTTCCTCCTATTCCTCAAGTTTATTCCTTCTTCCCATTATATCTACATTTGTTCTTCATCTTTCATCAGTGTCTTTCTAGATGTTTCTTCTGTTGCTTCATCTCCCAGAGCTCCCCAGTAAACCAAAGAGGCCCCATAGATCAGTGACTAGAAAAAGGCCATTAAGAAGGAATCCTATCAAGTACTATGGTTGACCTCTTATTCCAGAGGTGGACTAGGCAGTCAACAGAACTGCCTGCCATGTTCATTGCCTGGACATAGGGAGGTATGTTAGTTATAATGCCAGGTTCACCTGGCAAGGCAGAAGAAATAAAAGGAAGGGGAGTGAGGCTGAAGAATAATGCAACATACTAATATGGCAGTTGTATTTGTAGATGGTGTGTGATCATTGCTTGGGTGACTCTGGGAAACCACAGAGGAGACAGGTGCTACACTAGCTGAGGTAATTGTCAGAGTAGAGCTCAGGCTTGAGCAACTGGCAAAGGAATAAAATATGTCATAGACAACAAGGCACCTATCAGCAAGATAAAGGGATGAAGAAAAGTGGTTGGGCCTCAGTTCTTCTCTTTTATCAGGATCGGGCTAAGTAATAACCCAATACAAACAGCCAATTGATACAATGTTAGCCTGCTGAAGTCCCCTGAAAAAGCAAAATCTTGAAGTGCTGAGAAAACAAAGCCCTTGAAAAAGAGAAGTGTGTCTGGACATGTGTGTGCCCAAATATTCCATCCCTCTCATGTTGTGAGATGAAAAAACCATGGCTGTAAAGCCAAGGCAATAGATTAAGTAGAAGATGTATGAATAAGGAAAAATTGAGGGATTTTACATTATTACTGTCCCAGAAGCTGAAACTCTCATGCATTTCTTTTTAGGATTTAAAAAATCTTTCCATTTGAAATAATCTTTTTCTCTCCCCACTGCATCTTTGAGTGGCACTGAAAAATCCTCGCACCGGTCTCATTGGAATATCCTTGGATGATAATGAGGGATAAACACAGGTGTATCAAACAAGTGAAGCAAAGTGCCATGCAGCTGCTCTGCAATCAAATGTGGTTTCTTTTTATTCCAGGTACCTTAAAAAAGCATGGTAAGGAATTACAAATGGGCATCTCTTTGTGTTTGTCCTTACTTAACGATGGCTGTTTGCTGAAGTCCAATGACAAGGCCTGAATTAATATTCCACTGGTGCAACTTATAACAAATGGAATGCGCTCCTATCCGTTCTTCTTCCAGTATGCTCATTTCATTTCCTCCTTCCTGATGATGTCCTGGTTCTAATAATATGTTCCCAAATTGCCAGGAAGCATTCTCTGGCTGCAGAACAAGTCAGACCCAGCCCTGGATTAACCATTAAGCAAAATATGCATGTGGCTTAGGGCACTAAGGGAAAGAGGGCACCACAGAGTTTCTTCCCCTTGCAATCATGCCTTTAACTCTTTCACTGTCACACTCAACTTTAGTCAATTTTTTTTTTTTTTTTTTGTCATTGTCCTCCTCTGCCATGTTCAGCTTTAATCTGCATTATTAAAAAACATGTTTTCTTTGGCACGGTGCATGGATAAGCTCTTAGTTCACCATGTGATCCATTTGCATTCCAAACAAGAAACAACACAGTGGATTGTGCATGGGGATATCGCTGGGGGAAGGGCGGGGCAGGGGTAGATTTTGGCCAGTGGTGAGATATCAAGGATTCCATTTTGTATTAAAAAATGCATTATCTTGCTAAAACAAATGGTGAAATATGTTTAATTTGGTAACTGATCATGTTTGGCTGCTAAGCAATGGAACTCATGACGTTCATCAGCAATGATTAAGTTGTATCTGCTTGCTTTTGTGATGGAAAAAATGTCAAGGATAAGTAGCCGGGTGTTGGATCCAGTGTTTTCTGAACCTAGTAAAAATGCTTTTAAGAAAAGTGCTGATATAATGTGTGTTTAACTATAATTATAAATAGTAACAGTAAGCAGAAGTGAAAATAGCCATATTTACTTAATAGACTAGGTTGGTCCATAATACTTTCTGCCTTCTATTATTTACTGTGAACAAAAATCTTCATGGAAATGTAATACAAAATTCTCAGGCGACTACTTATTTTGGTATCCAAAATTAACCTACGTAGAATTTTAATTTCTTTACAACTAAAATCAGAACTTGCATTGACTGATGGTAGATTTGTTGGGGTGGAAGTTAATTTGCATGGGACTAAGACTTTGATACTGGGAATTTATGGCCCAAATGAGGACAAAGTATTGCTTTATAAATGACTTATGGAGAGATTAATAGGTTTCTCTTATGAAAATTGGTGTTTGATGGGGGATTGGAATGGAGTGATCTCCCCACAACTGGACAGAACGTCTGAGAAAATATTAAAATCACTCAAGGCAAATTACCAAAAGTTTTATTTGGCTTGATGAACAATTTAGGGCCAGTTGATATAATGGAGATAGAAAAATGGCAATTCAAGAGAGTATACCTACTTTTCTGAAACACATAGTTTCTTTCCAAGAATAGACATGATTTGGATTTCAAAGAACTTGGCTACTAAGGTTTCTAAAGTAAAGATATTACCAAAAACTTTTTCAGATCATAATTCTGTGAGTTTGGTTTATAAAAGAAAATCTAATTCTTCTAGATGGAGACTAAATGAAATTTGCTACAGAAGGAAGCAATAGTGGAGGGTTGTAAAAAGAAATTAAAATATTTTTTTTGAAAATAATTTAGATAAAGGTACTGATTTAAGAATGGTTTGGAATGTTCTTTTATTAGAGGTTATTTTATACAGCATAATAGTGAACTTAAAAAGAACAGTCAGGAGAAAACACAAGCTATTTTGGATGAAATAAAGAGAAAAGAAGAATTTAAAAAAAAATTCAGAGAAGACAAATATCTCTCAACAACTTAAGCTTTTACAATGATAATTATCTATGTTACCAGTAAGTGAAATGGAAATAAAAATGAATTTTGTAAAGCAAAAAAAAAAAAAATAGAGCTTGCAAATAAACCATGGAAGTGGCTAGCGTATAAATTAAGAAAAGAAAAAGAAAATAATATTGAAATTACAAGAGGGAGATACTATATTAATGGATAATGCAGCCATACAAAAAGCATTTCATCAATATTATTCCAATTTCTATAAAGGAAGTGACATCCCTCTAGAGAAAATAGATGAATATCTAAAGAAACAAAATTTACCAAGGATTACAGAGGAACAGAGACAGGTTATGAATGGACCTATAACAATAAGGGAACTTTCTGAAGCTATCAAAAAGATAAACTAGGAAAGGTGCTTGGACCAGATAGATTATCAGGTTCTTATTATAAATATTTTGTGGATGAACTGTTACAAGCTTTACAAAATACGATGAACTCTATCCTACAGGAAGGAAAGATGCCAGAGAGTTGCCAAAGAGGTCAATATAGCATTACTACCTAAAGAGGGACAAGATTTGACTTTAACAAGAAACTATAGGCCAATGTCATTATTGAATAATAAGTACAAGTGAACAACAATTCTAGCTGATAAACTGAAAATAATTTTGCAAGACTTTATTCATGAGGATCAGTGTGGGTTTTTAACCTAAAAGACAGTTAAAGGACAATGTTAGATATGTGTTGGATATTTTGGAATATTTGGAGCAACATAATGAAAAAGAAGCAACATTGATTTTCTTAGATGTGGAGAAGGCCTTTGACACCGGGCTTTCTTGTTCAAATTTTTGGAAGATATGAATTTTGGAGAGAACTTTATAAAATGGGTAAGATCAATTTCCACTTCACAGAAAGCATAAATAATTGTTAATGGAGATCTAACAAAACCCTGTGAGGAAAGGAAGAAGACAGGGATGCCCACTGTCTCCTCTCTTGTTTTACTTTGGTTCTTGAAATACTGAATAGAGATATAAGACAAGTTGAGAAGATTGTGGGAGTAAAGATTTAAAAAGAAACTTATAAATTAAGGGCTTTTGCAGGTGCTTTGGTGTTGATTTTGGAAGATCCTTTAAAGGGAATTGAAACATTAATGGATAAACTGAAAGAATTTGGTGCATTAGCAAGTTTCAAGATTAATAAACAGAAGATATTAACCAAAAATATGAAAATAGAAAATCAAACAGAATTGATGAATAAAACGGGTTTTAAGACTGAGAAGAAGATAAAATATCTGGGTATCACTATGACAAATATGAATTGTATGTTATTTCAAAATGACTATGTTAAGACATGGAATGAAGTTTAAAAAGATACATTAAGATGGGAGAAACTACAACTGTCATTGCTGGGGAGAATTCCCATGATAAAAATGAATATCTTGCCTAGAATTATGTTTTGGTTTCAGACAATACCTGTTTTGACAACTGCTGCACTATTTAAACAGTGGCAGAAGGATATATCTAAATTTGTGTGGCAATGGGAAAAAAACACAAATTAAATATAAGGTATTACAAGATGCAAAGGAAAGAGGAGTATTGGATTCACCTGATTTGAAATTGTATTTTGCAGCTTGCTGTTTGGTTTGGATGAAAGAGTGGGTGTTGCTGAGAAATAGAAGGCTTTTGGAGTTAGAAGGACATGACTTGAGATTTGGGTGTATAGACATTTGTGGTACGATAAAGTCAAGGTTAATGTGGATTTTTAAACTTACTATGTTACATGTGCCATATTGAGAATATGGAATAGATATAAACCCAGGTTGTGCCCAAAAGCACCTTTGTGACTTTCAGCACAAGATGTGTTTTATAGACAAGAAATAATAGGCAAACACAAACGGCTAATTTATCATGAGATACTAGAATTTTGTCAAGGGAAATGTTATGTTACAGTCATAAAGAGAATTTTTATAAAATGATGTACCATTGGTATATGTCACCAGAGAAATCGTCTAGAATGTATAAAGGCACTTCAAATTTATGTTGGAAATGTCAACAACAAGAAGGGATATTTTATCATTGTATTGTCGAAGGCTTTCACGGCCGGCATACGATGGCTGGTGTGGGTGTTCCAGGCTGTGTGGCCGTGTTCTGGAAGTTTTGTTTCCTAACGTTTCGCCAGCATCTGTGACCGGCATCTTCAGAGTGCAGGAGCACAGACAGGAGCAGTTCTCTCTGTGCCCAGGGTGATGTGACCCTTTTGTGGGTATTTATAGAGATCTGAGGGGGGGGGAAGGGGGGGATTGGGGGGGGTTGGGTTACTGAGTGGCTGCTTGTTTTGGTGTCAGAATCTGTGTGTATCTTCCTGGGGATTAGGCAGGGTTTTTTCTTCTATTGAGTTGTTAACGAGGGGCTGCTGGGGGTGATTAGCAAGTTCATTGTGTGAACTGTTCACACGTCCTGGTGGTTGAACTGAGTTTGTTGACCTTTTGCAGGCTGTATTTTTCAGGATTGGTAGCCAGGTTTTGTTGATTTTTAGACTCTCCGCTTTTTTATTGAAACTGTGCTGGTGTTTGTGAATCTCAATGGCTTCCCAGTATAACCTGGTATAGTGGCTGTTGGTGTTGTCCAGTATGTCTGTGTTTTCAAATAGGATTTTGTGTCCAGTGTGCTTGAGAGCATGTTCAGCTACTGCAGATTTTTCTGGTTGCTGTAGTCTGCAGTGTCTTTCGTGTTCTTTTATCCTGGTATGGATGCTGCATCGGGACCACAAGAGGTAAATTTCTAATTGTACTTATAACTGCTGTAAAGAAGATCAGAAGCTACTTCTTTGCATCTTTTTTTTTCTTTTATCTTTTTTTCCTTTCTTGCACTTTTAGCTTTCTCTTTGATTCCTTTCTTTTTTCTTTTTCTTTTCTTTTTCTTACTTTATATTAATTTGCATTAGTTTTTATCTTCCTTTTAAAAAATCTTTATATATAAACAACTGTTGTAATTGAAATGTACCTAAAATATGTCCATTTATATCTATTAAGCACATTCCAACAAAGACTGTGCTTTAAAGATTATTTGGAATACAGTAATTCTTTTGTCAGTTACCATTATTGTAGCAGAGTGTCATAACAACTACCAATGCCCTAATTGGTCTTTTAAATACAAACAGTTTTCACTTTAGTACTGAAGGCTGAAGACACACACTGCCAACTTATTCCACAATCTAATTCAGTGGCTGTGATATAACTGTTAATTTCTATAGAAGTTTCTTTAAAAAATTTTTTTTTAAATCCAAATAGCTTGGTCCAAGTTCCCTTGGTTCCTGCTTCCCTAGTTCATTCAACTACACACGAATCACTGATGATAGCTGCATGTGTCATCAAGCTTTGTTGTAAATGTCATATCCCTAAGAGAGCCCTTTTGTCATGCCCAGGAAGGACAAAAAGGACACTGGTGAGAATCTTTCTCAAAATGAAGGCTGCAGAGGGATCAGCCTTACGCCATGGCCTAAAGGCCCCTGGGAAAGTACCAGGCTCAGTCAGGATTTGAGCTAGATTCATCAAAGACTAAGGGAGAATCCAGTTATGGTCAGCTCTTAATTCAAGCAGTGTCCATCAGT
The DNA here is from genome assembly GCF_059951505.1 of Python bivittatus. NCBI lineage: Eukaryota > Metazoa > Chordata > Lepidosauria > Squamata > Pythonidae > Python > Python bivittatus. Next base: position 10,774,108 of record NW_028277030.1, on the reverse strand, counting down.
CACAAGCAGCATATGGAAGACCATGATGTCCCTTTATTCTTTGGAAAATACCAGTAAAAACCACATTCTCCAAAATGTAGATTCTATTAAAAGATAAAACAAAATACCTGTCACTCTTGTGGGGTTCTGATCCTGAAACAGGAAGCCATTTTAAAACTGAATAAATGGAACCATTTCTGAAAATAACTTGAAATTCACTCATGAAACAAAAGCTCAGAAGGCAAGAAAGGGTAAGATATCATCAGCAACAGTACAGCTTAATTCAGACTCTTTTGCGCCATAAAAATGGAGTCCGTGCCCTAGGTTCATATGGTATGCTAAACCATAATGTGGTTTGATTGCTTTTGGTTTAGTGTGATGTATGAATCCAGTCAGTGTCACTGAAAATTGTTTCCAGGACAATTTCAAATATAACATTGAACTATGCTGTTCGCATGACAGGCCTGAAAGAGGAAAGGGTATGCCCTGAACACTTTCCAATAGAGCTTCTGAGGTCAAGACAAAGCCTCCATTTTCTCATCGCAAAAGATAACACCTTATTTCTTAGCTAATATAAGTAGACTGAAGCTTCTGATTCTGTAGTAATAGATTCCACATTATATAAACAACAGGGCTCAAAAAGATTCCTATGAAATTCTTCTCTTGTTATCAACTATGGTATGTTATTATTTACTTCTCAACTAGTAAAAGTAATCCAGACCTCTTATCATATTTAATATTCTGCCATCTCCCACAGCTTTTCTAATGGCTCCTCATTTATACAAACTTAAAAAAAGACCCAATCCGATTTTAAAAATATTGGCAATTGCCTGTTTTGTTCTGTTTTGTTTCAAAGGCTTTCTTTCTCGTTAGTCTCTGTCCTTACATGTGTAACTGACAAGTTATTGTAACATACCTTGCATTGCGTCTTGTTATTTCTAGCTGATAACTACAATATATATTTTCTTGCTGTTTTTCTTTAATTTTTCCCAGCCATTGTTCACAGAAGTAAGGGAACAACATGCCTTTTGATAGGTAGGTGGAGGAGGAGTTATATTAAGCATCATGGTTAAATTATATGTGGGGTTTTAAATACAAATATTGTGATTATCAGAGAGTTGTCAGTTTTGATCACCTTTATGACCTTTTCTGAAAATTAATTGTCCTGTAAAGAATTACCAGATGTCTTCTGCATAATATGGATAGTGATGGTGGATAATTCCTGCATGGATAGACTGTGATGTCTATCCATGAGGCCAATGTCCTGCATATCTTAAAGACTTGCCAATCAACATAGATAACATTGAGCTAAACACAACACAATCCTGTGAAAGAAATCATTGAAATTAATAATATACAATATGTGAGAGGTATTCTTATGTGTCACATTTTATTTTATTTCTTCTTCATCCATCACACACAGAGGAGGGAATTCAAGGGACTACCTTTTCTTAGCACAGCAAGTTGCTGATTCCAAATATTACTCTTCTGTGCATCCTTTATTTAGTTAGTTAGTCCCCCTCCTCTCTCCTTGCAGGTAATGGGAACATTGAAATATATATGTAGAATCATTTCATAATTTGAACATCTTCATGAAGATTGTTGTCATGGTAACCACTCCTGTTCCTTGTGAATTCAGAATATTAGAGTTCATATTCTGTAGTACAGCTTGAGTCAAACAGTTGAGTTTAACCTGGTATAACAAACTATAAGCTGGAAGAATTCAGAACTTGCTATAAATTGCATTCTAGAAAAACTATTCCATAGCATGCTTTTGGATTTGTAGATTATGTCTTCAGAATTTCCTTATTATTATTTTTCCTATTGCTGTAGTGCAGGCCAATAATTAATCATTCATTATCCGAGCCATTTGAAGCAGTATGATGCATGTTTTTTAATTGATTGACTACTTCATACTTATTTTCACTCCAAACCTATCTCTAGCATGAGTTTCTAACTATTTTTTTCCTATTCATTTCTGTTCTCCTGGGTGCAATTAACATGCATAGAAATATGTGGCACTTTGACTCCCAGCAGCATGCAGAATGAAGGATAATGCTTCCTGCAATCAGTTCTGCAGATGTCATTATATAACAAATTTTCTAATAACAAGCCACGTTTGTGGGCAGGAGGGAGGTACAGACAGTTCTGGATTAACCATTAAGCAAAATAACCACATGGCTTATGGCACCAAGGGAAGGGGGGCCCCACAGAGTTTTTTCCCCTAGGTATCACATACTTAACTCTTTCACTGCCACACTTGACTTTAGTCAAATTTTATCCTTGTCCTTATCTCCCATGTTCAACTTAAATCTGTATTGCTAAGAAAATGTTTTGTCTGGCATGGTGAGTGACAAAAGATTAAAAGTTTGCTTTGAAGGTGTCAGATACATTTATGTCCATCTCATGGCATGAGAGTTTCGCTTCCATCAAGAGGCACCATCTCTGGGCTATGCTTAGGGCATCAGTTGGCCTTAATCTGATCCTGGATACAGAGATGGCCAAAGCCAATTGGTTCTCTGATTCTGCACTTTATCCATAGGAATTTGCCTTATGTTGACTCAGATCATCCATCCATATGGTTGATAGTGACAAAGAGCTGTTCCTCCAACCCATCTTAGAAGAGGTTGAGGACTGAACCTGTGATTTCTGCATACAAAATATGTGCAACTCCCCCCCCCCCCCATGTTTAATGCTAATAAAGCCACTTTTACACCTTCCCTGTCTCAGGGAAGATTAGGAGGAAAAGAGTGAGGGAGATTAATCAATGGAATTGAAATGTAGTTACTCTATGGATTATTTATGGAAAAATTGTGCAATGTGGCAATCGGAATTGAGCAGTCTAATTGTGTATGGAATTGTGGCCTATGTAATTAATTTTTGTATAACCAGTGTTTACACTTGAAAGCTGGATATATGAGTCAGGTGGAAACCTTATTTTTGATAAAATCAGACATATTTTTATATGGGGAATTCTGGGAGTTGAAGTCCACACATCTTAAAGTTGCCAAGGTTGAGAAACCCTGTTCTAAAGGCATGGGGTCCAATTTATCACATGCGTCTGTGTTTGTGTGTGCAAGCATGCCCTATTACACCCATTAGGATCAGGATCTCAGTGTAGTTTATAGAAAATAAGTTGTATTTTTTTATTATAGTTACTATGGCAATTATAAATAAAACCACAATGTGTTGATAATAAAGTTACTAAGTATGATTTTATCAGAGTTGAGATTGTACTCTTATTTCAAAGTACATGAAAACAGTAACAGGATAATAAATACTATCCATTGCTAGCACAAACATTTGTTTAAACATCACATTCTGATGTTTTGGAAAGTGGTAGCTTAAAGGCAATTCCTTCTCAGTACTTACTGGTTTAGAAAGCTAGCAAATATAATAATGCAAGGAACATTTAAAGGAAAAGCATCTAAAATAGATATTCCAAACAAAGGTCTATTTAAAATAAATTTATTTTTAAAATCTTGCATTCTATAGTGATGAAAGAGCTGTGTGTGAAAACTTGATATCCTGCAAGGATGGGAGATGGGCAACAGCATTTGCATGAAATCTCTATGCATGAAATCTCTATGATGCTCTGACATTCTGCAGTGACGTATTATGCGTTCCTGTTTATTTCTCTATTTAGTATATCCACAGCTTGCCTTTTTTTGAAAAGTTCAAGATAGGTTAAGAAACTATTTTTCCTCCAATTCTATCCTTGCAACCATCTTGTGATGTAAATTAGATTGAGAAATCGTGTGTCATGCCCAAATCATACATTCCGTGAGAAGCATGGCTGAGATTTGTGTCCTCCATCCCAAACTACAGGACCTTAGGATAGCTGTCTGAACCAAAAGTGATTTATTCCCCGATCAAGAATCCCATCGTGTCCTCTTTAACAGAAGAAACATTGATACAAGAATACCAGCAAGTCAACTACATTCACTTTAGATCCATTATACCTAATGTGCATTTCTGAGTTTTTTTCTCACAGCCTTATGATGTACTAAGAGAAGGCAGCTCTCTTCATCGAGAGTGGGGAGATTTGTAGCAGATCGTTAGTGTAACGGTTGCTCAAATCTTTCTGAGTCTGAAACCCTTTAGACAAACTATCTTCTCCCTTTTCTTTCACTTGGTCTGTTGTTACTGCTTTAGCACCTTTTTTTAGGAAAAAAGAAAGAAAGAAAGGAAAAGAAACAAACTTGGAAAAGCTTCATTATAGCATGATGACCAAGGCATATAGGGACTATGATATTACCATAATATTTTGTAACCATTCAGAATTGGCTACATTATGTTATCAGTGAGAATAAATTACATTTTTCAACTGCCCATCCTTTTCTTTGTGAATTAAATATTTTAAAAGGTAAGGCTGCAGGTATAGGGTTTGTTTCAGTAGCTATATGGAAGCTGATCCGCAAGCTTAGGATAAAAGAACATCAAATATATAAATAAATATTTCCTTAGAAGAGAGTCCTGTTGAATCTAATATAGTTAGGATGAAAACATATCTTTAACTTGTATCACTTGCTAAGATGTAAAGTTCCTTCTTCACTCTTATTATGTAAGATGAGTTATTTTTATCTGGCTTCTTTTGAACTACATGGATCTAGGTGGTTTGTTGTAATTATCTTTTCACTATGATAAAACTATTTGATGAGTTTAATGTGCTACTTGAATGCATTCAAAAATTAAAGTGTGTTCATGGTTTTATAGAGAAGTTATAACAGATCATATAACTTTGGAAATGTTGGGGTGTGGGTATCAAATATTGAGTGAATCATAAACGTTTATTATTGGCATCCTCTGGTGTGTTACAGGAGTTAACTTCTGTCCAAAGTTTGTCTTCTCTCTGAATAAGATTTATTTTCATTCTGTTGCCGTGACAATTGCCATCCTGGATGGGAATAGTAATGCTACACATCTGGAGGACACTATATTGAAGAGCTTGCCATAAATCTGTAAATCAAAAAATGTAACCGCAACAGGGAAATATTGCTTGAGATGGTAGGTGGGAAGTTTGGATAATTCTTCCATTTCTGTTTGCATAATTTATTATAGGTTTTAATTCAGATACTGATTTAAATAATCTGGTAATTGAGCTATCTTAGTAATGTTCCAAAATAGGTCACAGCACAAGTTCACTGTCTACAGTAGTACAATGTACAATTCAATTAATTTCCTGCTTTATTTCCAAGCAGAAATCTCTCAGCAGCTTTTAAATATAGAGGTTTCAGCAGAAATCTAATTCTACAGCTGAAGCTTCTGCATGTTTACCGAGAACCGCCCCCCACCCCCGCCAATTGCTTAAGGTGGCTTACAGAGCCTCCTAGCAGTGGGGTTAAGATTTGGTGCGATTCAAAAGCCTTGGTGTTCATGTTGGCTGAGATGGGCGAGGAATCTGCTCTGGCCTCAAGTTCTCTCTTCAATAGTTAAATACAAGATTTGTCTCCCCTAATTCCATGATTTTTCATCATGAAAAACTTCAGTCATTTTGATACTTGTTCATATAAATTGCTGTAGTTATTCCATTTGTAACAAGTATATCACCTTTCCTGACATTCATTTCCACTGGCTTTTTCTCATTCCCCTGTGAGTGTGTGATCTGGGTATCTGATGCTCTTTTATTGTGACAATAGAAATTATTTCACAAACTGATGCGTTCTATGGATATTCTGGTTTCTGGTTTAACAAGCTGCTCCCATTGGTGGCTACATTTTCCCAGAATGTCTGGATATGGTGGCTACCAGGAAATCATATGGTGTCAGCCCTCCCAGGTAAACCAGACAGGAAACACAACTAGATAAGCTAATTCTACTTTATTGTAAGGCTACATTAACAGAGTCTTGCAAATCTGAAATGCAAATCTCCCACCGTCACTTTTTACAGCCTGATATGTTAGGCCAGATCCTTTTTAAGTTTCTTTCTTTGCCTATCATTCACCTGTGGGATCCTCCCCCTTTTATCTGATTGTTCCCTAGGCAGCATCTCTTGCCCTCATCCCTCAAGGTCTTTCCCACATATCATTACAGATGCTGCCAGTGATATTTACTGAATAAATAAATGGAATGATGAAAATTAAAGAATCCAGTTTAATGTTTAATTCACAATAACAGATTGTGAGAGACCAGAATGGATTTGTTTTTCTGGACTGCTTATTCTGTGGCCTTTGAGGACTCAAAAATGCCCTTAGCAAGTGAAGTTAAATAGGCACTGGTGTTTTTGAACACCAAATCTTGTTAATGCTGCCTGCAGTGGCTCTCATTTTACTGGTCATTATCTTCATAACAAAATTTAGTAAACATGTTCCCCAAGAATTTCTTAAGAAAAATGAACAGAAATGTGGTCACATGGTTAAGGTGTACATCTACATCTATATGAGTTTTTTCTATCACCATAATGATCTATATGAAACACTCTTTATTTTCAGCTCTCTTGTATCTGATCCTGTCCCTCTCAACTGCCTCCTGTTACCATGAAATCTGACAATTTTATTAATACATTCTATTGCACTGGGTTTGATAAGGGAATTACACAACAGTGGAAAAAAAATGTTTCTTTCCACTTCTACCTGAATTAAACTCAGAGTCAGACACTTATTTATAGTGTGAATTTCACTTGTTAATGTGACATCAGTAACCTTCGTCTGTCTTTCAGCTTTAAGATGGCCTCATGTAACACCTGTAGTAAGTGAAATGAAATTAACTTTCTGTGCAAGTAAGACACTATAAACTCCCTCCCCCCATGTTTGGCACTGACAATTTCACACGTTCTAGGTAGCTGTTTTGGTTTCCCAAATGTATTGTGATTCACTGAAGAGGAATACAAATACTTAAATATTTTAAGTAATCATTCATATCATAGAATCAACTCTTCCTAAAACAAGAATTCCATAACCCTCTCTCCTTGCCAGCTATAATTTTGTTTATTTGAAGAGGCTTACCCTCAAATTAAGGAGACATAGTAAGTGCATTTTGTAGTGAATCATTTACAAAGTAAGAAGAATGCAAGGCCATAGGTATACCTCTGCTAGATCAGGCCAAGGCCCATCCTAGTCAAGCATTTTGTTTCTCACAGTGGCCAACTGGAAGCTTCTGAGGTGGTGTACCATTCTCTCATCATTGTTCTCCTGAGACTGGGATTGGGAGGCAAGCTGCTTCCAACTCAGAGGTAACATCAAAACACCTCCATGAATTGATCCAGCCTGCTTTTAAAGCCATCCAAGTTAGCAGCCATCATCATGTCATGTGGCAATCCCACAGTTTAATTTTGTCCTCTATGAAGTAGTGGTTTTTTAAATATGTTTTAGATTGCCTGCCAATCAGCTTCACTGGATCACCCTGATCCTGGTATTTTGATTGACAGAAAGCATTATCTCTGTCCACTTTCTTCAATCCATGCATGATTTTATACACTTTACTCATGTTTTCCTTAACACCTGTTCTTTCCAATTCTAGCCTTTTGTACTAGCTGTTTGTGGTAGAGGGCAACCAAAATGTAATCATTTTAATTGCCCTCTTCTATATTTTTTCCAGTTCTACTAAATTCTTTTTTCAGGCATGGCAACCCAAACTATATATAGTACTTTGGAAGAGAACACACCATCATATTGTATAAGGGCATTTCAGTGTTAGCATTTTTATTCTCAGTCCTAAAAAGAATTTGTCTTTTTCATTACTGCTACAGACTGAGCTGACATCTTCATTGAGCTATATACTTTGATCCAAATAACGTTTTCCTGGCTAGTTAGAGACAATTCAGATCCCATCCCTATGTGACACTCAGGGGTTTTTTTTTGTCAATATACATTACTTTACTCTTAAATAAAATTACATTTACCATTCCATTTGGCTGACCGTTCATCCAGTTTAAAGAGATCCTTCTGGAGTTCTTCACAATCACTTTTGGGTTTTGCCACCCTGAATAGTATAGTATTCTGCAAACTTGGCCAGTTTACTGCTTGGTTCTAAATCAAGACCATTTAGAAACAAGTTCAAAAGCACTGGCCCTAGCATAGATCCTTGAGGGAATTCACTTCTTACCCCCTCCATTGGGAAAATTGCCCATTTATTCCTATGCTTCACTTTGTAACCAATTACCAATGCATTAATGGGCATGTCCTCTTATTCTATGACCACTAAGTTTACTTAAGAGCCTTTGATTAAGAGTTTTGTCTAAAGCCTTTTGAAAATCTTATACTGTTTTAACAAGGGCATTTCTATCCCTATTTGCACACCTATTGACCCTCGCAAAAAGTTGTTCAGACAGGATTTAGCTTTGATCTTTCTTCAACAGTGCACAGTTACTCTATCTTGGATTATCATTTCTACCAATTTGCCTATACAGATAGTCCTCATTGAACGACCACTCATTCAGCAACCATTCAAGGTTACAACGGCACTGAATGAGAAGGACTTCTGACAGGTCCTTGTAGTTGTGGCTGTTGCAGCATCTCTGTGGTCACATGATTGTGATTTGGGTACCTGGTAACCAACTCACAATTATGATGTCTCAAGATCCTACAGTCATGTGATTGCCACTTGTGACTGACAAGCAAAGTCAGTGGGGAAGCCAGCAGGAGGTTACAAATGGTGATCACGTGACCGTGGGATGCTGCAACCATGCAGGATTTGCCTAACAATGGCAGCTGGGATTGCTACAACTGCCATTGTAAGTTGGCACAGTCACATGATGTCACACTTTATAACTGTGTTGCTTAGTGATGGAGTAGTCAGTCCCAATAACCATCATTAAGCAAGGATTACCTGTAATTTCATGTATCTCCACTGGGTCCCATTTTAGATATTGGTGTCATATTTGCTACCTTCCAGGTACATATTTTTGCTGGAAGTTCAGCATTTCACACTTGAATTCTTCAGGAACACTCAGACAGATATCACAGTATGTGGTGATTTGTTATAGTATAATATCTCAAGATGTTCTACAACGTCTTCTCTTGTTACCTCAAATTGTTTTAATTGTTCTGATTTCCTCCCTGAGAAAATCGGTACAGAACTAGTCATTTGTCTTCTATCTTTGACAGTAAAGACAAATGCAGAGAATTCAATCAATTATCTGCTATATCCTCCATGAAGATTCCCTTCCCCACTTTGTCATCTAATGGCTGAACTGCTTCCTTGGCTGTTTCTTTGCTTCAGATGTATTTTAAAATCATTTATTGTCCTCCAACCTTTTTTCCCCAAGAGTTCCTCAAATACTTTCTGAACTTTTACAGCTTCTTGGACATGATTAGAAAGCCATGCTGGCTTGTTTCTGGATTTGATTTAACTCTTTCTTACATTATGGAATATGTCCTAGTCCCTTCATTTTGAGAAATTTCCCCTTTTGTTGTAAAATGTGATTGTGTTGGATCTTGCCAATAGTTTTCCATTTGCATGTATGCTAATTATAATATCATTATGCTGACTGTGTCCTATTAGCTCCACCAGAGTTACATCTTGTACCATATCATAGTCACCATTTAAGATTAAGTTTAAGGTTTTCCTTGCCTTTGTTGGTTCCAAGACCAATAATTTTTGATTTTTAGAAATTGGATTTCTTTGTAAAAATTAACCCAGTCTATGTGAAATTAATCGAACTCCCCCATTACTACAATAACTTCTCCATTGCATGCCTCAATAGTTTAGTCCAGTGGACAAAAGCATACCCTTCAATCTAATTTACATGTATGGCTAGATATTACCAACTATAGAGATTATGTGGAGGAATCTGGTCTTCCAATATTTTCTAGTCTGTTATAATTTATACCTTCCTTAATTTAAAAAGCAACAACTTCTACTGTGCCCTTTCCCTGTCCTTTCTATAAAGTCTGTCTTCATGAATGACTGTATCCCCACTGGTTCTTTCCATGTCACCAAATTTCTATTATACCCACTATATCTATGTTCTTCTTTATAACCAATTTCCCCATCCTGGCTCAGAGACTTCTAGCATTGTCATAGAAACACCTATTTACCATTTTCATTTGCAAATGTTGTTGCCACAAGCCTCTTCCCCAACCTTTTGGTCTGCCTTTCATCTCATGATTGACATGTCTACTATTACAGGTAGTCCTCACTTAATGACCATTCATTGAGCAACTGTTTGAAATTATGACAGTGCTCAAAAAAACTACTTACGACTGGACCTTGCATTTATAACCGTTGCAGCACTCCTTGTGATAGAATGCTTCAATGAAGGCCACGCTCGGGGAGATAAGCATTGCCTTAGCCCCCAGCAGGAGTGTGGGAAGGTTAAGAAGATGAGACTGGCACCACCCTAAGGAATTCATGGAGTTTTGCTTGCTGGCTTGAGGAGTTTAGATTCAGTCTGGCAGGATTCTTTCTGTGGTTGGAAGCTAATAAAAGCTATTGAACTAGACCTGTACTGTCTCGTGGAGTTCTTTGGGCTGAACCTGACACTCCTGCAATCATATGATCACGATTCAGGCACTTGGCAACCAGCTCACATTTACGATGGGTCACATGATTGCCATTTCTGATTTTTCCAGCCAGCTTTTGGCAAGCAAAATCAATGGGGAACTGCATAATTCACTTAACAACTGCGTGATTTGTTTAATGACCATGTGATTTGCTTAATGACCACTGCAAAAAATGTCGTAAAATCAGGTGTGGTCACATGTTGCCTCGTTTAACAACTACACCACTTAACAACAAATGTTATGGTCCCTATTGTGGTCAATAAGTGAGGACTAACTGTAATACATATTCAGCATTGATCCTATCCTTTTTACTGTAGCATTTCCTGAAATATCTTGCAATCTTTTTAACTGATTGCTGCCCTGGATCTATTAGGTGCCTTCCAGGTGTCAGTTTAAAAGCTGTCTGCCACTTTGTGCAAATTATATGGCAGCCTGTTTTCATTTCAAGTGGAGCCCAATTCAAGTTTTGAGTTTATCTCAAAACATTCCCCAGTGTCTAAAATATCTAAGACCCTCCACCTCCAAAGTAGATCACAGCGACTGCATTCTCCCCAATCTGCATTCTCTACAACCTAGTAGTTTATCTAGATGACATGGGATGTCCACATTCTCCATATGAGGGGGTTGGACAAGTCACCATGTGATCTACATGTCTGCCACAGACCCATCTGCCTTTTTTTTTAATGATCAAATCATCCATAACCATATGCCCTCCATCCCACAGAGTAGTATCCTAAGTCGATGATTTGATCTCTCCTATGGGAACATCTCTGATCCTCAGATTGAAGTCCTCCTTCTCCAAGACCCTAAATGAATGGTCAACCTGGAACACAGGGCAAAGCAATCACATCCTGGAAGATCTCATCTGTGTATCTCATCCAGCTGTCTCAGAACCAAGTTCATTCATCTTGGTTTTAGGGGAATGGATTTCCTAAGAATTGGAGCTTCATGTGCAAAAAACTATCTATGACTTATGCCCAAAGGGCAAATAGCCATATGTGTGACATTCTGTGCAGTAAATTGGAAAGAATCTCCTCCCTTGCTGGACTTCTATGTTCATAGAGGTTATTGTGTATTTTCTTTTTTAGAAACTGTTCAACTTAAACTATCACCTCTGTATTATACAGTAGCTGCAGAGTCTATTGTGTATACTTGAAGAATAAATACAATTTGTCCAACATCTGCTCTAGCCTGTCATCAGTAAATCCAAAACTTCATAAGTCTTTTTCTAGACATTCCCACCAAAGAGAGCATGTGTGACTTGACATTTTTATGAAAACAGAATACAGGTGGATACTAAAAGAAGAGGCTTCAATTGACAAGCAGTGATATGAAGCTGAAGCTTGCAAGTTAGAGCTACAGTAGGTAGAATGCTTGAAGCAACTGTTTGTATTCTTATCTATGAGAGTTTTCCTTAAGAAATAAAAGCATAGGGTTCAGATAGATACTATTCTAAACTGGAATTTTGAAAATGGCATTTAATAGGATTCTTTACTAACTGGCAAAATATTATTTACCATACAAATGTCAAGGAGCAAGGTACCTAGCAACCAGCTTGCAAGCTATTTTTGGCATGTACGTATATAGGATTTTCTAAAACACATCCCTTCTTTTAGGGCTTGGATTTTGAGAGGCATTACCTCTAACCTTTGGTTAATTGGCACATTACAAACAGTTGCCAAATGTCAATGGAATAGCCCACTGACTGTATCTGTCCTTCATTAATAAGTCTAGTTAGCTTTTGCTCTCTCAACATATTGCTTTGAAGAACTGGAGCTCCATTTCCACACTTCAATCATTACATTGCATATCACTTTGTCCTACATATTTCCACAAAGCAAGTCTAGTTGGCAAAATCCATTTGCTAAAATATAGCGGTCAAGTCCATATGATGCCAAGTAGGTGCCTATTTCAATTAATGGATATTAGTTCCATATTGTGTTCACATTCAGGCAAAATCTTGCCTGTCACCATTTAGCCTGAAATGAATAATAACAACAAAATCAGCTGATATTAATATTCTTGGAAAAGGTAGGACCTGAAAAATCAATTCAATGGGTGTTATAATGGATTTCATTTTAAAATAAATTCTTGGGTCATTGGGTAATCTTGGGTGATTATGATTTGAAAAATTAAGAATATTTAAATGAAAGTATTTTTTACAGTGAAGTATTTAAACTGAAGATTATAAAAATGCAAAGTAGACTTGCAATGCTTCTTAAATCAGTAAATGTTATACTATTGCATACTTCCCAGTAACACAGCCAAATTTCACCTATGAATTAGAATAAATTGTTTGGTCTAGAACTGTATTAATCATTATACTAAATAAGGTACAGAGCAGATAACACAAGTAAATCTGGGACAATTACCATAACAAAGATTAGCAAATTTCAATAGAGGCATGTTATGTCTTCTCAAATTTGCACTGGAGTTCTTTAAAATTTCCTGCAGTTCAGATCACTTTGATGGCTTTTTATCATAAAATGACCTTCTGATAGCCTCTATAGATCCCTTCCTGTAAACTGCTAAGCACCAGTACCTGGATAGCTCCTAAAGCTTATGCACATCCAAGTCCAAAGATCTATGAGTTCAATTCCCAATAGAGAGTTTCAATCTCAGAGAATAACATTTGACCACCCACATCTGAGATTCCCAGTAAGGATGAAATAGGTAAAGTGGTGCCTCCTGAAGCTCAATGTACCTGCAAATACCACACAAGATATACATTATGTGAAAACAGAGAAAGTTGCCCTCCCTGCCAAGGAGATAATGGCAGAAGTCATGTAAAATCCCATACATGGAGGCAGGACATAATGTAACCTCTGTATCTCTCTGCTCTGAGAGCTTAAGAGAAGGTGGACTCTATCTACCATTCTGATAACCTCCAGGAGTAGTGTAAGTCACCATATTTTGTACTGCTTTTCCTATCCTGGGTGTCCTTCAGATGATGTTGGACATCTACCTGGAGAGGTACTGCCAGTCAGTAAATAATACTGGATTACATTTGACAAACTGTGTAAAGTCATATAAGGGGATTACTTTTATTTGTATCATAAGACACTCCCATAGAAGTCCCATCTGGGAAGTGGAGGTTATTCTGGATCACTGAAGCATTATATGGAATATTTAGCTGGGTACGGAGATATGTATTACTCTAACCCTGAAGGTTCTACTTGGATCGTACATCTTGAATGGTAACATCTAATAGACAACTCTTCTTTTCAATTTCTCTTTCTCTTTAACAGCCTTCTAAAGCCATTGGCAATTATGCTACACTGGGGCTATGCACTGTGTAAAATAAACCCAGATTTTTTTTTTATTACTTTTATAACCCATATTTTCATTTAGGAGCTCAAGGCAACATACAGAATGTTCCCTATTCCTCTTTTTAACCACCACAACCTTATAAGGTAGGTTGGGCTGTGAGGGAATGACTATCGCCCATCAAGGTTCGGTGGCTAAAGGTGCACTAGAACCCTAATATTTTTGTTTGATGACCTCCTATTTTCCATGCAGTGAACCATCACAGCAGGACGATGAGGCAAACATTTAGGATTCTACTCAGCAGATAAAACAGCTTTTATTATTATGATACTTATTTCATTTATTACAAATCTATACTGTATGTCAGGATAACAATTCTCCCAAATCAGCTTTCCAGCTACTCTGACAAACAAAGGAATAAACAACAGAATTTTTTTTTTTAAAAAAAACAGAACATCTATGATCCTTCCCCTAAGGCAATTATTGATAGTGGTCCAGATGTCAGTGTTGAGACTCCAGCTTAGGGCTCCTAAATATACCAGAGCTGGCTTATTGCATTTCCAAAATGAGAGAAAACTAAAATTTGGCATCTGCGCTTCAGAGTCTCTATGTGACCATGTTCTGTGCTTTTGATTACAGCAGCCTGCTTTGTTATCTGTCTTTCTCTTAATCTAAAAGCCCCTGGTCTGTCAGTTGAAGGTCAGACTACAACCCCCCCCCCCCCGCCTCCCCAATGCTTCATATTAGTCAAGCAGAATAGGAAGATTTTTTTTTAGATTTTTTAAAATCTCGCCTTTATTTTTATAAATGACTCAAGGCGGCAAACGTACCTAATACTCCTTCTTCCTCCTATTTTCCCCACAGTCACAGCCCTGTGTGGTGGGTTGGACTGAGAGAGAGGGACTGGCCCAAAGTCACCCAGCCGGCTTTCATGCTTAAGACGGGACCAGAATTCACTGTCTCCTGCTTTCTAGCCTGGAGCCTTAACCACTACACCAGACTGGCTCTTTTAGCATCATCAACATTTCCTTTTAGCATCAAGCCACTGAGGGCAAGTAATGAGCAATTTCCTTTACCATAATACTACCGGAGAGGCAGCTCATTCTGAGTGGAATTCAAGCTGGAGGCGGATGATGATGACGCAATCCCTGCTTTTGCTCCTTTCAGAAAAAAGTCCAAGTATTTAGTTGTTTATCTTCCAGAAGTATATGATCTCCTCCTATTAAATATATTGACATCATCCTGATGTTTTAGAGAAGCCTGTTTCATTTTTTTATGAATTAATCTTACATTTCATAAATAAAAGTGTCTTATTTCTTTTTAATTAGAGGCTATAACAAGCTTCTCAGTTCACTGAAATAGCACATTCTAATGTGCTTTGTCTCCACTTGATGGTTTCAAAAATAATCCCCAAGGCGTCTTGGCAGATATTACAAACATGGGTGACACTTGATTTCTTCTGCTATTTTTACACTGTCCATTGGATACATCAATTAAATGTGCTATAATGCTAGCAGCATGTAAATCCTTGATGGATGCTATTTTATTTTTTAAATTTATCATAACTTTAGCAGAACTGGGCTGCAAAGATCTGCACAACCGTAAGGTGACAGCAAAGAAATGCCCTAACCCTGGTGACCATCTGGATTTTTGCCACCCAGTCTGAAGTTCTTCAGTTGCCAGTGTTTGCTCTCCAATTACATTACACAAATGGCCTTTGGGCATGTATCTTAGGATCATGCTGCTGTATAATTCTAATCTGAGTAGGATTATAGGCTTGTTTTTAGTAGAGGATTTTAAACACTGGAGCTGAACCTTAGAAAAGTGTTTGAAGTATTACCTATAGTATTGGTGTTTTCATATTAACGATGCTTGTGAGACAACACAATTGAAGGATAAGTGAATGGAGCTGATATTGATTTTGCCCCAAGAGCACTTCTTAGGGTTTTCTAATGACCAAAGCAGGCTTACTCTGAAGGCAATCCAGTTTAACAGTATATCAGCAAAATGAATAATGGGGATGTTTCCGTCTACTACAGCCATTCTTCCTTGTGTCCTCCAAACGTATTGTAATCTTGTGAGACCCTCTTGTAAAACAGGTTTGGAAGATTTTTGAGAAGTATGATTGGAGGAGATGATGAGAAGGACCTCTTGTGGGAAGATCTGAGTGATAATGGTATTAATGGTGAGGAACTACAGAAAGAGCTAGACCATCTTTAAAAAACATTTTGAAGAATACATCTATTAAACTCCTCTCTCCTATGTGAGCTATTTGTTATTCCCATACCAAAAAGAAAAAGAAAAAAATTGGAAATGTAAGGGTTTTTTCTTTGAAAAATGTAGTGATTTTTTTAGTGGTAGTGGTATGTTAACATGCTTTAGTTAATATTGCAGTAAGGTTGAAATTACAGACTATGGAAAGTGTGTTTTTTTTTTTAAGTTGTGTTATTAATTCATGTGCTTAGTGTTAGCGGTGTGTTATTCATTCATGCAGGGGAACATTTTCAACATTTTTAATGGTTATTTATTTGGATGTTTTATAAGAAAACAGTGGCCTTTAAGGGACTTTGTGCACTTAAGAACAGAAAGAGGAGGAAAAGGTATGTATAAAAATTATTGAGGTTATGAAAGCCAGTTTGATTTTCCCCATCTCTTATTTGACTTAACATGCCTTTGCACTTTTTTTTCCTGGCTGACACCTTTTAGGAGTAAATACCTGTGTCAGAAAGTATGTGCCAGGCTGGTGGCACCACAATTATATGTTATTAATTTGTTCTGAGTCATGACAGAAAGCAGCAGTTTCCCTCCAACAGGTGGAATGTGTCATATTTCTCACCTTTATTGGATAACAAAAAACTCCAAATTGGCTTTGCATCTCATTCTTTTGAACTGCTTGTGTTTACTCTGGTGGTGTGTGCTGAACCTGCTGAAATGTTTGATTAATTTTCAGGTATAGCCTTTGGGAAGTATTGCTGTTTTCACGATTTGCAATACAGGAATCATATAGTGGCATATGTTAGACAGTATTTCAAACTAATGTACTAATAGTTCTCAGACTGTGGGACATTTCCTTGAAGAGCACCGAATATTCACTACTTTGACTCCCTTTGGCAGAGGATGTTCGTAATCCAAATTGGAAGGGAACAGTTATGTATCACTGCATCACTGCTCCAATCAGTTGACCTAAGAACTAGATTATTGGTGGTATCATTTTAGGTCAGGGCACAAGGTAACAAATTTAGAACAAATTAAAACAAAATTGAGAAGAAGAGAGCTAACATAAACATAGAAAACAAAAGAATACCAAAACAGGAGACTAGATGAAATATATTTGGACAAATAACATCTTCAACTTTTCAGAAAATAGATAGCAGCATTTATCTCTCAGTGGAGACAAAAGTCTAGGAGATGGAGTGTTGCAATATCTTGATTTGGGGTTAGAAGTACAAAAAGGGAGGGAGGGAGGGAGGAAGGGAGGAAGGGAGGAAGGAAGGAAGGGAGGGAGGGAGGAAGGAAGGTTGGTTTCTGATGCTCCCTGCCAGCTTCCCACAAGCAAAGTCAATGGGGAAGCCAGCAGCAAATTGCACGTTGCTCCCACTCCAACTGGTTTTTTGCCCTTGGTTTGTTTCTCTGTTTAGGTAAGGAAATATCTCTGAAACAATGACCCAACAGGTCATGGGTTGTCTAGTTATTATTAAAAGGCCAGGAGAGAGCATCAGATATTATCAACAATGGAACCACTTCATTGGGCCACCATTCTCTTGTGACCCAACACAGCCAGGTTTTGAAGGACTTCCAGAAGGTTGAAAGAGATGGAGCCAATCTCTTCTTAGGGGAGATGATGTTCACAGGATGGGTGACATGGCAGAAAAGGCCTGTCTCCTGGGTCCCACCAGTTGTAACTCTTTGGCAGACAGAACCTGCAGCATACCTCTTCTGCTGGACCTGACGGGATGGGCAGATGTAATTGGGGAGAGGTGGTCCTTCAAATAACCTGGCCCCATGTCATGAAGGGCTTTAATAATCCCTAGACAAAACTTTCTGTATAGTCAAGTACATTAGAAGTATTCACACTTCCAGTTGTATTGCTATGTGCAGTTCCCAATATTTATATACCTTTTCCTGTAAAGACTGAAGCTAGGACAAATATTTGCTTCCTGTGTTATTACAACTCCTAGTTGCTCACCCCTTTGTTCTTACTTTCTGGCTCTTGCTCATGTTCATTTTCATAATCTTTCTTTCTTTGTGTAAGACACTTGTTTCAAACATCTCACCTGTGGTTTTTGAAACTGTTGGTATACTGTGTCTTGCTTTGAAAAATGAAACAGCATGAAATAAGCTGGTAGGTCATTTCAGGTTTTTGCAGAAAACTATTCATCTGAAAATGTATCTCTTTTAAAGTGATATCCGTCTTCTACAATAACAGCTAGATATTCATGTGTAGTAACCCAACTTCTCGAGGTTGAGTATGTAGCACTGGGATTAGAATAGAGACAGGGATCTTATTTCTGTGGAATAAACATTCACACTGACATTATTATTTTTCTTAATAATCTATCCATTTAACAATTCATGGCTTGATAGGAAACAGAGATATGTTACTGATGGCAAAATTGAGAGAGAGAGAGAGAGAGAGAGAGAGAAGGGGCAGGGATTAAATAGAAGTTATTTAATGTCCTTCAACTCATCAACTCCTTCCTCATTTTTGCCATTGGGGAATTTCCTCAGTTAAGGATTTGCTTCCCAGCAAATCATCAGGAGCCAAGTTCTTGTTACATCTCATGGTGCAAGCTCTTTATTGAGTCTCAATATCCTTTGAATTCCCCAGGGCCTAATGAGAGGGGGGAAATATAGAAAATAGGGGATGGGAGACAATCTTCCTTTTCTTTCTACCATTCCTTTTCTCTCCTTAAAACCTTCACAGATCTCTTCTGGTTATCCAGTAATTAGTCAGCAAAATGTTTTGGACAAGAATTAAAACTGTTTCACACTTCCTAGCTACAGGATTAAAATTACCCAATTTGTAAAGCAAACCTTAAGCATGCAGTTTTGTAGGAATTTAAAAAGTTTTAGGGGATTTATAGTTTCATCACACATAAATTCTATTTCCAATAAATCCCATGGTGGGTGGAAAGGAAATAACTATGTATTCTGCCTTGAGCTTTTGGACTAAATGCATGATATAAAAACAATACATAACTAATAAATAGTTTGCTTGCTATAAAAATTGTTTACCAGCCTCATCTGAGAATGTTATTTGAACACCCAGCCCTACTCAATTAGAACAGATCCAAAAGTTGCTTAAACACAGTCCAGTCAACTTGCAGTTTACATGACAGGACAGGCATTTGAAGAAGCATTTATTTCTGCATCTTTCTGCAAATTTAGTACACATTAAGGAACTTGCCCACAGAGGCTTTGACTGGAAAGCAGCAGGAGCAGCAATAGCAACAACAACAAGAGCAAAAACATTTCAGCACAGGGATAGGTTATTGAATGGTGCTCCGAAAGCAGTGATCTGGATTTTGGTTTCTGGGCATTCATCCCTGAGCACTCATCTTAAAGTGACAATCTCCAGTCCCAGTGATAGCATGGCTTTGGGGCATTTATGGGAGGGATGTCTCGGGAAAAGAACTTCTCTCTTTCTGCAGATGTAGCTTCTTCAGAGAGTCTCTCTTTGGCCCTGAGGGCCACAATTTCCTGAATAATATCCTCTATTTCTTTAGCTGTTAAGATCTCTTTCTCAGCCCGTAAATATGAGATCTTTGGAGATGGTAACTGTTCTAACAAAGGTTGCATAGCTGTTAGTTTTATACTGTGCAGATCGCAAAATTGAGGCATCTGTTCTTCTTCAGTTTCTATTTCTTCCTTTCTGAAATTCTTATCTGGTTGGGATCGTTTTTCTTTTGCCTTATTCTCCTTATGTTTCTTTTTCATTTTGTCTTCTTCGTCCAAGATTTTTTGAGCCACATCTAATATACTAACCCACTGGGGAGAGTAAGGAAACTTTCTCCATTTCTTTGAAGGCTCCTAAAAATCAAATATGCAGAGTTGGCTGGAAGTATTTGCAACTTTTGTTAAAATTTATACATGCATACATTCATACATACATACAATTTAGAGGTCACCAAACTCCAAAAGACTCTGGGTGGGTCATAACTTTAAAAATAAGAAAACACTAATTATAAGAACATTAACAATTCATGTCTGGAAGAACAAATTCTACAGGGACTTGACACCCAACCTACCCCAAGTCCTGGGAGAATAGCCAGGTTTTCAGTGACTTTCTGAATGTCATCAGGGTGGGAGCAATATGGGTGGGAGCAATATGGGAGGGATGCTCTTCCAGAGGGCAAGCACCATGACGGAGGACACATATTACTATATAGCTTTTCAAGCACAAATGTTGTTCATCAGCAAAAATGATTGAAATAAATTTCTGCATATTACATTTTGCTTGTGAGCTTCCCATAACATCTGGTTGGCTACAGTACAGTGTGGCAAAATGTTTATGAAGATTCTCAGTCATCCAGGTCGAATTAATTGTCTGGAGGTTGAGTCATGGCAACTGGACTTCTTTTCTTTTTGGTTAGAGATGTTTCGCTACTTGTCCAAGCAGCTTCTTCAGTCTAAAAAGTTGGCTAGGGGGGACCCCATGAAGAAGAAGTAAGAAACACAGCCCCCCTGAAAGACTTTTAATGGGGTCCGCCCTAACCAACTTTTTAGACTGAAGAAGCTGCTTGGACAAGTAGCGAAACATCTCTAACCAAAAAGAAGAGAAGTCCAGTTGC
This sequence comes from Python bivittatus, assembly GCF_059951505.1. Lineage (NCBI taxonomy): Eukaryota > Metazoa > Chordata > Lepidosauria > Squamata > Pythonidae > Python > Python bivittatus. Next base: position 10,753,630 of record NW_028277030.1, on the reverse strand, counting down.
CATGACTACAGTATGGCAAAGGATTGATGGAAAAAATGGATATTGAGCCCAATGAATCAAGATTATTCTTATGTTTTTATGTTAATCAAAGGCTCAGGGAAAGAAAGGAGCTGGAGAATATCTCTATAATCTTAAACTGCCTTCCTTATCTTCAGTATTAACCCAACCCAGGTTCCATTCTCCCTGGTTTCTCTAGGACTACTGGAGAGTGCAATGATTGGGTAGTGATTGCTGAAAGTATATGACCTCCACTCATCCACTTTCACTCTGAGATAATAAGCAAATGGAATAAAATATATAATATATTGTACCTACTCAATTTATATACTATTGCTTGAAAGTGTTGAAATATTCTCAATTTAATCTTTAAATATATAACAGCAGCATGGAATATGGTAACCTTTTTTGCTATATTGTCGTTTGGTGTTTGTGAGAGTTGAATTGGTTGATTTTTTTTTTTTTTAATGCTCTGTTGCCTGGCATTTTTATGATTTTGGATTGGTTATATACAGGTAGTCCTTGCTTAACAACCGTTCATTTAACGACAGTTTGAAATTATGACAGCCTCGGAAAGGGTGCTTTAAGGCCTGTAAAGCACTTCCAGCTGTTGTAAAACATGGTGCCACCCCACCCCCATGGTCATGTGGCCTCTTTTTGGGCACTTGGCAACCGGCTCACATTTACAACCAGTTGTCAAATGCCCCGTGATCTTGAGATCACCACTTGCAATCTTCTCTGCCAGCTTCCCCTCCCCTTTCAGTGGTGCAAAGGCACCTCAAATCTTCAGGTGCTCTGTTCACTACTGAGACAGGGGAGAGGAAAGAGGACAGAGCAAAACAGCTGCCTGATGAAGGATTTCAGCTCTGTGCAGAGCTGAAATCTTTCAGCAGACAGCTCTTCTGCTTTGTCCACTTAACATCCTGGGAGATTGTTTAACAACTGTAACTCGAAGTGCCTGGACTGCAGTTGTTGAGCGAAGCAGTTATGTGGGCATCTCGCTTAATGACTGCTTTGCTCAACAACTGAGTTTCTGGTCCCAGTTGTGGTTGTTAGGCAAGGACTACCTGTATAAAAAAAGCTAATCTGAAAACTTTGAATGTCACTAGTAAACACTATGTTTCTTAAAGTCCTTTTTAATTAAATTAATGTCTTTATTAATACAAATATGAATCCTGTTTTTAATTCTGCAATTTTAATGTGTGGCAAAGGTTAACTAATCTTGAATGTTTTCTCCATATTTCCCATATAATCAGACTGTTGTTTGAATTAGTGACCTGTGGCTGATATTGGGGATTGGGGATTACATTGAGTGTGGGGCTTCATAGGTAAAGTCATCTTGTAAGAAATGGGTATGCCCTTTATTTACTCCTTGGCTTTGAAATTTGACATTGCTTATCTTGAATTTTTTTTTTTCCTGTTTACCATGAATGTTCTCTTTTTAGCCAAGAAACTGTACTATGATCTTTCCAAAATCATGTTAATTTATCATTGATTTGTCCATCTGAATGAAAATGTTCCAGCATTGGGAGCTTAAGAGTTCAAATGATCCCCTTTCCTCTATAGACTTCTAAGCTTTGCTGGCTTTCAGCACTGTAATGAAACATGGAAAATGACTTATCACTATAATGGCTTCTAGAAAGTAATCTGGAGGACTGCCTTACTTTTAAAATAGCCTAAAAGGATATCTCTAATAAAATTGTTAGCCTCACCATTACAGGAATTACAACTCTTTGCACTAGTTTTTCTGTTTGGGCATTCCTGAGCTCCACAGCTGACTGAGATTCTTGAAACAAATCTGTGAAAGGAAGTGTGTAGAATTAAGAAATGGTCACTTGATTAATTGAATGCATATTTGCAAATGATTATACAATGGATTATAAAATGCAAAACAGCATGTAAAGTTTAGATATGCCTCACGGCCACATGTGGCTTCCAAAAGTTGTTACTATATTTTTTAATGTGACCCAAAATAAAATGTATAAAAAATATGACCAGAGAAGAATCATTATTTAATAGCCCAGAGCAGTTTTGGAGGGCTGATACAAAAATGTTCCGTATGAACTGAGATTGTGCCCCTGTGGACAAGGGGCTATTGAAACTACAGCTCATGTCCTGTTATACTGTACCTTCTGTATGGACTCATGGACCCATTTTATAACTCCCTATTTGGTAAAATACTCAGGGAATTCTGATCTTTTTAACGTACAGTTGTTGCTATCTGATCAGTATGATTCAGTTTCTTTGAATGTAGCTAAATTTTGTTACATTGTCTGTAAAATTAGGTAGACTTGTAAAATTAGGCCAACTGATGATCCCACCATTAACTGTAATATATGATTATGTTTTGTTTTATTTCATTTTAATGCATTTTATTTGTAATTCTGGTCTGTGACCATAATAAAATATCGATTGATTATTTAATAGTACTTTGCAAAGCCTTTATATGGATCATTATGGCCCAAGTGAAGCAGTCTTTCTTGTAGTGTTAAAGCAACTGCATCTTCCAGAAAGCTGAGTGCATGCTTCAAAGGCTGTCCCCACCTGTCTGTTTTTGTACAAACAATGCTTTTGTTGCAGCTGCTAGAAAAGAAACTCGGTATGAATATATATACATACATAGCCAGAGTCTGGCTTTGAAGCAGCTGCTTTAATGATTCAGAGAAGAATGCTTCACATAGCATTTTTTTCAATGCTTTGCAGGGCCCTATTATTTAATCAAATGTACATATAAATCAAATAAAATCAAATTAAATGTTGTCATCTTCCAACCCACTGCTTGTTAGGATGCAGCCCTGGTATGCCATCCAAAGGCAAAGTGTAGTGTTTGGCCTGAAATAAAAATTCATGTCCTCAGCTGGTGCTGGAGTCCTTATCAGTCTCCTTACCACTGCTACTACATGGGAGTCTTAAGGCAACACAGGATCAAAGATCACTCCATTATGGTGACCCTCATCTTTCATAATGGCATCTAGATGTATCTACCTGCCAGCAGACAGAGATCCTGATGAATCAGACGTTCTTTCCCTATTTACACCTCCCTGATGCTCCTCAAATCTACTCTGGATGCCTGAGGGATCCTCCTAGGCAGATTTAGAGAGTTAGGGCTGCGAAAGGAGGAAAACTAGGGAAATTCTCACTGATGAAGTAAAAGTGCCCATACCTCCAAGGTAATCTCAATAAGCAGCTTCTATGAGGGTGTTGGCACAATGCCCTGGCAATACAAGCTATATTCTTATGCCACAGGCCATAACAAACCAGCATCTGGCAACAAATCATTCAGTGGTCCCCTTCTGTGCTCTTTTCACATAAATGACTCATGCCTCTAACCCACAAACAGTTTACATGGTGACAGCCCAGATTTTTTTACAAGTCAGACCATGGGCACAATAGGGGTTCTAACACTCTGAGTCAGTTAGGTTTTCAACTGAAAATTGTTTATGGACCTGCCAGAATGTCTTGGCTAACGTTTTATACTAAATTTGTTAAACATCTGATTTTCAAGTTGTGTCCAGCTGCGATGACACATAGCAGTCTATCAGCATACGGTTCTTCCTACCAGCAACGGAAGGAGTTGGTTCCAAGGGAGCTGATCTTTGCTTCCCCTTCTGCTTCTCCACTTTTTCTTCTGTCTCCCTGTACCTACAGAGGAGAGCAAAGCAATTCATCTTTTTGCTAATAGGTGGACTGAGGACACTATCCAACAGGCATAACAAAGTGTATAGGAGAAGATTCCATATGCATTGACTGATTATAGCAGAGAGCTTTTCAACCAGCAACAATGGATTGTAGTTTAGCTCTGAAAACCAATTGAGAAAACTGATTTTATCCCTTGGCTTCAGGCCTTCTCTGAAATCCAAAGGCAAATTTGCATTAGCATAGAGATTTCTACGCTATTAAGATACATGCAGGTAAAGATTGTAAGCAAACTCTTGCCCAAGCTTTGTTATCTTGCATATCAAGAGGTATGTTTGCACTTGTGAATGGCACAAGCTCTTCCACAACTCTTTTCCATTGCATATTAGGAGCGCTGCCAGAATTCCTTCTGCTGAAATACTATTTAATTCCACCCTACATGTGTCACAATGTTAAAGATCAGATTGAAATGGCTCTTCTGTCTATGGAAAGGAAAGAGTCATCTGCAGAAATGAATCCATCTGTACAGCTATTCATCTAAAATCACTGATACCTACCTAATGGCAAAGGTTGCTTCCAAGTCCAAGGAATTTGTCTGGGATCCTTTTTCTTTCTCTCCCTCATTATCATTGGCATCCAGCTCTGCATTGATCTATACCTCTGTCACTTCAAGAATGGAGTTTTAGTTTCCTTCAAGGACGTTGATCCAGAAATGCATATTTAAAAATATACAAGCTATGTCATTTATTACAGTATTTATATTGCTATTTTCAACAATTATTACACTGCAAATTCATAATCAACTAGAAGAGCATATTTCCAGTTCTGATTTTAAGGACCAGGATGCATGATAATTTTACTTCACCCTCGTTTCCATTTCCCTAGGCAATAAAGAATCTTGTGGCATTTTAAAGACTAACACATTTATTTCAGCAAAAGCTTTCACGGACTACAACCCTTGTTAACAGATTCATTGTTTGCAGCAGGCTTACAAGGCTATGCCTCTTGAAATATATAGTTCCAAGTCTTTTTAGACGTTGGATAAAAGCAGTGCATATGTTACAAATTAGGGTTGACATTCAGGAGCCTTTCCATTAACAATAATATAAAAAATGAATGGAAGCCCACCTTGCTCTGAGGGGAAAGAGGAGAAGAAACTCAACAGCTGCTGTCATCCTAATGCAATACCAGCCTTTTCCTCTCCAGCTTAAATCAGAAGCAGTTTTGAGGGATCATTTTGCTGTGAGGGGAGGTGAGAAGAAGCAGATGAAACTTTGAGATAAAGAACATAAAGTAACAGAAGAAAAAAACAGTAGAAGTCAAGAAAAAGAACATGCCAGGAAAAAAAAAAAATCCAAATGGAGATAAATAGATAGATGATAGATAGATTGATTGATTGATTGATAGATGATAGATAGATAGATAGATAGATAGATAGATAGATAGATAGATAGATAGATAGATAGATAGATAGATAGATAGACAGACAGACAGACAGACAGACAGACAGACAGACAGAAATAATGCAAGCAATCTGAGCTGGAATGGTAGGCTTTTAAATTCATCTGGGCAACTAAGATAACCAGTACTGTTTTCTTCTTCTCCCACACTCCATTTCTTTGTTTCTCATTTCTGTTAGAATATAAACTCAAGAGAAGGGCTGTCCCTTTTGTGAACTGTTCTGAAAGAGGTCTTTTTTGGCGTGGGCAGGTAAATAAATGAATAAATAATATCCCCCCCCCCCCCAAATGTTCCAAGGAACAAAAACTATAACTGAAAAAAAGGACTAAATGGAATCTCAATGAAATGGCACTTTTGTTAGCTTTACCAAGAACATGGACTATGATCCAGACTTCAAATGAATGTGGTTCTGCTGTTGGCATGCTCTACTGTTCCCATGCTATCTGACAGAGGTGTCTTTTTGGTCCTCTAGAGAAGCTTTTTGAAGGGTATGTGGGATTTTAGACTGAAGGGAGAATTGGTGAAGGACCACTATTTGGAGTCTCTTCTGCAAATGGAACCTCTTCTTTTTGCAGATGGTATGCCTAGATCCAATCCATCAATTGTTTCAAAATACATCTAGCACATAGCTGGTACAAGAAGAAATTCAGTGTGCATGAGTGTAACTTCAATGAGAAGTTCATAAATGGAAATTAGTTTAAAAAAAAAATCTGAAAACCTTGATATATTTTAGTTAAGTACAACATGCAGTTCTGGAAATTGATAGTAAATTATATATTACTTATTTATATATTTATTTATTTGTCACATTTATATAGCTGCCCATCTCACACAAAGTGGCTCTGGGTGGCGTACAATAATCAACCTAAGCCAATAACACTGTTGAATAATGACTATAAGTTGTTCACAATGATTCTAACTGATAGAGTGAAAATAATTTTGCAAGAATTTAATCATGAGGACCAAAGTGGGTTCCTATCTAAAAGACAGTTAAAGGACAATGTTAGACCTGTGTTGGACATTTTAGAATATTTGGAACAACATAATGTAAAACAAGCTGCATTGATTTTCTCAGATGCAGAGAAGGCCTTTTACCATTTGAACTGGACTTTTCTATTTAAAGTTTTGGGAGATATGAACTTTGGAGAGACTTTTATAAAATGGGTAAAATCAATTTATACTTCACAGAGAACACAAATTATTGTTAATGGAGATCTAACAAAACCATGTGAGATACAAAAAGGGACAAGATTGTCCCCTCTCCTGTTTATTTTGGTTCTTGAAAAACTGAATAGCGGCATAAAACAGGCTGAGAGGATTGTGGGAGTAAAGATTAAAAAAGAGACATCAGTTAAGAGTTTTTGCAGATGATTTGGTGCTGGTTCTGGAAATTCCTTTAAAGGGAATTGAAACATTAATGGGTAAATTAAGGGAATTTGATGCATTAGCAGGTTTTAAGATTAATAAACAGAAGACAAAGATGTTAACAAAAAATATGAAAATGCAAGATCAAACAGAATTGATGAATAAAACAGGTTTTAAGATTGAGAAGTAGATAACATTCTTGGGTATCACTATGAGAAATATGAATTGTATGTTATTTAAAAATAATTATATTAAGATATAATAAGAATGAACTTCATTCATAAGGGATGAAGTTTAAAAAGGTGTGTTAAGATGGAAGAAAATACCATTGTCATTATTAGGGAGAATTTCTGTGATTAAGATGAATATTTTACCTAGAATGTTATTTTTGTTTCAGACAATACCTATTTCGACAACTGATGCACCATTTAAAAATTGGCAGAAGGATATATCTAAATTTGTGTGGTAGCGGAAAAAACCACAAGTTAAATATAAACTGTTACAAGATGCAAAGGAAAGAGGAGGATTGGGTTTACCGGGATTGAAATTATATTTTGCAGCTTGTTGTTTAGTTTGGATGAAAGAGTGGATGTTGCTGAGAAATGGAAGCCTTTTGGAGTTAGAAGGACATGACTTAAGATTTGGGTGGCATGAATATTTATGGCACAGTTAATGTAGATTTTAAAAACCATTTTGTCAGATGTGCCATATTGTGAATATGGAATAGATATAAACCCAGGTTATGCCTGAAAACTCCTTCGTGGCTCTCAGTGCAAGAAGCATTCTATAGATAAGAAATGATAAGTAAATACAAATGGTCAATTTATCATGAGATATAAGAATTTTGTCAAGGGGAATATAAAATAGAATTAAGAGACGATCTGGTGGCAGAAGGATATACTTGTCAATGGCTCCCTTATGTACAATTAATAGAAAGATTTAAGGTAGACAAAAGAATTTTTGGTTTTGAACAATGTAAGACCGAGTTTGAAATAGAATTGTGTATAAATGATGAACATGTTATTGATAAAATGTATAAACTTTGAAACAAAAGAACAAGTGAAAGAATTATGATAAAGTGGGTTACAATATACAAATGGAACAGTGGGAGAATTTGTGGTTGAAAGGACTTAAATTTACATTATGTTATAATCTTAAAGAGGATTTTAATAAAATGGTGTGTCATTGGTATATATCACTGGAGAAATTGTCTAGAATGTATAAAGGTACTTCAAATTTATGTTGGAAATGTGAACAACAAAAAGGGACATTTTATCATGCATGGTGGATGTGTGAAAATGGCAAAAAGTTTTGGATTCAAATACATAACACTAATTTAGAAGGTTTCTAAGATTTTTAATATGCAGTTGAAATTGAAACCAAAGGTTTTTCTTTTGAGACTGATGGATGAACAGTTGGAAAAAAGTCATGGAACTTTGTTTTTATACATGATAACTGCAGTAGGGAGTATGCACAAAGGTGGAAAGACTTGATGCTACCCACAATGGAGGACTGGATGGTGAAGATGATGGAAATTGTGGAGATGGCCAAATTGACTTCTTTGAACAGAGAAAAGTATGTTATTGTTGACTGGAAACCCCTTATGGACTTTTTGCACAAAACAGAAAAAATGAATTTATGATTTATGGTTTTGATGATTAGAAAAAAATAGTTTTTTAGAAAAAATGAGAGTCATATTGAAACCATAGAGTAAGAACTAAATTTACACTTACAACTGCTGTAAAGAAAATTGGAAGCTACTTCTTTATATTTTCTTTGTTTTCTTTTCTTTTTTCTGCACTTTTGGCTTAGTATTTTCTTTCCTTCTTTTTGACTTTTCTTTATTCTGTATTAGTTTCTGTTAGTTTTTATACTCCTTTTAAAAAATGTTAATAAAATTGAATGAAAAAAAATTAATTCAGGGTGGGCAACCTGTAGCCTTATTTTAAGTCTTTTCCAAGAAATTTGGAACTTTGGTATGAGCTGTTATCCTTCAAATACCCTTGAAGGATAGGGAGGTTTAAGAGAAAAAGGCTTGTCAGAGAGGTAATATATGTTCTTATTTATCTCTGCCCTCACTCATTGCTTATTTCAGCACGCTCTAATTGAATGTGAGGCCTTTTGTTTTGTAGGAGCATAATCCTTGAATATTATAAGTATTGGAAAATATTGAATGTAAAGGACTTAGGGTTTGGGATGTAATGAGGAAGCTGGCATTGCAGTAAGCTGAAGCTATAGTAAACAGCAAATCAGGAATGAAGGAGCGAAATGCTAGCAAGTCATAAGATCTTTCCTACCTAATTTTGTCAATCTGGAAAGGACAGCAATGGTTAGTTCAACTATCAATGTGATTTTAGAAAGGGCAGGATGTAGGAGAACAAACTGAAAGTACATGTGGACAGGATGGAGTTGTTCTTGATACTGGACTCATAAACAACATGAATCCTGGAGAAAAGAGTCCTGGGATTTTTGAAATGTTATCTTCATAGAGCTACCTTTAAAGATGGTCTGGAAATTGCAAGAGGTCCTGGATGCAGCAGTCCAAATGGCAGGTAGTGCCTATAAATGGTCCCACATAATACCTGTGTTGAAACAATTTCACTGGTTTGTTTGTTTGTTTGCTTATTTATTTATTTATTTAGTCCCCTGCCCATCTCCCCTCAATGGGGGACTCTGGGCAGCTTACAACATGTTAAAACAATAAATAAATATACAATTAAAACCTATACAATTAAAACCTAAGACAATACACATTCACAAAAATAGAAGGGAAAAAATCAAGAAGGCCAATGGTTCAAGGCAGCAACGTCAGGCCACTAAGGGACTAGCCAACCCCACAGTTGATGATGCCCCTCCTCACCCCAGGCCCAATGGCAGAGCCAGGTCTTCAGATCCCTCTGAAAGGCCAGGAGTGAGGGGGCCAATCTCACCTCCAGGGCCAAGATATTCCAAAGGGCGGGGGCTATAGCAGAGCCTTTTGATTGCCTTCCAAGCCTAGTTCAATACCCTCACAAAGTTATATAAGGTTCACACAGTTTAGGCCCAACCTACTTACAGGACCATGTACTAATTTATAATCCAACTGTTCTGTAAATGATCCATAGGATACTTTTTTCAGGTCCCACTGCAGGTGTATTTAACTTCCTCTGTAGTGGAGATCATGTAATAGAACGATGCTGAGTTGAAGTATGTTGCCTCCTTATGACAACTAAGAAGGGGATTAAAATCATATTTGTTCACTCAGGACTTTGAAAATGTTAGTGTTTTGTTATTTGCTTACTCTTTTAATCTTTTGAGATTTTTTTTTTTTTTGTTCATGATGACTTTATGATCCTTCTTTTATAAGTTTCATTGAAGAATTTCTTACAAAGTTAAAAAGGTAAACACAAAACAATATGCAGAAAGGGTTAGAAAAGATAAAGAAAACAGTGTTAAAGCAATAAAGAGAGAAAAAATAGAAAAAGAAAATAGAAAGGTAGTTAAGGAAGCTGCTTCCAATCTTCTTCACAGCAGGTATAAACATATTTAAAACCATTTGTCTCTTTCAAAATTATATAATATGGTTCCCTTCTCCCCATATTCTGCCCTTATCATCAGTTCATTTTTATCCATTTTCAGCAAAAAGTCCATAATGACTTTATGATACTTTTGACTATATTTTTATAAGAAATCTTCAAGCAAAATAATTAAGGGAGCGTGCAGCCTATGTATTCTATAAAAAATAAGGATGCCAATGGACTTATGATTACCATAGGGCTGTGTCTCTTCCCAAGATTTAGTAATGGAAAGAAAAAAAAGAGGCCTTTTTCAATAAAGAATTACACTTTGTATGTTGATTCTTGGGAGAGAAACAATATTTATTGAGCACTCATGCATCTCTTAGAGGAAATTAATTTGCTGTAAGTATCTGAGAGAGATAACAGGTTGAGACAGTAACCATACTTCTAAAATAAGACTAAGCATTTTTCCTAGTAGAATTAGAAGTGAAATACTGCTATCAAATCTTAATAATATAGAAATTGTCACCCACCATTTTAGTTTATAAATACTGGGTTGTGAAATCAGCGTTGATGTTTCCCAATTTTTGAAGGTAACTTTATGAAAGTCCATTATTTAATTGTCATACATAGCAGTATAGCCAAGGCAGAGAAATAAATGTTCATTTGAAAATGGTTACAATAAGGAGTGTAATAAAAAAAAGGGGGGGGAGTAGTGTTATTAGAATAAAAAAGGGAAGTATAGCATACTTTCTAGAGGAATTTAGCTTTTACATTACCAGTCTGCCTAACTGGGAGTTGAACCTAGAGATTAATAATGCTCAAATTCAACACTGCCTATATACTGGGTCTTCAGATTACCATTCATACCTCTGCACCATGGGCAGAAATAATCTTAAAAGCAATCCATTCAATCAGTTCCTGGAGGATGTTAGGATCTTTTGTTGTATATCAGTTGGCATTTAACCAACCAGGCTTTTCTGATGTGGGGATGCTCTGTGATGTCACAATGGGGATTGTCAGCCATTGAGTTGGTCCTCCATGAGAGGCAAGTCTTATTCTACCTACAGGTTATCTATTGTTTGAATAGATATATCATTTCTCTTTAGAATAAATGTCAGAAAGCCCCATAAAAAGAAAAAAAGCCAACAAACCTTTAAAGGTAGCTGGTGTTTAAGGATCACTAATATGAACAACAGTTCCTCATATAGTTTAATTATTAAAGATGAAGCAAATAGTACCAAACTGTCCATAATAGATTTTGCCACAAGACCAAATTTAATATGCCATGTAATCTGAAGTAGCATGTTTCTGTAAGGATTCCAGTTGCTTTTCTCCCAACCCGATTGCCTGTCAGAGAGTCTCTAAGCTATAATAGGCATCGTGGCAGAAATGAGATGCTGCTGTATAACCTGTAGCCCTAGCAGCATACAATAATTAGGACTGGCATTTTCAGCATCATTTTGAATTACATTGTGATGCTTTCTTTGTAGAGCAAATGGACCTAGCAGGAATCCATTTGTGCCTTTTGGCACTTCCAATTCATGTAGGGTCTCCATGCTTTGTTTAGAACAATTCTGGTGCTTAGAACTGAATATTGAGAGGAATAAAGCCTTTTAAGCCTAACAATAAATTGCTCCAGGGCATATGCAGAGTGCCCTTCTTGTATTGATCAAATGCTTTTTTACCTGTTCACACCTTATAAATCAAGATGTCTTGCAGCTCATTCTCAGTCTGTTGTGCCAGGACAGTGCACCCATAGACACAACATTGCTTACGAAGTAGCTGAAGATGACATGGCAAGTCATTTTGTGAGCATCAAAGAGGAGAGCCATTCTACAGAAAATAACTACCCTAGAGAAACAGGTTTGACAACCTCCTTCATTTTTGTTCATTTTTTGAATACTTCATTACTGCATTTCTTGTCTAGTCTGTTTTACAACCTGGATGCATAATTTGCATACGTGATTTATCCTTTCAGAGAAGATGATCAATTTGTATACGTGAATCTTAATTGCAATACCCACACTGTTTCTCATACATATTTTTTTAAAAAAGAAACATTAATGCAATGCAGTGTTAGCTGTGTAGTTTAGCAGTGCTGTTTTCAGAACTGAATTCTATGTACCATTCATTTCAGCTGGCCAGTTCACCCCGGCAGTCACTAGTGGTCACCAATATGATCAATGTAACCTGGGAGAAACTTGGGTTTTGACCTGAGTTGCATGGTCTAAATAATTTCTACAATGGGATTACCCAGAGGCAATCTGCAGAATGGTTCAAGTCATTGCCATAGTCCTTGGGAAGCAACAGAGCCCTGGGAGAATTCCATGCTTTCAAGCTGTGTCTTATAATCTGTCCTTTTAAGTTTTTATTTCTTTTGCCTTCTTCTATCATAAATACCTGTGAAGTCCATTAGCTCAGCCAACACCTTCCAACATTGACATTCTGCTATTTGGGGGTTTTATGCATTCAATTATCCATGACAAACAGTTTGCATGGAAGGCTAAAAGCCTTCTGTCATCCAAAGAATATGGGGAGTGGATTCCAAAACTGGGACGAGGTCCTGAAAGGCCCTCAACCTAGAATTTGCTGTCAGAATAGAGGGAACAGCCAAAAATGCCATGGAGGATAAGCCAGTAGATTTTGTGGGGATATACCTACTCAACAATGAAGATAGGGAGGAGTACTCAGCTGCCTGAAAAGCCAAAGTTAAGATTTTATACTGGCACTTGGCCCTAATGGGGAGTCAGTGCATGGCTCTGCAGTATTTAGAATCATGACAGAGAAAGAAAAGTTTCAAAACAACTCAGACTGCAGTTTTTTGAACCAAATGGGGAAGAGTAGAAGAGCCCTGCAGTAGGACAGCTGACGCAGTGATCTAGATGTGAAACAACCAGAATAAGAAGCTTGCTACATCAGGTGTACTGGCAAATAGGTCAAATGTTACACAGATGAAAATGGCAGGTCCCTGCCTGCACTGAGTGACTATAGAGACAATGCATTATTGACCTGCATGCCCAAATTCCTGGCCATCAACACAGGAGCAATCTCATGGCTGTGGAGACAGATAGAAAAATCAGAGAAAGTGGGGAATCAGGGCAAAACAGTAAAACCTCTGTTTTGTCCAAGTTGAGTTTCAGACAGTGGGCAGTCATCCATGGCACAATTTGTTATAAATAGCCCGCTGTGGATTCCCATGTCACTAATCAAATGTAGGAAAAGATTGATGCACTTGGGTGAGACTGGCAGAGATGTGATATTGCAAACCCAGGCTGCTGATCAAGTCACCCAAGAACAGCACTCAGGACTGAACTTTGGGGAAGGAAGGATGAAAATTAGGACAGAGCTGTACCAGCGACAACCAGAAATGACAACCAGCATGGTTGAAAGTGACAAATAAAGCCAATAAATCTAAGACCACTAGCAGAGACGACAGAGGCTATGTCTTGGCCATCAGAATATTGTTCAACACTCGAGACAGTGCTTTCTCTGTAAATTACTTCACTTGCCCATAATGAAGAAGTCACAGAGCCACCCCCCAAGCTTCCCTTCTGTAGGCCCCATACCAAAAAACCAGGTCCAAGTCTAAGATATGACCTGCCACACATGTTCAGCCAACAATGAAGTTTCCTATGGTTCTCATGGTGACCATGAAATCTCACACTGGTCTTGGGTGGTGTGTATGTGTTTGCTTGGCATGGACACTGATGTCTTTGCCTCTTTGACAAATCTCATCTAGCTTGGTTAGGAAGGTTGCAGGGAACTTGATGAACACTGCATCAGCTATTGTCCTATTTCTCCGGTCTAACATGTGGTACATGCCCTCAGAACTAGTATTCTACAAAACCTGCTCACTAAGTCTAGGTAATATATGCCACGTTGTCCCTTTCATCTATCATGAAGTCAGGAATGGAGACTATCTCATTCTAGAGTCACCTTACATGCAAAAGTGCCACAAAACCCACAGCATATCACCTCCAGCAGCATCCTCACAAACTCAAGGCATCAAGTCCTTTTACAAGCTCTGCCCCCAGCCAAACTCACTTGAAAAAGGGCAGATAGAAAAATATAAAATCATCATCTTCAAGTTGTTTAGGAACAGGAGCAAGATCTCTATAGTTCAGCTTCCTCCATGACAAGGTTCATGAACAGGCATGAAAAGCCAACCTAGCTGTCCAGGCAGGTTGATCCTTAAGAGAACTGAGTCCTGTGGTATGGTGGTAAAGCATAACTTTTGGTCATAAGTAAAACAAAAACATAACTATGTTGAAATTGAATGTGTAGGCGCACACACAAACATAAACTGCAAACGCAGGGAGCTTGAAGAAAAACGTATGTAACCTTGTTATTAGGAACTTCTTCAGTTACTAATAACAAGGTTAGATACCTTCTTCTTCAGCTGAAACAATGCAATACATGCTATTCAGTCTACTTTCCACTGGAATTCTTCATCTTTTTAAGGTAGTGGTTTTTAATTCAATATTTTTAATCTTAATTGAACGATTCAAAACAATGAAATGTGATATAGATAAAAATACATAATATAGTTACCTGACAGAAAGTCAAGATATTTCTTCCAGGTTGCCAGAGAAATAGGAAGGGGGATAGGGTTACTTTATATTCTCTGATAAAAATAGAAGAAGATGCTGAAAACAAAGGAAGGAGCAGAAGGTGCAAATGAGGGCTGATATCACATGGATCTCTTTGAACTTGGAGGTTAGCTGGTATTCAGGAGCGTGCCTGGTCAATTTAACCCTTTCTGTAATGTCTAAACAGAACTTCTGTCTCTTTTTCTTTTCTTCCCTGTTTAGTTACTGTTCCCCCTTCTTCACATTATCATTCAATTTTGTATTGCCTTGCCTTGGTTTGTCTTGCTGGTGCAAATATTCTTTTCTGTTATGTCATCTGCATTCAGTTTGTTACCTGTTCTTTTGGGTATTTTCTGCAAAAGCTTATGAAGGTGTGCATGTGGTGTGTTTTCTTGGTGTGTGAAAGAATGATTGGTATGCAGGTAGAAAGTCAAATTTGTGAACCTTATTTTACAGGCAATTAATTTTTATTGATACTTATTAATTCAGTTAATTCTTTGGGGAGCACAGTATTACTTTTGGCAGGTAGATATGCACACACTCTCACACACATCTTTATGTACACACATATACAAGCATGCCACATTCAGCATTTATGCGGGGAACTCCAAGACTACTTTCAGTTGGAACTGGCAGTCCTAGGCTGACAAAGTGGGGAAGCTGAGCATTGCACAGGATTTTCTCTATCAATTTTAAAAATTCTATTCTTTTTTTTCCCCCAGTGGTCATCTAAACATTGCGATTGATTTCTCCCCTTTGGATAAATACAACATTCAGAATAAGTATCTTTAAGATCTGTTGGACTCATGTTAGATAAGTAGGCGTAGGATTATTATAGCCTTAGACACAATCTGATGCACTTTTAACTTGGGAGTAAGCCCCATTTACCACAGTGTGAACTATTTTCAAGGCAATATATCTGTAGGATCTCTCCTGAAGAAAAAGAAGAAAAATCTCTTTCACTGTGAAATGATGCATTTTTATAGCAATATTCTTTAAAGCAAAATGCTTTAAGCAGCTCAGTTAGGTAGTTTTTGGAACAAATCTAACCCTTGGATGTTAATATCTGAAAGAAGCTAGGATTTGGGGAACATGTTTCTGCCACCTGGACTGGAATGGAATGTTCCTTAGTTCATTAGGGGTGTAAATGACTGCATGGAGATAATAAATCTAAAAAATACATACTGTAAATAAAAGGGGGAGAGACTAAAGTATCACCATCCTTGCTTTTGACTTACATATTCCTTATGTACATCCCCTGAATGCATCCAGGGTTGTGGTGCAGGAGCCCAACATTGAAAAAAACAAAGGGAACAACTCACAAATAAGCAGCTGTGTGCATTACAGTGTGCACAAACAGACTCCCATGCAGATGAAGTTTTGAGATGGGACCATCAATTTTTGCTTCTATCACTCTCAACATGTTTCTTTCTACAGATATCTCCGCAAGATTGGATGAGTTTTGTTAAAAGAAAGCCAAGGTTTTATTTGCCATTTTTGTTTTATTTATTTACCTTTTTGTCTACTACTCCAAGCAACATGGAGCAATAGCTAGCCACAATAATACTAAGGGCTGAAAGCCCATTAGAAGAAAATCATCTTCAGGATATTCCGGAAGAGTGGCATCAAGGCCAGGAGATTCCAGAAGGGCAGGGCAATTAATGAGAAAGCCTGATGCCTAGTCTCTCTGCACTTCAGATGGAGAGGAGACTTTCAAGAAGCCTCCTCCAGATATTCAGACCGGACAGGCAGAATCTAAATGTTTGGACAGGTGGACTATTGTGAAAGCTTCCTGGTCCAGGTAACACTGTAAATGCTGCTTCAGCAGTAACTGTGCAAAGGTCTAACTGGCCACATATTCCACCTGCTATTCCAGTAGGAGCTGTGAGTCCAGGAGGATCCTCACATCAAAGACCAGTTGCTTCAAAGGGAGTACAATCCCATCTGGAGCAACTAGCAGGGCTAATGTTCCTAGATGACCCAAATATTTATGCAGCTCCATTTGGTAGGATTTTTGTTTTTCGCCATCCAGTTCTTGACAACCTCCAGACAGTGGTTCAAGATTTCCACAGCATACTGTACCCATGCTCTGCGTAGTGAAAATAATATACAATCTCTTTGGAAAGTTCTCTGAGCCAAAAGAAAGCTGGTATAGCAGCCATGATAGGTGCACATTGAGGCTATCAACACGTGTGACTACCCTGGCACTCACTCAATTTTGTGTCCTACTTTTATTTTCCTATTTTTATTTTTTAGTTTCTTTCCATTTCAATATGAATGAATGAATGAATGAATGAATGAATGAATGAATGAATGAATGAATGAATGAATGAATGGGAAATGCTGCAAAGCAATACATCAGCCTCAAGTATAACTTATATTTCCGGAAATGTTAGTGGGCTCCTGATATAAATCCCAGAAGCATTGTTAAAAGTAAAAGAGTGGAAGTCTGCAGCCCAAGGCTTTGTTTGCCTTCTGATATAAGGGTGTCTTGCGACTGGTTGCTCCCCCCTGCCAGCAACTTTTTTTCTCAGAAAGCCCATCAAATGCTCTAAAAATTCCAAAGTGGATGATTGGCCCCAAAAGGCGAGAGCACCTTACATTGGGGTATTCTGAACAAATGTGTGTGATGATTCTATAAATCTTCCGTAAAAGAATGATCAGTACAAACCATTATTTCATTATTATGATGTACCTGTGTTTATAAAGGCTTTTCAGCCATATAATACATTGGACTGTTGCCTTGGTGATGGGACCCAAAAACATCTACTTAATTTCCAGAGGTAGAAGATAGTCATGGGCTACAAGAATGACACTGCACCATACATACAAATGTAGCAGAAGCTATAGAAGGTAATAGCTGTTAAAGAAACTACATCAAATAATCCATGTATTAGTATTCTGTGAGGAGTAAATTCAAGGATGCAGTCAAAAGAAACAGCCTAAGTATCAAAGGATTATAACTGGTTTCTATGTGAGCTTCCTGAACCTTGTTACCTTCTGTGCCTGGTTAATTACAAAATGCCAGAGTTTTCTCAGGAGAGGCTCTCCTATATGGAACTGCCTGCCCTAAGTTGCTGGTCATTCTATTGCTCTCTTTCGGTATCCCATTGGCAAGGAATGACATTGGGCTCCACTTTTTCACTTTATTTGTGGGTACGTGAGAATCCCTCTGTTGCCTTGCTGCTGTTTTTAGCAGGTTATTATTTTTTTTTTAAATGTTTCTACCTTTTTTTAAAGCTGTGTTGAGAAACTCCTAGTCCGGAAGGAAAAATGGGCTAGGAATTTAATAAATGAATAATATTATTTTCAAATGCCCCATGGGGATCAAACAAAATAAAAACTTGGATCCAACCGCATTTCCCCATAAATGCAAACCCTTCTTCATGAAGAATCTCTATGCACTACTTAGGGCATGATGCTTAGGATACTGAATGGTGTGCCACAATTTAGAAGTAGCATAATGAGTAAACTGTTCAGAGGTACTCAAAATGTCACAGGCCTATCCCTGTAAAGCAACAGTACAAGAGACTAACACAGCAATATATATTGTTTTACTTTATCAGTGGGATTTTACCCAAAAATCCTATTTATATATTTGCCGGAATAATGTGAGCCAGAAAAGAGGATGTAATAGGAGCAGATTTAGCTCCGCTCCATAATTTCCTCCTCTACTGTACAACAACAACAACAAAACATTAGAACTTGAATAGACCTCTACAAGACTGTGCCATAGGACTGTTATATCCTGAACTCCTACTCATTTAGGCACAAAAAAATCTTTGTGGTTCCTCTAAAATTCAGTACAGGGAGAATTCTAAATATTTTCTTGCAGGAAGAATTCCAGAGTGGGCCATAAACTCCTAGAATTGGGAATAAAAGTATTTCATTGATTCAGCAAAATAATTATCTAAATGTATACTGTAACTCTAGTAATTCTATCTGCCACCCTTCCCCAAAGGATACAAGAGTTTTACACTACCACAATATGAGGCTTAATTATGGTTTTCTAAGACTTCCATTTTAATAAAACAAATAGTTTGATATATGCTCTTCCTTCATTTTTTCACTTCATTATAGATTCATTATATTTAATTTTGAAGAAAAGTCAAATAATTATAATGCTTGTAACACTAACATCCAGAACTGTAATTAATACTGATAGAATATCCACTTTGTTTTCCTTCTCTCTTATCCACATTTAATACTCCAAGGCACCTAAATAATAGAATATTAAGAATCTTTTTTTGGTCCCTTCAAGTCACTGTTGATTCCTGGCAACCACCTGGAGTAGTCCCTGCAGTTTTCTTGGCAAGATTTCAGAAGGGGTTTGCCATTGCCTCCTTCCTAGGGCTGAGAGGGAGTGGCTGGCTCAAGGTCACCCAGCTGACTTTGTGCCTCAGGCAGGACTAGAACTCATGGCCTCCCATTTTCTAGCCTACACCAGACTGGGTCCCATTAAGAATCTAAGTATATTATATAAACATCATTGTATCAAAATAACATACTGTACTAAAACTGAGAAAATGGAGCAATTGCAGGTCTATATGACTAGATTTAATCATATGTTAAAGGATTAAGCTAGTTTTATATTAACATTTTAAGGATATACTTTTAGCTTCTACAAATAACACTCATTTATTCATTATTCTATATTTTTTCTGATTTTATTAGCACTGCTACATTTTTGGTTGTACTTTATTATATCTTCTTGTTGTTATACTCACCAATAAATACATTCTCTCCTTCCCTGTGCTTAAAGAACGGGGATGGGGGAATGAACCAGTTTGGGGTGTTTGATTATTCAGTGTAGGGACATTGTTACATGGGTGTGGGGGTTGCTTAATATGAACGTATCTGCTAATTGCAGAAGGCATAACACATATATAGGCTGTTTTAAATGACCACTGATAATAGAGCAAACTAAGGCTGCCATGGAAACTTTGACTCCTTTTCAGTGAAGGAGTGCAAAGAACAAATACCTTTAACTGAATTTTACAAGTTTGAGCTGTGATATGGGCTGATGAAGAGAACCAAGCCCACAGTCTGCCATAGCTGGACGTGCCAGTTTTATCAGCAGTGGTATGGAGAATCTTAGGTCAGGTTGTCTTAACCCTGGAGAGTATGAGTCAGATTCAGGAATTGTAATAGAGGCAGGCTCTTAAATCTTGTTTGCTAACTAAAGTAGTTTCTCAAGTATCTATAGATTCTCTGTATAACTGATTGTAAGATTTCAACAGAACAGCGATTAGGTACAAGCCATTAGTTAATTATTTTTTTTAATGTGCCCAATAATGGGCCTTTCTGTGCAGATCAGTCACTCACATGCCTGAAGACTGGGGCTTGGATCAAGGTGTGAGATTTCAACTACTTGTCTTTGTCTTCCATACACAGGGTGAATAGCTGCACAGACCTTAAAGTAATACAAGTATTAGGCTGGGCTCTGAGAAGAAAAAAAAGCACACAATAAATCAGTTTCTGTAGATGGCGAACTAGACTTTTAGGATATATTGTCTGAACACCTATGATGAAAAGTTGTCATTTAGGGGGGGGGAAAAAAAGAGAATAGTGGCCGTGCTGGTGTCAGAAATCTACTTCCAGTATAGAATACTGATGCTATTCATAGCAGATGGCAATTGCATTGCTTATATTGTGGTTTATTTCATGCAATTTTCCTTCTGACTGAAATGACTTCTAATTAGCTTATTTTAAAAAATCGGCCAGGAATGAAATGTTTCCTGGAGATGTATCTATTTTCCTTGAACATTGGTCATTCTTTTTAATGAGGTACTTTTATAGAACGGCAATTGTTAACTACTTTTATTCCACACTCGATGAACTTTTGTGATAAAAATTACACTGGTGCTGCTTTTAATAGGTTCTTTTATTTTATTCTATGCTCTTTTATTTTATGCTACGTATTTCAGCGAAGAAGAAAAGATCTGTCAGTGTTTTGCCCAATAATCTTTGGTCAAACTTAATTTACTATTTCCTGGGGAAGTAACGAGCCTTTTGTGGAACCAAAGATCTGTGCAATTAACTGTTCTTTTAATTTCTCCAGTAGGAAGAAAATAAACATTTTACATGGTGCCAATGTGGCTCTGAGGAAAAATACTGTGCCTGGCTCTAAGTCACAAGGCGTTGATTATCTTAACCAGGTGATATTGTCAGGTAGCAATTTTGTTGAAAATTGGGTCCCAAAACCACTTAGGTATCTTAGTTGGGCTAAGAATGAGAAATCAGGTCTATCCATGCTGGATTCTTGGCTGCTAGGCTGTATACTTGAACTAAATAAGACTAAGAAGGAGACTGAAGTCCTGTTTCTAAAATTCATAGAATCTTACACTTCTGCAAGGTTTGGCTGTGTATGTTGCTATTATTTGGGGGAAACAGAAATGTTCCCCCAAGATGTATATTTTCCATGATTGGTAGACATTGCTAATATCCTACTGCGTGAATGATAATGATGGTGATGATGATGATGATTTTACTGCAAGTGACTACTATGCTGTATGATTCTTAACAAAGATCACACAGCAAACATTAAAATACCATAGCACCAATCAGAGCTGACTATCAGAAAGAAGATTCTTACCTTGCTACACTGCAAAGGCAAAGCTAGTTTCATTCTCAGTTTAGCTGTAGTAGCACATAATTGATTGATTTATATGTCATTAAGTCGGTGTTGACTCTTAATGAGAACATAAGTAGATTTTTCCAGTAAGATCCCAGCTGCTACTTCAGGTCCTCGAACGGTGCACCCATCAACACTGTAATTGAGTCCATCCACCTTACCTCTGGTCATTCTCTTCCTTTCTTCCCTTCCACCTTTCCTAGCACTACAGACTTCTCAAGAGAGCTAGGTCTTCACATAATGTATCCAAAGTGGGATAATTTGTGCCATGAGTGAGAATTCTTGGTTGATTTGTTTGATTATCCATTTGTTTGTTTTCTTGCCTAATTTAAGTCCTAAAGGGAGTATGTTAAATAATCTTTCAACAGTACTTATGTGTATAAATACCTGTACAGAGTGATTCTACACCGCATGAATGCTTCAGTGAATTTGTCTTATGTAAGCAAGTATTCTAGTAAAAAAGTATAAAATGAATTATCTGAGCTATCACCAGAATGTACTAGTCTGCATCCAAGCTTAAGAAAGAAATGCTGTATTATAATCATCTAGCAACTCCCTAAAAAGCTTTTATACCAAAGTATGATTGAAGAATGATTAAATCCAATCTTTTAAGGCAATGGTTTCAGTTAACTAAATAAGGAAAATCTCTTAAGTAACACAACTGCCCAATGCAAAGGCAATATATGATTAAAAGATCACATTAAGTAAGTCCTCTGTCAAGTGAGTGAATAGTGATGGAAGAGATCAGTTTCATATTATAAGACCAAGAAAGTCACATTCAGTAAAGGAATACTGCCTCTGTTTTCATGTATCTGTAGAAACATTTTGTAGAAAATATAAAATTCATCACAGTATACTGAAATAAGTTGAAAAATAGTACAAAGCACTATTCTAAATGAAAGGGAATGGCATCAACATTTCTACCTTGGGGACTGACTTGACTTTTAATCCTGATGCCTTTTAATCAAGTTCCCTTTGTCTATTTTTCTAGATTTTTTTAAAAAAATGTTTTTGTCATGCTGGCTGCATTTTAATTCTATTCAGAAGGATATCATTTTATGTAAGTGCATTCATTAGGGAACATATGGGGAAGCCTTTGTTAAGATATGATTGAAATTCATTATTCCATCAATAGAGATAATATTCATTAAACAATCTTCCCCCACTTGCCTAATCACATGAAAGAAGTTTACTGTGTATATCCATCAGTGAAAGATTTGTTATACAAGAAACACCATTTTTATTTGAAGTTATAGAAAAGTTTACACCATATTTATCTGAAAAGGAAACTATTCTAAGCTTAGGAAAAAAGGAACATTACAGAAAATAAAGATAGATAAAATTCCTGTGCAATGTCCAGCTTTCCCCACTTGTCAAGCTAAACTTGCCAGTTCTAGTTCAAGGTACAGTACCATATACAGCACTTTTTCCTATTTTTTCTTAAACACTATGAAATGGGCGGGTCTGAGATATGGTAATTTGCTCAAAATCTCACAGTGGAGAATGGTTGAGAATGGACTTGAACATGTGTCATTCCATTTCTAGTTGAAAATCTTAATCACTGCACCATGCTGGCTCTACATCGTACTGCTTTTAGTTGCTGGGAGAAACTCAGTATTGGAAAGACATGGTTGCTGAGTTGTTTATTACTTTGACAATGTGTGCATCTGCACAGAATAACTTGTTTACTCTGGCCCCAGAAATCCACCAATTCTTCTTGTCGT
Source organism: Python bivittatus (assembly GCF_059951505.1). NCBI lineage: Eukaryota > Metazoa > Chordata > Lepidosauria > Squamata > Pythonidae > Python > Python bivittatus. Next base: position 10,730,724 of record NW_028277030.1, on the reverse strand, counting down.
TGAAAAGAAAAAGTTCTAAGACTGCTTTGTGACTGCATTATGGTGGCTACCACTTCCACCTCGTGAACTTTCTCACCAACTTTCTTGTTCATCTCAATTCTTCCTATAAAAGATTGGCACTTGAATAAACAGCAGTAGTTTACAAACTATCAGGTGTACCCTCCTGTGATGTTCAGCACTGCAGGGTACTCTGCTAACTCTATGGATTATCCTAAATTCTTTTTCAAGATCATGCAAATCTACTGGACCAGGATAGCTTTGGGTTGGTGTTCTTCTCATTTGTTTTTTGGGGTCAATAGGTCAGTAACACAAATAACCAGATGAATGATGAATTAGCTAATATGAAAAGAGGCTATTCTTGCAAACAACAATGTTATATTTGTTCAGAATTTCTAAGCAAAGGCTGATTTACCATCTGGTAAATCATTTGTATTGTAAAATCAAATTTTAGCCCAGAAGCAATTTTGTACATTTGTAGTTTTCTCTCTGCTGTCATTCTCAGTTTATGGAGATTTAAGCCTGGTGTGTGATAGTCATGAATTTTGCATTTTCCCTATTCCTAGGAAAGATAAAACCAATAGCATTTTACTTTAATACTTTGGAAATGCTATTTGATTTTCACATCTCTGTAGTAGCTTCTTCAGTATGTAGGACCTTCAGTATTAGATAAGTGAATTTCTGAACATCTATTCCAGAGAAGTCAAAAGAATATCAGTGGGCCAAACTCACTGTTCTCAAATGCTTGATTTCTGTGAAAATTTAATGAATGGGTTAGATACCAGATTAATCTGATTTGTAGTCACTGAAAATATGAGCAGCTAAAGAATGTTTTATGTTATGTTCATTGTGAGGAGAATGTTATGAAAGTATCAGACTCATTCTACATCATGAAAACAACTCTCACTGAACAATTTGACATTATGCTAAAAAAGGAGAAAGCTTTCTTCCACCTCCAGATGGGTACAGAATTCCAATGAATTGAAGTTTACAGATGGGATACTTTTGCTGGACCAAAGGGGAAAAATAAGATTTTTGTGAAAATATCCTTCCCACAGTCTATAACATAGAAAAGTATCTTTAGATGGTTTGGCTCTCTACTACAATGTACTGTAGGAGGAGACATATGAAATTGCATAGGAAATTGACAAAAATTGATGCATATATTTCAAGGGCTCTGATTATTTTATTTATTTATTGGATTTATATCTTACTATTTCCCCAGGAGCTCACAGGATTCTTTCTTTCAGTGTATGGAAAATAAAAACCTTACTGAGAAGGACATGTCTAAGAAATTGTGACTTGCCTAAATCATCTGATGAGTTTCATGGCTGAGTGTGAGTGGGAATTTGAACTTGGATCCCCCAATCTTTCTTACATCCTCTAGCCATTATACTACATGGGATTTTGCATCAGTTCTTTACTGAGACTTTCTTGAGAAAATTTAGTTGGTGGGACATAACTATCTCTCTTTTATGCTTTTCTTTTTAAAACCTTTGAATGACATTGTGTACCTGATGTCTCACTGAAATGGTACATATCTGTATGTATTTGAAAGAAAATCAGATTGGCCATTACAATCTACCATAAAACCATACTGCTTTGCCTGTAGGTGATCTTTTGAAAATCTCCCAGGCAAAAATGTACATCAGGTGGTGTGGCAAATTAATATTTTATTTGTAGCTCTTCTGTCATGGTGACTTATGACTAAATGCTGTTATGTGCACTTCAAGGGGAACAGCTGTGTTTTGAATGAACAGATGAAGCTTAACAGCCATTTTTGTCATCCCTAAACCAGCGATGTAAAGCCTGAGTTATATTTATTGTACATCTGAGAAATAAATGCACATAAGTGCAAATGAACTTAAAAGATGGTGAACTCACAGTCCTGAGAAAACAACTGATAAGAACTCCATACTGTTACATTTTGGGACAGTCCCCCTAGTCCAAAGCACCACTGATACAGATATGAGGAACATTATTATATTTCCAGCATGATCTCTGGCTCACTTATTCAGGAGGCCAAGAATGTTGTAAAACCCAGTGTAATATGGGTATCTCCACTGCATATTCAATGAAATGAAATGAAACCCGTTTTACATGCCCAGGAAAACAAGATGCCAGGACTAGCCTTTTTTTTTTAATTAGATTGTTTTTGGTTATTTGATTTTTATTGTATATTTAACTTGATATTTTTATGTCATTTGGCTGTATAGGCACCTCACTATTGAGAGGGCTATACATATTTTAAATATATGAATAAAGTTAGAAGAGACACAGCATGAGATGGTGGCTTCAGGTGACAAATGCTGGGCATTGCAGGGGGATCATCATAGCTCCTAAACCCCTGAGCTTTCTCTGCTGTTGGAGGACAGAATTGTGTTGTGTATGCAGATTGGTCTTTACCCATAAATGAGCCTCGTGCAAGGGAGGATGGTTTTCCATCAGCAATGCCAAAGTACAATTCCTCAGGCTAATTCTGTCTATGGGATAAACGTAGGGAAGGAGGTCACGTCTGATATTACACACTAGAGTAAGGTTAGAGATTTTAAGGAACCAACAGATGCAGTAGAGAGCACTTGAAAATAATGGTTTTATGAACTTAATATATCAACTGGCCATCAGAGATCAAGATCACCTGTGTATGTTCTCATTTTTTCCCTAGCAATGCTGGAAAATTATATTCAGACGTTTAACAGACATTCTGTTGGGTTTTTCTTTTTCTTTGCTGTTTCCTTTCACATTGATTAGATATGTTGATGTTGTTCACCATCTGGGTCATTAACTAATGCCCCAAATGTTTACATTGAGTTCCTAAGGAGGTCTTTTGGAAGGCCATGAACCATATATATGCTGCTCCCACAGTGCCGTTTTCTGCTTCAGCCTCAGTTAGCTCTCACTCAATAGTTGGATGCAATTTTGGTTTGGGCTTAGAAGGCTGCCCCCACAAGTAGCAAATGCTATTTCTGTGCCAGCTCTTAAAGTCTTCTGAGGGCTCAAGAACAGAATGTATTCCAAAACAATAAACGAGTTATTGTGTGTAGTGTTTGAAATAACCCCTTCTCTTTCTAGATTGTCAAATACATATAATCCCGAAGAGGAGATAGAGCAAATAACAATAATAATGCTTGGTCTCTCCTGAAAATGTAAACAGTGCAGTAAAATGTCTATTTATTTGTTATTTAGAGTTCCAAGGCTGCCCAACTCAACAGCGACTCTGAGAGACTCAGAGTACATTAAATCAGAAAAAAAATTTTTTTTTTAATTACAGATTATGATAACTAATCCACTAATTCAGTCCAGATGGATACACATCCCAGTTCATCCCAGGTTTTCAAGGCCCATTTAAACAATAGGAGGGTTGGAGCTGTTTGAACCTCAGGGGGATTCTATTCCAGAGGCCAGATGCTGCAACAGAGAAGACCACTTCCTAGGCCCCATTAGATGTCATTATTTGAGAGATGGGATGCAGAGCAAGACCACTCTGTCAAGTCTTATGGGACAGACAGATACAATGGAAGAAAGGTGGTCCCTCAGATAACCAGGCCCCATTGCCGTGAAGGGTTTTATAGGTGGTAACCAGCATTCTGATTTGCACCTGCATTTCTAGGCAGTGCAGCTTATGTAGCAGAATTGCTACATGGGTGTATCAAGTTATGCCCATAACTGCTCACGCTGCTGTGTTCTGATCATGCTGCTGTGCTCTGTAGCTTCCAAGTGATCTTCAAGGGCAGCCCATGTAAAGTGCATTGTAATAGTCCATTTGCAAGGTGACTAAGGTGAGTGACCATGGAAAGAGATGCAATGGTCCATGAAAAGATGCAATTACCAGAGCAGATGGGTCTTGAGAAGGCTTTCCTGGCCATAGCTGTCACCTGCTTTTCAATATCCCCAAACTGTGCACCAGTACTCTCTGGGGAAGTGCCATCCTGTTAGAAGTACAGATAGAAAATCCCCCACACTTGAAGAACCCTGCACCTCCAGCCACTCACTTTTGTCAGGGTTGATTTTAAGCCTATTCCTCCCATTCCAGTTCCCTACAGTCTCCAGGCAAGGGAACAAGATCTTGACAGCATTACTTGGTTGACCATGGCTAGGCGGTTTAGGCTGATAGTGATTGGCTGAAGTAACTCAAAGTGAGCCTCAGTTTTGACTAAATGATGCTACACATGTTTGGGGGTCATGTGGGCTATTAGCATTAAAAGAAATAGGGGCAAAGATTCAGGGGCAATAAAACAGATTGGAGATGCTTTGTGCCTGGGATGGAGTATAGTGTACAAACTCATTTGGGCTGTGCATTAAAATTTGTAATCTTGTAGAGGTTTATTTCAAAATTGAAGAAAACTATTCCACTCCATTCAAAAGGTTTTGGGATTAATTTACTATAATTCAGATCAAAGACAGGGAACTTGTGGCCTTTCAGATATTGCTAAACTGCAGTTCCCATCACCCCCACCAGTGCAATCAATAAAAGAAATGCTCAAAGTTGTGTTAGCAACATCTGGAGGACCACATGTTCCATGGCCCTGATTTAAATGCTTTTTCATGATCTTTCAAATTATTCCTTGTGGGCAAATGTAGAGATTAGCAGCAGTATAAAATCTCAATTGTGTGACATTGGTGGGGTTTTGAGAAAGTGCAGTGAGGCAGAAACAGTAAGTTGGATTCCAGTTTTGTTGATTCACTGAAATTAAAGGCATCATTTTAAACTTGAATAACCTAGGAGACCTAAGGCACTATGGTCCCTCTATTCTCAAAATAGATGGGTTTACTAATGCACTCATACCATTTACATTTTAGTAAGTATGTTAATATCTATATTAACCCAAATACATATAAGAAATTAATAGATAGACAGATTGTGGCACACAGGATGGTTATAACCGATCTTATCTATTAGGCAAACTTAGGAACATAGATAACTACCCAAGGTGAGCCAGGAGTTGAGCTAAATATTCAAGGTCAAAGCTGAGAAAAAACAAACAAACTAGGAGTCAGTCTGGAGGGAGCCAAACAACAAGATCAGATAGAATTTGAATTCTGTACTAGTATATTTAGAAGTAAGTCCTGTTGTGTTCACCTGAGGCTTGCTTAGTCTATACAGAACTGCAGAATCTACATCTTCTAAAACGAAAAAGGGTTCAAGAGACAAAAAAGACTCTTAGCTATAAAGAAAGAAGACACAACTCCAGCATTTAATCAGCATGCCTGGCATTAAAAAAATGAACATCAGTAGAAAGAACAGAGAGTGAAACAAGTATAATGTCATAACCTGAGAATGGAAACCAAGGGGCACTTCCAGGAGAGCTTCTGATGCTGAGAAAGGAATGTGTATGGAAACTGCAGAGTACCAGTGCCTTGAACTTTTTGTGGTGTGTTTTCTGCATTTGTCCCCATTTTTGAAAATGTTCCTGTGGACTCCAAACACAGATGACAGTCAATGTAAAAAACAAAGGGTATCATGATTTTAATGATGGTGATTTTGTATTTTTAAACTCAGAAGTCACTTTTAATATACCGTCTTCATTTAAACCAAGTTCTATTTTTGAAAAGTAAAAAGTAAGATCTGCTGTACTGTAATACATACATACATACATACATACATACATACATACATACATACATACGCCTGTCTTGAGATGAATTGATTTTTTTTTCTGCATGCACAAAAGGCAGGGACTTTTTTTTTTTTACCATCTTGAAAGAAAAATAAAGCTGATATATAATAAGTTATTGCAAGCACAGCACAGAGAAAAATTGATGTTCTTCTCTCAACTTAAATTTTTCCCCAGGTTTTATTTGCATCCCACTGATTCAAAATATATTGATTTTATTTACTATTAAACTTCTCTAAGCTAACAACTCTCAGTGGCCTACAGAGTATAAAATATAACAACAGTTAAAACATCCATGTTGCAATTAAAACAAATGTGTCATCATAAAACCCGCAACAAAGACAGAAAAACCACCAACAAGAACAAAAATAGATACATAAAATAAAGTAAAAGGTGGGGCAATGCTTAAGTTAAAAGAAAGCCCTCTGGTATCATTCCATTTTCAGTCATCTCTTAAAAGCCAGCAGAGACAGGGTGAGTCTGATCTCCAAAGAGAGATCATTCCAGAGCTTTGGCCCCATCACAGAAAAGCAATGTCTTCTAGCCTTGGCTGCTCTCATGGGACTACAAGCAGCTCCTCCCTACAATATCTATTAGGTTGACCCACTTCTCACTGGAGCAGGCAATCCTGGAAGTACCCAGCTGCCCAACCATGAAAAGCTCTATAGATGAACACCAGCACCTTAAATTGTACTCAGAAACCAACTGGCAACCAGCGCAAGGAATGCAAAAATTCTGTTTATGTGCTCCCAATGCCAGGAGCCAGTAAATACACAGGCTGCTACCTTTGGGACCAGTTGCAGTTTCTGAGTATCTTTTATGGGCAGCCCCATATAAAATGCATTGCTGTAATCCAACCAGAGGTAATAAGGGTGAGAGTTATGTAGCTAGATATTTCCGTGCTATGTGAGTTTGCAATTGGTGCACCAACCAGAGCTGGGCAAAGGCTCCTCTAGCCATGGCTTTCCCTTGTTGTTCCAGAAGGAGCGGTGAGTCCAGAAGAACTCTCAGATCACAAACCAGCTCCTTCGTGGGTAGTGCCTATCTATCCAGAGAACCCTGCAGTACAAACAGTAATTCTATTTTACTTGGGTTTAGCTTCAGCGTGCTCTCTCTCATCTGGACCCTTATAGCTTCTAGTCACTAGGCAGGATGTGAACAGCATCTCCTTTATAGCTGGAGGTAGCAATGTAAAGTTGGAGATTATCAGCTTACTGATGGTATTGCACCATAGACCATTGGATGCCTTACCCAGTAGCTAATTATAGATGTTAAAGAGCAAGGGAGAGAAGACCAACCCCTGCAGTACTCCACATATCAGAGGCCATTGGATCAACTTCTAACCCCCCCCCCGCACAACTGACTTAACCTATCCACCAAGGAAGGAGTGGAACTACTGCAAAACAGTGCCTCAGATTTCCAATCTCTGTAGCTCAGTATGATACCATGATTGATGGTATCAAAAGCTACAGTGTAGAATTTTGAAAGTCTGCCTGCCTCCCTCCCTCTTATACTCCAGTGAATTACGGAGGAGCTAGTCTCTTACTGAGGCTTTCTCCATTTCCCAAGCTTAATACCTGTTTTTCCAACTGTTCTCTCTATCTAACCTCTCCAAGGTCATCTCTGTAACTTTCTATACCATGCTGACTCCTCTCCAAAAGGGAGGTGATCGCTGTAGACAAGGCTAGAGATTAGGAACAGACATGCTTTTTTCTGGTCTTCAATAAGCCAGTAGCTTCCTCCCCATTAAGCCAAGACTCAGTTGGAAAGAGGATCAAAGGCAACAAGGAGGGCCTGCCTTAATTTGCTCATTGATAAATGAGGACCAAGGTACCGTGTACATATCCAGTTTCCAAGATTCTATAAATCTGCCTATTCAGAATTTGTGTGGGAAACTTGCTTCCTTGACTGTGAGCTGCTGTAGGAAGCCTAGCATAGAGCTTCTGAGAAGCTCCATCCAAATATGAGCCTCCTCAGGAGATACTCACAGCTGCCTTACTGAGATATACTTTGTACTGATTGGCTGAGGAGAATGACCTGGATTAAAGAGGGAATAAGCCTTTCCTTGCTGAAGGAAAGGTTTATTCCCTCACACATACTCAGGCTGAATCTTAACAACGGAACATGAAATAGACTGACACTGAGATTCTGGGGTAAGGAGGATGTAATGTTCCCCCCACATTGCTTAGCTGAATAGGTACTGGGCTACAGATAAAGTTAAACTTCCCCACGGCTCATTTCCTCATCCACTGTAAATTGCTTACTCAAGTATCATTGAATTTTTATAGATTAAGTAAAATCTGCGTGGAAAGTTTATTTATTTCTTTGCTTTCCACATTTCTACACTGCCATAATCCAGAGACTCTTGGATTGTAAATATCCACCCTATAACAGCTATAAAAACAAGGGGTGAAGCAACACCACCCAAACAGAAACCTACAAGCAGTCAAAATAGAAAATGAAGATGGCATAATAAAATCAGGCAAAGGCTTTCCAGAACAACTCCATCTTTAGAAGTTTCCAAAATGTCAACAAGGAAGGGACTAGCTTGATCTCAAATGAAAGGCTGTTCCACAGCATTGATGCTCTATGGGAAAGAGGTGCTTCCTTGCTTCAGCACCTGGGACCTCCCAAAGATGTGGGAACAGGAACAGTGTTTCTCTGTTTGATCTAATTGGTCAGGCTGGTATTGGTAGGCAGTCCTGCACATAACTAGGTGCTAAGCCATGAAGAGCTTATAGGTTAAAACCAGCACCTTACATTGTACCTGGAAATTAATTGGCAAACCACAAAACTGGTGTTATTGCCCCTAACAACAGGAGCCAGAAAGTGGGTGAACTGCTATATTTTAGACCAACTGTAGTTTCCAAGTAGTTTTTATTTTATTTTATTATAAAATTTGTATGCCACCCATCTCCCCCAATGGGTGACTCTGGATGGCTCACAATTAAAAATCAAAAGCCTATGAACAATTAAAATACCCCATAAATAATTACTCAATCCATTAAAATCCACTATAAAACAAACCCTATACATAAACACTAAAGACATTCAAGATGATGGTGGGTGGGGGGCTCATAAAATCAATTACCCCACAAGCCACTTCCACTGATGTGAGCCCCCATCTGGCCCCCAGGCCTTCTGGCACAGCCAGAATTTCACACTGTTCCTGAAGGCCATGAGAGTGGGGGCATACTGCACCTCAGGAGGTAGAATGTTCCACAGAGCAGGGGCCACAGCAGAAAAGGCCCTCTCCTTAGATCCCACTAGTCAAAATTCCTTTTTTAAGGGCAGCTCCAAGTAGAGCACATTACAGTAATCTAGCAAGTGATGATAAGGGTATGAGTTACAATAGCTCAGTCCCACTGTAACATCAGATTGGGTTGCAACTGCTGTTATGCTCTATGTTAGAGATACATCTTAGAGAACCGATGCTGTACATTTTTAGCATTTGGGGATTGTCAGCTCTACGGGCATTAAGACTTTAGGAAGCTGGGGATGTAAGTAAAATTATATTTTGGTGCCAGAGTTTCAAAAGCAATGGCCTTCTTCAGAAACAGTGCTGTATCTAATGCATTGAGTGACAAAAGCTTTTTTGTTGGTAAACCACTTTGGAAAACTTGGGATAATTGCCAAACTAACCTTCTTAAGTGGCCTGCTAGTCATGCCCTTCTTCCGACTGACCATGTTCAATGTTCTGTATTTCATTTGCTCCTACCTAGATTTATACATTTCGTCCAACTTTTGCTAAGTGGGACTGTGGACAAATGGGCCCCTTACTTTGCAGCAGTCTTTCAGTTTTGTTTTACAGCTTTCAGACAGAGCCGTAAAGCTCTGCAAAGCAATAAATGCACCTCTAAAGCTTTCTCTTGTTCTCCTCCTCCACATCCTAGGAAGAGTTATTTAGACAGCAGGGAAGAAGAAGGGAAAAACTATATGTGTGTGGGGTGCCCCTATTGCCTTCTCTAGGGACACTTTAGGGGCCTGAAATGAAGGGCTTCCTATTCCAAACCCTAATTAGAAATGAATTGCTAGATGAAGAAAGAAGGTATATCCATTGGACAGCATCAATATAAAGAGATGCATTGACTTTCTATTTCAATTACTTAAATTATAGTCTTCATTTTTTAGTTTACATTTACAGTATGTGTGTATGTGTTAACGGTGTGTGTGTATATGGGTGTGTGAGAAAGAGAGGGGGAGAGAGACTGCAAATTTGGCCCCTCTTTTTTGTCATTTTCTTGGTTTTTGACAGGGAGGTCAGGAACTCTGAGATACATAGAGGATGGATCTGATTTGGTATAAAGCAGTTTTATATGTTGAAGAATCAGCTATAAATAGTATAATTCTTTATAAATTTCAGGCAAATTTTCAAATCAAGATCACCCAGGGTTCATTCTGCATTCTGAAATAACCACAATCAACACCTCCTTAGCTTTTTTCCATGACTCCTTTTTACAGTAATCCTTGAAAAATACAGTTCCTGTTACCTGACCACAACATGATTTTAATTACTTCTGATGCCAAGCTTCACATTCAAAAAGCATGTAGATTACCACGGATTAAATACATGGTGATAATCTCTTCTATTATACTTTCTCATAAAAGTGTCAGTCACAGTTTAAGTCCTGTTTAAACTCAATGCCTGCCGGTGCTGATCCCTAGAAATGAAAATGTCAGACACCTTCTGCCATAGGCAACAACTGTAAAAAGAAGCTCTTGTGATTTCTTTGTCTTGTCTGCTTTCTTCATTTTTAATACTAGTCCTTTGACTTTGGATCTTGGAAGGTGAATTTAGATCCCAGCTGAACCAGAAATTCATTATTATTTATAATTTTTCAACAAATTGAATCTGATCCCAATCAGTAAAATAAAAATATAAATGGATTTAATAAAATAAAAATAGAAATGGACTTCATAACTGGGTCTGTCTGGGGTGGTGCCACCCCATGCAAAACCAAGGATGGAAGGTCCCCAGAACCAGGAGGTCCAAAAACCCAGAGCCACTTGGCCTTGTTTGGGTTGCGCTGAAGCCAAAATGCATTAGTATGCATTGGTAGCATGATCCAAAATAAAGAGATGTTTGAATAGTGAAAAGTGTGACTTTGACATCTTGGTAAGATGGGATTTCACTGTCTTATCTAATTCATTTTTTTCCAGTCAAAGGAAAGTACCACGCTTCACTTACCATCTTTTCTTCATCTCATCCTCCCACTGCACTTCTAAATACTCCAATCACAGCTATCATCTTTGTTCTCCCACAGCACTTTGCAGGCACAGATGGAAATGTCTTGCTTCTTGGTGTTTTATGCCACAAGTCTGAAGAGCTAACATAGATGTGACAATAACTGTGTGAATTTCTGTTATGTGAAAGAGATGAATGCCTGTTGGTGCAGCTCCGGAACAATAAGGTATATAGAGAGGTGAAGTTTAATTCTTTAACTCACTGCCACAATTGGAACAAGCACCCCCTATCTGGAGCTGCTGTTTTCATTTTATGCAAAGCCACTGTTGCTAAGGTGCATAACCTGAGACCGCAGAATTGCATGTGTTTCCTGCCAAAACTTTTGAATGTGGTCCCCAGATTCTCTAACATTTCTGACAAATTCTGAAATCCTTCCATGTCTATTTTGGGGAAGATGGATATATTGGATTGTACTAATAATGTCCACTTTTCTACTAGCCTGTTGTAGAGGCTGTTGTGTTTTTTCTTACTACAATAGCTATTGTGAGAATAATCTTGAATATATGTTGGTTCACTGCCTGTATCTCTGAGTTGGTGGGATGTGGGCAAAAGTAGGTTGCTTGCAAGGTAGTTTGTAGATTAGAGATTCTGACTTGCCTAGAAGGTGGGTTCTCTAACCTAGAAACTGTCTTGCAAGTGTGAGTGTGTGTGGGGCCAAACTGTGCTCTAGAAAGTTGTGTATGAGTTTGAAAGTAGGAATCAATAAGCTGAAGACAGTTGTATGTTATGCTCCTATGAATGATTTAATTTAAAATATATATATATTGTTAAAATACACTAAAATGGATAAAAAACTGTATATCCATACATACACATCATACAAGGAAAATAAAGAAAAATTGGGGAAAAAACAACAACAAGCCACATCAATATATTATAAAAAGCTATTCCATTTTTAAACAATTAGGTAAATGTTATCCACAAGGAATGATATTAATCAGTCTTTCTCTTCTATTGATTTTTTTTTTAGAAAGTGAGCACATTTCTTTATGTGTTTTAGGATTTTAGGTCCAGAGTGGTGGTGGTGGTGGTTTTTTTCCCAGCAAGGTAAAATTATCTTTTTAATTATACTCTGAATTTGGTAAGTCCAAAGTTCTTCATGAGTTGATAAATTCCCAGGTTTCAATATATAATTCAGTATGAAATGAACACCTTTACAGCTTATTTCTTTTCCTAAAATTCACCCCCATAAGGTGAATATTCAGCCAGATTGGGATGGTCATAAGAGACATCAGATTCATTTCTGTTAGAGCCCCCTCAAATACATCAGATCTCCAGAATAAAAAAGCTGACACTCATTCTTTCTTAAATAACCACTGAAGTATCCCAATAAACACAAAATACATGTTACTGATTAGTCTAATTTGTGTGTGTGTGTGTGTGTGTGTGTGTGTGGTGTGCCTTTGAGTCAGTGAAGTGGTTTGTCCTTGCCTCGGCTGAGAGAGAGGGACTGGCCTATGGTCACCCAGCTGGCTTTGTGCCTAAGATGGGACTAGAACTCCTGATCTCCCAGCTTCTACCCTGGTGCCTTAACCCCTACACCACACTGGCTCAGTCTCATTTTAGGTCGTAAGAAATATATTTAATTAAAAACACAAGACTACTGATTTGTTTAAATAGAATACTCCAAGTGAATGGTGATAATGGAAGAACCAGATAGAGTTTTGGAGAAAACTATATAATATTCTGAATCAATATGATCCAAGAAAAAATATTATTTTGCTAAGTAATGAGAATGTATCAGTAGGATATGATGAGATAATGCAGAAAAAGCTACAGGACCTAGAAATAAAGGAGACCAGTAATTGTTTAGTGAGTAAATGCTTAAAAAAAGGTCTGTTTGCCTTGAAAAAAATGGCTTAAGTATGTCTATTCATATGAACAAATAGCAAAGGAATGAATATGCATCTAAAATCATGATTGATTTGATTATTTATAATGAAAGTTTGAGAGAATTATGAAGATACAAGAGTGATGAGAAAGTAGAGAAATGAAAAAAAATGGATGTGATTGGCTTATGGACTGTGACTTGCTTCATAAATGTGTGAAAGGCATTTGTTTGTTTCTAACAATGTTTTTATTGTTCTCTGTACAAAGGGAAAGGTAGCAAGGATAAAGGCAAAAACTACAGAGGAGTTAATATGTTACATGTGCCTGGGAAGGTGTTTGGCAGGAGTCTGACTGAAAGGGTACAAGCAGCAAGAAGGAGGAAAAATGGGGAAGTACACTGCAGTTTTATGCAGGGTAGGATGTGTAGAGACCAGATTTTTACTACTTTACAGGCCATTGAGAAATATATGAATGTGAGAAATTAAGTTTATTGTATATTTCTGGCTTTAGAGCTAGTGTATGATAAAGTGAATGGGCTTAAATTATGCAATGTTTTACAGGAGTGGAGTTGAAGGTTAGTTGCCCAATGTAATATCAGCAGTATATGATGGAAGTAAAGAGTATACAAGAATATATAGTGAATTATTCAAGAAGGAATAAGGCAAAGATGTGTGAATAAATGAATGAATGAATGAATGAATGAATGAATGAATGAATGAATGAATAAATAAATAAATAAATAAATAAAACCTTTGATTATTTTATGGATAAATGTATACATGATGCTTTGTTGCCCTTTTGGTGTGCAGGACAGTTTGTTTTCACCTGCTCATTGTTTATGCTATGGTCAGATTTGATATCATGCTGTTTGTCACTGACAGCGTGAGATTCCTCTCTCACAGCAGGGTGGGTAAGATAGGTTCAAGAATGAATGGGTGCTGAATGAATGTGGATTGAATACAAAGGTGACTGAGCAGTAGGAAAGAAGTACTTTGAGGTGGTTTGGTCATAAAGAAAGAATAAATGAGGATCAAATATCAAAATAAATAGATAAAAGAAGAGTGGAAGTGTCAAGAAGAAGGGGGAAACAGAGAAAGTTGTGGCTGAAAGGAGTTGATAAGATCCTTAGCAACAGAACAGAAACAGTGTATGAAGGTATATGGACATAGTAGGAGCAAGGATGGCTTTCAAGAATAGAAAGAGATGGAGAGGTAAATGGGTGTTGGTGTAAAATAGACTTTAGGTCTATTTTCTTTCCTTTTCTTATTGCATGCCTTTAATTATTTTGGTTTACTGCTTCTTATTCCTGATGTGCACTTTTCATAATGTTGCTTTCCGTGAAAGGGAGTAGTGTGATGGGTATGAATGTATTTTTGTACGTACAATAGCAATACATGAATATGCCTGATTTATAGCCCTGAAGAACCATCCTGTTTGGTTTGTTGGCTTATTTGAGTGTTTAAAATACTCAGCTGTTTATTCTCCAGTTCTCCTTCACCTTAATTTTATCACAATGCACCCATAATTGCTGGTGATCTGCTTCTAGGCAGCCACATGCTATCGAAAACAGACAGTAGAGGGAAGGTTCATGGATGAGATCACTGTACAAAATTGTCCAGTTCAAGGGATTGCTCCTTTTCAAAAATTAGCTGCCAAGCTGGGGTTTACTCAGCCCAGATAACTTATTTATTTCCAACAAAACCGAGCCTCTGTAATTTATGCTTCCACCACTTTGTATTCTTCCTGTTAAGAAAAGCCATACTTTTATCTACTACTCAATTGCAGCATAAAATTTTAACAGCAGTAAAACAGCACAAAAAAGTTAAACAAACAGTTAAAAGATTTATGAGGCAGAATTAGAATGCATGAAAATGTTCATGATTTGGTGAGAAAATTACTATGTCTAGATCTCAGTTGGTGTAAGGGAACACTGTAGCCTTTATCTGCCCAAGGAGGCCTACCCTCAGCAAACATGAAATGGGTTCATGAACTTAATTTATTGAATGGACAGTAATCTGTAGTGAGCCAGGATAGAGCTGGGTACAAGCAGCCATAGAGTGAACCAAGGGTAGGATGATGGTAAAAGTTCAGGACCAAAAAGACAAAGCTGGACTTGGATGGAAGAGCAAATCCAAAATCAGAATCAAAGAAGAAGCAGAGCCATAGGAATACCTGAGTGCCCAGGAGGACCTACAGCCAAACCCAGCAGGAAAAGGCTGTTCTCTTCAATGCCTTCCACTTTAAGAGACTCCAATGGGTAGACTTAGTCTTGGAACTCACCAAATACATCTGGGGGAGGTGGAACTTGCAGTTTAGTGACTCATCCTACAGGACTGCTGTGCAGAGAAGCCAGCTATGCTTGAGAATATAAAAAATCTGTTTTAATTCTTAAAGTGTAAAAACCAATAACAGTAGGTTTCAATGCTGCTGAGGCTGCACTGAGCACCATCCTAATTTTCAACCATAAGATCTGGCAACTGTCCTGAAAAGTGGAGTAACATATGCTGGGGAAATGATTCTTACTTCCATTTGAGTCTCCTATAGGGTGTATTCCATGTGATAGGAGAGGATGTTTACTAGTTCTGAGATCAGTTCAGGATAATGCAAATTGGAATGCACTTTCAAAAAACTGAGAAAGGCTCAGTTCAATCAAAATCAATCAATCAAATCAATCAGTTCAGATTCATGGCCCTACCTATGGCATGAAATGACATTTCCTTGTCTTGGCAGCTGTTGCTAATGTTCACTGAATACCTAGCTGTGATGTGCCTCATAGAGGGAAAAGAAAAGAGACCCCATGCTCTTAGAAATGGGAACAGCTAGGGCCCTTCTCTTGATATGGAAGCCTTGGTGGATAACGAGTCTTCTGTCACTGAGGCTGCGCATCTAAGTTGTCTGATATTGATAATACCATTCCCTGCTCTTAAAGATTTCAGTTGGTGCTAAAGATAGCATGAGTAAACCAAGCACATGGAGATTCAGTTACAATCTGTGGAAAACAGATACAATACAGCTTTCTCACTAATGTATAAGCATTGAAAAGGGATAGCAATATGATAGGAAGCTGTTGGGGCAGAGAGGAGCTCTGGGAAGAACAGCCAACCTTTTATAACATTTTTAGCTGCCAAGATAATCTGCCTTGTCATTTCCATGACCCTGCTTGTGTATCAGAAATTAAATGTCAAGCTTCAGATAATGGAATGCTGCTCCCTTTTGTTGGTGGTGATCAGAACACTGATGTAGGAAAATAAATATAGCACTTTCATCGTTACATTACTGAGCCTTCCATTTTGTTTGCCATTTCTATATATTTCTTCTGCAAATGGCTTGGCTATTACCAGAACTCTGAGGCTTGACGTATCTAGCAGTTACATAATATATTTAAGGCAGCACTAAGTTCTAAACAGTACTCTTTAGTCAACATTGACAGCCATTTGCAGAGAGAAAGAAGAGAGGGAAAGAAAGCAAATTGGAGGAAAAAATTGCTTTGATGTGCTACATGGGTATAGTTATGATTGAAAACAGTTAAAGAGACATGGACAAAGATAATGCCTCTTAGCATTTGCATAGCCACATCCTTTGTTTTTATTAACATTACCTGGCTCATGAAAAAAAAAAAGAAAGAAACTTGGTGGATAGATTTTTTTAATACAATTTCATCACTAGATAGCACTGAACTTAATTGTACCAATAGCAAATAAAGTTCTCTTCCATTGTCTATTACAACATTGCACTGAAGGATGAAATGTTCATCAAGATCACAGCTAAAGAAGGAAGAGTTAAATGTCCCCTGTATGTATGTGTGTGTGTATATGTATGTATGTATGTATGTATGTATGTGTGTGTGTGTATATATATATATATATATATATATATATATATACACAAACAAACAAACAAACAAACATTGGGTGGGGCCACCATCTTGCCTTTTTTGTCTCCCTGCCCCCCTGGACACCCTGGTCCCCTACTTACAAACTTGCAATCTCAACAAAAAGAGGGCTACCAAATCTACTAGTCTTTTTTAAAGTTCTAGTGTATTTCAAAGTATCCCCATCATTCATAGTATTAGCTCTTGGTTGTGCATATAGGATAACACTGAGCCCCTGGGGAGGATCTTGGATGATAGAATGACCTTTTATCCTAACAAATAAATATTTCTGCACATAGAAACTGACATGTAAGAAAGAAAGCTAGTTGAAACTTTTTTTTTTTAATACTAGTTTTCTGTGCAGGATTACTTTATGTTTTATATGCAAAAGAATTCAGTCATATGAGTTCTACACCTTGAATGTGAAGCAGTATAAACAGCATGATCAAGTGAGTGAAAATCAATCCTTCATGAGTATGTGCCTCAGGTTATTGGGACTGATTCCCCCTCCCCCTTGTTTTTGGGACTGGCTTTGGGATTTCAGGGGACTTCAGGAAGATCCATCAGACATCCATCATGCACATTTCTTTGAGTAGCAGGAAAATTGAGACACATTGACAAATGGATTTTTTGTTTCTCGTTCATTAACAAGTCACATGCATGCTTACATCACACACAAACACATGCATACACACTTTAATTTTCCTTTTCTCCTTCTGCCACTGTGTTTACTCAGTTTTTTTTTCTTCATAATAATTATTCAGGTTAAATCTTTGTGTGGACCTTGTAGAAAGTTCTAAACCAGCACAAATTTTTCTCAGCCTGTCTGAGAGTCTCCATGAGACCATAAATCTCCATGATCCATATCTGAGTAGTTCAGATCATGCATTTGGGAAGGTTGGAGAAGCAGGGTGGAAGCTTGAAATAGCTTCAACCTGCTTAGATATGCTGGGTAAACTGAAAACAAAGTGCAGTTGACTCAGCTTCTATAGGGCCTCAGGATCTGCCCTCTTGCTATCACTGATACTGGCCATGCACATTATGATTATGCAGTTTCCTTCTGCAGAATGCCCACTGATTATATCACTGATGCCTTTGATGGCTACAGAGGATGAACTGGGTTGGGGACATGGTCAGCTAATGGTTTGGTTCAGTTAAAATAACAGCAATTAATAACTGCATCCAGATTCAGTGAAATCTAAAATACTATGGGTTGGAAAAAGCACAATACTTTTGAGAGTGTTTTATTGGTGTATCTATCCAGATCACAATATAGAAGTATAGTATAGTATAGTACAGTACAGTACAGTACAGTACAGTATATTATATACACACATTTGATAATGAGTAGGATTGAGAGCTGAAATCTCTCCTTTCTGTGCTTCTCAGCTGCATCCTTATGAAAATGTTATCTACTCCCCGATGACTAGAGGTAGGTAAGAGTGACAGGGAAAATGTGCTCACAGTCAAATTATAGCAGTGGGTAGACTCAAGAATAGAACAAGCAATGCTATCTGGGAAAGCACCATCACCCTTGCTTGATAGTATCAGGGAATTCATATCTGAATGACTGCTTTAGAATGCTGGAGATGGACAGCAGATCTTCTGAAAGATGATAACTAGGCTTCCCTTATATGAAGGCATCTTTTATTTCTTTCATAATGTTCTGCTGGCCAATAAAATTAGTAGGCCAGAATCTTATGCTACAGTTTAGTAAGAGATCTTACCATGTGAAAAGAGGGGTAGATGGGATGATATACATGACTGCCCAAGAAAGTGTGGGACGTTGGAGTGGGGGAGGGACCATTGCTTTGTGTTTGGGGAAGGGGTCAGGAATAATCTCAAGAAGTCAGACGTTCATGTCTGTCACCCAAATGTGTCACTTATTTGCCCATTGACTTAGGTTTAATGCCATTCAGAATGTTCTTGGCCCACATCATATTATATAAATACAAACAATCTAAGAAATAGCATTTGCTAGCTGGGAGACTTATTAGAGTTTTCATTCTATTTTATTTCAGAAAAAGCCTGTCAGGGCGGAAGTATCCTAAAACACATACATTTTTGGGCCCTCCACACATTTCAGTAGATAGGCTGTATCTATCACTCAGTTATAGATGACATAGAAGTTTGAAATCTATACCTGAATAGATACATGTTCAGGGCTCCATATAAAGGGATTTCCTCTGCAGAGAACATTAGCACATCATGGAGAAGGTTTCCATGAATTGTTCTTTTTCTATATTGTGCATTAAAAAAAAAGGGGGGGGGGAATATTTAAGCATTTGAGAAACATATTGTTTGTAGTCAGTTTACCAGTTAGTCAAAGCCCACTTATTGGAACTCTTGCCTGGAGTTAAGCTTCATCTCGAGGTAGGCTCCTAACTCTTAGGTTGATAGGACTCACCCCTTAGAACCACGGTAACCTTGAGCACGCCCTCTTTCCTTGTCTGAGCTTCATAGGACTTTTGGGAGATTAAATAAATATAACTTCGAGTTCTTTGGGAAGGAATGAGATATTGATTTATTCGTTTGATTTCTATCGCCACCCATCCCAACAAGTAACTCTGGGTAGTTATAAATAAACAAACATACCAGTAGTACAGCTTCTAATGCGGTGTGTCCATAATACGGCGTAGCTTTAAACAACAAGCAAATAAAAAGTTACGGTACAGCTGTGAGTGTTTAATACAGTACATGGACAGAAGGATTTTCTTTCCTTTCGTTTCACAGTTCAGGATCTTTCCAGATTCTCGAAAAACAGGCAGCTCTTTTGTACATTTTGCTTGTTTGTTTTATTGCCCTTGTACAAGCTGAATTGCCACTATCTCATTTAACCTTAAAGGAAATATAACCAATTCTGATAATGAGTCTTCTAATGACATAGTGCTGACAAATTATGGCAAAGCCATGTGGCACTTTGTCCAGAAAGATGGCATCTGTCTTCTGAAGGTCCAAGGGTGCTGATTTTTCAAGCAAATAATGATATAGCTTGCTGTAAAGGTTGGTGGCTTTGCTTATTGTAAGAGTTTTTTGCCGACTTACATGGTTTTATTACATGCTCACACCAATTAAATTAAAAAAGGATTAAGTTGCTGAGTATAGAATGTATTTTCTGCTTTAGAAAATCCATGTCTTGTTTTCCTGTGCAGGATGGATAAATATTAACATTATTATTAATATTGATTGCATAATTGCAATCCTTTTTAGAGAGGTTGCATGATAATTTGATAATTAGTCACTATGCAAATAAGAAAATAAAAAGCCCAGACAGCCTCTGACTCAGCAAATGCCATACACATTATTTTAGCATACACCAAAACTGATGCTTTGCGTAGAGAATTTGCAGCATGAGTTTGTAACATGAATTTGCAAGTGTGTCTAGTACTACTACAGTTTGAGGAGCAGCAGATCATTTGCAGACCAAATATATAAGTCTGGAAAATACAATTATCATTATTCTGTAACATAACCAAAATACATGGTGTTTTAAAGATCGTAAGAACATTTTTTTAAAGGCAGAATTTTGCGAATGCACTAAAGTGGGCTAAAATGTCCTGCAACTGGGGGAGAGCCTGGGACTGTGGAGAGGGTGTAAGGGGAAAATGAATGCCCCTTCACCACTCCCAAATTCTCCACAAATGGAAGCTTGATCCTTCCCAGTTGGGAGCTGCTCTGGAAACTTCCAAAGGAAGTTCCAAACTTCCAAAGTCTGGAAATTCCAAAGGAAAGTACGCTACAGTTTCTCTTTCCAACCTGCCAGTTTGTGTGGGGTGCAGGGTTGAGGGTTGGGAAAAAAAACCCTTGGATTTGGACCAGAGATTTGAAGAAGTAAAGAGATGTGATGTTCTATAATCTGTGGGCGCAAACTGTATGCATCACTCAACTTCAGCTCCTAGAAGTAATTCCCCTGAAATTCAATGCTCTTGAAAAAGTAGAATTTCCTCTGAATTCCACAAAAATTACCTTTTTTATGCAAAACAAAAAACAAAAAGCAAAAGCAAAAACAGATTTTGCTTAAGTGTAGTCTCTGTCCTTATAATGAAAATGAAACTGTGATAACTTTCTACAAGATCTCATATATGATTGACTGATTGATATTTCAAATTTGTCACCATCCATCTCACTGCAGAGATCAGATTTGCTGATCTTAAGTGTAACTTGAGAAGATTTTGGCTTTGAAGCAACTGGGAAAGGTTAACAGCAACCAAGGCCAGAAAACGTTGCTGAACCTCTGGAAGAGGCATAACATGCCCTTAAATTTTGTTTTTTGTGAAGAAAGAAACTACTACCACCAATTTTGTTTAACCCTGTGGCATCAACTGCTCCACCTACTGCATCCTTTGACTGTCAAAATAAAATTGTAAACAAGTGCCCTCCCCAGAGGCTGAAAAATTGCTTGTCCTTGAAATAAGTGATCTGGGAGGAAACTCTGCAAACAAACAGAACCATGAAAGATGGGCCAGATTATCTGAAAGAACAGGAAATGTAGGTCATTGGTAGACATAGGAATTACAATGATGAAAGGAACCTTGAAAGTCATCCAATCCATTGCCCTGCCCAGTAAAAATATCAGCCATATTTAATCATAGAACTTGAAGATGTTGATGCCTTATGAAATTGGGGGTGGGGGTGGGGGTGGGGGTGGGGGAGAGCTAGTGAAGCTTTTCCTACATTGCCTGCATAGTAGTAAAAAAGTGCTTGTATTTTTGATGCCAGGTAGTTAAAAGCAAAAGAGGAGGCTAATTAAAATCCAGGAATCTGTTTTACAGTCAGGTTGCTGTGAATACTATTTTCCTTTCCAGAAATATAGCTGCTTTTTCTGCTCACAAAATGAAGGTTAATTTTGTTCCAGGTTCCTCTAAGAATGTACAGAGAAATCTGTTCCCTCCTCTGTTCACCCCTAATGTGAGGAGAGGAGAGGAGAGGAGAGGAGAGGAGAGGAGAGGAGAGGAGAGGAGAGGAGAGGAGAGGAGAGGAGAGGAGAGGAGAGGAGAGGAGAGGAGCATTCCTTGATCAAAGTGATCTTACAAATATGTGCTGAATTCCCACCCCCAATGCCTGAATCTTAATAAGGGATTCTGGAAACTGTCTCATATGGTTCAGGCTTCTTGTCCCTCTAACCCAATATTGTCTTCTTTAGCATCCCTCCAGGAGTTTGGACCTCCTGCTGACAATTCTTGGTTCAAGAGCATGGTTATTCTTAGCTGTTATGTACCCCTGTCCAATGCAAATGGGATTGCCATTTATTTATCATTGGTTCCGCTCTAATGATAGCCTGACACACTGAAATTTTGAAAGGGAAATGATTTTTTTTCCCTGTCCCAGACATATATGGGGGCAGGGATGGGTGGGGAAATGGAGCTATTTGACCTACTGAGCTATTAAAGTTTTTAATGAGGCAAAAGAACTCCCTTTAATGAAAAAGGCTATCTCATCAGTAAGCCATGGACACTTTTGTAGGAAGATATGAATAAGGGCTTGTGCCTGCCGCTGAGTGGATGTGATACGTCATACACAGTTTGATGCATGAAGATGAAAGCAAGAAAGTATGTGCTGTCCAGTCGTTTTTTCAAAGCTTTTCAGGTCACAAGCTACCTTATTTTCAAGACATGCTGGAGAAAGGCAATTGTATACTCCCATAATCAATCACTATGAAAGGAAATAAAAGCTCATGAAGATCTGGCCCTCTCAAGGACCAGATGGAAACTTTCTTATATCATTAGTTCATCTACTATTTTACTATTTCCACCAACTGGGTTTATCAGTGCTAAGCCATAGTTTGTTTAATTTAAAAAGAGCCAGCCTGATGTAATAGTACAGGTGCTGGCCTAGAAACCAGGAGAATGGGAGTTCTAGACCTCCCTTAGGCATGAAAGCCAGCTGAGTGACTTTGGACCAGTCATTCTTTCTCAGCCCAACCCATCTCACAGGATTGTTGTTGTGGGGAAAATAGGAGCCAGAAGTATGTTTGCCATTTTGAGTCGACCAAATATTTAAAAAGACAGGAAAATAATAATAATAATAATAATAATAATAATAATAATAATAATACCCCAGACTTAACAATTGCTGATAAGAAAGACAGAAAGTCTGGATAGTGGACATTGCAATACCTGGAGACAGCAGAACAGAAGAGAAAGAACTGGAGAAAATCCCAAAATATAAAGACCTGCAAATAGAAGTAGAACAACTATGGCAAAAGAAAGCAAAGATAGTACCAATAGTAATAGGCCTCTTGGGTGCAATCCCAAAACTTCTGGAGCACCACTTGAAGACCATCAGCAGTGACAAAATCGCGACCAGTCAATTGCAAAAGGCCGCTTTACTTGGAACAGCTTACATCCTGCGACGACACCTTTAACACCACCAAACAACATCTGCCTATCCCAGATCCTTGGGAAGGACCCGATAGGTGGATAAAAATGCCAAATCCAGTCTCAACATCTGACTGGCAACCACCAATAATAATTTACCACAACTGGCTGAGTTCTCATATGACACTAAACCATAAACAATGGTTTACAACACACAGTGGCTTGCTTCATGCTAAGCCCCAAACAGCATTATAGCTGGACATGCCACAATGAACCCAGCTACTGCCTGATGTGGCCTATCTGGTGTTGGCAAGGATTCAACCTGAAACTTTGCTGTACCCACTTGACAACTGAGCCACTGAGTTATCTCAGCAGGTACTTCAGGAAAAAACATGTCTCGGAGGAAAAAATCCAGCCTTATTTAAAAACATTGTGGGATTCATTTTTCATAAGTGAAAGCTGGATCATTTGAATGTTCCCACTTCCAGCGTTTTAAAAAGCACTTTCCCTTGCTCATCAGTGCTATGAAGTGCTTAAGCAATTTAAGTTTCCACCCTGGGGAGCGTGAGGGGAAAGCGACCTCAAGTGCTCGTGAGGACACTTTGGGTTTTCATTGCAATAGTGCCCATCCAGCTTTACTCTGAGGTAAGCCATGCAAAATTGATTTCAGTTTCAGCCTTGAACTGAACAGTGCCATGTTAGTACTAGTCAGAAACAGAGCTGCACAAGGCCTGCCTTCTGAGAAGTCAAAAGCAAATTGGCAATAAGAGGATCCTGTTGCTCTCCAAGTATTTGATTTTCACTCTGAATCTGAAATGTCAGGGCTGGCCCAAGATACTTGGATGCCTAAAGTACAGTAATGAAAGCTGTCTCCTCCCTTCAAGTCAAGAGGCATATGGCTTTTTGTTTTTAATTAGCTCAGCTAGCTGTATTCCTGCCTCTGCAAACTTGTGAAGTCGATTAGGCTGAAAGGGGGTGACTGACACAAAGTCACTCAAAAAGTGCTATATGGTTCCAGTGCAGACTTCAACCTGGATTCATGTCCATCTTCTTAATCCGTACACTACACTCGCTTCCCCTTAATAACCAAGGTTGGTCAAGTTCTTCTGAATGTCATTCAAGGCATCCCCTGCAGTTTTCTTGGCAAGATTTCGGAAGTGGTTTGCCATTCCTGCCTTCTTCTTCCTAGTATGTGACTATTGATGTGGACATTCCTAATTTGTAAACAAACAAACAAACAAACACCTTATGAAGCCCACTTGTCTCTTTCCCAGTGTCACAATACAAGGGGAAGCAAAATGTTGCATATTTATCTTCACTAGTATATTAATTGGACTGAAATACTGTATTTTCTATATTTTTTGGCCTAGATTTTGGTGACCTGCCATGGTAGTTCTAGAGAGTTAACCAAATTCACCAAATGTGAGAAACCAATTGTTTACTGAACACGGCTTTTTGCACAAGTAGGTAAAAACAGGAGAATGGATTCATTAGAAGTGAGATGTTTCTCTGCAATCATTTTTAAAATAAACTGTAACATGGAACCCAACGATCACTTTGCCCATCATGCATCAATTTTCTAATGACTTAGGTGGCTGCAATTTGTTGAATTTACTTTTCTTGTTTCCAGTTTCTGCACTGCACCGGGTGCGGTGAGCTATCTGAGGGGCCTTTTAACTGAAGGCCCCTCAAATAGCTCACCATACAAACTACAAATGCTGGCCAAAATATTACAGTTATAAATGGAAATATAAAACAAACCACAACCCTGTACTAGAGAGAGCAGAAGGAGGGTAGAGATTGAGTATCACAATTTTAAAACACTGAACTCAACAAAATAAGTGGGGGAAAAAAATCAAAGTACAGCATGTGTGACAGAAGCCATTGCAGCTCATTGAGGGTGTAGTGTTGTTTTTGCTTGCTTATGCCTTCATGTTCATTTACATAGGGCATCTGAGGGTCATTAGCCCTTTGCTTCTGGAACAAGCATGTGTTACTTTAAATAATTTTAATCCAACATAAGTTGGACTTCAGCTCTGGATCTCTGAGCCTGTAGCCATGTGGCTGAAATCTCCCAACCTTCTAAAGGTTGTCGACCTGGAGAAAATTGATGCAATAGAAAAGACCCTGAATTATTAGAAGAAATCAGCCCCAGCTTCATTCCACAGCTTTGGTAACCTCTATGCTGTTATTTGTTTTAAAAACAAGCATTTCAGGGAAAATTGAGTAGCTCAATCTATCTTTAACACGTGTTATTTCCACTTGGTTTTCTGCAAGATGGATTAAAGTGTGTGCGCCTCATGTAACTGGATTATGGAAAACCTACTGGGTTGATTCTGGTTTTGTACTTAACAGCTAGATTTGTTGGTGTCAAACATGGTTTGAATGTTTGTTCTATCTTTTGTTCTTTTTCCAAAGATCTGGAT
Source organism: Python bivittatus (assembly GCF_059951505.1). NCBI lineage: Eukaryota > Metazoa > Chordata > Lepidosauria > Squamata > Pythonidae > Python > Python bivittatus. Next base: position 10,705,423 of record NW_028277030.1, on the reverse strand, counting down.
TTCCATCAAAAGCATGCTAGAATCACAAGAAAGTCTCTGCTTCATTAGTAGAGATTATTTAATAAAATCATAGAATGCAAGGTTGGAAGTGATCTTGCAGATCACATGATCAACCCTCTGCTCAGTGCAGGAATTCACTACTCCAGCATCCCCTACAGAAAATGCTAGAATGGGAGAGAAAAACTAGTTATTTCCATGCATTTATGGAACATAGTGTAGCCCATGATTCCTTGGCCCACCCATTCCCCTTTTTTCACTAGGTTGCAGATTATGAAGTTGTCCAATGTACTGTTTCACACACACACACACACACACACACACAAACATGATTTTTTGAAAAGTATATTAAGTCTATCTACTTTTGCTTTGTTCCTGCCAAACCTTGAGAGTAATTTGTGCCTTCTTTTGATGACATGCTTTTTATAAGTTCTAGGATCTATTAAAAAAGTTATTTCACAGGAATGCATGTTTTTAATTCAAAGAGAGAAAGATGACATCCACCCTACAAATGAAGAATTCCTAAGCAAAATGAGGATGAAGGACTGTTGACCTCCAAACAAAAATTATAATTAGAGACATCAAAAATAAAACTACCAGTCAAGTGATGGAAAAGAAGCCAATACTTACAAAATGATGTGGGGTTTTTTTTTGGGGGGGGGGGTTAAAAATAAAATTGGAACTACATATGAATGACTTGTCAATTAACTGGGTCAAGAATTTTCAAAGAAAATTTTAAAAATGACTCAAAAATAGGGCTATTTTATCAAAATTTAATTTTAAACATCTAATTTCAATCTTAAACTACGTTTTCCATTTCTATTCATTTGTATTTTTACAACTGGTTAAGGGTGGCTCTTTTTCCTTGTTGACCCAATCCCCATAAAAACCTGGATTGTGCCCATGCCTTTCCTTCCTTGAAATTCTGATAGCAGCACTGACTCCAAACATCCATGGATTGTCTCAAGCCAACCCCAATCTCTCCCTGCTAGTTGTGACTGCTGGAGTATTTTTATCTTCCTTCTTCATTTTTTCAAAGTCCTTTCATCTGACCAGAGGAAAGAAGCAAAAGGAAGGTTGAACTGACAGACATTTTGGAGCCAAAAATAGTATTATATTTGCAAGACTGGAGATCTGCACGTGGGGAAAATGTCAAGTACACACTTATGGTTTTTTTTGGTTTTGTTTTGTTTTTTGTTTTTGCTTTGGAGAACCAGTGATAGTGTGATATTGGTGGTTTAGAATGGATCTTGAGCTCAGCTGACTTGAAATAGTCTTTCTGCCCAAGTGAAACATCAGTAAGGAGGCCCAAACAATTAACAACACTTCTTTTCAGTGGAGTTTATGTCTCTTTGCAGCTGAATTCATACTGAAAGAGATTGCCTAGTGAAATCTGTTTCACACATTCCATTGAGTCTAGTTGGAGGCGTATAATATTTTCAGGCCTGATGAGTTGTATAAGGGACTGAATGCTAGCTTTCCTGTTTTGCTTTTCTTTTCTCCAGTATCTTCTTGTCCAAGATAACAAAGCTTTAACTGCATTTAGCAATATCACTAAAACATTCTCTTGCCACCTGCATATTTGGCCATTGTGTGTGTGTATGTATGTATGTATGTATGTATGTATGTATGTATTTATTTATTTATTTACACCTTTCCCCCAGGAGCAAAAAAACAATGTACATGGAACTCCCTCTTCCAACTTTTCCCCACCCCATCCCTGTGAAGTAGGTTAAGGTGAGAGAGTGTGACTGGCACATGCAATTCTCTCTCTCTCTCCCACACATACACAGACACACACACATACAGAGAAAGAGACAGAGAGAGAGATTGAGATTGTCCTGTCTTGATATGCTCAAGATTCTGACCCCAGATTCAAATTATCTTTCTAAATTCCCTTGAGGGTTACAGTTTATTAAAAAGCCAAGGCTGTAACTTGAAATAATACTTCCCTATTTTTCAATATCTGCATATACTTGAGAAAAGATAAAAATGAGTGGCTTGAACACTGGGCTTGTTTCCTTCAGAAATGTCCCCACTTTGAATTGGTTCTGGATGCAGTCCTAGATGTAGCCGTGATTATTTCCCACTGAATGAACAGGAATTAAGTGTCCAGGGGTAAAATCAAACTAACCAGCCCTAACTTGCCACTTTTGGTTTTGTATTCAGTGTTGGGTCTGTAACTCTTTACATTCCCCCATCTATGATGCTGATGCAGAGCTGGGTGCAAGTATCTTAATGGCAATGCATTACAGTTAAATCATATTGAAGAAACTGTAGAAATATGTGCCTTTTACATTTAACTGAGGACTAATCATTCAAGGATTTGTTAATAAACTAAGCTAGAAATTCCTGGTCTCATTTTTTTCTCTCTTGTCCTCCATATTTGGAAAGGATCAGCATGTGTTATGGATACTTGCATTTGGGCTTTTAAATATTTTTAGGCTGAGCTTTTTCTGACAGTCACATGCTTGCATCCATGAACCTTAAGCCTGATTTTTATACTACTCAGTTGCAAATTGCTGGCTAGCTAGGAAACCCGAGAGAGGAAGGATATGCTCCTGCCTGTCCCTCCACCATCATCTATTTGCAGCCATTTCCTCAAGCTAGCTGAACTGTTTACATCTTAGCTGAGCTGATCATGTCTTTTATTTTATAAACCTGAGGACAGGACTATCTTTCTACCGATCCTGATCATTTTAAACTGCCATGGGGATCATTTTGGCTAAACAGTAGGGGAAACAATAAATCCTTTGGATATATTTGAATTCTAAATATGTTCACAACAGTGAAAATAAATTGGACCTGGACTCATTTCCCCACTTGGGTGACATATTAAAATAATTCAATGATCTCAGGAAATAATCTACTGAAATGCTTGCTGAGGAATAAGCTTTTGTAAAATAGCTCTTTCAATGTCTATGATAAGCTGTTTGGAAAAGCTCTAGCCACGTGCTCCACCCCTCCAATTGTGCATACAGAACATAATGAGAACATGGGAGTTGAATGTTTCTGAGACACTAGCAATGGGACAATAGTTGCCACAGCAGAGTAGTTTAAGGAGTTTCTATAATGTTGTGAAGCATACACAGCCTTGTCCTCCAACAGGAAAGAATAGCCAGAGGGCTTAGAGATCACTCATTGTTTCCCACAGCAATCTCCATCAATCTCTGAGGTCTGCCTACTGATAGGACTGATCCAATGGCTGCTGAACCATCTCTTGGTCTCAATTTCACATCTGAAGCACTTGATAGAGACCAATATTGTCTGATTCTCTGCAAGTCATCTGAAAGGAGGAGGAGGAGGAGGAGGAGGAGGAGGAGGAGGAGGAGGAATCTGGTCAATTCTCCAGCTTCCAATTCACTAACCCAATGGCTCCAGATGATAGACAGAGAGAGAGAAAGAGAAAGAAAGCCTTAGATTAAATAGTGGATCTGTGGAAAGCCCAGACTAAGTTCCTACAAAAAAAGAAAAAAGAAAAAAGAAAGAAAAAGAAAAAAATCCAGAAGAATAAAAAAGTTAGCCAATTCTCTCTCCCACTCACTAGTCTCACGTCAGATACCTCCTTAAATTCTTTTTCTAAATTCTTAAATTCTAGTGAGTTAGAGGGAGAATCAAAGCATCAGATGCTTTATACGTTCAGAGAACCGCTGAGATGAGCAAAAAGTGAAATGCGTTGACTCCTTTTAAAATCTAGGCTTAACAGACCAATGAATAATTGTTTCCCTGTTTTGATTTACAAATGCGTTTCCCTCAAGGCAGCTAAGGGGAATTTCAAATGATGATAACGATGAATCAGTTATGCATTATTTTTATCTGTAATCCTGCAGCTGATGAACTGCGAAAGCAACCTACACTTCTAAAGGTAAGAAAGCTGCTAACAGAGCCGAATTTCAGATACATCTAAGCGGGGAGCCAAACGAGCATGTGATTTCAGGAGGTAGTAGGAATCCTGGAGGAATGTGTTCCTGATCATGGGGCCGGCAGCCCTCCGGGGGATGTGGACGGACCGGGCGTCTCGCCTTTCAGCCTTGCCTCTAGTTCCACAAAATCCAGAGAAGTCGGCCGCGGATTGGAGGAGCTCCCTCTTCTCCTCCCTCCCGGACTTTTCCTCTGCTTCGCTCCCGCTTTGAGAAATGGAGGAATTCTCCAGGGTGCTGAATCAGTTAAGCGCGGCCAGGCTTGCCTCTGCTCCGCGCAAGCCATTCTCCCTCCCCGCCCCCCCGCCCCAGCCAGCTGAAGAGGGCGTCCTGCTACGAGGCAGAAGGAGGATCGCCCTCTCTCTTGCCTCCAAGTGATTGGCAGCCCTGCGGCCTCACTTCGCTTTCTTTTCGCCGTCGCGCTGTATTATAGATGAGGAGGAGCTGAAAAATGCAGATCTGGCATCACACGCACACGCACCCATCGGAATAATTCCGCGAGCTGCCAGCCCATCGGATTCCCCTCTTCTCGCGGCTGAGAGACACTAAAGCGGAGCACCGCTTAACTGGTTGTCTGCAGCTTGCCGGCTCACCGGTCCCCCGTCCACCTCAGCCTACAGTATCCGTGTTCTCCTTTGCTCATCTTTATTCCCGTTATCGAGCCCACGAACATTGCCTTGCACTCCCTGTCCGAAAAAAGCCATGAAGACAGGCACTGTTCCATGCTGCAAGATAGCTGGCCTCTTTTTACTGGGGTTCCTTCGTTTTGCCTCTGCATCTCAAAGGACCACCTACACCAATCATTTTTTCGTTGAGTTTCACAAGGGGGGAGAAGCAGAAGCCAAGCAACTTGCTGCAGAATACGGCTTTAATGGGGTCAGGAAGGTAAGTTGCCCTTTCTCCTCTCTTTCTCTCTCCCCAGACCATTTAGTTGTGCATGATGTTTATGAATTTGTTCTGCAAAGTTGGCATGATCTGTGTCTGCATTTTACTGCTCAGGAAGGGGGATTAGAGAAAAAGAGTTCTTTGAAACTCTTGTTAGAGATTGATTGTTCCTAATCTAAATGGCTCTTCCTATATATTTTTAGCACCGTTTTTTGGGAGGAGAGTTCGCTATGCTTGTAGCTACAACAGTTTACATGATTCATTCCTTGAAGCTCACACTTTATCATGTTCACTAAGTTAGAAGCAATAAAGAGATCCTCACAGATGATTCTTTTGCTTCTTTGACTTTTAAGGTTTGGAAAGTCAATGTGCAAAGACCTCATTGGAAAAATGGCACAATGTTTTAATCAGTTGTTTTGGGTTTTTTTTAATCACACTATAATTAGATTTTTCCTCTACTGATTAGTTTGGTGCCAGTGGACCCACACATCTGTATTCACCAGTCTTCCTCTCCAGCTGGTATATTTGCAGCAAGAAAGGGTCAATTGCAATAGTCAATGTTGATGGCCAGAACTCTCTCTTTGTTCAAGAACCTCTTCGAGCTTGCACTTGGGAACCTGAGGCTGAGTCTGCCTTTAGCTTTCCTTGTTGTTTCAAACAATTTCTGTTCTGTACTCTCGTGGAAACAGAAAACATGTGTCTGCAACAACTAATTAATGTTCTTTAATTGTAACCAAGTATCCATGCACACTAAAATATAGTGCAGGTAATATATTGTACCAACTTTATACACAGAGTTGAAATTAAACTATGATGTCGAAGAGCAGTGAGGGATCGGAAGACAAGATAAGCTGCTTATGGTATCATTGCACATTAGTCACAAATGACTCCAACATGCCTTTAAAAGATTTCCTTTCTGTATCTCAGAATGAAAACAAGCACTGTCTCCATGTCAAGAAACAAATGTATTCCATTTAGTTAAACAAGAATAATGGAATGCTTGGTCTTATGTAATGCTTCTACAGGATTGGTGAAGTCCTTATAAATATAATACAAGCACCCACCAAAGATGTACCTAGTATGAACCAACCTCATCATACCCTCTCAATGCCCCCCCCTCCCCCAGCAATTATGCAAGAAGGACCTGATTTCCACTGCAGGCAATGAGTTTCTCCCTATTCATTTCAATGGGAATTAGGTCCCAAAAACATGTCTGGAGAGTGGGAGGTTGTTAAAAAGTAAAGAGCATCCATAATGCCTATTTAACCTAGGAGTATTTTAGCCAGTGTGGCCTCACTAGGACAGAGGAGACATTAAAAAATGGAGGAAAAACCAGTGACCTCTGGTTTAATTCCACAGCTGTCCGATAGATTTGATATTTCTGAAATTTCCTGTTTGATGAGGCAGTGCCATTGAGGCATTGCTAGAAATCTGGGGAAGGGAATTTACAGGCAAGTATCTATTTGTAAAACCCAAACTTCTTTGGTAAAGAAGTTTAGTTCTTAATGTATCTTCTAATTTCTTCCCAGATTCCCTCTCTTCCACTCTTTTTTCCCTTCTTGATTTTGAGGGATGGCTTTTTGCTAGGCCTACTTTTCTTCAATTGTTTTCTCCCTTCATGTGATCACTTCTTTTCTGCCCATCAAATGGACAGAAGTAGGAGCAGGGCAGAAATGTTCATGACAAGAATACGTAGGGACCAATGAACACTTGGGTGTTGAATGAGATCCAGATTATGCCTGCACACATATTAAAAGGGTGTAACCCCAAAAGAATTCTATTTTTCCCCCCTATATGCCTTACTAGAAGGATCTGGGTGTGAGTTCATTTCCTTCTATTGTTACTAGCAGGAGCTTATCTGAGCATCATTTCCTCTTTGTAGAGGGAATGAAACAAGATGGTTTATTTTTATACACAACTTAGGCTCCAAATTCCATGTAGAATAAGCTCTGCTAAACTTAAGGAAAATTACTTCTGAGTAGAGATATGCAAGTTGTATATTAATCAGCAAGGTTAAAAACAAACTAACCACCACCACCAGAGGTGGCTAGCAAATCCATCATGATGTACTATATGACTATTCTTAGCAATACTATTGTTATAACTATTGGCATGCAATAACAACCTTTTATAATTGCATAAGTCTTACTGAGTTCAGTGACTCTTACTCTTAGCTGATGAGTACAGAATCACAGGCCTACTTTCCTACTGTTCCCACATGAGCAACAGGGAATTTAAAGCAATCCTATGGAAACTAAATCAATAGGGGAGGGGTTTTTGCCTTCCTTCCTTTCCTTGCATATCATATTTCAGGGAAGAAGAAAACAACCTCTCCATTATTTATAAGACATATCCTTCATTTTCCATTGGCTCCAGCTCTGCGCAAGACAAAATTCAGCAGCAAGTCCTTGGTTTCTCCTTTCCATAAGCAGCAACTCCGATGCTTTCCCTGAGCTGCTTTGCTCACAGTAAACATTTTTATTAAGTTCTTATAGAAAGGGCTTCCAGCAGTCAATGTTACTAGGATCATTGTTAGGGAAAACTCCCCTGGCAGGATGATTTTCCCCACCAGTATGAATTTAACTGAATTATTTTGCTTTCTCCATATCCATCATCATGATGGGGAGCTCATGGTGGAGAAGCAGGGGGAAGAATCCAGACAATTTCCAAAATTGCCTGTAATTGACTGATTCTGTTTCTCATTGTACATGATATAGATTTTAATGGGAATGAGTAAAGAATAGAGATGTAAGAGATACTTCAAAAATAAAAACAATAACTTCCTAGGAAAAAGGAGGATATGGGTTAAATTTCAGTTAATAATTCTTCCCAGAAAAAGTTGTGCTAACTCAATAATTTGCAACTTTGATCTCATTTTTTTCAAATTCATGTTTGTTTGGAATTTTTAAAATGGCCTCATATAGGAGTGGTATTGGGTTGCTTCTAGCACAGTGTTTTCTGTCAGTGAAAGGATAATGTGTGCCTACTTTTCTTTCTGGCACACTACAGCCAGCTAGTTTAATTTTTTTTCCCCTGAAACTGCACATCCTCTCCCATCCCCCAGCCATGGAATGATCCATAGTTAACCTGGGAGAGAAATTGTTTACACTAGTATTTACTCCCACATGGTTATTTGGGGGATTTCTCATTATCTCAGAATACTTCCCCCCCCCCATGTAAACATATGTGCAGACTTTACATCTCAGAATCTGTAGACCCACAGGAAAACAGTTACATAATTAATGATGCTTTTTTCGTGTATGCGTTATCTGTTGGGATTTGAGCTCATCTGAAGGACTGAAGGTGGATGATAGATACTGTTTATTATAAAGGGGATGGAATCATCACCATTAAAACAACACTAACAAACCATGATCATGTGATGAAATTGGGGAACTATAAAGTGCAAGGAGAAAATGAAGAACACACAATACAAACCAACAGCCAGGACTTGGGCAAAACATGAAATAGTTGTACCACAAACCTATTCAACTCCTTTAGTCTATCACCAAGTCAATATGCCTTTTCATCTCCAAAGAGATGCCTCTTTCTTATAGGGAGCTGTTTCTGTAGCTCCCTGTTGGAATAAATATCCAGGGCATTAACCAGTTCTCAGGAAGGCAAATGCGATAGTAGTTTACAGAGAGTCGAGACCTGAACTACAGTAAGTCTGCTCTTGAAAACCTGGGAGGAGGTGGGCTGGGCCACGATAAAAATCACATTTGCTTGAATTCAATTGATTAATTAACTGTAATACAAACAAAAAACAGTTAAGTAACTGGAATTAATACAATGACTTCCCATATATGTAATCATTTCCCCCATCTGTCACATTCAAAATGACAATCTTCAGGCAACTTTTGATAGGAATCTGAGGAAGGCGTGAGGAGCCTACCATAGACCTGGGGCCACTAGTTGTACAACCCCTCTCCTTAAATACATGTGTATGAATGAGCACAAGATGCCCTCAAACATATCCCCAGGACATTTGTGCCCTAAAAAAACAATATTGTACACTCCCCCAAATAGTACATGAATAACAGTTTCTACAGCATGAATCCAGTGCTTGCTGGAATATGTGGAAACCACAAAGGAAAAGCAGACAGCCATATGTCATCCAGTACATTTCCCTGACTTCTTCATCTGGAGCACATTAGTGAGGCTTCACCCAGCTTCTCTTCCAATTCTTGCCACGGTGCAGTTGGATTCTAGAAAAACAGGCTTTGAAATTGCTACAGGAGCCAATATATTCAGCTTGCAAGCATCAGAATAAACACATTGCTCCTTTGGACATTTTTCCTATTAGTGTACAGAAAAATAATGCTGCTTTTTTCCATAGTAAAACCCCCAAACTGTGGTTCCTGGAATATATTGGTGTGAGTAAATGCTACTACGTTGATAATGGTCTATTCCTGGATGAATTACTGTGCTTTCACACAGCCACTCTTTTCACGCCCCAAACTTTCCTAAAGCAATTTGCAAGGTTCTATAGTTATTCTCATGGAAACTATCCTTACAACGTGAGAACTTCTCATGTGTTGACCAGCATGCTTTCTTGTTGATCAGTATGGAAGGGCAAAAATCAGCAGCCAGCCACCCCCCTGCCCCTCCATGCTAATTTTGCACAGCATTTATCTCTTTAAATAGCCAGACCCACTTGAGGGGTTTACTCACTTTAAAAAAACTGGTGAAAAGATGTGGTGGTTCCTTAATCTCAGTGAGGAGGAGGAATTGCTAAGGACCTAAGAGACAGGATGAGGCAAGAGTTCTCATCAGTGGGAAACCATCTGCCTCCAAGATCCAGATCTTTAGCAACAGAGGGCATTCACAATGATTCCTCCTGAACCATGCTGTGTTGAAAATTAATAGACCCCATTCTTCAATAGTGATGCCACATGCAATCATACTGACACAGAGCCAATCACAAATAGTGTTGGTTGTCACCTTTAAAGCCCTTCATGGCTTGGGGCCAGATTATTTGAAGGACTGCCTTTTCCCAGTTTCATCTGCCCGACCCACCAGATCAGGGAGGCAGGGTATGTTAGGGGTCCCCTCTATTAAGGAAGTCTATCTACTGGGACCGAGAAGAAGGCTCCCTTCCTGTGGAATGTCATCCCCACAGAGATAAGACTGGCCGCCACCTTGATGCTCTTCTGCAAGATCCTGAAGACATGGTTTTGCCAGTGGGCCTGGGGATCCCAGGTCAACCCAGAGCCCATCAAATGGCTAGTGTAAATGTACTGTTGTTGCCAGGGGGTTAATCCACTGCAAATCAAAGCATTTGTGAAACTGTCCACTTTTACTGGGATAAAAAAATGAGATGACTACTAGAAGGCAGCAAAGAATCTATGTTTTCTGTATCATTTTGCTACCATTTAGTGATCATGTGGATTTTTGTAGCCCTAATTTTACAGTTTATGAACATCAATTCAAGACAGGATATCCCAGCGATTCTCAAATTCTTCAATATGGCAAGAATTTGAGAATGATAAATGAATATGTGACACACACACACACACACACACACACACACACTTTCGATGAATAAAACTAAGGATATCACTGATGTTAGGGTTGGGCAATAACTAAATATACCACATTTCATAATTACATTTTAACCTATACAACACAGATGTTCTCAGTCTTTGTGATACAGCCACTGTCCCCTGCAAGCTTGTGCAGGTGTAATGAGAATCAAAACCCTGAGCAGGTATGGAGAATACTTAAAATATTCCAAATGGGCCTACCAACTGCCAAAAGTTGGGAAGCCATTCTACTAAATTTTCTTTTGTGCACCTGAGAATTCATCTCATTGTAGCTAAGACTCATTATTCCCTCCCTCCCCTCCCCTCCCCTCCCCTCCCCTCCCCTCCCCCCCTTCCTCCCTCCCTCCCTCCCTCCCTCCCTCCCTCCCTCCCTTCCTTCCTTCCTTCCTTCCTTCCTTCCTTCCTTCCTTCCTTCCTTCCTTCCTTCCTTCCTTCCTTCTTATTTTTGTACTCTTGCAGGTATGTCTGATTCTGGGAAAATGTTTTGGCTCCTTAATGTCAAAAAGGATGAATTATAACACATCTGAGAGAAATGAATCTTATTCACAAAAAAACACAAAGGCAATATAATAAGAAGTAATTATTTAGCATGATTCACTCTGTTCTAATTAAAAAAAAGTAGAGAGGGAACACTTGTGAACATTTTAGCTGCAAAATAATTTTTTGCTAATTGCTAAAAGAATCTCAGTTGTTAAAACAGATTGCTATGTGTTAATATGCTTATGCTTGCCTTCTTCCAACATATAGCTGCCAACGTTGCATGTTTGGATATGTATTTTTAGCCAGGTTAAATCACATAAAAGGCTTTTTAGTATCAGGAATGCCATCAGGGTAGGACCAAGGCAGAGGTTCAGAGCCCTCTGAAAAATGAGCAGGAAGGTCCCCAAACATAAACCTTACCTCATTTTCAGGCTGGTAAAACAGCACACTGCACATTCATGCTAACACTAGTCCCCTCCCCTCACTGCTTAATTGCATTATCATTTGGTGTGCTGCTTTTTGAACATGAATCAAGCATCTTTGGGGATAGGTAATATAGCCTGAGGCTGGAAAGATTTAGGACTCTGCTTATTTGGCATCAAGCTTTCAGGCTGCACTCCCTGGAATGAAAATGAGAATACTTGAAAAACAAGGTACATCTTGTCTGGGCTTCCTTTCCTACTACATGCCAGTCAGATGCTTTTGAGAACTTACAAACAAGGTAGGAAAGTGATCGTCTTCCTTTTACATATATTCCCACACATCCATTGTTTGCTCCTCAGCAACTGAGAGTCAGATGTACCTTGTCCTAGAACATAGAGGATCCATTTAGTCATCATGGCTAATAACCACTGATAGCTCAGTCTCTTCTCTGGTTTGATCTCCTCTCCTCCTGCATTTTAAAGTCATATAAGCCAATGATCCTCACGGCATCTTGTGGCAGAGAATTCCACAAATCAATGTAAATTGCATGGAGAAGAGCTTCCTTTTTGTCCATCCTGAAACTCTTCTCATTTTAGGAACAATGCTTGATAAACAGTCCTTGGAACGTTCCAAACTATGCTTGGATGGAATTATGAATTATGACTTGGCACTGCTTGCCTCAGCCTGGTGCCCCCTAGTTCATAAGCAGGAGGCAGCTATTGTCCATCTGTCCTGCTTGCAAGTTTCCCATAGGTATCTGGTTAGCCATTGTTGGAACCAAATGCTCAAAGAGATGAGCTTTTGGAACACCTGGCTAACAGTCTTCTTATGGGCACATCTAAGATGTAGGACTGCAAGTCTGTAGAAATCCTGCCCACTGGGATGCTTCTACTTCATTTTGGACATTTCTTCACAGAATAGCAATGCAGAAGGAAATGCAGAAATATTTAGCATGTATTCCATTTTTATGGATTACATTCACATGTAAGTAATTCAGTTATTTAAATATTTATGATGCTTGGCAGATGAAATACCTGGGGCTTTGCCCTTAAGAAATGAGTCAAGGATCTTTTTTCTCACTTTCCTCCTCCTGCTTCCTTCTTTAGTGTTGTCACTCTAAAATAAAAATAAAAGTAATAATAACAATTTAATTGGATGGATGGATGGATGGATGGATGGATGGATGGATGGATGGATATATACAGACAAAGCACTATTCAAAGGTCAATGGTTCCTGTAGGAAAATTAATTAAAAGGATCTGTTTATTTTATTCAATTGATGTAATAAAGGAGTGGTACTTTATCAGCAAGCACAAGATTAACCTCAATTTACATGAGCAATAAATAGCTGTCATTTATTAATTGGTATTAACTACCACTCAGTGCCTTTGTTTAATAGAGGCATGGGTGGACAATGCTTTGCCACTAAACTTTGCCCTTACTCTGAACTGGGAGGCCTTAGATATTTATGTCAGGTGGAGGGCACCCTTGGTCTTTCTTCTTTTTACCCATGACTTCTACTATATCTCTGTAAATTAAGAACAACTATAAATTACAACTTTAGACGTACCTTGTTTTATGTTATAGATGTTAATTCCATTGCTTTACTGTTGTTATTTTATGTTAGTTAAATATCAACATTGAATGAAAATTGGCTCCTTACTCTTATATGCCCATTACTGGAAGGACAAATTGGGTGGGGGGTGGAGATAATAAAGACCCAACACTAGCACCAACCTTGCCGTTTTAAAATTCCAACAAAAATCCTTCATAAATGTAGTTTCCACAAAAAGCAACAAAAAACAAAAAAAGCAATTGGCAACAATTGGTAACTAACAATGCTAGCCTATGCCATCTTTCCATACCTTAACAGTGCTGTTGGAATTATTCTCTTACATTAATGTAAGTAAGGAATGTTCACATACCACAGAACCATCACTGCAAATGGATTTTTAGTGAATTGTGAAAATGGAGTTTGTACACTCAGAATCAACTGTAAGCCAACTACGTCCACTTCCACAGTTCCAGAAAGTCTAGGAAGAAAAAGAGGTGCTGTTTTCCAGCTCAAGTGTTGTGATGAATATAGGCCTTGGTGGGTTAAAAGAATTGCCATGAATATTTATGTAAAAGTTTTATTCATCCCAGAATGAAAAAGGGGTACATGTATAAATAATGCTTATCGTGTCTTTGAGAATTAAAGCAAGAGGAACTAGCTATAGCTGTCTATCTTGTCCCCCTCCAAGACTGGAAAGAGGGCTCCAAAATCACAAGGGAAATCTGGTGCCAGAAACTCTCTCCTTTCCCCTTGCCAGCCTCTAAAGCCAGTTCTTTCTAACACTGCCCAAAGGGGAAGGAACTGTAGGATTGCAACCAGGATTCCAAGATCTGTTCCTCCCTAGCCTTTCAGTGTGCTTCCTAATCAGACATTATCTACACCAGCCTTGGAACTGATCTAGATTTATTTTCCTTTCCCACTGAAACTCCCTGGCCTATTAAAAGGGAATTTGGTTCAGAAATGAATAGGGTATATGAAACAGGAATGCTCTTTTCCTGCCAGAAGGAACCCTACTGAGTACTGGATGTTGTAAAACCACCAATATCTCACTATACAATGCATGTCACAAAAGGCACAGAGACACATAGGAAGCCAGAGGAGAACTTAACAATCTCTTTCTAATAAAAACAGAAAAGAAGAGATGGCGTTCTGATAGAACCTTTAGCTAGTGATTAAAGTAGATAATGTGCTTATCAAGAGATATGTTTTAAAAGCTATACTGGATAAGTGACTGTTTAACAACTGCCCTGAAGTAGAATTACAGACATCAGAATTGTTGATATTAGCCTGAGATTTTCCAGTTAATCTTATTCACTGAAATCCATTCAACCCAAGAAGACTTAGCTTCCAAAGAGGTGACTTAGGGAATCTACTTCCTCATGTTCTCAAGTCAAGCACAGTTCCATGAAATATCCTTCTGTTTGCCTGATTCTGATCCATGCTTTACATCTGATTCATCCAGTAAAGAGAATTGATTTCTCAGTACCACAGCACTTTCTGTACCAGCCTTGGTACCACCATCATATCCTCAAGGGTATAGGCAGTCCAAAATCCTAAGGAATTCTAAATGTTTTAGAATTGTAATTGAAACATATCCAATTATTGCATCACTGACAAAGGGCTTGGCAGCATCTTAGACACTAATGGGTTGATAATGGCACAAGTGATTGTAGACCAACCTAACTTCTTCTTCAGAAGAGGACTGATCCACCACAGCTTCTATCATAACTATTTTTAGTTGTCTGAAGTGCAAGAAGACTTGTGGTTATTTTCACTGAGATTTATCAAACTGAAACAAAGGGGAAGGGAAACTGGTTGTGTATTATTCAATAAGCTTTGAATTATTTACTGGATGCTTACTGGCAGGAAGGCTGCCTGAGTGATATTGTAAAGACCCTGTACCAATGATTAGTGATTTGTGCTAAGCACTTTTCTCTAATTTCAGGATGTATGTTTTTAGTGAAGAATATATAGTAGTGGCTTAGTGCACATATGTCAGTAGGAAATAGGGATATTTATTGCACTTTCTCCATTCAAATTCCTCGCTTAGATTTGAAAGCTCCGATTCATCTACCTTTATGGTTTAGTTTAATGCTATCCTGAAGCTTTTGGTTTTTTCGTGCTCAGTGTCTGAGAATTTGTTTCGATTTTTTTCTTGGTGGTGTTTAACAATGCATTGCATTGTTAAAGGTGCTGGAAGATGTGGGTGCCGGAGGTTTATTTTATTTTATTCCACATCTTTCCATTGCTCTGCAGCATCCCTGGCTGCCCACATTTATCAATCTGAAAGAGGTCCATGGGAAAAGGTTCCTCTTGACATCTCTTCCGTGATTTATGTAATGTGACCAGTAGGAAATGGCATGCCTCAATTTTGCTTGTTCTCCTTTCAGATAGATTTTGATCCCTAGAAAGAAAATCCAGATAGAGATCGGATCCTTTTTCCTGCCCTGTTGAAGGGCCTGAAGATTAACAATCCGAAAGAGAAATAAATCAAATAAAACTGTCAGTGTTCCCCTAGAACGTGAGTTTATTTTTCTGGTCCTGAATGGTTAGGAGGCCACCAGAATAGCAGTCTGATCATGAAGGACTCATCCCTTGAACAGGCATCTAGTCCTTGTCACATTCTAAGTATGACAAAACTTTGGTTCTTTTCAGATCACCAAGGCCGTATTTTTCCATGAACGTATGAAAGCCAGCAGTTTGTAACTGAGTGATAAATATCTCAGATGAACCCATCCAAAGACATCCTGTCTCAATGCTGGGTGTCTTTGAAGCTTACTGGAAAAATGCATCGAGCAAAAACAAACAAACAAACAAACAAACAAACAAAAACCCACTATCCATTTTTGTGAAAAGGGTGAGCACAACACCTATTTCTGGAATTATATTTACTTTAGTTAGCTAAATAATTAACCATGTTCTGTGTACAGCACAGCTGCTGTTGAGCCATGTGGTGGGAGAATATCATGGGTGGTGTTTTTTTTTGTTCTCGGGAACCATATGCTGCTCTCGCTAAAAATGCCTTCTTCGTTAGAATCCTTTTTTGTACCAGTATGAGTGTGTTTGTGGTTTTCTTCTCTCTCTCAGGCAGAGTTTGCTCATTCTCCTAGAATGGAGTAAATAACTTTTCATCCATGTGCCCCCCCCCCATTATTTTTGGCTTTCAAGCAGAATTAAAATCTTTGGCTCTTCAAAATAGGTTTAGGGGTCAGAGGGCATGGAAATTGCAAATTGTAGCCCTCTCAGAAAGTTAATTCATCTATTTTACACCTCAGAAATAGGGGAAGAAAGAGAAAAAAGTGTGGAAAACTACGATTGGTAATCAATGTTTGCTGCTGAATTCTGGTGTTATGATTCAGCTGGGTTCTGGAGAGCAGGCAAAAACATTGCTGGAGAGCCGTGTATGCCTCATGGGCCACAGATTATCCTCTTCTGCTGTGGAAGTAGGAAGTAGGATGTCGGTGACCCTAAGAAGAGGGAACATGGATTGGTTCATGTACTGTAGCTTCCCATTTTCAATGGTAGTGCTACGGAATGTAAGATGTCCTATTTTACAGAGGATGATCCTATGCTTGAAGATGTTCTCTGTTTGAAGGGCAGTCTACCCAGTCTTAGATTAAAGACAAAGCCATTTGAGCAGGATCAGGGACCTGCAAGTTGCCCATCAACACTTAGTATCTGACAACAGCCTGAGCAAGGACACAAGTCGTAGTATTCCTTATCCTGGCAAAATGTCTTGCATTGAAATGCAGAATACGCTCATCATTTCTAAATAAGCAGCTGTACATACAAGTGAATATGCAGATCTGATGTGTGTCTATGTCCCCTTTTGTCCTGCTCTGGGGAATAGATTTCCTCTGGTTTTGGTATTGTGTAGGTGGCCCTTTGACCATTCCAAAATGATAACCACAGAGGTACATGCAGAGATGGTGTTAATCTCATCTTATGTTGCTCCCTCTCTTGAATGTTACTTGTAGCATCGAATGAAAAGCAATAATTGGCACTAGCTAGTAGTTTAATCAACACTTTGGACTCCCTTTCAATTAGATTGCATTCTGGTTTGGGACTATACCAGCAACACTACTGTCGTTTTCTTTCTCACTGTGAGAAGGAGAAAGAGGAAGGAAGAGGAGGAGGAGGAGAATTGCCCACTTTGATTAGTTATTTATGTACTTCATTCTAAATATTTCATATTAGTCTTCAATAGATTTCATATCAATCTGGCTGTCACACTTCTCTTTTGCCTTCTCCCTTTTCTATACTTCTTCAAAAGCTATGGATGAAATTCCCTTTCTTCTCAATTATCATGGGATAGCTGCTGCTAGTTTATCCAATAATACATCAGTTGGTGGTTGTTATGCCCTTATTTGTTGGTTTATTACATGTTCATCAACATTTTTATCCAAAGATCACAGGATGATATACAAGGTTCCACTCTCCTTTTCCTTTACCTTATAACAACCTTGTGAGGTGGATTAGGCCAAAAGATATGATTAATCTAAGTTCATCCTATGAGCTTCATGGCCAAGAAGGATTTAAAAAAAACCTGGGGTTTACAGTACTTGTTGAACAATCTCCTAAAGAACAATTGGCCTTAATAATATTGCAAAATGCGACATACCTAAATGCTTCTAAATAAATTATTATTGATCCACCATTTCTGATTTTTTTCTGGCTGGTTAGTAAGGTATGATGGTGAAAATACTGTAATACATGATGTTTGCCAGGCCCCAAAACAAGGAGTTTGCTTCTACTGTCACAGATGTCTCATCTTTCAGAAGTGCCAAAGCTTTTACTACTGCTCAGCAACTTGCTTATGAAAACCATCAGTGATATAAAAAAGATGGTGATATAGATAAAGTCTAAGTGTCTTCACTTCTAAATAAACCTCCATGTGTTTTGGATCCCAGTGGTTTTTTTATGGGTAATTAAAATGTATCATAAAGCTTCATTCACTTCAAGTTGTCTTTCAGTATTTTGGTGTAAATCATAGGGCTATCAGCCCTGAAAATCTAAAACTTGAAATAAACAGTTCCTATTTGATTGACATAACTAATTGAGCCATTAACCACCAATTTCTAAAGTGCACATTTTAATTAGATTTTAATGGCTGCTTTCCTTAAGAAAGAGTAATCAATGCCACTGAAACTGGAACAATTTAGGCTTTCAGATCATTCTTCATGAATCTTTAGGTTGATGTTCAAGAACATTTCTCAAGCGGTAAACAGGATTAGACAATTCAATAATTTGCTTGCCAAGAAGGACGCTGCTAGATCATTCACAGACCCAGTGGGAGGAAGGTTGGTCAGATAGCTAAACCTGGGCCCTCCCTTTGCCTGTGAAAAATCTGCAGACAAAGAGTAAACCTGTTTTGAAAGAATGGCAAAGCCTATGCTTCCTAGCTTTCTTTGCCCATACCACTGATCCTGACTTTGGTCCTGGTTTAACTGCTTGAAAATATGATCAGCTTAGCTATTTTGGAATGGAGGAAGGATATTGGATTCAGGAGTGTCCACCTGCAATGAGGGGTCAAAAAATCAAGATAGTGGCTGCAACTGTGTGATTGAAGCCCTGCTCATTTTTATGTGTGGCACACGCTTGACTTGTGTAAAAAAGGGGTGGGGGCTTCAATTGCACTTTTCTGACCAGCACTTTGAATTTTTTGATCCTCCCTCATGAATGCTTCTGATTGGATTTCATTCTATTTTTCTTTCCTCTTTATTAGTTGATTGGTGTGATCATCACTGATCATCTAACATGGACTATTTCCTAGCAGCTACACTCTAACTGGGTGGAGGTTTCAGTTTATATAATTAAAAAGTTGGGATGTTATGCTATTGCCAGGGATAGATAGATAGATAGATAGATAGATAGATAGATAGATAGATAGATAGATAGATAGATTTAAATATGACTCTGTGATATTTATCCATGTATTCATTTGTCCTATATATTTGTGAACTATTTATTTATTTATTTTTAAATTTGTACACTGCCCAACTACCAGAGACTCTGGACAACTCACAACATTGTTGTTGTTGTTCAGTCGTTAAGTCGTGTCCGACTCTTCGTGACCCCATGAACCATATTGCGCCAGGCCTTCCTGTCCTTCACTGCCTCCCTGAGTTTGCTCAGTTTCATGCTCATTGCTTCAGTGATGCTATCTAACCATCTCATCCTCTGCCGTCCCCTTTTCCTTTTGCCTTCAATCTTTCCCAGCATCAGGGTCTTTTCCAAATAGTCCTCTCTTCGCATTAGGTGGTCAAAGTATCTGAGCTTGAGCTTCATTATCAGTCCTTCCAATGAGCAATCAGGGTGGATTTCACAACATACAAACACAGAAAAAATAACAATGAAACAATTACAATAAAGACATTAAGCTATACATTAAGTGCCCCCCTTTTTTTATTCCCTAGGCTTTGTATTCATAACGGTAGAATGTTGCAATGTAATAACACTTACAAGACAATAAAACTGAATTAAAATAAAATACCAAACACACATGCACACACACACCAGATTTTAACCAGCTAGACAGAAATCAGTATTAAGAGTTAACTGGCTGATAAGCAGTGCAGCATGTTGACTGGCCCTAGTTCTGTTTGGGTTTTTTTTAAATGTGCCTATTCAAATTATTAAATTAAGCCTGATGTCTGGATTTAATACATGTTGCTAAAGACAATTACAAACATCTACTTTTTTTTGAAGTACTTTTAATTTAAATCACAAGATATTTAACAGTTTTCAGAGGGGTAGCATCCTATTAGTTTGTGGAAGGAAATAACAGAGTCTTCTGGCATCTTAAAGGGCACCAGTTGCATTGCAGGTGCTGCAAAAGCTTTCCTGGATCAGAGTCACTACAACCGAGGCATGAAGTATTATCCTGTCCAAGGCATATAGATACACTCCTGATGTATGGTATAGAAGCACGCATCACATGAAATAAGGTATAGACAGCGATAATTATATAAAGAAAGCAACCACTTACAAAACAGTGTCTGAGGATGTCAAAGGCAGTCTTGCATTAGTGATGTGATAACTGGAGGGTCTCGTTCAAAGACTAGGGAATGGAAAAATTAGAAAGACTGCTGTGGCTTTTCAGAGGTACCAAAAAAGATATGCCGATGCATTTTTTCAAGGTAATCATTTCGTACAATACTGTACAACCACATTAATCCCTGCCTCCCACATTTCTCATTGTGCAAAATAGATCAGGAGTGTTTCATTAGGAGATAGTCAGGTAGGTCACTCTCCTTTTTATTGTCATAATTTGAAAGAAGATTGCAGAATAACACTGATAAAAATGGAGAGGAGCAGCTAAGCAGGCAGATGTGAATTATACCGAGTAAGAAAGTGCATAGAGATGTTCAGCACAGATGAAACTGTTCTGTCAGAGCAGCCTGATGGAAGAATGCACATGCTTTCTACCTCAATCTTAGCAGCCTGTCTAAAAGACGTGTGTCAGCAGTGAGGTTCCAGCAACCCAACTTTTCACTCTTTCAAGCTTGAAGAGAGACTAGCCTTAGAAAAGATTTCTGTACCCACCCATTTTTTCCTAGCACAAGAAAGGCAACGCCTGACATAATTAAGTTTTATTCTGTTTTTAATTGTTAGCTGCCCAGAGTCATGACACTGAGAAGAGCATCCATAAAATTTAATAAATAAATATATAATAAATATAGGGTGGATCCAGGGTAACCTCTCTGCCTGTAGACAGTTTTTCAAGGGGAAAATCTTCTAGGACCACAGTTCCTTGACTTTGATCTGAACAAGAGCCAAGTAAAAAAATCTGATCAGATCCAAAAGCAATACAAATTTCCAGTTAGCATACACAGAATAAATGATGAATACTCTCATGGTTACGAGAAGTATCAAGAAGAACACTTTACTTCCCCCCAAAGTGTAGAAATTCCAGGGATGCACTACCTGGGTTTGGTGCTTTTAGAAGGAGATAATTTGGGGCTTGTGATGCTACTATTATATATATATTTACACCCAAATACGGGTGTCTGAATAGAAGCAATTCTACGGAGAGAGTCCGTTATTCCCAGATGTTTCTGGAAAACAGAAATAAAAAAACTCCAACCTCACCCTCTTTCCTTTTGACCCTTCTCATCTCAAAGTGCTTCCCTCCCCTACTTTCTAAAAACATGACTTAGATTACATCATCTCTAGTTTGGTGGGGAAAGAAAAGTATACCAGCTACTTACCTGAGCATTTCCTCAACATTTATTTGTAAGTTCTCAATCAATGTAGTTGCCATGAGGTAATTTTTGACTATTAAGGAGTTTAAAGCTTTCTTTCTTGATCCAGTACTTACCCCTATCAAGTCAGGAAGCAAAGAATCTCAGAAATCTAGCTTGAAGCAGAATTGTCTCACTGGCAATTGATCTCATAATTTCTGACGTGAGGCATGTCTGTAAACACTCAATGTCATCTTTTTGAGAAGCAAGGATAGCTACCGTTCATGCTGGGTTGTGCTCCACAAACATGAATGTTACAGTATGCAGACCTGCCCAGCAATTCTGTAAATATTTGAGTGATATGGGCCATTTCATTACTGAAGGTTGCATCCCAATCTCTGGAGAGATAGCTCTGTAAGCAAAACTGAGGAACAAAAAACACTAAAAGTAGAACCAAACAAAAACATGTGAGAGCTTTCTGCAGCCTAAAAACTGCTCCCCCCCCATTTTTTTTTTCCTTTGAGGCATTAATCTGCTTTCTCTAACTTGTGGCCAACCCACTATGATGAAGTTAGTCCATAAAGTCTTACTTGCTTGTTCAAAAGTCAAGCTTGGCATTCTGGGAGTCAGAGTTTGGAGAGGGCGGGGGGGGGGGGGCGGTGGCAAGAGGAGGTAGCTGGTAGAAAATGGTATGGACTAAAACCCCCTAGATTAGATGCATGGAATCCATCCTGAGAGAGAATATACGTATCTTATGCCTCCCAGTTAGATATCAGGAGGTTTCTTCAGGGTACCAGCAATGCAGAGAATGTGATGGGTTATTCTTCTAGCCTCTTATTATGTAATGTCCCTGCTTATGCTTATCAGCCAGGAAGGAACTGTAAGGAATAATTTGAGGGTCCAGTTTTCAAAGGCATCTTGCTGGGTGTGATAAGTAGAATGAAAAAACAAAATTTCAGATGCATGCCAAGCAGACCTTGCTCTACTGGAGCTGTAAAACATGAGATACCTCCCAGGACCCGCATATTAATCCTATCTAACAAATACTACGGAGGAATATATAAACCACCAATAGCATAGGAAGATTTATATGCAACACATTTATAGCCTATATAGGGACTGTGGGATTGATAAAATGGGGTTCATTCAAACCTGGCCTTCAGAATGATTTAGATCTTTAAGAGAGGAAACCTAAACTGGTTGTTGAAATAAAAGTGGGAACATGGATACCCTTCAGTGGGACTGAGTCTCGCTGAGCTAGGAAACTTGGAGCAGCTTAGACTGAGGGCTGCTCCCTGCCCCATGGATTTCTCCTTTTTGTTCAGTTTCTCATGCCTCATGTCATCCCCTTCCATTTAAACCATGGGTGCCTGTTGCAGTTGTCTTAAGTGTTCTTTTCTTTTAAGAAGCCAGTACTTTTTAATACAGGTATTCTATTGTTTAGCAATAAAAATATATAATCTATCTATTCTCTATTCCCACATCCTTATGCAATCTACCCTCCCCCATTCTTATTCCATTAATTTGTGCTGATTTTCTCTGCTGCAGTTTCTCAAGGCAAATTCACAGATTTATTTTTCTAACGTAGTGACTTCCCAAGTTTGGCAGCCTAGGACTTCTCTCCTCTCTGCCTCCCTGTACACAATTACTTTTTAAGAAGTCACCGGGTGGGAGAAATAGAAGTGATACAGATTTACTTCATCCCTCCCTGATGGCCTCTTCCAGGGCAACCAGTAAGGAACCATCCATCTACATTGGCAGCTGATTGCTGAAATGATAGTCTAAGGATTCCACTTAGTAGCAGCAGTTTCAAGTTCAATTATAGAAAGAAGCAGCAGTTGCTAACTAATGGGCTGATCTTACAAGCATCAGTAATACAATAAGGAGAAGCCTTGCTATCCATGGATAATGACTTAACATGTGGCATTCCTGAATCAGCCCAGATGTTCAACTGGTAAAGTGGTTCTTGGTAATGTTTGCATGGCAGGAATGCACACCAGCCCTCCAATGTGACATTCTGGAAGCAGAGCTACTAGGTGCACAGAGATGGATAGAAAAGGGCAGGGCTAGAAAAGAGTCACCTGTCTATCATGGGTATCCTCACAGTGGATGAAGGAAGCCAAGTGGCACCACATGCATCATGGCATGGAGAAGATACAAATGATGCCATCTGGGGGATAATTAATGATGGCATGATGACATGGTAGATGGGACCTCATTGTGGCTTGCACAGACACCTAAGCTGTTGACTGAGGTTTTTTTGGTCACCAGAGTGTCACTTATACCAGCATAACTGTATAGAAGCTTTCCCCAAACTAGTGCCCTCTAGATTTGCTGAAGAGTGTTGCCATATAAAGCCCTCCTATAGCTTTGTAATTACAATTGTTATCTGACTAGCCTTTACTATGACTCTGAAGTATGCGCAATTTTATTGATCGTGTATTGTCCCTTGCTTACTCTTATTTTCCCCTTCAACTTTTAGATCATAAGCAAATATACACAATTATGAAAGCAAAAATGATTTATTATGGAGATGGAGATGACAATACCAAGCCAACCTTAGGTGGTCCCTGAAAGAACTAAATAGGATTGGACCTGGTTAGGAATTGGATAGAAAAATGCCAGAAATTCCAAGGCTATAAGATAACCTGGAACAAAGGCAATGACAAACTAGTTCTCTATCATTGCTGAGAAATTATATGGACGTCTCCATGAAGTTACCAGGAAATTAGCTCAGCTTGAGCAAGTGATTATCTCTTTTATGTAGGTGCAAACTACTTTGTTGCCCTAGCTATGTATATCTATAGAGGTATAGATGTTTTGTTGTAAACTGTACATTTTTGTAAATGTACAAAATTCACTTTTTCCCATAAATTTTCATTTTTTGTAAGTGTAAGCTTACCAACATTTGTTTTCTTTCTTCTGTCCTTATATATTAGGTAATTTGAGATACTTCTAACAACTGCAAGTTTAACTACCATGAACAGAAAATATAATGTAATTTATGCCAATGTGGCTAGCCCAAACAGTAAGTCTAAAGATTCCAATGTCATTTTTTTTTTTTTATTCAGCTTCCCTTTATAGAGGATGGGTACCACTTTTTCCATAATGGTTTGGCCAAAAGTCGAAGGCGGAGAAGTCTTCTGCACCAACTTCACTTACAGAAAGATCCCAGGGTAAGTGACCCTTCAATGTAATCCATTCTTACTATCATCTTGTAAAAGTTATGCTACTAACCTGAATAACTTTAAAAGGAGAAAAGTAAGTGATGACTAATCATGATGTCTACATATTGCCTCCAAGATTGGAGTAGGAAACCATTCAATTTTAATTGCTGGGAGACAAAACTGAAAAGCGTGTTGCCCTCGTGGCCTACTTTGAGGTTCAAAAAGAGCATTTGATTGAATGCTGTGGAAATAGGATGCTGGACTAAAGAGGTCTTTGATCAAATCCAGAGCTTATGTTGTCCTCCACCGTGATGGTTCCTCCCACTTGGTTTCCAAATGGTGAGTGCAACTGAGCAATCAAAGCCCTGGCCCTTTTTAATGCCAATTGCACACATTGCATGCACATAAAAGGGGCAGGGCATTTTGAACCCAGTAAACATTGCTGAGGATGCCCCTGTGTTCTTACATGTTACATACAACATCAGAAGTAGGAAACATCCCTTTATGCCTGCAATTTCTTATTCCTTTCTGTTTTTTTCTTTTGATTTCCCCATAATACAGCTATGCAAAGGTTCAAACTCAGTTCCAAAAAGTTGTTTCAGTGACTACAAGCATAGCACTTGTCTGCAATTCTTTAAAGCAGCCTCTTCTTTCATCAGGATTGCAAGAAGGCATGGCTGCTTTAAGGGGTTGCGGACAGGTGCTGCCATTGTGTCCCTGTGTGCTCTAAAGTGACTTTTGGGAACTGAATCCAAAACACTGCACAGCCTTAAAAACGAATCTTTCATTGTGATTTGACCTGAAGACTTGATTGAGGCATTCTATTATATTAAGCAAGCAATAGTAGAAGATGCTGGATATTATTAAATTATGGTAGCCAGAAAGTGCATCTCTAACATTGCAGTTCCATTCTCCCTCTGGGTTATGGTTTTGCCTGTTTATAGTGGGTTGCAGACATTCAGATGTTCTCCTTTTGAAGGGGAGGGGAGTTGCACTTCCAGACAGGAACAGAAAGTTTTTCTTCTTTTAACACCCTCCCTCCCTGGTCATCTTTGCTGAAATAGCTTTGGTGCCATTTTCCTCTAATGGTAGTAATCCATCTCCATTTTGTACAACTCATGATCAAGGGACATACTTTTTTAGCTATAAGAGATGATTTCACACAGAGAAAATATGGTTTGTTTTCACTTCTCCCTGAACTGTTTTGGTTACTGAACTCCCGTAGTGAAACCTATCTTCCTCTATCCTGAAATATCACATCCATGTTTGTCTAAAAAAAGTTTGCTGCATAAGACAGAACAGTGAATGGCACTACTATCTCCTCTTCCAATTACACAATAACCAACGATGATAACATGTTTACACTTGAGATAGAAAATCCCATGAGGACCTTCCATCAGAGTAAAAATGCAACAGTGATAGTGATTATTAATCATTCCCTGTCTTGTGACATCCCCCCACCCCAGCTACAATCATCTGTCCAAAGCAGTTTCTAATAGTCAACTAGACTTGCAAGATTTATGTCAGCCCTATAAGGTCAACCACACTAAGAAACCGACACTGTGTAGACCTAAAGCTACTTTTATTAGAACAGCTAGAATAATAGAATCTTGCAAGTCTGAATGTGCTTCACTTCCTCCTTTTTTTATCTTCATGTGAATTGGGGGGGGGGGGCTGCTGTTTTCATAAGCCACTTTCTTAGTCTGTGCTCAAGCCTCGTTTATTTGATTGTTGCCTTGGCAGTGGATCTTCCCCCTGTCCTTCAAAGCTTTTCACTGTACTTCCTACAGTGCCCTCTCAATCTTAGCTTGTTATTTCCCTGTTGATATCAGCTAAGCATTTCATCTCTCTTTATTCCTTATTTCTTAAATAAAACGTTACAAATATTTTATGATACTGACAGCATAAAAAAGTTGTAGGAACACAGAATAACATCAACAATTTCTAACAATGCATTGACTTGTTTGATTAGGAAAGGAACTCCAACTACTTTTATAAAAGACTGGAAACCCTTTATGGACTTTTTGCTGAAAATGGATAAAAATGAACTGGTGATTTCTGGATTTATCAATTAATAAGGGTTGAATATGGGGAAAAGAGAATCATGTTTTGTAATTTAGAAGGTGGGAAACAGTTTCAAGTAAGTCTATAACTGCTATAAAGAAGATCAGAAATTGCTTCTTTAAGAATTTTTTTGTTTTCTTTTTCTTTCTCTTCACTTTCCATTGTTTTTACTTTTTTCTTTAACTTTCTTACTTACTTTTTTCTATTTTGTTCATGTTTACCTTTTAACTTTGTAAAAAACCTCTTTAATAAAAATTATATTTAAAAAATCTAACAATGCATGCTTCTTTTTCACTAAACAGCCATATAATAAGGAGTCAGTCCTAAGCACAACAAAGCCCTATATCTTGCTTCTATCTGCCATGTAGAGTTATGTTCCTGTATTCAGTAGAAACAAGACCATCTTAATCAGTCAATGTCACACTCCAGGACCAGGCAAGGACTAGACAAAGATGTGAAATATACCCCAGCCATAAGCAGTGTTGTAGGCCCAATGCAGAACTCACTGGAAAAAAAAAAAAATCAGAAATACAACCTGGCCTTACAAAATCCAGGATGGGGGTTATAATCTCACTGTGTATGACTGATTAAAAGATGAGAGAGAGAGAGAGAGAGAGAGATGACAGACAGACAGACAGATAGATAGATGATAGATGATAGATAGATCTCCCTGCGACTGGAAACACTGAAAAATCATCTAAAATTCAGTGTACTGAAAATGTTAAGCTGACTTTTAGCACAGCTCTAGTTTGAATTCACTTTTTTTTGTCTTCATCCCTAATGAGAATGTAGAGTTTCAACCCAGATGGAGATGCTTTAGTGACCTTTAAAATCAACTTCAGATGATTCCACTTTACTTTTTGTAATGGATTTTCAAAGGCAGACTGAAATCAGACTGAGGCTGAGAAAATGTGGCCATATCTATACTGGATCAACGGGCACTGAGAGGTGGACTTTTTTGTCTTTTTGTTTCTATTACATATAGTTGAGGAATACAAAAGCATAAAATAAATAATAAGTAGCTGCCTAGAGTCCATTTAAATTGAGGGGTGGATAAATCTCATAAATATATACATGCATACAAAAGGGTCATAGGACTATTCTATTCCTAACCTGCATACAATATGTTCTTAAAGGAAAACAAAAAGCAGAAAACAAAGCTGAAGCTGAGATGGAAAATCAATGAGAGTGGAAAATGCATACTTTCACACTTTTGTAGTGAGTGAGACACAATGGGACTACAGCCTGTGTAATATTGAGCAATACAACTTTTATATTGGAAGAGACAGGAGGAGATTATTCTAACCCTTTTATTGTAAATGAAAACCATTATTGAAAGTAAAGAGCTAAATATCAGCTTGTGTTTCTGTCCCACAAGAAATCAAAACAAAATACCCTGAGGATCACAGGTGGCCAAAGAGGTTTCTTAACAAGAATGCAGTTTTATGTTCCTCCAAGCCATGTGCTGCCATGCCCTTCCAGAACAATTGTGTTTTGTGATGCCTTGGTTTTCCATATTCATCTCTTCCTCTTCTTTTCCAGGAAAGCCACAGAATCAGATTAGAACATTTCTAAACACTGAAATATAACATTGAAGGGCCATGAGGAACCGATATCAGGGGCCATAGGATCTTGGAGTTCCCTCTCACCATGAATGGAGTGGGAGTTCTGTTCCTGAAAGTCTCTTCACAATGATAGCGGAAAGGCCTGCCAGTGTCAGAGAAAGCAAAACAAGAGCATCTGAAGGATGTATCAGGCATGAGCATCTGCAGGGGACAAGGGGGGCAAGTGACCTTGCTAGCATCATGAGACTGTTGTACAAATCATCAAACATTGTAATCTGCATCAGTTGTAACTGAGATAAATGACATAATTTGTGTCATTTACAGAATGAACTCATGAAACATGGAACATCATCGTAACTTCTACTGTATGCCTATGGCATACATAGCTGCTGTAAGTTCTCTAGACCTAAAGCCCAACAATTTCCCTAAAATACCCCTGAAATGAAGGAAAGGGATATATCAGCCTTAGAGCTTGTGCATTAATTTCCCTGCCACAATTTAATTTTTTTAAAAACACAAACAAAAACCAAACATCAAAAAGAGAAAAGAGAAGGGGAGAGGAATGGGAATGCCACATCTCTTTTGCCTTGCAATAGTGCAATGAAAGTTTTAATGATCATTTGTCTGATGTAGTTTCTTCTCTCGATCTCTTGTTGACCAGAGATCCCCTGTGGCCACACATTTCCTCTGATTTTTCATTAGCTTCTCTCACAAAGCTCTAAATCTGCCTTTTAAGCAGCATTTCAGAGCAGGCTGGGTCTTTAAATCTCTCTGTGTTCCAAAATTAGTCACAGCTAGAAGCCAGCAGATTATAATATACTGAATTATAGGTTAAGTGCTAACTACACAGTACATTTCATTGGATTCTACCTATTTGGGCCAGAAATGTTCTGTAAGTCAGCCACCTTGAAATGCGTGCCTTCCAGTTGTGTTAGGCTGAAACCCCCCACATTCCCTGCCAGTGTGGTTGCTGGAATGGCTGACTGAGAATTCTGAGTATTAATTGTAATCCTAACATCTTTTTAGAAGGGACCAGGTTGGAGAAAGGTTTGTAAAGCACTTCTGTTGAGGCAGATGCTTGAATGAAATGAAATGAAATGAATGAAATTATGACTGAAATGAAATTATGTTTAGATAAATATTGTTCTCATGCAAAACTTTCCAAGAATGACGTCATGTTATGAAGGCACTCATTTTGCACCATTCCAGATTTTGACCAAATATAAATATTCATTGCCCAAATGCAGTTGTTTATGGCATCACTTACATATGGTTTCACAGTTTGGTCCTCTCCTTCAAACAACCGCTAGGGAGCTCATTATGTTAGTAACAATGAGCTCCCCAGAGGTTGTTTGAAGAAGAAGATCTATAGTAAAGAAGTAAAGGATTTTTCCTCCGGGTAGTTTAGTAAAATCAAATTGAAGTCTTGATTTCCCACAAATTACCATCCCTCTCCTCCTGAAAGAACTGGAAGTTCATATAATAGTAAAAATGATAACATAACAGGTAGGTGCTCTGAATCTATATGCATGGATTGAATGAGACTAAAATAAGATGGAGAGATGGAACTATCCATAAGAGAATAATTAGAATAAACAAAATGCTAAGCAATCTATGAATATTAAGGTATTGTGTAAATAACTCCCATAACCCAGTTCTTCTTGCCTTTCTTTTCATTTTGTCAGTGTTCTGAAATATTGAAGTTCGGGGCTATCAGATCTGGGTTGCAAAACTGCAGGTGATCCACTAGATAAGTGTATAGAGCAACTTCTCTGCATCCTGTTTCTGCCATCGGATGGCCATCTGGATTTCTACAGCCTGGATTGGTGGTTCTAATTTAAGTGATAGCATGTACATTTCGTCAATCAACACCAACGTTGGAAACTGATTTCAGGAAAGAAAGGCAATATTTTTCCTCAAAACAGCCCTCACCTTCTTAGCAAATAGAAAACACATAGAGGCATGGTTTCATCACACACTTTTCAAGTTAAGATGGCTCCAATATAGAGTCCCATGGAGAAGTCTTCTGTTCTGCATTGTTAAATAACTGCAAGCCCACAGGTGTTAACTATAGTAAATACGTTTAAAGGATATTTATGATGTTGTCATGGAAAACAAAATCTGTCAGGCAATCACCAAGGAATAAGACACAATAAGAAATATTTTTGAAAGTCAAAGATTATTCATGATCCAGATTATCTGGAAGAAACCCATGTACTAAAAAAAAAAAAAAATCCCACAGGCAGAGGTATGCGTCTTATGCAGATGGGCAAAGCAAGTACAGATAAATGTGTTGGGACTGTGCCTGTTATTCCTGCTCAATCTTTACATATTAAGGCTCAGGGGCTCAACGTATTCATGACAGACTAAATATTTTATGTGATCTGTATCATTTGCCTTTTCAGGCATACTTGACGTGATCACCCTCCATGTACATCCAGGCACCTGCACAGGCAGGATCTCAAGTAGATACAAATCTGATGGGACTGTGAGGTGCAATTCCAGTTCAGATTTCCTCTTCCATGTATTGATCTATGAGCATAATTGTGCCTGAAAATCATAAGTTAGATTCAGCCAAGAACGGAATTGTATTTCAAATAAGAAAATATGCCCCCCCCCAACCCCGCTTCAATACAATATACCTTCCTTGCCATTAAATGATTGGCTGGCATACTTGCCATTAAACAGAAAAGACTTCTAATTCAGAAATTTAACTTGACAAAGGCCATCATTCAGCTGGAAGAACCAGGCCAAGAAGTACACTAAGCAAACATATGACACTGATCTGGGGCCCTGTTGAGCTAAGGGCAGCCTATTTTATTTCCATGTAGAGATAGATCTGTCTCTATCTATTAAAATAAAATGAAATGTGAATTGAAATTAAAACTTCTAAATGAACCAATCCTGAATTTGGTTCAGTTAATATAACAAGGTCAAATGTAGAGAAGCCAGATAGTAGTAATTATGCAGTCTAGTGCTATCCTGTAAATTGACTATGATTAATCTTAGCTGTAAATAATGGAAACAACCCACCTTCAAACCACAATTTATGAGCAAGACTAGTTTTCATTAGCCATATATGATAGATCATAGTTTTGGCTTCAGCTGACTCTCTAAACTGCAATTAATTTAAACAGCAGTGAAAGCCTCCAGCCTGTGGGCAGTCTCAAAAAGGAACTGTGAGTGAACAATTGTCAATGAGGAAACTGAACTCAGTCTCAGAATGCTGAACAATGATTTAGTTTAGTTCCTAATGCGTTCAGTGCTGCTACCAGAGTTGGAACATTGGGCAGACACCCAGGACCCTCTAGACCAGCGGGCTTGCAATTTTAGTTTTAAATGCTAGTAAAGTGACAGATCCAACAAGGGTAGCCAATTCACACTGATGAGTTGGAAATCTTATACTTACCCAGCACTGCATAGTATTCAAATTGTGCACTGGGGCAGTCACATAAAAAGAGAATTAAACAGCAAAGTAATTGAAATGAATAATAAATAAGAAAGAGGGAAGCAAATTTAGAAGCAGAACAGCCTAATTGGCCTGTATAGCAAAAACTCTTGCTTAACACCATGGAATAACGTTTACAGTTAGCATTCTTATCAAATTAAAATGTGTTACATTGTCTCATTAATTATGTTGAGATAGCACAATGCTTTCATAAGGAAATTAAGAGAATTTTGTTACTCGTAGAGTGCTGCTGATTCAGTGTCACTCTTCCCCCATCCATCCCCAACACTCACATGGTAGATTCTCTTAAGTTAATTCTAATGGCTCTTAGTGACATATTCTATCTGTAGTCTTTAAAATGGATTCAAGCTTTGTGGGGCAAATTTCTTCCTAAAATGCCATTTATTGTTCCACAGATCCTGATAGGAGGTTCAGGGATGCTCAGAAAATTCATCAGCTGAAGGAATTATGCTAGATCCTCCATCCTTGCAATGCAGCAACTGGATTCATAAATCCTGTTGAAGCCTAGTCCTCTTGCTTTAGTTTTTGCCTTTGAGCACTGTGTGAACCCAGACATTGTGTTTTGGAAATCATGGTTTATGACATATTTATAGGTTAAGCTTGGTGAGGTTCAGAGGAGTTTCTTCCAGAAAGTTGAAGGAAATCTTTGTTGTTTTCTAGAAAAATATTCAAAACTTGGGATTCTAATTCTCCAAATTCCCAGTCTATCGTCATGCTAGGCAGGAATTCTGAAAATTGTGGGCTACCACATCTAAAATATCCCTTCGGAAAGGCTGGTCTAATTTTTCTGATAATGCATTGGGAGAGATTGGGGAAAGTAGACTTGGAAGGTGTCATAAAACCACAGAGTTCAATCTCCAGTTTAGTGAAGGTTCCAGATTAAAGCATCCCTGATAGAAGGTTGTCTAGCCTTCTCTTGAACATATCCAGTGAAGTGGAGCCCATCACATCCCTGGGTAATTAATTCCACTGTCAAACTGCTCTCATTCTATCTCATTGATAGAACATAATTTCATTTCTTGCATTCTGGAATGAGAGGTGACAAGTCTTGACCTTCTTCTGTGTAACATCTTTTCAGGTATTTGAAGAGTGCTGTTAAATCTCCTTAAGCCTCTCTTAAAGCTAAACATACCCAGTTCCTTCAATCTTTCTTCATAGCCCCCCTAATTTTATGAGAGCTCAGATATCACTCCTAGTCAGTTGATAGGAAGGTCTCTTCTGTGGTTTTGATGCAACGGTTAAAGATCTCCTTCTGGTGGACACCTCTTCAGTCACTCCTTGAGGAGCAATTTGCTCCCAGGAACACTGAGAGTTATATTTGGCTCACCTCTTTTGGATGTACAGAGTCCTCCCTTGGTTTCAAAAAAAGAAGCTGAGCACCTGCCAAATATAGAAAATGTTGTCATCAGAGATTGCTAGCTTAGTAGGCCAGTGGGCAAAGTCCCCATGTAAAGAATAAAAACTAGGACCCCTTGTATTTCTGCAGCCAGTGGAGAGGGACTGCTGCTGTTCTCCCAGAGCACAATACATTTTCTGGATGGCAAAGACTGCTCTTGTTTACTTATTTTTTCCAACTGTTTATATCCTTTGAGACACTTTGTGTAAGATGGGCGGCTACATAAATACAATAAATAAATAAATATCCTAAAATAGCTCCCCAAGGATGGGGGGAAAAATATTTTTAAAGAGGTATGTATATTCAATATGCATTTTACAATTACTCTATAATAGTTTTTTAGCTCAAATCCTAAAATAGTCAAAAATTCAGACTAACTTGCCCTAAGATAAATAATTGTTATAATTATAAGAAGAGGACAATGGTATGATCTTAACTCCTCACAATACTTTCAAAATTGTCTTTGCTTGCACTAATATGAAGCTCAATATTGACTGTAATCTTTCTTTTAGCATTGGATGCAGTGAGAGACTGGCTTTCTGTTTAGCACTGCCATTAAGCTGATGAATGAAGCAAGAGAGAAATGAACCACAAGAGATGTGTACCTAAGCTGAATTTACCATTTTGTAGTCCTGACCTAAATGTATTGGCCCAATCTATTTGATTCCCAGTTCTTTCTCTTCTTCATGAAGTTAAACCCAGCATGTTGTATTTATAAGCAATTTAAACCTGAAATCTTTACCGAGTGAAGTATTGCCCAAGATGATTGTGGCCATTGGATGGTTTCAGTCTCAAAGCAGTCTAAATAACTGATAAGTAGTTTGTGGGTGGGTCAAGTAACATATGGAAGAACAACTGGATTTCTCCCTCCTCTGCGAAAGGGTTAGAATGTATTTTTTCCCTCCTACTATAGTCAGTATTAATGCTCTGGTCAATTTCACTGTACCTGAAATTAAGGTTTCGTTACAGATGAACCTCTCCAATATTCCCAATATTTAAAATATCATCCTATCCATACTCACAATCATCTTCTGCACACTATTTCTGCTGCAACAATTCAATTTTGTATTCAGGTTTGCTTACACCAAACTCTCTGGTGTGATGTAGTGGTTAAAGTGTTTGCTGGGACTAGGGGGGATTTGGGTTCAGCTCCACCATTAGTGACCAAAACTTACTGTGTGGCTTTGGGTCAATCTCTCTCAGCCCAATCCATCTCACAAGGTTGTTGCTGTAGGAATAAAACGAAGAGAGATCTCCATGTAAGTCTTGCTGAACATCTGGAGGAAAGGCAATATATAAATCTGATAAACAAACAAAAACAAATAAATAGCTGAGGTGGCTATCCAAATCTATTGGACAACTTCCATAATCACAATTAGCACATTTAGACCAGATAAAATTTTGGAGGTCTATCTTATTTATTGGTAGGGCACAATCTATTTCCCAGTGATGGCACTCGGTCAATGAAGACATTTATTCCAGGTACAGAGCAATCCCTGTTTGGGCATCTGGTTAGGTAACTTACCCTCAAAGTGCTGAAACAGGCTAAGGAAGCAGCCACCATACTCAATACTTGGCGACAGTAAGTATCTGAAAACAACTTTAGAGCAATGTAATTATCTTGGATCCCTTTCATGCGGGGCTTCCTTTGTCACCAATGAAACTTGGTAAGGACGCAGAGCTTTTCGGTCCACCTGAAAATGGATACTGAGGGTTACCACTTAAAACATGAATGAGGGATGAATCTGCTGTTGTTTTTTCTCTACAGAAGTAGACGCTACTTTAGCTAGGCTGTTACTCAGACTAGCTGAGGGGAAAGTAATCTGAGGACTAAAAGCAGTGAATGAGGAGAGAGATTGTTACATCTAAGCTAGTATTTCTTTAGTACTTTATTCCACATCTC
Source organism: Python bivittatus (assembly GCF_059951505.1). Taxonomy (NCBI): domain Eukaryota; kingdom Metazoa; phylum Chordata; class Lepidosauria; order Squamata; family Pythonidae; genus Python; species Python bivittatus. The sequence continues at coordinate 10,670,870 of NW_028277030.1, read as the reverse complement.
ACCTTCCAGAGCTAAGCTGTGTAAAAAAGCTTCTTGTTTTTCATTTGCATTTATATTGCACAATGGGAAATGTAAATATCTTGTCCATTTAAAACTGAGGATCTTTGAAGAGGTAAAGGAAAACCCACTAATTTTGCCCAAACCCATATTGTTGTCTCCCCTCAGTTACCTTTTTAAAAAAATGTATTGAACCTAACACTGCAGGCAACAAACAATTGCTTTTTCCCCAGGTTTGAGGAAATTGATCCAGTGCTGAATCTGTAAGCAACGACATTATTGAACAAATCTTTTTAATCTCAGGCCAGGAATTTACTGCTAGGAATATACCTTCTGGGGTCACTCTTTCTCATCTAGTTGAACTTGATTTTTTTTTTTTTATCATATGAATTCTCTATTGTCTCTGTGACATGAAAGCACTGAACTGAAACAAAAAGAAAGAGAGGAAACATTTCTCTGCATTCTAAGAACATTCTTCATATTTTCTGTGTGCACAATCAGGGTATTTGGCTGTAAACAATAAAGAAATCTGAGGAGGATCAATTGAAAACTAGTGCAAAAGAATACATTAAAAAAAAACAGAACTGGTGAATTTCAAGAATCTATTATCACAAGCTATCTTTCCTCAAATACTATTATTTGAATATTAATTAGCAGGTTAAGTACCATACCAAAATCAACGTCTGATTCTGGAAAAAATTGGAAAAACAAATAGCCTCCAAGTTTATTCCCAGGTTTTGTTAGGAAATGACAGGATGTATAGAAATCCAAAAGCCAGATGGGAAAATGAAATAGGATCAACACTGAAAAGCCTGTAGATAAATTGCAGTGCCAACTGGAAAGCCCTTTTGGACTTTTTGCATGAAACAGGAAAAAAAAATGAAATTATGATATATGAGTTTGATGATTAGAAAAAATATTAGTTGACAGAAAACATGAAAGTTATGTTGTAACCCTAGAGCAAGAGTTCAATTTAAATTTATACCTATAATTGTTGTAAAAGAAAATTGAACGTCATTTCTTTATACTGTATTTTCTTTCTCTTCTTTCTGCACTTTTGGATTTATTCTCTCTTTCATTTTCTATCTTCTTTCTTTTATCTTAAATATTAGTTCTTGTTAGTTTTTATCTTTCTGGTTTAAAAGTTTAATAAAGTTATTAGAAAAAAAAAAGATGTGCCACAACCCAGCATGTACCTGAGTTGGAGGCATGTGGACAACATGGTTTACCAGGTAGTTTCTATATTCAACATCCTAGTTTGTACAGAATAGGATAATCAGATTTGGGGTACAACTGGGCTTGGATTGTGCTCATGGCATATGACATACTGGCCAAAATGTACCAAAACAGACTGGTACTGTCCTTATTGTTAACAAGAAATACTGCATGTTACTGCATGTTAGTAGTCTACTCAATACTTTCTCAATTTTATTAAAAAGAATTATGTGGAAGCCTCCCTTGACTTCAGTAGCAGAGATCAATAGAATCAGACCCATCTTGTGATGACAATGGCATATGGAATATTGCAACTTGGAATGTAAGAGAAGAAAATGGTAAAGTACTTCCATTTATGAATCAAATAAATGAAAGAACGATAGGTTGTGCATCTGTGGAATTAAGAGAAAAAGGTAGGATATAATAGATCTGAATAAGGATCATCTGATCTTGTGGAGCGGAGTGATGAATACATACAGGGAAGTGAAAATGTAAGATTAACTACAAATGAAAGAGATACAGTGCATGTTGGAAAGTATCAATTTAAGTTGTTGTGAGTACATATGAAAGTAGAGATGAATAGGTTCATGATACTGTATGTCACATTCCAATGAATGGTGATAATGGAAATTTTTGGAAAACTGGATGAGTTGGGGGAAAACTGTGCAATAGTCTGAATGAAGTTGATCCAGGGAAAGATGCATTCTGTGAGGTGATATGAAGGGTGGAAAGATATAAGAGGATACAAAAAAGTGATTAGGTCATTCAGAGATCAAAGAATGAATCAGAATGGTGATTGGTGACTGCTTAGAAAGAATCTGCTTGTTTGTTTGGAATATGTAATTTAAGCATAAATCCATTCATATGTACACATGGCAAATTCAAATGTATTATTGTGTTGATTGTTTGTAATGAAAAATTGAGAGAATAAAGGAAGGATGCAAGGATGATGAGAGGCTCTGAATTTAGGACATATAATTTTTTGGTAATCCCAAAAATGGAAAGTTGTCATAGAAGAAAAGGAAAAATGTGAAAGAAACTCGAATGAAAGTAAAATTATTGGAGGAGGAGAAGGCAGAGTCCTTAAAATTAGTTTTATCTCCCAACAGAATGAATGGAAAATGGGCATAGAGAAACACAATGTGGACACTGCTTGGAACCGATTGAAAAGAATCACAATACAGAATGCCATAGTTGTATGGGGAAGTATGCTAATAGGAAGTATGAAAAAATATGCTTGGTGGAATGATGAACTGGAAGGAGCCGTGGATGGGGAAAATGCATATAAGAAAAGGATTGCCTCAAAACATGAGGATTGGAGGAAGATAGGTAATATTCACAGAATGTAGTCAAAGAAAGCAAAGAACTACGTATTAAGATTAAAAGAAGCATATAAAATGAGGAGTGATTCTGATGGAGTTAAAATATTGTTTTACAGCCTCTAGCACTGATGCAATGATGCGGGATGAAACTGACATTAGGAAACACTGAAAGGAGTATTTTAGAGACTTGTATGGTGGCACCATGCTATTGGTTGAAAACCTGCATGATTTTCAGCAAATGTTGGATAGCTTGTATAATGAAATAAAGAGGAGACCTCTGAAGCCAAGATACTTGTGTTTGACAGGTACAATTGACAAACATAAATGAAAAAAGTAAGTAGCTGAATCACTGTACTTTTGGTAGAGTGTTGACTAAAGATGGGAAAATGAATTGAGAATTTTTAAGACATGTAATCACTGGTAAAAAATAGCGGGCAGTATGTGGTCTGTTCTGAGAAATGAATGTGTGCTGAAAGATGTGGAGATGGGTGTGTATGAGAGCATGTTTCTGCCCACATTGTTATATGGAAGTAAGAGCTTTGTGTACCAGGAGAATAGGTAAGCTGAATGCAGTGGGAATGGGAAAAACAAGAAGAGATGGCTTACGCATGAATGGTTGCTGAATGAATGGGAACTGAAATGAGTGACCAGCAAGAAAGAAGTATGTTTGGTGGTTTGGTCCTATAAAGAGAAGGAACAGGGATTGAATTGCAAAATAAATAGATAAAGAATGAATGGGTTGGAATTCAGGGAGCGACCAAGAAGGCAGTGGCTGGATAGAGCTGAGAAGGTCCTCAAGAAGAAAGAGGTGATAAGTTTAAAGAACAGAAAAAAGTGGATGACTTTTTATATAAATGTGAAAGATAGGTAACAATGTTTGCAAGGACAGAAAGGTATGGAGAGTTATACTGAATGGTGTTGATGCAAACTAATTTTAGTTATGTTACCTATTCCTTCTCTTATCTCATGCCTTAAATTTCTTTGCCTTACAATTTCTTACACCTTTTCATGCATAGAATGAGTGGATCCCTTGCAGTAGCATAGCCACCATCACATAGTAGATACTTTCCGCTAGGCAATAAGAACAGGCCTTTTAAGCTAGCCTGGGTGAATTGGAAATGCATTTCACTGTAGCAATGGGTTTCCCATGTTTTCTGCTTGCTACATATAAGTAATTGTTGGCTTTGATAAGAAACATTTCAGAAAGGTATGCATATTGAAACACACCCATTGTGTGGGAGTTAATTATAGCAGACCCAGGAAAATCTCAGAAAAGGTTTCGGTTGATTTTCGATGAGGGATGTAATACTGCAACATCTATAGATATTTCAGACTGATGCTTAGAGGACAACATGTTATTATTCAGAGTATATTTCAAGAGGAAATATGGGCTATTAGAAGACAGTGAAGTGGAAGGAATTATGTACAGATGAAATAGGAAGGGATGAAAGTAGCATGAGAAATTGGAAATCATGGCTATGGTAAAAGGGATACATTCAGGATTTTTTAAAAAAAGCATTGCTGCATTCTCCATTTTAAGATTGATGTGCCTCAGTTCCCCTTAGCATGACTAAGAAAGAGGAAATACATCCCTCAAAAACAGAATACCAAATGGCAGTGAACTTGGGAATGCTAATTTACCTCTCTATAAGAGCAAGTTTAAAATAATGAGTATAATTTCAGTTCAGATAAAATGCATCTTATCAAGCATTATCTTTACTGCTGCACTGTCAGCCCATCACAAGGAAAATGGTCATTTTGCGAAGTAGACCGCATCACCAGCCCTAGAGACTGGCGATGATGTCTATTTCAGTTTTGCTCATTTTCTGGACTATGTTTCATTTCAGACCATTTCCGCATCAATTTTCAAATTTAGTAAAAATGCACAACCACAAGTAATCAGATACATATGGGGGGGGGGAGTGCTCAGAACTAGCCTGTTTTCATTGAATAGTCAGTGGGCAAAAAGTTATGTTGGCCTTTCATGATTATATTTTATTATGAGAGGAAGAGCATATCATCATCATCATTATCAAATATTAATTTGAAATTGAATTTCAGAAAATAATAGTGAAAATTTAATAGGGCAAAATACATAAAATAGTCATGAAACTTGACAATATCACTGTTGTATTGAGCTTGTTCTACTCTAATTCCCAATAACCTCCCCAAAAATTCTGCTCTGGAGCAGTTTTGGGAGATGTATGAGGAGTGCAGCCTTGGGTAGAACAAAGGCCAGTTGGTTGTATGAATAAAGATCTGCACGTATAACATAAAAAAATGGAAGAACTAATGAACACAAATGTTTGAGGGGTGGGGGGAGAGAGAAGGTAAGAAAAAGGGGGTAAGGAGATAAAGACTATGCTTACATATTTTTTATTTACATTAGGTCATATGCAAAATTTCTTTACATTCAGATTAGTATAAATTTCAGCACAGTAGTGAGTGTGTGTGTGTATGTGTGTTCGCACACACACACTTCAAGCAAGTACAAATCCTGAATTAAAGAAAAATAAAGTAATAAAAAAAGGGAAAAAGAAATATAGAAAAAGAAATAGAAAAGGCAAAAGAGGAAAGGAAAGGAAAGGAAAGGAAAGGAAAGGAAAGGAAAGGAAAGGAAAGGAAAGGAAAGGAAAGGAAAGGAAAGGAAAGGAAAGGAAAGGAAAGGAAAGGAAAGGAAAGGAAGTTTATAAAAAAGTAGCTTCCAATTTTCTTGACAGTAGTTAAAGATACATTTATATTTTATCCTCTTTCTCTAAGGTTACATCATAATTTCCTTCTTTCCATAAGCTACCCTTTCTAATCTTCAAACCCATAAATCCCAAATTCATTTTCTCTTTTTTCAGCAAAAAGTCCATAAGAGTTTTCCAGTCACTAATAGATGTAGTTACTGATCTTTCTCTAATCAAACAAATTAATTTTGCCATCTCTGCTAGTTCTGTCATCTTCACCAACCATTCCTCCATTGTGGGTATTTCAGAGTCCTTCCATTTTTGTGCATATAATAGTCTCACAGCAGTAATCATATATAAAAATAATCTTCCATGGCTCTTTTCTAACTGACTGTCCATTAATCCCAGCAAGAAAAGTTCTGGTTTCGGTTGAATGTTGATGCTTAAAATTCTTTGTATCATTATATGTATTTGAACCCAAAAATGTCTGGCTTTACAAGTCCACCAGGCATGATAAAGTGACCCTTCATATTGTCCATATTTCCAACATAAATTTGAAGTGCCTTTATACATTCTAGACAATTTTTCTGAAGTCATATACCAACGGTACATCATTTTATAAAAATCAAAGTATGTAAAGTGTGCCAAAATCTTTCTTTCAAATTAATGCCATCCTCTTTGTCTATTTATAACTTTCTTAGACAAAATCTTGATTAAGTTCTTTGCTGCTGTTCTGAAGTTTTTAAAAGTATTATTTTCCTCTTTATTTTACTTTCTGTAATTTGGAAGGAAGGCTGACTCACTGAGAAGTTTTCTTTGTCCCGCTGTTTTCAAAGACCTCTTTTCAACTGTAAATTGATTATATCCCAAAGTGATTAAGAAAGTGAGGATTGGTCATGCTTAATGTCCTTTAAAAGGCTGCGTGGCTAGTGCTAGCGAGCTGTTTCTTCTGTGACCCCAACCCAAGAAGACTGCAAGACTTCCATCCCTCAGTCTCCTCCCAAGGAGCAGCTGTCTGGGGCACAGGTGGGTGATCTCTCATTCTCTCTTTTATCCGGAAAGACTTTTGACAGTCAGAAATCACCACTGGTTGGTGTTCACTCCACTGTGCCATCTCCGCTACTTTGGAGACATCTAGTATGCCATAGATCCTCACCCAGAACCTGAAATTTCTAATTTCTTAATAATATCAAAGGGGGATCTCTGAGAGTGCATTAGGAAGACATAGGGCTGAGCCCCACTTCTCATTTGCCCCATCTAAGGGGAAGGGCCACTTACTGTTTCAGGAGGATAGGAATAGATAACATTGTGGTTAGCCTGCCAGGAAGGTGACCTCCACCCAGATTTTGTGGCTCCACATCAAAAGTAGCATTCCCCCCCCCCCGCCCCTTTGCAGACACAACACAAGGAGGATCATGTGGTGCACTTCATTTGTTTTTCATTTGGAACAAGTGGCAGCCCCCACCCCACCCCATCCCACCAGGCTCTGCTCTTTGTGTTCAATGGCTGTTTCAGTCTGGAGGCTGCTAGGCTGCCTGCCGTGTGTCTGCTTTTCAAGACAGGCCAGATCAGGAAACAGAAAACCACAAAAAGTACTAGACCTCTAATATAGGTTATAATAACAGATTCTTGAAGCTCTTCCAGTATTGATAGGAGGGGAAAAGAAACAGGACAATCCACCCATTGAGGGCCACATTAAATGCCATCTAAGACAGAAGACTGGCCATCACTTTGGTCAAGGAGAGACAGGGGTTGAAATTCAGAAAGGCATTTCTTACACTGGCTTCATTTCCAATTGGTTTGTACATAAGAAGCAAGCAGCTGAAGGCTGCAGTGCCAAAAAAAAATAAAAAATAAAAAATCCTTAGTCTTTTCAGTCATCCAGAAGTCTCCAGCATAACCACTTCTTCTGAATTTTAAAAGATTGAGTAAGTGCGCACTATCAATCACTTTAGTTGAATGGGGTGAAAACTCCTCTCAAAATCTTTGCTCGTATTGACTCCATATATCTGTACTCAACCCAGTGAGAGGCTTGTGGAAATATCGATTATTTCCCAGAGTTTTGTTTTCTTTCTTTTTGAAAAGGTTTCTTTAATTTACCAAGTGACTATAAATATTTATAGAAGTCACAAAGGGAATTGTAGCTGAGTCAATGTGTGACACTTTGTTTATGCATGAACTGGTAATATTTTCAGCTCTCTAAATCTATCTAATTAACATGGCTGATAGAGGCAGGCTAAAAAATCATTTGAGAGCAGGGAAAATGCATTTCTTTGTAAAGTACAGTCACCTGACTGCTGCTCATTTTGAAAACTCATGCTATAGTATATGTATATAAGGAAAAAAAAAAAAAGACTAAGGTCCATGTCCAGTTGTGAAATTTCAACCTTTCCTGGCACTCTGTGTTTCAGGTGTGGGGGAAGAAATCTCAGTTTGAAGATTGGGTTGGATAATTAGACAAATAATGCTTTATAAACAGATGCTTTATAAAGGGATGAGTTAAAGGAGGTGGAGAGAGAGGATGAAATGGAAGACTTAGATTAAATCTTTAATTAAATATATATTAGTAACTATACATGCCAGGTCAGATCCAATTAAATTTTTGTGTATTTCAGAAAAGATGCCAGAGATGCATTGAAAGAGATCAGGAAATGAATGTATTCGTCATATGGGGGAGTACATTTTACAATTTTAATCTTATGGTTAAAACAGTGCACACATTAAAAACAACAATAAAAGCACATCTTTCTTGCTTATATATTACTTTTCTTTTTCCAAGGGAGTTTTGATTTGTTTTAATTTGGAAATCACAGAAATCACTTCATTACTTTTTCCATTCCAGCTGGCCATTTTAAGTTTTATAGCTGTCTTGAATTTATTTTCCTCTTCATCTCTCTTTCTTCTTGTTTGGATCTTTCAAAATGTAAAGTTCTAGGTAGGAACCTTCTTGTTTGGAGGGGCAAATATGCTTTTTAAAAAGTGCATAATTGTTATTTAGTACCTCACAGACATTGCCATATCTCCACATGAGAATTCTGGGTCCATTCAAAGCCAGCTTCAGACTTTTGTGGTCCCATGATATTGGCAGTGTCCAAGAGCTGATCTGATCTGAATTGCAACTAAAGCAGTTTTCTGTTTGCTATGTTAAAGTTCTGGTTTTATTATTTTATTTTATTTTGAGAAATCACTGGACAAATACACCCAGCATGAAATAAATACATGAATGTGGAAGAAGGACAGTGTTTGAATGCCATATTTTGGGCCCTGGTTGGTCAGAGGGAGCACTAATCAGCTTACTGGGTCCTCGGTATTTCAAGGGTTGGGTGGAAGTCATGTAAAACCCTGTACAAAGGGGCATGACATAATCTTACCCCCTTATCTCTCTGCTCTGAGAGCTTAAGGGAAGATGGGCGGTATATTCCATTCAGATAGACAACTTGTGATATAAATCTGAATTTTGAATGAGGTATCTAGGTAAAGAAGACCATTTTTATAATCCTTGAAAACTTCATCCTTGGTTAAGTGAATGTAGTCAGCCTCACGCTGATGCAGTACATTGAAAATTCTGTTTACCATAACAGCTCATGAATTCTGTTAACTGGGTTCTATTAAAATGCAAAAATGACTTCCTTAGCTTTCCATTGGAATGCACAGCATGGTTTCAGTTTACAATATTACGACCCTTTGCCTTTAGTCCTTTGGGAATAGTCATGTACTCAATTGATGAATTTGTTAATTTGTTCTGCCCAGCTGTCTTGCTGGTTTATTAGCATCCTGTTATTTTATGCACTATGCTTAAGTGGAAGTATATTAAAACTCAATACCCAAGGGTCATTTTTCTTGATGATGTTTTCCAATCACAAGGCCATCTTTGGAAATATGTGGACTTTTTTCTCTAATGAAGAACCAATAAGAAACTTGCCAGTAATTTAGTCATGCAAAGATAGAAGTTCTAAATATGGGTGGGGTGATGGCATTGTTAATGGACTAGATTACAGGAATATAAACACAGAATTTCATTACTTATATAAGAGAAAGGAGTTTTCGTTTTATTATGTTTCAGGTACGACTCTAAATATATAAAGGATGGATCTGGAAAGCATATTCTGTATATTCTGAAACTTTCCCAAGAATATTGGTGGCTGTTGTTTTCAATACCTGGAGAATCATAGGTTCCTCAAATCTGTATTGAGCTAAATATATCATATCATTGTGAGGATAAAGGATTATAAAATTCTTTCGAATAATCATTGTAATAGGGTATTTTTCTTTTTTCTTTTCTTTTTGAAAAAAATACTGTTATAATTGAGGAAATAAATGGAGTTAACAATCCCACTAGATCTTCACTAAATAATGTTGTAATATAAAATAAATTGGCACAAAGCAAGACATCAAACTAGAATTTCATGTGCTGAAATCAGCAGCAAAACAACAACACAAAATAAAAACGAAGATGGATCATTGATGACAACAGTTATTAGCATTTTTATCAAATTGCTTGAAATTGATATATCTTTTTCACTACAAAGTAGGACAAAAGGTATTACGCTTCCCCACTATCAGAGTAAAAGTAGTACATTGGAATGGATTCATTTGGTGAAGCACTTATGATGACTTATTACAAAATTATTTTTGATTCTTTACAGAATTATTCAAATGATTACTTTTTCTGCTGCCTTATACAGTAGGTTCATCATCCAGGTTAGTGGATATAAGACAGAAGCCTTAGCGTGTCTGTCTGTGTGTTAAAGCATTAAATTTCTACATTATTTTGTAGAAAATACTATAATACATTTCTTTGCCATTGGATCTAATTAGAAATACAGTTTTGGATGAGGGTAAATAACAGTTTTATACAAACATGGGGAAGATGTTCATCCAGGGGAAAATTCAGGCCAAAGGATTAAACCTCCCTCCTTCAGCACCATTGGTTTAATCTGGTACAATTCTCACCCAGTGCTTGTAAGATGATAAGCAGACACCCTCATTTTATTCAAAGAAGAAAAGGGAAACAACACTGAAAAATAATATTCAAAAATGATGTGACAAGGAAGGTTTCTACTGTGACTAAGTAAACAATGATCTTTGATAGTAGTAGTTATTATATTGTAGTTCCTTCTGTTTATAAAAAATATTGCTTCCCCCTCCCCCCCATTTACATGATGTTATGCTTAAGACTGTAAAAATTGATACACATTTTCCTTGAGTTGACTATTAATTTATCTATAAATATTCCAAACTGCGTTCACATGGTTACATCGTCTTAAGGCAGGCTCTTGTCACATAATTCCATTCATTCCTCCCATGCGTGAAGTCTCAGTCTGAGTCTGCTAACAAGATCTATCAATTCTGAAGAGACATGCAGTGAATACAGGATGCAGGTAAGGAAAATGTGTAAGAACAAAACACGCATGCATATATTTTGTACCTGTGTATATCTAGCCCTCTTGCAAAAGACTGTTTAAGGAGGATTCTTCATCATCTGGAATATTTTGCTTCAGTTGTTTAATAGCAGAAGCTGAGTTAAACATTGTGGATTGGGTAAACTCATATCTTTTCTTTGCAGATCTGATCATCCTGCTAAATTCCATTATGCTTTCAGGATGTCTACTTTATTGCCATCACTGGTTTGATATCCTTGGAATAGTGTTACATAGCTTAGCTTCTTTCAGATGAGAAAACATTGGCCTCAGTGCCTTGGGTGTCTGCTGGGTGTGGCAATGACCACCCACGTGTCATGACATCATCATGCAAATATCGCATCTTATGTGCTTGCATAAGACACCATGACATTATTGCAAAATGGTGTCATTTGTCCAATGATATTATGGTGCACATGTTTTGACATCATTGTGGCTTGTTAAGAAACTTCGTTGGACAGAGTTCCCTACAGGACCCAGTGAAGCACCAAAACAGATTCCAATCAGCTCATATCCCCACTGCTAATATCCCCAAAGAAAGTCCATGAAGCCCAGGATGTTTCAGCAAATCCACCTTTCTTGCTTCCTTCTGATTTTCTCTGTGTTCCCCTAGCTATTAATGTTTTCACCTTTTAATGGATATCACAGTCTGAAAAGAATGGGGAGAAAAGATTTGTGGATATAAGGGAACATTCTCCTGTCATTAGTTCTCCCTGATAAAAACATTAATAACTTCAACCGTTTTGAGTGACACAAGCCCTCCGGGGTAAGGGGGGCTCAGAGAACCTCTTGCAGGAGCATGTGGAGGAATTTGTTCAGCATCTGTTGGGCAAAATCACTCAGATTTGTTAGACGCTGGCTTCGCGGAAGGTCTGGAAGCGATGCCTGGGGAGGAGTCTTGCCCTGTTATCTGGGAGTGGTTTGAACCTGTTGGACCTGAGGAAGTGGACAGGATCCTTAGGGCTCATCCATCAGCTCTTTAGATCCATGCCCCTCCTGGCATGGTTAAAGCATCCCAGGGGGTGTCGTGGGAGTGGGTTTTAGTGATGGTTAATGCTTCCTTGAGTGACCAGGGTGTTCCTTCACCTCTTAAGAAGCCTTTGATTCACCCCTCCTCAAGAAGCCATTGCTGGATCCCATTATACTAGATAATTTTCATCCAGTATCTAACCTCCCCTTTTTGGGAAAGGTGATTGAGAAGGTGGTTGTGCAGCAGCTTCAGAGGAGCTTGGATGAAGCGGATTATCTGGATCCCTTTCAGTCGGGATTCAGGACTGGGTATGGGACTGAAACAGCATTGGTTGTGCTTTTGGATGATCTTTGGTGAGGGTGGAATGGAGGCTGTGCATTCAGCCTTGCCCTACTTGACCTCTTGGTGGGTTTCAATAACCATCAACCATGGTATCCTTCTGGTTTGGCTCAGAGGATTGGGGTGGGTGGCATAGTGTTTTGCTGGTTCACCTCCTTTCTCCAGGGCCAGTTGGTGGTAGTTGGGGAAGAGCGATCCCACCCTCAGCCCCTACTATGTGGGATGCCACAGGGTTTGGTACTCTCTCCTCTCCTATTCAATATCTGCATGAGATCACTGGGTGAGCTCATCCATCGCCATGGGGTGAGATATCATCAGTACGCTGATAATACCCAATTATACATCTCTGCCCCTGGTGAATTAAGCGATGCTGCAAACGTCTTATCCCGGTGTCTGGAGGCTGTGAGGGTCTGGATGGGGAACAACAGGCTTCAGCTAAGCCCTGACAAGACTGAGTGGCTTTGCATTTTGGGGCCTTCCAGTTCTAGGACTATGCTGTCTTTGGTGTTAGTTGGGGTGGCACTGCCCCAAACAGACCCAGTGTGCAATATGGGGGTCCTCTTGCTCAAAGAGCAGGTGGCAGTCATGGGTAGGAGGGCCTTTGCACAGCTTGCATCCATTCCTGGATCGGGGGGTTCTGCTCACTCATGACCTATTCACGTCCTGTTTGGACTTCAGTAATACGCTCTACATAGGACTGCCCTTGAAGAGTATAACTCTGTTCTGAGAGCTGCATTGGTTGACAATTTGCTTCTGGATCCAATTCAAGGTGCTGGTTTTGACTTTTAAAGTCCTTCATGGCATGAGGCTGGGTTATCTGTGGGATGCCTCTCCCTGACTACATCTGCTCGTCCCATCAGGTCTGGCAGAGAAAGCATGCTGCGGGTCCCACCTGTCAGGGAATTACATTGGGTGGGTCCCAGGAGGTTGGCCTTCTCTGCTGTGGTGCCTGCCCTGTGGAATCTTTTACCCCCAGAAGGGAGGTTAGCTCCATCCTTCTTAACATTCCGCAAGTCCCTCAAGACCTGGCTGTGTGATCAGGCCTGGGGGTCCCAGGAGACCCAGGAGATTTTGTGATGGCTTCCTTACTGTGATTAACATCATCCTCTCCTGTTTTGTGTGTTTTTAATAGTTTTTATAGTTTTAATTATTGCTTTATATGTACTTACTGGTTCTTTTTAATTGAGTGTTATATGCCACCCAGTCACTCTCTTATGAGATGGGTGGCTATACAAATACGATCAATCAATCAATCAATCAATCAATCAATCAATCAACTTGTTTTCGGCTATTAAAAAAGCTCTCAGCCTAACAAAAGATCTTCTTTCAGCATTATGACGATATTTATTTTAAAGCCAAATGTAAGGTGAATTTCCCAAGGCTGGAGGCATATACAATGGGTGGCCAGACCTTCTCACTTACATAGTGGCTATATCCCCATCACTTATTAAATGGACCGAAGTGAAAATGATCAGGGATCCATCTGTGCAGTTGGAAAAATGATTCAGGTGTTTAGTATGAGGGCTACTAAGGGAAACTGATAGCAAGGCACTGTCACTGGAATATTAACTCCTGGGCAACATGTTTAATTGTTCCAGAAACTGCCATTGCTGGTAGAATGCAGATATTGATTACTGCATTTCAAACCAAATAAGCAACTACAAAAACAATCCTATAAATATTTTCAGTGGAATTATCTCTTTTCACTTGGGAAAAAAATGTTCACTTTGTTCACACTTACATTTTTGAAAAAATAGAACCAAACCATGGTTGTTTAATGTGTCACATGTTACATGTTTAGCTGTTGATTTGCCATTTTGATATCTTAAGTTCTGTGTTAGATTGTAGAGGTGTAGAGCCCTCTGTAGGTCTCGCTCTGACACAGAGTTCCTGTGAGGGATACTTTTGACTGTTATATCCCTAGATGACTTTTCACAATAATTCATACATTGCAGGAAAGAAACAAGAGATCTCAAAAAACAAAGCAATAAGTGATGAGAACCTTTCGGTGTCTTCATATTTTAAGACATGTTTTTCTATATTTTCTGACATATCTCTGTAATCTGATATGCTCAAACGCACACCATGAGATGTTTCTAAGAATATAGCCCTAGTTGGAAAGGATCATGGAGTATTGTTTGTTTTGTTTTAATTTATGAACAATTGTATCTTTTCAACATTTATTTACAATTGTATCTTTCCTTCTGGCTTATATTTGAATGAACAGCTGCAGTCAGAATTGAAAATGTGGAATGGAAGAACAACTTGAAATCTAATGATCAGCTGAAAACAGCAAGGCAATTAAAACTGATCAGTTGCTATCCTTGAAAGCTTGCCACAGTAGGAAAGTCTTAAAAGACTTTTCCATGATGAGGATGTTTTGAATACAGACTAATTCAGACTGCTAACAACTCTCATCTGAATAGGTGTCCCCTAGAACTTTCCATAGTATGTGTATATGTTTGTGTGTGAGAAAGCACACTCCCACGTTAACAGTATAAGCTTAGTTCAACTTCATGCCTGAAGATTGGTTCAAGTACTGTTTCCATTTGTCAGGCTGCAGGCATCATGGGAAGTTACATTTAACATATCTGGGGTAGTGATGGAGGGGGGAGATTCATTCAGTTCACATGTTAATAAAGACTATAAAGGATGAACTGGCATACCAATTACTTGCTGATATTTGCACTTCTTCAAATGTTGCGGTTCATTTGACAAGAGGAAAATACATAAATTAGGAGAAATACATTTGAGAAAGCATGCAGAAAACCTGTTACATTGGAGATGGTGGGAAATCATTTGCAAAAATGTATAAATTAGAGAAAGCATGCACAATACATACATACATACATACATACATACATACATACATACATACATACATAAATAACGTGTGTATTTGGAGAAGCATGCCAAAAACTGTATGCCAGTTTTCCTCTGGATATTGAAAATATTATCAAATGAATGAGGGAGATGGGACAGAACATTTTTAAAAAATAGGAAAAATGAGAAAGTGAGTGAAATTATACTAGATAGAGGTTTGGTTTGGTTTTTGGTGCCTTCAAGTCAGTCTTGACTCCTGGTGACTACCTGAAAAACTCCATGTACTTAGCAATACTTAGCAACACAAAGTCCTTGGCAATATTTTTGAAAGTAGTTTGCCATTCCCTTCCTAGGGCTGAGAGAGAATGACTGACCCAGAGTCACCCAGCTGGTTTTATGCCTAAGGCAAGACTAAAACTCAAAATATCCTAGTTTCTAGCCCAGTGTCTTTAAAGTCAAAGTCAAAGTAGTCAAAGTAATCTTTATTGTCATTGTACTTCTCGTACAACAAAATTAAATGCCACCCCAGTGCAGCTTTAAAAATATAAAAACCATAGAACACATAAAACACATAAAACACATAAAACACATAAAACACATAAAACACATAAAACACAACCTTCACATTCCATTCATCATTGCACAACCCCTGATGCTGCATTAATACTGCCCTATACGATAGAATTCAGTATAGTTACAGCTCTAAGATAGAAGCTATTCTTCAGCCTATTTGTCCTTGTTTTCATTATCCTGTACCATCTGCCAGATGGTAATAGTTCAAAAAAAGAATATCCCGGGTGGGATGGATCCTTAAGAATGTTTTGAGCCTTCTTAAGGCAGCGGGAACTATAAAATTCTTCCAAAGAGGGGAGAGGGCAACCAATGACCCCTGGGCTTTAACCGTTATACCAAACTGTCTCTCAGAAATCATATGAGATAGATTTGCCCATCCTATATTTTGGAGGTCCCCACACTGGAAAAAATCTGCTCTAGCTCAAATCAGCCCAAGCTTTCCTAACTGAATTGTGCTATGCCCTGTAAAATGCTGCCTCTTCATCTGTCTCAATACCTATAGTGTTACATTTCAGGATTGGCTAGCCAAGGATTTCAATTCATACTGCGGGAGACCAAGACATGAATGTTAGCCTCATCACATATTGCTCACCCTTTGTAAGATGCTACAGCTTGGTTTTAAAACCATTCACAATTGGCTCGTTGCCAGCAGTTGCATTTTCATTTCCTCTCTATCTTGCTCATCCGTATCATGAAATTTTCAGTGGTAACTCTTTAATCCTTTTCTGAATCCGTCTATCTCAGTAATGCTTTGTGGCATGATAGTATCTCATTGTTCAGTTATAAGCTTTAAAAAGTATTTATCTATGCTATTTGCTCTCACTGGCTATAGCTCTGCAGATTTCATAATTAGATAGCCCAATATATGAGAACACAAACAAAGGCTTGTGGTTAACTTTCTCTGAACATTCCACGCTTGCATTATCTGTGTCGCTGAATTTGGCTCCTGACCAAGTAAGTTCAAACAGCTGAATTGTTCCTGTTTGTACTTGAACATTTCAGCCAGGGCTACTGTTCTACAGAACTATTTTCTTACTGCTCCAAATTTTTCCCACTCCCTGATTGTATTTGAACAGGGGTGAACTGCGAGTAGCACCTCTAGCTTGAGCCTAGAAACAGCAAGTGGAAAGATGGGACACAAGTACCTGTGTAAGCAAGTGTGGATAAATACTTCTAGTGTATTTTGGTGCTAGAATTATGCTATTCATCGTTGTGCTGTCCCCCCCCCCCAAAGACTTCTTAACCACCCTTTTTTACAACATTTGGGTGACTGTGAAAGCATGCTATGCTGGGTAGAGCATTAGTCAAGACTGAGGAGAACGAGCTTAAAATACCTACTTAGCAGTGAAATGTATTTCCTTGATTTTGCATTAATCAATAGATTTCAGCTCATCTTCTCTCTCAGAGTTATTTTAATAACAAACTATATCTCTTCAAGATTTTTTTTGAGGAAACATTACACATGATCTAGCAGGAGATATGATAAGATCCTCTGAACTTATCTTCATAATTTTCATAATTGCTCAGAATGAGATCCTAAGTACTATAGTTAGAATCCAAACAAACCCCAAACACTAGTTACACAGACATACAGCCATAGCTCCTTGACTCCTCCACCCACCCACCGCAATTTTCCCTATTATATAGCAAGCTTTTTTAAAAGCGAAGAAGACTTTCCAACTCAGTTTATTGGAAGGAGCCAGCAGTCCTACTAGGTATAAGCAATTTACTGATCCTAAGCCCATTAGATATCATCCCATAGTTTTGAGTGGGACCTACTATCAACATACAGTACTACAGTTTTCAGAATTCTTGGATGTGTGGATTTATGTGTGAGGTAGTTAAACTGGTCTAACAAATAACACAAATCAACAGCGAAGCTATGCCCCATTCATTGGTTGATAAAATTGTCTCATTTTGGACAGAATAAATGCTATAATATTAATATATTTTGTATCCCAATATGAATCCTTTATTTTAATAGAATCCTATATTAAAAGTTCATTCATCAGGCATTTTTTGTCAGGCAAAGATGAACAGAGAAAGAACTAGACTGAGGATTCTAGTATTTTTTTTTTTAAATTACAGATTACATTCAGAACTGAGTGGCATTTTTCAATTTAGTGTATTCAGCTACTTAAAGAAAAATAGATGGCTATAAAGGGAAAATAGGTATAATTGGTAAGGAAAAACTGCAAATCATATCTGATTATTATTTCTTTCAGTCATCTTCAAAGGCAACCATGAGAATATATGCATGTGGTACAAAAGAACTTGATGTTCTTTTTCTGGGCTGCATAAACTATTTTGGCCGAGGGTCATGTTGTAACACTAGGCTTGCTTGTGATATAAAATCAGGCTGTCCATGACATAAAGCTGAGTAGGAAAAAGATGCAAAAGTTGGTGGGGCCAATAGAAATACTTAAATTCCAAATAATCCATCCCCCACCCTGAAAGGTTATTACATTTAATGAGTACAGCAGAAAGAAGCCATAAACCACCATAAGTTCTGCTGCTGAACTTTAGTAAAATAATGCAGGGAGTGTGGAGGGGAGCAGCTAGCAAAGGTTGTCTCAGCACCCAGATTTTGGCCTTCTCTTTGTGCCCTCCTGAGTTCAGATGGAGTGCTTGCATAGGACCATGCTATGTAACCAAAAATAAAATTAACATCTTCTTTAGGATCTTTGCCCCTGCACTTCTAATTGTAAAATAAGGTAAGTGAAACAAAAGTGCTTGTGTTCTTTTACAAGCCCCAATGGAGTGTGTAATTGACCTTTACAGGTAAAGAAAGCTGTGCAGCAGGAAGGTTTTGGGAGGAAGAAGAGAGGATACAGAGACATCAATGAAATTGACATCAACATGGACGATCCTTTATTTACAAAGCAGTGGTACTTGGTAAGCAGACCTAACCCTTTCCTTTCTCACAGCAGGAGAATGTATTTGCCTGATAGGAGGCCCTCAGGTAGAACTTGGAATAAAACAATGGAATGATTCAGAAATATAATTTAGTTACTTTTGGCAAATTGTAAGCTCTTTTAAAGGGACAAATCAAATTTACCATTAAGGTGTGGAGCAGCTTTTTTGGAGGTTTTTCCTGTACTGCCTTGGAAAATTTTAAGTTAAGAAAGCTCTGTGTGGATATGCTAGGTAGCCTTCTTCACTAGGTTTCAGTTGGCATATTGCAGATGGGATAGAGAGTGCCCTTCCCTTCCCTTCCCTTCCCTTCCCTTCCCTTCCCTTCCCTTCCCTTCCCTTCCCTTCCCTTCCCTTCCCTTCCCTTCCCTCCCCTCCCCTCCCCTCCCCTCCCCTCCCCTCCCCTCCTTAACAAAATGTGGCTATTAGAATAATACTGTGGATGGTTCCTGAAAAAAGAGATGGAGGGGGAGGAGCAGGATGAAAAAACTGTATGCATTATAGTAAATATCCCTTTGAACTGGCAGGATGAACACCACTCATAATGCAGTGATATCCTGCTTAGAAGAATTACCAAGGATAGATTGGGCCAATTATCTCACTGGTCCAATCCATCCTTTGGCTAACACAGAGCAATGTAAAATTGCAGGTAAACCTGGCCACTTGAAAACCTTGCCAGCCAGGCCTATTTGTTAGCTAACGTGGACTGCACTGGCTAAAAAGTAGACTGATCTACCTGAAAATCTTGTCAGTTCAGTCAAAATACTGGCTAACATGGGGGAGAGTGTGTGTGCTAGCCTATAAGTAGACTTCCCTGCCCCAAAGCCCTATTGGTCAGGGACAAACAAAGGCACTCTTTGGGGACAGATGAAAGAGGCAGGTAGCTCTTTGTTTTGCAGACTCAGATCACTTCCCCATAGCTCTCTTCTGTGCCCACATTTTTTCTGGAGCCAATTGCAGCTACATTAACTGTAACTCCCTTAAACCAGTCCTGATGATAACAGACTTCACTGAGTGGATATACCACTTCCTGGTGGAGCAGCAGTTCCACTTTTTTGGTAGCTGTTCATGAGGATTAAGTTTCTCACTGGCACATAAATGATTTCTGCTTCTAGATATCACTGGATGTCCATATGGAAACAAGGGCTACATTGCTGGGATCATATCCAGATTAGCCCTAAATCATAAATTTCCTTAAAGTTTTTGTCCTTATACATAAATCAGTGTGTCCTGTTCCATGGAGAGTTTTGATGACCACTGTAAATAAGGCTCAGGCAATGAAGCAGGACACATAGCAGTGATTGGACAAAGCTGGATATAGCGGTTCAGGACCATGGCCAGTTCTACATATATCAGCTAGAAGTTAGCAACTCTATAACTATAGATCGAATTGATTCCATTAGTTTGTGTTTATATATCAAATCCATATGACTGCCCATCTACCAGAAGGAACTCTGGGTGTGAGCAAGAATAAAGAGAGGATTTTATATCTAGCCCAGAAAAGTCTTTTGAAAGCTCTGCTCTTTCAAAGGCTATAGATAGGTTTTTTTCTTTTTTAAGTGCTCATCTGGAGTCTGGCTTTTACAACAACTTCTTCTTAGTAGATGTATGGGGAGAAAAACAACAATAGTAGTGAGGAAAATATTCAGGGATGTTCCTCAAAGTCTCCTGCTAACTGGAAGAGGCTAAATAGTAGCCTTCCAAGTCATGAGGCAGCAGCAACCGTTCCTGTGTGTCAAATGGGATCTGAGAGAGAAAGCCCAGTCCAGGGAGAGCAGGATCAGGTCTTAATGCATCCTTAGAGCTGCTGTGGCTGGTGGGCTTTTGGTCCTGGGTCATGACACAGAGGCATCTAAAACTGTTCCTCTCTCTGTCTTGCCTTTGATTTTATTGCTCTTTAGATTCTTGCATATTAGATCTGGCTTTTTTGATTGTTTTAACACAGACTGCTATGCTGTTTCTTTTTCTGTATTAATTTGATATTTAATGAATAAGTTGGTTGCAAAGTCTCCTGTGGAGTTATAACAAATACATATTTAATTTGAAATTTAATTTGTTTTGACTGAGAGATGAACTGACTTGCCACATTTTAAGACATGGCTATCTGGATAGCAAATGAGTTTATTTGTTGGTTGAGACTTAAATTTCTCAGAGGCATAATCCTATCTTACGACAAAACAAGAATGCTTACTCTGTTTACCTTCTCAATAAGAAAACTGTCTGGGCTCCAAACTATCTTTAAACTGTGTCCTCTGTTGTAGTCTCATTCTCCTCATCCACAGATGTTCTGTAGCAGGAAGCACTCCACATGGTCAGAACTGAGACCCTGCCATTTTTTCAGTGCTTCATATGACCAATTGCTGGGTTGTGGCATTCAAACTGTATTTCCAATAGCCCCCCACCACAGCTGTGGCATCCAATCAAACAATGAAATCTATCAAGCCTGTTGCGTTGAGACTTAAATGACATCCACATTTTATGCCAGTATTTAAGGACATTGTGCCTCCTTTTGGGTTGCATTTCCAAGGAAATGAAGGCCATTTGGTAGCAGATGAATCAGATGGAATCTCAGTGGATGTAAACATTCTGCTTTGTGCCAAGCAAATTAGTCTCTTATGCTTTTTGTTTGAAATGTGATGCATTAGATCAACACTGGGCAAGCAGATGGGACTCCTGGACTTGATTTAAATGTGGCTGAAGCCTGGGAGCTGGGCTATACAGGAAAAGGAGTAACTATAGGAATTATGGATGATGGTAAGTGAAAACTAAAATATCATGACTCTCTGTAAATTTCACCCTTGATTGTAGCACATAAGGAATGCAATTTAACATTAAAATTGAAATCCATGATTCACCTACTTCAAAATACTGAAATGTTAATGAGAACATTATAAGATATTCAGACATAATTTTTAATAACAAATCATCATCCAGAGAAAGTTCCCTTTGGATACAGTCTGTGAATAATGATCATTTCTTAAATTTAGCCTAGGGCAAAGCATTTAGTTGAAGCGTGTTAGTTTACTAATTTAGAAAAGGGCTAGCAGAAGTAAACATTGAATTAATTTCCATGTGACTCTATGTGTGTGTGTTTGTGTGTTTCCCTGTTGTATTTCTAAAAAGAAAAAAGAAAAGAAAGAAAAGAGATTTCAATGCCTTCCTCCATTTACATGAGCTGGATTTTAAACTGCATTGTAAGCTTTCCCTCACAATGCTAAAAATAATCAGAAAAGTTGCTATGCTTGAACAGATCCACAGAGTCCTATTCTTGCTAATACTGATGCTCCACTGGATAAATGAGGCTGCTTGTCTACCGATAGCACTATCCATTTGCACATGACTCACAGTTCCCTGGCTCCTTTATTTGGGTCCACAGAGCAACTTGTTACATTTTGCAGTGACTGAACACAACTGAGAATTTCTGAGCCCAAGATCTCACTATTAATGTTTTTGGAGGGGGGAGGGGGGATAAGAAGAGCAAAGAATGGAAACACTGCAACTTGCCATCTGATCAATGAACAATAGATTGTTACTGATTTGCACTACCACCATTGAAAAACGTAGGAACAGCTTTTCTGTGATGTCTCAATTCCATCTATTTTGGATGTTCCCATGATTTTTACCTACACAAGGTGGAGGTACTTGAGGAATTAGACCATCATGAGTCCTGGTCCAAAATATCCAGACCCACACCTACTGGATTAGATCTAACTGATTTTGCACTTTAGTGTTATGTCACAATTTCTCATTACTGACATGTACCAAAGCACAGATCTGAGAAAAAGTATGGATTAAAATATATATTTTGAGACAGTTAAAAAAATACCTATTGCCATAGAAGTAGAATGGAATGGACAAGGGTGACATTAGAATGACGCTACCCCAAAAGCAGTTGGAAACTCAGCAGAGCTAAGCAAGGGTGCCAACACATTATGGTGGTTTAGAGCTTCATCAAAGAGGAAAGACAGAGGGGAGGAAATGGCTTAGTTACATCTAATCAGCCTCCTGACTATGTGTCAATCCAGAATATCTAGCCTCAACCCATTGTGAGTGCCTGCAGCCAAAGAGGAGTAATGAGCTAAATCATGATCATCATCTGACCTTTGGCTGCCTACTAGAACCCCTTAATATTATGAAAACACAACATGGTCTGCCATAAGGTGCAAGATCAACAGCCCAAGTTCCTAACTCCTGCCTCCATATGGTCTTTTTCCCTGCCTCTCACTGAATAAAGAGAAGTACCCAAATATCAGATGAAAGTAACCGATCTTCTAAAAAGAATAGGCAATTTCTAAGATAACTTTGATGACAAGTGAAGTACAGCCCCTGCACACCTTGCAATTGTGATTATTGATTTTTTTTTTTTGCAAAGTTTTATAAAGAACAGCTATGATGAAAAGCAGTGCAGGTTGGAAGATTCGTAAATAGAGAAATGAAATTGCTGTTTGAAATGGGAGTCTGCAGAATGTTGCTGTGCTAGCTACAGGGAACATGTATTATATTTGTGCATGGAGGTGGAATTGACTTTTTATTCCAGCCATCACTGTCATTCAGAAACATTTCTTTTATGTCCTTTCCCATTTCTAGCCTGCTACAGAAGACCATATTAATGTATGATTACGGTTTTCCATACTGCAGCTGTAGCTAATGTGGTTACAGCTGGAAAATATGCCACTCTGCCTAACTGTTCCGAAAGAATAAAGGTTCTGGAATAATGTATTAATTGGCATAGTTGTTACAAATAATAAATTGACAGAGGGTTTTGTATGCATGCTGTACTCATCGTGCTAGAATTCTAGGCTTTCAAAATTCTGGTTCTCAGCTGGGATACAATGTGCAAATGAGCACATACCTATTTCCAGGGATGGCTTAATGAATAAGATGCTTCAGTCTGCAGATGATTTGGGATCCAAGGAAAGGGCAACACATAATTGATCGTTACCACTGCATTATTAGGCAACACTAATAATGTTGTATAATAATAATCTAGAGGTGCGCGGACCATTTTGAAATGGAAGTGAATTCAAAACACTTTTTTTTTTAGTCCAAAGCACTCTATTACGAATTTTCTTCAATCTGGAAGTGGTTTAAGGTCAAAACACCTCTCTTTCAAGCTCAAACCTTCCTCTTTTGAACTTGGACACTTCCAGTGATCAAAACAGCTCTTTTCATCCTCAAAACAACCACGCTGTACTAAACATGGAGAATTTCAAACTCAAAATAGAGAATTTCAAATCCAGAATGCTTTGCACAGTTCTATAATAATCCCAAGATGGGTGTCTTGTGGGATTTCCTACCTCAGATACCAAAATAATGTGATTGATTCCTACAGGGACTAGCAGGGTACAGACAGTCTGCAGAGAGCAACAGCACAATCAAAGCTCCTTCCATTTTTTATGTGCCTAAAAGTGGATGAAACTTCCATTACCTTGTTGCAGCTGCCATCTCGACTTTTTTGATGTCCCTTTATAGTAGATTCTTTCCTGATTTATAAGCATCCTTTGGTGAATTCAGACCAAAGATTGCTTTGAACAGATCCACTACCTTTCCTTGGTTCTTTCCCTCATCACAGTTTCCATTTCCCTTACCTGTACTTCATACATACCTGGCAAGTGTATTGTATTAGATTGGGGCTGGAGGAGAGACAGGGAGCTGAAACTGCACAGACAGTAGTGCCCCATGTTCTGAATACATGGAAATCATTCTATGTACTCATAAGCCTAGATGGCTGGCAACTTATGATGGTCAAGATCTAAATGGATTTGCAAATTTAGCCAATCAGGTCCTCCCAATGCATCTACATGAACAGTAAAACTTTTACTTCTTTTTTTTTTTATAAGATGTATATTATAATGGAAAATTCAGGGTTTTTTTTTTTCTAGTGAGTAGAGCAGGGAGTTCACTTAAAAAGAATAAGAGGAGGAGGAGGAAGAGAAAGGAAAAGGAGAAGGAGGAGGAGGAGGAGGAAATAATAACAATAACAATGTCATTTGACGTTTATGGCCACTGCATGTTTGCTCTTACCCATTGGTGACTTGAAATTGACTGCACGTTTAGTTTGCTAATCACACAAGGAAAATGCATTTAGTGGAATATATTTGTTTTTAATGGAAGGTAGTTTATATTTTACGGCTGAAAGTTGATACATCTAAATGTTAAGTTCTTCATCCAAACAGCAAACAAAAAAGGGTAATGTTTTTTTCTTTAATGTGGGAACGTGGGAATGATCATTCATGATCATTCCTCCAGAAGGAACAGACAATTCATGTACACCAGATACTTTGGTTTACAACTCTCATAAACCCCAGGCACTATAACCAATGTCAAGGAAATTTATGGGAATGGCAATCTAAAACATCTACTGTAGTGGGCACCAGATTTCCAAAAAAAGCTAGGAAATGCAACTTTATTTGAAAATGGCTGTAATGCAGTTTTCCTTTCCCTTACTACAAAATTTTCTGAAAGATCATACTGACCACATATATTTGGATTGGCATTAGGAATATCTGACAATCTGAGATGAAGTTCCAATCAGTCTGGATGCTCTCTAGTTTGAAGCAATTTGAATAATAAAAGAAGCATTAATGTACTGTCCATGATGGCAAAAGGTAGCAGTTCTTCTCCTCAGTCCCCTTCACAGTGATTTAAGAAGTGGAAAAATTTGTGGCAAGTATAGTATCCATTTCAGAAACAGAAGGCTAATGCCTTCATGACTGTAGGCCAAATCAAGATATATAGAAAAGAAGCTCCTAAGGGAAAAGAAGAAACAATGATTGGTTTTATATAGAACTGTTGCAATGAAAAATGGCAAGAAGGGTACTATAAGAATCTTATAGCTGTCATCTATCATGGGCATCCAGGGAGGGGAAGGGGGCAAACATCATCATGAGGTAAGCATGCAAATAAAAATGACTCAAGTACTTTAGTTAGAAGTCATGACTGCATTGCATAATATACCATTTGTGTGATAATGTCATGGCACATGGGTTACCATTTTGACATCCTTGTGGCTTGTTATGAATTTTGCTGAATGACAATTTCCAGTTTAAGATCACCGATGTCCTTAATTCTGTTGAAGTTGTTGGCTTTGTAAGAATCTAATTTGACAAATTAGGGTCAGTTGTAAGCCTAAACTATCTGATCAGTAAATCTGTCAGCCTAATGTCTATATCTCAGATTCTCACCCATTTCTGGCCTGTAAAACCTACCAGCCTACATAAGAAGTCTTAAGGCCCATGTTTTACCTTGGGATACACTTATTAACAAAGAAAATGGATTTCACAGCTAATCAAAACATCATGTGTTCTACTATTTTTTCTTCAATATGTTTATGACTGATTGCTGCCATTGATTTTTCAGGAATTGATTATCTTCATCCAGATTTGGCTGCCAATTATGTAAGTACACAACTTCCTTCAGGTTACAGTTCTACATTTTTCTGGGTAATTTTTTTATATGAAATATTTAGCTACTTGAGAATATTAATACCATAACTATTGTTGATTTGGGTGGATAAAATGGGTACATACAATTTGTAATCTCCATAATGAACATAGGAAGGCAGTTCCTGTTTAATCTGCCAATTTGTGAATCATAGCAGATATATATTCTTTATAGGAAATTACATGGCTTTCATACTCGAAATACATTTTATTACTAATATTCAAATATGCATAATTTCAAAATCTTCCTTTAACGTAGCTATCACATAGTGATAGCAGCCAAGATAATCTCCAAAAAGTTATTACATGAACTGAAAGAAATAACATATGGATCTGATGATTAAAAATATTAAATACACAGGACTTTTTCAATCTTATAAAACCACCTTCTTTTAATTTATAGCATTAGAATGTAGCAAAATACAAAGGCAAAAATAAATTCTTTCATATCTGCAGGACTCTAGAATGTGATGAGAATAAAGAAATGCATTATTAAAGTGCATCTGATGGAAGAAATATGGACTATGCAAAGCTCTTCATAAAAATATTTGGATGCAAGACCAAATTTTCCAAATCCAGCACATACTTATGTCAGAGAATTCATATATTCATGTTGCACAAATGTTTGTAAATGTAGCACCATGTACTACCTGAGAGAAGTAATTGATCCTGGAAGGGATGTTTACTTTCCAGATAAGGTAGATCCCAACATTAACGTAGGTCCCATTCTTTGAGTATATAAAACAGCAGGTTCAGCCTTCACTGTTTCCATTTAAAAGATCTCAAGTGGCAAGGTTGGGACAAATCATATCTGATAGCTTGGCGAATTGCTATCAATCATAGCAAAGAAATCTGAGTTAGGTGCACTAAGAGGTCAGCAGAAAACAGCTCTGTGGCTAAACTCAGAAGATGAAAATACAGTGGTACCTCGGGTCACGAACACTTCTATTCACGAACAATTCGGGTCACGAACAACACTGTTCGCAAAATTTTGCTTCCATTCGCGAACTCCGCATCAGGTGACGAACAGGATCCACGGCCATTTTCCCTGCTGTGACACGTGGTCATGGCTTCCTGTAGGGAGGGGGACTCTCCCTCCAAACAATAACCACCTCCCCACCCGCCTTCCTGTCCTCCACGCCAGAAGTCGCCTCGAGCAAGGTTAGTGTTCTCTCTCTTCGTACTGTACTTTGTTTCATATTTTTGTGGTTTTAAAAAAAATACATATGGTTCAGAATGGATTAATTGTATTTACATTGAACCTTATGGGAAAATTTGATTTGGGTCGCGACCAATTCGGGTCGCAACCAGAGTCGCGGAACGAATTACTTTCGTGACCCGAGGTACCACTGTAAGTCTTTATCAAAAATAAAACAGAAGGTTAGGGCTAGACATTAGATTCATCAGTTGATGTGGATCAAACTTCTGTTAAAGAAACAAGAGCAGGCCAGACAACTCTTTGTCAGCTTGCTATTCTATTCTTCAGTTTTTTTAAGCAGGCTTTTTTTAATGATTCTGAAGCATAAAATAAAGCAAGTAGAGAGAATGAGGGAGAAATAGCAAGACGGACGGATGGATGGATGGATGGATGGATGGATGGATGGATGGATGGATGGAAAAGGCAGAAAATTGGATAGATGTGGTGTGTACTATACGGAAGAGGCACAGTTATTTTTATTATCCTTAAACAGTTTGCAGAGTAGCAACGATGCCATTTTTTTCTGCCAGAAAATGCAAGGATCAGAGCTCCAGTGCGAATACATTTATATGCATGTGATGTACACCGCCACATGCTCCAAACCCAGCTGAGCTTTTTTAAAAAAAGCGACTAATTTTAGGTCATTCTTCTTGCACTGGTAGGCTTCAAGCCAATCATACAATAATCAGAACGTCTAGAGAGGGAATCATCCTAGGGTTAGGCTGAATTTTTGTTTACTGTGGTGAATATAGGCATGCAGGCACCATGAAGGAGCCTTTCAAGATGAGTTCAAGTCTGAGAAACAGCAGAGCTTTATGGAATGACGTATAATTGCTTTAGATTGATATCTTTCCTTGAAAATGGCAAATGCTCTGATTTAGGGATAGACTTTAATGCAGCTTGTGGATATAAGGAAAGGACAATGCTGGTCCTTGTGCTGCTTTATCATTACGTACATAACTTACAATGTAATTGCCTGATCTACTGGAGCAACCTTTCGCTTTAGAGGTTACAGAATATTATGCAGCAGGCTCAGGGCAGTAGATCTAGGAGGCAATTTACAACTTTAAATCCCTTAATTAAAAAAAAAGCCAAAACAAATAATGCTGCTTCAACAGAACAAAGAAACTTTCCTAAAAAAAGAGTTGTTATGATTCAAGATTCATATAAACATTGAGCCTACGCTTTTAGTAGCTGGGCAGGTTGGGTTGAGGACACAAATGTAGTCAACTCATACCTGCTCTCTCTATTCTTTATTGAGCAATGGTGACTGAGGCATTCAGATTCAGTCACATGTGAGGGTAATACTCTGTTTAATAAGGAACCTTATTTTACTGTTTTATCAGAATTTCCGATCATGCGAAGACGTCTACTCATCTTTCCTTTCTGCTCAGTGGGAACGATGGGAAGGCGGCCAGGGACAGTGCAAGGCTTGCATACGCATCCTTGCCTTCATTATCTTTTTAATCCTCCCATGTACAAATTCATTGTCACTACCCAAAAGAATTGATCCAACTCTCTGTCAAGTATATGGCAGATTCACCTTTAGATTTTGATGGCATTTACACAGTGGGGTAGCTCGCTGCTATAGTGACTCACGCTGACGATAGATGGAGTCATGCACGTCATGATTTAACACATCTTTGAAATCTCCCCACAAGAAACCTTCTGTTGAGTGGGAAGAAAAGGCACATGCTGCCAAAAGAAGAAAATTAGAAACAGAGCTGATGAAATATTGTACAGGGTAGGTGACATTTACAACTGCCCTTTTGAATTTCCTCTGGCAGCACAATGTATACAACACAATGTGACAGAATACATAATGGGCTATTTTAAACAGAGGTGACCGGACAGCACAGCACAATTAAGATGACTTTTAGTTACACTCTTTGGATGAGGAGAATGGAGTTTCTACTTTGGCTACCATTGGCTGGAAATGTTTGGTTCCAGCTAAAGGGATTCAGTAGAGAGATCACTGTAAGAAGTAAGAAATATAAAATAGTGGAAGAATACACGGGCTGAATGTAGAAGGTCTAGGTTATTGTCAAAATATCTAGTATGACTGAGATGGACTATGAGGTGAGCTAGATGGACCGATGGCATGGCTTTGAAAGAAGGTGATTGCATTCTCTCGTTTAATTAAGCCAAAATCATTTATTGAATAAGCCACAATTAGGGAGTTTCATACATTTATGATGTTTATTTACAAAATTGAGCTGAGCACCTGAAACCAAGTGGACTCTAGCCAGCTTACAGAATGTACCCAGTAAAAACGGTTCAAAATAAAATTTATTAAAATAGCAAGTAGAGATAAAAGATTAAAATTATAGAATTATGGAAAATAGTTCAGCTGGGTACTGTTGATTCCCAAAGGCATTCCAGAAGGGCCATGTTTTCACCTGCTTCTAGAAGGTCATGAAGGTGGGGTCCATCTGTGCTCCAGGAGGCAACTGTGAGTCCTAAGGTAGACCAGGTCAGGAAACAGACACTAAAAGAATTAGTGAAACTCTACTTGATTGTTGTAGGGTAAATTAACAGAATTCTGAAAACTGATCAGAGTTTCCCTCTGCCCCCTCTTATACTAAAGAGAATCAAGGCAAGGTTTTCTTGAATTTCTTTCTCCTTCTTCCTTCCCAGGGCTAAGCTGTTCTTTATGCAACTCTTCTTGCATTCCTTCTTCAAAGTTAGCTCTATACTCCCCTACAGCAACCTATACCAGAAGCTGCTACAGAGAACATTTGTTGTCAGGCTCCCTTATGCCATATCTTCTAGTAGGTGAGGAGTCTTAGCAGGTTCTTCATAGTTGTCCAGGTAGGATGAACAGAAACTATTGGGGAAAGATGGTCCATAAGATACCCAGGCTGCAAGCCATATGAAGCTTTATAGGTAGTGACCTCAAATGGCACTCAGAAACCTACTAGCCAACAGTGCAGCATCCACAGCAGAAGTGTAATGTGTCAGTAGCATAATTGACTACTAAGCATTCATGGACCAGGTGAGGTTTCCAAACTCTTTCCAGGTGGTCTTCAAGGACAGCCCCATGTAATCTAATCAAAAAATGATAGGGTCATGAGCTATTGTCTTCAGTGCATTCTGTTCCAGGTAAGGTTGCAGCTGGTGCACCAGCCAAGACTGTGCAAAAACCCTCCTCACCATAGTGTCCACCTGCTCTTTGAGCAGGAACCATGTGTCCAGGAAGATCCCTGCAAATCTGCTATTTCTGGGGGAGCACAATCTCATCAAAAGCCAGTCCTTGACTCAATCAGCCTCTGAATCAACAATACTCTATATTGTTAGGGTTGAGTCTGAACCTGTTTTTCTCCATCCAGATCCTAATAGCTTCCAGACATCTGGTCATGACAGCTACTGTACTTCCTAATTGGACCAAGGTATATAGCTAGGTATCATCTGCGTATCACCCTGAACTGGTGGATGACCTCTCCCAGTGTTTTCATGTAGCTTTTGAACAGGATAGGAGAAAGGACTGAACAATGAGGTAATTTGGGCATATCCTGGGAGTAAGGGAGCAATTTGTAATTCCTTGGGAGTCAAGAATCCAGTTTGGGACTGCCACTGCTGAGACACTTGGTAAAACAACAGAGTCTGACTTTGTTTGTTTGTTGGTTTGCTTGCTTTCTTGTTTTGTGAGGGTAATAACATTATTTGAGACTGGGAAAAGGGATAATTGGATCAGTTTAAGAATCACTGCCCTAAGCCATGGTTCCAAATGGTATCACACTAAGCCACAACCCAATCCATCATGATGAGTTCATGTAATGTGAGAATCCAAATGGTGTCTTCCATCTCTTTTTCCTAAGTGAAACTGCTTCTGTCACAACAATCATTCTGGAGAGATGAAGCATGATACCTTTCTGTTCCATCTCTTTGACATTTTCTGCCCAGCAAAAACAGACTTCAGACTGTTGGGAAGATGATATGCAAGATACTCCTTCAACCATTGGGTCACAATGTAGGCTGAAAGAGCAACTGTCCAAGTCCAGTTAAGAAGCAGCTTATGACTATTACTTGATGAAAGTGCAGAAAGTTCCATGAGAAAGGGCTGGATATAAGTAAGAGACAAGTGATTTGGAGAACATCCAAAGATTTAAGTGGAGGGAAAAAACCAGAATCCTGAATACAAGATGGATGTCAATACTTTGGTATAGCTACCAAAGCCTCTTTACATGGAAAAGATGCACAGCCAAGCCATCTTTTTTAAAAACTGACCCAGTTGTTGTTGATTGCAATAGCCATTTACATTTCTCACTATGTCCTAACTCTGTAGCACTGTGAAAAGCTGCAGTTCATCAACCAGTTGACCCTTGGGGTATATTTTTTTCTGCAGCCTCTGCCTGGAAAATGTGCTACTGCCCACGAAGAGGAAAAAGGAACAGGTGCCCCATTGAGCATTTCGTGCATGGCCTTTTCAAACCTGGAATCAGCTCTAGTTAAGGAGACATGAATCTCACATACACCCCATCATCTAAAATGATATGAAACCATTTCAATGTCTAAACACTTCAACAAGAGTATTCTCAGAATCTCTTCCTTCTTCCCTACAAAGAAAGAGTCTGATCTATCAGTTTTTCTTGAATCAACATCAGGCTGAACCTGAGTTAGGATTCAAACCTAAATACATTCAAGTTGTCCAGCAGGATGGGAGATTTAAGGGACAAGATTTCTAATCCAACTAGGCACCTCTCTATTAGAAAACTAATATACTAAAATCTCCAACTTTCACTAGGACAAGTTGCCAATGCCTGAGAGTCAATCCTGAAGAAGTTCAAGTCAGGAAAATCATCCAGCTGACAGCTTGAAATTAAAGTGTTATCTAAAGTAACAGCTGGAGGAACAATCAGAAAAAGCTTCCCTGCTATAGTACACGATATGAGTGCCGTTGTATTCACGTCATAAAATTGGCTTTCAGTTAATTGTCTCTCAGTTGCATTTGCTCATTTATTGGGAGTATCTCCTGATAACTACAGGCTAAGGATGCTGAGATAAACTAGCACAATTGATATCTGCAGCTGATAGGATACTCCCACTGGTACAATTATCCCAAGACTAGTCTGTTCCATCCAATTTACTTTCCTTCAGATGGGAGAAAAAAAAAAATCTCTGAAGCAGGAATGTGATCCTATGCGTTTGTTTCATTGAAATTGCACAATGATTTACAGTTATATCTGAGTTGTCTTTGGCACAAGGAATTAATATCCCAGTCTGGTTCTTTTTATAGCTTCTGTTTTTTTTGGGGGGGTGGGGAAGGCTGTTTTGGAGAAGTACAACAACATGGCTGACACAAAGGCTTGAAGGTTGTAAAGAACCGATACTTGCAGTGGCATCTGGCTTATTAATATTTAAATCAGCCCATTTATTTGTTATTTCGTTGTAGTGAATCCATTTTGTACTGGAAATGAGAGGATGTTCCTGCTGGGCGTAATTAATATATTTCAAGTGATGGCATATGACTTACCTTCCTTGGTCACTTTCATAAGGAAAATACTTTTAAAAAGCCTCTCAGTGTAAGAACTTTTTATATACCTTTTGAAGCCTAAAAGCACTAAGCACACATTCAGCTGTTGCTATTCTGTATTGTTTAAGGACCCATAATGGGGCATCTGGTGCAAAACTCAGCACTCAGAGACTAGAAAAATGCTTGTCTCTTTTGTATTTCTAGAACTTGCTTTAGAACAGAAGAAGCTTGAAAGGGTCACCTTGACATTTCTCCCACCCCACCATTGCACATGGTGTGGTGGTGTTAGCTTTAATTCACTTCATACGACTGTAAGCTAGAAAAGACACCATCTGGTCCCAGATTTTGCACCATGGGACAGATTATGTCTCTGAAGATGGGGTAAACTAAAACCCCACCCAAAGATGTCATCTTACTCAAGGAAGAGACCCACTTGCTCACATTCTACCTGGATCATTTGCAAATGCCACAGAAGGGGCTTGGGTGACTTTGGGCTCATCAGTCTCTTTCAGCTCAACCCACCCCTCAGGACTGTGTGCTGCCTTGAGCTTCCTGGGAAAAGGTGGAATGTAAATCTTACAAAGAAGCCTTTGCTGTCTTTGCTGCCTCTTCAAATGAAGGTTATGCCCTGTGTGGGTGATTTCAATTTATCAATTTATCTTTGGCCTCAACTGCTTTTAGTGCTATAATAAATATACATGGAAAGAATGTATCAAGCCATTGCACTATAAAGATTGAGTGGACCAACAGCCATTTCAGTGTGTAGCTTACATTCAGAAACCCCTAGTGATGAAAGAAGAGGTTGAAGCAGCACTGAAAGCTTTGTCAAAGAACAAAGCATTGGACATTGGTGGCATTCCCATTGAAATACTACAGCAAAAAAAAAAAAAAAAAAAGCAGCTGTTACAATACTTACAAGGCTTTACAAGGAGATTTGGAAGACAACATCATGGCTGACTGGAGAAGATCAGTGTTCATATCAATACTGAAGAAAGGTGATACAACTGATTGTGGAAACCATCACACAGTTGCCCTGATCACATAAGCAACATCATTCTCAAGATCCAGTGGAAATTAAAACAATACCTGGAGCAAGAGCTGCCTGAAGTGCAAGCAGGGTTCAGGAAAGGGTGAGGAACATGAAGCATCATTGCAGAAGTGAGAAGCATTCTTAAAAAGACCAAAGAATACCAAAAGGATATTTACATGCAAGGCCTTTGATTGTATAAATCATGAAGAACTTTGGGCCACATAAGTATAGATATACCAGAACACCTGATAATTATCATGCACAAATCTTTAACTTGATAAAGAAGCAATAGTCCAAACAGGACAAAATATACAACAAGACTGCATACTTTCCCCATACCTATTGAAAAAATACAGAACAAATTATCAGAGAAGCAGGATTGTATGAAGAAAACTGAGGTGGGAAAATTGGTAGAAAAGTTGTCAACAATTTTTGCAATGCTGATGATCACATTATCAGCTGAAAGTGAAGATGATCCAGAGCATCTGCTTATCAAGATCAAGGTCAAGGAACATAGGCTCAAAATGGGTCTGCACCTTAATCTGAAGAGAACAAACATCAATAATTCTATCCTTGATGGAGACAAAATAGAAATAGCTGACAACTTCAACTTGCTTGCTGAAACAAGAAGCAGCCAATAAAAATAGGAAAAATGGCTATAAAGAATCTAAACAAGATTTTTAAGCACACAGATATTTCTTTGTGCCCATGAATCCAACTTATTCAGATCATGGTATTTTCGATAATATCATATGGAAGTAAAAGTTGGACAGTGAAGAAACAAGATAGGAAGAAAGAAGATACTTCTGAATTATGGTGCTGGTAAAGGATACTGTGGGGACTGTGGGCTGCCCAACAAACAAATCAATTGATCTTAGATGAATCTAAGCATAAACTTTCCTTAGAAGCTCAAATAACCAGTCTACAAGCTTCATATTTTGGATATATCATGTGAAGAGAAAAACTGTTAGATAAAGTTATCATTCTTGACAAGGTTGAAGGAAAATGCAAAAGAGGAAGACTGGCAGTGTGATAGACTGATATAATAACAACAATCATGGATGCCCCTCTAGCAATGATTAGCCACCAGACTGAAGACCAGACACTATTCAAGACAACTATCCCAAGAATCACTACAAGTCAATATTGTCTTGATAACAACTAACAACAACACCAAGTATATATTTTATCCAAACCAAAGGAATGGGAATTAGCAAACTTCTCTAAGAATGCATTAATGACACTGATGTCAACAGGTGAAGACAGTGACCTGAATTATTGATAGTGCTTCTTTTAAATGTCTTCTCCTTCAGAATAAGAAAAAATTCAGCAGCTTTCTCAGATGAGCTGTTCTATGTTATGTAGTTCACAGAATCAGAGTTGACCATGTGTGATAGATGTCTTTGCTTAGACCTTTCCTTCTGTAGGGCTCAAGATGTTGATTGGAGGTTAGGCAGGGAAAAACGGTGCATATTCTGAAAACTGCATGTCTACTGAAAAAGCTTTAAATTGATATGACTTACCTAGACTTTCTAAATTGGAGATTTCTTGAATTTTTACCAAAGTCCTTATGGCAGCAAGGCTGAGTAACTTCAGAAGAAGAAAGAGAAGCAAGCCAAAGACAGGGAATGCATGCCAAAAAAAGATGAGGGATTGAGCTAGTAAATCTGCCTCTTTATTGCTAGCTTCTTTCTGCAGGTGGGAGTTCTATATATTTGAATTCTTTTTTTTTTTTTTTTCCTAAACAGCATCTGTAAAACCAGCATTCAGGAGGAGGCTAGGTAAATAGATTTCCCCCCCCAGTAAAATGCAGTTCTCCAAGCTGAATCAGAATAGAAGTGTGTGAGAGAGAATGAAAGAAGAGATGAGGAAAGAGGGGATGAGAATATGAATTAGTGCAATAGAAGGATTATAAAACTAATAAATATCTGCTAGAGGATTACTCCCTTGAAAAAATACATGATTTCTGTCTTGATTCACTTGTTTGAAATATCTGTTTGGTCTTCTTCTCGGGATGCCTCACCACCCCTCCTGCCCTCTGGAATACCATTTCCTCTGGGGTCCATTTGACCTTGACTCTGTTCTCCTTTAGAAAAGCTTTAAAACCTTGGCTTGGCAAACAGGTCACCAGCCAGGGTGATTTGTGATCTCACATGACTGAGGATGGATAGTTGGAATTGTCTTCTCTGTATATTTCCCCAGCACATTGGTATTCCTGTATTTGGTTGTGTCTTCTTACGATTATCCAGTTTTGGATTACCACCTCTTTAAAATAAGCAAATATTCACTGACTTGAGTAGGTCCATTTGCATACCTTCATATTCACCCATATCTATCCAGGGACAGTGGTGCATATTTAAGAAAGACATTCTTTCTCCTCCATGCTTTAAACTCCATGAATTATAATCTCTCTTTTCTAAGAGGAGATTTTCTTCTGAACTGATCATTAAAATATCAGGCATAATGTATTCCATGGTTCACTTTTTAGTTCATAGTACTCACACAAAGCCACTAATTTTGTCAGGCAAAACCTCTCCAAGATAAAAGACATTCTGAAGGGAATAATAAAGCTGTTCTACAATGAAAGAGAAACATTTATTTTTTAAAAAAAATGAACATGAGGAGAACAGCTGTGGATTTTGTGCTTATCAAGTGTTGGGGGGAAACATTGAATGAAGGCAGACTTTGGTGGAGAAGGCTGCTAGCTGCAGAACTGTATGCATGTCAACTCAGAAGTGTCACTGAATTCAAGCAAAACCCTGCTTACAAACCTGTGTGTCAATCAAACATCTTCCATGCATCAATGGATGGT
Source organism: Python bivittatus (assembly GCF_059951505.1). Lineage (NCBI taxonomy): Eukaryota > Metazoa > Chordata > Lepidosauria > Squamata > Pythonidae > Python > Python bivittatus. The sequence continues at coordinate 10,634,671 of NW_028277030.1, read as the reverse complement.
GATGGTGGGGTGGGGTGGGATGCAGCAAAATTCACTGCTTTCCTACATAATTTGCTCCTTGAATGAGGAACTATTATGTACCTGCTCAGGGATCCACCTCACTACTCAGAGAAAGCAACTAAAATATAAAAGTGACTCCCCATACATCCTTATTACCCACCTTTTTTGTCTGCTGGGTGTGCAGCAACTTGGCTTAGGAGGAGGAAGAAGAAATAGGACAAAAAAGGAGGGTCTGTGAAGTGCTTCAGATTCAGTTCCCAAAAGAATTGCAGGACACGCAGGATCCCAAATGCAACAGTTGGCTGCTACTTTTCCTGGGATTGTGTGTGGCTGTTTTGAAAAGTTGCAGGTAGGTACTACGTTCCTGCCTCCAAGCACTCTGAAGCACCTTTTTGGAATCATACCAAAAGAACTTGATTGTTCCTTGCTGTGTCAGAGTATCGGTGAAAGGAGAATTCTTGTCCACTTGGCTGAAAATGGAAATTAAATCCAGGTAGCTGGAAAACGAAGGTGAGACCTTGCAAAGATGTCCGAAGTGTTCCTTTAGAAAGACTACACCCTGGGGAAATGGAAGTAGAATGAATGGACATGTGTCCAGTGCAGAAGATTTGTATGCAGTCATTCCTATTCATATATTGTGATCTTGGGCTACAGACATTCAGAATGGAGGCTTGGGTGCTTAATATAGATGTTTTCAGGTCATAGTTTTCCCAGGAATGCACACATTACTTCCTCTCTCTCAGTTGTAGGAAGAAGACAATGGCAAATCACTTCTGAAATGTTGCCAAGAAAACTGCATGGATTTGTCTAGGCAGTAGCCAGGAGTCAAGACACAAATGTATATAGTATTCTTATGATCTATGTAAAGCTCTACTGAATACAGTATAGGCATCATTTTTCACCAGGCTTTTGATTGTGAAATGATTTTGCTATCAAATTTAGTATTAATCTTAATATATGATTTTAACTTTGGATATTTAAAAATTTGCACATTTGTGTGAGATGGGTGGCTATATAAATGTGATATATAATTTTTAAAAATTCAACTGTGAAGTCATTAGGATTGTAACTGAAACTGGACATAGATCCACCTTGACATGCAGGCCGCCTCTGCCTACAGTGACAGATTGGAATCAAGGAAAACCCCAAGATACGTATCTATTTCTTTGAAGGGAAAGCTACTTCATCCAGTTCAATCTGTTTAAGAATCACTCAGCTACAAAACCTGCCAGATGTGGGCTCAACTTCCATTTCTTGGCCCTCATCCAGTTCATCATGGCTTCCATACAGTTGTCAAGCATAACGGTAGCTTCTCCAGAAGTTAGGGATCATGTTCATATGGACTACACCACACTCCAGATCTCTGGGTGACCATCCCCAATGATTTCAAGTAGCTATTGAACAGCAGGGGAGAAAGGTTGTGACTGGATGGTGTAGGTTCATTTTTTAATTCCCGTCCGGGTTTTTTGTCATTCTCGCCAACTTTTATTTTTCATTTTTGCTTATTGTTGTATTTTTTCTTGTTTTTAGTATTTTTATTTGTAAACCACCCAGACTCATAGAGGGTCAGGCAGCATATATATTTATTTGAATAAATAAAAAGAATAATTCCCTGTGGAATTTCTCTCCCCCACTCAAGTACCATGATATCAGACAAAAAACTTCCACTATCACTTTCTGGTTGCTATCCTGCTCATAAAATTGGAATCATCTTAACACTTGTGTTTCCATCTTCCAACCCATTTAGTCATACCAGCAGTATCCCTGGTCAGTGGTTTCCAAAGAATCAACATGGTAGCATAGCAGGGTCCCAATCATTGATCAGGACAACCAAGGCTACTTTTGTACAATATCCAGGTGTGAAACCAGACTGACATGGACCGAGATGAAGCAAGGAGCCTGCTATGAACAAAGGGAAATGTCCACATGTACCGCATTGTCAATCTCTGTACTACAATCCTTCAAGTATCTTAGTAAAGAAGGTTTAACCAGCTTTCAAAAGCTCACAAGAAACAAGACAGACATCCCTGCCTAGAAAGGGAGAATCCCAAAAGGTCTGCCCAATGGGCAGAAATGCATGGCATCACACATCTTAGGTTAGAACAGGAACGCTTGAAAGTTATTTACGAGGTGAGAGCTTGCATTTGGCACAAATCTGTCATTTGTTAAGAGGAGATTTCAGCAAATTAGAGATGGATTTAATTTCCTCTAGTCTGCTAAAATCCTTTCTATGAATAATACATGGGTTTCTTTTTAATTCCTTATTCAGAAACACTTCTCCCTCTAGTGAAATCAAATGTATAAATTTAATTATACATATTTGGTCATTTGTTTTCTCCATTGTTTATGTCACTACAACCAAAGTGGAAAAGCAGCTGGGCTCATTCTTTGTAGGCTCTGTAACGGAGAGTGTGCAGAATAGATGGGAAAGATTTGACCTTCTTGGGCTAGGAGCACCAGGAAAGAAAATGCAGACCTCACTAGTACCCTGATCCAGATGGATTCAATATGGATTAGTTTCAAAGAGAGGAAACCTCTTTGTACCAGGCTCCTTTGCCAGCCTAAACCAACATAATCTGTCATGAAATCTAGGGCTTCAGGTAGCAGGCTTTTAAATACTTCTTTCTCTGATCCTGTTGGCTTGGGGAAACAAATGGAACAACAGAACATCTGTATGCAAAATATGAATGGTCTCACTGAGATTTGGTTTCTCCCAGAATTTCCTCTTGTCATACAACACAAACTGAGGAGCATCACATTGAGCTAAGCCATAATACAGTTTGTTGGCTTTGGACTGAGTACCTTCCATAAAACCAGCTGTTGTGGTATGTAAACTATGTGTAAACCCAGCTATTGTGGCTTATATAATAAATTAGGGTTAAAAACAAGACAAGTTGTGCCTTAGCATGATGCATGAATCCAGGTTTTGCCCTGAAACTCTGTTTTTTTGTACATCTTATGGTTACTTCTGGAGATGGAATTGCCTTCTTTCATCTTGAAGCCAAACTATACAGCTCTCGCCATGAATATAGGGTTCACTTCATCTGCAAATTATGTGTGTGTGTGAGAGAGAAAGAGAGAGACAGAGACACAGAGAGACAGAGAGAGAGACAAATTGAGACCCCTTTCCCTGAGGTAATCTAGACCCAATTTTTAAAAAATCCCATTAAAATAAACATGGCCTTCTTCTTTCAAAATGCAAATTCAGGGTCGTCAGGTCAGGCAAACTAGAAACACAAGAAATCTAATCCAGACTGACTTCTCTTCTCCTTGCCTCTTACCATATGATGCCTAGGGGCATCAACTAAAATTGGTTTCTATTGCAGCTATGGAGATATATTCTTAGGAGTAGATTTTATAATGGTTATACCAAGGAAGGCAACATTTTGGAGAACAACATATTCAGATATTAGAAAGCAGTCTAAAACCTTCTTTTCCCTGAGTTCAGTTGGGGAGCTTGTTCTCAGCTAGACTTCTGGTATCCAGAAGGCTCACTATCAACCACATAGCTTACCTTTGTTTTTCTTTCTAGGCAACTGAGCATGTAGCACAAGTGTGTGTGTGTGTGTGTGTGTGTGTGTGTGACTATTGGTTTCAGCCATTTTCCTTGTCTAAGAATGCCTATAGGATTTAATGCAGGGCCCAAAGGAATGATTCTGAATAAAAGTTATGGAAGCAGCTGACACTTTATGTTCCAGTATACCATCTTCTTCTTCTCTCTCTCTGTTTAATAATAATTTTAAAATCATCTCTAAATGAATCAGGTGAGGAAATAAAACAACCTGTCAGGTGCATACATTCAGCCTTACAAAATACTAATTACACTGAGACTGAAAATAAAAATTTCTTAACTATTCATACTTTTCTTGATTTCCTGCAGTCAGTCTATGTGATATTAACCATTTTTACTATTATTTGTGTTTCCTAGAATGCTCAAGCCAGCTATGATTTTAGCAGTAATGATCCATACCCATATCCCCGCTATACAGATGATTGGTTTAACAGGTAAGACATGGATTCAAATCCCTTGCTTGTCATGAATTTATTACTCACCCCATTCAGACTTTTATTGACCTGGAGGAGAGGCTAAAGGCCACTGTTCCACCAGTACTACAAACAGGCTACATACTGTATGAAGTCAATGTTCAAGTGAAGACAGACTGATTATACAGTAGATTCATAGACCCATTAGGTTATCATGTGGCTTGCATACTTTTAGCTTAGCATGTGGTCTGAACTCAGCCATTGTGATCTGCACATTATGGCTTAATGTATGGGGTGAACCCAGCTATGGCTTAATCAGCAACCCATGGTTTAATGCTATGGGTAAATCCAGTCAAAATTTCACAATTCATCCAGGTGCTGGAGACTAGCACTCAGTTCACATGATTCTTTCCCCCTTTAAAAAAAAAGGAAAAAAGAGTGGGGGATTAGAAAAAGTCGATGTTCAAGTGATTTGATATCCATGGTAAGAACTGAGATCAGATATTGCACTATTGCTATGATGAGAAGAAAAAGGGCATTCGTGCCTCCACCTTGTAAAGCTTTGGGCTCACCTAGTAAAGTTGTTGGCCAAGGTTCTCCCTCTTTGTGAAAAAGAAAAGGCACAAACCAGCCCAAATTCTGACATGGAATACCTGGGCCAGATCCATGCCTGCAATCAGTTTTAATTTCTGTATTAAGCACAGACTGTTTACTCTTGAATTTTACCAGGTTGCCAAGGTAAGGAGCACTTGGTCTATAATTCCTTACAAAGTAAGAACACTAAAAGGGAGTCTATGGATTCTGACCTTCATTGGAATCTCAGTCCTTTGAAGAATCCTAGGTCTCTGAGCACTCTGGGAAGACACATTAATTTCATGCAGCACTTTTTTCACAAAATCCACTCAGACTTAATTGGGTCAGGCTTATATTTTCCTTCCTTCCTTCCTTCCTTCCTTCCTTCCTTCCTTCCTTCCTTCCTTCCTTCCTTCCTTCCTTCCTTCCTTCCTTTTTTTAAAAAAGCTTATTTCAAAGAAATAAAAACAAGCACTTAGGAACATCATCTTCTCCTATGAGTATTTTCCCTTGGGTAAATCAGAAGCTCATGACCTAAAGGTGCCCTTTGCCTTGAAGAGGAGCATGGCAGGAACCTCTTCTGTTTGTCTGCCTTCTCTTGTCACATATTGCAGCAAAGACTGGAAAGATCTTTCTTAGATTTTCATGCAGCACTTAGTGGAGACCTACTGGGAAGTAGTGGCTAAAGGCCAAATTAGTTAGCAATTGCATAGATGTTTTTAATCAATCCCCTAAGGAGAAAAGAGGGAGTCAATCATTTGTTATCTGCTGCAATTCTGATCTTGTTATCTTTATGGAAGTAAAGATAATATTTACATGAATGTATGCTTTCTTTTCCATGAAAGCAGTAAGAGTTGGGAGTGGAGGGAGTGGAGAGACTGTATAGTAATGAAAACATAAAGCAGATATGGACATCCTGAGGTCCTCCATCTGATTTCCAGAAATCTCATACCATTGGACATGCTGAAATTAAAGTCCAGAATATCTGGAGGGCACCAGGTTGCCTAGGCCTGACGTACAAGCTAAGGCCACCAAATCTGGCCTGCAATGGATGGCAGCTTGAATTTTCTGTATCTTTTTTGCTGTCACTTAGTGCATGTCTGGATTTTGCAGTTCAGATCTGGCAGTCTTAATAGAAGATGTTTCTTGGTCAGTCAGCGTGTGTGTGTCTTCTTGTTGTTTAAGTTAGGATATAACTTAGTTTAAAAAAGACAATGATTCCTTGAGGCCATTAACTTTTGTCCTAAGACAAATAGAGCCCAATAATTTTAGGTATTAGGTAGGGCTACTGGGCTGCAAGATTTTAGATATTGGATAGGGCTACTGGACTTCATGACCACTAGATGGTAGAAGAGAGATACAGACAACCCTAACTCTTTACTGCCATCCTATGGTCATCTAAATGTCTGCAGTCCAGAAATGACTAATGCTGAGAATAGAAAGGATCCATGCAACTTTTTTGGTTACAGTGGAAGAACATTTGTTTTCTGATAACTGGCTTGCAAAAGTTCAAGAGCATCTCCTGAGGATTCATAAGCGTGGGACAGCAGACATTTTGGTGCACTGGAAAATATGGAGAGATAAATTCTGCCTCAGAGAGAGAGAATTAGGCTGTAAACTTACACACATTTACTTTAAAATAAACCCTGTTGAAGTCAGTGGGCTTCTTTTTGAGTAGAATGCTTAATATTGCATTGTTAATTAGGAAAAAAAAAGTATGAGAAAAGAGTAATACTTCTCCAACACCATAATCCATTCCATTATAGGGGGAAGTCAGAAATATAAATGGAATGGGAAATTGGCTTATTGGTCTGGAAAGTCTTGCTTATTTTGGCTCTTATATAAACATTTATGATTGATTTCCCAGCAAAGGGTTCCATTTAAGTGGCTTTTGGAAGGAAAAAAAAAACTATTAAAAAAACCCCCCTATAACTATACATACTACCATAGACTCATGCCTACAGACCGTTGCTTTGAAGAATGGTCAAGGAGTTCTCTCATTTGTAGCTTTCCCCATTGTACGATATCACAAATGTTTTCATGTCTGTCTGGAAATGAGACGACAGTTGACATGTAACTAATAGATGTCAATTAATTAAGAACAGGAAAAGCTGCAAGTTTTCAAAAGTTTTCAGGTTTCTGCATTCTGATGAAAAGTCTCAGTTCACTATGTGAAATTTCTATGAGCAAAAAGCTTAGGTTTAGTAAAGAACAATTGGCTTTATGTTTTGCATTTCCATCCAAGCAGCTCACCTTTCTGGATTTCTCAGAGAAATCAGCTACATATTAGGCAAATCTTCCTGCCTCAGGTTTTTCCATGGTATTGCAAGCTCTGTTGATTTGGTCACTGAAAGTGATCCTGCACGGAATACCAGTGTTTTCATTTTTGGTGGGTTTGGCTGAGATCCAGAGAGTTCCTTGTAGGATGAGACAATCTGCTCTTGGAAGTTTCCTAGGTTTCAAAATTCACTGGGCATTTAGCAAGGGAGAATGCAATCCTCTATCGGAGAAATACATGACACAAGCTATAACCATTTTAACTGTATTTAATTAAGTCATTTTAATTCAGTGTCAGTTAACTGCATGTTATTTCTTTGCCCTGGATCTGCTAATGTATAAATGCAGCATTAATAGTCATTGCAACCCTTGTATAAAAACAGCTAGGCACTCCTTCCTGGCCATTTTTTTTCTGTACAAAGCCTAGCTTCTTCCATGGGGCTCCAGTTATCTTCTGTTCAAACACTAAGACAGGTTCACTCCTACTGACAGCACCCAGAAGACAGGGAAATGGAGATACATGTCTTAGCAAGCTAGGCTGCTTCCTTGCTTGTCTTCATCTTTTCTCTGGGAATTCCATGGGTAAAATCAGGCTATCCACCTGATGTCCCCAATGTATTTGTCTTTTTCCTGTGGTATTTTCCCTCTTTTTTCAGATTGCCCTGCTCCTTATTCCTTGAACAGAACTGAGGTTTCCCTAAGACCATTTTCATACCCAATTTGTCATATACTGAAAGCTAATTGGTGTGGCCATTCCAAATGTTCCTAGGACATCCATGGGGGAAAAAGTCAAGATGGAGGTCATCACTGTGCTATTGAAGCTCCCTCCCCTCACTTTAACATGCAAGTGATATTTGCTAAAAAAAGGGGGGGGGGCTTTGATGGTGCAGTAGCAAACAGCTCCTTGACTTTTGGCCCACCCTGCAGATGCCCTTGTGGTCATATAAGACAAACCATCTCACCTAAGCCAACTTTGAAGGCTACATGCACCACTTTTTTTCCACTTAATTATTTGCAACTGGCATTAATGAAACCGAAGACTAGTGTTAACTGGACACCTCTTAATATTAAATATGAGGCAGTATTGAACTACAGGGAGAATAAAACTTTTCAATACCATGTGCTCTTTCTAATGTATGAATGTGGAAAACAGATCTGTGGTCTCAATTTAAAACAATATGTAAGAGTACTTTTAATTTTTTATGCCCTCAAGTTAGTCTTGACATCTGGGGACTATACTAACAAGTTTTTGCAGATTTCTTAGCAATATTTTTCAGAAGTGTTTTGGCCTTGCTTTCTTCTTCCTCAAGCTGAGAGACAATGACTGGCCCAAAGATATTCAGCTGGCTTTGTACCTAAGGCAGGACTAGAGTTCATGGTCTCCTGTATGTGCCTTTATCCACTATGTGTTGCTTGGTGACTTTGAGTCAGTGTTGACTCCTGGCCTGGACAAGTCCCTGCATTTTTCTTGGCAAGGTTTTTCAGAAGTGGTTTGCCCTTGCCTGCTTCGTCCTAGGTCTCAGAGAGAGCGACTGGCCCAAGGTCACCCAGCTGGCTTTGTGCCTCAGGCAGAACTAGAACTCACGGTCTCACCATTTCTAGCCTGACGTCTTAACCACTTCACCAAACTGACTCTCTTATCTACTATACCAAACTAGTTCTTATGTAAGACAATATATAACACTAGAAACTACCTCACACCTTGTACACAGGCCACAGATGCTGAACAGCAGATGCCTAGCAACACAAGATCTCTGGCCATTCCTTTAATGCTGTTTTCAACAAATCCCCTGTTACTGAGGGAAATTTCTCTCCCAAAGCAAACTTCGAGTGTTGGAAAAGAAAATAGATCTAATGGAAATCAAAATGAACAGACGGTACCAGAGAAAATGCACACCTCCTATCAGAACAGCACAGCTTTCATGAAAAGGTTGAATACCGATGCCACATTTGTAAATCAGCAGGATCACTTTTTAAGAGTGCTCTGACTGTGCTCAGTGAAAATAAACATTTGCCTTTCCTGGGCCAAGCCCAATGGAAAAAAACCTATAAAAACAAAGACTGCAAAGCCAGAAATGTGCCTGTGTTTTTCCTTGAAGGATTATTAGGTTGCCCTTCAGCGATGACAACAGGACACATCAATTTGCAATCACAGAATAAATGTACAGCCTGGTGACAAAAGCTAGCTGTGAATGCCACCATTCAGCTGATACCTATGATCAAAATATTGGCACCAGGAAGTATGGGACAATTCTCTGTTAAGTCCTGAGACCCAAGGACACGCCAGGTCTGAGCAAGATACATCCCTCATTTCTTTCTGTCCCTTTGCCTGATCTCTTGTCTTCTTCATGGACTTTCTCTCTTCCACCATCACTCCCTTATTGGATAGCAAAAACTGGTTTCTTTCTCTTTTCTTTCTCCTTATTTATCTAGGAAGCATCTAGGCATCTCCACATCCTAAAAGGAAAGAATTTAAAAATATTGGGGCCAGTAAATTGTAAGTGTTGGGGAGAAAACAAAAACAATCCAGGAAGAAGGATGATGAGAGACAGAAGTTATCTTTCATATGTGTGTGTGTGTGTGTGTGTGTGTGTGTGTGTGTAGAGAGGGGGGGGAGAGAGAGAGAATACTGTACTTTTTGGGAGGGAGGTGTCACTGGGCCCTGGACTTGCATCTAACTTAGCAATATGTCTGTCAGGATGTCCCAGTTTATAGATCGGCTTTTTTTCCTTCTGCCTGAAAGGAAATACAATGGGAGAATGGGCAGGCCCTTGATGAACGCCCATTTGATGCTAAACTGTGACACATGCACACATAACTACAAACAATATCATTCAAGCACGGTTTTGTAGACTATGACTTCAGTTTAACTTCCAGAGAATAATTGGGTTGTCCAAATTGTAGCTATTGTTTCTATTATACAAAGTGGTTATTACTCTACAATTCTCCATTATGTCCTCTACCTGAGTTTCTGTGTCAGTCATTATTGCTTTCTCACACTGTTTTCTTGATTCATTGAGTGAGTTTTCTTCTGCCCTGGCCTCTGGTTAGAGCTCAGCAAGGAGCTTTCCAAATTACCTTAAGCCATACTTGATGGTTTGGATGGAAGAAGAAAGAGTTCTGTTCAGAGATTGAACTCGTAATCCTTTAGAGCACCTGCCCCATTTCCTGTCTGTCAGAAGTCTGGACTTTTTTGTTTTGTCTGAGGAAATGCGTAAAGGGAATGGTTAAAGTGATAATGCTTTAAACTTTAATGTTTAAAATGGTCTGTTGCCATGCACTAAGGATCATGCTTCATGATGCTTCCATGAGCTTTGGTTGGAATCTCTGTCTTTCTCCACAGTCATGGAACCAGATGTGCTGGAGAAGTGTCTGCTGCAGCAAACAACAATATCTGTGGAGTTGGAGTGGCCTATAACTCAAAAGTGGCAGGTAAGGCTTAAACCAGAGAACCAATCTAGATTTCCTTCCCTGGCAATATTGCTATTTTCTTAAAAAGGAAAGAAGGGTGTGTGAGAGGCAGATTATTTGCAGTATGAATTTTCCAACATGCTATATTTTAAAAAAATGAATGTACCTACATTTGTGTTTTGGTGTATATAGTTCTCCCTCTTTCTTCTCCCTTCCTTTTTGAGATTTCTTTGATACCTTGTTGATGAACACTGCTGAACTATATATTTGAAACCATAAAATACTCTTAACATATAGTTCTTGGCAGGAAGCTCATCTGATAAAGGGTCTGACTACAGGCCTCCAAGATGGAGACAAATTGATTTAGACTCCTCCTGTTGCAGGACTGTTATTGATTACTGTTGCCAGCATTGATCCTTAGCTATTATTTTTTGTTAATGTTTTATCATTTTATAATTGTGTTGGTATTTCTACTTTCATAAGCCTATTATTGATGTATACAAGAACTGTAAACTCTTCAGAGTTTATACTCAGCCGGAACAGCATGTAAGCCAGAGAAGAAAGGAAGGAAGGAACAGTTATGCTTGCTCCCTCAGAGTGGTAGAATGAGCATTATTAGATTTGTTAGTGTCTTTTAGGGAATTAATTTTTGGTAAAGATACCCACTATGTAATGCAGTAGATTATAGCTGAGGTCTAGCACCATCAAGTGGTCACTGAGATATTGGGGAAAAAGTCAGTAACTCTGATCCAGGAAGGTTGCAAATTATTCTCCACCTTTCAAGTCTGAATTGAGGTGCAGTGGAAATGGTGTCAGTAATGTCTTGGAGAAAAACGGAATGGGTCATTTCAGATTTTTTTTTTTTTTTTACAGTGAACAAGCAATTTCAGAAAACAAGCAGATTAAAGAGAGGAATTCAAGAAATTCTTCTCTATGATGAGTTTGTTCACTACATTCAGGAATATTTTAAAAACTGTAGCTGAGGAATTGTAATATTATAGTTTATCCCAGATTATAGTTTTACTGTCTAGAATTTTCTCACTGTAGCCTATTATTTCCTACAGAGATCAGTCTGAAGAGACAAGAATCAGAACAGTAACCTTGGCTATTGTTCAAACGGATATTGAGATGAAAGAGTTGACCTGTATTTCATGTAATATATGTGATCTAGCAATTTAAATAAAAGCCTTTCCTTCCAACTTTTCACCTTTCTATCTACTGCCATATACATTTTGAATTTAGATACATGAAATCAAAACCTGATTGGGTGAATTAAATAGTCTAAAACATTGAACTTGCAAAAATTAGTCTTGCATTCAAAAACAGTTCACACATTTCATGGATGAATCACTACTTTTGCATTTGTGTGATCCTGGATGTTAATTATGTTTTGTGGCAGAAAAAAAATCAGATCATGGTTTGAACTTTTAAACCAGATTTTCTCAAATAGATACCAGCAAGATATGCTGGGCTTCAAATTCTGGGTGTGGAAATCCCCAGTTGGGGAATACTATTATAAATTTCTTATTTTGATTTCAGATTAAAAAAAAAAAAAACATTTCTCTCTCTTCCCCCCCCCGCCCCCACTTCATCAATATATATTGATGAAATCTGCAGGTATCCGAATGTTGGACCAGCCATTTATGACTGACATTATAGAGGCTTCTTCTATCAGCCATATGCCTCAAGTAATTGATATTTACAGTGCTAGTTGGGGTCCCACTGATAATGGCAAAACTGTGGATGGGCCAAGAGAACTGACCTTACAAGCCATGGCAGATGGAGTGAATAAGGTAGTGCTTTGGTTTTATGTTTTCCATCCATTATGTTGCTGTAATATCAGACTCTCATGAACGTTACTTTTGCTGTAGAAGATAACAAACTGCCTGTAAACATTTCCATATCAGAAGACCTCACTTTTGAGGTATAGATGCAAGTATAATTAATTATTAATAGGAAAGACTGTTCTTTCAGCCCAATGATAATAGGACACACAAGAGTTAAATGGTGACTGATACAATGAGAATAGGCTAGAGATTTTGCTATCTGGATACTTTAAGTACCAGGAACCAGGAAGTCCTTAAAAGGCTAGAGAGTTTGTTTCCCCAGGTATATCTTTAATTGAGGGGGTCTGCAGCAAGCTGAGATTTCATCAAAATGATGAAACATGCCTCACTGTCACATCATGATGCTAGCTCCAATATCACAATGCAATCACAAAAGTGGCAAAGTTTATGTCACAACTTTGCAGTGTACATTTCATCACCTGCTCCTTCCCTTCCTGTGGGCATCCATATATATAATGCATGAGGAAGAAAGGAAGACTATATTCACTGGCCAAGATTCTTGGCCAAATATTTAATTGAAGGGAAAAACACAAGGTTGTTGGCCCAGGTTTTCCAATTACATGAGAGAAGCTTTTACATAAGTGGACCTTTGATATTAGTGTAGTTCTACAGATGCACTGTGTGAAAAAGGAAAACACTTCATTATATAACACATGGTTAAGCTAGGCAATTTCTTCCCATCTTATTTATTTTCAAACATTTGAACCTAGCTTTTTCCTCTTGAAAAACAGTCTTAAATATATGGTGAAGATGTTCATGAGAACTTCAGGAAGGATCAGGCTCAGGGCTGGTTTAAGGAATTTGGAAGCCCCATGTAACTCCAGTTTTGGTGCCCCCACCCACCCTAGTTAACTTTGTAGATGGATTCCTATATATTCAGAATAAAATACTTATAGAAACTGAATTGAACATTAATGATATATCTAGAAAAAATGTTTTAGATACAAATGGCATCACATTCTAAAACTGTGCTTCAATAAATGAGTCCATTGGCCTGATATACCTGTTAACCAACACAGTGTTACCTTCTGGGTGGATCTGCCTACCCCCAAATCCCATCAACCCAATTTACCCAGTGGCTACCCCTTAGCTCCATCCCTCTTAACATTCCACAAGTCCCTCAAGACCTGGCTATGTGATCAGGCCTGGGGCTCTCAGGGGACTGGGGAGGTTTTACGATGGCTCCCTTATTAATTTTATCCCCTCCTATTTTGTGTGCTTTTACAGTTTTTTATGTGTAATTGTTTTTATGTATTTATTCTTTTTAATTGTCGTTCGCTGCCCAGAGTCCCCTTGTGTGAGATGGGTGGCTATATAAATATGATAGATGGATGGATGGATGAAGCTGCATTTCCTCATGAGTAGACCAGAACACCTGAAACCCCATTAACCCCATCTACCCACTGGCTAACATAGAGCTGTCTTGGCTGCTAGGTGGACCTGTCCATTCAAAACCCTTGTTGGCTCAATGGATCTATTGATTAATACAGAGCAGGGTCAGCTTCTGAGTGGTCCTGCTACTCCAAGCAACCTGAGGGAAACACAAGGCTCTCTCTTAAGGGAAGACTTATGAAGGGAGATAGTCACAGCCTCTTTGCTTTTATGTCCTCAAGTGCCCATAGCCTGTTTCAGCCTGCCATGCTGTCTACGCAGCTGTATATACTACAGTCCCATTAAACCAGCCCCGACTAGACTATCAAGTAGCTACAATCCTGCCTCTTTAATCTTTTACTTTAAAGAGCAGCTGCTGAGAAGGCACTGTAGAAGAGGTTATTGCTGTTTGGTCCAAGACTGAGAGCTTCTTGAAACTGTTTGTCTACTCTGTCATACAGAAGATTGGATGGGATAAGAACATGGCCTACTCTAACAGGACTCTTTTTATGCCCTTGTTTTATGGTAGCTGCTAGGAGATTTCTGACCAAACTTGGCTAAAAATGATCAAGCTGAGATGAATCAGTACAACATTTAATATACAGCATTTTATTTTTAGTAGAATGAAAGGAACTTGCATCTCAGGTTAGCAGATTATCATGGCATTTACCATTTATCAGACAGACCTGCAATTTTTCTTAAATGACCAGAATTTTTATATTAATTTTTATTTAGGTTATAAAAGATTGGAAAGGAAAGGGAACGCTATAGTTTGACTACTCTGATAGCCACGTAATGTTAATTATTGCATTAATGAACAGAAAATTAGCATAGGAGTAGTAATTGAAGAGAACAACTCAAACTGGTACAAGAAAATGTGCTGCACTTAGCATAATGTATTCAATTGAAAGGAAATCAATGCTAATTTGTAGTTTAAATGCTGGCAACCCTATGGCATCTCATTTAGTATTTTGTTTAATTCATAATAAAAAGTGACTATCTTCCTTAAGAGCAAATTAGCATAAGTCTGTACATAATCTGGATCTCATTCTAATAGGGTGCAAACCTAATCTATTTCTCAGCAAAAACCTTGCAATTGTTACCATCCCAAGCTCTAATACCATATGGAATTCAGTTACCAGAGAAATTGACCAAATTTTAGCCAAAGTTCTGAAAAATTAGGGCTCTAAGGATTTCTTCCAGTGAATGTCCAAGCATGTGTTTGCCACTGCAACTCATCTGATATTAATTCTAGATATTCTTTCCTGATTGTGTTTTCTAAATTAGCATCAAGTGCTTTTAATTAACTAGCTCTCCTGTCAGAATTCTCCACCAGAATAGTCTAGAGCAGTGTTGTCCAAACTTGGCCACTTTAAGATGCTGGCTGGGGAGTTCTGGGAGTTGAAGTCCACTCATCTTAAAGTGGCCAAGTTTGGACAACACTGCCTAAAGGTTCCTCTGCTTGTCACAAAGGTACATATGGACTATACAGCATCTGGGAGAATGCTTTTCCTTGTCTTGTTTGCTGTTTCATGCACTGCACAGAAAAGATACTTATTTTCTTCTGAAATACAGCACAACTTGCTTTTTAAATGAGTTTCCAGGGAGAGGCTAATCAGGGAGAGAAGCAGGCTAAATCAGAAACACTTGCTTTCAAATGGCCTTCTCCCACCTAACTCTTGTTTTAAAAATGCAGAACAATCTGAGAGCTCTAAAATTGTATATGGCTAAGAATGTAGTAAAATGGAAATGCACAAAGAATGTATTGCTGTTTCTGAAATAGTCTTATTTTTATTAGCCATGGTCTGAAAACTTCTCTGTACACCAAATTACAAGCCATCACACGTCAATCCTCCACAGTAGTTTTTCTTCAGAGGAGGAACCCCTTCCTCATTAAGAACCTTTCCTAAATCTGCTCTCTTCCCAGGTCTAAAGTAGCCCATCCATTCTAGGCTGCTTCCTCCAATCCATGAAGTCCTTCTCTTTCTCCAGGCCCTCTCCAGAAGTGGTTGCTTCTCCTGCCACTGGATGTGTGAGGACATTCCCTGCCAATAGAGCTCTGACTCTGCCCCCCAACTCCTCTGGATCTGGAAGAGACAAATGGCCCAGTTCAACACAATCCAGGCTCTATAGTTGCTCCAGTTGGAGTGCTTGCAAGGAGAACTTTGCTAGGCAAAAGCCACCTCATTGTAGTGTAGCTGGATGATGACATGGGAAACACAAGGAGAGTAGGGGGAAAGATCCAGTTTTTGGGCCCTTCCCATTTCCCACCACTGATATGGATACAGTGACTGGGTTGATAGTTACTTTGGCTTTGGCTTGGTGTGATGTGTAAACCCAATCAAGTTTGGCTTGTTTAACAAACTATGGTAAAAGCTAACAATGGTTTGGTGTGATGCATTCCGAGCTTATATCTGGGACTAGATATGTTTTAAAATAGCAATGTCCTGAGTTAGTATATCTAGCTGAAACAGAATGCCTAAGCAGATAGTCTAAGTATGTATTGAATTATATGTATGTGTTGGAGGAGGAGGGATCACCCCATATCCATCAGGTTAAGCTCAGTTCTAAAGCTATTAATACTGCAAGATGAGGCCAGCCAGAGAGATGGGGCTGTTAACAATCAGTACTGTCTTGCCATCTCCAGCTCACCAATACTTTAGACCAGGGGTGCATGTCATCTCTGATTATGGGAACTACAGACAGTTTCTTCTTTTTCTTTCTTTGTTAAGATACAGGTAGATCCAACATCACAATAAAAGTATCTTAATAGTGTAAGAGAGGTTATTTCCTGGAGGCAACTCATACATATGCTGGAGAAGGGTTAATGTAATAGCAAAAAATCTAGCAGTGCTTTTAGTAGTTACTGTATATGATCCCGATTCAAGAGCAAAGGAATTGTATGCCTCTCCATCACAAACCCTTACCCTTTGCCTTGAGTTGAAATATATGAGTCCTCTGGATTTCTCCATACATGGAGCAGGGCAAGGATGCATGGCTAGCATTCTTAATTGTTTCTGACCCAGTGGCCTCCATAACAACTCATGATGATGACAACATGTGCATGTTGACATAATTATGCATTGTCATTGCCCTCTCCCCAAATGCCCATGGCAAGGTTCTTTTGGACTGGGACTTTTGGGAACTTGCTCTAAAAGAGCAGAAGACAAAACGTTGCCTATATTTATGCAGCACCAGAAGCAAGACAACTATATACTTTCTTTGGTTTCTCTTCCTCTTGCTTCATTCTATTTTCAGACCTTGAATTATGCAGGGAAGCATCCAAGGTTTTTCTTTTCTTTGGAAAACACTCAATGGTTGCTGCCAAAAAAAACAGATAATTAGCACCCCCTGCTAAGATGTTCCAGTTGAAGGCTTCAGCAGTATGAAAATGGCAAGAAAGGAAAATATTATAGATTGGAAACATGACCTTCAAAATGTACTCTGTCTTGCAGCAATGCAATTTCATGTTCATTATTATCAGACCCCCTTCATCTGGTTTGCTTTAGCATGGTTTAAAAGAAAATAAAAATGGTTACTGGAGATCTGGAATAATGACAATTTGAATCATTTTAGGCAGTCTAGTTGGATGTGCAATTCAATGTATCTTGAATTGCCCTAACCCCGCAGGGTTTCATATCAAGTAATAGAAATTGTGCATAGAAATCAAGATTCAGTCATGTATTGCTTCTTTCTTTGTACATTGCCCTCTTAATGTGTTGAATATTGCCCTCTTTTATTGTCTTTAATACCTTTTAATATCCATATAGATCTTCCACAGACAAGGGACAACTCAAATTATATAAAGAATTGCCATGATGCCATGTCTTCCAGGTTCCTTTTCGTATCTTATGGCAATTATACAGTGAATCTCCATTGCAAGCCGTTGCCTTTTAACAACCCAAGTTTCAGACTGGTTTGGAAACAGTTTGCATCAAATAATCACAGCCAATAATTGGGGTTCTCTAGATGGGGATTGCCATCAAGTGATTAAAGCCCAGTCATCTACATCTTTAGCCCCCAAAGTCCTATGAAATTCAACTTGATTTACCTTTGCATACACCTTCATAATATGTACTATAGAATTACCACCCTACATACAGTTATTTGGGCTGCAGATAACCAAGAAGAATTGAGATCTATGAAAATGTCCATAACAACAAAAGTAAAATCAAATATGTAGACACAACATGCACCTTCCATCATCCACTAGGAAACAGTGTTTTCTATTTCTTGAGATATTCTCTGCCTTTGCAGGTATCCTGTAGGTCAGTCAATCCAGCTTCCAATATATCGCCACATGGATTATCTTTATTTGAAAATAATCCTTTATCTGAAGAGCTAATAACTCTGTTAATTACAACTCAATCATATTTGGAACTACTGGAGAAATGAAGATGGAGAAAGGTGGATGATCAGATAATAATTGAAAAGAGTGTAGCTATTGCAGGTCTATTTTGAACTGTACACTAGACCATCCATACCAGGTAAAATGGATCAATAATGGGTTCCTTAGCTGATTTTCAGTCAGATATACTGTAGTATGCTGAAGGTTTATTCTGCATTATAGATCTTGTACTGAGCTATGGGGTTTAGATAGATAGTCTCCATAATACCTATCAATACCTTGATTTTAAGTTAGAATTAGAAGTACAGCATGCTAAGTTGCTCTTTAGCAACTGGCAGCAG
Source organism: Python bivittatus (assembly GCF_059951505.1). Classification (NCBI taxonomy): domain Eukaryota; kingdom Metazoa; phylum Chordata; class Lepidosauria; order Squamata; family Pythonidae; genus Python; species Python bivittatus. The sequence continues at coordinate 10,616,519 of NW_028277030.1, read as the reverse complement.
CAAAACTCTTATTTGTAGAGGTAGTACAGACTGGAGGGCAGGACATGCAGTAATCTTCCATGATCAATGACAGAACAGATGGACTTTTGATCTGGTCCCTCAAAAATCTTTCTACATGTGATCTTGGAATAATATTAAACAGTCATTGAAAATATCTGCATCTGTATGTCTGATATAAGAATAATGGTCCTTATTTGAAAGCTAGTCATGATGGAGCTCCAATAATGCTTTCAGAATAGAAAGTACTTATTCAACAGCCATGTCATGGATCTTTAATAAATCTCTGACATGAATAAACATGGAAACTCTCGTTTTGCCAGCTTGATTTTCCTATTCCAAGGAGATTACACATGAATAAATGAGGAAAACTGAAATATTAGCCAAGCACAAAAGACATGTCAAGAATTTTAATGTGCTGCCAACCAGAAAGTGATTCTTTTCAGTGCCTCGGAAGGGACATAATAAAATTCTCTTGCTCCAGCCTGATATCCTCATTTTAATTGCAATTAAAGTGGAATGTACGTAATTGGGAATGATGTGAAGCATAGTGTTTTCCATCATATTCAGCTAAGGTGATTCATAAAGCAGCTGCTCACGCGAAACTCAACTCCACACATTAATTTGGGTGAGCAGCTTGGTAGCACAGTTCCCATACGGAACATTTTTCATGAGTTTTATGCAATTGCAAATAGATGTTCTCAGAGTCGCAGCTGTCTTGTTCAGAGTTTTCAAGAATGTATAACAACCCAGATGTGAAAGAATTGTTTTGCTGTAAAACAAGGGTGGGCAATCCCTGGCCCCCAGCCCCCAGCCCCGGCTCTCCCTATTTGATTTTGTGGCCCACAAGATGTTGCTGCCTCTTGGCAACAAGTTGCTGAAAATCAGTGGAATAGTTTTCTGGCGTTTGAAAGAAAGAAGGGGCAAGGAAGGCATAACAACTGAAAAACACATCAAGTTTTAAGTTCTTTTTGAGGTGAGGCCCATAGATATCAGGAGGAAAATTCTGTTTTCAGTCTAGCCCATTTTATAGTGGGGTGCATCAATTTGCCGACAGGCACTGCCCTCACTTTATTACTTTATTTCCATGTTCTTTTCATTAAAAATAATAAAATGGCAAGCAAAGTGCCATCTTCCAGCATTATCTCTATTTCCAAGAATCTGCCTGAGCCCCAAATTAGCCTCATAGGACGTCTTAGCCAATACAAAAGGCTATTGCATTGGTGGGAAACATATCTTCTTCATCCTCCTGCTCAGAAAACAAAACAACAAAACAAAGACAATTTGGGGTAATAAATAATATTTAAGAAGCTGGAGGAGGTACAAGGGAGAATGCATGCTGAACTGACTTTGTCTTGTGAATGGCCCCTGGCAGCCATACTGGGGTATCACCCAGGTCATGCTTTTGCAATTCCTAGAGCCACCTTATCTTGGGCTGCTACCAAAAGAACATTCTAATCCTTTGCTGCCATTTAGTGGTCACCCGTAATTTTGCAGCCCAGTTACCCTATTGGGGATACCACAGGCTGTTCCTCGTGATCCTGTTAAAGGTGCTTTTTTCAGTCCTTGAGGTATCAGAAAAGATGGTGTATTTGGCACTGCCCTTATTGCTGAGTCCTACCTTGCCAGGGAGCAGTAGATCCTTACATTTTTAATGCAGGACCAGTTAAGGAAAGGGATTGGTGGATTCCCCTGACTTTGGTTGCCTCCCACTAGACTACCAACCAATGTGCGGGGGGGCAGGGGAATCCATCTATTGCTCTCCTTAACATGGAGATGGGGTTGGGAAGGAGGCAACTTTTGACAGATGACTAGAGCAGCAGGTTTCCCCATCAGTAAAACCTTGCTCTGGTTTTGTGTGTGTGTGCGTGTGTGTGTTTTAAGAGGGTTCAAAAGGCATGGGTTTAGCATTATTCTGGAACAATGGAAACCTATATTTAAAAGTAACCCCCAAACTAGATGGCAGGCAGGATGGCAATAACTGTGAAGTGGGAAGGATCATTAGGCTGGGCAAGAAAAAGCTGCCTGAGAACTTTTGGTAGCAAAAGCTGTGAACTGCTTTTGAAAAAAGAGGAAGGATGCAAGAGAAAGAGATCCGCAGATCTCATAAAGAGACATGGTGTCTGTGCTTGCATTCTTGCTCTGCATGTACATTCAAGCTGGTTCTTCCTTTTCTTTCTGGAACCAAAGGTAAGGTGGGGGGAGTTCACTAATGGATTTACATGGTAAGGGAAAGAACTTGAGAGTCTTCCTTGTTTAATTTATTCAAGTGAGCAAGTTTGTTTAGAAACACAATTTTCTTGTCCATCAGCCTAAAAGCTGCTTGTCAAATTTCTCTAGTTAGCATCTAGAGGGGGGGGCGGGGGGGGCAGGGGAATCCATCTCACACACACTTGATTGTATTCATCCAAGAGAGGACTTGTCTTATTTTTTAAAGACAGGTCTACTGCTGTTTAAAAAAAGCAGCAAATCTGAGAAACCCACATAACACCCAAGAAGTCTTTCCAAAAGTGCAGGTTAGGTATTTCATGGGCATTTGTCTCTGTGGAAGCCAGGTGTCCAATCTGTCCCATGGCTGAAGCCAAAATGGCTGTGGAGGTGAATTGAAGAGACCAGAAATAAGGGAGCATGCTTGCACCAGCCTAAAGGGGTTAATGTGAGTTGTGCAGATCCCAACCCTTGCCTTTATCAGCACCTTCGTCATCAGTGGAGCATGCTAGATCATGTCCAGGGCAAGACTTGCATCAGGAAAAGAGGAGAAACACTATTAAACTGGAACAGCTAAAGATGAGGGTAAGTTGCATTTGCAGTGGGTTGAGATAAACGAAGGCAGCATCATGAAAACATGCCCTTTAAGAACAGTCAGAGGAGCATCTTCATGCAGCAGTTAGAATCTTCATCATGTAATCCAATTGTCATGTTGGCAAAAAATTCTAGGAGTTGTAATCCAACACACCTAGAAGGCACCAAGTTAAGAAAAGTTTGTATAGTGAGGTTAAGGTCCATGGGGAAGAGAACATGCAGTGGGCTTTGGGGAAGAAATAATGAAGATTTCCCTTGTGCACTGGCAATCCTCCTTTAAAAGTCTTGGTATGTATGGGCAGTCTAACAAGGCACCAAAGGTTGGTACATTTGCTTCTCTTGTGTCTTCATTTATATGCTTGGCTGCATTATTGCTTGCTTCCAGTTTCTATTTGTCCTTGCTGAAAACAGTTAACCAAGCTGTTAGCTAACTGCCCCCTGCCCTCGGCCAGTTCATTTTAAAGGAAGCTCTTTGGAGACCCAGCTCATTTATTTTAGTTGTGATCTGCTCCTTCTCCATTCATACGGGGACAGTGCTGGGGGAACATTATATTGCTTCAATAACTTGGCTGTGCCTAAGGGACACAGGTTCTGCAAAGGTAGAAATGATTACCTAAAGAGAAGCATTAAGAATTTATAATTTAATCACGGCACTGTAATTGGGTTCTCTGGTGAAAGGAAAAGCATGGACATTTTTAAAATGAAGAATCATTCTTTTCTTTTTTCTCTTTTTTTTTTGTTCTTGTAAGAGTTAGAAATAACTGGATTTTTACTTCTAACTCTTGCTGTAAAAATTACTGGAAGGTGGAGGCAGGGGATATTATGGTTAAGACACATGATGTCAGTAGGACTTATTTTTAAGAAAACATTATGGGGCTGTGCTCTTTGTTGTTTATGTTAGAACAATCAGAGTTATTTTTCTGTACTTCTTTGCTGTCATCTGGTGACCATCCAGATGTTTACATGTAATAGCTGTAATTTATTTTCTGTATCAGGAGGCCATCTAAAGTGCTTCTTTCTTCATTTACTTAATAATAATTTCTTAAAATCTCAGATGTCCTGTTTATTAGGATTTGCGATTGTTTTACTATTTAACTCTGTACTGTGTTGTTTATAAAATGTAACTCAAATTGTATTGGCTGAAATGTAAAGGTACTTAACTTCATTGGGGGGAATGCTGCCTTTGTTGTAATTACATATTCAGCAAATATCAAGTAGGGGTAAAATGGTTCTGTTTGACAGGATTATGCCTTTATAGAATATATTTCTTGATCCAGAGGTATTCATCCTATAATATCCTCTTAGATTCAGTCCAAGCTGATGAATTAAACTAAGTACAGTGCAGTCTTCCCTTCAGCTTTCACCTTCATGTGTTTTCTGGCTAATAATTATATTGATCAAATACTGACAACAAGCTAGCACTTGGTAGAGCAACCATGAAGGTCTTGGAAAAAATATTCAAATGCCAGGACGTGTCTATATCTACAAAGATCAGAATTGTGGAAGCCATGGTATTCCCTGTGATACTCTATGGAAGCAAAAGTTGGACTTTAAAGAAGCAGGATAGGCAAAGTATTGACATCTTTGAATTTTGGTGTTGGAGAAGACTCCTGAGAATACCATGACTGCAAAGAAAACAAAGAAATGGATCATCAAACAAATCAACCCAGAGTTCTCACTCGAGACACAAATGACCAGGGTCAAGCTATCCTACTCTGGGTACATTATGTGAAGATCCATCTCTCTGGAGAAGGCTTTGATACTGGGAAAGGTGAAAGGAAAGAGGTGGATGGACTCAGTTACAGTGGTGATGAGTGTGCCATTGGAAGACCTGAAATACACAGTTAGGGGCAAATTGTTATGGAGAAATTCTGTCTATGTGGTCGCTAATCTTGTTCTCTTCCCTTCCACATTTTCCACCATTATAGCCTTCTCCAGAGAGATAAGTCTTCGCATAATGTGTCCTAAGTATGATAATCTGAGCCTGGTCATTTGTGTAGCCAGCTCAATAAATGATCCTGACATGTCTCTGTCTGCTTGACAGTCACCCTGGCTAGGCTCAGGTAATCTGGGGCATCTGGTCTCCGATAGCTCAAAGAGCTTTTCTCTTTGGGATAAGAAAAAAAGGGGTGTTTGAGAGTGGAGATATCAGTGCTGGATGTCTCTGAAGTTGCCTCAGTGACTTCAACTACTGATGGGGGGGGGGGGCGGGACACCTCAGGAAGGTTTTCTTTCTCCTCTTATAGCAATTTCCAGCCTGAGGCAAAGGTATTGCTAATCCAAATAATGCCGCCTGAAAAAATGGGGACAAAAGTGGTGATCAATGCTAAAGAGATGAAAAAGGAGTCAGAGATTTAAACATGAGGAAAGTAATGATTTTCCTCCTGGCCTGAACATTTGGCCTGAACATTTGGCATAGCCAAAAAGTTGATGGTCCTAAAAGCTTTTCCTGACTCCTTTTGATTAACAAAAGAGGTTTCAAAGAAGAAATAACGAATCACTGAAAACATACTCTTGTTGCTTTGACTAACAAAAAGAATGGCTTGGAAACAGTTAATAATTCTGGCATTACTTTTTGTTGAATCTAGCATTGTTTTACCAAGACCCAGAAATTAGCAATGCAAAAGGGAAGAGTTAAGGAACATGTTTGCCCAGTCTTAGTTTGGAAAAGTCATCCCTTTCTCCTCTTAATATTGCTTATGTTCCCTGTGGCTACTAAAATTGATGTACACAGAAGATCACAGAACTAGCTATTGAAGACACCCTACTTTTCTTCACACTGGGATTCTTTTCCCAACCAGATATGCCCATCAGATTCCTTTTAACACATAAGGAGATCAGAACTATTTCCTGCAATTAATGTTTTTTGACCTGTTGGCTTGACCATAATACAGTGGTATCTCGGGATACGAACTTAATGCGTTCCATGACTCTGGGCGTATCCCGGGTTGGTCGTAACCTGACACAAATTTCCCCATAGGGTTCAATGTAAATCTGGTTAATCCGTTCCGCCCTCCAAATTTGGTCGCACCCCGAAGCAAATTTTCCCATAAGGTTCAATGTAATTACCGTTAATCCGTTCTGGCGTCCGCGGACCACGCGTCAGGGGCGGGAGAACGGCCAGGTGTGGCGCGGCGCGGCGCGGCGGGAGAATGGCCGGGCATGGCACGGCAGGAGAACGGCCGGGCACGGTGGGAGAACAGCCGGGCACGGCACGGCGGGAGAACGGCCGGGTGTGGCGCGGCGTGGCATGGCATGGCGGGAGAACGGCCGGGCACGGCGCGGCACAGTGGGAGAATGGCCGGGCGTGGCAGGAGAACAGCCAGGCGCCGCGGGAGAATGGCCGGGCACGGCGCGGCGGGAGAACGGCTGTGGACCACATGTCAGGGGTGGAAAAATGGCCACAGACCACGTGTCAGGGTGGAAAAATGACCGTACCCTGAGGTGGAGTTCGCACATCGAGGTAAATTTTTGCGGCCGGAGCTGGTCATAACCCGAAAAGTTCGTTAGTAGAGGCGTTCGTATCCCGAGGTACCACTGTATTAAGATGGTGCAAAAACTGAACCAAATTGGCAATACAGTTTGGCAGAGGGAGGGGTAGAGGGAACAAATCAGGTAACAGTGGCAAATATATACAAGACCCCATGGCTGCTTCATTCTTCTGTATTGCAAAGCCTGTTCTACTAATAAAGGTGACAGGAAGGTGGAGGTGAATGGAAGAAGGATTGGGTGACCCTCCTCCTCCTCCTCTGTTCTAATATTTTAAAAATCAATTCTGCTCTCCCATCTCAGTTTTATATATCAATAAGGAAAATACGACTTCCCCATCATTCGTGGTTTCACCCTAAAGATTCTGAAATGAAGCAAAACACTGAAAAAATAACACCCACTGACTACTACTTATGTGTTCCACTGTTTGATTTTCATCTTTGAAAACTAAATAATGTACTCCACCAGTCCCACTTTTTAACCTTAGAAGAACCCAAAGGAAGCAGAATTAGAATGAGATACACTATTTCAAGAAGTGTTCATTCTCAAATTGTTGAATGGTTGAACAATAACAGCGTAACCCTATGAATCTTTAAATAGCACTAAATCTTTGTGTTCAGTGAGGCTTACTGTAAAAGACCACAGTCCTTTTTTTATTCATTGAAAGCATAGAGGTGTAGCTGTACCACAAACCTGTGTAAGTTTTAGACTAGCTTCTGTGATTGAATTATTAGAGGTCCAATTGTCCCCTACACTCTCTCACACACTCACAAATTGGGTTCCTCAGGAGAAGGAGAATGATGCTTAAATTTATCTGATAGCTCAGATAGAAAAGTACATTCTGTCTGTCTGTCTAAGAAGTAGATTTGAATCTCAGTAGCTTTAGAGAGTTAAATTATTTGCCCTTCTTTCTGTGGTCCTGATCTAAATTGGATGTCTCAGATCTGCTACCTGAACTGGGAGGAAAGCCCCCACTTGCATCAAGTATGTGTCAGAACTTAAGATTTTAATTGTCCTCAACTGTTAGATAATCAAGTGACCTGGGAAGTTAAGTGGACTTCTATTCATTGTTATAAAGGGCAAAGCCTGTTCCTATTATTCCCTGGATTGATCTCTCTAGTGTGCCTTAGCTGACTGCTGGAAAAATCTTCCAGGTGCTAAGTAAATAGATTCATAAATGGGAGCATAGCAGATTGTGAATGTGGCTGAGAAAACCTTTAAAACAGAAATGTAAAAAATTCGGTAATTTATCACTTTGGGTAGTTGTATGTTTTATCTGTATGAGCAGAGCAGTTCTATCCATTTGTTAATGTGCTCTACCCATACAGATCTACTCCAGGGCTGAAGGTGGAAGGAAGACATTTATTATCTAAATTATTCTCCCCCCCCCCCACCTCACCCTGGACTGGGAGGTATGATGGACAGCCGGGGTGGCATTAAGGATCCTTCACACCCTCCACCAATAATTCTTCTGGGGGACATTCCACAGACACAATTTCTTAGTCTTGATAATCAAGAGCCACAAAAGCTCAGATCTGATGCCCATAACACTGGGGGCGGGGGGGGGGGTAGAGAACATTCCTGTGGCCTCTGCAATGCTATCTCAGAGACCAGAGGATTCTACCCTATACTACTACTTCCCACATTAATATCTCATCATTAAAAAAAATTATTTGGAATATTTTATTTATTTATTTGACTTTTTTTTTATCCCGTCTTTATTACTTTATAAATAACTCAAGGTGGAGAACATACCTAGTGCTCCTTCCTCCTCCTATTTTCCCCACCACAAAAACCTAGTGAGGTGGGTTGGGCTGAGAAAGAGTGACTGGCTCTGATTGCTGGATTTACCTGTTCTGCAGGGCCGTGGTGGCAAGGGAAGTATCTATGTCTGGGCCTCTGGAGATGGAGGAAGTTATGACGACTGTAACTGTGATGGCTATGCATCAAGCATGTGGACTATCTCCATCAACTCAGCTATCAATGATGGCCGAACAGCTTTATATGATGAAAGTTGTTCTTCAACTTTGGCTTCTACTTTTAGTAATGGGAGAAAGAGAAATCCAGAAGCTGGTGTGGTAGGTCAAACAATTCTATTTATTCTTTTTGTCCTTTTGTTAACTTTATTAGACTTTCTTTCTTTATTCAGCTGATCCTCTGAATAAGGGCTTCCCTAATGGCCACCCAATAATGTTTGGTAAGTTTAGGAAACAGTATACAACCATGAATGAGAAAAATACTATTTTATTGCTTTTTGATGAAAAAACTGAGAAGCTTGGCTGAAAGGGGATTTACTTTTGGAGATTCTCATTATTTAGTGAACAGACAAACATAGAAAGGTCATGAATTCTTTATGAAAAACCATCAAGCAAATGTTCATTTCTCTAGTCAACAGATGCTTGATGACATTCTGGTTATAATCTGAGGAATTATAACTTTAATACTGTTTTGAATAAAGGTTTTCAAGAATATATGTTTTTTGTACTTTATGTTGCTCGAGAAAATGCAGGAAGTTGGTATCAGAAATTAATGTCAGTCTATATGCAAGTGTATTTAATAGGGCATTTCAATTTTATAATTAAGCAAAACTATATGTGGAAATTAAACATGTACTTACTAAAATGTTAAGTGTTAAATAAGTTATACAGCTGTTATAGCATTAAAAAGTATTTAAGTGTAAACTCGGAAACCATTTGGCCAATGATATGGGATGTATATGAATTGTTGCCCCACTATCCCAGGAAAGGCCCTTTAAGGAGCTGCAGACAAGTGCTCTCCTCCATGAATTCTCCAGTTTCACATTTGGTTTAAGGAGCTGCACACAGGTCCTACTTTTCCACGCTCCAACTTCTTGCTATCAAAAGTGCTGCACAGCCCTAATAGTCATATGTTGAAAAAAGCTATGGAAGAAACAGTTTTCAAAGAAGCCAGTCTTCAATTCTATCTGTGACAGACAATGTCTAGGCTGGGTTGGCTAATAAGGAGACAGAAACTATACTGCTGATTTCATGATTATCACAAGGTTGGTTCATCCTAGAAAACTGATTCAAGAAGGTACATAATATATCTCCCTGTAGTGACTGCATAATAAAAACAAATAAATATACCACATGATGACCAACATGAGGATCACCTATATCCCCGAGTATTCTAGTTGTGTCCCCACCACAAAATTCATCCCTGCTCCATTCTGGTGGCATCACCCTTTGAGTAACATCACCTGCAGCCCTTCAGCTGATGGGGAGCGAGTTGTGGCCCCCAACCCTAAGAAAAATATCCAGCTCTAATCCATATTCACAAGTTTTTGATGTTACAGTGTGGTGAGTTTTATCCCTAATTCCCATGAATGGAACTCATTCACAGGAAATTACCATTAAGAGTAGGTTGGGAGACTTGATATATGGCCAATTCTCCTTTACCCTCCTTTACTCTGCCTCTTCAAAATATGCCCTAGAGCAATGTTTCTCAACCTTAGCAACTTTAAGATGTGTGGACTTCAACTCACAGAATTCCCCAGCCAGCATGCTGGCTGGGGAATTTTGGGAGTTGAAGTCCACACATTTTAAAGTTGCTAAGGTTGAGAAACCCTGGAGCATGAACTGACAGTGCCCATGACAGTCTTGGAGGATGGCATGAAGACAAGAAGTTGCAGAAGGAAAGGAGACATTGTTGCTTACTTTCCTCAAGCAAGAAAAGAAGCAAACAAAAGGAAATCAAGCACTTTCAAATGAAACCTCTTTGGGAGGAAGCAATTATTCTATTTAATATCCTTGTTTATCTCCGTATATACCTTGAAGGCTCAAGTATTATTTATCTAATTAAGTTTGTTGTACTCTGTTGCAGGCTACCACAGATCTATACGGCAACTGCACGTTGCGCCACTCAGGAACATCTGCAGCTGCCCCAGAGGCTGCAGGAGTGTTTGCTCTGGCCCTGGAAGCAAAGTGGGTGAAAGCAGCCATCAGTTATCTTGTGATGAGTGAAAATAACTCAGCTTTATGGCTTGGAACCTGGTCTTAAGCCTCCATGAGCTGAACATCAATTGCTTGTTAAAGCAGGCTGCACCTGGAAGCCCATTTTATGTTTTTCAGAAAATGTGCAGGGAGGAAAAGGGTTTAAAGCCATACAGGATGCTTCTGTCTCTCTTGGTGTCCTCCTGCACTGACGGAGAAGTCTGAATCTGCTTTTGGTGCCACCGGCTCCATCACTTATGGCCTCTTTTTCTCCTGCATGCATTCTCAAAATTCATCAAGAGGGCTTAATTCCTTGGAATGCAGTTAGGCTAACTTAGAGAAGGCGCATTGAAGATTGCACTTATTCTAGAAGAGGCATTGATTTCTCTCATGTGTTTTTCATCCATGGTCTCTTAAAGATATTTCTCTCTCAGTTCAATCCTGCCATGGCTTAGTTATTTCCATCCTGACTGCTTTTAGTTGTGCAAGTTTTTAACACACTGTATTAAAGACTGCTTTCTGTAGTCTTTCTTTTTCAGCACACTTATTCAGTATGTAGAGAAATGTGTCTCAAATGAGGTCTGAAGACCAGTTGCCAAATTTTTCTAAAAATAGAAATTTCCTGGGGCAGAACATTTTTCAGATAGCCTAATTCAAGCAGAATCGTCTGTCTGTCTGTCTGTCTGTCTGTCTGTCTGTCTGTCTGTCTGTCTGTCTGTCTATCTATCTATCTATCTATCTATCTATCTATCTATCTATCTATCTATCTATCAATCATTATCTATCATTCCTATGCCTCTACAGAATATCTGTATCTATCTCTATGTTAAACTGTCCATCCCACCTCCTCGTTATTGGTATCTGCGGGGGTGGGGGGCAAAATCTGCAAGATTATGTCACAATCCAAGCTTTGCCCCATTGTACATGCATTGATATAGCATGCATGTACAAAAGGGGCAGGGCTTGAATTATGACACCATGCCCATTTTGTGGATTTTATCCCCTCCTCCCTTGCAGAAACCCCTGCTTATACAGTACCGCTACTATTTATCCACAGATCCATGTACTTAAAAAGTGTATTGTTTTATCACACAGCACTTTATTCTTGATTGTTTAATCAGAATGTGTTCTCCACAAGAGATCTTTAAGGTTTTCAAGACAGTGGGGGAAGATAAGTAGATGAAAGGACCCATCTAGAAATCTTGTGGAAATATATTTGAATGCAATTTTTTTTAATCATTTCATTTTGCCAAAATAGGACTAGTCATATTACTGATCTTTCTTTGAAAAACACAGCTCTGAGAAAGTCCAAAATGAATCTTTGTTAGGGCCAGCTAGAAAGGTGACTGTTCACCAGGCTAAAGTATTAAGCAAAAAGCAAATCAAAGGGGGGGGGGATGTGGATGGTGGTGGTAATAGTGGTGGAAGAGAGATGTTGCAGACAACATTTTTAAAATCTAGCTTGCACATTCTGTGGATCTTAAAATGAGAGAAGGGAAATCTCATGAATGGAAGAGTTTACCCTCCCCTTGTGATGATCCTTTGAGCCCTAAAAATATGCATCCCTGCTATCTTTAACAGTTTTGCTTATATGCACATGACAACTGTCTGCAATATATAATAGTCTTTGCCAAAGTAGTTTTTCTAAAGATGCCAGCTCTCACTATCTTGTTCTCTGGCAGTGCGGATCTGACGTGGAGGGACTTGCAACATTTGACCGTCCTCACTTCCAAAAGGAACCAGCTTCATGATGAAGTTCACAAGTGGAGAAGAAATGGAGTTGGCCTTGAATTCAACCACTTGTTTGGCTATGGGGTCCTAGATGCTGGGGCAATGGTTACGATGGCTAAAGACTGGAAGACTGTTCCAGAGAGGTTTCACTGTGTAGGTGGATCAGTCCAAGAACCTCAGTAAGTAACAATAAATATAAGTGTTTCAGGGCTTTGCACAGCTCCTTTGCTGTGCTTTCCTTCCATCCTGTAGCTGGGAAGAAATCACATCGGCATAAATTGCATTGCCCCACAGCATGCCTTTCAGACACATCTGGAATGGGACTATGCTATGCTGCTATCCACATACTTTAAGGGCAGTGATTGGTGGTTTTCCCTGGCTGAAATTTAAACATTTTCAACTGCTGGAAAAGCTGAAGCCAACTGCATTACAGAATGTGTCCTGGAGTGGTGCTCCATCCAATAAATTTCTTTCTTTCTTTTTTCCCCCAAAGGACCATCTATCTATCAGCCCATTAGCAGTAAAGGGTTCAGCTTTCTTTGCTGCAGTGAAGTGGTTGCCTGGATTTGTATAGTCCAGATGCAGCTGCTGCATAAATTCTTGCAGCCAGAGTTCAAGAAAGGGGTCCTGGTGTAAGAGAGATGATCAACTATGAAATAATCTCAGATACATTGACATAGTTCTTCCAAAACAATTATTGACCTGAGAGACTGTCAACCTATCAACCTATTGACCTTTTTTTTTTTTTTTTTTTGTCTGCGCTCAGTCATTGCTGACCCTGCAGTGACTGCTTGGACGAGTCCTTGCAGTTTTCAAGGCAATTGTTTTTCGGAAGTGGTTTGCCAGAGCCTCAGAGCAGAGCCCAGCTGGCGAGCGCAGGAGGTGGGGTTTCCATTGCTTCGTGCCCTTTTCGGGCGCACGCGGTTTTTCGCGCTTACTGGCAACTGCTCCCAACTCCTTTTTGCAAGGCGCCGCCAGCATTTTTCCTCCCACCGGAGTGAGAGTACCCATTTATCTACTCACGTGAGTTTTCGGCCTGTTGGGTTGACAGGAACTGGGGAGGAAACAGGAGCTCACCCTGTTTAACGCGAAGGCTGGACTTGAACCGCTGAAGCGTCGACCATTTCTGGCCGGCAACTTTCAGCGTCATTAAACCACTGCGCCACCGTGTCCCCCATTGACCATTAGGGGACAGCAATGAGTTAGAATTTTTGTCTCTCCTGGCTGCCCCTTAGTGGTTGTCTAGATGTGTGCAGTTGAGATGGACGTGGTTGACAAGATGCAGTCTGAGACATCACTTTATAGATGTTTGTTTCAAATCACAGCATACATACAGCTATGTTCTTCAGAAGTGGGGGGGAGGGGGTCCCTTCAAGTCAGTTTTGACTCCTGACAGCTGCCTGACCTAGTCCCTGCAGTTTTCTTGGCAAGATTTTCAGAAGTGGTTTGCCATGGCCTTCTTCCTAGGGCTGAGAGAGAGTAACTGGCCCAAAGTCACCCAGCTGGCTTCATGTCTAAGGTGGGACTAGAACTCACTGTCTCCTGGTTTCTAGCCTGGTGCATTAACCACTAGACCAAACTGGCTCTTCAAAAGGTAGGAGAGGGAAAATATATGCCTATATGTTGAAGCTATGTCTGTGCCAAGTTACATTTTATGATGGATTTAACCTTTTAAAACAGCATTCCATAAAGAGAGGAAGGGAGAAGCCAGGACTTCCCCAAGAACATTAGATACCAGGCTACAGAAGCACAACAGCCAAGTCGTTTCACATGTGTTAGGCCGAGGAAGGGCTAGTCAATTTTAGGGCTTCCATTCTCTAGGTCAACCAGTCAGCTGACCTCTTAAAAAAAAGAAGAAGAAATAAAAAAGGAAGTGTCTGCAGTACGTAGTTTCCTGTTTGACTTGCAGCCAAAACAGCATTGCAGAATTGATGCCAAGCACACACACTGAACAGAAAGGGGCAGTCCCACAGCGGACATGCCAAGCTAATTATAGCCAAGCAGATCACTGCCCTCAATTGGGTCACTTAAGCCTCCTCCTCCGTGTGCCATGGATTGTCCAGATGAGAGTTCTTTCAGTTTCCCAGGGAAAACATTAGTTTCATGACAAAACACCTTGGCCCAGCTTCAATATGCCTTAGCTGTGGGCTGTCTGAGGCAGAGGTTCTGTGACTTGATCATGTCCTCAGCCATCAGTAAGTGGGACATCTTTGGGTCACAGTAAACAGTCTGTGTTGATGAGTCCTTAATCCAATTTAAAGTTACAAAACTGCTGTCTTACTTCAAAGGATTAGTCATCCTTCACTAAATTTCCAAATGAAGGAATAAGGACAGGGTTATTCAATGTGATTCAGATTATCCACTCTTATTTAGAGGAAGGAAGTTGGAGTAGTAAAGTCAGCTTGCAAATTACATGGTATTGTTCTTCAGGCACAAAACCAAGGTGATCGGATGCATCAATATTTCCAAGAAATGCCTGCTCAAAAAGTTTGGTGCTATATTCTTCACTTGTACAGGTAGTCCTCAATTTATGACCACAGTTGGGACCAGAACTTCCATCACTAAGCAGTGCAGTCATTAACTGAGTCATGCCAGATTTTACAACCTTTTTTGCTGTGGTTGTTAAGTGAATCACACAGTCATTAAGAAAATGCAGCTTCCCCTTTGACTTTGCTTGTCAGAAGCCCCCTGGGAAGATCACAAATGGTGATCATGTGACCCCATGACATGCTGGTTGTCAAGCGCCCAAATTTTGATCATGTGATTGTGGAGATGCTTTGAAGGTTGTAAGTGCAAGGACCAGATGTAAGCCACTTTTTTCAGCACCATCGTAACTTCAAATGGTCGTTAAATGATTATAAGTCAAGGACTACCTGTAACAGCAGAAGATAGATTTCATGGGAAGTTACCAGATAGGAAATCTCAGCAATATATTATGCACTTTTCTATGTGTAGTTCAGCATCCAAGACCAATAGGTAATAAAAAGGGAATGCTTAACTCCATCAAGGAACCCCAATTATTACTTTCCTTGTCTTAGTTTATAAATAGTAAATGGGCCAACCTTTAAAAAAATCAGAAAATAGTTCTTCCTCCTCACCCCAAATTCATGTTTGAAATTAGGAAAGCTGTAGTGCTCATATTGTATCAGTTGGAATGCAGCAGGACTTGGGTGTCTTACTTTGTCCTCTCCAATGGATCTTCTTCCACATTGGACCATGATCTATGATGCTTTGCCCAGCTTTTTTCCTGGTGTTGGCAAGAGCAGAAACAGCAATAACTGAGCACCATCTCTATGAAGATATCTATTCTTTTATGGTAACTAGGACATTGAAAGCACAATACTACAGTCATGTCTGAAATTAAGATTTTCAGGATGTCTTCATAGTCAAATATCTTCTGGAGGCAACATATCCAGAGCTAATTATGCTTGTGAGACTACTCCTTGTCAGTCCTTCAAGGTAGGCCAGCTCAAGAAACAGACAAGACACCCCAAAGGTTACAGGAATTCTACTTTATTGTGGTATCTACAGAACCTTTAAAAGCCTGCCAGAATTTCTTTCTTATACCAAATAAAATCAGGGCAAATTATTTTGAGTTTCTTTCTCATGCCTTCCACTTTCCCAGGACTGATTTGTTAATTTCCTCTGTTAATTAACAGCTCATCCATTCTTTCATCAAGGTATTTGCACATTCCTTTACACTCCTGCATGATCTGAAGATTGTACATCTCAAAGGTTTCTTTCTAAATAGCACATACTCAAGCATTTACTATACTTTCTGAACTGGATGAGAAAGGTGATATGCAAGCCATAATACAGCCAACATCAGGATCTGAAGTTCTTTGTCCAATAAACAGGAACTCTAATGACAGTCTTAGTTGTTATAAGCAACAAGTTGCCTATGGCTAGTGTTCAAATGAAACCAATGAGTGAGCATGGTCCACAACATTTGAGTTTGAAGCCAATTAAATTAAGTCATTCATTAAATTTGTATCTGATTTATTCCACCATATGTTGATGACTCTGGGATACTTCTGGAACTCTGCATGAGTAATCTGAATGCTGTTTCATTGCAGCATTAAATATCTTGTTTGCTTTGTGTTCTCAAGTCTCCAACTGTATGCTAGGCAGTCCAATTATTTTCTGATTATCTAATTTGAAATGAAGTCAGTGAAGAAATCAATTAATTGACTGGAGCAATTTATGCCTCTGATAACTGCAATTTACCTTTTCTTATAATTTATAGGAACTTACACATTACTGATATAAAAGTTTTATAGGAATTATACAACCTACTGATTAGGTTTTATCTGGACAAATTTAAATTTAATAGTTTAGGTACCACATAGCTACTGAACTAGCTGAATGCTGTATAGCAATTGTGTACAATGAACAAATGAATATAAAAATATACAATATTAAGAATTAAAGTTCTGATCATTTTTCATGAAACTCAATTTTGATATGAAGTTGCAGGGAACAAACACACCCATACAAAGACAAAAACAGAAGCAATATTATTTCAGGCATTATTCAAAGCTTTTTTTTTTTTTATCTGACACTGAAATGAGAGCCAGTTTGGTGTAGTGGTGAAGGCACCAGGCTAGAAACTGGGAGACTGTGAGTTCTAGTCCCGCCTGGGTGACCTTGGGCCAGTCACTCTCTCTCAGCCCTAGGAAAAAGAAGGCAATGGCAAACCACTTCTGAAAACTTGTCCAGGCAGTCACCAGGAGTCAAGATTGACTCAAAAGCATCAATATACATACCCACACACACACAGAGGAAAGGATTCCTTCACTGCATATTAACAACTAAGAATCATGCTATCATTGGCAGGCCAAAACAAGCTGCCACAAACTGAAGTATTTATAAAAATACGTCTTCTATCCCACTGTGGTTCAGGACTACCAAGAACATCTCTTTCAGACATATTATGCTCCTCGTGCACAACATCTTTATGTTTTCTGCATATTGTTTCTGGTATATAAAAAAAATAATGGTATAGTAATTTTATAAGCAACCAGAGACTGCTGCTGGAGCTTTCTCTATGATATGCTTGCAGATGTACAATATGCTTGGGATGATACTTTATTTTTACTGTAGAACACTGATGATTAATAGGTTGAGGACAGGAAGGAGTGTAAAACCTATATAACTCTCACAAAAAGAGTAGTGGCAGTGTACCATCGTTAACAGATTGGAACAGGATAATAACTAAACTAAATGAGATTAGCAGATACAGTCTCTTCCAATGGATCCACTGTCATTTTCCTATCTGACATCAATATTTAAAGAAGTACAATAGTCATTAAGATTGGAAGCTATATTTATTCCTAAAGTTTGGATAGTTTCTAAGGCAAGGCTCGGGAAGGGGATGAGAGCTTTTATTCAATCACATGCAAAAGAGGATTTACCAGAGAAATGAGACATCCCCCAGTCCACTGTAAACTCTTTAAAGTCAGAGTGACACTTGCCTGCTGTCATCTTGGGGCCAAGGACTCATAAGGACTAAGAGGCAATGGCTTAGATGGACTTTGAAATTTC
Source organism: Python bivittatus (assembly GCF_059951505.1). Lineage (NCBI taxonomy): Eukaryota > Metazoa > Chordata > Lepidosauria > Squamata > Pythonidae > Python > Python bivittatus. The sequence goes on along the minus strand of NW_028277030.1, from coordinate 10,599,003 downwards.
ATGGTTTCCTGCAATAGGTTCTATCTTTCAAATACCCAGAGGAGGTATTCTACACCCTTCCCTTGAGATATCTTCCCTTCTTTTAGACCCATAAATGTTGCTATTCTATAGTCTCTGGAGCCTCAGCCAATGATAAGGGATGATGAAAGTTGTAGTTCAGCTATATATGGAGGACCTGTCAAATTACTTGTCTCTAATTTAGACGGTGTCAACCTTTTCTCTGTGTGAATAGGCAATGCAATTACATTTAGCTGCTGATTGATTAGGATGAATGAAAAATGTTAGTGGTTTCCTGTTAAGCACACACTATAGTTGTAGATATTCATTGCCCTTCTTTGCCTATTCTCAGGATACTTTTCACACTGTTTCTATCTCTCTATCTCTCTATCTCTCTCTCTCTCTATCTATCTATCTCTGTATATCTCCCAGAAATCCAACTGAACCAAGGGATACACCCCACATCTGTTTTATAATGAATGAGTATGATCCTGTCTGGGCTTGACATTTTCCAGAGAGACTCTTCCCTATGTTTCCTAACATCTCTGGCAAGAATCAAAGAGCCTTCCCAGCAGCCTGTCTGGTCTCCTTTTGGATTAACTTGCAGCATGAGGCAGAGGGAGGGGGCTATTACTTTATTTAGACAGACTCTTGATCTGTCAACCCTCTTGGTGAGTGTTGGTGTGGTTGTATAAGAAATATACATCTAGCCTAAAATGGACAGGATGTAAATGTGCTGATTAGCTTAATTGCTTTTCTTTGAGTTTTGCTTTAAAATTAGTTTCTGTAAATGCTTAATATACTTGTTGTTAGTAATCATGGGGCAATTCCACTCTGCAGCCTAAGCTGGTTCTCTCCCATGCTACTCTTGACAGTTTTTTAACCAACTTCAGAAATTCCAGGCCAGATTGCAGTAGGTTCACAACAGGGCCAGTCTGGTGCTCAGTGTGGACTATGGCCATCACAAGACCTGATTGGTGGTTCCCCTGCTTCTTGCCCTTCCCATCCATGCAAGGAAGGCAAGCCTCATGGACTGGCTTCTGGGTGGACTAGTCTACCAGTGTCTATCTTCTTTTAGAGATTGCTCCCTTCTCATTAGTCCCCATATCTTTCCCAGATGTTTGCACACATGGAAGCCTTCATCTCTCCCCTTCTGTCCTTTTACACGAATGAAGACCCTTTCTTTTTTATTTTTTTCCTTTATGGTTCCATGTTGCTATGATGCTACATTGCAACTTAAAGATGAGGGGAGGGGAGGGGAGGGGAGGGGAAGGGAAGGGAAGGGAAGGGAAGGGAAGGGAAGGGAAGGGAAGGGAAGGGAAGGGAAGGGAAGGGAAGGGAAGCTTTACATTATTGGGAAGGGAAGCTTTACATTATTGTAGGCAGGGGTGGGAAAGCAAGGGGAGCATGCTTCACCCAGCTTGGGCAAAAACCAAAAGGGTGCCGACTGAGCGATGAATGGAGTATGCGTTTCTATGATTGAGGACAGTTCATTTACTTAATGGCCATCATTGAATCAACCAATGGTTTGTAAATGATACTGACTGCCAATCTGCAGAGAACATAGCAGCCTGGCAGCCCAAATTGGATGCCCTGGGAAGAGACCAGCCACTGGAGAAGAGGGGATGTGCTATAGGGCTGATATAGAACAGAACAAAGCATTAAAGATCACCCTCTCTGAAGGGTTTAAGATGGTTCAGGTCAGAAAACATCAGATTTGAATCAAAGCTGGAAAACACAGGGACAGGATGCATTTGTAATGGGCTGGAAGTAGGAATAGGATGACGACATCCATTCTTGCACTCAGTAATGTGGCTGTACTGGTGATGGGCCAAGCAGAAAGTGTGGATCTGCCCCAGATGCTCTATGTAGAAATGCTGGTTACAAACTGAAATAACAATAAAATAAAATAAACAGATTAAGGCCTGAAAAGGCAAGTGCAGAATTTCATGATCCCATAAAGCCCCACAGGGCATTCTTACCATCAGTAAGACCACTGACAACTCCTTCTGAGCTGTGGGATTCTCACTTGTTCCAATAAACATATTTTTCTTTCATTGAAGTTGAATTCTCATACAAGGTAAGGATCATGGGTGAAATTCAGAATCAGTAGAAGCAGGGGCCTTCTGACTGGCTTGGGAGAAGAAAATATCTTCTATTTTTCCCCTTTGTTATATAACTCGTCTATTTTGTAAGATTCAAAATTAACATTAAACCATTATGTGAAAATAAATCACTTATTAATTATCTTGATTCAGTCCTTTTGTATTTGCATTCCAAGTCTTAACCTGTGTTTTCTGACTGATGGGTGCTATGAAAAATGTGGTATTCAGCATTGCTTTTTCATTTGCAAATCCTAGGAAAATACCGTCTGGTGGCAAGCTGGTTCTGACACTTACAACAGATGCTTGTGAGGGGAAAGAAAACTTTGTCCGTTATCTTGAACACGTTCAAGCAGTTATCACAGTGAACTCTACAAGAAGAGGGGATTTGAATATCAACATGACATCACCAATGGGGACAAAATCCATCTTGCTGAGTCGACGGCCAAGGGATGATGATTCCAAGGTGGGCTTTGACAAGTGGCCTTTCATGACTACACATTCTTGGGGAGAAGACCCCAGAGGTACTTGGGTTCTGGAAGTTGGGTTTGTTGGGATCTTGCCCCAAAAGGGAGTCCTCAAAGAATGGACATTAATGCTACATGGGACTCAAAGTGCTCCCTACATAGACCAAATAGTGAAAGATTACCAGTCTAAACTGGCCATGTCCAAAAAGGAGGAGTTGGAAGAAGAATTAGACGAAGCAGTAGAGAGAAGTCTCAAAAGTATATTAAACAAGAATTAGCACTGCTTTGCATGCCAAATGGCTACATTTCCCCCTTGTCCTTTCCCATACATTCCCATTAGGCACATACCATTCATTGTCTCTCAATTACTATTCCAGCCTTTTCATTCTACAATGGTGCACTGTCTAATTTAATTACAGTGGAAATTTCTGAATTCTGAGCCACAAATATATGATTACGTACCAACTACTTTGTAAGAGTGTATGGCTGTAACTATTTTCATTTGAAGACAGGATATTTTGGGGAGGGGTATTTTACATGTTTTTATTTGTCCTCCTGCAATATGGAACAACCAACTAGCAAAATTGTGGCCACATTTCTTTTTATATTGTCATGGCTGACACCTAACTTACAATTTTATTTTATATTTCTGAAGAGGGCAAATAGACTTGCTGAAATTCTGTCAGTTATCAACGAGGGAAATGAATATCAAATGTTGGAGCTCCAAATTATATTTTATTTATGTTTTCATGAATGAAATTAAACAAGAACAGCTGCAAAATCTTGCATCACTTTCCTGCTGAAAATCTTCCTCATCCCTGGCTGCTATTTGCCTTTGAAAAGTCTGTTTTCAGTAACCAATATCTTCACCAGCGCATAGCAGTAAGAGAGAGGTTTTCAGCAGGAAACCAGTGCAACTGTTTATAGCAGTCTGTTCTGCCCCTTCCCCAAAAAGACAACCCCTCCCCCCCCAAAACACAAAACTTTAAGCACAGTTTTTAAAAAGTATAAAATACAGTTTGGTCCTAAGATTATTTCAAGCACATGGAAAACCAATAAAACAAGAATCTTAGCTTGTCAAAAGTTATAGAATACTGACTCTATTATGCATTATCACATAAACTGCAGGCTTATAGTTTCCTAGAACTAACCCCACTGAATTCAGTGGGACTTACTTTTGACTATGTAAAAATGAAACAAATGACATGAAGCCTATGGGCAAGCTAGTTTTCCAGGCTATAATGTCCACCCAGGTTCTCACTCATGCCTTCAAGGTAACCCTAGGCTGGAAAAAAAATCACCAATCTGTATCAGAAGTGGAAGTACTGACATCAGTAATAAGTGCCTCCCTTTGCACTTATCATAGCTCCTTTGGCAGACCAGTCTGTACAAATAATTGCCAATTTGTGTAGCACACTTCAAGACTTTTATTTGTTGCTTGTTAAATGGTTTCCTAAAGAGCAGGGAGACATATACTCTTAGGGAGATACATCAAAATGAAACATAGTGGAGTTTCTGCTATATTCACAATCCCCACATGGGCTACAGTGTGGCTGTTCTTCTGAAATCTTGAGATCTAAGCTAGAAGTGATAATTTGGCCAGTGGCAGCTAGCTCATGGTCCTGCTTAGATTATTTTTCTGGTGTCCTGCAAGCTAAGGTGAACCCTGTTTGCAAGTGTCATGGAGTGGGGAAACAGTATAGTGATAGTGGTAGTGATTCTGGTGGGATCCCCCCTAGTGATTTAAAGCATCTTCTAGTGACCCATTGCTATCGATGAAGCAAAATATACCCTGTCCTCATTACTGTTATTTCAGCACAACAATAGTTGAATAACACCAAAAGATGCTCCAAGTCTCTTTGAGGCTCCTTCCTTTGTCTTTCCAAAGACAAGGAATGGTTATCTTGATTGGAGAGAAGAATAAGCATCTGCAGTCTTTACCAATGCCTCATGCTCACTTGTGTCTTCTCATCTGTCCTCCCACCTAAAAGAGTTTTAAGCATACATACCAACCTTCTCTGCTTATGATCATGAAAGTTGCCCTGATGGATTCCACAGGAACGAGATCCGTTTTACACCAAGCATATGAAAAAAAAACACATAATCTGCCTGGCAAAATTATTGCCCTAAAGTCTTTAGGAGAAAATACTCACAAATGAATTAATATTCTGACAGTGAGAAGAAGTGATGGGTGGAACTGTTTAATTCTTCTCTGCAAAATTTGGGAGGTGGGGGGTGGAGTTCACTGAAGTTGTTCTGCTCCATAGAAATTTCAGAGTAGAGTGCAGAAATCAGAACGGTGTCTGCAATTCAGTGTAAATATATTTTGATGCAGTGTTAGCTGTTCCTGGTTTGCATTTATATTGGGTTCTAATGCACCACAAAGTCCCTGGACATTTCTGAGGATCTGTAGTCAATACAGATGCTGCAAGAGCATGGGTGGGGAAAGATTTCTTATTGTGAGAACGTGGACTGTGTGAAATGAGAGCAGGAGCTAGCACAATCTGGTGCTCCATCACCTTCTCTGCTCACATTAATGGCTTCAAAACCCAGCAAGTAATGTTGCATTACCCTTTTCTTGCTGCTTTCATACTGAGCTCTGGATTCTTAACAGCATCCCAGTTCCTTGCTGCTGCTGGCACTCTGCATGCAAATAATGATTCTCATGAAATGTGGAATAATTAGTGTTGTCTAATTCTCAATGCAAAATGCATCAGGGTACATATAATTTGTGCAGTGTTTCATACAAATTTATGGGCTGCAATAATGTTTGAATTGTCTCTCACACTCCTCTGTGTTTCCCATTCTGTCTTTATAATGGGTAGTATTTGCAAAGATAAAACCACAAACTTTTCTGTTATAAACCTGTATATTCTGAAGCATGTTTTGGAAATGCATAAATCAAAGACCTGGTTAATGAAGGCTCAGATCCAAAACGTAAAGTCTGAATGAATACATATAGCTCTATCCCTTGATCCACCAGGTACATGAGTCAGTGAACAATAAGAACATCAACCCTTCAGATTAAAAACCATCATAAAGCCAGTCATTCTAAAAATAAAACAGGGAACAAAAGCCATACAATTTAAAAGTGGAAAACAACAAGTAATAATACAGAAGTAAGATGGTCAGTGGTACAAAAATAAAGCAAGCCGTGAACCAATCTCATTTCTCTTGAGAATGAGTTCAGCAACTAGAATTTTGCAACTAAAAGACCTTGCCTTTTGTGCCCATTGATTTAGCTTCTCAGGTGGCATGGAAGAACTCAGCCCCTGCTTGTCATAAACTATGGGCAGTTTCATACAAAGAAGACCAACCTTCAAACTGTGTAGGTTTGTAGGCCAAAGCCAGCACCTTGATATAACAAGTCCTACAAAGGCACTCCATATAAAAGTCTAGGAGCCATGTTTTTCACTAGTTCAAGTTCCAAAACATAATTCATTGGCAATTTTCCATTGAGTATGTAATAATAATCTAAATAAGGTGAATAAAGCATGAAGCGTAAGTGGCCAGATTTTCATTCCTCAAAGAAGAGTATAGCTGGTTTATCTGATAAAATTGAACAAAGATTGTCCTGGCCCATCTATCTCTTGATTTTGCGAGAGCAACTCATGATCCCCAGGTTAAATACCTTATATTTCTGAAGTAATGCTACTTACTCCATAAAACAATGTATTCTCAATTCTAGACTAGTTTATTGATTGATCAAGAGTAGCACTGACTTGCCACCTTCCAGCAACAGTTTAGGACTTTCACAGAATTCTAAAGAGAGTTTAGCTATTTCTTATTACATGGTTCTGGTACAATTCCAATGTTGTTTTTAATTAGGATAATTATGAGGAACATTACTTGAAATTTAATTTGATAACTGAGGGCATTGGCTAGACAAAGTTGAGCTCTTAGTAACTCATTTTCCCTCTTAAGGAAATGCATGCTTAAATCTTTCTCAACAACTGGATACAACTTGGAAGTGTGTAATTTTGGCAGGGGCAAGATCACATTGCACCATTATTTCATTTGTTTGTAATGGATATATGTAGTTTTATTTTTAATTTTTTAATTGTATGCTGCCCAGAGTCACTGTGGAGTTGGGCAGCCTTAAAATTAAAGTAATAAATAAAGAAAATATAGGGAAAAATACGTTAAAGGTTAAGCTTAATGCAGTTCTGAAATCTCTGGCTTTTGAAGGGAGCTGCATATATACACATTTCTAATGACAACTGTGGATAGGACCTCCCAAAAGCAACCCTTAAGATGATCTCAGACACCTGAGAATTCAGATTTGCTGCTCACCAAATAGTAAATTACTTTTTGGAGTTAGGGCTACCACTATCTCCACCACAGGTCAATAAGGACATTGCTATTCTGATAGCTGAACTCGGAAAAATTGTGACATTTCTCCCTAGCTGAGCCAGTTTAATAATAACCAGAAGAGCCAAAGTAATAATATATGTGAAGTCCTAAAAAGGAAGCTTTTTGCACTGAGTTATGGAACAGAAATTTGAATGTCACATTTGCTTGTGACCCTCACCTGGTATATGTGGGATGGTTGATATGAAATTGTGTCTATTACGTTCAGTGAATTCTTCTGCATAAGAAGCCACCTAAATCATTCTGAGCAGGAGGCAGAAAATCCAGATTGCATCCTGGGGGAGGGGGAGAACTTTTTAAAAGCCTGATCCTTTGTTTCTCTTCAGTGGTCCATTAAAATCTATTTCCTGGGATAGAATGGTAGAAGTGGCTCTACTCCAATTAACAGTTCACCCCGAAACAATCCAATAAAAGGATTGTTATAATTAATATATGATCAATATATACCATTATAGAAAATAGGCTAGCAAGTCGAAAAATGGAGAACAAGGCTTGCCAGACATCTCTGACATTAGGGGTCCTTGCTGCATTCTTTGGACATCTGACAGTACTGTTCTTGACAGGAGAAGCTTCAGTGGGGTTGATGTTAAGACTTACTTTGCTGGCTGCTTGATCCTTTGCCCTAAGCCCACTTGTTGCTTGTTCAGATTTGGCTTAGCGTGTTATGGTTGTTAAGCCATAGTTTTAATTACACCAAAATAATTTTTGTAATGTAATTTTATGTCTTGACTGCACTCATTTCTTTGTCCTGGTTCTGTTTCCTTTTTAGAGTGTGATAACCTAGAATGCCACTTAAAAAGCCACGTGCGGCTCTTCTCCCCTAAAAAGTTTGCCCTCCTATTTTATGGTTGAATGAATGCAATATGTTGATCCAGCCACTGTGGCTTGTTCAAGAAACATTGGTTGAAACAAATCATGACTTAGTGTGTGATGGAAGGCAGCCTCTTTGCTTGGTATGTGGCAACAGGTATAGCTGTTCAACTACTTTTTGCAGACTGACCATGGAGCTTTGCTTGTGTGTGTCGTTTGTCCTACAGCTGTATGAGGAATGAGAAAAAGAATGTTAGTAAGCCACTGAATAGGATCTCAGGGTATAAAACCATGTTGATCTGTGCCATATATTGCTGTCTCTTTGCTATGCATCTGTGAGAGAAGATGCTATTTTATTTTTTAAATGATCGATGGTAAAATTATCAATTCATTTTGTTAAATTTATTTTATTTTATTTCCAAATTTTATTTGACACAACTCAGGTGTGCATGTGCTTGCTAATCTCTGCCACAAACAGCAGAGAACACATGAAAAATTCCTCCGACCTTGTTCTTACATAGACCCACACTCAGTATCTCTCTTAATCTCTGTGTCTGTCACACACGCTCACACACACATACAGAGAGAGACACAAACATAGAGAAGACCCATTTCATGAAGTTTGGTTTGAGAACACATATACATTCTAAACTGCAGTGCAACTGCCTCTCACGTACACTCACCACATTTTGAAGCACTGAGTGTAGTGGAATAAGCAGGGTGAAAGGGAAAGTGTGGTGAAAGCAGGGTGAAAGTGAACCAGAAATGACACCCAATTCTCTTATCTGCTACTACAGAAAAGTCCACATCTCTGCAGTCATTTCATCTCTACATTCTTTCCCTGAAGGACACAGACCAGCTATTTCTGCAGTTAGGCCCAGAGGGCCTATAGGATCCTTCTGGAGGAAGAGTTATTGTCTCTTTGAGGAAAGCAATGTTATGTAAAGCTCTGAAAAAAAGGTAAAAAGTAGTAAGACAAACAAATCAGAATAAATCTGGTTTACAGCAACTAATTCACTATACCTCTTCTGCCCAGAGATGAGGAAGAGATAGACAGATGATAGACAGACAGATGATAGATAGATAATTGTTGGTATTTCAACTGATTATATTTGCTGCCTTTGAATGAATGAACTACCCGATTATTTCCAATGCCAAATCATACTTTGGATGAGCTCTTCCATGTGTTGATCCAGGGCAGCATCGTCCTTTATTTGCCTCCTCCCCCTTGGCTTGTGGAGTTATTGCTGATTCATGTGGAACAAACAGGCTGATTCATACAGGCACCAGGTTTCCTCTGAAGTAGAAAATGTTGATCTAACCCAAAGTGGTACAAGTGAGGTTCCCAAACCGTCTCTCTAATCAGACCTAGAAAATCTGCTAAATTTCAGCAAGGTAGTCCAGAGCAGAGAGGAATTATGTTGCATATACAGCAGTTATAGCACAAACACTCAACCCTTTACATAAGCATGATCGTAATAGAGTTCATCACAGGAGCCTTCTCAGTAAGACATTATTAGTTTCCTGCTAAACAGAAGATGAACTAAGGTTAAAGTGCTTGCCAAATGGCTGATTAAACACAGATGACAAATTAATGGACAGGTGATAAAGCAAGTGGATTGTTATCAATATCTGGAAGTGATTTTTTCATGCCTCAAGATCATGGAGCGTCCAGCTGTCATATGCAGGGAATAATGCTCAAAATGCTTCCTTTGGCATCTTGAGAGTTTATTGCAGAGCCAGTGGGCTCTATATCCCTTCAGTGTTAAAAGTTTCTAATGCCAAAGTTTTATGTATCTTGATGTATGGGGTACAGACTCACGAGTATCCCTACTTTCCCTATCCAAAATATTTAGTACTCTGCTGCTCCAAAATGTGACACTTTGCTTGCAAGCAGAACAGACATTTCTGAAAGCTATATAAGGCCTAGATGATGATGGGGTTCTACCTTACTCTTTTTGCCAGAATATTCAGCCATACTTCCTTGGCTCGATTCTTTCTGCTCCGCCTGGTCAGTTCTTGTTATGGGTAAGATGGTGAGCTGTGCCCTCTCTCTTTACTGTTTGGCATCTCTGGGATTTAGCAAATCAAGGAGACATTAAAACGATGGATTGTGGATGTAGACCAGGTGAATAATACAGGACTTGGGCTAACCAGTCAGTTGAAGCATTTGAAAAATGTGGGTTCCCGTTGGGCTCCAGCTTCTAAACATTACTCTCCAGAGCCCCAGAAATTAAGAACATTCTTATGGGCAAGTTTGCAGAGAATACCAATGAGAAAGACCACATCTGCCTTTATGGATTGGACCAAGTTTACCTACTCCTTTCCATACCGCTCTTATTACAATGGCAGTGGGTTTATTCTGATTGTCCCCTTACTATCTCAGCTCCCAGGGTACCCTGGCGCCTTTTATGTTGTTTATCTGTTAACAGATAGGACTGTTAATCACCCATATAGGGTTGCTAGGTTTTGTGCTATGGTTGGCATTCCTCAAAGGTTAATGATTGCCTGGTGCTGAATGTAGGCACCGGGTCACCATGGTTCTTATCTCTTTACTTTTAATTCAATTTTTATTTTTGTTCTTTCTATTTTCTTTTTCTTTTTTAAAGAACTGATTGTGTTTACTCTTAATAGTGCTGGTCTTGTGATGGTAATAAAATGAGAATCAAATCAATTATTTCATGATTTATTTGCACATGTGACTTGCTGTACTGGGCACAATGCAAAGATATATTTCCCTTTCAAAGTGAAAACTAATTGTGTGCATTTTTCACCAAATCAGTGTGAACATCTACATGTATTTGTTAATTTGCAATGAACAAACTAATTATTTGATTATAACCTTTACAGTCGCTATATTGTATCTTTCAAATCCCCCAGTACGGTTTAATTTACGAAACTCCAATGCTGGACATAAAAAAGGCATGGCTAATTATATGCTTGAATAAATAGGGAGGTTGCACATTCCAGGTAAAGATTCATAACAACATATAAACATTAAGATGTGCACCAAATCTGAATTTACCCAAGTTTAAATTTGTATTCTGACAATATGGGAATCATATGAATTAATAATGCTGCCAAAAATTGTACATGCATAGTAGCTCCTTATTCTTTTCTTTTCTTTCTTTCTTTCTTTCTTTCTTTCTTTCTTTCTTTCTTTCTTTCTTTCTTTCTTTCTTTCTTTCTTTCTTTCTTTCTTTCTTTCTTTCTTTCTTTCTTTCTTTCTTTCTTTCTTTCTTTCTTTCTTTCTTTCTTTCTTTCTTTCTTTCTTTCTTTTGTGATAGGCAATGTCCATAATGTGCAGAAATGAGAAATAAAAGTAAAAATGTGTGGGCCCTGGGCCCATGGGGATCCTGTCAGTGGTGAGACTTGCAGGAAGCCACTGTATATTCTCAAACTGTGTACTGATGTGCAAACATTTTGTATTATTACATTGCTTCTGGATTTATTTTTTTTTGTTCACTATTATGAATGGACATTGTTACATTGTTTAAACCTATGAATGTAAAATAGAGTAAAAGAATACATTGGGGCTAATTCTAATCTCAGATTTTTGCATGAACATGAGAGCTTTAATAACTACTGACCAGATCCTTCTGAGGACAGCAGAAAAACTTTTAGCCACAACTGAGCACACCTTAAATTCAGAGGCTCCCATTCCCTTTGATGAGAGAAGCACATTCACCATATGCATCAGCATTTGTGGGGTATTTTGCATGAAACACTTTTACAATGGAAAACTAGAGGAAGCCTTTGTATATACAAAATAACTGAGTTGCATGGCCATAGACTGTCCCTAAAGCTAATTAAGAGGTAGAGAGACTTCCTTTGAATCCCATTTTTTTTTTAATTTTTGGAAGCCATGATTCCTTAAAACTTAATGAGCATACAGTATGAACATGCATATCTGAGAGCAGAATTTGCTTCTAATGTGATGACCATCCACTAGATTCTAGTCCTGCATGAAATAATTGCTCCACTGGAGATGAATATCTCTGTTGGCATAATGCACTTTCATCAAATTCAGCAGGAGCAGGGAACTAAACCTTGCAGCTATCCTTCCTTGCTGGTTCAGACCTTATATATTTACTTATGTAATCATTTAAACCTTTTAAATTTAAACATTTAACATTTGCTATACTATATGGAATGTGTAGTAGTAGCATACTGGCATATCATATATATTTATATACACACATCCTATTGTAAATAAGAGTAAGAATTTATTGCATATATGCATACACACGTATGTACATATGCATTTCTAATAGACATGCATAACCCATAAAAATTTATTTATTATGAAAGCAAAAATCACAATGTCTCAGAAAGCCTTCAAAATGCTAAATGGAGGGGATCGTTTAATTATATGTAGAGATGCCATTGCTGTGATGTAAGTTTTCCATTTGAACATTAAATGTCTTATATAGTAGCAAAATAACTAAATGGGTGTATATATTTTCATATTCCTAATGGAAAAGCAATTCTAAGGAGCAATGGCACATTTTGATATTAATAGAATTATTACTGTAGATAGAAGATTTAATTTGTAGGATTTTATTTTATTGTATGCATCAGAGTAGAGTTATGAGTCCTTTTTGTGATACTGCTGATGCAAAATAATGTTTATTTATCATAATTTGTTTTTTAAAAAGTGGGAGTCATGGGGTAAATTGTTTACAGGCAATGAATTATGAAGCCCTGTGCTAATGTTTTATAATATGAGCAAAAATAAAGAGATATTGTAAAGCAGCAGATCCCAGCACAATTGCTTATCAGTAGCTGTATGACAGTGTAGACTTTACCGTTAGATAAAAATATTGGCAGAACATGAGGATGAGAAAGTAAAAATCTAGAGGCACGGATGCTGGTATGGTTGGTTGAGAAGTTAGGTAAAGAAAACTTTCACATTCTCAGAAAGGCAGTCTGTTCTCCATCTGTCTTTTTTATACAGACTAAATATAATCGAAGAACAAATGAAATGAGAAGCTGACGTTCCAGAGCTTCACCAAACCATCTGCTGAAACTGAGATCTGAAACTGATTTTGCTATAGTAATAGGCTGTTTGATTTATTAATTACTAAGTTTATACATGGTCCTTTACAAAATGTTTTTCAGGTCAATATCAAAACTGTACAGTGAAATGTCTACAAAATTTTAGAACTGCATAAAACCTATAAAACTAATTATGTGAAAGGGTTGGATTGCTTTGCACTAAAACTTAGCAAGCTGGACATCGGGAAAACTTCTTCAGGAAGAGCATTCCACAAATTGGATAGAATTGTGGGAAAAGCCCACCCCTCATTTGCTTGACCACAGCTGTCAGATCTTAAGGTAAGGGAAGACGGATAATGAGTCACCTTGTTTCACGTATTCAAGTCCCAGGCCACCTGGATCAGTATTTTGAAGTGTGCCATTAAACAAATCAGGAATCACTGGACTTTTTTAGAAGCTCTGGCAAACACACTTCTGTTCTTCCAGAGCAGCACATAATGCAATACATTGTAACAATCTAACCTGGAGTCTGTATGAGCATGACTAATAACAGCAAAGTTATCTATGACCAACAGGAAGGTCCTATTGCCCACATACACCAAGATGGGCTTTCCACTGGCATCTACTTGAACACTGTGGAAAACATGTAGCTGGACTACATAGTCTAGGAGTGCAGACTCTGTTTCTTTCAAGCTGTTCTGTGATTTCCACTCTCTTCCATCACAGATGGTATAACCAATGATCAAGCTTAATTCATCACTCTTGAGATGGCCTTTGTTCTTATCCAGCGGGGTGTTATACTTTCTTTTTTTAATGACTGGCTATGTTTTCAAATGTTTTTTGCTTTGCATGGGGTAAAAAAGTCTTGCCTGAAGCGGGCTGACTTTGGACCAAAGATTACGGGCATTTGGGAAACAACCCTGAGGGCATTTTGGAAATGTGAGGCCTTTAAATCATAACATTGAAACAGAAATGTGAGACACAATGTGCTTTATGCAGAAGGTTTTATTTCCATTGAAGACATATTCAGATATATTTTGAAGGGCAAAACTGGCCAAGCAGTGGGGAGCAATAACGCCCATGCTGCCATAACACATTTAACTGGTTTAATGCTCATGTTTGGTGGAATAATAAAAAAGGAATCAATTGAGCCTTTCAAGGACACCCATAGAATTAAATTTATCTCAAAGCAAAGCCCATCATACAGAAGATTAAACTAACTCCATCCAGTCAGATGGAGCGAGAGCATTTAATTATCTACTGACTCATTTTGCCTATGATGTCCTCCTGGAAAAAGAGCTGGGCCGAAGGACCAGATTAAAAAGTAATGCCCTCCCTTATAGAACTCACTGCCAATACTAGGCAGCACACAGCATGTTTCCCAAATATTGGCTGCAACCTACTGCTGCTGGCCTGGCCAGTGGGGAAGGGGCTGGTAGTGTTGCAAAGCCTTACTATTATTTTTCTGATGCAAGGCCTTTGGGAAAACCAGACAGTTCCTGGAGAAAATGGGTGGGTCTGTCTTCCCAAAATGGTGATACTTGACCCTGTTACTGTGATGGCATGCTACTAGAAATACTACCAAGGAGACTGAATTGGGTTAGTGGCTGATGGTTTTAAGCATATTGTGGGAATAGGGCCTATGATGGCTTCACTGAGGTTAACAACTGGCCAGTTTCACTTACTGGGAACCAATTCCTGCTTAGGAATAGCTTTTCCCCAACCTGATATCCTCTAGAGGTGTTGATCCCCCCTCCTCCATCCCATTCCTTTTGGCATGCTGGCTGGGAGCTGAAATTCAATATATCTGGAAAGCATCAAGGAATTATCCTTAAATAGACAAGAGAGTCCTTGCTGAGATATGCAAATACACCCACTAAAAATAGTTGACCCTATAATGGCTTGATTTTCTAAAATTCTTAAGTATTTGATGCACTCAACTCATCTTCTAAAAGCAATTTTCTTTGAAGAATTTCTCATTCGGGTAATTCATTAGCAACCGAGGAACATAAAAACTTGCCATGGGTGAAACCCACTGCTCAGAGAATTTTGCCTTGGAGTCTACTGTAAGTTTTGGGTTCCATCCACTCATCTTTCAGATGTTGTATGTGACCAGATGCACACCTATTGTTTCTTTCATGTATACAATGCCCTTTTTAATTACACGGAAGCACCAGCTCCATAAACCGAGACAAATTAATGTCTTTGAAAATTATTAAGAAGGTTATGTGGACAGGAAATACCACTCAGAGCACCAGATCTGTATCTCAAGGATTGGATTAAAGCAACATTGGGTTAAAGTGGATTTTTTTTACAGCAATTTAATCCTTACATTCTCTGCTATGCATCTTTAGATATAGTTCAGCACTGTGGTCTGCAGCTTGACTATTGTAGTAGTTCTTTAACCTTTGCTAAGAATTCTCAACAAAACAGATCTGTTCAGAAATCAAACTCACTGACAACAGCCTGTGCTGCCCATTACTGGAAGCCTGGAGATCTGTTTTCTGGTGAAATTTGAGCCATCGCATGCAGATCATCCTGTTAAGACATTGCTCGTTTTGCTCTGTGTGTTCCAAAATGGTGAACCCACAACTTAAGTTCCTCTATAGTTACCTCACAGTATAGGATTGCTCAGTCTTTATATCACCCAACAAACAAAGCACAACCTATCATTAAACTTACACTCAAATGTTTATGCTGCTGCTGCTGGTGGCAACAGAACATAAAGGCTTGGTAAACCTACAAGGGATCCAGAAAGACTCGATCTTTTCACCACTGCTTGGAGAAAATATGATGCACGGATGCTACTGAAGTCCAGGGACGGGTCCTTCAGCCACTCTATCACTTCAAAGGTTACCCAATAGTGCCATCTACTGATGCAGGTTTTGCACCCACCAGCTTGAGAGAGATGCTCCTTTACTGTGTGTCATCACTATTGAAGAGGCAATTGGTGGTACCTGTACCTGCTAATTCCTTATTTTTCATTTAGATTTGTTTTTAACATTTACGGCTGGTAGGAGGAATTGAAAGCAGGCTTGCTGTTTAATTCTCACAATGGCTGACAAAGCTAATTATCTGTTTAGAAAAGGGTAAAAGTTGCAGAGAAGATATCTCTGGACCAGGATATGCACATATTGATATTAAGTCAGCGGCTAACTCGGTTGGGCTTCTGTTGTGAAACTAAAGCCACCAATATTTTAATTTCTATGCAAATGCTCAGAAAAAGAGGCCCTGGGTAAATACTAACATACATAATTCTGTATCTATGTTTCTCAGTCCTATTCATAAACGCAGTTTAATTAAAGTCAAGCATTCCACTGTATTGTGCATAACAGTTCCCAGTGACTCCCTAATATTCTGCCTTTTGTGGTTAAATGTCACCACACATCCACTGTGCAAATACATCTATGGAAGACCAAATGTTTATTAGGCAAAAATCAACCAGATGGTACCAGCTAACATTCAGATCTTTGGATCGTCAGAAACCCTGGTGTTAGTACTGTCCAATAATCACTTCAATAAAGAAATTAAATCCATTGGCATTATATTTGATACACTTCTGTATATGCTATGGCACCAAGCACAATGGCCCCAATCCCTTGTAAGATTATTTGTTTAGTAAAACTAGTGATCTTCAAAGAAGATGTACTTGTCCCCTATTATTTTCCTTTGATCACAGATGGGAAGTAGAAGATACGTTGGTTCTCCCCGGCGGATTGGGACAGTTTAATTCCAAACAAGTTCTTGTACACAAATTAGGCCTGAATTAAGGTTAGAGCTGGGGATAAATAAAACCAGTTGTTATATGTTCAAGTCTGTCTTCCTTTGATGGTGTGGCTATTCTTCCCCACATCCATTCTTGTAACTGAAGCCGACATAGGAATAACCTTGAAAAATGGGAGCTTCTGTTCAACAACAATCCCTAGAGGTGACAGAAACTGAGGGTGAGGGAGTGACATTTGAATCCAATTTAAGATCTCCAGGGTGAAACAACTACAATTTTGCTATTGGCAGAGAAATCCAACTCCATATCCACTATTTTTATCACTCCATCAGGCAATATAAGGGGAGAGTGGTGAGGAATCAAGCAAAATACATTATTTAGGCTACCACCATCAAACCATTCACATCGGTATAGTTCCATTAACCTTTTTTAGCATTGCTGTTAAATAAAAGACTTGGAGGATCATCTCTGCAATAACTGTAAACTGAATTAATTGGCTGTTTAAAGATGCATACTAACGATTTTTGTCTTCCAATTTCTTTTTGCCGGTTTTCTCAGTCATGGTCTCCATAATCATAGCACTTTCTTCATAGCTTTGAATTTTGTCATCAGAGAATTTTTCAATGGATTCTACCACTTCTACCTTCTCATAACTCATAGCACTTGGTGAAGTAAGTTCCTTGTGCAAGCCATCCTGCTTATTGCATTGTTTCTTTACATAAATTCCTTCTTCATTTCGCTCATTTGGACTTGGTGTGGAATATGGTTCAGATGTCTCACTAAATGGCTGTTTAGGGAACTCGTCTTTTTTTCCAAGTTGTTTCCACAACTTGGATACATCATCTTCCTTCTCTTTGCCTTTCAGCTTGTACCCATATTTAATGTCTTTCTGCATCCTTGATTGCTCTTGTATTTCATGGGCTTCAAGTTTGCTTTTGTAATGTTCAGGAGACCTGGGTAATTCTGGGATTGGTTTCATGTCACTTCCACTTGATATATTTTCTTCGGCATCTGAAACAATGACCCTACCCTTAGAAGGAATTGGTAAAGTATGGAAGCAGGTGTCATCATAGCTGCCTTTTTCTGTAACAACTACATATCCTCTAGCATGGAACCCAGTTTTGGGTTCATGCCTTTGGTAGCATCTGATTTTCTCTTTCACTATATTGCACAATTTGTCAAAAGCTTTGCTTATTTGTGCTCCATCAGGCACATCCTCTTCAGCTTTGTTGGGCTCAGTTTCTTCCTTTGTATCATTGCACCCATGTACACTTCCCATAAATAATCCTTCATGCTTGAAATCCATTGGAACTTGGTCAAATCTTTCTTGTGGCTGGTCAGACACTTTTTCCACGGAAGACCCATTGGTAAGATCTTTTGGTGTAATCTCTTTCCTCCTTAACATTTTCTTCGGTAGAGTTCTTTGTCGTAACTTGGCACTAGCAATGTCTTGTATGACCAATGTAATGTCTACATTAATGGAAATAAGAAAATAACAAATATTGTATGAGATGCAGCCTACTGAAGAGGAAATGCATAATGTGCAGACATCCTCTCAAACATGGTTGATGAGAGTGACTTTAATGGCATGAATATTTGCTGAAGAAAATATTAGATCAGGGTGCACCACTTCTTTAGGCAAGGTCTACTCTTGCCCTTTGAGTGATACACTCCAACATGTCGATTAGGCAAAGACAAAACTTAAATGTGATTGAGTTTTAATCTCAAATTTAAGTTGATTTGATTTTAGTTTAGTATAATTTTAGTTTAATGCAATTAATATGATTACTACTTATATATTAATACTTACATAATTATTACTAATACCATACACTCACACACATAGTCTAAGCATGATTGTATAAGGAAACACTGGTATCTACCAGGCTCCAGTTGGACCATAATTGCATTACTGCAATTCATGCAATTAGCAAGAAATTAAGCAAGGGAGACTCAACTGGTGACAGCACCCAGCCAACAGATGATCTCAAAAAGCTAAATAGGATCAGATCTAGTCAGTACTGGAATTGGAGATCCCCAGGAAATCCCAGGGCTGTAGACTAGTCCAGAAATTAAAAAAAAAAAAAAAACCCGGAGAAAGGCAAGAGCAAACCACTTCCTCATTGTTGACAAGAAACCAATGCAGGGATATTTCTGGAGCTACTAGAAGTCAGGCTAGTTCTGAAGAAAGTTTTACTATTATATGTAAAAGAAAAAGTTCATTTTAATACAACCAAAATGCAGGCTTAAATGCTTTATGGATTTGGCAAGATGCAGAGTTTATTCCTTAGCCATATATGTACAAAACTTTAATTCGTCACAAATGTTCAAGGGTTATGACCCCAATGAATAGAAATGTTAGCTCATTTTAAAACTATTGGGGATATGCTTCAGGAACTTGAGGTAGGAGACCTCTCTCCTTCCTAAGAAATCAGTAGATGATTCAGTTATTGTCCATCTTTCTTCAATAGATACTGAGATTTCGTTAGCAGTAATCCATAATAAAAGGGTTAACTTACGTCACCTGTACTCAGACAATGGGAACAATGAGATCAGCATACTCACAGAAATACATCACACATGCATGCTACTCTCATGGACTAAAATAATTTCTGTAGATACTTGATTACCTGTCCCTTTCAAGGTTGGTGTCTCTGAGGGTCTGTAGGTCTGTGTAAATAGGGTTACTGGAGTTCCAACAATGGCAGAATTCAATCTATCACAGTGGGGAAAAGTTATAAGTCATGATCAATACATTCCACCAAAATAAAACCTAAACAAACAAACATTTAAAATAATGTCAAGTCAAACCATGTGGGTTACATCTATGTAATTATACCTATTTACAGTATTTTCCAAATAAGTTACTTTTATTCCATTCGAAACTTGTTACCTTAAGTTGAGCTACATGGAATGCTATCATTTCCCACCTCTCCATATCCACTTCACTAAGCCCATTGTCATAAAACATTCTAGAACAGAATGTCATACTCTGGCAGGTTAACAAAACACATATGAATCTCACTGAAAAATGACTGAGGAGCAAGAATCTACCCAGAAAAGAACACTGATAGAGTAGCTGAGATACCCCAAGAAACCTCTGTGAGCGGAGAACTGCCAGTGGTAGGGAAAAAAATGAAGTGCTCCAGATATGATATATCCAAAGCCTGCTTAGTCCCTGAAACTTTCAGTTTTCTAAGAGAAAAGCCAGAGCTGCTCCTAGTTCACCACTCCTGAAACCTGCTCTTCCTCTCTCTTCTTTTTAAGCATATAATTGAACCATATGGTTGCACCTCTTCCAGCTTAAAGACCTGGGGGTTAAAAGGGTGGAGGGCATGGATATACATCTCAATTCCCCTGCAGGCACTTTCCATGTCTACTCCACTATAAAAATCTACAACAGTCTTCTACATATACAGAGGTGAACATGCTCAACAGAACTCCATAGGTTTGAAAATCTTCATTGAACAAGGGATCCATTGAACAAGGCACCCATTGTAGAGAACCACAGAGAAGACCTTGGAGAAGCAAAACATGATTTAAATCTAGGAAAGGTAGAGAACATTAAAAAGCAACTTAAAGTGGTTCTGACTTAAGTGGTTACTCTCTTTGGTATAAGAGAGAGGGAAATAAGAACACAAGTAGGCTTTCAAGATTATGTTATTCCAGTATTTCTTGTGGAATCCATTTCCTGACCTGGCCTGCCTGGAAGGACTGGCAGCCATCCATGTGGAGGCTTCTAAGCACATCTACCTGAACATTCAGATCATGCTACTAAGATGAAAGGGAATGAGTCTAATCGGAGTACCCTTCTTGCCTGTTTTGAACACTTGCTGATCAGCTTAATGCCTTAATAGGAGTACAACGTGGGTGCAATCTATTTTTAAAACAATATTATTTCAGTCATTTGGATCCACATATATGTACTTAAACATTCTCAGAGGAATATACACTAGGGGACCTTCTATTTCTGATGCATCACTTTGCCAGTAGTCTTTTCCCCGTGCAGTTGTTGTTCTGTGGTCACAGATGAATGAATATAGGGCAATGTGTTTGCAATGCAGGCAGGTATGATACATGGGCATAATATTATCATTGCAGTGGAAATAGGAGGGGTTCTGTCTGCTTCATCTCTTTGATTTAAAAGAGGAGAAAGTTCTGTAAGCCACAACTATGGCGGGGCAACTGCAAGAGAAGTGCAGTTCATGCAGATCTTTTCTAGATCCTTTTAAAATTATGTGAAAGACTTGCTCTATGTGTGCACATCTCTGCAACTACTGCAGATTTAACCCTAACCCTAACCCTTAAAAAAAAAATACATGGTTATTTACAGTTGCACAAAGTGCTTATCAACACCCCTTACCATCAAAAGAGTTGAAACAGAAAGCAACCATAAATGTGTTGCCTTCATATCCCAGTCTCCTTACCCCAATTAAAAACGAAGATTGAGAAAAAATTGATTTTATGCTCTTACAAGTAAGAGTTGAAAATCAGCTACTGTAGTTTGTAGTATCTCAGCAACAACAGAAAGTCACGTAGAAGCCTGGAAAAAACACCTGGCACATTGATGTAGAAATGCTATCAATGGGTGGCTTATGGAATGTGTCATGTGCTTCTAAAGTGAGTAACATATTTCATACCAATTAATATTTCATTTAGATTGGTGCTCATTACTGGAAAATGATGTTTTAATCTGAGAAGCTTGAACACCCTGCCCTGCCATCCAAAGTAGAAAAACCTAGAAAGCTATTATGAATAGTCCTATGATTTAAAACATTGAACAATATGGCCAAGACTTGATTGTTTGGTATTGAAATTATCTCTTGGACCCAGTTTGATGAATCTCTAAGTGCCACTGTTGCTTTGTGTTTCAAGAACTTCCATACCTGCTATCTTCATTTTCAATAATACGTTTGTAGCGCTCCAATTCACTCTCCAGGGACTGTTTATAAATGGACAGCTGGCAGCAGCGGCTGGTATATTTTTCCAAGGTCCTTTCAGCTTCTTCTATGCCCTTTCTCAGAGTGTCAATCTGCTCCTTATACAGCTGAATCTCATCACTGTAGCTCTGCTGGGTGTTCTTAATCACCTGCTCCAGCACTGCTGTCTGTTAAAAAAAGGAAGATGTGAGAGATCGCCTAAGGCAGCTCTGCTATGGGGAACAGCACAGTTCAGTAGCAGCGAAGATGCAGAATGCTATTCTATTTCAATGATGTTTCAATGACTTGAAACAAATAATTGATACTCATTTGTTTCAAGCATCACTTGGCATTAAGAAATAGAAAGGAGGACCCACATTAGCACAACATAACAGTGAGGAGCAGGCAGGATGAGAAAAGGTATTTAGATAGCACAGCGCCCGAGTGGCACAAAAGATGCCATTTCTTAAAAGAGTTCATCTGTCCTAATATAAATAATGTTAACAGAAACCTGCGCATGTGCCTCAGTTAAAGTTTTAGGTCCATACACCGTACATAGGATTAGTGTAGTACTAGTGTTTCTAGCATGGAGAGAAGTGAGCTCGGTGCCTTATGGGTTCAATATAATCCTGAATCTGTTTCTGCGACCACAAAAACAACCAAAGTTTTTATCAGACAATTTAGCAGTAAGCCACCCAAAATGGTAGCTTGATTTTTTCCCCCCATTTTTCAGTCAAAGGACTAGTAAGATAAGCATACTAAACTTTTGGAGACTTAGTGTACCTATTTTACTCTACTCCCCTCCCTCAAGCCCCACTGAATTGTTTATAATATTATAAATGTTACCTCCTCCCACTCCACTGACCCAAATGAATGCCATATCCTTGCAGGAAAAGAAATGTTGCAAACCACTGGAGTTCTATAGATATGAAGTAGCATGGACCTGGAAATTTACACAGGCATTACAAGAACCCTGAAGTGCCAAGGCAAACAGTGCCCTTCTACAATATATTCCCAAGAAAAACTCAAGCCCATTCCTTAATGTGTCTCCCCTTAAATTTTATAGCTTCTTAAGACAGGACAATGGCTTGAATTCCAAGATCCTCCAAGAGAAGCTTTCCTGAAGAACCAAAACAATGAATTGGAATACAACAATGCTTCCTCCTTCTCCCTCCCCTCCCCTCCCCTCCTCTCCTCTCCCCTCCCCGAATATTCTTTATTTTTTTGCAAGTATTGTTTGTGGGACAAAAAGTCATGTTTTTACATTCTATTGTAGGCGGCTGAAAATGTTTTCCCAGAAAGGGTTCCAGTGGAATATATATTGACCACCAGATGGTGCTCAGTCACCTGAAAAACTGATAGAAAAATTTTTATCACTTCATCATTACTCCTGGAATATAAATTTTGAAAAGTTTTATTATTCAGATAATTTTGAAAACCTCAAGAGTATATTCTGTAAAATCATAATGAATCTTACTTCAAAATGTACCTTCACAGATCTTTGGGATCAATTATTTCCATTTCTAGGACTGAAGAATTGCTCAGGTTAGGTACCCTGCTACAATGAACCTTCACAGTTTATGATCTCTCTGATGCTTTTAGCTTATAAAAGAGAAGAGCAAGCAACAGTTCTAAAATACCCACAGAGTGCTAAAAATGAAACATGCATGCATGAAAATGAAAGCATGTAACATCAGAGAAGGACACTGATTTTCTTATAAAATGTGAGTCTTCCCAGTGAGCAACAGGGTCAAGGTGGCACTAATGCAAAAAATTAGGGCACCTTTTTTTTGCATAAAGCTTTCATAAACTATTGGATAGATAGATGATGATAGATAGATAATAGATTTGATTGTATATGGAGGTATATGAGCATGAAAGAGTGAACAGTGATATTACCCACTTCCCTAAAAGGGGAGGTTGGAAATGGGACAAAAGAAGGGGGTTCCTCAAGGGATGATGTACTACCACCTTCTTCATGGCAGGTGGCCTTACACCCTCCCTTGGAGAAGCACTGCTTATCTCTAGATCCAATTGCTCATGGCTGTCCAGAAGAGGCATGTGTCAAGCTCACAGGGGTCAGAACTCAGACTTCAGAGAACTCTATTCACTTCCTCAGTTGCTCAAGGTCAAAAGAATCCCAGGTTACCCCAGAATATGCCACCTTGCTCACACAGCGTCCAACCAGGGTGGATCCTATCAACTTTATTCTCTAAGAAACTGACAAATCCATCTAACATGACTGCAGGAGCTTTGTCCTGTCTTGTTTCTTGTTAAAAGAACCCAGATTACTCTGAACAGGACCATTAGTGGGAATCTGTGGATGTGGCAAGTACAGAGAATGGTTGAGACCTAAACTATTTCCCGGATAACCTCTTGCTTGTGAAACAATCATAATCCAATTTAATAATCTAAATTAATCTAATAGTTTATGAACTTTAATCTTAACTTAAACCATAATGCTTGTAAAACCCTTGTGCTCAAAATATAGAGTACCCAAGCTGTTAGTTTCCAGAGTAAAACGTTTATTCTAGTAAAAAATAACTTTTCTCGAAACAATACCTCTGTCTGAAGCTTAACTTTCTGGGCTTGAAGCTGGCAAAGAATGCCCTTGTATTCTTCTATCTGACTCTGAAGTATTGGTATCCTTCTCTCAGTTATCAGCTTTTCCTGCAAAGCAGAAGGAGGAAATGTAAGTGAAATTGAATTGATAACAAAGATTTGACTGTAGGTTGGAATGAAAATGATTTTTAAAAATCCAATTTTCCTCTTTATCTACATCACGTTTCCAGTGGAAATGTGATATAGATCCTAACTTTTCAGGCATTCCACACAATTGGATATTATGGTGAAGTGTTCAGTAGTAAAAGCCTATTGAGGGAAGCTTATGTATAAACAAGAAATATTTATAACCCCCTGCCCAATCGAATGGCCTCCAGATGTGTTGAGCATCCATCATCCCCAACAAACTGTATGATCAAATTCCAAAGGACCACCCTTTCAAAGTAGGACCCGTGAAAGTTCCTAGAGCTAAGCCATCATTTGGAGTGGCCCAGATCTACTTCATTTGGCTGGCAGCAACTCTTCCAGAGTTTCTTCAGAAGTCTTTCCCAGCCCTTGACACCTGAGATCTTTAACTCTCATTGTTGGGGAATATGGGGGATTCCAAGCAAGCATTCTAAAGTAGCATGAGCTATCAGAATTATGGATTAAGCACTGTGCTCAGTCTGGAAACAAAGTGTCATTTTTTAATGATTGTCTCGATAATTTGAGATTGACTGCAGGGTGTGTGGGGGTGAGAGGGATAAGCAATCAGTAATATGCACTTGGTACAGTTACTTTTGTGATAAGTTCCATTCCTTTATGGAAAGGAGAAAGAGTATCATTTAGAATTAGACTTCTTCAAAACAGGACAGGCCACCAACAATGACTGATACTAGGCTCCCTCATTTGAATCAGGTTCCTCAAATAGTCAACATCCCTGCTTCAGATAATTATTTTTAACCACTCCTGGAAACAGCTGCATAGTTACGGTCCACTTTTCAGAGATCCTCAAATTCAGTCAAAGCCCTAAGTGCTGTGTTTAAACCATCTAAGTGCAAAAGAATCACTAAATGAACCTTTTACAACTTGGAGTCTCCAAATAACTTTATTAGATTTTAAAACAACAACAACTTGGAGTCTCCAGAAGTGATTGGGTGGTATCTCTCTTAGCCACCATTGTTAGGTTTCAGAGATAATGGGGGCTGTAGGCTGAGATATAGTTACAAGGGGTAAGCAGTGTGTTGAGTGATAATTTTTATATAAACTGATTTGGACACCCTTAATAGAAAGGAGAACCCATACAAAATTGATGCTTTTCAGAATGTTGAGATGTGATTTGCAACTCAAAAATTATAAGCGAATGTAATAGTTTAAAAGAGTAACCATCCTAGTCTCTTATAGCAAAAACAATAAAAAGTAGTTTCTAAAATGTTACCATACATATTCTCATTTTTACTAAAATCAAGAAAGTAACCATTCTAGGAAAATGCACACACACACACAAATGCACAAATGAGAGAAGTCCACACAAACAATATTTACTTTTGTGTGGAAAAATTGGTGCATTTTCCCTCTTCCCTCCGCCCACGTTCTGAAAGAGGAGGATCAACAGGAGATACAGTTCCTACAATTGCTATTTGGACGAAGAACAAAACTAATTCAAATCACCCCTCCTTCCCCAGTTTAGACAAATGTCTGCATTTATGCTCACACCTGTGGATACACCTCTGTGACCTATCATTAATATGCAACTACACGTTCTTCAAAACCAGTGTTTCTCAACCTTGGCAACTTTAAGACATGTGGACTTAAACTTCCAGAATTCCCCAGCCAGTGACAGCTGGGGAATTCTGGGTGTTGAAGTCCACATGTCTTAAAGTTGTCCAGGTTGAGAAACACTGGTCTAGACCAACACATACATATTTTTGCAGACCACAGCATTGGAACATTAGCATGTGCAACAACTGCATTTGTCTTATGCCATATCTGTCAATAAAGAACCCCAGATGAATTACTCATGTTTAGTCACAACTGAAAAAAGTTGAGGAATCTCTTCAGAGGGCTGACCAAGTAGAAAATGTCAATTTACTTGCCTCAAAGGGCAGCTGGAAAAAGGACACCTCCCATTTCCTTCCACTGCATAGCAGTTGCTCATTATCTGAATGCTGCCCTAAGCAGTCAGTATCAAGACCAGAGGACAACTGGTGTTAGGTACAACAAATTTATTTATTTTATTTATTTATTTATTCGGCTTGTATGCCACCCATCTCCCCCACGGGTGGTTCAGAGGACTTGTATCACTCTAATAGGTCTATGTGAGACACTTTGCCTTGGTGAGGTAGTTTGTGCTATGAAGGCAACAATATTTGCCTCATCAAGATGCAGCAATTACAAAAACCAGCTTCTCTAGATACCTGGTCTTGTTTCAGTGGTCTTCTCCAAATCTTTCAGTAACTCACTATGTTGGAAGAGGCTTCTGTGCACGTGCCTCTTCCAGTTACTGGAAGTTTCAAGAAGGATTCTGAAACAAGGTGAAGACAAGTAACATGACAGCTTTGCTTCACTCTTTGGAAGTGGGGTGGCTGGACATCCCTTTGTGAAGCAGCTTCAAAGGAGTTGAAGCAAAAAGGACAAGTAAGAAGCCCTCCTTTGAAGCTTTGTATAGACCTTCAGTATAATCCTCCAAACACTGCTATGCTAAAGCCTGATCTTATCCTCCCATCTTATTTAAAAACTGGGGTCTTTCAATGAACATAATTTTTCTTCAGGCATTGTGTGAATGGGGAAGGGCTTGAAAGTAGGTAGAGAGCAGGGCTGGGCTTGCAGCTGAGACCCTTCCCCTTCCTGAATGCCATACATTCAGCCAAGGAATGATGAGGAGTTTTTGCTTGAACACAAGTAGAGTTTGCTTCCTAACCTGAGATCATAATAAAGCAGGATTCCAGCCTGGACTCATGTGTATGTGAACATTGCAATACTCCCCTCCAGACCTTCTGGCTGAATGTGTGGAGGTCAGGTCAGGGGGGCAGCTTGCATGCCCCTTCCTTTATTCGGTTTGAAACTCTCAGATGTTCAGGTGTATGCCTGAAGAGGGCTTTTGATAGCAAAATTATTTGCAAAAGAAAATTCTTACCTCACTGGCCCCAGCCACATTGGTGGACACCTGAGGTGTTGCTTGCATGATCTGCTGTAAATTTCCAACATAGGTCTGTATTTCCATGAGGTTCTGTGGCCAGGTAAAATAATTATTCAAAATTATTATAGCAAGAAGCTGTGGAAGGAAGGAACTGCATTGCTGAGTTTCTACCTGAAGCTCCCCTCTTCTGGGGGAGAAGGAAGCAGAGATGTTGAGAAAGGCTGGATTGCTAGACACTGATACGGACTAGCTATATCCCCTAGCAGGCTACTGTAATTACCTTTCCCAGCCTTTGTTCATAGATGGTGTCATTTGGCATATGTGTGCTATTGGATTATATTATTAGCACATACAATGGTTTTAACTACACTGTAATCCTTTGTGTTGCAGCATTTATACTGGGTATAAATTAATCTTTTTATTGGAGGATTTTAAAACATTCAGCCTCCTAAGTAAGCATTACAGCAACTTGTATTATTTCCAAAGAATGCAGGTGCATGCATAATAAAAGTTAGTGTACTATATATTGCACACCAGTCTTTTCCAGACAGAAAAAGGAGTAACAGATCCTGATAAGGACTGCCAAGTTTAAATAGCAAGGAAAACTTAGTCTCACATTGTGAATCTTGATCTCAACCCAAAAACTTGGAGGGAGGGGGAGTGATTGTACAATCTGCTAAACTACTTGATAGGATTGAACAAGTATGTTTTATTTCAGGACAACATGAAGATGAGCAGAAATAACCATACCTCGCTGGAAATTGGGTCCAGTAACACCAGCAGGGCTTGAACGTCACCCCTTATCACTCTTAATTTTAGCCTAGGCCTTCTTAAAATACAGAAGAGCTTGGATCAGCTACTTGACCTCCTTTGTAAAAGAGGCACCATAGAGGTATTGTTGGTAGGAATCCCAAGTATAAAGTGAATTGTTAACAGAAGCAGGAGCAGAGCTGGCTACAAAGTAGATCTCCTTCTACTGTAGATATCTAATGTATTGAAAGAGATCCAGAAATATTTATCAATTGCCACCACAAAATAACTTATCCAATCCTAAATTCCTGCCTAAAGAAAAAAAAAAGTATTAAGATGGCAAGGACATGGTTTGTATACAGAAGGTCTGTGAGCTTGGTTTATTTTTGATACTTGAAGCAAATTTGTGGATTCAGAATCCTTTAACTCTAAGTAACTGTCTTTTCCCACCAAACTCTAGATGATAAATGTCAGTATAAAAAATGGAAAGGGAAACAAAGGAAATCAAAGTAGATCTCTGAAGTCCATCCCTAAGCTAGAAGAACCCTTTTACCAGCCATGTCTCTTCTTTTTGCTCAGCATGGATTCACCTACACATATGAAGTAGACTTGTATCAAAAGGGAAGGAATAGCTTCATCTGTTAAAAGTTGCTTGGGAAACAGAGGTGAGAAGCAAACAGCTGTCAAGAGTTACCTTCTTATATCTATCTTTTGTGGCATTTACATCATCCTGCAAGAACTGTGATTCAATCTGGAGTTCTAAATTGCACAACAAAGCTTCATCAGCTTCCTGTAATAAAACAATTTAAAACATCATTTTCTTTTGTGCTTTTTATTCTGACAGTAAACAAATATTTGAGCCATTAGTATTGCATGGAAACATTGGACTTTAAATTTTGTAAAGAAAAGCCATCTCTTGCAGTAACCTATATAACAGTTCTGAAATAGATTAATATAAAGCTAGGAAGGATGATCTTCAAATATTTATTTGCATCCTGTGTATATAAAAACTGAAATCTAAATAATTGATAGGCAACTGATAATTGATAGGCAACTTTATTACATAAGTCTTGTACTGCACTTAGGTAGAATTGCATACCAAGTAAATATAACAAGGAAAAGAGTTCCTTGAATCATACTTGATTCTTGGTGATTCCAAAGTCACATTTATGTAGTTTTCTTGGCAACAATACAGAAGTGGTTCACCAATGCTTTGTTTTTGTTTTTCAACTTCCCAGTCTAAATAACCAAGCTGGGATTTCATGGTAGTTTCTCCCCTCCAAATCCTAACAAGGTCTGATCCTGGTACCTTTTTCGATGTATACATTTATACCCCCTACCCATTTCACTGTGCTTCCATTTAGATCAGTTGGATATAGTTTAAGGAGTTTTGTTTTTGTTTTTTAGGAAATCACTATATAAAGAATATTTATTATCCATGCTTCATTGTCAGGGACTAAGATACTGGTTTGCTATGTAGCATTAAGACGAATGGGCATTCCCAAAAAACATTTATTTTGAAAACAACAGCCAGAGTGGCCTTCTCAACTTCGAACACGCCTGTGACAGAGCATAGTAGACTATGAGAGTGACAACCAACACAAATACTTAAGGTCCATTTCTTATATTCAGCTAATCAAATGCAGCAAGCACTAGTCCCAGATGCACTACCTGACCTGAATGTTCAGTTTCCAGTAACATCACCTCTATCAACTGTACTACAGTCCCATTTCTGGTTAGGCAATGCGATGGAGAGTTATTCAAAGAGCTTTGCTTTTGTGATAGGCCCAGCAAACTAATTCCAAGCTCTGTTGTGCTATTCAAAAATGTGTAGATGCTTGCTGTTTCCATTATATCATGGATTGCAGAAGTAGCACTGCTGATGTGCCAGTAATAATGATAATAAGAATAAGCACAGAATTTTGCTACAGGCCTAGTTATCTGCTTTGTGAGCAGATAAGATTTATGAATGCAAATGACCAAAGGAATATTCTAAGCCATTTGCTCACTGTTTCTCTGTTTTCCGACGGAAAGCTGAATCGGAAGCACTACAATGAGACCATGAATCCAGTGACAGGCTGAGAAAGCGAGCTAAATACTGCTGACGGGTACATATTTGGAAAATAGAACAAAATTAAACTTTGGCTTAAAAAATAAATTCAGATATATTTCTTTGGTATTCATCATACATCTGGAAACCAGGATTGATGATGTACCACATTTGGAGGTATAATTCAGTGACAACTAATTCAGACAGCAGCTGAATTGGTGGACCATTGACCTAGGCATATGGATGAGAAGAATCATTGAAAGTGTTATATGTGATTAGTTGACCATGGTTACAATTGGCTCAGGGTCATTAAGAACTCTTTCATTATTGATTTTTATAGTATGTCTGGTGTGCACGCAGGCATGCGTGTATAGGTATTCCTTAATGGTAGCTTTAACATAATTTATCAGCATTCTTTCCCCAAGCTATAAAAATCAGGAATCTGCTAGATTTGTGCATCTGCTGATTAATATTTCCTCCCTTGGTTGGGTCCCAATTTCTAAACCTATTCACGTATCTCCTCTGTGCTAATATGATGCTTATCAATATGCTCTGAAAGAAAATTGCCACCAAAACAACATTTATAGCTCTCTGTAAACAATATGTTATAAGCTTGACTCTTTGCTTGCCTCCCCTTCCCCCCCCATAAAAGTAATGGATAGGAGGATATTGCATCTCAGTGCATAAGATATGATCAATTAAATTGTGGTGAAGATCAGAGTTTTGAACATTAGCTACATGAAAACTGTCAAGCACAAAACACTGAAAAAAGAAAGAATTATAAAATATCCATCAGTATGGATCAGCATCAGTAACAACACATAATAAAAATACTAATACTTGTTTCAGTTTAAATCTCTTTATAGTATATTTGCTTCAGAATCTCTTTGATGCCATGTTGCCTACTCATCTAACATTTACAAAAGTAGACATTATGCATAGGTCAACTGTTTGGTTTGGCCTTTAAAATGAATTTGAAAATGTAATAAATAAGACTGGGATCATGCAGTCTCATGTGGTGCATGAGATCTGGATAAGATTCAAATCCTAATTCGTCCATGAAGCTCCTATAGAGACTTCCTTGGCCAAATCATTTTACCTTATAAAAATGGAGAGGACCTTTTATACTCAGGTAGGATAAATTAAATCTCATTCACATGGGGCTGGTATAATAGACATTTAAAACTGGACAACAAAACCACATATTGGATTTCATCCAGATTTACTCAGATGTAGAGACTGAAACCAATGGAAATGAAATTGGTCATGACTAATCAACATCCCATAGATTTGTGGAGGCTAGTTGTACCTTTCCATTACCAGGAATGGCAGTGGTTTTCTGAGGTAAGCATACATGTACAAGAGGGGGAAAAAATTCAAATGGGCTTCACAAGTTTTTTTTTTTTAAAGCAAAGAATAAAGCATGCTCAGATCCCCCCAAAATCTGAAAATTCCATCCCCACCTATAACAATGACACACCTTCACTCTGAGTAGTGGTCATCCTTTTCCCCTCCCTATCCCAAATGTTAAGAACAGCCGTCTGTGATCAAAACACTGTTCCACTCTGGGCAACACAGACTGGCAGTGAGCTCTCCAGAGCTCTTTCTGCAGTGCCTTCTATATCATCCCCCCACCCCACCCTGCAAACACTGTGGCTTTCAAGATATGAAATTATATGCAGAGATTGTGCCCAATTCAGCCAGCAGAAATCTATGTATGTATGTATGTATGTATGTATGTATGTATGTATGTATGCCTATGTGTGTGCATGCACACATGCATGTCTAAAGGGAAGGAAGGAAAAACACTAGCAGTACACTCTTATGTACTCTCTGAACATCTGATTAAGTCAGGCAACATTTCTAAAAGCTTTCCCAACAAAATACATAGAGACTCTCAAGATCAGGTGACCCATAACAGCATCAGTGTTACACTCCTCTTTGCCTCCAACCTTCTTTCTGTAAAACAACTTATGAGAGCATATGATATGCCATGGTAGAACAATGATTCCAGATCTTAGTGTGACTGATTACATTTGATAATTGGCAAGTTTCATGAATCAGTTGACCCATCAATGAACCACTTTTTTCATGTCTTGACTATATACATGCCAAGTAAATTGATCCTGCATTCAGAATGGTTTCTGTACTGTCAATGTTCATTGCTTCAACATTTTTAGGAGCTGAGGTAACTTTTGCCCTTGATTTTTTATCTTGGCTGATCATTTTTTCAGATGGTCTAGAAGCCAAAGTATTTGGACAATGTTGTTATTTATTCAGGCTGAACTATGAATGTTCTGTAACAACCAATTTCAACTAATAGCTTGTTTGCAAGCTGCCATTTGTGAAAATTGCATTACCTATTTGATATTTACAATCTGTGACAGGTCAACCTGTGTCAGCTGAAAGGGTTTGTTTCCTTGATTGGATTACATCTGCAACCAAAGGAGCCATAAGTCCCCCGGCCTCTTGCCTAATGAACAATTCATTATGCTTCTTTCATTCTCAGTTGGTATCTACACATTGCAACAACCCTGTTCCAATTGTAACACTGAGATTCCTATTTAAATGACTGGATGCTGAAAGCACAGTGGGAAGGTGGAGAGAAATGGGGTGAAAGGGTTTGCTGCAAAGATGTCAAAAGAGCAGAACTAGGGCTCTACAATTCACTGTAGCCTGCTTCCTTCAAATTAGCAAAGTATCATGACCAGAAACAAGACTCCCAAACTTACACCCAGTTTTTGATTTTTGAGATAACTTCATACCTCCCAGCTAAATATCCATTAAATCCACCCACCATTTGTGCATGCATAAAAGGATGCATCTGGCCTCCACCCCATCTTCCCAGCAATCTGCTGCCAATCTTATGATCAGGCCACCCACCCTGATCTTCCCACTGCACACCCATCAATCTTTGCAGCACTTCCCTCCCTAGCTCCTTCCATCAGTCAGCCCATCCCCAGTGATCTTCCCAGTTCGTTCAATCTTAATTTGAAATTTTTTTGGTATTTTTTTTATGCTAATAAACTTTCAAAAACTTTCAGATCCTCAAACCCTCTTAATGTCTTCATGTATGTCCTGGGGTATGTCCCCAGTTTGGAATACTTCCCTGGATCAGAGGAAGACCAACCTGGCTGCAGATTTACACTTTTAAAGGTCACTTTTGTTGTAAAAGCTAAACACTGAGAATGCCAGTTGATGTGAAGAAGCAACATTATGAGAACAAGGCAGAGGCAGAAAAATAATATAGAACTCAAATAAAATGAGAAGTAATGGGATTCACTATCCCCATCTAGTGGAAAACGATTCTAAGGAACAAGAGTGAGATGGAATTAAGAAATGGAGAGGGGCTTAATATGATCAGACAGGGAGATTCTGTCATACCTCACATTGATTGCCAAACAATGAGGGCAGGTGTTCTGAGGCACTAATACCACAATCCCATAAATGTTTACTCAGTAAGCAGAGACAGTGAACAGAATGGGACTTACTCCCAGGTAAGTATAGAACTGCAGCCTTAATCTGGGGGAAAAAAAAGAATCAGAACTAGAAATATACAAATGTGCTTATTTCATCCATTTGCTACATGCGCAGGACACCCTCGTATGACCAAGAGACCTCCTGAAGTGTTTTATAACTGTGAAATCAAAACCTTGCTGGAATCCTGGAAATTGATTTATTAGGTACTATGAAGTCGATGTCAACTCTTAGTGACCACAAAGATATATGATCTGTCCCCAACCTGATCCTTGACATCTTCTATCATTCTATCATTCTTCTATCATTCTATCTTCTATTACCCATTGTCAGTGTAATTAAGTCCATATACCTTCCTTCTGGTCGTCCTCTGCTTCTCTTTCCTTCCACCTTTCCCAGAGGTTTAAGGGAGCTGAGTCTTCACATAATGTGCCCAAAGTATGACAAATACCGGAAACAGCATTTGTTTACAGCAGAAGCACTGGATTGAGCCAGGACTGACTCATTTGTTGCTTGTACCCTCACTTTACTGTCTACCAAAACACGAGTCCTCCCTCATTGTTAGGTGAGGAGGGCTGAGGCCAGAAAGCACAATTTTTCTCTTACTCTGTAACAGGCTCCTCCAAGAAGTGAGACTAGCCATCTTGGGGTCAGTCTTCTAGAAGTTAGTAAAAACCAAACTTTTCCAGACAGCCTTTGGGGAATGATTATTCACTATCAGTATTTGAACATCTTTTTAATGTAACCACTGTTTTTGGTTTAAAATTGCGTTGTTTTATGATATTATCTGGAGTTATAGATTAATTTTCTTTTTTCTTACCATGGATATTTTACTGAATTATGTTGTTATAAACCTTGAGATTTGATGGCATACATATTATTACTGTTATTATTCAGATACAGTTTTATTTTATTTTCTAATATTGAATCTTACCAATTCCTTCTCTCTCTCTCTCTCTCTCTCTCTCTCTCTCTCTCTCTTTACATAATGAAAAATATGTTACTAGAAAAGATGCAATTGATTTGAACTTGTTGAGGTGGTGGAAAGAAAGAGGAAGAAGTTCAGAAGGATAGTAAAAAAGGAAATAGATGGAGAAATGTCATATGAATCTGTGTGATTCCAAGGAAACAAAGACAGACTGAAAATATGGTAGATTCTTCAGTTGACTTGTCTGTTTAACAGTACTAACTTACTTAGTGCTCTGCTGTAAAATAAGTCCCACTGAGTTCAATAGGGCTTATTCCCGAGAATGTGACTAGAAGTGTCACTTAAATCTTTGCTTTTCTTAGAGCTGTAAAAATCAACACATTTCTCCTTCCATCTGACTTCATAGTGGCAAATAATAGCATCAGAGTTTGACTAGTGTTCTTGCCCCAGTTAAAAATCTACAACCCCCCAAATCTGATACAACAGTACACCATCAAAAGTTGTATATAAGCAGCAGCAGTATAAAATAAAATCTTACATTGACGGGCTAATCTCTCTCACTCAGCCCATAGAGTTGTTGTTATGGGAAAAAAATGGACAAGGGGGGTTGCTATGTATATTGCCCTAAGCTCCTGGAGGAAAGGCAAGATATAAATCGAATACTTTTCTCAGCATGTAAGAAAAGCCTAAGAGTCCAGAAAGATAAAACAGCTAATTTTAATTCTAGGACTTCTTCCCAAAGGGAGGGGGGAAAGAATAATTTTAAAATAGTGATTGTTTCAATGTGAGAGCCAATTTGGTATAGGTGGTTAAAGGTTAAAAGTTAGAAACTGGGAGACAGTAAGTTCTAGTCTGCCTGAGACACAAAGCCAGCTGGGTGACCTTGGGCCGGTCCCTCTCTCTCTTGACCCTAGGAAGGAGGAGGCAAGGGCAAACCACGTCTGAAAAATGTTGCCAAAGAAACTGTGTGGACTTGTCCAAGCTGTCACCAGGAGTTAGGATCGACTTGAAGGGACACCCGCCCACACAAACCCTTAACGTATCATGTCTTTGCCATGGAAACCAGGTTTGTTCAAGAGGACAACTGCTGGGTGATGGAGTGCACTCAGGCCTCAAAGCTGCATTCTCTGTGCAGATACAGCATGATGGATAGGCTAATTCTATTCCCATCCTCTTTTTCTGTGCATATCAGTAAAGTGGCACACATATTTATTCTGATACCTTGAGATTCTAGAAAAATAGCATTTTCAGCTTCCAAACATGTACATATAGTTTTTAAAACACACTATTTTTATTCCTCTCCCACAAAACTAGCAGCTCTCTTGCAAGAGCGACACTACTAAACATGTCTGTCCGTGTGTTGCTATTGGCTATCGGTACTCATGACATTACTTGAAAAGCAGCACCAATGAAAAGAATATGGGGGAAGGGTTACGAAGATTGCATTTGATATAATAAACTCACCTTATTAAGCTGTTCAAGGGTAGTTTTTTGCCTCTGCTGATAGTCACATTCATTCTTATATCTAAAAGAAGAGAAACAAAAATGCAAATAAACCCCACTGATAAATTAAAAAAAAAAAATCTCATTCAATTCAAACTGGAAACCATTCCTCAACTATAACTTAAGACATGGCTTCATACCACATCCAAAATTTGGGTTTGTCTCTGCAGAGAGTCCATATTTCAATTTTATAGGATATCTAAATTAGAACAGATATTTAATAACATGGACTGAGTTTACTGTAGTATATAACCTTACTCAGTGAATGAAACTGTGTTGACAGTTGTTCTTGATATTCATTTTTAGCTTTGAGTGAATTATTCATAATTAATTGATGATAGACTAGAAAACTACGTATAATCTCTGAGGTATTTTTTAATATTTCTAATGGTTTTTTTAAATTCCTTGTTCATTCATTTGTATTTTATTCCTTAATCTTGTTTCTTGTTTATGTCTGTTTATAGATCATCCTTAAAATGCCTAATAAGAAAAAAGAAATTTTAAAAAAGTTAAGAAAAGAAAATAGCCAAGTCCCTCAGACATCTGCTTTCCATTTCCATGTGGAAGTTAATGGACACATTGGGACATAATATTAAACCAGGGATGGGCAACTCACTGCCAGTGAAATATATGTCCCCACCATGCCATGTTTGCAGTTCCCAGAAGCCCCCTGCCCCCATAAGACTGAACCACAAATGTTTACCCCTGAGGTTTTTCACACTTAAGATTTTTCTGCATTAAAAGTATCTCCCAATTCTTCAAAACCTGAAAAAAAGAGACAAAAGTTTCAGGTTCACCTTCCTTGGTGATGTCAGCATCACAGCCATGCTTGTGGAGGCTCTTCGAGGCTGATAAAAGTAAAAGCCTTGGCCTTTCACCCATTCTCTCTCCTCCTCCTGCATTGCTGAGAGGAGGAATGTAGAAGCTGTTGCTTTTACTCAACTATGGGATTTGTCCAAACTGGCAAATTATTCTTTATTTTAAAGCAAGCCAACTTTAAACCATGGCTTATTAAGCTAGCTACTTTAAATGAGCCGGAGGTATAGTTGCCAGTTTAGTTGAATCCACAAATTGTGGTTAATGAAAGCCAGATACAAATCTTTCCAAATTCCTTCTCTGGATTGCACATTGTAAAGGAAAGGAGAAAAGCTTAAGACAGACTTTCTCAACTGGGATTCCGTAAGAGGTCTCGAGGGGATCCATGAGAGATCATGACTGAAAAAAAAAATTAACTTCATGTGTTGCACAGTGCTAGTGCCTGAGTGGTGGGAATTCTTATGCACTGCGACTCAGCTGCTGGCCTGCCATTTTGCTGTTGCAGTAAACCTTGCAAAACTTGGATCGTGCAGGTTAGAAGTAAATTGTATTGTGAAGTTTTTGTGTTTTCTGCAGGGGTTCCCTGTGATGTGATAATTATTTCAAGGATTCCTCCAGGATAAAAAGGTTGAGAAAGGCTGGCTTAGGGTAAGGGCTAGGGTTGTGTTCTGTATTTATACTTATATATGTATGATGTCTCATATCAACTATGGCAAAAATAATATAAAAAACAATTCAATATGTACAAAACGAATTTAAATGGGCACACTTTGGTTCCCATCAATTAGTATCATCTACCAGGGCTGAGAAGCAGCCTTTCTGTCGCAATGCCTGCCTTTTGGAATAATATGCCTCCAGAGATCCAGATGGCTCCCATCTTGATGGCAATCAAGAAGCTATTAAAAACTTAGCTATTCTCCCAAGCTATGGGACAGGGTGAAGGTTGAGCCCCCACTAGATGGGTTTGTTTGGGGGCCAGTCATGATTTCTTTTTTGTTGATTTTTGTATTGTTCTTATTTTTTAACTGTAAGCCTCCCAGAGGTATTGGAAGTCAGGTAGCCTCTAAATTGTTCAAACAAAGAAACAAACAACTTATTGTGTTCCCTTCATTTTTTAAAACAGAAATAAAAGAAAGGAGTTATGTCTGCAAGTGGAATAAATATTTTCAATTGTAAAACAAGTAGTCCATACTTTGAGGCAGAAGTATTTCTAATAATTTCATTGTGCTTTTGTTATTACAGAGAGAAAACAGTAAGAGAGAAAACCAAGTCTTTGTTTTTAAGGATATAAGGAGACAGATTAAGAAAAATAAATGAAAGATGCTAATAAAGAAAGAAATGAGAGATTGGACAGGACACATACATGTTTATGACTCACATGGCAAGAAATGAAATGATCTGAACACTTTGAATGCAGTCTGGGTAGAAAAGTGATTTATAATTTGCATAAATAGTAAAAGAATAATAATCATGAACATAAAGGTAATGTTACTGCATACATTCAAAGCACTCCATAAAAGTGTTCTGGAAGTCACTACAATCTGTGGGAGCTATTGATTGGTTAATTTAATGTATTTCATGTTTCCTTTCATCCTTTTTTTCCCAAGGCAATTAAGTATTTTCTATGCGAATATGAGATTTACTCTCAAAGTACCAACTTTAGAACTCCATTCCTGATAGACACTCACAAGTCTAGCTCTTGGTAATGAAAACATAAGATTGAATCTAAAGTTTCTTCCAGATATTTTTTTTTCTTTCTGTCGTCATGATTTATTTATGGAATTTTACGGAGCATCCAGATGACACTGTATTTCATATTTAATTATTCTAACTTACCCCTCACTGTGCCATTATGAAGGAAAAACTTGAATAGATGAGCCCTGTACTTTTGATTGTTTACTGCTTTGAATTGTTCTCTTGGAGCACATAGGTGCAGACAACTTAATGAGGGCTATCTGCTACTGGAGGAGAATTTTGGACATCACCACAAAACAGCACGAAGGCTCTTGAATTAGCATCTTTTGAGATGATACTAGTGAAAGAAAGGAAGCCAGGTTCCTAGGAACTTTGCTTTGCTTTTGTGAGATTGATTGTCCCAAAGCCATAAAAATGATTGTTTTGGACCACTGAATCCAGATTCTCTTTAGAAAAAGCAAAAGGTAGATGTCACAGTTTTGGAAAACCAAGAAACCCTATGCATACATCTGCCATAACAAACACATCTCCCTCACCTCCAACCAACTTACTTGTTACAGTATTCATCCAGCATGCGCTGAGCATCTTTCTTCTCACGTTCCAGCTTAGATCTGTTGATGGCCAAGTCACGGACACGCTGATGATTGAGATCAATCTGAGCAGCAAAAGCCTCTTCTAATCCAGCCAGCTCATCCATGCGCTGGAATGTCTCAAGCTGCTTGCGGAAGATGGCGTTACGCTGCTCAAGGGCCCGAGCCCTGTTGATGTAGTTGGCAAACCTTTCACTGAGTTCCTGCAGGTTTTCCAGGCCTTGGGCTTGTGCAAGACCACCAAATTCCTGTGACTCTGGAAGTTCTTCATAAGCATCAGACTTTTCATACTTCTCCTTGTGGACTTCATGCAAGTAGCTGCTCCTATACATAGCAGAGTAGGGAGCTGTGGGGGAGCCCAGAAATCTCTCTTGTCTGTGTCTTTCCAGTTTGAACACCAAATGTGTTTGAAATCAGAGTAGACTCAGTTCTCCTGCCAAACCCCAAATAACTGCCCAACCTAAGACTCTACAACAGGAGAGTCTTTGCAAGAGAAACAAAACAAAATTAGACAGCCCTGCCTTCTGGTTCTTGATGGTGATGGTTTTGAATTTTGTCAGCACTTTTTGCTTTCTTTCCCACCAGACTTTTCAACTGCATGTGACCCTGTGGGAAGCAAAGGGAGAGAGCTGTATAGTTTTTGCTGAATTGTTTGGAAAGCAAGAGAGGGGCAGAACACAAAAGACATGTGGCTTTACAGGATGGGTCCCAAACATTCCATTGCAGTTTTGTTCTGTTTTGTCTATCTCAGGGTGTTTTGAGTGAGGGTGTCACATTTAACTGATGCCTCAAGCAATTTTGGCTTGGCTAGGCTTTAAAAACTGAATCCCAGTATTCTAGGGACAGAAAGATATTTAAGACTTAAAAAAAAAAAAAACTACATCTAACAACACACCTCTACTTAAGAGCTCCTTTAGCACCTAGATTATCATGATAATAGTTCCTTTGTTTTTCTTCTCATATCCTCACGAGTCAGAGGTTCCCATGCTATGCCAGAGGAAGAACCCTCTATTTTTCAAATAGCTCAGAACTGCAATAAACTCTGGGTAATGTATAAAATGGTCTCCTCTCATTTTATCATCATAGGTAGGGCTGAGAGTGATTGGCTGAAAGTCATCCAATGAGCTCTGTGGCTGAGAGGGGGACAACCGGGATTCCCCCTGGTCCCCAATAAAAGAGACCCCCTCGGCCAACACATACATTTTAAAGCTAAGCACAGCCACTATCACTGAAATTCAGTAGTGCAACTGATAGAAACTGCAGACATTGAATCCCACAATTTTGAGGCAAGTAATATAAGAACAGTGTACTGCACATTTTGAAGTAGGGTTAACTCTATTTAAAACATTAAGAAAATCCAACTCCAACTCAAGTCTCCCCCCACAAAAAAGGAAAATCTATTCGCTTCCACACAAGTTAAAGGCTACCTCAAACTAACAACAATTTGTCCCCTTCAATAATAAGGAGCATCCATATTATTATTATTATTATTATTATTATTATTATTATTATTATTATTATTATTATTCGATTTATTCTCCGCCCATCTCCCCCAATGGGGAACTCTGGGCAGCTCACAAAGTATACAATTCTAATACAATTCTTACGAGTGACTAACAATTCTTAACAGTAACTACAGTGATATATTACACTATGTAACCAGCAGTGGTCGCTAGGGAGTCACAGCACATCCGGGCTTTTTCCTCCTCCGTAGACCTTTCCTCGCCGCTTGCGCCAACCATCGCTCAAGATGGTTGCATTCAGAGTCCGGTCCAGCCCCAGTATTTTGCTCCCTGCGCAGCACCACCGGTTCCTCCCACTGAGATGGGAGTCCCCATTTATCTACTGCAGATGGAATTGCTTTCGAACTGCTGTGTGGGCAGAAGCTGGGACGAATGACAGGAGCTCGCCCCGTCCCGTGGAGCCGCTGGAGTGCTGACCATTTCTGACTGGCAAACTCCAGCGTCATTAAGCCCTGCGCCACCGCGTCCCTTCATGCTTCATCCTCCGAGATACTATATTTCCAAATGTGTGAAAACAGTGTTTGGATACTGACAATTTTAAAGCATGATAGTAAGATTTGTATATCTGCCATTGGATATTTACTACAGAGTAATATTTGCTTTTTGCTTTCTTTTTTAGGGTCAAATTCTATAGAAATGTCTTGAATTTTTACTGGCATTTGTTCCAAACCACCTCTTTGGTTCATTTATTACTCATTTATTACCAACATCTGTATGCAATTCTAAGTGTCTTACAATATTCAGAGCTAAAGACCTCCACAGAGACAACGCAAAATGAAGGTAAAACATATTGCTGTTTATCTTCCTGCCCAAATGCTCAACAGAAAAAAGCTATCTTCACTAGTTTCCTAAACTGCAAAAGGGTGGGGACCACCCTGACCTCAGGGGACACACTGTTCTGATGTGAAAGGACTGCTACCAAGATTGCCATAATATTGGTTCCTGTTCCCTTGATTTGTCATGGGGTGGGCATGTAGGACAGGTAGGTTCTACTTGCAAAAGCGGTCCTGGAGGTAACTAGAGCCCAAGCTCTAGAGCCATTTTGTTAATCAAGAATCTTTCACAAAGTCAATAGATTTTGAATACTCTTGGGCTGTATCCAAATAATAGAATATGTTCTCAGTTGAGGCACAAATGACTCAAATTATCCTATTTTGGACACATTATGTGAAGACCTAGTTTTCTGGAGAAGACTCTAATGCTGGGAAAGCTAGGAGGAAAAAGAGGACAGCCAGCAGCAAGGTGAATGGACTCAGTTACTGTGGTGATGGGTGGACTGTTGGAAGACCTCAAGGACCAGATTGTTCTGGAGAAAATCTATCTATGTGGTCACTAAGAGTTGACACTGACTTGATGGCACATAATCAATCAATCAATCAATCAATTAATCAATCAACCAAATGTGGGCTCTTAATGTGCACTGAGTTATGTTTTGCTTTAGGCTTCCAGTAGTTTTCAGTGTCTTCCATTCAGATTCATTCTCTCTCTCCCTCACTCTCTCTCCCTCCAACAAGAATTTCTCAGATGATGAGGAAATCCAGCAGCGCAATCCTTATCTGAGCACAGTCCTTAGAAAAGGTCATTGGAGATAATCTGGTTTCTGGTTATGTTTGCATTTATTCATTGATAGATAACACAAGCAAGTCTAACACTCCAGCAGAGTCAAAATTGATAGGTCCCGGATCAGATCTCTAGAGAAAGAAGCTAATTCTCAGAACAATATCCACTAAGCCATTTCTATCCACCCATCCCATCTCATGACAACTTGCCCCATGTACAGTGCAGTGCAGATGTATCATTCTAGATGGTAAAGCAGACTGTAATCCTACAACAGTTATGGAAAAGAAAGCTCCTCTGCATTCACTAGGAAGCATTTGGGATATCTTTTACTCTGAAATCCCAGAGGCAAAATGTTCGTTGGAACACACACATACATATATAGTTACATACCCTACCTATACAGAGAGAAAGAGAAAGAGAGAGAGCATTTTCTTCCCGTTATATCCTATGTCAGTTTAATATTTTTCCCTTATTTTCTATTGAAGCCGATAGTCAAATAATTGGGGAAATCTGAAATACTGAATAACTGTCAGTAATATATTGATATCTGGAAGAAAAGTATCGATTTCAGATACTTAATTAAAGTCATCCTCCAAAGGCAACTGCCCCTCCCATCCCTATTAAAAAGACTCATTGCACTCCTAAAAACTTGATTGGTTCTGATAAAATTGAGATAAAACTATAAAAAACTTGCTAACTACACACCACCAGAGGGCTGTATCACTACAGCATTACACCCTACCTCAATACATAACTAATTAGATGAAGTTAGGATCAAAGGATGTGGTCCCTTTGCCTAAACTTTAGATTGGCCAGCTATCAGAGATGCCCATGACCTAGGAAGAAGAATCAACTCCACACTGCGATCACGTCAGAGGGACAGGCTATTCTTGCCTGGCATACTTTTAGCAACAAGGTGATTAACTTTACTTTCCAATTGT
The DNA here is from genome assembly GCF_059951505.1 of Python bivittatus. NCBI lineage: Eukaryota > Metazoa > Chordata > Lepidosauria > Squamata > Pythonidae > Python > Python bivittatus. Next base: position 10,556,102 of record NW_028277030.1, on the reverse strand, counting down.
CTTCCCTAATCAATACCCTCCCCCACCCACACCCACACCCACACTGTTTTCCTACCTCATCCTCTGGATGCCTTAATTATTATGTTTATTTTATTATTTTAGAATACCTTCAAGTGGTTTGATGTTAACTGTATTGTTATTAGTTAATTGTTTACAGGCCCATATATAGAACGTGTGATCTCCCCAATTCTAGCCTGGTGCTTTAACCACTACACCAAACTGCCTCCCTTTGGACCTTACTAGGGAATATTAGGGTATAGACTAAACTAGGAAAAGAAAGAGGAGGAGGTGGAAGAGGAGGGAGGAAGAAGGAAATATGCCTCTTCCATATTACCACTCAGAGTCACTGGGAGTTGGGCAGCATATAAATTTAATAAATTATTATTATTATTGCCCGCATAACTTAATATATTCATGAAATAATCCAGAGCTGAGTTAAGTTACAAGGGATAAAACTGAACACATAAGTAGCTGACAGGAAACTCCATCTCCAATCCACAAAATACCTAGCCATAAAAAAAAAAGTAGCTGAAAAGTGTCATGAAAGCACATGACTCACTAAGAATGCAGCTGGTCTCTCTGTTGACAATGTGGTGCTGTTTGAATGTCCCTGCTGGTGTTCCCTGTTGAACAATTTCCTGGAGCAAAGCCTACATATCATATTAAATGTCTAATTGTATTTAATATATCTAGCTTGTTGTGCATGTGTAAGCAATTGTATGTGTGTGAACGAGTGGGTGCCAGGCAGAAAGTCAGGACTGGAACAGCAACAGAAAATGTGGAGATTTAATTTTCCCCCCTCCCTAAACTACTCAACTCCCACTCCTCATTATTTACCTAGGGAGAAGAGTTGCTTTTGGTACCAGTAGAGGAATCTGTCCAACAATAATGGTTTTGAAGGGAGTTCTTGTTGTTGTGTGTGGGAAGAATTCATTCAAACTTCCTCCCCAAGTCCTGAGCTTGACTGCACTCTCCCCAGGCTGCTGCTTTAAAAAATCAAAATAAACACAGCTTACAAGAACTTGTTTAATGTCCCCAAGTACCAGAATCTTTCAGAGAGGAGAAGTATTCTTACCAATACTGTTCCATTTTCTTTCAGAGAGGAGAAGCTTCTTATCAATGCTGTTCTGTTCAAATCAAAGCCGTAACTGGCCTACTGAACAATATTCAAGTGGCTATATACTTCTATGGTGTGATGCTATTCATATAAATACTCAGAACTATTTGAGTATTTATTGTATAAATTATTGATTAAACTATTGATATCAAGATGGCTTCCTTCAAGGCAAGTGGATATCAGGCTTATTTCTGAGTGGACATCTGAGATGTGTAGCCCAGTACTCTATTTATATTCTGGTATATCCTTGTTCTGTGACTAGACATATTCACCATGGCAACCTTTGCATGAGAGTCCCTACAACATGTTCTCAATTTCAAGCGTGCCTTGTATATAATACATCACCTATCTCTCGGGATGCACACTCACCAGCATTTTAACACAACAGGAGCAAAGTTAGGTTCTGTTTCTTGGTTCTTCAGTGCTCCAAAATCAGAGGTAGGCAACTGCTTTGCTGAATCAGGCCAAAAGTCCATATAACCTGGTATTTGTTTCCCCAGTAACCCAGCAGACCTGTGTCCTTTAAATTTGTTTAATACTACAGTATTTTTTTTAAAAAATCTGCCTACTCTCTGCCATGAACACCTAGAGTTGCAGCTGACTGGCTCTAGTTATCAAATTATTTTGACATTTTGTTCTGCAAAGCTTCTTTAAACAATGGGTCATTGTTGTGCCGTTCATACAATTTTATAGAAAGTCTAGGGAAGTTTCAGAAGCGTCCTACATCCATTCTGTATTTCCATGTGGCTTCTTCCGTCTTTTAATCCACTGAGGGAATGAGCAAACAGCAGCACAATCCCTTTCCTACCTGTAGAGAGGCATGTGCACATTTGAGGCACAGTGGCTGTGATTGTCCTTGTCACAGAAGGACATGGGATGCCCTTTCTCAATATGCTGTCTGCATTTCCAGGTTTAAAGTCATTTCATGTACTCCCTTGCAGATGCAATCTCTAATCAGGATTAGTTCAATTAACAAGTAAGGGAAAACTAGCCAGCAGGATTTTAAGCCAAATTGTAACATTGGTGAGATTGGGTTGTCGAATTTAGAACCTGATTGTGAAACTGACTACACTAGACAGACATTAGGTGAAATTGATGTGACTTAAAACACAAATCCTAATCATGAATTAACATATTTACTCAGAAGTAAATTTAGCTGTGGCCCCCTCACCCTGTATTGCTGAGAGTTTTATTTGTTTATTCATTCATTAATTCTTGCCTTTGTTCTGTGGTGAAATAGTAGGAATTTCAAGAAAGTCAAACACACCTCTGCATGATGGAGTGGTGTGGGCAAGCTTCTGATGCTCAATCCTTTAAAAGCCCTTCCTTGACAAGTGGATTATATCAGCTACCCTTCCACTGTCAATGTCCCTTTCTGAAGGTGAGGTTCTTGAGAGGATTATCACAGTGCACTTGAAGATGAGGATATTGGAGGCACTTACAGGGCAGTAGTAAAAGCAACAAGTTGGGAAGATCGGGTGGATGGTCTGATTAGATATTCCATGAATGAAGCCAAGGACATCAGTGGCAACTAAGGAGAGGAAGGGAAAGAAATGCAGGAGAGGAAGGGGAGATTGGAAGGCAGGCTAAGGAGATACAGGTGTGAGGCGCACTAGCCTTGCTGTATTCACCCCTCCAGATTTTCTCTTGCCCCAAACTGAAAACAACCAAAAAGTTCTGGATTTCAGTTCCGCCAAACTGCAGCCCACTTTTGCTTGGAGTTCAAAGCAAAAGAGCATTTTTCATTCTGTGCACGCAACTACTCTCAAAGTAACTCAGGATATTGCTTTTGGTCGCTAAGGTAAGGCCTTAAACAACTCTTGATTGCAGGGGATAAAAACAGTGAGTGAATAAACGAACAAACTTTAGACCAGAAGAGCCAATAGATTGACTTCCCTGTTACAAATCTGGGTGTTAATCAAGATTATCAAAAGCTGTCCAGGGTGTTAACTTACAGTTACTCATATGCTGGGTCTCTCTGCAGTTGCTTTTGCTCTACAGATTGCTTTTCCCTGATACGGTATTTACTATCTTTTACCTCTCATCAAGCACCTGTTCCTTCCTCCAGATCTTTTATATAATGTATTATTTTAACAGTTTTTCTCCTTTGTGTGCAGCTTCATTTTATGTGGGAAAAATATAAAAATGTATCAATTAATTGGTCATTCAACTGAAATTTCTGTAACTTGCTGATGGTCATGATTTCACCCCCTTGAGTTTACCAATGCATCCTCTAGCTTTCTTTTGTCAGAGCTTTTCCATTGGAGTGAAAATTTCAACTCTGGGGTTGTTGTTGTTGTTTTTTGGTACCACTGTAGAATCTGTATCCAGCAGCAATGATACAATATTCTACTTCCCTATAACACGTGGCTTTTAGATAGTTACTTCTCATTTTAAGAACACATTAATATTGTGTTGCCATTGCAATTTGCTTACTCTTACATAGTAATCTCTGTCCACATTTAGTTGAAATGGGGATAATACAGGGAAGATGGCAGGGAAGACATAGAAGAAAAAATATTTTAAAGTAGGAGTTGGACACAGCTTGTGGCTGATGGAACAATAATGTATGGGACTGCACTAGAAGTTAGGAAAAGCTGTCTTAGACAGATCTTTCCTCTCCCACTTCATGATTTCAGACCCAGTACTTCTGAATGCAGTCTACAAACCAAGGCCAAGGTTGTCATGGATAATGAGGTCTTAGGCAATGCACGTATGGGCTGCCAAAATTCCCCTGCACCCCCCAAAAAGGTGCCAGGAAACCACAGCTGCCGTTCATACATTTAGCTGCCAATAGAGAAAGCAAGCACTGAACATACATGAGTGAAACAGGCTAGGCTTTAATGTTAACAATATATTCAAACTCTCAGTAACTATGAAGGACTTTGCAAATACCCGTATTTTTCCACCAATAAGACGCCCCCATATACAAGACAACCCCCACTTTTCCAACCCAAAATTAAGAAATCAATATTTTAAAGATAGTGCAGAACACATTTTTATTTAGTAATTAGGTAACATTGACCTGATACACTCGGAAGGAGGTCCAAACCGTCTCTCTGCAGCTCTATTGCCATGCTCTTTTGCATAACTGATTACATTCAGTCAGGAGTGAAACTGCTGATAGCTTGTCTCTGCAAACAGACTTCCTCCAATTGGTTTGTTCAGCATCAGCTGACGCCAGTTACATAAGGCTCGTGATTGGAGGAACTCTGTTTGCAGAGACAGTATGGGCAGTTTCGCTCGTGATTGGAGGCTTGTGATTGGAGGAAGCCTGTTTGCAGAGACAAGCTATTTCACTCGTGATTGGAGGCTAGCAATAGGAGGAAGCCTGTTTGCAGAGACAAAGTATGGGCAGTTTTGCAACCGCACGGTTCTCTCCTCAGCTTACTTCCTTGCATAAGATGCCCTTCAATTTTTAGCGTAAGGATTTTAGAAAAAAGTGTCATCTTATAGTCGGAAAAATACGGTATATTCATTGCTACCACAATAGAAGAGTCAAGAATGAAATCTCCAAGTTCATAACTGCTGAGGGAAACCTCCATGGAAAGGTATTTTATTTCTTCCCTATGGCTCTGGTTCTATCCTTTGAAAAATAATTGGCTTTTTGTGAGTGTGTGTGTAGTTAGGCTTTTGCTACTAATAGAGAAAAGAGCAGGAATTAGATCTGGCTATTTGGATAACTGATTTATTTGCTTTGGGTTGATGCTTGTACCCTTCTATTATGCTTTTATGGACCATTTTCTGATAAATCCTTGAAGTCTCAAATGAAACAAATATTACAGCCATGAAGCATTTCAGATTTGAAGGCGAAAAGGACTTTGGGAGTCTGCAGCGGCCTGCACCTTTCTGCATCACCTTAAAACAAGTGAATATTTTTCCAAGACTGAACTGCAGACACAGAGGGCAGTCCTGTGATCTCAGGGAAAGATGCAGGTGCTTTAAAGAGTTGCAAATAGGTGACAAATTTACACACACACAGCAGGCTCCCAGGCACCATTTTGCCTTCAGATCCAAAATACTGCACAGCCCTAACAATGTGGGATTTGATCGGGTGGATTGTTGCTTTTCCACAGCTTAATCTGAGATGACTTGGAAGGTCCAGCTGATATAGATAGCAGTAGTCCGACTCCTGGTGGGACAACCCCCTTTCCGGCAGAATAACACCAATTCTAAGGCTGCTGTGTTGTCTGCCAATAGGCTTCTGGGCCCAGTGCAAAGTGCTAGTAATCACCTTGAAAGCCATATGGCACAGCACTAGGATATCAATTCAGTGCCTTGCCATAGTTTAAGCTACCCATCCAATCCAAACATCTAGAGAGGGCCTGTTGAGAAGAGTGAGAGGTGCATGGACTGTAAGCTAAACACTAGGCCCTTTCCATGGTTACCCCTCACTTTGGAATAATCTTCCCCTGGACGTATGTTGGGCCCCATTTCTTCTTGAATTTTGCAAGAATTTCACTCCAACTTTTGGCTCTAGTTCATTGTGGGTGTCCCATCACTGTTAATTTTTTCTTTTTTTTTTTTTTAATAATTTTTTTTATTCTTTACAACAAACACAAAACATACATAAACAAACAAGAACATACAAAGGCATAAAAAAAAAAATCTTCCATTTTATACCGTGTGTCAACCAGTTACCAAATCGTTGGTGCCCCTTTCATAATCTTCACTCATTTATATAAATTCTCATATCATCTATTCAAAATATACTTGTATACTTATCAATTATCAATTATTAATAATTTGTAGCTAGTCTATAAAATCATTTATTACAAGAAATTTTAGCTTTCATTATAGGATTAGTAATACATTTTTATCCATCGATTATATATGTATATATATATAATAATTAATATCAAATTTCTATTATAAAATTTCCTAATCGATTACATTACTATATTTTCTCATCTAACCATTAATAAAACAAATCCCGTGTCATATAAAATTGCTTATCTTCTTACTCTAATTTCAAATATCAATTTAACTCATCTCTGCACATTCCATAATTTTCAATAACTTCCTCCTGCATAGATACTTTTTCATTCTTCCAATTCTTAAAAGTTACAGTTCTAACCACTATCAAAACATACTTCATTCTTCACTACATGTTTCAACAAAAATATCTCTAGTTTAAAATCTATATGTTACTATGTCCAACCATATATGAATTTTAGTCTAATATCTTAAAACATTTAGAATCAAATACAATTCTTTACTATATATCTCAGTTTTATACCTTATTCAAATGCTTGCATAGTTTTAAGTTCACCCTTTTCATTCAATATCCCAAAATATCTAACTGTTTATTCCTTTTTCTATATTATTGGATAAGAGAAAGCAATAATAAATGTCCTTTCAAACATTCTGCTTTTTAAAGCTTCTGTCAGTTCCATCATTGTTGTATTCCCCTCGTTTTTTCTTTAGGCATCTGGAGTAGTTTCTTTCAATATTGTTTTACTTCTTCTTTTTAAGTATTCTCTTAGTACAATTTCCCATTATAATCTTGTATAATCTTTTTCTCACCCTCATTACCAAGAACAAGTCTGTCCCTCTTCATTTATCAGTTGATTAACCCTTTTTGATTCTCAGTTTATAAGCCTCAAAATAGTTCTGTTTAGTGTTTCTGATTTCTTGTGCTATTTCTTCCTTTTCCATTGATCCCGTTTTATGTTTAATTAAGTCCATTTTAGCTTTGATGTCTTTTTTTTTTCTTGCGGGAATTTCTGCAGCTCTTCTTCCAGTTTTTTATAGTCATCCTCGATAGTTTAAAAATCTTTTTCTGCATTGTGTTTCTCGTATAGTCTATTATCAAACCCCTTGTATAGACCTTCATTAAGTCAAAGGATTTGTTCTTGCCAAGAGAAAGAAAAAAAAAGAGAAAAAAAGAAAAAAGAAGAGGAGGGGAAAGGCTAGGTCTCTTTAAAAGTCCAACTGGGGGTGGAATAGAGAGCAGAGCAAAGCTTCTACCAGAAAGAAGAGCTACTGCCACTAAACAAGGCTCTTGTGACTAACTCAAACTTTCCATCTTGAATATTTTCAAAATCGCTTTCAACTCTGCTTTCTTATTTATAATTATTCGGATGGCACCTGTACAAATATGCACATCCCACTATCTTTTTAGAAAGCCCAAAGTCCTTGAGTATACGTCACAATGAAAAGAAAAACACTATATCAAGCCTCTAGATGGCAGTGCAACTTTCTTTCATTTACTTTCTCTTAACTCCACTTTCCCCATTTCCAAAACAAAAAATATAGGTTTCTTCTAACAATAAAAAAAATCTTAATCAAAAAAGAAGCTTGAGATAAAAGATTATTGAGTATTGAAAAGAAAAAGCCAGTCCAGTTAAAAATATATATTTTTTAAAAGAAAAACATCTTGCCAATTCCACTAAAAAGGGAAAGTTAAAAAACAAAAATTTTTTCCCCCCTTTTTTTTTATAAGGCTCAATCTCGCCGCTTAATCCACTTTTCTTCACTTTTAAAAATCTCTTTAAGTTACTTAAGGTGTTCTCTAAGAATAGTTGAATAGTAAAGGTCCATCTCACCCGGTTGACACCCCTCTCCTTCTTCTTCCTTTGGAGCTGTCCCGGCTTTCGCAGTCATTAAATGGCTGCCTCTCCTCTGCCGGCTTCAAGAGCTTCTCCTGGGATCAATCTGGGACTTGCGGTGTCCCTGAGATCAGCAGGACACGCCCTTTGCAATCACCGTCTCTACAGGACGGCTTAGGTTCATCGGGACCATCCGGGGGGGGGAGATATCGGCTGCGATCCTGGAAGCCCAGGATCGCCCGCCGTATCGCCGCGACGCCAGCTCCGCCCTCTCACTGTTAATTTTTTCAATGTGTAAGGTTTTGTTTTGTTTTTAATCATTATTGTACTTACATTGTCTCTGTGCTTGTTTTTCACCACAGAGAGGCTGCTTGGATGGGAGTGATCTACCAGTTCTGTGAAACAAACAAGCTAATAAATTTAATGGGGAAGATCTTGTGCCTTCTTACTGTAGTCCAGAGATGTTTGTAAGGAGGTTGTGGTAGCAAGAGACCGGAAGTGGATGTTAGAGCCTTGTCTGGAGAGATGAATTCCAGGTTCTCTCTTGCGCTTCCTTTTTGGCATAATAGGCTTGAGGGGAAAATGCCCTTCCATGGACTTCAAATATTAATATTTGGAAGTAGTGATAAAATTGTCTACACTGAATTTTAGCACAAAAAAGAAACCAGAGCAAATAAACACAGCTCTTGTTGAGAAAGATTAAGAACATATAACAAACTGCAGCAAGTCCCAAAATGTCATTTGCTGCTTCCAGCTCAGTGTTACAGAGTTCTTAGTGATGAATGTTCTTCCATCTGCAGTTGAATGCTACAGTGACAAACTGGACACTGTTCACACGGCCAAGTTTTTATGCCACGTCAGTAACTTTAGTTTCAATGTATATTTGTTCATTTTTAAAGAAGACAGCAATGAGTTTTTACAGAAGAAAGAATATTTTTAATCACAGTCTTGGGGCAGGAAAACAGCAGGCTCATTTACTGCATTTTCATGCAGCAACAAATACTTCTCAACAAATATCAACATTTTTGATTCCTGGATAACTTCATCTCCAACATTAACTTCTTGAAACACATGGGTGCTCTTCAAAGATCTTCAGGGAATGTTTTAAAAGGGCCAAAATTTCATAATGAATCAATAGTCCATCTTTTATTCCTTTCCTGCTCCTGGCAATCAGAAGTAATTAAAGCTAAAAGGAATTATTGGAAGGGAAGGGGAGGGAGAAGTGGAGCAATATTATTTTTCAGTCTGGCGTATACAATTAGCAAAACATTAATAAGTGAAAATGAATTCCCTGGAAGCATTACTCCCCCCGCCCCCCCGCGGGCATAGAAGCTCAAAAAGTATAGGATTCCCTGTTTTTATCTGACAAAGCCTGTTTTTTTCCAAATGCAATAAATTAAATGTTCTACCTTTAATATCTTTTCAAGAATTAAGTCCTTATTCTCCTCTAAGGCATTCTTGATGGAAGCACTCTGATCAGCTGAACATAATTTTACAAAAAGTAGCCAAAGTCCATGTCACTACTGGATAAATATAAAGGTTTAAGAGATCCTGCTTCCAACATTCAGCAAACAACATACTTTCCCAGCTACAGTTTTTCTTGGAACTGTAATTATTTTACTTTTTTTTTTTTTGTTCCCAGTATATGCTTCATTCAACCATGAGCCAAACTTTGTTCACCATTTTCTTAGTAAAGTCCCAGATTCTGTGGAAATTTCTCACCTTAATTATTCTTTATCTGTGACTGTGATTTAATGGTTGGTGATTGCTTTAGGCCTCTTGTACTTTGTATGCAGTCCTCTATCCTCACATTCAGTTAAGAAGTAAATTCTAGAAAAACAGAGGGAAACAAATCTACTTGGCTTTTCATTAAACACTCCATCTCCTTCAGCGGACTACATCTTCTTTAGTGAGTCTCTAGCACCTTTTACTTTCTTACTGTGCGGGCAGCCTGTGGAATTCCAGATGTTAAATTGCAATGCTTAGCTTTGCGACACATTCCTTACCTCTCTTTCTTCAATGTCCAGTTTTCAGGGAATCTTATTCTTTTCTATTATAAAAGCTATTTAGTTCTAAAACTCTCTCAGTTGGCTCCTTTGGTACTCAAGGTTAGTTTTCATCAAATGTTCTGGCCAAAAGTAAGCATACAGGGATATACCATGTTTTGCCTTTCATGAGCATAGAAGGGGTTTCTGTGCTGGACCTCTTTACATTTTTTTAAAAATACATCATTTTATTAAACTAGATAAATATTACAATTAGCCTTTCTTTAAAAACCTTTAGCTATTTGTTTGTAATATTATATATAAACAAAATAGCAATATATCAGTATTATTATTATTATGTAAAAACTATTATACATAATATATATACACTAAGTAAGAGAAGTAAATGCCTAATAAATAAATAAAATATTAAACTACCTAGAGAGGCCAGGAAAAAAAGCCCTAGACAATAAAATTTTAAAAACCTTTAAAAAAAACCCTAAACTAAAAAGTAAAAAAAAAAAAATCCACATACCTCAATTATATCTAATTAAAGAAGAAAAGAGAGCAAGCTTGGTGTAATGGTTACACCATTACTTCTAGCCAAGACACTAGGCTAGAAACCGGGAGATTGTGAGTTCTAGTCCTGCCTAAAGCACAAAGCCAGCTGGGTGGCCTTGGGCCAGTCCCTCTGTCTCAGCCCTATGAAGGAGGCAATGGCAAGCCACTTCTGGAAAAACCTTGCCATGAAAACTGCAGGGACTAGCTCTAAGGCATATCTGTCTGTCATCTATCACTATTAAAATAGATATTTCGATTTCAATATCATGATGCAACTTTTAAATGCTGTAGAGAATTACACCTTGATCATACAGAATCATATTGTCTGGTTTTGCCTCTCCTTTGGTACAAAGCAAATTTGAAGGCTGAGAATTGACAAATGTCATTAAGCCAACTTTTGGAGCACAAGCAGTCTTCCATGAGTACATAATCACCTTTTTCACAGTAGTTCAACCATGATATATCCCAAGTTTTTCATAGACTGAAGAATCCCATTTTTAGGATTTAGTTTAACAAAACATCAACATATTTAACCCTTAACTATTTTCCAAGAACCTGGCTCACCATAGGAATAATATCTAACCAATAGGAAATTACAAGTGAACATGGCCATAACATATGTACCAAAGTTCTATTAAAAGTATTACATCTCCAGCACAGAAAGGATGAAATCCAATCTATTTAGAACATTTTTTGAAGAGTCCAACAGATCCTAAAGAGACTATTTTGCTGACTTTTTAGATCATAAGGGACATTCCTTAAGGCCTGAAGCCATAAACTGAGCTATATAGGATACCGCAGTTCTTTATTCCAAATTTCTTGTATATTATCCAATTTTATTTTAATTTTTTAAATGTATTTGCTAACAAAACTTCGTCAGTTTAGCTTCAGTAAAGGTCTTCTCCAGTACACTTAATGCCTCTGGAATTTTAGAAGCCATCAGGACCAAACAATGTATAGTACAAGTGTCTTAAGTATATACATTGCCATTCATTTTTTCTAGGTAATTTGTATTACTTTGTAAAATTTCAGAGGTTTTAGAAATATCATTACTTGATGGTTGATTAAGAGTAATGATCTCTTAATGCCACACATTGCCCACCTCCATCTAAAGTATGTAATCTTAGGAGAAGAATGCCATGTGTATGAATTTAGTAACTCCCTGACTCTCTGCTCTCAAAAGACATGCTTATCTGTGACTGCCTTTATATTACCTCTCCAATCGGAAAAACCTAATCTCCCAATGGTTTACATTCTGTTGATAGACAAGAAGAATCAAATACAACTCCATTAAATAAATAGTCTGAGAAGGCCTCCTTTCTTCCATCTCCCCATCCATCTTGTTCTTGTTGATGATAATATTCTCCTGTGTCACACAGCTGTCCTACCTCATAATGTTCTCAGAGGCCATTCCATTATGCCTGTCCATGTTCCATGTCCTTATTCTGGACTAAGGCAATACTATATAATTACAGAATAGCTCCTCTTTTATGATGTGGATCTCTAATTATTTGCTTGCCCTCCCCTGATGATTGTCCAGGCATGGCTTCCACCACCACCGCCACTGCCCCACTTCTGTTTGGATCTGTTTTTTTTACATTTGTTTCTTTGTTTCCTATCTTTTTCTTATGTTCTATGTGCATACATTTCTTTCTTCCTATCATCTCCATCTCCTCCTCCTCCTCCTCCTTTCTCTAGACCTTTGTCAGGATTCCTTATCAAGGGTAGTTAAGGAATACCCACCCTACATACTGAGAAAATTTCCCCCCCTCAGAGAAACATATTTTTGCCTTGTCTACATTGCCCTTTATGTGATCAGCTCTGTCTTAGCTTGTGGCCCACAATGTATTAAAATGTGGGGATAGAGAATCCCACCCTTTTCAAAGGACTGGGTAACTTGGAAAACAGATCTCCCTCAGCATGATTGTTTAATACATGTAAAAACAATTAAATGATTTATATACAGTCAGGTCCAGAAATATTGGGACATTGACACAATTCTAACATCTTTGGCTCTATACACCACCACAATGGATTTGGAATGAAACACACACAATGTGCTTTAACTGCAGACTGTCAGCTTTAATTTGAGGGTATGTACATCCAACTCAGGTGAACGGTGTAGGAATTACAACAGTTTGCATATGTGCCTCCCACTTGTTAAGGGACCAAAAGTAATGGGACAGAATAATAATCATAAATCAAACTTTCCCTTTTTAATACTTGGTTGCAAATCCGTTGCAGTCAATCACAGCCTGAAGCCTGGAACGCATAGACATCACCAGACGCTGGGTTTCATCCCTGGTGATGCTCTGCCAGGCCTCTACTGCAGCTGTCTTCAGTTCCTGCTTGTTCTTGGGGCATTTTCCCTTCAGTTTTGTCTTCAGCAAGTGAAATGCATGCTCAATGGGATTCAGGTCAGGTGATTGACTTGGCCGTTGCATAACATTCCACTTCTGTCCCTTCAAAAACTCTTTGGTTGCTTTTGCAGTATGCTTTGGGTCATTGTCCATCTGTACTGTGAAGCGCCGTCCAATGAGTTCTGCAGCATTTGGCTGAATGTGAGCAGATAATATTGCCCCAAACACTGCAGGATTCATCTTGCTGCTTTTGTCAGCAGTCACATCATCAATAAATACAAGAGAACCAGTTCCATTGGCAGCCATACATGCCCACGCCATGACACTACCACCACCATGCTTCACTGATGAGGTGGTATGCTTAGGATCATGAGCAGTTCCTTTCCTTCTCCATACTCTTCTCTTCCCATCACTCTGGTACAAGTTGATCTTGGTCTCATCTGTCCATAGGATGTTGTTCCAGAACTGTGAAGGCTTTTTTAGATGTCGTTTGGCAAACTCTAATCTGGCCTTCCTGTTTTTGAGGCTCACCAATGGTTTACATCTTGTGGTGAACCCTCTGTATTCACTCTGGTGAAGTCTTCTTTTGATTGTTGACTTTGACACACATACACCTACCTCCTGGAGAGTGTTCTTGATCTGGCCAACTGTTGTGAAGGGTGTTTTCTTCACCAGGGAAAGGATTCTTCGGTCATCCACCACAGTTGTTTTCCGTTGTCTCCCGGGTCTTTTGGTGTTGCTGAGCTCACCGGTGCGTTCCTTCTTTTGAGAATGTTCCAAACAGTTGTTTTGGCCATGCCTAATGTTCTTGCTATCTCTCTGATGGGTTTGTTTTGTTTCTTCAGCCTAATGATGGCTTGCTTCACTGATAGTGACAGCTCTTTGGATCTCATCTTGAGAGTTGACAGCAACAGATTCCACATGCAAATAGCACACTTGAAATGAACTCTGGGCCTTTTATCTGCACATTGTAATTGGGGTACTGAGGGGATATCACACACCTGGCCATGGAACAGCTGAGAAGCCAATTGTCCCATTACTTTTGGTCCCTTACCAAGTGGGAGGCACATATGCAAACTGTTGTAATTCCTACACCGTTCACCTGAGTTGGATGTACATACCCTCAAATTAAAGCTGACAGTCTGCAGTTAAGGCACATTGTGTTTGTTTCATTCCAAATCCATTGTGGTGGTGTATAGAGCCAAAGATGTTAGAATTGTGTCGATGTCCCAATATTTCTGGACCTGACTGTAGTTGCCCATTGTTCTTCTTGGGTTTAGCACAAGTATCTTCACAATCTTTGTGTACCAGTTTCCATTCGGAGCTAAGAGCAATCAGTGTGGTGATTAGGATCTAGTAATGAAATTCTGACTAACTTTTAACATATGTGAAGTGACTGCATAATAAAATCGTTGTTTCTAGTTCCTAGTCACACTGACTTCTGAAAGAAAATGCATACAATTAGTAATGCAAAATTTAACTCTGTATCATCCAGATGAACTCACCTGATGAGTAAGGGATACCAAAGATCCCATAGCTCGATGCCCATAGTAATTAAGGATCCAAAAAGAGCTATGCTAAATATACCATAGTTAAACATTGTGCAAAGTTATTTTTTTTTAGAGATTGGATACATTTAAAGATCTGCTTAACATAAAAGATCCCTTTGTAGAAAGCTTGGTGCAGGTGGAAGAATTGCCAGCTGCTACTTTATATTTCCAGCATGTTTGTGCCTAAGATTTCTTTTGAAATATTCCGTGTCTTGACAGCTGGACAATCCATGATTGCAAATGTATCTCACTCAGCTTGGGAGGGAAAAGAAAAACAATAACTGCTTTTTTAGATTGTGCTGGGATGCATTTTTAATAGAACACTCTCAATATTTAATGTATGCCCCATCTCCATTGTTCAGACATGCAGAGAGAGACAGACAGACAAACAGAGAGGTGTGACAGAGGATACTTGAATGTTTTGGATTATTATTGATATAATAAATATTGAGGTAGTTGTAGCCAGAGGCAAATAATGGGGATTGTATATCTAAAAACTGAAAATGGCATGAAAGGAGCATTTTTGATTATGACATGGCTGCACATCTCATTCACTTCCTTAGTAAACATGGTGAACCTTCTGTCTGATTAGCAATAGTTATGACTTTGACCCATGGGTTACAATTTGCAATAGCACTTAAATCCTCTGGAGGAAAAATATGTTTCTGTCCTTGCTTGGAAGACAACTACAAGGACTGTGTGTCACATTGATTTCATAGGCAGAAAGGGATAGTCATGTAGCACCTGTTCTTTCTTACCCTGTGCTGCCTATTGGTGGTGGTGGTGTTATTATTAAAACTCATTACTAACACACCTGGCCTGTACAATTAACAAGTCAATATTGAAATAAACCTATAACTGTCAGCTTCACTTGGTAGACCAGGCCTACTCCACAGGAAGGCTAAACCTACTTTTATTGAGGTTGGCTACAATAACAGAATCTTCCACGTCTGATTGTGCTGTACCTCTTCCTCCTTCTTATAAAATGAATTAGGGAGGTGTCTGCCTGAGCCACTTCTGAATATTAACTGACTATTCTAGACTTTAAAAATGCTTCACCCCCTTTTGCCTAAGCAACAACTCCTGCATATCTCTGTCAAAGTCATCTTTCTAATTCTCTGCAATAACAAGGGTCAGCTCAGTAAGATGGACAGCGATAACAACAACGACAATGTCCATTAACTGGGTGCAGGCATTGAATAGCCTCTACCCTTGGTTCCGAGCATGATTTAGAAAGCTGATCTGAGGTTCTATTTTTCACGAGAAAGCTCCACTGCAGTGGCTGGCTTCTTCAACAGCTGAAAAGAGAACATATTAAGGTATATGTTAGAGGG
Source organism: Python bivittatus (assembly GCF_059951505.1). Lineage (NCBI taxonomy): Eukaryota > Metazoa > Chordata > Lepidosauria > Squamata > Pythonidae > Python > Python bivittatus. The sequence goes on along the minus strand of NW_028277030.1, from coordinate 10,540,644 downwards.
GAGACAGTCAACAACCACATCACAGCAGTCCCCCTCTTGATGATTTGCTAGGTGGGGAGATTGCCTGTATAAATTTACAGCAGGGGCAGGAATATAAGAAGGGATGTGTGGATTATTATTAAACCAGTCCATTTTTACCACCCACTTGAGCAAGGCATTGTTCCAGATTTACCTTGTCTAATCCTTTTTCCCCCAAATAAGATTTACTTTTAAAATCGACATGCATTTTCATTTGCATATTTGCCTAACAAACTATATACAACATCCCCTAATATATACTATTTTTAATATATGTTGCTTCTAACAAGATACTACTTTTTAAACCAAATTTTCCTGATGCTTTTTATATATAGTTTTTCCAGTGCAGGTTTTTTTAAGTGTAAAGTTTCCCAAAGGCTTTTCCTTTTTTTCCCCCAAGTACCTCTCTTTGTACATTTTTTGAAACATATGGTCTTTTTCAGATATATATTTCTTCTGCAGCTTGTTGATCAGAGAAAAATAAACACTAGTGGATTATTTTCAGTATCACCATCTGTGCCGCAGCAGGGCATGGTCTCTTTGGGACCTCAAAAATCTGCTCACATAGTTTTACAAGCAGCCCTGCAACTGAATTCCTCCTCATTTCCTTCCTTCCTTCCTTCCTTCCTTCCTTCCTTCCTTCCTTCCTTCCTTCCTTCCTTCCTTCCTTCCTTCCTTCCTTCCTTCCTTCCTTCCTTCCATTGTTATTTACATTCTCGTCCCTTCTGAATTTCCTACACCATAATTCTAATGCAAACTTTGCATGGTTTAGGCTGAGCTTTTTAAAATTTAAATGGGCTTCTTTCCCCCTTCCTCATTTACATTATGTACATTACAAGGGAGTCATTCCAGAGAAAAATGGCACAGTTAAAATGCAGAGAGGGGTTCTTTGTTACTACAGTTTCCCATAGCAGCTGAGCACTGAAGTCCAGGATAAGTTCAGGAACAAAACTGCGGCAAGTCCTGGCTCAAATGGAACTTCTATTCCATCATATATTGGAAGAAGGCAACAGGAATGGAATGTATTTCGCCAAAGAAGATGCCTGCTTTGCATTTTCAACTACAGCTGTCCGTAAACGTATATGGATGAAAGCCTCCTGCTCCAACACAAAACAAACAGCCCGTACAAACACGAATCTTTGCATCCAATCTGCATTTGAATAGACGATAAATTAATTTGCCAGGTGCAGGCGCCATTCCCTTTTTCTTCCTATAACAAAATAATCCTCCACTTGTTATTATGCACAGCAGTACCCAAATGGTACAGACTGTACATTCCTTGGAAAAAGCTGACGGCAGATTTCCAAAGGCCCCCGAAATGTTTCCTGAGATTTCAATGCATGTTTTTCACAGCTGCAATTTGTTTTAAAGGGCTTTAAATAAGGACAGACAAAGAAGGCATTTCCTAAATTTACTCACTACATTGACTAACAAAATCAAGAAATGGGACTTTCCAGATGTTGGCAAACCATCGCTCCCAGCAACCTGCACCTTTGGCCGTGCTAAGTGGGACTGTTGGGAGCTGTGGTTCAGCAATTTTGGGAGGGCCCTGTCCCTGTGGTCTAGTTTTGCTTCCTGGATCAACTCTCTTCTTCAGCTAAACAGCTTCTGCTATCTGCCCGTACACCTAGAAGCCAAACTGTATGCATGCCAGATGGAGGGTTTAAGAAAAATATGCATATTACATTGTGAAATCATGGGATTACCTGCTAGGTAATTTCTGAGAGCAATATACACAAACTGATTCCCATTAAGAATTTTAGATCTTTTTACATTTGTTAAAGCTCTGAAGGAAGGCCCTGGGTTTCCTGTAGTCTGGTGGTTAAAGCTAATTACCCAGCTTAAATTCCTTAGTCCATACTGGCTACAAAACACCTCAGTCACATGTACACAACAGAAACATGAGAGGGAAACTGGTTGGGCTTGTTTTCAGATACCTTAGGCAATTATATGTTGCAAGAGTAGTCACAGAAAGCTGAGCCAAAGCATCAAACCAGAAGAGAAGGGTAGTCAAAAAGCAGGCTATGGTTCTAGAAGAACAAGATAACCAGCAGCAAAGCAACCAGAAGATTTGCTTCTAGCAACCTGCCATGTACAAGGGAGGATTTAAATATCCCATAAAAGCCCACTCAGCTCAGGATCATCAGTCTGACATACTTTGACACATGCATAAGGATTCAAGTTCCCCTTAGTTTGTTCAGTCTCCCCTAGATTGGGTGGCCTTTCCCTGCGCACCTCCTTTCTGAATCTCTTCCTTGGTCTTCTCTTTCCCAGCCTCTCTGTGTCCCTTTCTAGTTCTTCTGGCTGAAAAATAATAATCTTCACATAGGGAGACTGCCTTAATTCTTACATCTGGGTGATGTTTGTGAACCCAGAACTGAACAGGACTAGGCAAGACCTGGAGGAGTTCTTCCAAAACAATCTCATCTTTAATCACTTCTGCACTCTGCCCTGGCTGTAACATTTTACAGCCAGATCTGCCAGCCTTGCCCCAAGTTCTCTAACCCCTTCCTGCTCCTGCTCCTCCTCCTCCTCCTGAAATTTCTACCTGCATGTGTATTTTGTAACTGCATATCACTAGAGGATCACCTCTTTTACTTTCTTGTAATCCACTACCTCTTGAGCACAAAGACTTCAAAGCCTTTCCTGTCAAATATGGGGCCAGCTGGCCACCCAATCTTCCCTTGGCCATCTGTATGACATGGCCACCTATTCAAACATAGTAGAAAATGTCTGTCTCCTCACCATCATTTAATTAATGTTTTTTTATATCCCTATCATAGGGTTCTCCACCCCCTTCTACACTAAAAATAGATGGAGTTGGACACTTTCCTGAAGTGGTTACTGTCTTCTTGAGAAGGGAGAGGAGCTCCTTAAAGTCCTTCCTTTAGGTTTCTCTCTCTTCCCTTTCTAGCTGATCCCTACCTTCAGCCTCTCTGCATTGCCTTTCTCCTCTTTCAAAATGTGCTTGCAGCGCCAGGATACTGCAATTGCATGCAAAGTATTGGTTCCTGTTTGGCATCTCTGATCAATGTATGAAGGCTCTTTGCATGTTCCAGTCATCTCACCTCTGCCAACAAAGTGGGAGCTTCTTTGGTCTAAGACTGGGCACATAACAATTGAATGAAAGCTTTATACAAAACTTTCTTACATGTCACACTTCCCCAATACTTGACTTTTGCCCTTGCTGGACAGGGTTAACTTCACCCTCCCAGTTCTAGTGAGCTGGTCTAGCCACATAACCAGGTCATTGGGCTTTGGGTTACTCATCCCCTTTCTGTCTCTTTCAGTTCTTCTAGGTTAAAGTGGCATGCAGTCCTTGCCACCCATCAGAAGTGCTTGCCCACACTGGGGAATTTGTGCAGCCTCAGCTGGGATGCTCCTTGTTTTATACCAAGCTGCAGGGCAAAGCAGCTGCCAAGCTCCAAGTAGAGCTCTGAGCAGGGTTTTTGCTGAGCACCAGCCTGAACACCCAAGCCTAGCTCCAGGCAGGGATCAAGCAGAGTTGCAGCTGCGTACCAGGGCTTGTTGTCTTGTCAGCTGGATACAGAGTCTTGCTTATTGCCTGATACTGCTGAAGGTGCCTAGATGTCACTCTCTGCTTCCTCATTCAGTAGCAGCCTTTCCTTCTTCTTTTGTCCCTCCAATCACCCCCTCCCCCCGTTGGTTAGCATTCCCTTTTCTACGCTAAGGGCATGGGTGGGGCAAGGTAAGTTAACCTGGCAGGCTATAGACTTCAGCACATCCTTGAAAAGGCCAGGGTGTGCCTAAACCAAGCAGATGTGGGTGCTGTTGCACCTGTCAAGGAGCTGGGTGTGACCATCTGGCTGACTGGAAATGCCAGTGTGGATGTAGGTGGCAGGGATCAGTGCTTGTTAGTCTGCATCTCTCAGGCAGCTGGGAGGATGGAGCAGCTTCTTGACTGGGTTTGCTGGCAGAGCCATGACAGTAATACATCTCCCATCCTTTGGGGCTGGGGAAGAATAAATTGAGCTGATTGTTTATTCCCACCTGATTTCAGGAGAGGGCTGCTTTTCCCTGCCGGCAGCCATACCAGTCAGGCAGTTTCCATGCTGCTTCTTTTAAGAGCAGAAGAGCAATCTAGGAGTTTCATTGTTACTGCATCCATGGCAGAGTGAGCATTAGCAGTAAAGAAGATGAGCTGATAGGTGGCTTTCCCTGAAAACATCCCACTGTGATGGGCAGATAGGACTGTCTTCTTAAAATGTTTAACATGGTTGAAGATTTTTATATAATAATAATAATAACAATAACAACAGTAATAATAATAGTAATAATAATTGGAACAGCTTATATCCTGCGACAATACCTCTAACACCATCAAACAACATCTGCCTATCCCAGGTCCTTGGGAAGGACTTGATAGGTGGATAAAAATGACAAATCCAGTCTAAACATCTGGCTTACTGTGCGACCAACCATAATAATAGTTTATTAAATGTATGTGCTCCCTGACTCCCAGTGACCCTTAACTGTATAGATGCTCCATGCTTTCATAGTGACCAGAGCTTTTCAGAGAGAGTCTAATACTTCTTGGAGTGACCAATCCTGCTTTGCCTCCTAAATAGGCTGGCAAATTCATCTATAGAGTTTTAATTAAAAATCCATTTAAAAAATACTGGACCAGAAAGCTGCTCCCAAAATGGATGAGTAACAGAGTACACTCACTTTCATCCACTTATTCCTAATTCCATGTACAGAAACTAATCAGACTGTCAGTGAACTTCATTTGAACACTAATAGTACCCTCCAATATAACTGAGGGCAACAGGCTGGTTTGGGAGGCACAGAACAGCCTTCCTGACAAACTTAGCTTTGTTCTTCAGCACTGCCCAATGCACTTATTCATGGAAGAGGTTGCATTCTGCCTAATGGGGAAACCTTCCTTCCCTGTCCCCTTTTCTTTTCTAAATTGATGACCGGAGAGATGTGGCAATAACCTGGATGGGCCAAAAGTTCCCTTTCTTTTGTGCTTTCCTCATTTTTCTGTTTCTCAAACCCTAAAGTGGCCCATGTTTTAATTCCCACCTTTTCTTGGAATGAATTTTATGTGAACAGTGTAATATACCCTAATTAAAACCTCATGTATCAAATCTCAGGATCTATGCACAGGAGATGCTGTCATGGAAAAATAGATAATTGCTTTGTGTGTATATCACAGTCCAGGACTGCTCCAATTTTCTTGGTTTTGCATAACATTCCAAAGTGATGGTATTGCTTGTGAAAGGTGCATCATTGATAGCCCTAAGGACAGGAGGTAATGTGGTTATCTAGAGAACAGCCATACAGAGATGCTAGCACAGGAGCAGAGGGCTGGGCTTCCAGGGAAATAATCAGCAGGATTAATTTGTCTGTCCTTTAATTAAGGATGCCCACCTCAACCCTACTGCCTTGCCCAATTTGGATTTTCATATTGTTTGGGGTTTTGGCTCTAGAAAAAAAAATACTGATGTTTCCTTTTAATGACATTGAAATGATCATGTCCACATTACAGAAATTATAGACAGGCAAGTCTGCATGATTATGAGACAGAGATGCAGAGATCCACTGTCATTCAAGAAATCTATGAAAATTGCAATGAAAAATTGCTCGGAAAAATGAAAGTTAAAACAATTAAGCAGAACAGTATCCCCTGGCCCAATTCCCATGACCTACTTGAGTCTCACTGTCCCTCTTAAAGAGAAATTTTTATCTCCATCATATTAGTTTATGTTACTGGGCCTTTTAAATAACATTGTAATTTTATGCATAGCAGTAGATTGCAGTGAACCCAGGGTAGACATGCACTTTTGGCCAGCTTGAGACTGGTAACTGCTTTTTATGTGATTGGTTCACATAGTGCTACTATTGTACTGCACTTGAAACAGGCCTCACATTGTGTTGTTGGTGCCTTGTGTAACTAAGTGAGATCCCTGCTATATAATACCAGAAGTATTTTCCTAACAGAATTTTAGATATGTTCTATGGAACTATAGGTGATATCTATCAATGTTAATCTACACAGACTTTAATCTTTATTCCTTAATCTATTCTTAAACCTGATCCATAACAGGGATGCTGAAAATTTTAATCTGGCTCTCATTTTTAAGGTAGGTCATACTTCCTTGGGTAGAATGCAGATCAAAACACACCTTCAACCCTGGGCATTTTTCCAATTTTCAAGGTACAGTTCTTAGTTCAAAACCTATTTATAAAAATGGTACGTGAAGGAAAGATGCATGTAAAAAGGCCCATGATTCATACAGGATCTGCATGATAAAGGAAAATGGATATGAAAATAAACAAGGATTTCTATGTGTCTGCATTTTAAATTAATAGAGTAAGAGAGAAATTTCACAATATGGAATGTGCAACTGATAGGGAGAGGATATAAACTGATTTGTATATCTTTAACACAGTGATATAACATGTTGATCTTGTATCCATTGGAGTTGGGCAGCCAACAAATTTAAAATAACAACAACAACAACAACAATAATAATAATAAAGCAAAGATAGTACCAATAGTAATAGGCCCCTTGGCTGCAATCCCAAAACATCTGGCGCACCACCTAAACACCATCAGCACTGACAAAATCACCACCAGTCAATTGCAAAAGGCAGCTTTACTTGGAACAGCTTATTTCCTGCAATGATACCTTTAACACCATCAGACAACAACATCTGCCTATCCCAGGTCCCTTGGGAACGACTCAGTAGGTGGATAAAAATGCCAAATCCAGTCTAAACATCTGGCTGACTACACAACCAACAATAATATCTAAAAACGACTAGGAATATTTCATTTTTATGAGTATAACTCAAAAGGGTTCTCCAAAGACAAGGGGATGCATGAATCTCAAGCAAGAACATTACAGCAGTGGAAAACATCAAAGGGATTGATTTGCTTTGATGAAAGCTCATGTGAAGCTGCTTTGCAAAGGAAAGGACCCCGTCTCCCCACTTTCCACAGAGAAGCAAAGAAGCTGCATGGCTCCACTTCAAGACCTCTCTCCTCTCTTCCAACAGGCAGTTTCTAGGACCAATGAATGAGCTCTGAGGAGACACAAACTATTGAGGACAACTGCATCCCCTCCAGAAAGTGAAGCATCTCGTCTAGACGAAGCCAAGCCACCTTAAAGGGGCTTGATATGTTTCATATGCATGACTAATTATAGCTTCCCACTGATGTACAACTGGTGGCAAGCTTCCATTTGCTTCTCTAATATGTAAAATCAGCCTTTCTGTTGACTGCTGCAAGCCATGTGAAGATTGGAAGCAGATAAAATTGCAATTAGTGTCCAAGATGGCGATGCTCTGGCTTCCAGATTAATATCCCTGTATTCAGGGTGTGCTGAATTAGTCTGATGTGAGGGTTTACAAAGGAAAAGGGTCCCATTGGCACCACTGGTGTATATCTGTCCAAGTTTTTCTGCCCATGTTGGTGAGTGTGAAGTTTACAAACTAAATTGTGTGGCTGGGAGCAAGTTTCTCCTCTGCCCTTGCCATCTAGCACACCTTCTTCTGAGTCCAGACTGGAACATTGTAAATCCTCTGAATGCACTCTTCGCCCCTCTTATAAAAGAGAATATAGAATCAACAGAGTGCCTGCTGGGTTCATCATTCATATCAAACCCCATAATGCTTAAGACCCCAAGGAACAGGAGTTTGGAAGGTGAGAAAACTGTTACAAAAGTAATTAAAATACTCCCACTGGTATGAATCAAAACAGCATTTGTTAAAAGGTTACGAACAAATTAACACATAAATGAATAGGGCATAGAAAAAGAAATTTATCCACAAATCCATCATAGCAGGCTTCTAAAGAAAATGGTGTATTGAGCACATGTCAGGAGGAGGGTGTATCGTGTCCAATGTGAGTTAGCCCCACCAAGGAAAGCAATTGACCCCCATCTCTGTGAGCTCCATCTCATCACTTGAAAAACAAAGCACTTATTCTTCCATCCTAGAAAACAACCTTAATCTGCATGCTTTCAGTCATGATCTCTCCCTGTCTTGGGAGCCTCCTTCCCTCCCCTTCTTCAGCGTACTTGGCTACTTATGAAGTTGAAGTTGCCTCTCCCGCTCATCACATTCCTCAGCTCTCCCACTGTCACCCATACATAATACACATGGTCTTCATTTCAAAGAACTACTATAGCCATGATATCTGGAACTTGACACAGGTATATTACTTTTGCCTGGGGGAGATTGCTAAAGCAATTTATGAATGAGCTGCTACTTGAAGGTATTATCACTTGGATTGCAGCCATCCATATTAGGAGGGAAGGAAAATAGAAAGTGTCCATTTGTAAATCTTTAGGAACAGGAGATCAAGTAGAAGGCACAATATAATACCTCTGGTCCACAAGATGACAATTTTCAAACATTACAAAAGGGGGAGGCATTACTTATTGTGATAAATCTGTCAGAGCCATTGATAGTTATTGGTCATTACCTAATATGTTATATTATGTTCAGAGGGTTACAGGCAGCACTATCTCTACAGCGAAGAATAGGTACACCCACCCCTTTGTTAAAGGGCATGGTTGGCTGTTTATTATTCTTTCCATTACTTTTTCATCACTGTTGTAATTGCAAATGGCTGCTAAATGAGTGTGTCACTAAACAAGGACTACCTGTAACATATTCCAGTACATCATTAGAAGCATATAGTATTATGAGATATTTCATATCCATTTTTCTGGTCAAAATCCACATACCTCTGTTGAGCTTTAAGCCGAAAAATGCTTGATTAACATTGTTCACATCATCAGAGGAAAATTATAAATGGTAAATAATGCATTTCCCAATACTATAAATTATATGACACACGAGCTCTAAAAACCAAATTTTGGGTGTGCTACAATTCCATGTATAAATTATAACCCAGTAATGGTTTCCAGTTAAAATTAAAGTCTGTATTGGATTTATCTTTTAATACAAAGTTATTTTAGATGTCGAGGCATACTGCCACAATTTAATTAGCCATTCTTCCAAAGAGGGAGTCAAAGGTCTTTTACAATAAAAGGTGTATAAAATTAACATATACAATGCCAAATCTCCTCTTTCCTTCCACCAAGACCTACAAACATACATGTATCAATATTAGTATATGCTGAAGATGTGGCTATATTGTTGCAAAACTCATTAGGGCTAAAGTGAGCATTACGACCCATAGCAGAATTTTGTAAGGAAGAAAAGCTATTGATAAATTACTCTAAACCTAAAGTTTTAGTTTTCTCCAAGCAGGTGCAGATCCATAAATGGTAAGTAAATGGACAGGCTGCTGAACAAGTAAAAACGCTTAAATACCCAGGAATCATTATTCCAACATCTGACAGCTGAATTGCCCCTAGGGAGGTCACTGTACAAAACATTTCAAAGTCCACTGACGCCATAGCTACCTTCCACTGAACTAATGGTACTTTTTTCATTTCGGGAGCTATAAAACTCTACTTGGCTAGAGAAATTCTCCATTTACTGCATGAAGACCAACTAGGATTGCATCACCACTGTGCCTTTTTAGAGATAGTTCAATCAATTTTTGTCATGGAAAATATTCCAGGTCCCCCAAAATGTTGCAAATGCAACTTTGTGAAGCAACGTTGGGCTACTAAAAATAAAAATGACCATGAGCTGAGCCTTCCTTCTATATGGTCTAAAAAGATATTCTACCCAATTGACCTGATTCCCCTTGTACTGGGCAATAACTCCATCATACACTGAAGGACATCATTCAGTAGGACTATCTTGGGAAGCCTTTTATATGCTAACCTAGGATCAGGCAGCCAAAACAATACATTCCCACATCCTGGACATAGAACAGCAAACTAATTCTGTCTCCCTATCACATCTCTTTTTAAGCAGCTCTACTGAAGAAATCAGCAAGCTACTTAAGACCTATAATAATATGTAAATTTAGAAGATTCTTCACTCTGGCTCCCTGTGATAGCTTGTCTACTCTTGTCCTGGAAGGAAAATTCAAAAGAGTCCCTTACAATGATCAGTTATGTCCTACGGGTCAAACACAGTGGAATCCATTAGTCATGTTTTATTATATTGCCTCTTTTAGAGAGATATTAGAAATCGGTATATTCCACCTCTTTTAATGGACTTCTCAGGATACACAGATCATTTTTATATTCAACAGTTGCTATGACTCCACAAATGTTGTTATGCTATATTCAAAATTAGAAGTCAAATTCTAATCTAACAATATGCTTTGTTCCTGGATAAGAATATTAGTTTCTTTTTTTCCTTTTGGCTTTGTTTTATTTGGTCTACAACCACAAACTGAATAAACAAACAGACAACAAACAATGACAATTCAGTATATTTTGAACAGATGTATGGTTTGGTAAAATTAACTCAGGTTGCAATGGGGTTGCAATTTTCAAAATTTGTTCCATTCTACAGTGAAATATTTTCTAATATTGTTGGGGTTTGCAGCATTGCAACCACATATGAAAAAAGGATCCAATCTGTTCATTACATTTCCAACATTTTTAGAAAAAGAATTATTCATTTTAGTGATCAAAACTAGAGTGATGTACCAAAAACATCTTATACCAATTCTCCCTGAATATAATGTTCATGGTACATATAATATTCTTCTTCCATTGAAATTCTCACTGATGCATCTCTGTATACAGTATTTTGCATCCATTTAATCATACAATCTGACTTTTTTGATAATTGTCTATAGTCACATTTCCTGACTGCTTAACACAAGTTTTTTAAACTGATTCCCCTCAAAGTTTCTGGTTTAGTTGTGGTTATTTTAATTCTATTCCCTTAAGCTAAATATTATCATATCTATAATTCCTGGTTGATTAGAAATTATTACTGTGGTGAACCAGGTCCTTGCAAGGCAATTAAGGTTTAAGGATGTTCATGAATTGTTGTACTATATTTCAACTTTGGAATCTGTCTATTTATAAAGAGCTTTAGATATATTGAGACTGCATGGTTGCAAGAAAGACTATTCTTTATTCTTGGAAGAACGAATTTGTATCAGATTCAAAAAGCTGACTCAACAAAATTTGCTGGCTCTCAGCTTCTGAATTGGCTTTTTATCAACTGAGAGAGCCCTATGAAGGAAGACAGGCCATGATGTTTTGTGCTGTTAAATGTTTCATCACCTTTATACTATATATTGGCCAGAGCTGATGTGGAGGTAGGATTGAGAATGATTCATGCCACGACCCCAATACATGTCATACCTCCTCAGTTTCATGGAAGGCCACTGCAAGAAGACAATTTTAATAGGCTTCTTGTTACAGGTGATAATATCCAAAATATACTTTTAAACTGTCTAGCAATATAATCTTACATATTTTCCAGCTTTAAGATAAATTAATATTTATCTTAAAGCAGGAAAATTATTTTCCTTATTTTTTCCTCTCAGCTGAGTTAAACAGAAATGCAAGGCTGAGTAAGGATTCGCCTGCTGTGATGACATGATTAGATGGTTCTGCTAGCCTGGGAATGCTTTGGATCCTAAAAGCAGGACCTCTTGTATTTTATCTCTTTTGATGCAGATATTCAAAGCATGATGTTTTATTAATACCACACAGTGGTTTTCAAAAAATGGCATATCATTTTGGTAGCAAAAGCCATATGTGTACAACATACAGGACACACTGCTGTATGCTGGATTTAAGTTAGGCATAAGTTTTCAGTTACGTTGGTCAGACCTTATCTTTCAGATTGTCCTTTCTAAATGTTGACTTTGTGAATTCTACAGATATCATTGGCATTCAAGGAATACTGGAGAAGTGTATGTTGCACAGAGATGTTTGAACTGTAAATTGGACAGATAATTTGTAATATTTGACAACCAGTAATGTGATGTGATAGTATTTAATACCAGAAAGCAATGATGTTAAAATCATTGATGATGAAGATCAATGATGACCTTGCAAACAAGACTAGAGGGTAAATGTTTTCCTAGTTCTTTTTCTTCTGTTTCCTTTTTTTTTTTCATTTCAGTCATACTTCAAAATAAAGCACTAAACTGCAGCAACCCAACATTTTCATTGTGTAAGAAGGCACCTGTGCTATAAATATTTATTTATTTATATTATTTATATTTCAAATTTGGACACCGCCCATCTCACGAGGAAGTGACTCTGGGCGGTTTACAATAAAAACAACAAATAAATATTAATTAAAATACAATAAAATAAAACAATAAAACAATAAAAATAGTATAAAATACAATAAAAATATACCCCAAGGGATGACTTTTCACTAGCAACATACAATCTTACCCCGATGTAATTGCTTATTTGTAACTTCAGTGACACTTATTAGTTTCACCTGTGCTGTTTAGGACCATATCTCTTGTATTCCATTGAAATATTAATAAACATATAACCTCTGTATCTACAATATGGAGGTGGAAGCCTGAAGTGAAATATGCTTTTGAACTAACAGAGATAGACCTTAACAATTGCTCTGTTTCAGGGCTGTTCAATGGGTCCTATGAAAAATTCTTCTGAGGATGCACTTTTGCACTCCCATCAAACAACCACAGCCCTAGGAGAGGCATTTAGAAAGGACTAACAGAGCATAAAATCACCCCTGTCTGATGAACTTGAACTCAGGCACCTCTGCATTTGGAGATTATGCACTGAATTTATGCTGATATTCATATATTAGATAAATGATGCTTTATACAAAGATCTCTGGATGTGGAATTGTAGTAAACAGGTATGTTGCAATATTAGTTTTTCAGCTCCTGGTTTTAAAAAAATATGACCCGTGATGACGTACAGATGCTTGAAATCAAATATACAGGGAAGCGTTTTAGAAGTCCCGTAAAAAGTGACATTGCCATCATGTACCATGTATTCTTTTAAAAACTATTAATTATTCTAGTACAGTAAAACCTTGGATTGCAAGTAACATGTCTGCGAGTGTTCCGCAAGACGAGCAAACATTTCTAATAAATTTTAACTTGATAAACGAGCGATGTCTTGCAATACGAGTAGTACGTGACGCCGAACGTCACATGATCACAATTGAGCCAATGTTTCTTCTCTCTCTCGCTGCAGGATTGTGGGTGATCGCTTTGATATACAAGTGCTTTGGATTACAAGCATGCTTCCGGAACGAATTATGCTCACAAACCAAGGTTTTACTGTATCAGCTAAGTTCCAGAATGGGGGAAAATTGCCAGATGAACACGAAGATTCATTTGCGTACCTTTCCAACTTAAGGCAAAATTACCAATTTAATGTGAGACCTCTTCTCATAGTAGTGGAGGGAGTTGCATAAACTTACAGACACAGGATTCTTGCTTTGCCGTTTACTTTGCCTTTACATGTCAAACGTTTTTACATACAGGTAACCTGACATAAACTTCAAGGAGGCATTCAGGGAAAGCAGTGCTTTCAATCAGCATTCTAGGTAGGGTTGCTGTTTCTCAAGCGGATAGAACTTTACAGCCTGTTCTTTCCTAAGCTGTGCTAATAACGTTGTGACATCAACCATTATTTCCCCATCTGCTCTTCCCTCATTTTTGTTCTTCTATTCTCCTTTCTCTCTTCCTTCTTCAGTAAACAGGACATGTTTCCTGTTGTTCCCATTCCAGTGGTTATAACCAAGTACTTGGCATTTGAAGGGAACAAGTTCCTTTTTTATATCAGCCACCCGTGTCATTTATTGATACTGGGAGGGAATAAAAACTTATCTCATATGTATCGATCATGCAGAATTGTTGTTCTTCCATTTCCAATGTAGGCCAGTTAACAATTTGGTAGTTTACTCAGGTGTGCTTTTCTTGATTATATATGTTTTTGTTTTCCCCAACTCAGCTTTGCATAACTAAGAAGAGATTTGATTACCAGGTATAATTTGCAAATGTTTGCACTTCAGTCTGATGGCTTTAAAAAAAAAAAAGAAAGAAACCTTTTTTAAAAATGAAGGTGGAAGCAATTACATTTGACTTTCCGAACATTTATTCCAGCATAGCAGACTTAAATGCAGTTTAAGAATGGATGATACAATTGAAGTCTACTGACTGAAATGCAGTTAGGCAGCAATCTGTAATATTCTTAAGCGTATCATTCTGTTTCTCCTTCTGGAACGATGGGAAGGACCAAAATATAGGAATCTGCCTTATACTGAATCAGACCATTAGGCATCTAACCCGCTACTGGCTACATGGAATAGATAGGTGCCTGGTGTGTGTCCGGCCCATTGCTCCACTGCTTGGCTGTCACTGGGAAATGGCACCCAGCACGGGATGAAAACAACAACAGCCATAAAGCAGCTGCTGCCTGGGTTCCCTTCACTGACTCAATGCATTTCAAGAGAATATGCTTCTAAGGAGAGCTAAAAGTCAACGTCAGAAAACAAAACAATGCAAAGCAATCCATCTAGAATTTAGAATGTTAATTATCTCTCCCCAAACACCACAATCAACAATGAATGACATTTACATATTCTAGGTAAGATAATATATGCAAAAGTAGTGTTTGCAGGCACATCAGTTGAACTATTCCGAAATTGGGCTGCTGCAAACATTACTATAATAAAATAATAACATAGACAGCATTACAGTGTCCTGATATAAGTATATGATACAAATGTTCATGAAAATAATTATGGTTTGGTCATTTGTTCTAAAAAAAAAAAATAACTGTAGTGCTAGAAAAAGTACAAAAGGATAAGAGAATAGACAGGGCCTGGATAGATAGCTTCTTCTAATAAATTAAGTTTGATTCTTTTCTTTTTTTTAATCTTTTTTTTTTAACAAAAATGATGTGTCAGGGGGTATCTGACAGAAACTTGCAAAATTAAGCATAGTAAGCATACAGATTCCCCCTCCCCCCATTAATAGTAGAAATTGAAATATCTGGACAATCAATGCAATGCGAAGAAAACAAAGTACTTCTTCACACAAGTACATAATCATTACTACAAGACATAATCATGGCCATTGTTTTTTTAATGAGTAAACATCTTCATGGAGGAAAAGTCTATAAAAGGATATTGAATATGATAAAAAAAAAAAAAAAGACCTTGCATGTTCAGAGGCAGTGTATCTTATAACACCAGTTTCTGATAGCATCATGAGGGAAGGGGGGCCTTCGTAACCCACTATGGAGCTTTTTAGAAGCATCTAATTCATCGTTATTGGAAGGACCCTGGGCTTATCTCACTAAGAATTAGAAATCCAGTCCAAACAATCAGATCTATCATCCCAGATTTGCTTTTTAGTCTAGATGGATTAAAGTGTGGTAACAGCTTGTGGTGGACCTAAATGTGCTTCTCCAGTAGTACATTAACCCTGATAACTTGTCTTCACCCACAAAGTAGAGAAGAAATTGGTGGGCTTGGAATCAGGATAGCAGAGGAAAACGTATCTATTCAAATTATGTGCTTCCTTTTACTGAAACTCATACTTCATTCTGGTGGAGATCACTGGTTTCCTGTCACTCTTTGGTCAACCTTTCTGATATTTGTCTTCACCTTCCAGCTAACCTTTGGAGAAAGGGACAGAGTTCCCTATGGCTGCTAGAGGCGCCGAAGATGATGCCTTACATCTTGACTTCCTTTGTTTTGAGTCTCCCACATAAGAGATCTTCGGTTCATATGAGACATTACGTTAAGCTTATTTATAAGATAAGCCATTTAAGGAACATACAGTACATATAATACAAGAAGACTCTACTTTAAGAAAAACTTTACTGAGGCTTCAATCCTATACCCTGTTTTCTAGAGATAAGCCCTACTGAATTTAGTGTGATGCGCTGAGGTGTAGATATCTGTAAGGCTAAAGTGTACAATACTGAAAAAATACTTGCCTGCCCCTGCAGTACTTTCACAGCAAGATCCCAAACTATGAATAGGAGGCCTAGTCAAATATACCTTCTTTTTATTAGCAATAAATTGGAAGATGGACATAAAATAAGTCTTCATTATTCCTATCCAGGATTTGCATCCAAGGATAGAATTCAGTGGGTTCATTGTTCAGGTTTAGCTGTGTGATTCATGAACAAATTTGCAGAGACTGTGAGATCAGTTTTCACCTTCTGACTCAAAGACAGACTTCCAGAAAGGGAAATTGTATGGCTATGTGAGTATGCGGGCATTTGTATTCTACCTATTTCTTGAATACCTGGGTTGCATGTCAGAGGTTTCTCCACCTTCAGGAGAACCTTTGGCAAGCACAGGACTGTGATGGGTACAGAGTCAAAGAAATTGGGGTGCCCTGTCATACAAGTAGAAAAGGGGGAGAGTGATGGCCTCTCAACTTCCTTTGTGGCAGCCGAAAAGCTGAGAAACTGGCTACCATTCAGTGCCATTTTTGTTAAACAGTTGAGAATGCTTAATCACCCGCCAAAGTGACAAAGTGAGCCCAAACCCCAGACCTTCTTGAAAGGGTTAAGATGGCTTCCTCCCTGATATAAACATATGAAGCCATATCCACATGCACTCTTCCCTTGTTGCCCTAGCCCAGCCAACCTGAACTGGGAGCACCCAAAATTCCCAGCCTGCTGAAAACCATGCAGGCTTGGGATACTGGGAACTGCAGCCCCAAAGCTTCTGGAAGATGTGAGGAAGAGGCAGATGCCCTTACTAATGGCCATGTGGCCTACTTTGCAGAAAATGGTCTTTTATTTATTTATTTTTTAAAGAAACTTGACAGAAGAGTATGATAGTCTTGAAGCTGTCCACCAACACTTGGACAGAAAACTGAATGGGCTGCAGCAAGATGACCAGGTCAGTCTTTCCCATTAGTATGGCAATGAGTCTCAAGTTTTTATTTAAATTATAAGCTGTTGTTTCTAATTTTCGCCGTATAATTATAAATTAGCATATGCAACTTTTATGTGGAGATGAATCGTCTGCTTTTTTGAAGATGCACGGGATGTTCGGAATGTATTCAAATAAACATTTTCAGCTGCTAGAAGCAAAGTCACTATGGCAATAATCACTTAAACAAATAATCATTTTTCTTTTTGGCATTAGTTTTCTGTACAGGTTTTCCACCCTTGTTCTAAGGTAATGGGAAGGCTGTGAGGTAATAAATCTCTTCAGATCTCTCATTTCCCACCTTAATGAGGTCTTAAGCACTCAGCCTTTCACTAATATAGGAATCAAAATATTGTCCCACCTTGTTAAGATAGTGGATGTGAAGTGCTTTGAATACACAAAAATACTAAATATTATCCTTAGTCTCTCCCTGTTGCTGCATATTTGCCTTCATAGTCAGAGATTTTAAGAGCTGTAGCCATCTTTTTTGAGTAAACACATACTCTTCTGAGCTCCCACTGAGAAATGTTACTGGATAGTTCAACTAACACGCTCCCTTGGTAAAGGCAGTTATACGAGGTGGTTTTCCTGAACATAAGTCACACTAATCTCACTATTCATTATATTACTCCCTACCAGCCAGCCAATCAATCTTTATTACTATCCTAGACCAGCATAAGAGTTTAGGATACAATCATAAGGGAAAAAACCATAAACTATAAAGATAAAAAGTTTTATGAAGTAAAAAAGCTAAATAATATAAAAAGTGATAATCTAAAAGGAGTTGTAAAAACAAAAAAGCATACGTATATGTATCAAAAAGGAAGTATATAAACCAAAAATCAATCTATCTATCCATCCATCCATCCATCCATCCATCCATCCATCCATCCATCCATCCATGATCTAAAAGGAGGCATGGGAACATTAGAAGGGTGTAGAGGAGCATAAAACATTAGTAAGTGGAAAAACTATGCTTATTAGGTTAAAGAAAACCTAATGCAGCAAATTAGGTGCACACTGAACCTAGTTTATAAAGTTTAATCCCAAGTGTAAACCAAAAGTCATCACCCATTGCTGCACAGAACTTGGCAATGTTGTGGCAGGGTTAGTTTCTGAAAGCAACACAGAAGTGTAAAATTGTCCCTTTTCCTCTGGATATTTATGTAGCAGTGATAAGGTCAGACTCATGAAAGTCTTTGTAGTACGAGCACTGGAGAAGCACATATTCTGTTGTTTCTATGTGCTTGAAGTAGGAAGTATTCCTGTATCAATCCTCAAAGATGGTGAGATAGGGCATGACATCATGCCAGGGTAAAAGTCCTTCTGTGCTTAGGGATTTCCAGTTTTGTGAGTTAAGTCACGGAGGAGGCAGAGTGCCTGATGGATTCACTAGCAAGAAAGTTTGGGTCCTGACTAGGTCCAACTGGAGCTCTGGATATTTATTACACATTGTTTGACAAATGCTTTGGCCAGATTGTACTCCATGTTAAGTAGAAAACTAGAGAGAAGCCCAAGTATATTACCCCATGTAATATATGGTCTGGTTCAAATGTAATGAGAAGTAATCATTTCCTACAGTGTGAAATAGTCATGACTTATATTTGCACATTTACTCCTTTCTCTTCCTCTTTCACATGTCAGAAAAAGAGACCACAACATTTGCTTCTGTTTCTAAATAATCCATGGTGTTTTGGGAAATCCAAACTCAGAAATGGTGAGTTTAAATTCTGCTTAAGTGAGATGAAGCCAAGATGAAGCCAGGATCATCATTTCAACAATCCACACTTTTCCAAGATTAGAGTGCCATGGAGAAAAGTTATGAGTTAATCATGCAGTAGCTGCTTCTGATCTCCTCAGGCTGAAAGAATAGGTGACAGATGAACTCACAAATCAAAGTCTCTTTGCAGTTTGTTGATATACCAAGAAAGTAACCAACACTCTCATTGCTAGTCAGACTAACAAGGAAGCAGTGTTTCTGAATGAAATGGGGATTCCTTGACCAAAATAGCAGGCCCTCCTACAGATTCCTTCTTTATTCAGGATTAGATCATGATACAGGACAATTCTAGACGTGCTAATTTAGGCATAGCTGCACAGGACAGTTTCCCAGTGAAGATCCAGAAAGACAAGTGTATTTTGTTCATAAGCTGCTTGGAATAGGACATTGGTAAAAAAAAGAAATCTCCAACAATTATACAGACATAGGACAAAGGCATGGATAAGATTAAAACAATACTTTATGCCAAACACATTGACTATTTCAGAAGGATGTGAGAGAAATGAAGATCAAACAGGAGAGACATGATGGAATGCAGAATCTGTCAAAATAAGCCTTAGAAAAACATTTTTTTAATCCTTCTTTTCCTTCATTGACTTTTAGAATAAAGTGAGAACTGAACTGTGGGCTCTATGGATTAGTCTATCCTGTTAGTTCTCTGCTACAAGTGACCTGAAGCAGTGTTGTGCTACCACAGATGAAGAAAGAATGAAATTACATTTTCAACAAAGCACAGGGTAATTTGTTAAATGCAATTCTTCACTGCCTCACAATCTCATTTTCTAATAGGAGACTGTTAGTTTGTACTTGAGTGCTTATCTATCATAGTATGAAATTGGAGAACAGAGTATTTTTCCCCTCGCCTCCTCAATTAAATAGCATTGACTTTTTTCCCCTCTCTCTCCGTGGCTCATAATTACAATCAATTAGGCTGTTTAGATAGATTGCAGCAAGCCCGGTATTCATGGCAGCAATCAACGAATGAACAAGAAGCGTCACAAGAAGTCCATTTGGTTGGCAGTGGAGGAAAAAGAGAAAAATCAAATGATACATTTAGCGGTAGACCATATTGTTAGGCAATTCAGGCTTTGATGGGAAAGTTCAGCCAGCATTGTGAGAGGGAAAAGTTTCATAGCTCCTTATTTATTTCTTTTCTTTTATTTGCTCTTTCATAGCTCTTTATTGGTTTGTCTTCTTTTATTTGCACCTGTCATGCTCATAACACAACCATATGTGTTTCCTTTTCAATCAGGAAACCATCACTGCTCACTCTAAGAATGCAATGTTGTCATTCTTACTGTAGCTGCATCCTTAACTGAATCAGGAAACCAACATAAATTTTACAGAGATAAATGCAAATAATATTCTTTAATAAAGCACAGGTACAGGAGTAAGGCCAAAAACTCTCCTTGAGGCAACGAATTGTGCCATAGTCAAGAAAAAGTGTTCCTTCGTTAAACATATAATGTTGCTTGGTTACATTACATGCACAAAAGAAACTCTCTGTGAAAATAATAACATTGGTTCAAATAATGAAGTTATTTAAGGATTTTAATGGAATGAACAGTGTGAAAAATTGAAGTGCAAAGTAATCATTGGGAAGGACATGGAGTTGATACATTGCTAAATATTTAGACACTACAAAAGGAAAACCTATTTGTACTCCGAATAAGTACTACAGACTTATTTTCAGATCCATAGATTGGTAATCCTATAGTGCAATCCTATAAATACCTACACAGAATCCTGCTGAGTAAAATGGTATTTACTTCCAGATAAATACCAAATATATACAGTGGAAAGCCAGTCTGATGCAGTGGTTAAGGCACCAGGCTAGAAACTGGGAGACTGTGAGTTCGAGTCCCATCTTAGGCACAAAGACCTTGGACCAGTCTCTCTCCCTCAGCCCTTGAAAGCAGAAGGGAAGGGCAAGTCACTTCTGAAATCTTGCCAAGAAAACTGCAGGGACTTGCCAGGCAGTCACCAGAAGTCAACACTGACTCAAAGGCAATACACACACGTGCACGCGTGTGCATGCACACACACACACACACACACAGGATTGTGTGCCTCAGGATTACTACTTCCAGTGCCTCTCGCTAGCAGCCATATTGTTTGGCTCTGTGATGGATGATGGAGTCATTGGGACTGCTCCATATCATACTCATACCATCCTGGGTGCCATCCTCTCTGCCCCACTGTGGTACCAAGAGGATGTTGATAGTTGCGTCTTCTGTCTTGCACTGTGGTTTGCTCAGTGCATGCTAACTATATTGCTTTTGCAGCCAGTGGCTGAAGTAAACCCAGGAATTTTACTGGACATCTGCCAGTGCAGTCATAGAAAAAAGAATATTCATTTATACATGTATGCACATCACCCAGTACTGTATTCCAGTGGTTCATAACTGAATGTGTGAATGGATTGCATTGGGAAACATTACGCTGGACAGGATACATTAAAAATCTGTTTAAGGTGGCTTCTCACAGATGAGGGTCACACAGGCATGCATGAGTGAACTATTTAAGCAGGGATGAAAGATGAGCTGCTGTCAAGGTGGATTCCCAGCCAGAATTCCCACGGCAAATACATACCTGTGTAATATTATCTTGTTTGTTTTTGTTTGTTTATTTCCAGAATGTTACGCTACATCAATCCATTTGACTTTAAGCAGCTTACAGAGTCAGTAAGACAATCAACAGTACAATGAAACCACAAGATAAATATATCAACATACAAAAACGTTCTATTATCAATGCGACACTTTCAGAGCTATATCTCACCCAGAGCACTGAGACTAAGCATCTCTAGGCACATCTATGCCTCTGCCTAACTTCAGCTTGTGGATATCTGGTTCCTCTCTACCCCAGACCTTACTTGAGGCCAGCTGTCTGTATCCAGGTGTTTTGGATACAACATGAAAATAGTATTTTCCATCTTTTCCCTACAAGCCTTGCTATGTGTGCTTCAGTGGCAGCTGTTGTGATAACATGGCTAGGATCTGCTCAGCAACAATTGACTATGTTGGGCAGTTGCTTGTCTCCAGTCTCCAGTGCAGCATGGTGGCTGGGGAATTCTGGGAGCTGAAGTCCGCACACCTTCAAGCTGCCAAGGGTGAGAAACACTGCTCTAGTGACTTGGTTCTGTGCGCATTTTGGTTCGTGCTGCTGGATGACATGACTCCAGAAAAGGAGCAGTAACATCCACATCATAAGAGAAAGTGGTACCTAGACCAGGACCTCCTAAGTGCTTAATGTGACCCTTGTCTACCACTTTCTTAATCAATACCACTACAGAAACATCTCTACAATGAATTGTAAACGTTTTCAGAAATGGCTTGACCCATTGCTCTAGGCTTCTGTCAATACTTGCCTTTACCCACAGCCCACCCTAGGGGAAGCAAATAGTGGATCTCTCTCCTGCCAGCTGAGAATTCTACCAATTATTCACAGTAGATGTTTAGGACAGCGCCACTTGCTGACTCCTTTCTGAGGCAGAATGGAGACCACTTACAAAGACAAGACGAATCTAAGCTGGCATACTTGGTTAGACTGGCTATCTGAATGCATCCTTAGTCCCTGAGGGCTTTCTACAATAGTTAAGCCTTCACAAGCTTCCAGAAAGTAATGAAGAAAGGGGCCTCTGTTCCCTCTGGGTTCAAACTGTTCCAAAGGAAGGAAGCTCCCACAGAGAATGCCCACCTCCAAGCTTGCTCCTGTGCATTTTCCAGGAGGTAGGCACCTTCCTCAGGCACACCCCATTCATACACAGGCAGTCCTGGACAAGCCCCTGCAGTTTTCTTAGCAAAATTTTGGAAGTCATTTGCCATTGTCTCCTTCCTCAAGCTTAGAGAGAGTGAGTGGGCCAAGGTCACCCAGCTGGTTTCATGCCTAAGACGGGACTAGAACTCCTGGTCTCCTGGTTTCTAGTCTGGTGCCTTAACCACTGCACCAATTGGATCTCATTTTGAAACAAACTGGTACACAAAGCAACTCCTATTACAGTGATAACTCTTTCTTTTTCACCAGCATTGCTTTAGGTATTGCTCCTGCCACTTCACCTCCTAGAGCTACTTAGTATACCAGGGAAGACCTTTGGGATTTGTGGACAGGGGGAGATATTAAGAAGCAACCCTGTCAAGTGCCTTTGTCCTCTCCATGTTTCAGTGGTTTACTAGACCTCAGACAGAACTGGTCATGTGGGACAAATTAAGGGAAATGATTCATGGATTCCCCTAACTTTATTTAAGGATGACTGACACCCCTTTCTTTCTTTCTTTCTTTCTTTCTTTCTTTCTTTCTGTTCCCTTCTGAGTTTGTTTTCTTTGCTGTTGTTGTTCTTCTGTCTTATGTTGTTTTGTGTTTGTGTTTCCTATTGTTCTTTGTTTTTAAATATTTTTAAAAATTGCAAGCCACCCAGGGTTGTTGGGAGTCAAGCGGCAAATAAATTTAATAAGTTGTTGTTGTTGCTGCTGCTGTTGTTATTTCCTCTCTGATCAAGCATGTGTTGCCAGTGGAAAAGACACACCAATCCCTCTTCCTAAAGTGGAGTGGGGTGGGGCAGAGTAGTGTGAGCATAGTTAGACAAATTGCCTTAACAGGTCACAGACATGGAGGTGCTTTGTGCCTGTGATGTGTCAGTCATATTATTTTGAATATGGGCCTAGTGCTCTTCTGAAAGAGCAGTAGACTTGGGACTTCTGGTGAGGAAATGGTGAGCTAGATGTCCCTGAAGGAGTGGGGACAACATTATGGCGGAGATCGGTGGTCAGAGGGTGGATCCTGGCTAGTGAAATATCTCCAGAGAAAGCAGAGATTGTGAGATTGCTCACATGTACTCCAGACAACTGTCCCTCATAAGTAGACTTTAGGAACTGAGGTTTTTGTGGTCAGTTGGTGAGCCGGGCAGCTGGGAATCAAGGGATTCCAACTAAGCTCACAGTCATAATGTAGCCTATGCGGACATAAAGTTTGTCTGAGCCTCCTTTCTTTGTCATTTTTGGATTTACTTTTTTACTGCTTTTCAAATATTAAGAACCTTCAGATGAGCAAGTTTTATGGCATTCACTGAGTGAGTGAGTTTCCTTCAATCCTTAGCAAAATCCTTAGTTTTAAGTATGTGTTTAAGGACTTAGAAAAATTCTTTTTGGGGGGAAGAAACAGCAAAAGGGTGATTAGAGTGTTGTTTTTGGAAAGTTAAAAATGGACTAAAGATCCAGATGGATTTGAAATAAGATTTTAAAATTAATTATAAAAATTCTTCTCTTGGGAAACAGCTGTTGTTCTGAATTCAGAAGAAAAAAAAAATGTGATAGGATGGGACTTTGAAAGTTGGACACTAGAGGGAACCAGAAGGAACTAAAAGATTACAAGTAAATTTGACTTGCTACCACAGAAAGGAGCAAAATACCTTAACATTAGACATATTGAAGGATATTTGTAAACAACGGACTCAGAAGTTAATTTTAAGAATGTCTGCCATTATAAATAGACTGAGTGTAAGTGATGTTATGTAAGAGGAACAAGTTTCACTGGACAAGACTGAAATTAATTTGAACATGGATTTAAAAATGACAGGCTACAAGAATGATCTGGAAAAAGATGATATACTGGACATACAAGTGAAACGAGATGATGTCAGAATGATTAAAAGGGACATACAAATAACAAATCAGAAGAGTGACTTGGATAACTTTCTTATACTGGATTTACAAAAGAAACTAGTTAAAGTTTTGTGAGAAGGGACAAAGAAAAAAGGAAAAGAAATGAAGTTCTAGGACATTATTTGAAAGAATTAAAGATCAAGATAATTAAAAGTAAAGGGAAGGAATATAAAGTTGGTTTATTTGATAAAAGTTAAAATAGATATGTTGGTATCTCTGGTAACCCTTAATGGACTTTTGCTGACCAGGACTGAATGGCGCCATTTGTTGTATTTTAAAAAAAGGTGGTAAGTTACTAAAATTGTTTATACTTGTGAGGAAGGGGGAAGTACTTCTTTACATATGTCTTTTTTTTTTCTTTACTACATTCTTATTTTTTCTTTCTTTTCTATTTTTCTTTCTATTCTTTTTTCTTTTCTGTACTTTCTATTTTTAATTTTTTTAGTTTGTATTAGCTTTTATCTTATTAATTGTAACATTTAATAGAAATTATTATTTTAAAAAATGAAAGAGCAGTAGACTTGTTTTGTAAACATAGGTGTGATGCTCTTCGGAAAAAGCACTAAACGTGTCTAAAATAGCCCAGCTCAGAGGTCACAGGGATGGAGGAGGGGTATGGGATGAAGCAGGAGGAAGTAATCAATAACGAGTGAGTTCAACAAGTGTTGCAAGGGAATGATAGTGCTGGCAGTGAGTCCAATTCTGTCCTCATGGAAGTAGCAGATGGATGGCCCTGGAGTCAGAATGGAATAGGCCAAATGGCACCTCTCCCGCCATACAGTGGTACCTCGGGATATGAACTTAATGCGTTCCGTGACTCTGGGCGTATCCCGAGTTGCTCGTAACCCGACGCAAATTTCCCCATAGGGTTCAATGTAAATCCGGTTAATCCGTTCCACCCTCCGAATTTGGTCGCACCCCGAAGCAAATTTTCCCATAAGGTTCAATGTAATTACCGTTAATCTGTTCTGGCGTCCGCGGACCACACGTCAGGGGCGGGAGAACGGCCGGGCGCTGCACAGCGCGGTGAGAAAAAGGTTGGGCACCGCGCCGTGTGGCAGGAGAAAGGCTGGGCGCGGCGCGGCGGGAGAACGGCTGGGCGTGACATGGTATGTCAGGAGAACGGCCGGGCGCTGCACGGCACGGCAGGAAAACGGCCACAGACCACGTGTCAGGGGCGGAAAAATGGCCGTGGACCACGTGTCAGGGTGGAAAAATGACCGTACCCCGAGGCGGAGTTTGCACATTGAGGTAAATTTTTGCGTCCGGAGCTGGCCATAACCCGAAAAGTTCGTTAGTAGAGGCATTCGTATCCCGAGGTACCACTGTAATAATAAAAAGTATAACTTACACAAAATCCCTTGTTGACAAAGCAGTGGGAAACGTGCAATGCATCCAGTGCTGAAGAACCAGCAATGCATGACAGGTGGAACCCAGTTCAGTTTCCAGGTTTAAATCAACACGCACTTTCAAAAGGGGGCTAAACCCATGTTTAAAAAGAAGTTTAGCACCTTTTCAAAAGAACACTAAAGCTATGATTATAAGGAGCCTACAAAAGACCCAACAAGCCCTGAAGAAAGTACAGCTCAAGCAGTTTGCAGACAGTTGCTTTTGCAGAAGCCTGGAGTCTGGTTTCTCCTGCATTGCAAGCAAAATGACCATAGAAGGCAGATCCCAGCAACTGAGGGAGGGGATATGCCTGCAGAAGCCTAAAGTGGCCAACAGGAACTGAGCAGTACAAAAAAATTGCTTTGTATTTGGAAGTCCACCTGGACTGAAATCAGCACTACGTTTGTGCTGCTATGACTTGTTATGATGAGTTGACTGCATGTAAAACCCATAACTGCTGTATTGATCCCTCTATGAAACCACAATATAAATGGCTATAAAGATTTTGGTTTCTTTACTTAAAACTGTATGTTGGGATCCATAGGAGACACACACACACTTTACGCCCTTATGGGCCTCTGGGGTGGGAGGGGGGAAGAGAGGCAAATGATAACATGAATCATGATGCATTATGACATGATGTGAGTACTTGTATGAGGCATCATGACACAAGTACACAACTGAGTCATTTGCACAAGGGTGCCATAAGACACTTACTGTTTTGATATCATCATAGCTTGCTATAGATGCCTTTAGCCATATCCTCCAGGAAATTCCTGCTTTTGATCAGCCTCCCCTCTAAATTTTCAGAAGCCATACCACGAGCAAGGACTCCCTACAGCTGTTTCATTTCTACCCTGAACTTACTTGGCACCCAACTCTATGAAGCTAAACTACGGATCTCTCTTTTTAAAAATGCTGCAGAAGTCAATGACTGGTCAGTAAAGAAGGCTAACATTTCTGAATGCTGATTTGCTCTTTGGTTAAATCATGTGTTCTTTTTGTAATGCATTCTCTGCACTGATAATTATTTTGAGAGGTTAATATTCCTATTTACTGGAATGCAAATCTTCTCAAAATTTAAGAACAGCATAAAAATTATGATTCTCAGTGGTAATACTACTACTGATAAAAATGGTAATAATGCTAAGATTATTTCTTTTTCAATATGTTTATTGAATTATTTGTTAGAAGTGTAGCCCACCTTTCATTTGGGAGCTCAAGGCGACACATACTGTATAGAGCTCCCTTCTCCTGTTTTGCCCCACAGCAATAACCCTGTGAGACAGGTTGGGCTGGGAGAGAGTGACTGGCCCAAAGTCACCCAGTGACCTTCCATGGTTGAAGGTAAACTAGAACCTGGCTCTTCTAATCCAAGCTCTGTAATACTTGTAGGCATATACCAAATTTCATGGAAAGGTACTTCATTGAAGAAATTATCTCTACTTGGGTTTTCTCCTGCCTGTTTACTCTCAGTGGGACAACAGCTCATATAAAGTGGCATACCATATCAACATGAGTAGTGCCAGTGTGATGTGGCTGGAATCCCAAATGTTCCTATTAGTGAGAGTCACAAATACTAGGTAGTATCTGTTATCTGTCTTACACAGAGATTCCTAATTACAGAAGGACCTTCACTGCGACTTCTTTTACAGTATTTCCCTGGGCTGTGCTAGAGGGAAGTTACAGGAAGACCTCCATGATGAAATGCTTGTGTCCTTGTAATAATGGCCAAGTTGAAATTATAGAAATATTCTCTTTCACTGCACATATTATAAAGACATTCATAGTACACTTATCCACCATTATATTTAAGGATTCTAGACCATACAGATACATTCTATGTCTCTTTATTACTTTTAACTTTTCTATTGCTTACAAGGTAATGAAGTTCTACGCACCCAGCATATAAATTATTCTTATTTTATAGACTTATAGGAATTATTGAATTATTTATTTAATATGCTGCCACATCTAGCGATTCTACATTTTGTTATTTTATATCACATATTTTATGCTACTAATATTTAATACTATAAGTTGTCTCTACAGAACCTAATAATAACTGAGGAATTCTGAACTGTTAATTTTATTCCTTATGTTGGTCAAAACCAAACTAAAATTGAATGAATAAAAAATAACCAACTATAAGTTTCAATTGTATTACTTTCCCTTTGAATGTTTAAATTAAATATTGGCCTTAGGAATTGTACCTGAGAAGGAATTCAGCTTGGATGGAGAGATGGGCTAAAAAAAAAAACTTGCCTCAGATGGTTCGCTACTCAGCAAAACTCAGACACAGAG
Organism: Python bivittatus; assembly: GCF_059951505.1. Lineage (NCBI taxonomy): Eukaryota > Metazoa > Chordata > Lepidosauria > Squamata > Pythonidae > Python > Python bivittatus. Next base: position 10,512,723 of record NW_028277030.1, on the reverse strand, counting down.
AAGTAGGTGTAGGATAAAATGGGGTTGGCCTCAGCCACGTCAACTGCTCAGCCTTTCAAAAACATAATGACATCATTAAATCTTCCCATTTGCTAAGCCAAAAATATAATTAACCCAAAGGCACAAGAGTGACTGGGATCTTCTGCAGTTAACCTCTTGGTGATCACTGCTTTCCATCTGTAGTTGCAAGATACAAGTCCATACAGGGAGCCACTCTTGTATAACCCTTACAATTCTGAAACAATTCCCCATCAGACCGTTGTTGTTGTTTTTCAGAAAAACACTTAGGGAGACTGGGTCTTTTTAACAGAGTTTAGCACTATATATAGGCGCCTGCCAAAATTATTTGGGGATGGGGTGTTATACATTTAACACCTTCCCATGATTTGTCAGGAAAAAAATCCATGTTTTATAATAGGAATATGGGGAGTTGCCTTTTAGTGACTTTATGTACAGTACACCAAACCTTTTGCTGACAAAGCAAAACTTCTAACTCTGAGCTAAAGCTCTTTCCTTCATCTTGAGAATATGGGTTAGTTTTCTGTAAAAAGTAGCAATAGCGACTGGGCCTACTGTATTTTGCAGTAATGATGATAATGAGATACGGATATACTTGGTCACAGTTTGGAGGTTTGGTTTGGTTAGTCAACTACTTTTTTCATCCACAAATATAACTTTTCATTATTCAAATGTTATACATCATCTAATGCTCTTGGAAGTACTGTATATGTTTGTTCCTAGAATAACGGTTTCTGTCTGGTTGCACATTTAATAAAACTGCCCTGATAGTATCAAATAAAGGTTTTATCTTTTCTCATTGTTTTGATGATTGAACAAGCTAAGGTTGAACCCCTTTCCTGCCCAGTATTTGCTATTTCAAATTGTCTTATTGAGTATGTTTATTTTTGCAAAAACACATTTAGAACTTAAGGCAAAGGGGGAAATTATGAAGTCCAGGTAAGGGTTATGCAGTTCTTCTGAAAACACTTTGATGTCTAGTGTAATCAACAAGAATTGTACAAAAAATATATACAAAATGCATTTTAAATTATTTATTTATACATCTAATTTTTCTGAGATCAATAATATCATGACTTCCTTAGTAAATTCTAAATTCATTAAATTAATTAAGAAAATAAAAATCACTTAAATAAGAACTAAGGATGAAACAAATAGTGTCATAAAACAATTAAAAATGGTAAAATTCCAGGTATGGATGGTTTGAGATCCAAATATGATGAAGTTTTTAAAAACTAATTATAACCATGCTAGTCAAATATAAAATGATATATTCACAGATGCAATGATTTTAGACTCATTGAAAATCATTGAAAGAAGAAACTTCTGGTTATCCTAAATCAAAGAAATAACCTCAACACATATCTTCATGTAGGACTCTCGCACTGGATTAAGCTCATTTCTAAGTAATTACATCTCCTCAATCAATCTGTTCCAAGAAGAAGTATAATGGATTCAGTCAAAATATTAATATAGTTCATTAAAGACACCAGAATGCTACTAGTTTTGCAGTCTTTAGATGGTTTTTAAAGATGTTTTCAAAGTAATTGATAGAATGGAGGGTAAGATTCTTGATGCTGATGAAATAGGATTTAGACATAAGATCATCTTTGTAATATAGGCATGTGCAAAACATATAATTCCAAGAGGACTCCAAGAACTTTAGAATGTTCTGTTTCTTCTCTGGACCATGTTTCAGTCATGGTCCAGTGATTTTTTTTTTTCAGAAGTGAAACAGTCTGCTTTGTTTTGGACATGGTGTTCCAGATGAAACAGGCCTGTTTGGGAGCCAGCCCATGCCCAGAATATCATGAGCCACTTCAAGTTCAGGGGATTAACTTAAAAATGAAGCAAAACAAAACACTGGGCCACATCCAGAATAGACAAATCAGCATTGTCAAGAGGAGAAAAGAATGTTCTGTTCCTAGAACACATCCCTATCCTTAATAATCCATTATATTCACTGACACAAACAGTAATTAGCACCAGTGGATAAGGTATTAATCAGTTATATTTACCGGCATATGGATAACCACTGTTACCTACATCTTGCCTGATCTAGAAGTGTTAGCATACTAGAGAAAATAAGAATATTCAAGGACTTACTATAAATCAGAACACGGTACAATTCATTTGTTTGCAGACCTTATGCTTATTTACCTTTACAATCTAAATAAAGATATATCTTAATTGCAACTTGAATTAAATAAATTATTGCCAGGAGCAGGTATAGAAGTTAACTTTTATAAACCTTCTGCTATGATAATTAACATCTGCAAAGTATAAGAGAAACAACTTCAAGAAGTTACAACTGTAAAATCCTCTTTGTTTCAGGTACTGTACTCCCAATTTTACTTTTTTTTTTCAATACGGCAAATATTTTTTTTATACAGAAGTATGAAAAACCTAGTATTACAGAACCTATACAGTATGACAGACTATACAGAGAAAGGCAGTTTGGTGTAGTGGTTAAGGCACCAGGCTAGAAACCAGGAAACCAGGAACTGTGAGTTCTAGTCCCACCTGAGGCACAAACCCAGCTGGGTGACTCTGGGCCAGTCTCTCTCTCTCTCAGCTCTCGGAAGGAACAATGGAGAAAAAGGTTCATTCTCACTTCCCTTGAAGAGTTCCAGAGGAAAATCCTTCCTCTGAAGCTGCTATTTGCATTAGAAGGAAATCTCCCATTATGCCATTGAGACATTTCCCTGCAAAACAGATTCACAGTGACCAACCTCACAAACAGCCTCAGTAAGCAATGTCCATCATTAAGATTTGATGTCTGTCTGTCTGTCTGTCTGTCTGTCTGTCTGTCTGTCTGTCTATCTATCTATCTATCTATCTATCTATCTATCTATCTATCTATCTATCTATCTATCTATCTATCTATCTATCACATTTATACAGCCGCCCATCTCACACAAAGTGAGGGGCTGCAGAGAATACGCTAGAACCTGCCATGTAGTTATTGTATTTGAGCTGCAAAAACACAAATGACCATTAGAAGGCAGCAAAGTGTTAGTTTTTTAAAAGAAGAGACTATGTGCAGCTCAGGGTTGCACTGTGGAGTCCCTGGAGTTCTCTGAGCTTGGCTGTTTTCTTGCAAATGTTCCATTACCCAGCTAGGTAACATCTTCAGTGCTAGAATGGGATGGGGTTTGCTCTCTGTTTATATACAGTGGCATGCCCTTCCAGTGTTGGTGGGGGTGGGGGTTTCGTTTTGTTTTTTTCTCTGGTAGTTTCTTGATTAGGGTACTGCTGGATTTACTGCTGATTGTATGTCTGGTGATAATCTTGGTGTTAATCTCTGCTTATCTGGGTGATGACTGCTGGTGAGGAGATGTTCTGGTCTTTTGTTTTCCTTTCTATTGTCTCTTTTGAATAGTGTGTAGGTGTTGTTTATCTCTATGTGCCTGTTGATGGCTGTCTTGTCTGAATACCAAGCTTCCAGGAATTCCCTCGCATTTTTGGATTTAGCTTGGTCTAAGATGCTGACAGTTTCCCAGTTGAAACTATGGTTACGTCTGTCCATGTGTTGTGAGATGAAGGAGTTTTCATCGTGTCTTCTGACTGCTAGTTGGTGTTCATGGATGCACTCTGCTAGCCTTCTGCCTGTCTGTCCTACATAGCGGTTGTTACAGTCCTTACACTGTATGTTGTAGATGACTCCTGTTTTTTTCTTCTTGGGCTACTGGGTCTTTTTAGTTTTCTGTTTGTTGTCATTTAGCGGTCATCCAGATTTTTGCAGTGCCCATATGGTAGCCCTATGGTCATGGCTATCAATTCACGGCTATCAACACTGTTCTTCAAACATGATAGGGGAGAAGGCACTGCTTCTCATCGCTTCATTCTCAGTACAGATGACGGACTGGGGGCTGCATTTATGGGACAATGCTGTCCCTGCCCTACGTAGCACTGAGTGTAGCACCAAGTAAGCTCTGATGCCTTATCAAAAAAAAGCTACATCTTACTGAAATCCATGGTTCTGTTTACTCAGCCACTAAGCCAAGATTTGCTTAAGTGAAGTTTATTGAGTAAGTCATAACTGGCTGGGTTCAGGCAACATTCTAAGTCACAAGGAGGCAAACCACATTATAGCTTAGCATCTTGTGTGAAGTCAGTTGATACAGTTAAGCAGTTCCTGCACACTACCTAGAAAAGCTAAGTGGAACAAATATGTACGTTGCTCCAAGATCCTTATGGGGCAGGGAAGAGGTGCCTAAGTTTAGATGATAAAAGCAGAGAATTAAAATGTTTCTCACTCACTGGAAAAGACAGGCATTATTTGGCTACAAATCAAAGAAAAATTGGAGAGTGTTAAACTGCAAGAAAGTACTTAATGCTAACTGTTGCAATTACATGTTTCTTTGTGATGCATCAAGCACATAATGTCTCCATTTACCGCTTACAAAACCAGAGATCATTCTCTGTATATTAAGTAGTCTGATTACAAGAACCTGGAATTTTGGACACACAGCATTTGTAAGGCTCGCTGGATCCAGGTATAAAGTGTAATTAGCACTGGTGTATTCTCTCAGAACATTCTGTCTCACTTGTTCTTTCCAGCACTATAGTGAGGTCACTGGATGAAGTTTGCACATAAGAAATGTGAAGAAGGAAAAACAGGAGGCTCACATCCAGGAGTGTTCGAGCAAAGGCTCTTTCTGAACAGATTATTAGTGGCCAAAGTTTAGATTGTTTTTTCCAGCACAAACGTTACTTGCCAGAGTAATCATAGCTGCACTTTTTCCCTTTGCCCTTCACTTTAGGAGTAGCAGATGAGGGGTGTCTCCATGCCAGTATTACGATAGGTATTGGGGAAATACATGTTGCTATTTCGTAGCGATTGCAGAACAGTAAGGACAGGTCTATATGATAAAATTAGACAGAGTGCACCATTACTTGCACATTTGTTATCTGTTCTCTTAGTCCCTGCATCATTACTCCCTGCGCAAAAGTATACAGATAGGTACAGTTTATGGGATTTGTAAACAAGAAGTAGAGTGCACCATTTGATTTGGAAAAACTGTGCATGGACCGTTTTATTTCTTTTGATCATTGGATAAAGCAATCAGCAGAAATAAGAGGCCCTGTGCAAAGTAGGTTTTATTTCCAAGTAAGTGTGCAAACAAGTGTAGCCTAGTGACTTTGGGGCAGCTGTCTATTAAATAAAAAATAAGAGTTGTGTTAATTCTGCGAAAAGGAAAACTGAACATTCGTAAGTAGGGTGTCACAAAAATGTACAAACTTTTAAGTTCTTGATAACTACTCATCCGACTAGATGCTACTATGGACAAGAAACAAGAAATCCAAACATCACAAGATCAATAGCTCAACGTCATTAGTTAGTCAGAAGTAGATATTGCCCAAGGGGGATGTGGTGGCGCAGTGGCTTAATGACGCTGAAAGTTGCCGGCCAGAAATGGTCGACGCTTCAGCGGTTCGAGTCCAGCCTTCGCGTTAACAGGGTGAGCTCCTGTTTCCTCCCCAGTTCCTGTCAACCCAACAGGTCGAAAACTCACGTGAGTAGATAAATGGGTACTCTCACTCCGGTGGGAGGAAAAATGCTGGCGGCGCCTTGCAAAAAGGAGTTGGGAGCAGTTGCCGGTAAGCACGAAAAACCGCGCACGCCCAAAAAGGGTGCGAAGCAACGGAAACCCTGCCTCCTGCGCTCGCCAGCTGGGCTCTGCTCTAGGAAGGAGGCCCTGGCAAACCACTTCGGAAACACCTTGCCTTGAAAACTGCAAGGACTCGTCCAAGCAGTCACTGCAGGGTCAGCAATGACTGAGCGCAGACAAAAAAAAAAAAAAAGATATTGCCCATAACAGGTTATACCTCGTATTCAGGAACAAAAAATACAAGCTGATCTCCTTCAAATCACTGTGCAATGCTTCACACAATGAAGACTTCCAGAGGATTCAAAAATATGGACAAACCTATGCAAAACCTTTCAAAATGGGGGGTGGGGGTGGGGAGAGAGCGGAAGTGGCTTTGCAAAAGCCTGTTGGCATGAGCAAAGCGCCACTCTTCAAAGCATTAAAGCAGCTCCAGTTGTCCGGGTGGAAAAGTCTGGGTATGTACACACCCTTTCAAAGCAATTGTGTGAGCCTGCCAAATAATGCAGCCATTTAAAAACTTCATGGAGGGATGTTTTTCACCTATACATTTTGTGCAGCACCTTTCGCAGAGTACTTTTAAGAGTCTGAAGGACTGGATGGAAAGAGTGCAAAACAGCATTCCAAAGGTGTTTTTTTTTTACTTTTTTTTTTTGTTCAAACTAGTGATAAAACACATAGCCAAAGTAGTCTTGTTTCCAGCTAAGCCTTGCAAATACAATTTACAGCTTCTAATTGCTCTCTATACAAAAAGGAACACTTCTGTCTCCCCTACTGATAAGACAGTGTTTCAAAAGCACAAGCGAAGACATATTTTTCTAAAGTCCAACTTTCAGCCCTAGCTAATTCTAAGCATGTATACACCTGCTAATTATTATAAAAACTCAACATATCTTGACATCTAATATTAACTCCTATGGTTAATTCAAAGTTATAGGTATTTACTTGTTTTAAAGCAACTTCACAGGAACCCATGACAAATAAGAGTCTTTAGTACTTTTTTAAATTTTAGGTGATCTGATTACAGTACAAGTGTAACCTTGATGGGAGTTTATTCCAAAGAACTAGAGCCAGGTGAGAAAAAGCTTTTAACAAGGACATGAGTATCCACCTACATATTCAATAAACCTATGCCTGTCTCCTTAGAATAAAAACATTACTTTTCTTTTGCACAGAGTCATGCTTGACCTCTCAATACAATGCCAGGAATTGAATTCAAAATCACAAGCCATGAGAAAAAATGAGGAAAAATTAATATCATTATTCTCCATATTTTGTTCTTGTTCCTCATTCCACCATTTGCCATCTTTAAAATAAATTGCTTTTCCTCAAGCCACAGACTTTTAATTAAAGGAATTTAATTTAAGTATAAAGTAGACAATTAACTGCCCCAATTAATTAAACCCAAAGTATGCACATAGATTATAAGAAGGAATGAATAGATTTTTCTATTTAAATCTGGCTAAGTAAGTTTTGAATATGGTTTTCATACTTTTCCCTTCACCCACCCACCCACACACACACACACACTTCCCTTAAAACTGAGCAGAATCACAACATAACTCTTCCGTCTTTGCTAGGATTCTTGGAATTGCAATTCTGATAAATCCGAAGAGCATCAGGCTGGGAAAGGCATTTAGGTTCTAAATGACCTAATCTTAGGAGAGACACAGTGTGTTGCAAATAGTATTGGGTTCCAAACAAATAGAAGATGCAGGTTTGTTTGTTCTCTCAGAAAGGATGCACTGCAGAACAGGAAGATGCTTCTCCTTTGACTGGTTTGTTACAGCATCAAAGAACACAGAACTTCCTTTGGAAGGAATATTATAGCATTCAATCTTTATACTCCTACAACAATACAATAAGAAGATAGGAAGATTGAATGTTATAATAACTGTTTCCTTGAAATAAATTCAAATGTCAGCAAAGGCTACATTTCTGTTCTTGGAAAAAAAAAAAAGAATGAAATTAACAATTTCCAAATTTTCAAATGTGTTCCACTGGTACAATAATTCTTCATTCTCTCAGACTGAACATTATTTCAAAAAGCTGGGGCTTGTTATAGGTCTAGTACTTCCAGATAAAAGTTGTACATTCCCTTTTTGAATTCACCTTCATTCACTAGAGCATATGGGGGAGGTTTAGAATAAATGGTGAATATCAAAGATCATTAGTTATTTTGAAAGGGCTAATGAGAAAACTATCTACTATTATTAAAAAATTGATTATGATTATGGAGAAGCTTAATTATAGTGAAAAATGAAGAAAGGATTTTCTTTCCTTTAATAAAAGCACAGTCCCATTCATCTTTAATTCTCCTAAGACTGAAACTTCTATATAATTAACTCCTATCATTTACTAAATGTTGATTTCTTTCAGATATTCTGAATATCTCCTCCTCCTCCTGCCCCTCCTCCTCCTCCTCCTCCTCCTCTTCTTTGTTAGAAACAAATTTTGGAGTATATTCCAAAGTATATTCCACATTACCTAAATTTGCTTTGGGATTGTATAAAAAAACCCCAAAAAACATGAAAATGGACAATGGAATTCTGTTTGGATGATAAAATAGAAAGTGTAACTTGCTTTCTAGTAATTGCAAAAATATATATTTCACTGGCTGCTTAATGAAAATGAATGAAAGAGCTGCTTTTGACAGATATGGATGTGAGTCCTGGACTCTGTACTAAGGGCACATCAAACAACTGGAGAAAATTCATGTGCATGCTGTCCGCTCCACCCTTAACATTCATTAGCAAGACCACGTCTCCAACCTGGAGGGATTGCATGGAGTCCACCAGCATTGAGCCCCTGATTATCAGAGCCCAGATGTCATGGGTGGGATATGTCATCAGAATGGATGACCATGTATGCCTTTCCAGTTGCTGTATACTGTACTGGAGTCTGGGAAGAGACCTCAAGGTCAACCACACAAGTGCTACAAAGATGCTGTGAAAGAAACCCTACGCCACAGTGACATTCAGCCAAGGGAACTAGAAGTTGCAGCTGCTGACAGAACCCACTGGTGAGCCCTGTGCTATGAAGCCTCCACTGGCTTTGAAGATAGGCACTGCCAAAAACTGATAGAAAGCCATGACATCACAGAATAACACCCACAGTTACCCCCAGTAACTTCCAGAGCCTCCATTATGCTAGACTCTGTGCTTCCAGACTGGGACTGCAGAGCCACCTCCGTGTCCACAGATGAACTGCACAACAGCGTGTCTTCTTTGAACCTGAAGGACTACCATATATCTGGCTTCTTAATGAAAATGAATGAAAGAGCTGCTCTTGACAGGTTAGTATATAATTCAATGCACACTATAGTGTTGCTAATATTATTTATCTGTCAATTTGTACGCTGCCTCTGTTATGAAAGTGACTCTAATTTAACATCTCATTGTAAACAGAACAAAAGTGGAACCACACAGAGATGTGTTCTTTTTTAACAAACTAAAATAGAATGTAGTTAGATCAAAAGTAACATAATTTTTCCTAAACCATTCTTGAATCTTTTGTATTGAGACTGCTCAGAAGACAGTAGACACAATCAGCACTGTAAAATGAAACCTTGTTCCCCTTATCCACCCATGTTCATGACTGATTTCATTAGTATAGCCAAAAGGGAACAAACTAAAGCTAAATTCTGTAAAAAAAAAAAAAAAGTTCAGATTCTGTTCAGTGACCTATTCTTTCAATGCCCAATATCCTACAAACAAGGAATATTTACAGCTGTGCTAATTTATGTATTAGGTTTATAACCCACCTTTCATTCAGGTGCTCAAGGTGCTGCATATGGCACTAACCTTATTTTGCTCACAATTCTATAAAGTAGGTTGGTCTGGGCATATGTGACTGGCTCAGAGTCACCTTATACGTTTCTGTGGCTGAAAGAGGATTAGAACTTGGGTCTCTCTCTCTCTCTCTTAGTCCAACGCCTTCTTCATACCTGGTCTCAGAGTCACTGAGAGTTGGGTGGCATACAAGTTTTTTTTTTATTATTATTATTATTATTATTATTATTATTATTATTATTATTTGCCACAAACCACCAAGACTCCAGTAGTGTGCTGTGATATGCAAGACCTACAGTGCTGTCAAGACAAGAGTTTTCATGTCCTTACTCTGCTTGTACTGTTTTTTAAAAAAGAGTTATCTTTATCCCCAAACAGCAAAAAGATTTGTGGAATGATATCATGCATGTGAATATTGACTTCACCTGAGGAGAGGGAAAGGAAGATTTCTGTGTCTATCCCTTCAGTACGTTTGGGACTTGGTTGGGCTTGTGCAGCAAACTTGTTTTAGAACTTGATCTTTGCAATAGTTAGGAATCATTCCTATGGTGACACTGGGACATCTGCATGCCTTGCTGACATTTGCACAACTTGTGAGTATCCAAAAGCCACAGCTGGTTCTTGAGAGGCATCCTGGGCCATCCTGTACAAACTGGATGGGCCAGAGAAATAGGGAGTACCAGGAGAAAACTTAATTTGATATAACTGATTTAATTGAAGATTAACTAAGCTTAGATTAATACAATATAGCTCACATGATTACTAACAAGTATTTAACTATTTTCCTTTTCTGCACATTAACAATTACAGTTGAGTTAAACTTTCAAAAAGGCACTGGGGAAGACCCCCAAGGTTTTGTAGGCCCTAGAACCACAATATTGTGCATCTCTGACTTATCTCATCTCAATTGTTTCAGCATGTCTAGCATCATATACCTCATGGGAAGTAATGAATTTTAAACAATGCAGAAATGTGATGTCAGGCCATAAGGAATTATAAACCTTTTAAATTATTTAGCTGTTTCCAACCCAATGATTTTACACCTGTAATAACCATAGTATCAGAAAAGCTTCCCTGGTCCCAACATATGACTGGCTCCTTGTATGTTTCTACATTCAATGCAAAACATTATTCTGATATTTAAAGCCCTAAATAGCCAGAGACCAAGATGCCTTAGCAATTGCCTCAGGCCAAAGTGATGCCCAGGATATTGAAATATGAATCTGAGATCCTTCTACAAATTCCACCATTGTCTCTAAACTGATATAAATGATGTATGGGGTCTTCTGTGGTCTAGAGTATTCCAGATTTACAGTATTCTTCCTAGGGAGGCTGACTTAACAGCACCAGATGAAGGCCATTTGTTTGTTTTCCTGCTGCATGGTTATTTCTGAGAGAGAGAGAGAGAGAGAGAGAGAGAGAGAGAGAGTTTTTTAATCCCACCTTTATTATTTTTTATAAATAACTCAAGGCAGTGAACAAACCTAGTACTCCTTCCTCCTATTTTCCCCACCATAACAACCCTGTGAGTTGGGCTGAGAGAGAAGCACTGGCCCAAAGTCACCCAGCGGGCTTCCATGCCTAAGGCAGGACTAGAACTCACCATCTCCTGCTTTCTAGCCTGGAGCTTCAGATCTTCTATTTGAAGATAGATTTGAACAAGAATACAATCTCAGTTGGAAGAAAGATCATCACAGAGTTTACCATATTCCGATGTTGCCCAAGCTTAATAGGATATTACTTCCCTGCTTCAATATGAAATACAGTTTTGTTCCCTACAGCCACATTAGTTGCAGCACCATCAGAATTGGCTTTTATGCTTTTTTCCCAGAGCTGGACATAGGTGGTGGTCTTGATTCCACATAGATTTACAAAAATGAATCTCAGTTCTACCTTGAAGCTAACAAGAAAGACCCAGATGAAAAATAGACTGTTAAATACTGTGTATCATTATTCTAAACGTAATTATAAGCAAAAGCAAGCTGCACATCTGACTGTAGATTAAAGTGCCAGGGAGCTCATTAATACCACATCCATCAGTGATTGCAGAAAACAAATGATGAGGCTTGATTTAAAAAAAGAAAACTCCACAATTTTCAATCCAAGTTCCAAGGAACAAAAGCTGCAGTGCTAGGCCTAACTACACTGAATTCGAAGGGGATGACTCGGGTGTAGATTGTGCTGAAAGTTTTTACCAGCTTCAAGATGGATTCATGTGTTATGACAGAAAGTTTTTCAGACTAGAACCCACGGTATTTGATGCAGAAGTGTTTTCTTAAGTTGGTAACTATATACAGTATAAGCATGGGCATGGCTATGGTGATAGAGAGGAAGCAGTGATGTCGGAAGGAAATTAAACGAAATACAAACTGGGACAACTGTAACCAAGTTTAAATATATATGAGATTTATGCACAATGCCATGTTGATAGTAGCAAAATTGTGCATAAATCTCACAAATATTTGAGATTTATGCATAACTGTGCTGTCGTTGGTAAGCTAATTAGTACCCGGGTAAGGACTCATTATCTCAATTCACGTCAGAAATGATATAACTGATTTCTTGATCAACCGTAATTTAGAGTTTTCTGTTCCTTTGATGTGGAATGGCCATTCCCAGGTAATTAACAGGATGCCCTAAGAGAGTCAAGTGTTCTCCCGTTGATTTCTGGGTGAAATCAGATTTGTCTACCTGTCCTACATAGAATAGGGAAGAGCCTTGGGACAGATTAATAAACCCTTGGTGTGGCTGACTGTGGACATTGTAGTAAATGGGGCAAAATCCCATTCCAAGAAGTTCAGGCACAAAAGAGTAAAACAAAACCCTTAAACTTGAACTGTCAGTCAAATCTAGCCTGCCATCCTAAGATAGCGGGTGGAGCCATCAAAGCCTGTGAGCAAAAGGTTTCCCTCTTTCCCTCTGGTGTGTTTTAAAAAAGAGGAAGGGGCATTTCCATTTTGTCTTTGTTGGACCTTCTCTCTCACAGGTGGAACAGAACGTCTATTTCAAAACTGGTTGCAAGATAGATAATCAGTGCCTGGGAGTTTGAGATCACTCTTCCAGGAAATATATAGCACTCTAGAAACCAGTAGAAACTAAATAGGAATTAGAATATTGATTTTATTTTTGGGGAAATTATCTGAGTTGTCCCTTTGTTATCTCTGCTATCCTTTTTGTATTTCATCCTACCAACCTGTTTTTGGTTGAAGGAGCAAAAAGTTGGGAAACTTTGGAATCATTGTGAGTTTCTTCCTTTTTCTTTCCTCCTTCTGGCTTTAAACTCCCATTTAATTCCTTAACCTTGGTGTACATAACACAGACTTGCATTTCTTACTGAATCAGCACTCTTGTTCTAAAAGAAGTTTGACTGGAACATACACATCTCACCCATTCCCAGCTCAATTAAGTTACAGAACAGGAAGGAAAGCAACAGAAGGACACTTATCATGTTCTTCTTCTTGAGCAAACCAGAGAGGGACTTTTTCTGGAATATAGTGGATGGTGGCAGCATTTACCAATTAGATGTTCTCCTAGGAGTTATGAGAGAGTGCTGGAGGGTTATTAGTGAAGGATATGGAGACTCTCTCCCTCCTCCCTCCCCTACAATCCTTTGTGGGAGCCAGAAGGCCTGGTCCACCACGTTTCTGTTTGTGCTTATATAAGTGCAAGTGTAAATTACAAAGGTAACTTAGGTTTCTCCAAGAGAATTATTAGTAGCCCCAGCAAGCTTCTCTGAAAAGCAAAGTATTATTATTGATCTTCCTCCAAGGAAATAAAGATGAGTATGCCTAGGTTGCAATTCATGCAAAGTGGTGATAAAGCCTGCAATAAATAAATTGTGATTATGTCCCATAAAAACAGTCACTTGCAACACCCAGATCTGTCAAGGCTCCTTGGTAGACTATTAGAGAGGGAAAGGCTTCTAAGTGGTTCAGAAACCGCTTAGAAAAATACATCTGGTATTCCTGTTGATGAAAAAGGGAAATGCATCATATAAAAAAGGCAAAAGAGTACAAATGCATACAATGATTTTATATAGAGTTATCTACTTATATATCCAAAGAAAATAACCTTCAAAAGTAATCGATCTCATGATCATGGGAAACCCGGTAACCAAGTAAACTCTGCATATCTTCACAAACGATGCAAAGCCTTGTACTCCCTTAGGGTTCTTGATCTTTAAATCTGGCATGGGATAGCAGCATTTCAACATGAAAAAAAAATTCAGATAGAGGAGTATCTTCTCTAGTGGGGGACTCATGGCCAGATTATTTTTTTATTTTTAAATTAAAATCCATGTGTACGTTCCTGAGGCCAGGCCTATATGGGATTGCAATTACTTTCTGAACTTGACCATTCAGTTTATATGAGACCCAATTTGGAGTAGCGGTTCAGGGGCTGGACTAAAAAGGGGGCATATGAGGTCTACTCCTCCATTAGGCACGGGAGCTGGCTGGATGGTTTGGGGCCAGTCACCCTCTTTTAGCCCAACCCATCTCACAGGGTTGTTATTGTGGGGGACAATAGGAGGAGGAAGCATTATGTTTGCCACCTTGGATTGTGTAAAATAAAGGCAGGATATAAATGACCATTCCAGGAAGCGCCAAAGAAGAAGAGCCAAAATAGCTGGAGAAAGTACACTGGGCTTGAATTAATAAGAGATTTCCAGCCACATCATAACAATTGGTTGATGAATGGAATGGCATAAAAGCCTAGTAAAATAAATGCATAAATAACATTAGAAGGTAAGTGATCTCCCATCTGCCTCCCTGTTCCAGCAAGGGTATCCATTAGCAGATTCCCAAATTTGCGCACAGTAATATGCATGGCACGGCTCAGTCCTACTCTCCCCCAGCTATTTTATTATCCATAATGGCTCCATCTGAAGTTGATTTCACTCACCAGAATGGAAGAGACATATAAAAGGGGGAAAGGGGGAGGGCATATTTTTCTTTTACTTTCAGAAAGTAAAAGAATACTTTTATTGCCCAGAAAGGAAAAGAATACCAAACAAATACATCATTTGCATCAACTCTCCTTCAACTTTCTTCATGTCTTTCGAAAAAATTCTGTGTTCTTGTAAAGTCTCCAGAAGATGTTATATTTTTTAATGTGTATCAGTCTGTTTATCTGGCTTTTCCCTCCTTCTTCTTGCCATCTTAGTATTGGAGAGAGTTTGAATCATTTCCATCATAATGATTTCTTCAAAAGAGGTCTGTGCTGCTGTGGGAAATACTCTCCCTTAAGTGTAGTAGTAAGGAGCTCCAATGTTTGTGACTGCCACAGATGAAAATCACATCAACCTCTTTGTATGAAATCTTCCTCTTCCCCACACCCCACATCCACATTTGTTTTCAGTCTCTGCCTTAAATGTTCACTGTCAAAGATCTATTGGAATTCCTACTGTGGAAAACAGAGTTTGTGCAGCCATGACTGAAAAGCAGATTTGGTGTAGCCATATATATCTATATCAGCTTTCCAAACATGGTGCCCTTGAACTGTGTTGGTATAAACTCTGGCTTGGTGTAATCTATGGAACTTGAATTGATTTGGAATTTGCAATGATTTGAACTGAACAAAAAGCTTATTTAGATATGCAAAATAATAGAACCAGATTTATAAATCTTCTAATTTAAGAAAACACACACACACACTGCATTATAGACTACTCTTTTAAAATGTCTGTCTGTCTGTCTGTCTATCTATCATAATTGCTGCCTTACAAACTTTTTGGACAGGCAGCCCAAATGCTTTATTGTATAAGAAGACCGCCTCTCTCTGATTACATCAGTCCATCCCATTAGATCCAGCAGGGAAGGTATACTATGCGTTTCATCGGCCAGGGACTTGCATTTGGTGGGTCCCAGGAGGGGGGTTTCTCTGCCGCGGCTCCCTCCTTGTGGAATATTCTCCCCCCTGAAGTGAGGCTCGCCCCTTCCCTACTGTCATTTAGGAAGTCCCTCAAGACCTGGTTATGTCATCAGGCCTGGGGCCTTTGGGAACTGGAGACATTCTTAGATGGCTCCACTATGATTAATATTCTGCTCTTTCAGTGGGGTTTATATATTTTAAAATTTAATTTTAAAAAAATTGATAATGTTGCATTTTAATGATCACTTTTCATCTTTTTATAATTATTGTTTTTATCTATTTGTTGTTTTATTTAATTGTTGTACACCACCCAAAGTCACTTTGTTTGAGACGGGTAGCTATATAAACACGACTAATAAATAAATGACATAAATAAATAACAACGTGCTGGACCTATCAGCCACGTTCTGCATGACAACAGTAGCTACAAGCAACAAAACTTCAGCCATTGCTAAATGGGTTAACATATGCCACTAACCCATAATGTGGTTTGCTTGTTTGTTTCATTTCAAATTAATGTATTCTATCAACCTGGCCATTGAGGTTTGTCAACTGTTGCTTCCTCTAGAAATCAGAGTTAAGTAAACTATGGGTTTGTGCAATGTGTCAATCCAACCATAAAGTAATTCCACAAGAACAATGCACACATAACAAATTTCAAAATAAAATTCAATTTTCTCACATAAAATGATAAGGATTATCCTATTTATTAATTCAATTACCTTACAGAAAATGATGGTTATTAATTATCGATTATTAATAAAATAATAATTAAAGATGATTGATAAGTAATTATGATCAGTTCTGCAGCAATCAATTCTCGAGCAGAATAAACAGATTCTTTCCTTCTAAACTTTCCCATGAATGATGACTCTCCTTGCAAGGCTAAAGCAAACAGTTAATACAAGTGAGGTTCAGAGTGAACAGCACTCACCTGAACGCCCCAGATGATCACTGGTCAGGTGGGATAGATTTTTTGAGAATTGTAGCCCAGATGAATCTGGGGAATACCACTTAGGGAAAGTTAGAGTATAATCCCACTTGAGTGCAAATGTGTGTCCTTTGTCACAAGCATCTACAACAGTATTGAAAGCACAGGAGTTTTAAAACACTGTAAAGCATTGGCTGGTAAGGTCTGAATACCATGGCTGCTGATAATGACCACAGCTGGCAACCCATAATAGTAATAATAACAGCAATTGCTTCAGTAATGCCTTTTTTTTAATGGTTATTGATATATTATGAGCAGCATTGGGTACAATCTTTTAAAAAAGCAGCAAACAATGGAGGTTATGATGATCGTACATGAAAATCTCCTTTGAGAAAGCTTACCCATTTTTACCGTGGTCTTGAAATACACACATAAAAGCATTCTTGGATTATCATTCTTTCGTTCCAGCCCTTCTCGCTGTGTGTTTAATGTGGCTGGAGAGAGAGGGAACGTAGAAGTAGCCAGCAGTATGGATTAGGGAGGCATCAGATGGTGACATGCAGTCAATGACTGGAGCGGTGGCTGGTTATACAGGAGTGAAGTTAATGGCCTTTCTTTTCAGACCTGATTATTGTTCCAGCCCTGAGCCTTTTGGATACAAATATAGTTTCTTCTTGTCCCACTATATCCAAAGAGAAATCTAATCAAGACCTTAGTGTAACATCATTCAGTTCCTCAGAGTTTATGGAGGTCTGGGGTTTCATAATGCCACCCAGAAAAGAAAAAAGTGTGTCTTTTGTGGTTTTATTCTCATGCCTGTGTGTGCTTTGGTGTACACTGCTAATCTTTGGGCAAGAGTCTGCAACTGGCAAGGTTGACCAGGTCCTCATGGAGGATTGCTCCCACAGTGCCCAGATGTGCTTCTTTCCTGTTACTAATTTGTCGTTCTGGTGGATCCATTTGTTTAGGATTTGGCAAAATAGAAGGTGTGGTAGAGAAGGGGAAGGGGAATATAAATAAGGAAATGAAAAACTCTGCATTGCAAACTGAATATGCCATCTCTGTACATTTGATCCTATTGTGTTGGCACAAGTGTAGCCATACTGAGCGCACAAGAGTTCTTTTCAAGAAACAGCAAAAGAAGGCAGGTAGGAATGAAGAAAATAAATGGAACAGTTTTATTATGCCTTTGTAGAGAGTGCTTCCTTCTTTTCTTTTGTTTCCCCATATCTTCCCCCGGTATGCTAATTATGTATTGATTTCCATTTCCAGCCTCCTTGCAGCCTGCTTGGCTTGCCACAGTACAAATGCTTTAGAATGGAAAAGTCATTACTATGATTAATAACCACAGATATTGATATTGAGATAGATATATATAGACATATATATAGATATATATAAATATATATGGTGTTAATAGCAAATGTAAAAATATTGAAATAGCTTTTTGATGCAGTGATTTGTGTTACTTCCTTCTCTCCAAATGCAGTCTAGATTGGTGTTAGCTAAACTTAATTTTTCTTAAAAAAAAAAAAAAAAAAGACAAAAGCTGTATTATTGCACTAATGGTCATAGGTTTCTGTCTCTAAATTCCCATTTTCAGTTTTCCATACATTTGGATAATGCTGTGATGCTAAGCTTCTATCATAGTTATCCCATTCATTCTATTGGGTATGGTAGTCTATTCATATTGCTGTGCTCCCTTAAGTTTTATGTGCAAGGTACTGAGAGATGACAATGTGATTTATCTGGGAAAATGTTAGATATGAGATACTGTGAAAGTATGCAAGCAATTATGATTTCTTTGTTTCTTTGATTTAAGAGATTCTAACCAATCTTAACAAGGTCTTTTGTGCCTTTCCCCATATAATTTTGGCTCACTCCATTCACATAACCCCCCAACATTTTATAAGAAAGTAGGGCAAAGTGTGGTAGGAAAGAGATAGTGAACTGCCAGGAGATTTATGGATTCCTCTGCTCCCTAAAAAGGTCATTGTGGTAAACATACTGACCAATTTTGGTTTGCATTTGATCCAGATAGCAATTACTAGTTTTCAGATAGCTTAATTCCAACAGGTGTTTTCTTGTTTAATTCTTTTAAAGTTGATTGGGGACAGAAGCAAGGTTCAGTATATTAGATCTAGGCTGCAAAAATTCAAATGGCCATTATATGGCAGATTAGAAACCTTGCATATATACAGGCCTAGCTAGCAAAGCTTTGATAGATCAAGAAAATCCCTACAACCTTAGGTAGCACCTTCCTGGTTATGTATGCTTTGCATACATGCAACTAGGCCTCCACATAATTGCTAACACAAGCAAATGAAATTCTCTAATGCAATCACCAAAGCCAAATCTTGACAGAAAAAACTTGAGTTAGACAGGCCTGTGTGGACAATTAACGTATGACTTTCAGCTTCTTTAAGAAGACAGATTTTTTTCAACCTGTTCGCCTTCAGATGAACTCCCAGAATTCCCATCTATCTGGCTAGGAATTTGGAGAACTGCCATCTCAACTTTTTTTTCCCCCCCAGACTGAGAAATGCTGCTGTAAGAATTTCCAGTGGTAGGAACCCTACAAATTTGGTAAATGATTATCAGCATTCCGAATCTAGAAATGTAGCTGAACTCTTTAGAAATGAATTCTAAAGATACACTTCCCATTCATCATGTCATTGGAACCACTAGCTAAGTAGTCACACACATATACGCAACCCACAATTAACAAAAAAACTGGCATAACCTACAGTTCTATCATCTATAAGGGATATGGAACAAAACAAGTGAAAGGGTATAATTAATTTGCCGGTTGATTGGTTCAAGTCAACTATAATTTACTCAGCTCTTTTCTAGCATTCCTAGCTCACTAAGAGTTTAAATATGGTGGAGTTTGGGTTTGATTTTTGGGGGAAGGGGTCACCTGTGGTATGAAGTACCATTTCAAAGATTTGATTGGGAAATGGAAGGTTGTCTAAGATAAGCTGATTTCACTGTATGTCTATGGGGCTGTTTAAGGAAGTACAGCATGATATCTCATGGGGTACAGAAAATTGCTAGGAAGCAGTAACATGTAAAAAGCTGAGCAGCAAGCTATGATATGTGAGATTTGTCATTTATCTGTAAATAGAAATGCCACAAGCCTCTTTAGGAGAACAGTGAAGCATTCCCAACATATGATGTAAAAGCACAGAGCTTTCAAACATACAGCCTGGGCAAAGATGCCTTACTTAGGAGGCAGAGATGCTCTTTCAAAATACCTTCCTTCATTTTAGAGGCAGAGATCTAAAATGAAGGAAGGTATTTTGGGATTCCTTTAAAGTGTGTTTGGGAAATTGGGAAGATGAAATTAAGGAACCGGAGAAAAGGGGACTATGTCCCTTCTTAGATCAGAAATGCAAGGACCACATTGGACTTTTGAGTGACACACTAAGGGCTGCACTCCAAAAATGAGATAGGGCAGAACAAAAACTCAGTTTGTTGAGATTTCATTTATATTCATGAGGGCTATTAGAACTGCAAAAATACAGATGACCACAAAATGGCAGCAAAGAATCAGAGTTTTCTCTTTTTGCTGTCATCCAGTGGTTATGTGGACTTCCATAGCTGATGCTGATCTATTTGGCATAATTACTATTTCCTGTATATTTAAGTTTTTCTTTCCTTTTATCAGACACAAAAAAGTCACAGTTCAATTGCAACTTTGGGTGAGGCTCTAAGGGACACATTCAGAATTTTTAGACCCCATGAGACCTTGGAGGCTCAGCTGTGCACCCCATCCCAGTTGAATGAAAATCATCCTAGGACTCAGTAGACATCACCTGACCTGTTGTAGTGGAATCACAGAAGACAATGGTGAGGAGCTTAGATGGCATATTACATTGTTCCCTGCACCCTCCTGCATAAAAAGGCTTCTCTTTTGTATTCTTGTGCACAGCATCACATAGCATAGCTGAGAAACTCCTTCAATTTCAAAAAGAAGGCCTCTGTTCCCCTCCATTTTCAGAATCAATTACCTTTCCATAAAGTTTAGCTGTACTACTCTCTCTTTTAACTCCAGGGCCAAGCATTTTGGCACAGAGATGCTGGTATTGTCTCACGAATGCTTTTGATAATTAACAACAACCTAGAATAATCTTTCATGCTTGCCGTTTTGAAACACATAAACGGAGGTTCTAATTTTTGGACACGATTTACAGATTATTTACAAAGAACAAGAAGCCAAGTTAATAGTAAATGCCTCTGCATCGCAGCAATGTGAATGTGAAGAGGACAAGATCAGGTTGCCTTTCTTTCATTTATTTTTTAATTTTTTTTTTAATTTATTTTGGCCTTAGAACCATTGGCAATGAAAATACATCAAGAAAATAAAATGTCAGGAGTTAAATTAGCAACTCAAGGGCATAAACTGGAATTATGTGTTGTTGATGCTGTACCCACAGTTACCCAGCCAGAGGACTCTTTAGCATTGTTAATGGAATATATGCAGCAACAGAGCTCTGTGTCAGGTTTTGGATCAATAAAGATAAAACTCAGGGAACTTAACAGAGGAAGAAAAGCAACACCTGCATTAAATAACAGGGTGCAGCCCTTCTACAAAAAACAGCAAATATCTAGGAATTTATTTGACAAAAAATAATAAAGATCTGTTTAAAAATAATTATTTACAGATTCGAATAATATAACAGTAGACTTTTCAAGATGGAGAAAACTAAAATTGTAGTGGTTAAGAAGCATTGCAGCCATTAAAATGAATATTCTCCCGAAGCTTAACTTACTGTTCCAAATAATTCCAATGAATATTGAAGACAAAGTATTAAATGACTGGCATAAACAAGTAACAAACTGCATACAGTATGGGTTTTAAAAAAAAATCTGAGGTGCATTCAGTCATGTGAAACACTCCTCTCACATCTCGCATGCAGTGGTACAGGCTTGATCCAGGTTTATCACATGCCCCTACAAGCAGGAGATTGCACACTAATTACTGTGTATGTAAAAATGAAGCAACAAATATTTCATAGGGCTTAACCTTGAAACAGGCAGTTTTATTACTCGGAAAATTACATCTGAAACATAGTGAACTCTAATAGGCTGTTGTTGACTGAGCTTTCAGCAAGAATGCTCAAGGCTTCTGTAAGTCCCTTTAAGCCCATTGAAGCCCAATGTTTGCCTTGATTTACACCACCAGAAATAACCGTCTTAAGTTATTCACCCATAAAAGAACACAGTCCTTCCTGCCTTACTGCAATCACTGTACGTCTGTGGTGTCCAAAGACTCTAAGACAGGAATATTGCAAGTGCAATTATAAATACTGACAAATGAGGGCTGCTTGCTCAACAATCAACCAGAAATTTATTTATTTTTTATTTTATATATCAAATTTGTCACCACCCATCTCAGGAAAAAGATGATGAAATCAGTTTGAGGCAAGTTTATCCAAACTGGGAAATTTGAGTGGCCCTTGAATCTCTCTCAATCTTGGTGCTGCAAATATCCACAAGCAGAAACTAATCATTTTCTCTGATAACCATTCAATTTGAGTATCTTCATATATTAACATCAAAGGTCTCTCTGTGTATATATGTGTTTGTGGCCTATAAATATAATATAAGCCACCCACTTTTATATAAAATAACCATGTACTCATTTTTAGTTGCAAAATCATAACTGTTTGCACTCTGTTGTTATAGAGAACATATGTACTCAAATACATACAGCTAAACAGATCATTATACCAAGTGGGCATTTTTTATATCTATTTATCCCTCCTCCTTCCATCCTGGGTCAAACTCTGAGTGCACCAATATGAAGAAGGAACAGATTGAAAGGCAATACATGGCAATAGAAAGACCTGGCAATAGTTATGTGCTCCCCAGTGTTTGCAGGGAAGTTGTGTGGCTGCCTAATTCAATTGCAGAATGCAGAAAATAGGATCTACCAAGATGGATAGATAGGTACATGAACAAAGGTAGAGATTTTGGGAAGAGGTAGGAAGATTTTCCTGTGAGACATGCTGATACCAGGGGATAGTGAAATAGCCCCAACCCTAAACATTAGGCAATGGAAGGGGGAATAGAATGACGAAAGGAAGCTATTTGGGAAGGTGCAGAGAGAAAGAGAGAGCTAGAGACAGAGAGAGCTAATTCAAAAACATATGCATATAAGACCCCAATTTGGGGTATGGCAGGAGAGATGAACAGGAGAGACAAAGAAGAAAGGAAGAGTATTTGAAACTAGTAGGGTGGGCAGCCTCTTCTGGCAGAAGGATTATTCATGAGCAAGAGATAGGAAGGCAGGCTCAAGGCCTTGAGCAAGGAATACCAGAGCAAGGGTTAGCAGCTGAGTCACGGTGGTGGGAAGAACTGAAAGTTTCACCTGTGAGGAGCCAGAGAAGCAATTTGGAGATCTGATTCAAGAAGAGAAAGATGCTAAGAAGAAAGAGAGAGGGGGGAAGCAGATTGAAGCCCTGCAGCAAGCAACCAGCTACAGATGTTGGCAGAGATAATTAGAATAAGTACATTTTGGAAGAGAGAGGGAGAATTGTTTGTTTGAATTGAAATGATTCATTAAATCATTTAGTAGAGTGTTTCCCAACCTCAGCAACATCAAGATGGGTGGACTTCAACTCCCAGAATTCCCCAGCCAGTCGCTAAGGTTGAGAAACTCTGGTTTAATATAAAGTTCCTATAGTATAAGTATACACTGTCCAGTTGCCTGTAAATTGTTTCCTAATGATATATGCAAACACTGTAAAAGTTCACAATTAGAGTAGGTATTCTTTCTTACTGGATGCCCAGGAAGGAAGAGAAGATACCCCTTAGAACAACCCCTCTTGGTGGAAGGGTTGGCAACAGACTTGCTGAAAACAAATTTTGACAGAAATTGACTGGAAAATATTCAGCTTGGCAGATTTCTGGGGAATTCAACTATCAAACTCAGGACTGGCTCCAGGTTATAATTTGGGTTACATATGCAATTCTTGAATTCAGGACATTGGCTAAAATTAAATCTTAAATATCAATTTCTTTCTTTCTTTCTTTCTTTCTTTCTTTCTTTCTTTCTTTCTTTCTTTCTTTCTTTCTTTCTTTCTTTTCCCTTGTCTTCAGCTAGAATAGATTTGGGTAACAATCTAGTCACTTTGTATTATGGGCACAACTCAGTCAAAGCTTATTTTGATTAATTTCCACTTAAATGAATTGGGTTTAATTTAGCTGTGCCTATGACTTGTTCTATTGCTTTCAACAATATTTAAGTGAAGGCTAACTTTTCTTGGATGGTCCCATATATCTGTAGCTAACAAATCTGCAATTGACAACCAACATTTAGTAACACAGCATCTCAACATTTTTAAAGTTTCTAAAAGGTGAAGGCTTTGAAATCATTAAGTTTAGAAGTAATGCAGTTAAAACTTTTTTCCCTTTTGGAATTTGTTTGCATTGTTTTGTTCTGCCTCCTCCCTTGTTTTGGATTCAGTCTTTGGCATGCCATTTAACTGCCAAAGGCAATTCTTATCAGAAAGAAAGGTTGCCCATCCCCATTTTACACGGGAACAATGAAAAAGAAATGTTCAACAAAAACAGCGTTATGAAAAAATAAACATCATAAAAAGCCTGCTTGTGATCTTTCTTGAATAAAGAGAATTTGATCTCTTATAAAGGAAGCCAGAAAAGACAAGATCAAATTCTCATTTAGAAATTCTCATTCAGCTTGGGGGAAAATAGGAGGTTATAGGATGGGGACATAGAAATCTATTAACCTCCCCCACATTCAGAAAGATAAGAAGAAACAGCCAACCCATTTAGAAATAGTCCAGCCATACAGATTCTGTGAATTAGAAATAGCTATGTTAATCTGTGCTTTAATTCTCTCAAAGCTCAAAATTTTTAGGGATTTACTAGACAACCCAT
This sequence comes from Python bivittatus, assembly GCF_059951505.1. Lineage (NCBI taxonomy): Eukaryota > Metazoa > Chordata > Lepidosauria > Squamata > Pythonidae > Python > Python bivittatus. The sequence continues at coordinate 10,488,592 of NW_028277030.1, read as the reverse complement.
GACCCACTGGGTCATCATTTCAGAGATATTTCCTTACCTAAATAGAGAAACACAATGACCAAAGGCAAAAAATCAGTGGGAGTGTGAGCAACTTACAACTTGCTGCCAGCTTCCCCATTGACTTTCCTTGTGGGAAGCTGGCAGGGAGTGTCAGAAATCCTTCCTTCCTTCCTTCCTTCCTTCCTTCCTTCCTTCCTTCCTTCCTTCCTTCCTTCCTTCCTTCCTTCCTTCCCGCATATACTATAGGCTTGTGCCATTTGCCATCCATCACAACCCTCAAGAGAGCCCTGGTGAAGCCTCCTCGGCTGACCTGTGGAACTGCCTGCCTCTGCTGGGGTGAGGTGAAACAAAGGGAGCCGTGGACCATGAGGAAAACTGCACCCCCACTCCTCATTCTGGCATGTCCCCAAAGGCCCCTCCCTCAAGGGAGGAAGAGGGCTCACTGGTTAATTTCCAGCACCCCCCAGCCAGCTCTACCTTACCAGCAGGCATCCAAGTCACTCCCTCGTCCTTCCCTCAACATCCACCACTGTTAAGAAATTTCAGATTTCTGCCTCATTTCCAAAGCAGCCAATCACCACTCACCCATTGAGCAATTGGATGCAGGGGACAGAGGGAGGTGGGAAAGAGGTTGGGAATACACCCATGACGATCACATGACCTAGGCTTACTGCGGTGGTGTGTCAGCACAGCAGTGCTGAAGCAGCCACAAATTTCCCAAATTTCAATCCCACAGGAGTAATGGGTCCTGGATTTTGGGCACATTTTGTTAGCCCATTTGAGGTACCTTGGTTCAAAAATTGTTGCCCTATGACACACTGTTTCACCCAGTTGGTTACAGACACAAGAGTTTTAGTAGCATATAGATGAATTGTGAAACATGATATGTTAAATATCCCCTCTCAAAAACTTTTAAAGCCAGGGAATAATTCTCTTGTATGGAAAAACAGGTCATGTCTGCTTGACAGCTCTAAAAGGTGGATTCAAGATTTTAAAAGTATGTCTGGTCATGGGTTTATCACCATTGGGAGATGGAATAGAAAAGAAACAAGGTTAAGCCCACAAAGCAATTATTGAAATGTCAGTTTACATCTTGGTTTAGATTCTTCATTGATCACACTTTCTGAGCAGTTAATCTATTGCAGTTAAATCAACAAAGAGGCAATTTCAAAAATAATAAATATATTGTGCATAAGCTTTTGGGAACTACATTCCGCAAAATCACATCCATGGAGCATTATCTCATGAGGGAAGAATACATAGAGAGAGAGAGAGAGGGTTGAAGGGGAATTAATAAAATGAGAGTTTAGAGGGAAATGAAAAGTAGAAGGTACAATATACTGTAGATAAGACACATATAATTGCTGGTAAAAAGTAGTTATTCACAAAATACTGAGTCTGACACTGACATTTCAAGTTGCTTAATTCAGGCTGTGCGATAGGAAATCTTAAGTTTTAGGGCATACCTACACTTACTATTTAAGCTGCTCCTGCCTGGTCCTCATGGTAGCCTGACTCTAAGCCCCTGTCTGAACGGAGACATATCTGCTTGCAACGTATTCAGTCTGCTTATTGCTTTCCTTCCTGGATATACATGTTCACATTTATTTCAATTTATATGGCCGTCCATCTCAATCATCATCACTCTGGGTGGCTAACAACAGTTAAAAACACGACATCATAACCACAACTATATGATTGGCAGCTGAGATAAAACCACAAACAATCATCAGCATAATCATCCCATGGGCTCTGCCACATCTTCTGACTCCCATGGCTGGTGACATAGTCAAGACTTCAAAGCTTTATGAAAGGCCAACAGGATTAGAGCTAATCTAATCTCTGAGGGGATGATTTCCCAAAGAGCAGGTGTCATAACAGAAAAGGTTTTCTTCCTGGGTCCTGCCAAATGGCACTCTTTAATAGACAGGACACACAGCATGCCTCTCCTGCCAGATCTGATGGGACAGGTAGACACAGGTGGGGAGAAACAGTCCCTCAGATAACCCAGCCATATGCCATGGAAGGCTTTATAGGTAACTACCAGCAGCTTGAAGCTGGAAGCACAGTGGCAATCAATGCACCTCATGGAACAGAGATGTAACATGCCTGCATCACTGCATTTTACAGCCACAAGTTCAAGGGCAGCCCCATGTAAAGTGCATTGCAATTCTTTCAGGAGGTGATTAAGGAATGAGCACAATTGGTGCACAACTCAAAGCTGTGCAAAAGCCCTCCAGGCCATAGCTGCCACCTATTTCTCAAACAGGAACTGTGAGTCCAGGAGGAGCTCCATATTGTGCACTGGTTCTGTTTGGGGAAGTGCAGCCCTCCAGAACTAAAGATGGAAGATCTGAGAACCTGTAGGCCTTAAAGCCCAGAATCATTCAATCTTGCTAAAGCCTGTTCTTCCCCATCCAGACCCACTCAGCCCCAGAAACTGAGACAGAACCTCCACAGCTTCACTCACTCCACCATGGTTTACTCTTCACTCTATGGCCAATTAAATTCTTCACCCTGAATGCTACCTGGCAAGCAATCCCAAGTGAAATAGGAAACTGAAGGTAGCATGTTTTAGCAGCTGTCTATAGACAGACCTCCCAATTTTGTGCCATCCTCAAATCTGAGAAGCAGCCCAACAATCCCATCATCCAGATTATTAATAAAAATGTTAAATAATCCTGGCCCAAAGAGTGGTCCCTGCGGAACCGCCCCACTTACTGTTCTCCAACTCAATACAGAGCTATTAATGCAGAATCTTTGAGTGTGGTTAGCCAATCAGTTACAGACCCACTTTACTTTCCAGACTACATTTTAACAGTTTATAACTGAAAATGTTAAGTGGAACCTTGTCAAAAGCTTTGCTGTCATCAGGGTAGATAATATCCTGTTTCCCTTGTCCATTTCCCTTGTCCATTACTCTGTCAAAGAAGATGACAAGAGTTGCCTCACATGATTTATTCTTCACAAAGCCAAGTTGGCTTTTAGCAATCCAGCAATGTCTACAAGATGCTTACAATTACCTCTTGTAATTTCTTTCCAGAGATTGATGTTAGGCTTGCTGGTTAAGAACTCTTTTTTCTCCTTTCTTGAAGGGAGGGACCACATTTGTTCTTCTCCAATCCTTTGGTACCTCCCCAGAGTTCTTCAGGATTTCTCAAAAATAATTGACAGAGGTCCTGACAATTCTTTTGCCAGTTCCTTCAGAATTCTATGGTGTATTTCATCAGGCCCTGAGGACTTGAAGGCATTCAAATTACTTAGAAGTTCCTTTTCTACACCTTTACTAACTTTTTTGTTCATTTCCAGTTTGGGCTCCTCAAATCACAGTTTTCTTTGAATGTAAATACAAGACAAAACAGGAGTTGAGTTCCTCTGCTTTTTTTTGCGTGTTTCTGCCTTTGAAGTAAGCAGTGAGCTCATCAGCTCCATTATCATCTTTTGCCATTCATATATTTGAAGAAACCCTTTCCACTAGATTTCTCCTCTCTTGCTATCCTTAGTTTGTTTTCTGTCTTTGCCTTCCTGATCTCAATCCTGTTTTCCAAGCTGAAACTTTGTAGATTTCTTTTGTTGTAAGCCCTTCCTTCCGTTTCCATTTCCAATAAGCATCCTTCTCAACTCCTTTGTGAGCTACTTGTTCAATCACATTGGCTTCTCTAAATGCCTCCAGACCTGATTTTCTTCATTGGAATCTGTGCTACCCTTAATTCCCTATTCAACCAGCTGGCTACAAGACCTTTTCATTTAAAGTTGTCTTTCAGCGATATCATCCTTTGACTGCCATTTTGATTCTTCAGTGTTTGTTATCAGCCACACTAAACTTTCTGAAGGATGCCCATATTGACCACCAGAAGGCAATACTAATGCTAATTGGAAGTAATAAGGATACTAATACTAAATGAACTGAAAAAAAAAATGAAAGGGTGTGCCTTGTCTTGCAATCTCAGGAAACATTTCTTAGCTAAATGACTGGCCCAGAGTCATACACCAGAATAGGACTTGATGTAGACTTGGTCTTCTAGAATAGAATAGGTGTAGTTCTTAACAGAACTGTGACTAGTGAGATCTGGCTTTATTTATTAAAAGAGAGCATCTAGAGTTCGTACAGAATACTACGGTCCTTGCTGACTACTATAGTATGTCCTTTTGATTGGGTCTCTTTAGATAAAGCTCACTTGCAATGATGCTTCCTAAGCATTTATTCTGAAGCCAAAATGATAGCAACAATCGGTGTCATTCATGCCTGAATAAGCAATTTTTGCCATTCCTGAAACTAGGAGAAGCTGAAGAAATAGTTATGAGATGCAATACCAGGACTTTCATTTTATTTCAATTCTTTAATCAGAATAATTCTTTAGGGATATAAAAGATGGCATTACCATGTGAAGTGTTGACTTATTGCAAAGGAGGAGTGCAAATAAGATGGAATGAGTTCACATGCATAAACAGAAGCATTTCTATTTTGACTGACTTGTCAAATAGTTTTATAGAGTTACATCCAAAGATTGGTTTCCAAGGACAGGAGGATTCTGATCTACAAGAGGAATCCTGTTGCTGAAAGGGGAAAGAATGTCCACTCTGATTTCCATCTTTCTCTGCAGTTTCATATGTTCTTTGGAGGACTGAGGTCCCTCCAGAACAGCAGAGGAGATGATAATGGGGGCTGCAAAGTGAGGAAGGGATCTTAAGCAGACATATGGTGTATGGCTCTTCTCCAAAAGATGTAGTATGTAATTTAGACCATTTGCAAGTAAAAACAAGAACAAAGAAGAAAACAATGGGTAAGATAAATATAATGGGAAGGAAAGACAATTGGATATTTATGGTTCATGCTTTAAACAAATTGCAAATATATTTGCTCCTTCAGCAAATGGCAAAGACATGCACAATCTTCTCTTGGCAGACTTAGAGTCGAAAACAGTGGTTTACATTCCACTGAGATTGTTATCAAGAAAATTCAGAGGCATTTCTTGGCAATAATAAAAATTAATAATTATATAGCCATTTCCAGTTATGAAAACAATTTAAAGGATTGGCAGTTTTTCTAGATTGCCTGAAGCAATTTAGCTCTCCCTGGGACATTTTTTGCTGTTTCTAAACATAGTGCTACTTGGAGAGCAATCAGTAAGCAGAACTCATTCTGATATCTAAAAACAGAAAATTGTAATTGGATTATAAATACAATTGTCTTTTCTTTTCTTTTTTTTGACCTACAAGAACAATTTTATGGATTCATAGGATCTGTACCATTTCACTCTATTGCTGGAGTTCACTAAGATGTATTGGATTTTCTTTACTAAAAATCAGATTGAATACCCCAGCTTTTTCAAACCTCATGCCCCCAAGTTGGGATTACAATTCTCATAATTTCCAGATAAGAAAATTATGAGAATTATAGGTAACACATTTAGAGGATATCAAGTTTGAAGAGACATGCAGTATTTACTGTGTTGCATTTATTGTTGTTATTTTTTGCTGCTGCTATCCTTCCTCTGCTTCTTCTTCTTTGTTGTTACTTATTTGCTCACAGTTACTGTGTTATTGTTATGTATGTTTGTATCCTTTTCTCTTTTTTTTAGTTTTGTACTTGTCTGTATTTTGACAGATTTATCCCTCCCTACTCTGATTGGGGGTTTTCAAATATAAATTAATAATCAAGCAAACCAGCAAGGTAGCAAAAGGCAAGCAAGCTAAACTTGAACCACACTAGAATGACTTTTGGCAAACCACTTTTCCCTTACCTGATAGATACTTCCCAGCTGTCTTATTCTCCCCCTTTAATTTCGTTTTCCCATTGAAGCTTCCAAGCAGAGTCTCAGTCTAACCCTAACCTTAACCCTAATCCTTATTTGGCCCAATCCCACAGCTCTTCAGTAAGAATATAGAAGCCCTAAACGCAGCAGCAGACCAATTCACGTGGAGCATACAATGGTGGCTATAATGAAAATTGCTCTCCAAGTGCCTGGAGGATCCCCTTTTTAACATCAACTACTCCTGCTCCTTGGTAAGGATCTTCAGCTAAGCATTCAGAAGCAGAAGTACCTAATCTCGCTAGTCTGAAAGAATCATTTAACCTAGCAAATACAGAGCTAGCCAGAAAGCCAGGGAAAATAGCAAAGGAAAATTGAGTTTTTATCACTGATGTTGGTGTGCTAAAGAACTCATAATAAAGTGTATGTGGAAACATATCAGAATTCTCTACAATGAAAAAAAACAATTCATAATAGATTCTGACAGATTCTCAATTCTGTTAACCATTGACCTTTTCTTGTATATTTAAATGAGCTGTCAAGATATCTCAAGCCCTGTAGTACCCAAGAAATAAAATAAAACAACTTTTGACCTTTCTAGTATCTCCGCAGATATCTATTCAGTCCAGTATTCCTCATTTCACAATGGCACCCCCGTCTAATGGATTGAGTTTTGTATTTACAAATGTGTCTGCTGAATGGAAGGTTCAAGAATTTTTTGATGTAGAGCTTTTTTACCAGTTTCTAAATTGAAATAGGTCTGTACTTTACACTGAGGAAAATAGAAGACATCTACTTAAGAAAGAATTCAGCCTCAGTCATAAAAAAAAATCAACATAATTTTTATGTTAAACATAACATTATACATCGTTGAGGATAGAATTCTCAGTTGGATTATCTCCTCTGTTTAAGCATAATGAGTCCTCTTACAGTGTTAATATGAAGTCTTTATGCATTATTTTCCCATATCACATTTGCTGAAGAGAACACTTTTCAGTATCCACATGCTGTGCATTTTAAAAATTAGTTGTTTGGGAAGGGAGATGTTCCATCATATTTGGGTTAGTGGCAGTATTTGCATGAGAATTCTCCATCTTCTTCCATCCCATTAAAGAAGCATCAAGCATCAGAGATGTTTATCAACAAAATATATCAGTGCATTGCAGATAGAAGCACCTGACCTGGGGTTCAAAGGCTGTTCTTAGGATTTTTCAATACAGCCTGCCATTATTTCTACAGGCCCTGCTTCATCCCTTCCTCAGATTCTTTTGCCACATCCCTGGATTTGAATAATGTACATAGTATAGTCAATGGTAATGTACAAAGCATAGTAAATGGTGTTGATGTATTTGTACCTTTGTATTTGCAAAGATAGTATGAATTCATCTACACGGTGTGCACAATTATTAGGCAAGTTGTATTTTTGAGGATGAATTTCATTATTGAACAACTACAGTGGTCTCGGTCAATCCAAAACGTTAATAAACCTCAAACCTGAATATTTAAGACAGTAAAAGTGAAGTTTTGGCTTTCTTAGGAGCATATCTATGTGTGCACAATTATTGGGCAACTATTAGTGTGCAGAATTATTATGCAACTAAATGAAAAACTAAAATTCCCCCATCTCACTCCTTTATTTTCATCTGTTAAAGTGAGAATAATGAACAAACAACTCAAAATTTACAAATAAACATTTCTGACATTTCAAACAAAAAATCAGTGACCAATATAGCCACCCTTCTTTGCAATAAGAGTCATAAGCCTTCAATTCATGAAGTCTGTCAGTTTCTTGATCTGTTGATGATCAACTTTTTGTGCAGCAGCAACCACAGCCTCCCAGACACTGTTCAGAGAGGTGTAGTTTTCCTTCACCGTAAATCTCCCATTTGAGAAGGGCCCACAAGTTCTCAATAGGGTTTAGGTTAGGTGAGGAAGGGGGCCATGTCATTATTCTTTCATCTTTGAGGCCTTTACTGGCTAGCCACACAGTGGAGTACTTCGATGCATGCGATGGAGCATTGTCCTGCATAAACATCATGGTCTTCTTGAAAGATGCAGACTTTTTCCTGTACCACTGCTTGAAGAAAGTGTCTTCTGAAAACTGGCAGTAGGTTTGTGAGTTGATTTTGAGTCCATCTTCAACCCGAAAAGGTCCAGCTAGCTCATCTGTAATAATACCAGCCCATACCAGTACCCCACCTCCACCTTGCTGGCATCTGAGTCGAAGTGGAGCTCTATGCCCATTACTGATCCAGCCACAGGCCCATCCATCTGGTCTGTCAAGAGTCACTGTCATCTCATCAGTCTATAAAACCTTTGAAAAATCTGTCTTCAGATATTTCTTGGCCCAGTCTTGCCGTTTCAACTTATGTGTCTTGTTCAGTGGTGGTCGAGTTTCAGCCTTCCTTACCTTGGCCATGTCTCTGAGCACTGAACACCTTGTACTTCTGGGCACTCCAGGTAGGTTGCAGTTCTGAAATATGACAGCACTGGAGGATAATGGGTTCCTGGTAGCTTCACGTTTGAATCTTCTCAAATCTTTGGCAGTTAATTTGCATCTTTTTCTCTCAACACATTTCTTGTGACCCTGTTGACTATTTGCAACAAAACATTTGATGGTTCTGTGGTCATGCCCCAATATCTTAGCAATTTCAAGAGTGCTGCATCCCTCTGAAAGACTTTTTACAATTTTTGACTTTTCAGAGTCACTTACATCTCTTTTTTGGCCCATTTTGCCTGAGGAAAAGAAGCTGCCTAATAATTATGCACATCTTGATATAGGGTGTTGCTCTCTTTAGGCCACACCCTCCCTCATTAGACAAATACACATCACCTGATATGCTTATATCCAATAAGCATTCAGGTTTATACAGCTTGGAGGTGGAAAATATGCATAAAAATGATGATATGGTTAAAATACTCACTTGCCTAATAATTGTGCACACAGTGTATTGTCCTAGGTCACATTTCTCCTCCTTGAAAAATATTTTGATCTGCTTCCTTTAGACATGTTCAGAGAATCAGATGGTGCTGTACCACTACCCACTTCCTTTGGGAAACTTGATACTTTTGTAGACTCAGTTCAGCTTGGTCATGATTAAACTGCCTTGTGTGCATATGTGTAGATGAGTTATATGTGTCACATATGTCTATATGAATGTGGTGTGACTGTAGTTTTGGCCTCACCAGCTTAATCCAAAAGAGCTTGAATCTCTGAGGCCAAAAATGTGATTCAAATCTATCCATACCTCCTATTTCTGATAATAGCAAAGTCCAAGTTTATAAAGCTTATAAATTTTACATGCACATAACCCCCCCAAAAAATATGGCTACAGATCTCCAGTTAGTTAGTTAGTTATTTATTTATTTATTTATTTATTTATTTATTTAGCCATCCATCTTATGTACGTGACCCTGGGTGGCTTACAATAAAATAGATAAAAACAAATAAAATACATAATATAAAATAAAAACACATAGCAGACAAGCATTATAATATAACCGTCAGCAAAGCCAAGAGACGGGCACTATCGCTTACCATAGATATGATCTATGGTCTGCTGTGAGGAACAAATATTGGTCAAAAGACACAAAAATAGTGTTTATAGGAGCCCACTTTGTTATACTGAGGTGAGAGTTGGTAAGCAGTTATAAAAGTTAGCTGACTGCAGTGGGGATAAGTGACTTAAGTAAGTGAGGTTAGGCAAAAAGAATTACAGTCAGGGATGAATGGGTACTGGATGAATGTGGAATGAATACCAAAATGATCTAGTACTACAGTATGTGGTTTGATCATACAGATAGAATGAATGAGGATAGAATTGTAAGTGTTTGTGTATGTAAGAAGAGTCAACAATGAGTTGAAAGGAAGAAAACTAAGAAAACCATAGTTGCACGAAGTTGATGAGATCTTCAAAATGAGAGTGGTGCAAGTTTAAAGAACAAAAAGCAGTGTATGGCTCCCTGTAGGATGTATTAGAAGAAAGAATGGTTTGCAAGTATGCAACATTATGGAGAAGTATAGTAAATGGTGTTGATGTAAATTAAATGTAACTATGTTTTCTTTTCTTTTTCTTACTGCATGCCTCAATTTCTTTGCCTTAATATTTCTTACTTACTTCCTGTGCTTTGTGTAATCTTACCTATCACAAAGGGAATAGTGTGATGGGTATGTATTATATAGGTCCAAATTTGCCTCTGCTTCTTGGAACTGCCCAGGCTTTTGACATTTCAAATAACTCTAATTAACATCTCAAATGTCAGTGAGACCATTTTTGTGTAAAGGCTCAGAAACAAGCCTTAGATGGTTGGCATGTAGAAATGTTTAGAGCAGCCTTTCCCAACATGGGGGCTTTCAGAGTTTCAACATCTATAATCCAAACCTTGTACGTTCCAACAGAAGAGAATATGTGTAGCGCAGGGTTGAACTGTGGAGTCCTTGGTGTTCTCTGAGCTTGGCTGTTTGCTTGCAGACGTTTCATTATCCATTTCATTATCATGATGTTATCTAGTCGGGTAACTAAGAAAGTAGTTAAAAGGGGTTTTCCTCCCCCACCCCTTCCTTTCATATATTCAATCACTCTTTGATTGGCGTTATCATTTCCTACTAAAAACTCAATTATATTGGAAAAACACTCAGCACCTGGAACAATGAAGGCTGTAGAATTCTATTTTAAAGATCACTTGTCTTATTCTGTTGCCCAGAAAAAGTTAGGTTATATCACTGGCCCTGGGCCAGTGTATTCACCATATAGTTTTCCCCACCCATCCCTTTTTTTCAGCTCTTCCTTAAGAGTAATCTCAGCATCATTTTCTGCATCCAACTTTGAGCTAATCACAAAAGATCCTAAGAGTGTGATTAGCAGTCGTGTCATTTAAAAACAAATAAGTAACTAAATGCCTGAACACAGAGGGGTAGCATCATTCACATTACATCTCATGGAGAAGTGAGGTTTAAACCTTTCTTTCAGGCCACTATTTGAATAAAAATCACATACCCACCCATGCATCAATTATCATTAGGAGAAGGATTCCTATTGGTGCTCATCATATTTTTTTTTCACGCTAATTCATATTGCATCTACCACATACATTTGAAAGGAGGACAACCCTGAATGTAATATAAACCTTCCCCACAAAAAAAGAAAGAAAGAAAGAAAGAAAGAAAGAAAGAAAGAAAGAAAGAAAGAAAGAAAGAAAGAAAGAAAGAAAAAGAAAAGGAAGGAAGGAAGGAAGGAAGGAAGGAAGGAAGGAAGGAAGGAAGGAAGGAAGGAAGGAAGGAAGGTCAATTTCCTGCACAACACCCAGTTTCCCCATTTTGTCAAACTACGGTGGCCAAGGACAGCAGAAATCCATCCTGTAACAAATGTGAATGTGTATTACTTGCATATGTGGGTGCATATGAATAGATAGATTTGTGTGTGTTGTGTGTGTATGTATACATGGACACACACACGCATACATTCTGATCAGAATCTACCCTGCAAAAAAAAGCAGAGCCAGAACAACAACAAAAAAAAGAATGACAGATTAAAATTATTTTCTATAAGGCCCTGCATTTGTAGGATTAATTGACTGCCCACCTGCATCTATACATATAAATCATTCTTTCTCATATTGACATACAAACACACATGCACACACACAAAACACACAGGAGGAAGGGAAAGAAAGACAAATCTGGGGGAAAAAACCTGGATGGAAATCAGGGACAGGGAAGAGGTAAATTGACAAGACAGGAGAAGAAAGGCCACTGAGGCCTGAATCTAAAAGGATTCAAGGTCCTTAAAGCAGGGGGGAATGAGCCTCTCCCTTCCCAGTTCTGCTGATGGCCTCTCATCTTCAAAGGTCCCCATGGTTTCTGCAATGGGGAAAGCTTTGTGTGTATACATGAGCTTTTAGTTCTTTGTGGGTTATCTAGAGAGAGGGCTAGACCACTCTCCATTTGAGGAGGAGAATTGTCTGCAGTAAGCTGGACAGGGAAAGAAGCCACCCCCATTGTTTCTGCCTCTCCTTCATGTTTTACTAGTATTCTCAGTGATACAGAAGGGATCTTTCTCATTCAGCAGCATCATCTCCTTTTTAATAAAAGCCATGTTCGGTCAATTTACATCAAAGGCCCTTGTGAATCAGTCCTGGATCATTTGTCTTCCCCAAGTACAGCACAACTGTCTGCAGCAGGAACTCTTCCTGTGTTAAGGATGACTTTACAAAGGGGAGGGGCTGCTCAACTTAGCAAATGTATTGTCAATACAGGGCTAATGATTGCCTCTATTCTACAAAGGTAAGATTCCCCATGTAAGTGAGGGGAGGGGAGAGTGAGCCCAAAGCAAGGTTTTTTATATTGGTCCGCACATGGAAGAGCCCCCCAAGAGATTCAGTGGGCACCCCCACCCTGACAACTTTCCAGGGCTGTGAAAACCAAACTCTTCCAGAGGGCCTTTGAAGATTCATTCATAACTGTTGTGGCTATTGAGTTTGGGATTGGTGCCAATGATGATTCATTGCTTTATTGATATTTTAATATTGGTGTTCTGTTGCTTTATATTTTTTTGAAGCTTGATTATACATTTCATTGCTTAATCAATTAATTAATGTGATTTTAAGGTGAAAAGATCTCATCTTTCTTTCAAGTAAATGTGTAGATAGAACCTGAATTCACACTGAGTGCTAGGAATCTCTCCTTGTAATCGTCACTTGAGAAGATCTAGCACAGTGTAGGGGTTAATATGTTGGACTACAATGGAGAAACCCAGATTCATATCCAGACATAGAAGATCACTGTGTGACTTTGGGACAGTCATTGTCTCTCAACCTAATCCACCTCATAGGATAGGGATACTGTAATTACGATAAAAGGGAGTCCCACATGTAAGCCACCTTAAGCTCCTGAAGAAAAGACTGAATCTAAATCTAATAATAACAAAAGCAACTTAAACATGCACACAAGCAGCAGGTAAATCAGTCAGTTTGGGCTACGAAAGTATCGTTTGAGCTATGATGTGTTCAGCTGATCTACAGAGCTCCAGATAGTCTGTTGCTCTGCAGTAAGACTTAGTAGCCACATATTTTGGGGGAGGGGAACCCACAAGTGTTTCTATGTACAGTTAAGGGCCAATGGACTATTTTTCTCAAGTTTTTCCTCACTTCTGTTTTATGTTTACAAAAGGATGTAACACAAATCTTTAGGTATCAAGCTATCACAGGATGTGGAATCAATCTCTTTAGACTCTAAAGATGATAATCCGATTGAACACTCTTGCAGTAGAATTGCAGAGTCTCAAAGCCTCAAGCTCCTTTCCCAGAACCCCTCTGGATCTTCACAATCTGGCCCCAGCTCCTGCTTTGAGGTAGCAGCTTGGTGGTTCCCACTGCCTCAGCTGGCATCCTCACTGTAACCCCAGTGTATGAGAGAGACAGAGGTCTCATAATCTGTGCTGCCTTTCTGGTGATCAAAAGGCAAAACATGAACAAGTTAAAATTATTTCTATATTGCAACCTCCCAAACTTGTTACTTAGGGTTATGCATTAGAATTATCACTCCTTCTTCCCCTTTTCTTTTGGGAGATAGCCCAATCTCAGTAGAGCTAAACAAAATCAAACTTTATTAAAACAAAAAAGAAAGATAAACTATAACATAGTTTTTAATTTTAAAAATTCAAAATGCAAACACCCAGTAGTGAATGAGAACAATCACAGTGCTATTCAGATTACAGATTAAAAAAGAAAATGCTCCAAGCAGTCCACAGGATGTTAGAGAAAGCTTCATTATAAATTATTACATATGAGAGAAAAAATTCTAAAGATAAGTTATTTCCTCACATATAACCTAAGAATGTGTGTAAAAGTCTGAAGTGCACACAATGTATTGAGGTTGTGCAAAGAAATGTTTAAAAAGCAGGAGACTTACACAACACAGAAAAAAAAATAATCTTAGTGCAGAATTCTAACAAGACTTGTTACTTATTTCTTCAGGACTAGAATTCCCTTGAAATAGATATTCCCTCTGCTTTGCTTACTTGGACATTCCTCAGATTTCTAACCAGTCCAAATTTTAATCAGAGGCTATACCTTTTCTCAGCCTCAACTCAGAGCTTATTCTTCCCTCTCTTCCTTCAAATCTGCCTTTATCTTCTTAAAAGTCTCAACTTTTCTGTCTCCAGCTAAAGAAAGGGTGGGATATCTCTTTGCATCTACAAGAATACCATTTGTGAAGTTGCAGATTCTAAGTCTGCAGTTTGCAGAAAACAATGCTTACCGGGAATATCTGAGTTCTACTGGCTGGTGAAGGAACTACATTTACAACATCTCTTCTTTGTAAGATTAACACTTGGGTGAGATGTGTGGAACTCAACTATGTTGCTATGTGTACAATGCCCCCCACCCCTCCGCAGATTCTTCCAGCAACCAAAATATTATCCAGCCTTATTTTAAGGGAGAGGTAGAAAGATATGTGGGGAAGGGGCGACCTGGTAAAATTAGGGAGTTTGAGAGATCTAGGAGGGGAGGGGAAAGTGGGAATCTGTTTCTGTCTCAGATTTTAATTTAAAAGAGAGAAAGGTTTCGGGGCTTTATCTCTATTTCAGATGGCCTTAATGGTGCCTTTGTGGCACCCAATTTCAAAGCAGCCCTAAATGCTTTTCCATTCTGTGCATAGTCATGCCAGTTTAAAATCAATCAAGTCATAGGATCTGTGATTTAGATTTCTTTAATGGAGTGACCAATATAATTATCAGTGCCAGGATGTCTGTAGGAGACAAAGTAAAATGATGAAAACAAAAAACAAAATTTTGATCCTACATTAAAATATTTTAGAAAACTATACCATTAACTGCAATCAGTGTAATACGCCACATTGTCTCACAGAAATCAGTGGCATTTTAAAGCGCTTTGGATGGGTGGAATATTTCTATGTGCACTCATCTCTTATCACAGTATTTATTTATTCCGCTATTTGATGTTGAGAAGGCAGCTGTCAGGCAGTACATTCAATCACGTCAGGCTCCAGGGGGTGAACAACACCGAGAAACCTTTGAAATGGCACTACCTGTCTGAAATGATTTCAGTAATTGAGACTTCTGCTCAGAAAAGCACTTTGGAAAATCATATTATACTCAGATTTTCAGCAAAAAGCACAATCTTTTTTGGAGGGAAGGAGGAAAAAGAGAGGACTCACTAGATCTGTCGGTGACTGTCAAATGATTTAAGCAGACCAGAAGGACCAGCCTTCTAAGATAATCTCCCTTGACAAACTCAGAGGTTAAAAAAAAATATATCTCAGTTTTCTCAAAGGCTGGGCAAAACACATACATGGATTCTTAAACATACATCAGACATATATCAGAATATGACATACTGTGTACTGCCTCTTTAAAATTACATATGCATAAAGATGCCACCTACTGAGGATAGACTTTAGATGCAGACACACAGACAGCCGGACTTCTGATCTTGCTCAGCACTAAAGAAGACGTGTGCTCTGCAGTTCCACTTCCAGGACCAGACAGCATTCTTCATTTCACCTTCCATGCGGTGTTTTTCAAGATGCTCCAATTATTCTGGGGATTACAGCGTATGAAGAAGTCAGAATTTGTCCTAAGCACAAGCTCTAGAACAGGTACCTTCTGATTTGCACTTTATTTTTTTGAATGGCTTTGTTTTTTGTGAGCAAAGTGATTTAACTATGGCATGTACAAGTTTCTATTTTGTTTTGATTGTTTCTTTGTTTACAGTCAAGGCATGCACTGATTTTGAGTTAGGATTTCTCTCTCTCTTTTTTTTTTCTGCCACAGAGAGAGAATAGTTTGAGACATCACTCTTCTCAGACATTGTAGTGATTGGTCTCTAGAAATTATTTACACTTTATTCCTAACTCTCTTTCCTTAGGATGGAATTGTAGGGAATACTTTGATATACAGGTAGTCCCCAGTTTAAGAACGAGTTCTGTTCCCAAGGTCTGTCCTTAAGTCAAATTTGTATGTAAGCCTGAACAGTATTGTTGTATAATACTGTATAACTAGTATTGTGTAATTATCTCGAACCATTATGTATTTAACTTGAATCATTGTGTATATAACTTGAATTTTGCTACAATAGGCTCCTTTTTTAACGATGGGTTGTCCGTAAACCAGGTGCTCTTAACCCGGGGACTACCTGTATTCAATGAAACTTAGTTCTGAATAAGTCTGATATAGATGGTGCTGTTGGACTTTTTTTCCCTTAAATTCCAGAAAAATAATTATGTTACTCAATGCCAACAAAAAAGTAAGAAATATTTGGCCTGGCAACAACCTAATGCCTCAAGAAGCCACTAACAAGCCTTCAATTTTTACTTTGTTCTTTAGACTGACTTAGATGAGAGGTTTTCCTTCCTCATTTGCACCTCTCTGTTGCACATGAAACATGATAAGCAACTGAATTTCCCCAGAGATGTTTCTTATGACAAAATCTAGTTGCGTATTGCCCTGAAAATCCCAATGCATTGTTAGGAAATGATGTTTGCTTATTTATTTAGTTGTTTGATTGTTTATCATGGAATTTATAGTCTGCTCCAATCTATGATGACTTATATTTGATCAGCATAAGCAGAATTATCTTGAATATCCAGATAAAATACCCGATACTACTTGACATCTCCACAATGCAAAATAAGTCCAACTGCTTTGCAGCATTTGGGGTCCAATTGCTCCACTGAGTTTTGGGTGGTTAAATAATTATACATAAAATATACAACCTGATCTTGGCAAATCTGAATATCAGTCTCCCTTCCAGTGATGGAAGCACAGGCATGAGACTACATGAGATTTTGTCACCTATGAAAGGAGATATGAAATTCCTCCCATTCTTTTCAACTCCTATTTCTTTTTCCTGGGGAAATTTACATGATTTCTAACCAGAACAAACAGATCAGATCAAAGACCTCCTTTTACCTGGAGCCCAGAAGAAGCAGCCATTGCACGGCTGTTTCATTGTAACCAACCCAGTTTGAGAGATAATGCTTTGCAAGTCATATTTTTGCAAAGCATTATTTGCTTTATACAAGAGGTAAGTGGCCCAGGTAAATGAACAACCTACGGGTCATAAGCAGAGTGGTGAAGTTTGAGATTCAGTTAGCTCTATGAGTCCATTTTATGGATTCAAGTCAATTGGTCCGATACAGGTGGCCCGATGTACATTTGGGAGACCCACTATTGAAAATGCTCCTTACTCATGAAAGTGGAAAGCCTGTCATGGGCAGGACTCAAATCAGGCATCAGAGAGTCTTACACAAAACTTTGGATAGCAGTTTATGATTTCTATAAACATGGCATCCCCAAGCACCTGGAGAATTTGGTTACCTTGTCCCTACAGGACAAAGACATTGCTTCCATTGCATAGTAAGACTCTCCAACATCCCTTTAACTTTGTTTGTTTAGTGTGATTTATTGAGTTATCTAAGCAAGCTCAGTGATGGAGTCTTTGAGGCTGAGGTAGTTTATTCATGTCAGAAATAAATAAATAAATCTGTTCTGTTGACTTCAACAAAAGGTTGAGCCATTAAAAGTGGTACTGGAAGTATCTACTTCCAAAATAAAATCCTTGCTGGCATGAAACCCATCACACTCAATTTAATTATTTGGGGAGCTAAAATGCAAGAGTGGCAGTTTTGTTTCTCTAGGAGCCCTTCACAGACTGCAAGAGGCTGAAGGAAAAGTCACTGGGATACACTCATTGGTATTTGATGTAATTTACGAGTTCCTCCTGAACATTCATTTTGATGTAGGCACTGGATATATGAGAGGCATACGTTACACAAGTCTAACTATTCCCTTCCCTCTCCTCACTGTTAATCTGTGAGTTCTGCCTTTTGTGAGGAAAATATTCTTACACAATACAACTACCTGAGATAGCCCCTTGTTTGGATATAAAAACTGACCTTGTTTGGCCTGAGAATAAAGAAGTGGGAAAGGATCTTAGAAAAAGATCTGTCCTTTCCAATCTGTGGCATGCCTAGAGATAAACTTAGGTGGAGAGGGTTGCATGTTGTCCCATTCGCTAAGTGAATTTACTTTTTCCCTGACTTGAAAGGTAAGCAATGATACAGCTGCTGTTGAAGATGTTGAGAACATGACTTACAGAACAGTGAGATTTCTCCCATCATGGTGAAAAGATAGAGTTCAATACAGCATCACTGAGGACAAGAGAGACAAGAACAACACCATGAAGCAGGAAGCACATCATCCCAATAATACACACCTGAATACCAACTTCGCTGCTATCTATAGCAACTATATCGGAGACTTCCCTGCTTACCAAAACTTCACCTTCCCTTTCAACTTCAGCTACGGTGATTATGATCTGCTCTTGGATGATGATGATGTGACAAAGACTCGCACTTTCTTTGCTGCCAAAATTGTCATTGGTGTGGCACTGGCTGGCATCATGTTGGTCTGCGGTATTGGCAACTTCATTTTCATTGCTGCTCTCGTCCGTTATAAGAAGCTGCGGAATCTCACCAATCTTCTCATTGCAAACCTGGCTATCTCAGACTTCATTGTGGCCATTGTTTGCTGTCCATTTGAGATGGACTACTATGTGGTGCGCCAGCTATCCTGGGAACATGGCCATATCCTCTGTGCCTCCATCAATTACTTGCGCACTGTCTCCCTCTACGTTTCAACTAATGCACTCTTGGCTATTGCTGTGGACAGGTAAGGGGATATTGGGAAACCGGAATTGACTATAGCCAAGAATTGCTATATCTAACGTACTTGAAATTAATTTCCCTATACCTCTTTTCTCTTTTAAAAAGTGTATGATTTATTGGACTTTGAAGCCTTCCTTCCATTTCAGAGCCCTTCATCATCATCTCACTGAAAGATAAATCATAGTTATCGTTTGGCATCAGAAGGAGAGAGTTATAATAAAACTGCTAGAAGGGAACATCTGACAGAGGTTGCTAGGTCTTGGCAGAGCTGTGTGCAGGATGAAAGTGGGACCATAGACCTGGCAATTAGCAGTTTACCACCACTATCACCCCAGGTTTGGACAGAGGTCTTCCTCTTACACATCTGCCTAGGATAGTCTATTCTGGCTTTCTAAGACTGATACCAATGGGTTTTCTAAGTTTACTCACTTCAGGAATTCCAGTGATCCTCTGTTACTACATTAATGATATGTGATGGCCTTCTGCTTTTTAGAAGTGGTTATGCAGAAGGGAGGAATTCTGTGGTTGCTGGAAATGGTTCTAAAGTAATAAGCTTTTTATTTTCAAAAGCCCAGATCTTTGTTTGTTTCACATGCTGGTATTATTGTCATTTGCAGAAGAAGGTAATTTGCAGACTTAAAGCGAAACATTTTTGAGAATTGTTTTTTGCTCCCAACTGACTACTATCCAGTAGAAATGAGATTTGCTTCTTCAGTTTTAGAACACTTAGACTGAAACAGCATCTTGAACGCATCTCAGA
Source organism: Python bivittatus (assembly GCF_059951505.1). Classification (NCBI taxonomy): domain Eukaryota; kingdom Metazoa; phylum Chordata; class Lepidosauria; order Squamata; family Pythonidae; genus Python; species Python bivittatus. Next base: position 10,469,394 of record NW_028277030.1, on the reverse strand, counting down.
TATAAATCAAAGTGCTATTGCTTTGTTTGCCCTAGTGGGGCCTGGCCATCAAGCCATTTACTGTATTTCAAATATTAGATTTTGAAATATCTTGAAGAATTTGAACAGTGTTCAAATATGGAACATAAGTGAGGCTGAAAGGAATATCTTTTCAGTATAATTATTAAGGAGGCTGCAAGGAAACACCAGTCATGAACAAAGATTGCCCAATTTTCCCTCCACAAGGGAATCAATTGTTTCAGGCAACAATCCTACATTAAAGCAATTATGTAAATATGCAGGCTTTTCTTTAAGATTTAAATAGAACCTTGAAGTAATTTATGGGATTCTTCTGCATTTGAAAATGGCAAAGTTTGGATAAAACAGGTGTACATGCTCTATTAGCAGCAACTCTTAGTGTCAATTAGATTCTTTTATGAAAACCGCTCTTGGTATCAGCCTCCCTTCAGATTACTAAACTACAGTCACCATCTCCTTAACCAGCACTGCCCTCTGGCATGCTGTATGTAGCTGGGGATAATGGGGATATAATCCAACTCATCTAGGGAGAGTGCCAAATTGTGGAAGGATTGCCCAGAGGATATCCTATAAAGAAAGCAATCCTTTCTGTTCAAGCATTATTATTTTTTTTGTACAGCAGCTTTTTCTTGGAAAGAGATAAGAGTGTTTATGACATCAGCCTTTGGTGGCCCTTGAAATAACATTCTGATAGCAAGTTTGGAATATAAATTCATACATTCTTCAGCATATCTGTTTTTATAGGCAATTATGTTTGTGATTTTTATGCAGTATGGACTGGTAAATCTGGAAGAATTGGAATTTGTCTTTCTCTTTTAAAATCTGGATCCACCCTAGAGATACCAACTTTATATTGAAATGATGTGATACACCAACATGATTTTCTAAATATTTACATTTTGAAAGGTGCCAGATTAATAGCAATGTGTAGGAAAACCTGTAGATCAGTGTATACTCCTCCATTCAAATAGTTTACTCTGTGATGTAGCAGAAATAATTTTATTACACAGATATGTTATACTACCTGTATCACCATCCGAGATGTTGGATCTGATGTACAAATAATAGGAACCACTTGCTCAGCAAAGGTTAAATAGAAAACATTGTGAGAGCAGTGAAATGGAAAATATTAGGCTACAGCAGAGAAGACTTGGTTACAAAGACAAGATCTGATCTTTTATTGTACAGCCTGACTTTGGAGAATGTCAGTGTAATGTAGAGAGAAAAGGAAGGACTTAAACTGATATTGGATCATTCTTTTCTAAGTTTCTGTGAATAGAAATTCATCCCAGTGAACAAAATTAGTTTTAAAAAATCTGAAGAAGAGGTTAGTACAACCTGATATTTCTTGACGAGCTAATAGAACTGTGTTGTGAACATTGACAAATACAGCAATTCCCTAGGGCTATGCAAAGCTTCAGTGGCTTCAGTCCAATAACCTAATTGAAGAAGATCTATGACCACCACCAACCCCCCTTCCACATGCACGCACACCACATATAAAAGATGAAGCAATTGTGTGGCCCTACATTACTTCACTTCGGACTCCTTCCCTAGCAATTCCAAATGGTAGAAGGCTATTAGAACTGCTGGTCAAGGTTCAAGGTGATACAAAGTGGCTCATCAAGGGGAGCCACATTCCCTCTGAACCTCAGTGAAGCAAACTGTATTTCTCCCCAGTGCAAATCCAGGGTGCTTCACACAGGACTATAACTTTCACACTCTGTCAGTCATCCGAAGGATACAGACTCAGGGTTTGCACATCACACTAAGCCATGGCACCATAAACACCCCATAGTGGCCTGATTCACACCTAGCATAAAGCCATAAACCACGTATTACAAGCATCAACATATGGATGCTTATGTCGTACACAGCCATAAAGTGCAATGGGATGTGGGAATAACCTTGAGAGACAGGAGGAAGAACCGCAGCCTAGACAGTGGTCTGATAAGAGAAATCTGAGTCCAAAGGAGGAATGGGGGTGGAGAAAGTATCTCAGAAGGGACCCTCCCTAGTTCTCTGGAACATAAAGGCAGGGGAGGGGGGAAGTGCTTTCAGACTTGCAAGATTCTGTTACTGTAACCTTATAATAAAAGTAATATCAATATTCATGATTTTGGTTTCCTGGTCTGGACTGACTTGAAGGGCTGACATAAAATGGCTTGTTTGGTATTAATTACCATGATTGGCCAACCACACTTGGGGCTACATCTATGGAATGTTTGTACCCATTACCAGTTTACCTGCATAGCAGTATATTTTGCTAAACCTTCAGGTAACAAATCATTATATATATAGTACAATCTAAGCCTGGATTGCTAACATTTAATAAGCAGGCCATTTCTTGCACTTCTTGCTTTACACCTTCTCATGCCTCACTTTCCACTTCCAGTGATAGCCCAGAATGCTCCCTTTGATTGTCTACCAAAAGACAACCCCAGTCTTGGTGACATTGGCTTCTTTTCCTCTTGAGGTTGTTTTTCTGATTAGGTGTACTGAGTATAGAGGACAGCCTCAAAGGGCAGAGGGAAGAATCGCTACCAAGGCAACACTCAGATAAACAAAGCTTGAGCCCAGCCCAAGAAAGTAGTTTACAAAAACACCGTAGACAGTGCCCTCCCCCCAAATCGCATGAAGCTAAAAGAAGGAGGAAGGGAAGCACATTCAGATTTGCAAGATTCTGTTACTATAGCAGTTCTAATAAAGGTAGCTTTAGGCCTACATGGGGTCTGTTTCTTAGTTTGGTCTACTTTATATGGTGACTCTCCCAGTTCCTGAGCGTTCTAGTCACCTTCTTTTTGCCAAAAGATTCTGACCCAGCAAGGGGCTTTAATGTGTTCTACATGCCACATTGCATTCTGGGGGATTTCCTTTTGGTTTAGTGGAATTTTCCTTTTTTTTTTTTAATAATGATTTTTATTTTAAAAAATTCTCAGGTATAAAAGTTAAACATAATGCAATATAAAGTGAAATTAAAGAAAAGAAAGAAAGGGAAAAAGTGAAGTGAGAAAGTGAGAAAAGTATAAGAGAGAAAATGCAAATAGAATCAAGAAAATAAAAATATATAAAGTAACAATCTTCTTAACAGCAGTTTCAAGCAAACAAATCTTCACACTTCCCTTTTTAAAATTACATATTTCCCTTCTTCCCATATCCAATCCTTTTTAAGTAGCAAATCCATAAATCACCAAATCATTTTTTTTCCCATTTTCAGCAAAAAGTCCATAAAAGGTTTCCAGTCTTTAATAAAAGTACTTGTTTGTCTTGTTTTTGATCAGACAGGTCAGTTTTGCCATTTCTGCTAATTCCATCATCTTCACCATCCATTCCTCCATTGTGAGTATTTCAGTGTTTTTCCCTCTTCGTGCATATAATAACCTTGCTCCAATCACCATATACAAAACCAATCTTCTGGAGGTCCTTTCTAATTGGCTATCCAAAAATCCCAATAGAATAAGTTCTGAATTCATTTGAATATTAATCTTTAAAATTCTCTGTATCAATGTATGTACTTGTATGCAATATTTTTTTGCTTTTGCACAAGTCCACCACCCATGGTAAAATGATCCTTCATGTTTTCCACATTTCCTTTTTTATATATATAATTTTTACTAAAGAATTTTTTACAAAGTTAAAATATATAGAAGTAATGTAGGAAAGGAAGAAAGATGAAGAAAAAAGTATTGAAAACAATAGAGAGCAAAGAAAAAGAGGGGGGGAAAGATACTTAAAGAAGTGACTTCCAGTCTTCTTTACAGCATACTTGATGCCATTTCCCCCCTTCAAGATTACAAAATATAATCTTCTCATGTACAGCCCTTTTTAATCAATAAATCCAGAAATCACCAGTTCATTTTTATCCATTTTCAGGGTTTCCATAAAGGGTTTCCAGTCTTTTATAAAAGTAGTTGCTGTTCCTTCCCTAATCAAACAAGTCTATTTAGCCATTTCCGCAAGTTCTACCATCTTTACAGTCCACTCTTCCATTGCGGGTATTTCTGTATTTTTCCATTATTGTGCATATAATAACCTTGCTACAGTTATCATGTATAAAACCAATTGTCCATGAGTCTTTTTTAATTGATTGTCCATTAGTCCTAGTAAAAAAGAATTCTGGTTTCATCTGAATATTAATTTTTAAAATTCTTGTGTATTTGAATCCAATATTTTTTTAACTTCTTCACAACTCCACCATGCATGGTAAAATGTCCCTCCATGCTTTTCACATTTCCAACAACAATTAGAAGTACCTTTATATATCTTAGATAATTTCTCTGGTGACATGTATGAATGGTACATCATTTTATAAAAATTCTCTTTTAAGTTATAAGACAATGTGAATTTCAGTCCTCTTAACCACTTTCTTTCCCATTGATATGTTTTTTTACATTTCCAACATTGGTTCGAAGTACCTTTATACATCTGAGATAATTTCTCTGGTGGTTTAGTGGAATTTTCCCACAAGACATCTAGTTCAGAAAAGATATTGAAAACCAACACCAACTTCTTGTCTTTGGCTAAGTCTTGGCACGTGACCATGTTCTGTTCCTGCTTGACTAAAAAAGTGTTTCTTGCAGAGGAGAATGAACTGGCCGTGTGTATCATACAGAGTGTGCCAGTTCTGCCTATCTGAGTAGCTGGCAACCATGCGATGGGCAGGCATAAGATGCTTTGACTGATTTAAAAGGCTCACATTTCAGGAAAGTGTTGGGGATGCTGTAGTAGGAGGCTGCCAATGAGATTAATCAAGGCTGTAAAGTATCTCCCTGGTTTTATATTATAAACAGCATGACAATGGCTGAAATAAACCCCACTTGGATGTGCTGTAAATAGTGCAGGCACCATGTATGATTGTGACCAGGGTCTGCAGGCTCATCCTGAAATCTGAAGAAATCACGGAAGAATGATCCCAAATTCCCCTGAACAAGTGATATCTTGCTAACATTTTTTTTCTGGAGTTATAATGCCCCTTCTTATGAATCTCTAGGGGTGCTTTATCATTTGATGCTATGCACTGCTACGTTAGTGGAAAGGGTCTTTTGATCAAATATTAGGGTAGCTTCTCCCAACTTGGTGGCCTTCAGGTGTGGATAAAGTATAGTTAGCCATACCCTCTACTGTCAAGAGATGGTGGGAGTAGTAGCCCAACAGATCTGGAGTGTGCCAAGTAGGGAAAGCTGTATTTGGAATCTACAGAGCCATGAGGATGATGGGAATTGTACTCCCCAGATGAAAAAAAAACTATATTAGGGTTTGAATGCAGGATAATGCATGTTTCCCAATCTTCCAATTAGGATTGGTAGCATTAAATCAATGTTACAATGTCTACAATTATATTTCTTAAACATTGGAATGGGAGCAGCTGTATGATACAGACCAATAAAACAAGTTGCCATTTCTGTTAATTACTGTAAGCTAGTTTGAAACAAACAAAACAAGTGGATCGTTTCTAATATAAATTTGGAAACTTCTGTATTTTGCAGGTACCTTGCCATTGTTCATCCACTGAAACCTCGGATGAATTACCAAACAGCAACCTGTCTAATTGCTTTGGTGTGGATTGTGTCCCTAATCATTGCAATACCATCAGCATATTTTGCAACTGAGACGGAACTATTCATGATCAAAAACCAAAAGAAGTTTTTCTGTGGACAGATTTGGCCAGTTGATCAGCAGATGTATTACAAATCCTATTTCCTTTTCATCTTTGGTGTTGAATTTGTTGGACCGGTTTTCACCATGACTCTCTGCTATGCCAGAATCTCACAGGAGCTTTGGTTTAAAACTGTGCCAGGCTTCCAGACAGAGCAGATCAGAAAAAGGCTTCGCTGCAGAAGAAAAACTGTGCTGGTGCTCATGTGCATTCTAACTGCCTATGTTCTCTGCTGGGCGCCCTTCTATGGCTTCACAGTTGTCCGCGACTTCTTCCCCACTGTCTTTGTGAAGGAAAAGCATTACCTGACAGCCTTCTACATAGTGGAGTGCATTGCCATGAGCAATAGCATGATAAACACCATGTGCTTTGTGACAGTCAAGAACAACACCATGAAATACTTCAAGAAGATTATGCTGCTTCGGTGGAGGTCCACCTACTATGGATCCAAAGCTAGTGTAGATATGGACATCAGAACCAGCGCAATGCCCGTCACTGAGGAGGTGGACTGCATTAGACTAAAATGAAATCTTGCCAGACATTGTCTCACAGCCAAGGTTCTATAGCCTCATTCACTCACTCCTTTTCTTTCTTTCCTTTTTTAATATGCCACAATTTACCAGGGAAGGTGCTGTCAAGCAGAGCACAGGCTGAACAAGGTCCATGAAATGCTCCAAAAAGCAGAACCCTAGGAGTCAGCCAGCTTTGCCACAGTCACTCCACTTGGTTGTGATTCAGTTTCTCTAGTGTGAAATTATATTTACACATAGACTGGAAATCAGGAAATGATAGAAAATGGGATAATTCCCAAATCTAAGCTTCTTTCTTGACACTTATCAAAATCCCTGTGGCTTCAGATCAGGACAGGGGCAAACAACGTACCAACTCACTGCATGTGTAAGACAGAGAAAGGCAAGGAGCCTTTTATGATTAACCAGCTGCTTTGTTATGGATCAATGGGCTTCAAAATGCTTCTTATATTATCAGAACCTACCCAAGGACCTCCCTTAAGATGGACACTAGAATGGCTGGAATTAGTCGAAATTTCTGTAAAACTTCTGTTCTGCTCTTTGTAATATTGTTCCTCTGCTCAGTAGTATCCTTTTACTGCAGAAATCTTGTTGCCTATTGATGCCAGTCTTTTATAGATGTATGAATGACGTGTTTTTATTCCTACTGCAGGCTTGATAGTTAGAGCTGCTATATTTTCTCTCAGTCGGCTTCTTCCATTTCTCAAATCTAATGGATGTAGATTTAATTTTCATTATTAGGTCACCTTTTTACTTTTATTTATTTATTTAATTAAATCTATAGGCTGCCCAACTCTATTATGACTCCGATGGGATTGCCTATTGTTTAAAGCTGGTTAACAACAAGCTACATAGGTATATGAGGATCCATTTGGTCTTGAAAGTACTTTAAAATATAATGCCCTTGCGACTTCATAGTACCCTCTGAACCATAGTATTTTGAGATGCCCCCTCCATTCCCATTCTCTCAGAGCAGTGTTTCTCAACCTTGGCAACTTTAAGATGTGTGGACTTCAACTCCCAAGATTCCTCAGCCAGGATGTTGGCTGGGGAATTCTGGGAGTTGAAGTCCACACATCTTAAAGTTGCCAAGGTTGAGAAACACTGTCTTAGAGCCTTCTAAAACCTGAAGCTGGTGGCTTGGTTCAAAAGATACCATTAAGAGGTGAGGTAATTCAAGTGCTGAGTAGAAGGCTGTCGAAATTATACTTGTGGTACTCAGATAGAAGAAAAAGCAATAGAGATCAGTTAACACACATATACATAATTTGGAGAACTGAAAATATATTCCTGGACAGATATAATTCATAGAATAAACTGGGAAAGCTGAGAGGTAGAAGAAGCCCAGGCACTGTGCATTTTATGTAAGGTGCATGTATTCATTTGTACTTTATTACAAATATTTAACCATGACTTGAAAAATGCAAATAATCTGAAACACAGAACAAGTGTTGTCTGATAAACAATGTTCTCTTCTCTCCTGAAACCGAAATGTCCTCCCCCTCCACCAAAATAATGCACTCAAGAAAGTCAGAGAACCTACCAAATATTGTGAACCAGCCTTGCTGAATCTGAACAACCTGCTGATGTGTGGACTTCAACTCCCAGAATTCCCCCAGCCAGCCTTAAGTGTCTGCATGGGTGCAAGGTGACAAATGGCAAATACTTTCTGCCCACTATGTACTTTTGCATGATGTATGTACCATAAGGCAAAGCTTGCATTATAATGTCACAATGCTCATTTCATCATTTTGATTAGGAACAGATAGCTAGACATTTAGCATGGCAATTGCTGAGCATTCTGGGAGTTGAAATTCTACCCATTTGGAGGAAGCCCCAGATTGGGCAAAAGAGTTCTGGGCTCCACCCCCAGTGGCTGCAACAGGAAGGAGAGTTACCCCAACTTGGGCAGAGGAATGCTGAATTATTTATGCCAGACTACCTATTCAGAGATTTCTCCAGGATATTTTATAAGTCATTAAAAGTATCTTCAGTTAAGAAGCTTATGTGAAAGAGCCAGCAACCTTGGATGCCCTGGAAAGAATCAGGTTTGTAGCTGAATATTTGGGTCGCTCTAATCATTTTAACATTCCTACTATTCCCTCCAAATACCATCATCCCACTTGGAGTGTGAGAAGAGATGGTCAGTTCTGGATTATGATTTTTGTTAGTGTGATAATCTTGTCCTTTGTAGCTAAACATATGCAGGTTTACTCAAAATTATCCCATCAAACCTACTTGGACTTACTCCAAAATAAAGTAGGAGTGACTGTAGACTCCACTGGCTGTTTATTATATGCTTTAACAATTCTGTTGTGCAACCCACACTGATAAACTCTACATAAACTTCCAGAAAACCAGTGCCATTATGTTCATCACACTCCTTTGTGATTAATTCTTGAAGAATCTGCATTGTTGAAACAGACGATAGCAATCAATGAGGGCCTGAATGCAAATCAGGATAGTTGGCTTCATTTTTTGTGATTCAAGGATTTCATATTGTACTGCTACAAACATTGGTTATTTTGTAAAGCTAGTTTTGATGTCAAGTGGAGCTTTTGTACCTTGGTCCTGTCTACCTATGAATCAATATGGGAGAGAAGGTTCACAATGCTCAATAAAATGTTAAGATTTGACAACCTGCAAGATGCTGCATGCCTATCAACAGTTTTTAAGGCTTATTTGAAAGGGATTTATCTCAAATACATGTGTTTGCCACCTTTTCCCCATCTCTTTTACCCAGAACTAGTGGTAATAACAGTCTCTAGATTAAGTTGGTCCCCCTCAATTCTAATTTTATATCTCATGGGGGGAGGGGGAGTAAGTCAGCTCTACTTGGTTCTATGAGTAGACCAACAAAAATGTTTGCTTATTCTCAACTTCATATAGCCCCTTTCTTCTAGTAATGTGCAAGCTGCTGGTTGTCTCAATCACACTGGAAAAGGAATAATTTCCTTCTGATCTCTTTCCTAAAAACCCACCCTGGGGAATATCGGAAAAATTATCTATCAGCTCTATTGGAGCTTCCGTCTTCACATTCCATTGCAATCCTACTTTTCAGAAGAGTAGCTACATTATTTGGCAGCAGAAAAAAGCCTTGTGGTATCTTAAATGGTAGTAGTCTTGTGCTAGGTTTCAGATTTATTGTGGCTTTATTATGAGAAGCTGTATCATTCAATGCACAAAGTACTGTCCTCAAGATTATGCATGTGTATGTGTATGAGAGTACGTGCATGTATGTGTGTGTGTGTGTCTGTGTGTAATAGAATCATAGGGTTGGAAGGGACCTTGGATGTCTTCTAGTCCAACACCCTGCCCAAGGCAGGAGTGTTCATACCATCTCAGACAAATGGTTGTCCAATCTTTTCTTGAAAACCTCCAGCGATGGAGCACCCACAACTCTGGAAGGCAATCTGTTCCACTGCTTAATAGTTCTCACTGTCAGGAAATTCCTCCTTATTTCCAGATTGGATCTCCCTCTGGCAAGCTTCCACCCATTGCTTCTTGTCCTACCCTGAGGTGCTATGGAGAATAAATCTACACCCTCTTCCCTGTGGCAGCCCTTCAAGTATTGGGAGACTGCTATCATGTCTCCCCCCAGTCTTCTCTTTGTTAAGCTAAACATGCCTAGTTCCTTTAACTGTTCTTCATAGGATTTAGCCTCAAGGCCCCGTATCATCTTTGTTGCTCTTCTCTGCACTCTTTCTCTTTTTGTGTTGTGGTGACCAGAACTGGACACAGTATTCCAAACATATTCTATGACAAGAAATATATAGAACTTAAACACAATAATTATAGGTGTCTACAAGGGAGGGTAAGGAAAACTGGTGACAAAACCTGCACCACAGCATCATAACGCAAATACCATAACTTACATACTTGCATTAGATGTCAGGACTCAAGGATCGGGTATATATCCTTTTCCCATCATCATGGCTTGCTGCAGATGCCTATGAAAGTGACCATCCTTAAAAATAGTTAAGAGTAATGATAACACTAACTTTCTAGCTTTACTGGATTTATTTAGCAGTGGGAGAGATAATAGAAACAATGGCCCAATTAAAATCTATTTAATTAATGGTTCAACCATGGAACTAATTACTCAGAGAAGAGAGGGTTTAGATGTGCTCAAGTAGAAGCTGGATAGCATCCATCATAGTGCAGGGGTTAATTTAAGCACTTATTCTTCCTTATTACCCATCATCTGTGGTCTTGCCCAGAATCCCCAATTTAGGAATTAACTGTGAGTGCTGTATGTGTATTTTGAATGTTGATGTACTGAACATGACATACACAAACACAGATAAACAGTACAAATCCCTTCATTAAAACTATAATGATGAACAATATAGCAAAATATATGCTTAAGCTAAGGTCTTATGCTTCATGCATGATGATACATTCCCTTGTTAGAAACAGATAAAAAAACATACAGATATTGAAATGATTCCTCCAGTCATCCTCAGACCAGGTGTAATAAGCCCTGGAGACCTATCAATACCTCACCCAAAATACATCTCCCAATAGCACATAAAACATGTACTGATAAGAGCATCTCTGAGTTGCAGCCTTCTCCTTTCTGTCATGCATAGCATGCACACACACACACGCACACGCATAGTAGAGATGTTACTTAGGTATACCATGGTGTATCCATAACTACCCACACAACTGCATTCTGGATTAACTGCAGCTTCTGAATGGTCTTCAAGGGCAGCCCCATGTAAAGTGTATTACAATAGTCCAAACAGGAGGTCACCAAGGCATGAGTAACCATGGGCAGGACTTCCTGACCTATGAACTGGTGCAATTAGTGCATAAGAGTTTTGTGGAAAGGCCCTCATGGCCATGGCTTCCACTTGCTCTTTCAACAAGAGCCAAGAGTCCAAGAGAACTACCAAATTGTGCATCAATTTTGTCTGCGGGAGTTTAACCCCATCCAGAACTAAAGATGGAGAGTCCCCAGACTCGTTGTTGTTGTTGTTTAGTTGTTAAGTCGTGTCCGACTCTTCGTGACCCCATGAACCATATTGCGCCAGGCCTTCCTGTCCTTCACTGCCTCCCTGAGTTCCCAGACTCAGGCAACCCCAAAACCCACAACCACTCTGTTTTGCTTGGGTTAAGACAAAGCCTATTCTTCCCCATCCTAACCCTTGCAGCCTCCAGGCACTGAGAAAGAACTTTGACGACATCACTTGGTTGGCCTAGGGAAGAGATGTATAAATCAGTAAATTGATGATACCTGATCTCATACTGATCATACCAGAGGTTTTACACAGAAGTTAAATTAGAGCTGAGAGAGGAACCTGCAGAAATCAGGTCTCGAGCCAGATCTCTTCCCCTGCCAATATCAACTGGAGCCAGCCCCGAAGGAAGGAGAAGAACCACCACAGCATTGTGCTTCCTACTCTTAACCACCAAAGCCAGTATAGTAGACACAAGCCTTCACCACAAAAACTTGTGGGCATTGATACCTTCATCATCAAGCTTGTGGGGTCCACTCACAAGGGGCAAAGTAAAACAAAAGTTTTAGAGATTCTTAAACTTAAATCAAAGTACCCCAAGATGAGTAGATAAAACAGACATATTTAAAATTGCAAGGAAGAAAAGATCACAGGAGACCAAAAGGTAAGGAACAAAGAGCTAATAAGCACAACTGAAAAAAAGCACAGAAGCTTCTAACAGAAATAGCAGGACATTTAGCTGGAAATAGGAGACAAATACAAAGCAACATCACAGGACTGCATCAGTTTGACCTACAACAGAGTCAGTTGGGAGACTGAGCATGTATAGCTTCATAAGAAGAAACCAAAGGTGAATATGCAAAAAAATGTGATGCTCATCAGAAAGTAAATCATACAGCAGGTCCCTACATCCAGAGGCATCTAGCCATAGATGCTTTAAGGTGAATTTTTGATTGGCCCCGAAAGTGGGAGAGTGGGCTTGATACTTTAAATAGCCCTTTCCAATTCTATGACTATTTATTTATTTATTTATTTATTTATTTATTTATTTAATTAATTAATTAATATGGCTGCCCATCTCACTTGCATGTGATCCTGGGCAGCATACACAATTAAAACACAACTAACAATCCCAGCCTTCCACCATTAAAACCAACTGAAAAACAGTTAAAAGCTACAGTTAAAAGAATACGATAACAAAAAGACAGGGGAGAGTTCAGTCTAACACTTATATACCATATAACCATTTAATAGGCTCCACACTTCCTCGGGATCCCCAAGCTCGATGGCACATCCAAGTTTTGAAACTTCAACCAAACTTACTGATATATCCAAGTTATCCATGTTAAAACATTCTTTGAAATTCAATTGTTGTTTAGGTAAGCAATAGAACACCCTGGGAGACCCAAGTGTTCTTATACCTGGTTTTGGAATGTTGCCATTTTGGGATAAATGAAGCATATGCAATTAAATCTCTTTCAAGAACTCCAGTGGGCGGATCCAATAAGCTTGCTGTGCCTCCTACTCAGTTCTTGGTTGGAAATGGAGAACTGTGAAAAAAAAACTGAGTATATCTGCTACTAGCTTTCTCACTACGTGCTTCTGAATATTTTCCCTCCATAAGAGGCAGCTTTGAAATTAGGGGTATTTTCTCTATCACCTTCAAGTTCTGAGATAATTAGTGTAAATGTGGGAAAGGCAATTCAAATTTCTATTCATCTGTTCCCTTAATGCTGGGAGATTGGTTAGGTAAATCATGTAGTCTTTGGGAGCCCAAGATAAACTTCTGAATTTCTTACAGAAAAGGTGGGATACAAATAAATAATTAGTCTGGTATGTTCATACATGCATGTTTTTGTTAGTTAGGAAAGGAACCCCAGGATCTCAGGTTCATTTTCAGACTAATTTCCCAGTCTGCCACCTCTTCAGGAAAGCATGTAATGTTAAAGTGTGATTGGCTACATAATTTGAAAAATTGTCAAAAATGTAGAAATAAATCCTAGATTACAAATTAAATTCTCTAATAGCTCTATTGAGATTTGAGAGGTGCAAGAGATGATGAGAAAAAAATAGCAAATATTTTAAGAAAAACAAACTTACTATGTAAATAAATATTAGACAAGCTTAAAGATAACACTTAAACTTGGTTGAAAAAGAATCAGCCATTGTGTTCAATAGATGACAACTTTCCATAGGGAAAAATCCCCATGTTTAAATCAGTAATCCAGGGATGGACAATCTTTTGACACTTTTTAATTCCTTTGGAGAGGAAGATTCATACTTGAAGAGGGTGGGTAATGACAAGTTGGTATAGTCAAGGTTTTAGGAGGGGGGGGGCTTTTTTTTTTTTTTAAAAAAAACAACTTTAAATGTGAAACCTAGCTTGAAAGTTTACACACTTTGGAAAGGAGATTTGGTGTTCTTCTTACAACTGGCAAGAATTTGCACTTTATCAAATTTTCGCAATGCAATCTTTGGAAGTTCTGAGCTTCAAAAAGGGACTTGGGTGTCATATGTAGGCCATGGACTATGGGTTTCTTGCTGATGGCTACAGTGTCACAGATAATCCATGAACTCTTTTTCAGTAGCCCAGGAAGACTGATGTAAAAAAACACTGCTGGGAAACATTTGCAGTGCGCTCTTTCCAAATCTGGAGGAAGGGGTAGATTCCAATTTATAGGCATGCTGGAAGCCTGCAATGAAAAAGTTATATTGCTTCATAAACAGAAATCTAGATTATTAATTTTTAAAGAAGTATTACCGGAACCTTTCTCCAAATGCCTCATGCTAGCCAAAGATCTTGCCCTGTACTTTGAGAACAAATTTGTAAAGCTTGGTTGACTCACTAAGGATTGTAACAGTCAGTAAAGCACTGAATCCATGTGTCTGGTCAGCCATCTCCCGTCAATACCTGGTCATCATCTGCTCACCTGGTTACAATGGCTGCACATAGTTTTGATCTAGAAATTCAATTCAAAGGATACCTCCAAACAACTCTGATTCAGGTGTCTTTTGTGCATTAACACATGCCTTTTTAGCATCCAAATAAGTTCTAATCAATTCAGCCCATTTCAGACAATTTGATTCAGATTGATTTGGACATCTAAACTGAATGAGACTGATTTTATTTTCGGACTGATGATTTGAATTGAATTATCCAGTAAATGCAATTTGCACAGGCTGCCTACTGCTTACTTTGCCTACATATATACCATCAAAATGAATTTAGCCAATTTACAGTCAATTTCTTCCCTTTGGAAATGTGCCTGGTTGCAGCAGTCAAAGAAATCACCTCAAAAATAAATAAATAAAAATAAAAACAAGACATTTTCCACTTGATTCCATGTGAAGTCAAATGGATGGATGTATATTCCCTTACATAAGACTGCAGGGAGTTTGTGTCCCAGAATGCAACTAGAGTAAACATATTCCAAGGGAGACTGGATAGACTTTAATGTAATCTACAGCAAGTGCTGACTGCTTTTGTGTTTCTGTGAAATTCCTGTCACATGCCTGCAGTTTTTCAAGCAGTCTTAAAGGAAGGCTGGAGAAAATAAAGAAGAAAAGGTCTTTGTGGTTCATTTAGAATTAGGCAGAAGCTTCAAGAGAGCCAGTTTGGTGCAGTGGTCAAGGCACCAGGCTAGAATCAGGAAGACAGTGAGCTCTAGTCCCACCTTAGGCACAAAGCCAGCTGGGTGACCTTGGGCCAGTCCCTCTCTCTCAGCCCTAGGGAGTAGGCAATGGCAAACCACTTCTGAAAAATCTTGCCAAGAAAGCTGCAAGGACTTGTCCGGGCAGTTGCCAGGAATCAAAAACTGACTCAAAGGCACCAAACAGAAAAAAGAAAAAGATAAGATAAGCTTCATAGCCAGAAGTGCCAAGACAGACGCCCGTGTATTAGAGTGAGTTGTGTCTCACCTTAGGCAGCTGATACTGGTTCTTCGACAACATCAACAGATTCAAAGGGAAGTAAGTACCCATACAAGCTTCCAGGATTCCCAACCATTTCCTTCTCTTGTAAAAGAGCCTTCTGCAGTTCTACCTCATTCTTTGTGGGGTGGAAACATTTCTCCAGCACTTCTGAAATGGTGGTGCTGAATGAAATTACACAGGTGGTGTTGCTGCTATTTTCAATCATGTTTCTCTTCCTGCCTGGGATTATTTTTTTCTTTGAAACATGAAAAGCCAAGGAGGCTGCAAACTGCTGAAGACTAAGTGCACAGGGAAAGACCCAACACTCACTCCTTCTCACACAAATAGATGCAAGTCATCTGCCCCCCTCCCAAAGAATGTCATCAATTTTTTCTTCTCATTCTTGTCCTTGTTCTTGTGGGGAGGGAAGTTATTCCTTTTCTAATGGCAGAGGGGCAGTAAAAAATAAATAAATGCAGAGGAAAATTGCAAATTTCAGCATAGTACTAGTTATTATAGAAATCTGGGTAATTGGAAGAAATCCTAGTTCTGCAGGCCAAGAGTGACAAACCTATCCCCGTCAGATGTTGTGGTCTACAATTTTCATCCTCCCTGGGTGGGACAGATGGGAATTGATGTTCGGCAACTTGTGGAAGCTACAAGTTCTGTAGCCTTTGTGTTGGTGAAGTATACTGTAGGGTGTAACACTCTCATTTTGTCCCTCTAATCTAGTGGGTATTTCTTCAATTGAAACAATAACCATTTAAACCTCTGTATGTTTAATTCTTTACTCAAGCACTTTCCTTTCTAAATCATGTTCTTCAAGATATTTACTTCATGAAAAACAGTTTTCTATGTGCTCCTGAAGAGAAGGATGTCTAGTGGAGAAACAATGGGTAGGGACATTAATCTGATTTGCTTCCCCCTGATTTGTTCCATTCCCATCACCATTTGCAAAGCCTGTCCTGAACTTCAGGTTTGAACAGAAAAGCAAGGCTGGTTGGTACATTATTTTTGTAGCCCAAAAATGGCCTATCTGCACAGTAACCCTTAGGAAAAGCAATGCATACCTAGCAAATGCCTGACAGATACCTAGATATCTGGATAAACCATGATATTTTCCTTCTTGTTTTACAACGTCTGCCTGTATTATGAAGAATGTGGCTATAGGCAAAACCAGGATTGACATTCCAATGCAGTTGCCCATTATGAGCATTTCGCAGCGTACTTTGGGATCCATAAAGAGTGCAAGGGTATATGATCACCATTGTGCATTGAACAGACCTTAATAAAGCATTTTTTTCCCTTTGAATATCACTCCTGCATCATCTTCCAGTTCTGTTGACTAATGCAATTTGGGATGATTCATAAAACATCTCCCTTCAAAGGGAATATTCATTTCCTCATAATTAGCCAACCTGTTCCCAGCAGGTTATTCACTGCAGAAAGAAATTTTGTCTGCTATTGTAGCATGAGAGTGTTCAAACATCAGCCAAAAGTAGCATTTGGTAGCTTTTACTAGGAAGAAGCTGCTTATTAATAAAAGATTGCTGAATGAATATGTGAGAGACAAAGAGAGCAAGAACATGAATATGCATTTGGGCTTGTGTTGTATAATTACCACCAGTTGCTTGTAAGCTGCCTTGCAAAATATTTGATTGCAAAAAGAGCAAAAACTTGAATGCATCAATATTTTGAAATTCAAAGCACTCTTTCTACCATAAACATTACCAAGCTTATCAAGTCAGATGTAAGAAAATACACTCCAATGTGTATAAAGATATAAAGAAACTGTTTTGATATAAGCTGCTTTAGAAATATCTTGTCTTGAAAAATAGTAATACATCTTCTAAAAGAAAGACAGATTCTTCAGTTGCCATTTTTCTTGATTATTTTCTTTGCAGTAATTCAGAACTCAATACTGGGCATGTTGACATTACTGTACTATGTACCTGATGACTCAGGCTGTTTTTGTTTTTTTGCAAGAATTGCAGAAACAGACAACAAATTCTAAATGTTTTTAATTTTCTTCCTCTTTACCTAGTATAACTGGTTATTAAAAAGACAAAGCTGCTTTTGAACTGTGCTCAGTTCCTGGTAACTTCATGGACACATCTGTGTAGTTTCTTGGCAACTGCAGCAAGCATGTTTTCTATTGTTTTTTTCCCCCCCCAAGGTCATGTTTCAACCTCCCAGTCTACTGCTCAGCCTCAGGACATTTTAGGTGGTCTCCCATCTAAGTAGCATCATTTCTGATCCTGTTTAGTTTTTCAAGATCAGCCAAGGTCAGCTAGCTGCTGCCACCTCCTGAGGATAAATGGCTGTTTGTGTGAAAACTTTTTCGATTTCCATTTTGTTGAAGGAGAGAGAATCTGTAAACGGCAGGGTGTGGATTTTTTGCTTACAACCAACATCACAAAGAAATTGTAATCAAGTTCATTTCAAGTTCATTATAGTTTGAAGGACAAAAAGAGAGTCAAGAAATGTGTTTCCCCCCCCCCAAATATCCAAATAATCATTGCATTTCAATAAAATACCATTTCTGAGTGATCTCCTTTTCAGTCATACAAACAGTGATGCTTCTGAGATGCATTCCAAAGGAACACACATATTGAGACTCAACTTCCAGCCTGTAGTACTTAAAGGATAAATTACATGCCATTCACAATATATTTGAGATAAAAAAAATACTTACTGATAAAATACTGCATATACCACTCCCCAAAGAAGCTTGTAACATTTTTAAAGCTGTGCCTAAGAAACTAAAATATGTTATGGTTAGGATTTTTGCCCTAGTCCTGAGCTGCATCATATTGCCCTTCTACAGCCCAGTTGTATGTAGTGCCAAGAGGGAAAATCATATACCCGCTAAGAAATAAATAATGCATTTATGGTTTAAAATAATAGAATATGGCCAACATAAATATGACAGCCTGGGAAATCATTATGCTCAGACACCCCACCATTTGTTAACAGTGTCAAGAAAAAGACACAAATCATTCTGAAATGTGTTGTTGCAAATTGTCATAAAATATGGCTTATGTGCCAGGTTGGTCCCTACAACATCTGCCATTCTTGATGCTTCTTCTTGTTTATTTTTTTGTATATTCACAATGTCATGTCTCCAGAGCAGAAACAGTTGATTATATAGGGAATGCATAGGGAAATGTTATAGTGAATGCTAGCAAATATTCTTTAAAATAAAAAAAGTTGACTATACATCCTGGGTTGGGGGTTGAATCACAGAGATGGAAAAAGTGTTGAAGGCTGCCTGCCTAACAGAACTGTCTGCTCAAAGCAAGATCCACCATGCAAGATGCATCTATACCATTCAGGAGATACCTCAGCCTTTACTTGCATCCATGAGAGAAGAGCTCACCACACAGTAAGGAAAGAATTATATTAAATATATCTTATGTATTTATATTATTTTCAGCCTGGGCCCTGCACTTTGTCATTTTGCCCAGCATGAAGATTGTTGGCAGTGTCACTATATCACCTGAATGGTCAGAAATGACATTTTTACTGCAGCAAGATTATTATACGCACAAAGATGGAGAAATATAGAAATACCCACAATGGAGGAATGGATGGTGAAGATGGCTGAATTAGCAGAGATGGCAAAACTGACCTGTTTGGTCAGGGATAAAACAATAAGTACTTTTATAAAACACTGGAAACCTTTTATGGACTTTTTGCTGAAAATGGAAAAAAGTGAAATGGTGATTTCTGGATTTGGGGACTGAAAAAGGATTGAATAAGGGGCTGAAGGGATTGTTGTATTGTTAAGGAGAGAGGAAGGATAATTAATTTGTTTCTAACTGCTGTAAAGAAGGGCAGAAGTCTTCTTTAATTATCTTTTTCCTTTCTTTAACTGTATTGTTTTCTGCACTTTTTCTTTTCTCTTTCTCTTTTCTCTTCTTTTCTTTATATATTTCTGTATTTGTCTTTTATTCAAGTAAAAGCTGTTAATAGAAATTACACACACACATGCATACATACACATATAAAAAAGAGATGATATTTTTAGCCTGGTTGATGAGCAGGGGTGTGTTAAGAGACAAAATGGGCATCCCATCCACTCCCCAGATGCAAAAAACCCCTCTCCTTGGGAGGATGATAGTATAATGTGCAATAGCATACATGACATGGAGGTTTTGGCTGCTCCAATCCTGCTGTCCTTTAAATGGGCTTTGAAGACTTGGCTTTTTCCCCAGGTGCTAGGTTAGGAAGTGTGTGCTGCTGTCAGGAATTTTTATTAACGTGTTTGGTATTTTAATCCCCAGTTATCAACTTCTTCTTGCTTTTTACTTGTAAGCAGCCCAGAGTTGCTATGAGTGGGGTGGCCTAGAATTTTGATTTATACATCAATAAATATGTCTCCACAAAATAGAAGGCACCCCTTTTGCCCCTTACAATCTCTCAAAATACAAGGGGGGAAAAACAACGGGCTGAAAATGTTAGATTTGCACAATACTTTACCCACCTGTTCCTATGAGTCAACCAAACATCTAATGCATACCTTTAAGCTTGGAGGCAATAAATACATTTACCAAGGTGTTGGAAGAGCAAAGCAAGCAAAATTTGCTACCACCAGTAATGGCAGTTGCCATATGTTGCAAAGAATCAATATTTCTGGCTGCAGTGTTCTTTATAGTATCATCAAATTGTGAAAAGCAGCTTTATCTGACTGCTCCCAATTGCACCATTATTGTCAGGTTCGGTCAGCACGGGGCTTCGGGGAAGCTCGTAGCCAGCGAACTCCACCGGCGGCAGCTAGCGAGGGAAAGAGGAACTGAAAGCGCCGCTAATTAACGGGCCACCTGCGCCCAGCCAAACAGGAAAACCGCAGCGGAAGCTTTAACTATAGACTGATAACGGCGCGAGCCAACAATGAACGGGGCCGCAGGCAGCGAAACAAGATCGCGCGCAGCACAGAACCCTCGGGCTTGCACGTAACGGGGAGGGACCAACCCAAGCCGGGGGGGACTGCCCATCAAGGACAATGGACCCTGACCGAACCTGCCATCATGGACAATCAAGGGGGATTATTGGGGGGCCAATAATCCGCAGCAGCAACGTGATTGCGGGGCGGGAAAAAAGCGCGGGAAGGGGGGAATATAACAAGTGATGCAATTGTACCAAGCCAGTCCTGGCTTTGCTTGTGACTACTACGTTACGCATGAGTAAACCTTCTTTGTGAACCACACGTGTCACGAGAGTTTCTCTGTCGAACGGGGCAAACCTCACAATTATTGGCTGGCAATTAGAAGGAGAAAGAGCTAACTAAATCCTATTAATAGATGTAACCCTATTGGTGGGAAATGGACTTCATTAGATACAGTTTGGCTGTTTCTCATACAGTAAAATTATACAGCCTACTGGAGCTAGAAATAGAAAATCCCTGCTAAGATTTATGAAATGCTACCCTTTCCATCCCTTTGCCTTTCAGATGTGTGATACTGTAACTCCCATAAACCCCAGCTAGTTGCATAATCTAAATTGTCTGGAGTGCACCACATTAAGGAAGGTTATTGAGCATGCCAAATTTAACCTGGGTTCTGAAGCATTTGCATCCAGAGAACCATATGCAGCACAACACAGGAGTGAAAATGAGTATTCCACTAAGTAGTGCTTTGATAGACTACAGGTGAGGTAGATCCTTTCTTGGGAACTGGGTTAATGACACTAACCTGCAGTGGTAGCCCAAAGCATTATATTTTTCTGAGGCATGTTTTTCTCAACATTGATCCTCCAACAGTTCTTCCTGCCCCACCACTGGGCCACCCATCATCTTTTCCACCCAATCCCTATATTTCCTCATCTTCTCTACCATCAGGTTGTTTCTTGCTCTCCCCACTTGCCTTATTGATCTATTTAAACATTTGTCCCACAAATAATTAATGATGTTGTCCTTTACATTTTCTATCTTTTTGGTAAAGAAAATATATAGTAAAGTAACCTGCCCTTCAGCCACCAACCAACTTTACTTCCAAAGAGTTCCTCTGAGCCTGTATAGCATCCAGAATGAACTATAGCAAGTGGCTGGAGACCAGAACTTCAGTCTGAAGCACTCCATGATGTCCACAAATAAAATAATCCCAGGTATCATACAGCATTTTTGCATGCACTTAGGGAGGTATCTTTGGATTGCTACAGCCAACCAAAATATTATAACTTTTCAGTAACTTATATAAGATATGGTTAGGATGGTTGTTAAACAAAAAGAGTAAAACATTATAGAAAAGGCCTAGTATGGACCATGATGAAATTTCAAGAATGTGGAAGATGTAATTTCACAATCAACATATTTCTTCATGACTCATGGGATTGCACAGATGGGATGGGATCACTGTATGCATATAAGAAATAAGAAAATTTCTTTGTTCCAATTTTGTTTTGCGTTCCTTTCCAAATTATGTTTGGATCTGTGGATTAGGGACACTTGTAAATTGTGGTCAGGTGGTCACAAAACACTTGTTCTTCCAAGCACAGAAACAGGATCTGACCTGAGACTTAAGCTGACAATCACTCCTGAATATGTTTTAATAAAACAGGAACACCCATTATCTGGAAAGGCAAGTCTATGATTTTGAAAGTATCAATTGTGCATGTGCTTTAAAAGAACCTAAAAGAAATATTAACTCATCCAACAGTGGTACTCAGCAACCTTTGTCACCCAGTTTGTACTATGTAGAGGGAAGAGGGAATGGCCTTGAAGGACAGGAGGAAGAGCAGCTATCGAAGCAACTGTCAGTTAAAAAGGGGGCTGAGCCTGGGTCATGAAAATAACTTGAGAAAACATCTCAGACCAGTCCCTCCCTAGTTTACATAAAAATATAGGCAGGGAGTCGTGTAGCACATTCAGACTTGCAAGATCTGCTACTACAGCTGTTACAATAAAAGTAGTACTGACCTACATGGCATTGGTTTCTTAGTCTGATCTACCTTGTAGGGCTGACCTATCTGTTAAGCTTCTTGCATCCAATACCCATTGATGTAATTTTGAATCTGCAAGGACTAAGGTTTCCCATTTCTATTTAAATTAATAAAAACTGGCTAGTAAGAGTTGTCCACAGCAGAGAGATCACTGCTACTCTTCTTTTATGAAAGAAGATAAAAGCTTCAAATAACAGGAAATATTTAAATGTAATGGCTTTCCACTTAGCATAATGTCTACTTATTGCATCTCATAAAGTTTTTTAATTGTAAAGTTTTGGCAAAGTATCTGAATGTTTGTAATGAAGAAATCCTTCCCTAACTCTCTATTCAAATATGAACTTCAACATGAAGCTGATCAACATACTAAGGAAATGTGAATGCCCAAAATGTGAGAACCTTCTGCTTAGATCCTTTTAAGAAATGTGACCTGAGGCTGGAGGTTGTAATGATGAACTGAATTTGCAGTCAGTCACTGGAGGCATGTATATTCTCTGTTGCCTAGCTCGGCTGTAAGTTCTGTGATGGAGACAGATGCTTTTTCTGCAATCACAAATTCTCCAATGAGATACAGTGAGATGGGTGGTGACAAATCTGAAGTATAAATAAATATACTGTAGAGAAGATGGTAAACTGAGGCTGGACTATGCTACCATTAGATGGATGCAGAGCTGGTTAAACAACCAGTGTGTCTCAATGGCTCAATGTCAAGACAAGTGTTGAGTGGTGTACCATGGGGTTTGGTTCTAGGCTCTGTGCTGTTCAATATATAAATAACTCAGATGAGAGATTTAATTAAGATTCTCAAATTTGCAAATGAGAAAAACACCTTAAAAGGCAGTATTGGGAAGGACCTTGACAAGTTGGAACTATTGGCAGAAACCAACAAGATTAATTTCAACAGGAGCAGGAACCATAGTAGAAAGCAATACATATGAAAATAGTTTAAATGCCTTGGTGGATGAGAAAAACAGCAAGGAAGGAAGGAAGGAAGGAAGGAAGGAAGGAAGGAAGGAAGGAAGGAAGGAAGGAAGGAAGGAAGGAAGGAAGGAAGGAAGATCAAGAGAAGTTACCATTCCTCTCCATGATGTATTAGTTAGACCACATCTAGAATATTTCATCCAGTTCTGGGCACTGCATTTTAGGGTAAACATTAGCGTTCAGAGTTGTTCCATAGCACAGGGCAAGAAACAATGGGTTTACATTATAATAATGTAGATTTCAGTTTGACACCAAAAAACATTTTCTAACAAGTTTCAGAACTATGCCTCAGGAGATGGTGGATTCTCTTTGCTGGAAGTATTTAAAGAAAGGCTGGAGGCCGTCTCTTGAGGATGCTGTAGAGCAGCATTCCCAGTGGTTGGGGAATTCTGGGAGTTAAAGTCCACACATCTTCAAGTTGCCAAGGTTAAGAAACATTGCTTTAGAAGTTGATTCATGCATTGGGAAGAAGTTGGACTAGATGATCTCTACAGTCCCTTCCAACTCTTACGTTCTATGATCCTATGACTTGGTATGCCAAGAGGGTCTTTCTGCTTAACTGTGTCTGTAAAGAGCCATGTTTAACCTTTTTGGATGTTTTCACAATTCACTATCCACCCCCACTCCCACCCCCACCACAGACAATTAGACTATTTAGAATATTATATGAATCAGCCCAATATTTTGGTGAGCTGGAGTTGGAATACATCTGTAACTGACAGTTCACAATACTATCATATTAGTAGAAATCTTCAGTGACTTTATTAATGGGAATGTTATCTACAGATGTTTTGTAATTGTGTTTTCATTTTAAACAGTTTTTCCCATGGTGTATCCATCTTTTCTGAATAGCCCTCTGTTTTAAAAATAGCTATCCCTATAGAATTAGGGTAGGGTCTAATCAAGAAAAACAAAGGTTGCTTGACTCCAACCAACTTCTTCCATGGTTTTTTGGAAAGTCAAATAACCTACAATTTGTGCAGCTTGTTGTTTGGGCTTTTGTTTTCTTGCCTTTTAACCTTGACTATTTCTCTCTTCTAATCTTTCTTTTTCTTTCCATTTTTCTTTTTCAGTATTAGTTCTTGTTAGTTTTTACTGTTTTTTAAAAAAATTAATAAAGTTATTAAAAAAAACCCCTACAATTTGTTTGTTGGCCAGTCCTAAGGGATGATGATGGCAGTCGTGTAGATGCTGTAATAGCTGGAGAGAAGATGAAAAACAGGAGGTGGCTGATGGTTTTCCATCCCACGCTCCATTTGGCATTTTTAAAAGGTTCCCACTGGCACTGAAAGAATGGGGCTCGCATACCTTTTCCACAACTGTTTCAAAGTTCAAAACTGATTGCTTGTCTTTTATTCAGATTGCAAAAGACAGTCCCTTTCTCTCCTCCATCCTTGAGTTCTGCAGGTTCTAGAAAGCAGACTTCCAAGTCAACAAGTTTGATAAGCTTTTCTGGCCCCTCCAAAGCAGCTTTTCCCCCCTGGCTAGGCTGATTGTTACCTGATGTGTTGGTAAGCGCAGGATTACTTTTCAGCGTTGCCAGTAACAAACATGCATGTGTTGTACAGTAGTTGGCTCATTGGCAGTCATAGAACAAAAGAGTTAATCAGTTTCATTTTTAAAATATCTGTAAATGAAGAGGACATAATAACAGGAATTGAGGCAGAATCCTTTCAATCCCTCTCAAGGGGAGCCTTGATTATTAATCAGTTTAAGTGCCAGCATTAATCATCTGAAGAGATCTAAAATAAGGAACTCACTGTAAGACTTTACAAAAATGATATTACTAAATATGTCAGAACACAAGCAGTACTTCAGTAGAATACTGTATATTGTATTAACTATTATATATACTCATATATCTGTTATAGTTTAGAACAGATTCAAACCCATTTCCTTACCTAGGGTTTTCAGAGTTTTTAGTGATTTTATGCTGCTATATATATGTGTGCTGTACGTGTCTGTGTCCATTTGTGTAATATATGCATTTGTAAATAAAAAATGATAATAATCTCACGTCTGCAACAAGTTTGCTCCTGGCTCCACTTGCTGGACCATAAAGTAAATCCTACAAGTTTTTAAAAAAAAAAGTTACAAAAGGCAAATCGTATGGTAAAAATAAGCTCCAATTATGTAACCATATATCTGTGCAATATAAGTGCCATTTTTAAAGCAGGAGTGTAACAGCATGTAACAGCTAGCTATTGTTCTATTCATTAGAAGGTATGCAAAAGCATTCACTTTATTATGATCAAAAAATGAGACAAGAGGCTATTGGTTTACATAACTCCAAAACATGGTGGCCGTGTGAGGTATAGCAACATACATTAAATTCACCATATCGCAAGAGCTCATCTTTTATATGTTCAGTTGTTTGAAACAATCCTCAGGATTGTTGACTATTACACTTTCTCTACTGGTTTCAGAAAAGGACGGCTGAAGGTCATTGTTCTGTAGTTATAATTCTGCTGACCTCACCCCAAAGTTAACTGCAGTTCTAATCTTGTTTTGTCTGGTGAACAATTTATTTTTCACAATGTAATTGTGCACTCAGTAGGGTGAATGCATGTGGACCAGCTGTTGCTGGAAAAGTAATGGTGTATTTAATTCTTTAGAAATATTCTGCTTCCCAGGACTTCAAATGAAATTCTCTCTGGAGAACAATCTGCAAAGATTTCAAATGGGCATATATCTGTCCATCTAAAATGTGGCAATTAATACTCCTTAAGGATATGGACTGCAGAATGGTAGATTCAGCTTGCTCGTTTCATGAATGGAAAAGCCATTCCACTCACCAAAGACATATGGCGTCAATGGAAATTTCCTAATGGAATGAGGAAGTGTAAAGAAGACACATTGGTTTGCCCTATATGGCTTCATGTACTGCATCTGTTCAAAAGGCACAGGGAATTGCAGATGGAAGGATATATTATAAATTTTACCTCCCTTCTCCTTCCTTTAGGGCAAGCAGAATTCCACAAAGTTTTACCAGCCAGTTCATTCTTCATGGACATCAGATAGTGTCACACTGCCCCTACCATTTTCCTTTATAATTGGCCTCATTAGGTAGGGATGATGGGAGTTCTAAACCAGTAACATCGAAAGAGTCACCTTTGCCTATCCCTGGCTCTAGCTGAGAAAAGTCAGTTCCATTTTGCTCTGGTCAAGATTTTATTTTTTATCCCATTCATTTCTAAAACTTTTCCCTTGCATGTCCATATTTCTTCTACTTACCTCTTTCATTTATATATTCATAGATTAGCTGTTACTTGCATTTCCTGTGATCTTCTCTGTCTTGAAAAGTAGAAAATAATAGAGTACTGTGTGTTGCTGGGCCAAAAAATGCAAAGAATTTGAATTGGGAAGCGCTGATTTGTATGATTAAGAGCCAAGTAGACAATCTGTGACAGCAACCAGAGTTTCACATGAGAAGTGTTGATGAACTGATTAAAGACAATTGGAACATCACTCAAAGGGAAATTGCTGTCAAGCTTGGCATTTCACAGAAATGTGTGGGTCACATTATTGATGCTCTTCAATATCAGAAGGTTTGTGCAAGATGAGTTCTTTGCATGCTGACAGCAGGGATGAAATCTTCAAAAGCTGTAATTTGCCAGCAATTGTTGTCATGCTACAAGAATGAAGGTGAAGAATCATGACAGTAGGTGAAACATGAGTTCATCATTATGAGCTAGAAAGGAAGTATCAGTCTATAGAATATCATCACAAAGCATCAGGAAAGGAGGGAGTCAAAACCCAGGTTTCAGCAGGAAAATTGTTAGTTTTTTTGAGACACAGATGTTGTTATTCACATGGATTTCCTTTAACTTGGTATCACTATCAACTCAAGAGTGCTACATTGCAACACTCAAAACTCTGAAACAATGATTAAGCAGAGTTTGGAAGCAGAAGGAAATTTTGCTGCAACATGACAATGCTAAGCCTCATACCTCATGAGCCCAGCCAAGTTGGATCTCACTGTCTTACCCCTCTGCTATATAGTTCAGGCTTGGCATCATGTAATTTACACTTTTCCCCAAAATTGAAGGAACATCTTTGTGGGGAATCTGTTTGACTCAAATGAAGAGGTGAAAATTATTGTCAGGACCTGGTTGAAGAAACAAAATGTGGGGTTCTTTTGTGACAGCTTTAAGAAGCTTGTCCATCATCAGCAGAAGTGTATAGAGAATGGTGATTATGTGGAGAAGGAAATACAGGTAACAGAAAAGTTCATTTCAAGAATTATTGTTTCATTTATTAACATATCTCTACCTAAAGTTATGGAGGTGGAGGCATTACTTTTCATTCAACCCTTGTATTTTTAAAATGTGCAGACCTCATGACACGAAATTGCTTTATAGAGCATGGGGTATGTATTGTTCAGCTGCTGGATGTGAAAAAGGTAGGTCTAAAAGCATACTTTTGTAGATCACCCATAAACCTTGCCTTTTCCATGCAGTTCGACAGCTACTGGTATTCAAAATGATACAGTGTATCTCTCTCCTTCACTCACCAGCCAAACCTTTGTTTTGCTACAAGTAACTTTCTAAGGTTGTTCTATAGTTTATTTTTAGCAGTTACCATTAAACTGATAAAATCGGGGGGGGGGGGGGGGGGAGATTCACATTTTGACAAGCTTTGCTTTAAACTCTTGGCAACCTATGCTTTTGAATGTTCTGAAGTCAAATTCCACTGAGGAAGATAAATCTGTTGATAATGGCAACAAATCACATTAACAAAATAGTTTAATAAAAGGGATCAGGCTGCAATTTCCTATCTATGGCACCTTTCACAAATCAGGATCTTAGTTTGCTAAATAAGGCTTCTTCTTCACCCAAGCCTGTCCCTCCCATCGTTTTAACGTTTCATTCCTGATCTGTTTAGCAGGTGTTATGAGAGAACAGGGAGCTGTGACTTTATGATGCTTATACCCAGGATCAAGCTAAAACTTAAGAACCTGTATAGTAAACTAATACATAATACGCCATATATCTCATTAAAGGCATTTTCTCAAGGATTAAAAGAATCCCCTCAGCTTCTATATTTGTTTGTACAATTGGATAATTATTGATTTTATAGAAGCAGAACTGTATGGAGGCAAATATGACTCCCTGAATTATTTTTCCACTGTGGAGAGCAATGAAATCAATTAAAGACAGCTCATCTTTTAATAAACATCCAAGATAAAACTTAAAAACATTTTTCACCAGTGATTTACATCCAATACATGCTAATATCTTTTTCATTAGATTTAGATATGGCTTGAAAGTATCCAGCTGTAGATCTAAATGTGAAAATATTAATATTATTCTTATAACCCCTGGAATTCTTTAATTATATTTCTGCTGGATCATTTTCATTTCTGTCCTGTTTTAGGCATGCTTTGAATTTTGCAACAAGCCATGCTTCCAAACAGCACTGCTTCTCAGACTTTAAATGATTGGGATAAACAACCACAAAAAACAAACCAACCAACCCAGATTCTTACAAGTTGGTTTTTAGCTTGGAAAACAGTTGATAAAAAACAGTAGAACCTCCCATGTTGGAAGGCAGAAACTGCAGGAAGAGCCTGGAGAAACAAATGGTGGAGTTAATTGTAGGCAAACTCGGAGATCGTGATCAGCAGAACAATTTAAACACCCAAGTTCAGAATCATGAGTGCAAAGGAGAAGGGGGAGGTGACCAAAATGTAACATGATGCCTCCGAAGCAACATTTTTCTGCTATGTTGTACAACAAAGGCAAAATGAGACAAAAGTAGAAAAAGAAGGAAAAGCAAGTAAAAAGATTAAAACATATGTAGTTTTAGGACATTGCACACATACTATGGTTGCTTCAGCTCCCTTATTCCCTCCGAACTGTGAATCTAGCAGGAAAGAGATTTTTTTTTAAAAAAAAGTACACTAATTAGCTGAAGGCATCTTGAAGGACCACCCTATCCAATAACAAATTTGTAGTTGTGATTTGTTTCAGTAGAACTGACCATCATCAAATATGGAAATTGGTCACAGCAGTTCTGTTGGTCACTTTGTTGCACGCTATAGAAATTCACGGAGAAGCACGAGAGGAAAAAGAGCACATGGGGACATGCTTGTAAGCATCAAGAAGTTCAGCTGCTATCAGCATTAATGAAAGTCAGAAGGAGACCAGAGAAATCAATATTGCAAAGCCAGACTTGCTCTTATCTGGGGAAAGAGAAAATGTGCTCTGTTGGGAAGTAATTGTCTCTTCTGCCCTTAATAAAAGAAATCATGCCTTCCTGCAAAGGGACCCAAACAAAAAGTGCAACTGAAAACCAACATCCCTTAATAAATGACAAATGCCTTGGGGCAGAAGATGGGAAGGAAAATTAAAATTTGTATGTTACATTAGGTATAAAGTCAAGCCAGTTTGGTCTAGTGGTGAAGGCACCAGGCTAGGAACCAGGAGTTCTAGTCCCACCTTAGGCATGAAAGCTGGCTGAGTGACTTTGGGCCAGTCCCTCTCTCTCAGCCCAACTCACCTCACAGGGCTGTTGTGGTGGGGAAAATAGGAGGAGGAAGGAGTGCTAGATTTGTTCATAATAAATAATAATAAAGGCGGGATTAAAAAATCTAAAAAAAAAAAAAAAGCTTCAGGCTTAATTGCAAAAGCATTGTAGTTCCCACAATACAATAGACTAGCATTGTAATTTAACAGCTTATAGGTAGTATTGTTATTTGTAAGAATATTAGTATATATTCTTTGTCTTAGAATACTTTTGCTTAATTATATAAAACAAAGCAAGCAAGGAAGAGTAGATAAACATAGTCCATGACCTGTTTATCTGAGGATGAAAATGCCCCTTTCTTTCACATAGAATCCTTTCCTAACATCCAGACTGATACTCTCAGTATGAAGCTGTTGAATTGGACAATGTCCTACTGCAAAGGATGCTGAAACTGCAAAATAAATCAAATTGGTGGAACACTTCTGACAATAAAGTTAATTCTCACCATACTTCTGAAGTTCAGGGTATCTTTCCAATAGTATAACTAGCTACATGTTTCCAGGGCGTATGACACGGTCTTCCAATATGAGGTTTTTCACACTAGGTTCCATTAATCCTAGGGTTCCACAAGGTGTTGAATGAGTTCCATGGGACTGGGGGGGGGGGGCGTGAGACACTACTCAAGGAACTAAGAGAAAAAATAATCTTTCCACAAGGGACAAAGGCTTAGTCCCTTGCAGAGACTTTTTTTCCCCTTTTAGTCACTAAGGTACGTATAGTGGAAAGGGCAGGGCTTTTTAGCTGACTTTCAGAAGCCCACCTTTCTTGATCAGGGATTCTGAGAATTTTTGTTTTAATAAACAGCTTCTGCAGCCTGAAAATGTTTGAAAACCCTTGCTCTAATAACCTGATACAGTCAACTTTGATCAAACTCTGAATTACTGGCAACCATTTTAGAACACATTTACACAATGAAATTGTACATGCTAATCCTGTCACATAAACAACAGTGATTTTGCTCTCATCCTTTTTTTCTGCCTAGTTAATCCTTGCCCATTCATTCTGCACCCTAGATATTTCACAATTTAAGACAAATTATTCCATGAGGAGACATCTGTTTAAAAGGAATGCTGTTAGTGTTGCATCATTAGAAATTCTGAAAACATAAATGATATTTGAGTTTGTTAGGCAGAGGATATGATTTGGTTGAACACAGATACTTCCTTGTTTTAGAGATAAACCAGAAAATTCCAGCCTCATCTATTTCATTAGACAAGTGATATCTTTTTCTTTTTTTGATAAATGGAAGTAAATCAGAGTTAATGCCAATGATCTCAATAATAATTTGACATATTTAGAAGTTTTAGGTTGAATTCTGATTCCCTATCTTAGCATGAAAATTCCTCAGAAATGTTCTCCACTGAGAAAAATTGAACTTAACTCCATTTTTTTGGCACAAATTAAACAGCCTAGAATTCCATTCAGTAATTGGGTTAAATTTTTTTACTTGTAAGCTGCCTAGAGTCACTTATACAGTGAGATGGGCAGCGTATAAATTTGATTAATAAAATAAAATAAAAGTGCTGGGATTCACCTCAAAGTTGGTGTGTATTTTAAGAGGTCTTCAATTTTTATTCCTTCACAGTATTTTAAATACATTGCCTATTACATAACTTTATTCGGCAGAAGTAGCCTTTGATATTTCACTGTGTAAACTAAAACTGCCAATTGGGAAAAGCAGATTTTCCACGTGTTCAGCCTATTTCTTTATTTACACACACACACACTGCTCATTTATTTGAAAATATGGGACTACAGAATCATTTTTCTTTCTGCTGAAAACACCACATGTGGTAACTCAAGAAACCATGTGGTGTAGCCATACTGAACATTTTGAAATGACTTGAGCTGAATGGGACTTCTAGAAATAGGGTACACCCTATAGTTTGACCTTTATTCCAGCCACATGACATTGAAAGTTTTTTTATTAAGTTTAGAGCTGCATTTTTTATGTTAAGAATTCTGATTTTGCTAGTAACTTCCTAGCTAGGAACCATTTTTTAAAAAATGTACTTCATTAAATTTACATGTTTTCCACCTATCAATGCTTTATTGTTCTATGTACCATACTGTATTTAATCAGAGATATTTCATGAGAAATTGAATGATTCCTGAAATGCCTATAGATCCATTAGAAGAAATTTGTTAGTAATGAGGGCAAGAGATCATAATGCTACTGGAATCTGTTACAAAAAGGGAATTCTCTAATGATGGAAGATCAAGAGATTAAAAATCTTGCTCAAATCCAAATTTCCTTTAGTCCTAAACAATATTCAATAAACCGATACAAACTGGGCAATTATTATTGATTTGTCTCAACCCATTAAAATGGCTGAGAGACTCTAATATGCAACTTTAGACTAATTTTAACTTCCTAGCTGTGCCCCTTTGCATCTAGTATTTCTGTCACCTTCCTCCCTACACAAGACCACTGCATGTTTTATTTCCTCCTTTCCCATACGACTGTAAGTTATTTTTGTGTTTTGATTCTTTCAAGTGGTACAAATGGAACTGTCCCCACCTAATGATGTTTTAGAAGGGTATGGGGGTGGAGAATGACCCCCATTTTATTCCATGGGTTAAAGAATAAAAATGAACTGTCCATGCCCCTTAAAACCACTGTTAAAAGCTCTGAAAAGAAAGAGATCAAATAGACCTGCAGTATCCTTTCTGTGACTTGGAAACACTCCATGAAACAGTGGCTAGGTTCCCATATTACTCTAAACCACAAAGTATGGTTTATAAACCAGAATTGCTGGACTTGCAGAACATGGTGTGCCAAAACCATACAAATCATATTATGGTTTAGCACAAGACATGAACAGCTATTGATTCCCTTGCTCTTAAGAGCTAAGATTCATAGCTGTGCAGGTCTTGCAACATGCTTCTGGCATCTTAAGAAAGTATTGCACTTCGGACACTAGTGTCTGCCAGAGTTGACTGCTTTTGCTCAGAAGAATGACAAATGGAAACTTTTTTTTAAACATCAGATGTTCACACTTGTTATCTGCAAACAGCAGATTCAAATTATAATTCAGACATTTTATAAAGAATTGTGTCTCAAGTTCCAGTATAGAGCCAGTCACTTAGGATTTGTTTCAGCTTCAGCCAAGTGAATGTAATAGTTTAAATGTAGCTTCAGAGGAACTAAAATATTGGAAAGAGATTTGGAACATAATTGTCTTTCAAAATAAATTTATATACTTTCTTCTCAAATAGAAATAATAGTACTTAAACAGCATATTACAAGAAAAAAGTTACTATTTACAGTTTTGTTGTCAGCTTGACAGAATAAAAAAATGAACTGAAATACAAATTACTGCTATTATCAATATGGAGTTATTATTTATCCATGTGTGCAATGGAATATGCTCTTGAGTTAATACAAAGTTTAGGAAAGCATTCATCACTTTAAATCACGAAGCCATATCTAGAACAGTTAGTTCTTAGATGATATTAATCCAGCAATGTTAAGTGCACTTCCTAACACTTAAGATTTTTTCGCAAACATTATCAGCTATGGAACAATTGTAATTTTGAAAATGTACATACATAACCCAATTTTATGAAGTAAAACCAATTTAAGCCACTATTCAAGAAGTGAAATTACCACTTAATGGGATATTGGCAGCCAGATCTCTTCACATTTTATGCCACTCACTTCAGTGAGGAAAGTGTTTGGTATTTTAGCTTACCATATTAAACTGAACAGAAATTCAAATGGCTTAATTTCATCTGGACTGATCAATCCTTAATTTGTCTTCAAAACAACAACCAGCCTAAATTTTTCTCCAGCAACCATTATGACTATCTTTCAAACTGCATCTTCTTCAAAGAGCACAAATGGTTTCATCCAGAGAATGTTAAAAATATAACGGATATTAATTCTAAGCTAACAATACTTAGCTTAATTTCAAGGGAGTTTCATGTAGCTGAATGACGTTTCATAAACTATATCAAAATATTTGGAAACAGTTACTTCTTAGTTTTAACAAAATTCTGTGCTTCTTTGAGAAGCATGTCCATATCTTCATTGTCACTGTCTTGAAAATCTGGTTCCCAGTCAGAATCTTCATCAGTAGGATCACATTCTTCCTCCTCTTCATCATCTATAAAACTGTCACTCAAGTTGTATTCATTTGGTTCACCATCATCATCACTCTCCTCCGCAAGAACACTTCTTACTATATAATTTTCAACAATAAAAAATTAAAATCTTGGGCTTCAATGCAAAATGATAGTGATATACCCCACCTTATGTACTGAATTATATCATTTCATATTTGATCTCCAAATAAATGTGGTTTTGCTAACAATACAGAAACACAGCTTGAAAAAGTAAGACAAAATACTAGTTATTATTAGAAATTGTATGAAAACGTATAAACTGATGGAGCCTTGCCTCTTCAGTCTAATTAGTGAAACAAGAAAACAATTCCACTGGTATCTCATCTTATTTGATAATGGGTTCACTCCAGCCTCAGTGCTCTTCAATGCAAATCACCCAAATTCTGATTTGGAAAAGGTTTATTTGATTTTATCCAGATTTCCAAATAAATTTGAAAATCCATTTTGTATGCACAAAAGGCAGTTGAATTGATTGTCATTATTCCAAACTGATGGCAACCAATTTGCTCTCTGATTTCTTGTGGTCTAGTATTATAAAATGTAATAAATAAATATTTAACTGATTTCATTAGATCAACTAAAACCCCTCTGAACTTTTTTTTTCTGAATCAAATAGTCACATAGTGTCAGGCCTAGCCCAAGGAACTCCAAGAGACCATGTAAATTCAGTCCAGCAATGTTTATTAGCTACAACCTCTAGCAAGAATCTTCCCAGACTGAAACCCCAGTTCCCAAGTAATGCCAGCCACAACATTGTGAATTCCTCAGGGAGGTGCCAGTCTCATCCTCTTATCTCTCCCTCTCGCCTCAGGAGATGAAAGAAAATGTTTTTCTCCCCGAGTCTGGCCTTCATAATTCCATTCCATCACACATAGTCCTACCAGCCAGTATTTCTTACTAGCATATCCAGTAGCATATAGACAAATTTTACTCTTCCGGAGAACTAGTGATCTGGTAGTAGGGAGGGCTTGTAGTACTGTCTTAAAGACTTAGCTTGCATGGTAAAGATATTAATGCTGGAAAATCTGGAGATTGATATCTTTAGTATCTATTCAGTTAAAGATTCTGAAATCACTAGCCACTGGGAAACCCTATGTCTTGACTCTTGAATACAGGTAGTCCCTGGGTTAAGAATGCCTGGTTTAAAGATGACACATAGTTAAGAACAGCACCTATTGTAGCAAAATTCAAGTTAGATACATAATGATTTGAGTTAAATACACAATGGTTTGAGTTCATTACACAATACTACTTATACAGTATTATACAAAAATATGGTTCCAGCTTACATACAAATTTGACTTAAGGACAGACCTTGGGAACGGAATTCGTTCTTAAACTGGGGACTACCTATAATAGCATATGGTCCTGGACATCCAATGTGTCTAAACTGGAACATTCATTTTTAAAGAAGAAACTTGTACACTATCTTACTAGCATATATATTTTTTTTTAGAAGAAAGAAGTCAACATTCAGCAAATGCTCAAAAGACAATTTTTCCACATAATTTTTCAAGGAAGTCTGGGAAAAAGGAAGTTAAAAAGTAAAGTCACTACAGCCAGATTGGTGTAGTGGTTAAGGTATCAGGCTAGAAACTGGGAGACTGTGAGTTCTAGTCCTGCCTTAAGTACAAAGCCAGCTGGGTGACTTTGAGCCAATCATTCTCTCTTAGCCCTAAGAAACAAGCAGTGGCAAACCACTTCTGAAATCTTGCCAAGAAAACTGCAGGGATTTGTGCAGGCAGTCGCTAGGAGTCAACACTGATTTGAAGGCACACACACACACACAAAACTATAGGATAAGCCAAAAGGGAATTTGCCTTTCACTGCTGAGTATCCAAAACTCCTGCTTGCCTCTTTATATAAGAGTAACTTTTCTCAGTGATAAGCTGACAGACAGCACTGAGATCAGTTATTGGTATGCAAATTTCATAGTGTACCTTTGCATGAGTATCAGTATCCAACATTATCTGGTGTTAATTATTAAAGAAATTGATGCTCGGAACACTTGAGTTTAGCAAATAAGGCAAAATCTATGCCACTATGTCTTCCTTCTCAACTATTATTGATTTTCAGTAACAAAAAATGCAGCAAAGAGATTTAAAATTGTAAGAAAATTTTTTTGCTAGAATTTGGGAGGAACCTTCCTTATGAAGAATTATGACAGTTAAATGGTATAAAACCTACCTAGGTTCAAAGTGTAGTTTTAATATACTCCATCATTTTATTTGGTATTTTATATCCTACTACTGTATAAAGACTAACAAACCATTATAACCTCTGGAGTGCTTCAAGTTTGATCTCCAAATGGGGCTTTGGAACACCTGAAAACAGCTGTATATGGGGGGGAATTGAACAGCAGCTGCAATGTGATTCCCAGAAGTGGCACAGCTGCTTTAAGGTGTTATAGACAAGTGTTCACATTCCTACATACTCCAAAGCACAGTTTAGAGACTGAATCCAAAGGGCTACACAGCCATAGCTAGTATAAATAGATGTATCAAAGGCAGTCTAAATAACGATTTCAACCTAAACGTCTTTAGTTTCAACCTCCATTTTACAAACCAGAAACCTGCAAGCTACTGAAATAGAATAATTTTGCACTGTATTGATGCTATTGGGACCATACACATTCAATGTTACAGATGGCAAATTACCAACATATTTAGAAAACTCTCATTTAGGTGAGTGGCCCCAAGATATGTATATACTATTTTGGGTTAGCCAAAGCTGTATTCAGTTTTGTTATCAGTTTACTTTCTTTTTCTTTCCCAAGGCACTCCTGAAGAAAAAGAATTAGTATATTCAGATATGATTCCATTTTCCCCAGATGCCAATGTCCTTACTTTTTTCTCTAAAGATACATTAAAGTCAGCTATCCTGGAATGAAAACTCTCTTTGCAGCATTCCTAAGAATAGCCTTTTCAATTTCCTATACAACTATATATAATTGCAAAACTACTGTAGCAGGATTGCAGAGAGATTTTAGCTAGGTCACATAGTTCTTCCAAGCATATTTGGAATGGACTATGTGAAATGCAAAACATCAATCCTAACTTTTGACAAGCTTTAACCTTCAGAAAAGCACTAGGAAGCAGTAGACAAGTGAGTGAGTTGATCACAATTTTGCTCCAATAATCCCATTTTATTTTTCATTCATCATTCTGCCTGAAACGATATAGTTGGCAAGAGCAGGCAATCAGGGACAGAGTGTGATTACATAACCAGTTGTCATTTTCTACTATCATGGAAAAGAGAACATGTTGTGTGCTCAATGATGAAACTTAAGGTCCTCTTCGTTGCATTCTAATGTAATCAACTTCTCTTTCAGTCACTTTAAGTTTTCTGCCCCCTCTAGCCTTCCATAAGACTGGCTGCTTCTCTTTTCACCACTGGATTGCTGCTTCCTCTACCAGTATTTAAACTGAATGTAAAGAAACATAATTTGTTTTGCTCTACTTGCTTGCTTTTCAGTTTCAAGAGCAATTGTCCCTTTCCTCCCCTCTGCAGAGTGAAATAAATAATCTTGTATAGTCAATGTTGCCTCTTTGCTTATCTACCTCTATTTTATTGTTCCTTCTTTGAAGTACCTTCAACAGTTAATTATTGAATTGCTATTATATTTAAAAAAATAAATAAATAAAACTCATTTTCTGGAAAAGCTCTGATTTCATCTCTGTTGCAGACCTAACACATTATATGAACACTCCATTCTTTGGACAAAGGGATCTGAAGTTACTTTTTTGTGTTCTTTTTATATAGAAAATATGTTACTTATGGGGTCAGTTCTACGGCGTGACATAACCTGAATTCAAATTGCAGAATTCAAGTTGCTATGGGTAATGATTTCTCTAGCACAACAGTATGTAGCTCTCTTTCTAAAAGTTATACCACTGAAAGTAAATTATGTGATTTTTCCATGATGGGTACAGGTTTACAAAGTTAGGAAGCAGAAAAAGCATATTTATCTGGTTATGTTAATGCAACACCTTTTTCAGCCCTCAGAGTACATACATTTTTGAAAAGTCTGTCCCACTTCTAGAAAACTTTGTTCATCCTTACCCTAGAACTTTTAAGTTAATTCTCCCTCTCCTCAGCCACAGCCATTTAAGTAATTTACAGACATCTTATAAATTGGTATCATGTGTGGTATCAATGTTAAGCATGTTTGGGGGAAATACTCATAACATTTCCATTTCTTCCTTTCCCAATAAATTTATGCAATAAAAAATGCTATTGGAGATTTGGCTTCCAAATAGCAAGCTACTTTAAAAATTACATAGAATTCTGGATATTAGGATACGTTCCAAGAGATCACTTCTATAATTAAAAAGAAAAGAGATTCCACAGCTTAGTCTACAGAGCCACAAAAAAATATTAAAAAGGCCACTATTTCACATTATTATTGCTCAAACTACTTGCAATACAAACCGCATGCCAAATCAAGCATTACATTAAAATAAATTAATCTCTTTTTCTAGGGGAACTAGTACACTTACAGAAATGTTGATCTACATAAGCAGATTAAAATACTTCATTATTCATATGAGGGGAATGGATACATTTATGAAAGAATTTCTTTAAGGTTGTACACAGAAACAGCACATCCCTATAAAGTTAGGATATGAATTAAGAAAAACAAACTTCCTTTCTAAACTTTATATGAACAGTGTCATCTAATTATTGAATCTCCCTATGTTTACTAGTGATCTGTATCTTGTACATTAAAATGGAGACAAATATTTAGTTTTGCTTCAAAAGACTAAGTATACAGAAAACATGAAATACTGGTAGAAGAGGAGAGGTTTATGCTTTTACAGAACAGTACTATTTGAAAGTGTACAGTATTCTCACCTTTTCTTGTAACTTTTGATCTCATCTGCCTTCTTTCAGATTCTAGAGAAAGAAAAAGAAATTATTACCAGTAAAACAACCCAAACAACTATGACATTTTATTAAAACTGAAGAAGGAACTCTTGTTACAATTCTCCTATCCATCTGCACCCCCTGCAAGGAGCTCAATCCATTCTCATAGATCCACCAAACTCCAGAAAGAGTAATAACTTCTTTACATATTTGTTTTGCCTCACTTAACAACCAAACACATTCTGTATCAGGGCTCTTTCAGTTTTATTTCTTTTACCCAGCAAACCAATCATCATACACATCCACAGTGATATTTAATCTTTATGAAAGATGTTATCAGTCATTCTTGAAAATGTTATACCTGACTCATACCATAGCCATGTCAGTTTGACATTCCATGAATTTTAAAAGCAGTTAATTGTAAAGGAGAACCCTTGCTTATGACAGACAGGTCCAAGTGTGCACTCTAAACACTTTACAAAGAAGCAAACCCCCTTCTAGTCAGTCGCACTTACTTCAGAGTAAGTATGCATAGGATTTCACTGTAAATAATAAAACTGCTACTTTATCATCAGTCCAAACAAAATTAAAATTGAAGTATGGATGCAAATTTAATTTTTTAAATCTTTACTTTTGGTTTAAATTTTCACTTTAATTGCATTGGGTTGAATCTGCTCTTGGGGCACCTTGCAAATGGTGGGAATGGGATTACCATCCACTTCTTCCATTTATAACCTGAAAGGTTTCTGCTCAGGGGAGGGGACTCTCCAAAGCAGTGTGGGAGATTTTTGGAAGCTTAAAGGAAAAAGGAAAACAGTCTTCCTATTCTTCCCAATAGCAGTCTTTACTTGGATCTTGATATCTCTGTAAATAAAATAAACTCTTTGTTCATGGAAAGAATATGTTGGACATGTAATCTATCACATTTATACTATGTTGTATAAAGTGTATTAATTTGACCAAGCCTGAAAAATTAAGTAATAACTTTACTTCCTGACATTAAGGGCAAATTTCAGGTATGCAAGTATATGAAATACATGTAACTATAATAAGAAGTTGCAGCTGGGATGTAGTGATTGCTTTGCAATTGGCTCACTGAAAGATGGCATTCAAACCATGAGGGGTAATGACAGCTCTTGGCCTGGGTGGCAACAGCTCTTGATTGGTCATACTTGAAAAGAAATATGCAGATACTTAAATTTGATACTAACACCACTGATTTTTACAGGACACAGGAGATGAGAGGTCTTTTGGAGAAAGCAATTGCTTTGCTTTTATCACTAGTTGTTCCTCTCTACATTAGAGGTTAAGAGCTTGAAGACTCCATCTCAGGCCAACTTAGGTTGTAAAGAAGATTGCTGTATTGTTAGCATGAAAGAACCAAAACAGATCTTTTGGCCCCTTACTACTAGGGGACTGTGTTACTCAAATTTTCTCAAGACTTGCAACAAAAAGGAAAGAGGCCAAGATGTATCATTCTTTCACACTGTGTGTGGTTTTTTTTTAATTGGGATTAACGATGTGAAATACTCTACTGTGCCATGGCAGATCTATACTTTATTACTTTCAAGCTATTTCACAACCAGCAGCAAAACATGTTGGTCAATAAGAGGAGGCAACCAGTTTGATTTCTTCTGGGGATCAAATCAAAAGCTGTTTTTAAGCCAATGAAAGCAAAAGGATGATAACTGAGAGATAATTAATTTTTAGTAGAACATGAAAAACAAGACACTGATCAAGCTTTAAGCACAATTCTCCAAATCCATCTTGCTCTTCCACCAGCATATTCTAT
This sequence comes from Python bivittatus, assembly GCF_059951505.1. NCBI lineage: Eukaryota > Metazoa > Chordata > Lepidosauria > Squamata > Pythonidae > Python > Python bivittatus. Next base: position 10,429,080 of record NW_028277030.1, on the reverse strand, counting down.
CTATTAATTATCTATGGACATGGCTGGAATATAGCTTGCCAAGGACATCCACACAGGTGGGACTAGTAAAAGAGGCAACATGGCAACCATGACTGGATGATCAAAGCCCCACCCCTCTTTACATGTATCAACTCACATTAAAAAGGGGCAGGACTTTAATCGCATAGTCATGCCCACCATCTTGATTTTTTTATACCCTTTCCCCGCCTACCAAAGTTGCTCCTGTATCTTGCTTACTATATTCAGCAAGCTGATAGGTCAAGCATTTGTCCGATCTTCCTATCTCCTTTTTGTATATATTGATACTGTGATAGTTTTATTCCAGTTCTGAGAGATCTTGAAGAAAAAAAAATCTGTATGTGTAAATATATATAGCTAATATATCAGCCATCTTTTATATGGAATGCAAATGTGTTACTATCATAATTTAATTATATCAAAGCTGTCCAATCTAATTTTTAAAATCCCTGTTGCAAATTCCCCGATGCATATCTAATCCTACACTATTAGAATCTGGTCTAATTTCTGTAGAGACTTGCATGCAGCTTTGCTGCCTGAAATTTTGGCTCAGATTAGTTTTCATTCCCAGTTCCCTGGGTTCTTTGACCTTATAAGCTTATGTCATTATGGAAGGGAGTTACTAATCTACAGTAGATTTAAAATGTTACAGTTTATCTTCTCAATACTTAACCTCATTTGGCCCTGAGAAAACTTGGTTAGACCTGAAGCAATAGGCTCTTGACAACAGTATTCAATATGTCTTAAATACAACTCTCCACCTTTATCATAACAGGCCAGCTTGTAAGACCCTTCTCCTTTGCCAATTACCTAGTTAATATCCTCTGCCCAACTCATAGGAAAGTCCTTACATCTGCTTGATTTAATATTCTGCTGGATGGAAAATTTAACAATATTTCTGTGCATTCCTTTTGTTTGGCTTGATCATCTGACCTAAAAATGCTTTTACTAATTCAAATGTACAGTAGCTCAGAAGAGAACTCTTTTCTTAGCTGGCAGGTCATCTGAGATCTCCAGAATGCTCACCAAATTCTGTTCAAATTACGCTTCTGTTCAATCTTTAATATCTGTTAATTTATTAAAAATGTTTTTAATGCATTATTTTAGTGTATAGTCTTTAATAATGTGTAACATTGTTTCTGATTGTTTAATTGATTTAAAGTCAAAAACCAAAATCAAACTACCCTGGACTACAACAAGAAATGTTCAAAACTCCCAAAATCACATCAATTCCCATTCTAGCAGAACTGCACCATACTACATAAGGCAACACTTCCATAGTATTACCTGGGCACATTCTTTAACACCTTGCCTCCTTATCAGTTACATTAAGAAAGATCTGTTCTTCATATACATTAGAATAAAAACACTTTACCTGGAGGAGCTGTGTGTTTGTATTCCAACTTGTGCTGTGGATTTTTCCTGTAAGGAAAAAGAGTCAGAGAAAATGAACCTGAGTTTTCCATCTAATAGTCTGAAGCTTTGAATGAAAGGAAAAATGAAAGGCAAAGCAAATGAGCCCATTATCAAGAATGAAAAATATTGATAGCAACCAATATAAAGAAATATTGGCTGTTTTTAAAAAACAGAAAATGGAATACAGGAATTTCATGGGAGAGTATGGGTATTGTGATGACTAAGAACAGTAATGGTTTGTATGCTGAAACTCTTGGTAAACATGGCCAGGAGTAATAATAGTCAGGTTTAATAGTCAGGTTAACTCCTGGAGTCCAGTAACTAGAAGTGAAATTTTCAGTCCCAAGGGGAGTGGAGCTTTAGCCTGTCACATCTTGTCCAGTGAAAGTTCCAGGCCTTTCTCCACCTGTCACAAGCTTCTATGTTCAAGATTCCTCCTTGAAGTGTAACTTTGGGAAAAAATAATGAAATATGTTAGTCTTCTTAGGCATGTGCAATCAGAGTAAGTGTGCCCAGATGCAAGGAAAGCAACTGCTCTCCCTTGATTCTTGCCATCAATGGAGGCTTTACAAAGGAGTGGGGATTTTTTCCTTTGCTGGCAAGATATATGACAGGATTTGCGTGTGTGTGTGTGTGTGGGGGGGGGGTTATGCCATACTGTTCTTCAGCTTTGAAGGAAGAACAATAGATTTGCCCAGTGTGGGTGGTTGAATGGCATCTACTGAGGCTTGAACCATTAAACTCAACTCTGCTCTGAGTGATCACTATAGAAGGTCAGTTAGGTGGCTTTTGTACTGAAATTACCATTATGGAATCCAAAGTTGTAGAACTCATGATAAGATTTTTACTGCCTACAAAAGTGTTCAGAAACAAGAGGAATAATTCCTTCTGACCTGTTTAGTCAGCTACCGGTAATGAGCAAAAGTCTTACTGCTAAATCAATGAAGCAAAATGAATGCTTATTAGTGGTAGACAACTTGCAGACCCCCTTTCTGAAAGGCATTCTTATTGCCATAGGCACCTCAATGCAACAAAATTTGCTCTGCAGAAAAGTCAATAAAAAGTTAACCTTCCAGAGATAAAAAGAATCAACAAATTCTCCATGATATTGAAGACAAAAATGGCAAACAAAGTGAAGGATCCAGATGGTATTGCTGATGTGGCAATCAAAAGAAAACTGAAGGGACAGACAAGAACCATACCCAGTAGCACATGCTTTAAAGGGTGAGCTTCCAGCTAAAATATTCCAAAGATTTTCATCATTGTCCTGTAAAAGAGCATCATCCCAGATATGTCATATACCAAAGCCACAATGTAAAATCAAAAGTTTTAAAAAGCTTTGAATGGGACCTGAGAAGCTGTTTAAAAAAAAAAAAAGTATTGGATAACTGGCATTTGCAATACAAGCTGCTAAAAAATGTTTTCCATAGAACATATGTTTTAAAGTGTGGCCCACCAAGACTCTTTGTAAAAGATAATTTTCTGCTGCAAACTAAATAAAGACAGGACTTGGAACCAAAAGAACTGAACTATATAGCAAAAGTCTTCTTCGACAATTCACTCAAGTTATTTAATCCACCAGGTGTCAAGAACAGTCTTCACAGTGACCCTGCAGATGCTCCACCAATGCTCCACAGTTAACCTGCAGATGTCCCACCCTGCAGATGCTCCACCTTCCTGACCCAGAAGGAATTGGGTTGTCCTGACAGGGTCGCTGGCTGACACTTGAAGAATGCAATAAAAATAAGACTTGTTTTTATCCTTATCACCCTTATCACCACAACATAGGCTCTAACAAAGGCTCTCACTTGTGTCTGGTTGAATTCACTCCTGCAGTATTTGACTGCAAGTCCTATAATCTCTACCAGCAACAGATTGGGTGAAATGTCTTAGCTGCTTTTTGCTTTGATATACATATAATTGTTTCCTGTGGTTTGAAATCTCATAATTTTAGATTTTATTTTGGGGGTTGTGGTGAACCTTTAATAATAACTTAGATAATCAGATGTAATGTTTACTCATGGTTAAAAGTTGGATCTATACAATTTCCATAAATTTATATGCTACTTTTGAGTCAATCAGTAGAAAGTACGTTTGGCATATCACAATGACATACTCTTCAAGTGAAATACTTATCACCCAAACTTCAGAATTACACCAAATGATAATTCTTACCTGTAACAAGCAGTTCCATAAGGACATTCAGGCCTATCATCATCAACCTGAGTTACAGCTTCTGTGTCATGATAATCGCTATCACCAGGGTGACTAAACTGCTGGAAATGTACAGGATTCTTTCTGTGAAATTTAGAAATACTAAATCAACTATCAAGATGTATTTCAAACGTATGCAGCTGGGGGAAATACAACACAACTAATTCAATTAAACTATTGTGGATGAAACAGTTAAAACAAGCTAATATAAACAATAAAAACCAGGAGCATATATAATAAAAACGTTTCAATTAAAATTAAAGGAAGCAAGCAGTTCTTTTTTTAATCCTACCCCAATTGGGGATAGCTAAATGGAGTATGAGAGAATTTCATAGAGCAGAGGTCACCATTAAGAAGTCCCTATTTTTTTACTGCCCCTTACAGATTATGGTAACACACAGGCATCTTCCCCTCTTTCATTATTTTGAAAGGGTAGGATAGACTGCTTTTACCAGCTGAGAACCTGTCTGCTGACTTTTAACTCAAGTGAATGACAAGCCTTTCCAAAAGAAGAACAAGCTGAAATTAAGATATTACTTTAGGAGTAAGAATCTTCAGTTACTCTTCAGTTATCCAGGGCAAAATCATATTCTTCAGTTATTGTAAATCTATTTAAAATAGGGATAACTATTACTTTGCTTTGCTATTTTCAGTCTTTCTAGCTTCAAGCTATAACTAGTTGATGACTGCAGGTGATTTAGTCCTATTTCAGTTCCTTATTTTATGAGGGGAAGAACAATGACCATTCAATAGTAATGATAATATGACAAAGTGAAAGTGAAACATAAAATACTTTCCAAAATTCCTAGGAATCAATATGGCATTGCTAAATAGCCCCAAAAGGATTATGAAATACATAAACTATTATATTATACAAAGTACAGTATGTAATATAAGTTTGTGACTATGAAAGCTTGGTAATTGTAGTTGGAATATTATATATGAGATTGTTTGAAGATAACTTAGAAACTTCAGCTAGTGTTACTGCCAGTTTTTGAAGTGGTTCATCCAAAATTGTTCTAAAAACCGCACTGTCTTAACTATATTAACAAAATGCCCCATGAAACTATACATTTCAGACACAACTCAAACATACTATACTGCCAATCTAACAGGGCATTGTTTATGTTCTTCTATTCTTACAAGCATGCATATAGATACATACAGGTGAAACTCGAAAAATTAGAATATCGTGCAAATGTTCATTTATGTCAGTACGGCAACTCAAAAGGTGAAACCAATATATGAGATAGACGCATTACATGCAAAGCGAGATATGTTAAGCCTTACTTTGGTATAATTGTGATGATTATCGCGTACAGCTTATGAAAACCCCAAATTCACAATCTCACAAAATTAGAATAGTGTGAAAAGGTTCAATATTCTAGGCTCAAAGTGTCCCACTCTAATCAGCTAATGAATCCATAACACCTGCAAAGGGTTCCTGAGCCTTTAAATGGTCTCTCAGGCTGGTTCAGTAGGAATCACAAGCATGGGAAAGACTGCTGACCTGACAGTTGTGCAGAAAACCATCACTGACACCCTCCATAAGGAGGGAAAGCCCCAAAAGGTAATTGCAAAAGAAGTTGGATGTACCCAAAGTGCTGTATCAAAGCACATCAATAGAAGGTTATGTGGAAGGGAAAAGTGTGGTAGAAAAAGGTGCACAAGCAGCAGGGATGACCGCAGCCTGGAGAGGATTGTCAGGAAAAGGCCATTCAAAAGTGTTGGGGACTTTCACAAGGAGTGGACTGAGGCTGGAGTTAGTGCATCAAGAGCACCACACACAGACGGATCCTGGACATGGGCTTCAAATGTCATATTTCTCTTGTCAAGCTGCCCCTGAACAACAAACAACGTCAGAAGCGTCTTACCTGGGCTACAGAAAAAAAGAACTGGTCTGTTGCCCAGTGGTCCAAAGTCCTCTTTTCTGATGAGAGCAACTTTTGCATCTCATTTGGGAACCAAGGACCGAGTCTGGAGGAAGAATGGAGAGGCACACAATGCATGATGCTTGAAGGCCAGTGTGAAGTTTCCACAGTCTGTGTTGATTTGGGGAGCCATGTCATCTGCTGGTGTTGATCCACTGTGCTTCATTAAGTCCAGGGTCAACGCAGCCGTCTACCTGGAGATTTTGGAGCACTTCATGCTTCCTTCCGCAGACAAGCTTTATGGGGATGCTGACTTCATTTTCCAGCAGGACTTGGCACCTGCCCACACTGCCAAAAGTACCAAAACCTGGTTCAATGACCATGGGATTACTGTGCTTGATTGGCCAGCAAACTCGCCTGACCTGAACCCCATAAAGAATCTATGGGGCATTGCCAAGAGAAAGATGAGGGACATGAGACTGAACAAAGCAGCGGAGCTGAAGGCCACTATTGAAGCATCCTGGTCTTCCATAACACCTCAGCAATGCCACAGGCTGATAGCATGCATGCCACGCCGCATTGCGGCAGTCATTGCTACAAAAGGGGCCCAAACCAAGTACTGAGTACATATGCATGCTTATACTTTGCAGAGGTCCGATATTGTTCTATTTCCAATCCTTGTGTTATTGATGTCATGTAATATTCTAATTTTCTGAGATTGTGAATTGGGGTTTTTCGTAAGCTGTACGCCATAATCGTCACAATTATACCAAAATAAGGCTTGACATATCTCGCTTTGCATGTAATGCGTCTATCTCATATATTGGTTTCACCTTTTGAGTTGCGTTACTGACATAAATGAACATTTGCACGATATTCTAATTTTTCGAGTTTCACCTGTATGTGAACAGTGTGCCTCCTATGTGATGGGAAAAAGTTAAAAGTAGGAACAATGAAAACACAATTTGATATTATGCAACTCCCCTAGCACCTGATTCTGCTCAAGGGTAAATAGTTAATTGTCAAATGTCTACCTTCTAATTGCTTCAATGTATTTTAGTGTGCAAAGAGAAACAGTTATTCTCTTAAGAGGCATTCTGCCCTTTTCTCCTCACTACTATTTATTCTAAAAAAAATCAAAACCAGCTTCACCTTGAGAGAAGTGTTTTTACAGAACTATAGTATTCACAAACAGAAACCACTTAAGATGCAACCATGTATGACTAAATACTCTTTTTAATGATGTTATTGTTATGAAGAGACAAATTATTTTGACAGAGAACTCAACACAAACTTCACATGCAACTACAGTATAGTACCCATAAACAAACTAGTAACAACTACACACATTTACCTTAAGTTATTTTAACAGTTCAGAGATCTCTTTCTTAGCAATAGAATAATATAACTCCAATAGTATAAATTATTTTGATAGGTGCATTAAATCAAATAAAATGGCTACAATATTAATTTGATGCATCCTATTCCTCTTATATCCTTTCAATATCCGTTCATTATATAGACAGCTCCTTCCCATATGTTTGTTTATAAAGAAACTCAATCCATTTATAAAAAACCAAGAAAAGAACGATCATATTTCAATATTTTTTTTTTTGGCATGCCATTTCTTCTTACTTCCACTCTAAACCTCTAGAGTGGAGGCAAGTTTAAACTCTGTGCATACTACACTGAACAGATTGTATTCATTATTACTTATAGAATATAGATATACTTACAAAACTCCTGAATATTATTTTGCCTATTCATAAATACTGACATCCTTTTCCAATATTATTGTAGTTTAGATAAATTATAACAGCAGCTAAAATCACCTACTATATGCTGTGTAACTGTAATAGTCATCAACATGAATAAGCTGTGTCTCACTGTATTTCAACTCTTAGATATATTCTGAGTAACAGATCTTCGAATTACATATTAAAAGAATTTAGATTTCTGTTTTTAAAATGTGAGAAGGAAAACGGCATTTCTACTACTCAAAGGGAAACAAATGGAAGCATACCGCACAAAGTTCCAAGTTATGTGACTGTTAGTGCCTTATAAAGTTATTTTTCCATTAGCCTAGCAAGGTATTTAACATAAGCAACATACAGTCTGTCTACTGTTTAAGAAGTTTTTAAGCACAAAGACGACAAAGGGAGCTCCCATGTCCACAGATTATATGGTTATGCATCAGCAAGTTGCCATTTAGAAATTTAATAACTTTATTTTACCTGTAGCAGCTTTTCCCATACTGACAAGCAGTCCTCTGGGATTTGTTTATGTTAGAACTCTGTTGCGCTTCTTGACTTTCCATTAAATTTGAAGTATCTATTCCAATAGCCTGATTCAGAGTAGTCTCTTGAGTCTCTCCCTGATGAAGTAATTGTGATGGCTTCTCATAAACTTGCATAGTTTTAGAGCTAACACTCTCCAACTTGTTTCCTCTATTTGTTGTATTTACTTGAGTAGGCTGACATGCCTGTCCATCTGAGTTGAGATCCAGGTCTTCATTATTCAGCTGATTGTTAAATTGCTGTATAGAACTTTCAGCTTTCTGAAATATTTTTTTACTTCCATTCTTTGGCATATTCTTTGCAACATCTTTAGTAAACATTCCCTATATATAATGTGGAAATTGGTAGGAAATTGTTCAATGAACAGATTTTAAGTTACTGTTTGTGTGAAAATAGAGCTTAATTAAGATGGATTAATTCATCAGTATACATAACACAAAATTAGACAGGTCTCTGCCTCATGGTTCTTATGAAGACAATGAAGAACAATTAGGAAGACAATGAATGATGGGAAATAAAGGATAACAATATTAAGGAAAAACGTGGGAATTAAAAGATGAAAGTTAGCACCAATTCCATACGGGGGGGAATGCTAAAAGAATGGGCAATGTGGAAATTAGCAGTGTCATGTTAGAAAACAAGATATCTTTGAGAGAGGAGAGTCATTTTGGCAGGAGGATCTTGAATTGACTTTAAAAAAATGAATTTTGATAGAAGAGAATAGTCCTAAATAGAATTTAGCTCAAGGAACAAACAGAAAAGGGAAGCCAATGATGCAGGTTGCTGACTGAGAAGGTGTTCAGGTGCAATTTGTAACTGATCCAAATTAGAAAGTAATTTTGGATCAACATTCTTTATGTTATTAAAAAAAAAAAGAATTTGTAGAAAGTATCCTTCAAATACTGACTGGATGACATTGATTCCTACCATATGCTTACCGATGACCTTCACATTATCCTTTACACTCTTATTTGCAAAATGCCTAATTAGCAATATGCAAATAATTCCAAGAATAATTCCCACTAGTTAACAAAAAAAAGTGTGGGCATTTAAAGTTACCAACATTAGGTATACATCTCTGTAATATGTGCTGAAAAAACACACAACCCAAAGTGCTCTCTCATGACTGTTTAGCAGTAAGAATTGAAAATGTGTCAATCCTTAAATAAAAACTCTCTTAGCTACACTGAAGAACTATTAAGATTAATGTGGACTTGCCACTTTGAGCACTGTGGTTCCCAAATTCCCTTCTCAAATGAAATACTTTTCTTGTTTCCAGTTATTAAAAAGATGTTGCCCCACAAATGGCACCATTTGGAAATAAATCTTATTAAGTGTAATATACTTTATAAAAGCAGACTCTGTGACACTATTTTAACCTTCAGATATCAAAGGAACAACAATAAAAAATTACCTGGCCACTCACATATATTCTGCATCACAGGGTCATGTGAGCTACAAAATCTGGACATAATTCAGTGAGTAGCTGACTTCCTGAAATCAATGGCATTCTATAACTCACAGCTTCACTATGGACCAGTATTTGCAAGAATACAGTGGCCAGTTATATGAAATAAAATGGGGTGCTATTCTCAGTGATACCAGGGCAACGGTCCACCAGTCCTATCCACTGAGGTCACTAGTATTAAGGACAGAAAAGTGGATTCTGCCTGTATCTGAATGTACACCTCCATTTTGACTTTTCTAATAGCATGAAAGGCAATCAGTGCCTTTCATGGGAGAAAAACTAACACAAAACATCAGATGGAAGAAAGTAGGAACATGTTTTAAATAAATGAATGGTTCTTATCTGCTTCAGAAGACAACAGGATGAACCATGTGGGGTGTGCACCAAATCTTCCTCTTAGCCCTGATATTTGATACCTGCTTCTCTACTGACATGGTTCTTCCTTACAAGCATTCTGCACTTCTATGTACAAATTAGCAAAACACAGTATATCTTTTGCAATCCTGTCCTTGTATATTAACAATATGAAATATTAATTGAAAAAAGTAGAAAAGCAAAAAATACCTCTGTTACAAGAGCAGAATCTTCACTTTCAAGCATTTTCTGCTTTTTTCTTAGACCTGGCTTTATTTCTTCATTATTACCTATTTTCACTGAAAAAAAAAAAACAACCTTACTGAATAGAACAATTTTAACATCTAAGCTATAAATAACTGCACAGATTAGAAAGATTTCACACTGTCTTATTTTAACAAAAATTCAACTACAATGCATCAAAATTCTGCTTATTTAGGACTAATTCTATTGGTTTGCAAAAAACAATGCAAAACTGAATAATGTTCCTAAAATGAGATTCTACTTAAATCCGTGATAAAAATTTGTAATGCTTCTCAATCTGCACAAAACTATGTTTTACCAAAGGAAAACCCTTTGTATAGATTATGTTACTCCACAAAAGCCTTGACGATTTACAGGTATTAAAAAAGCATTCATCTTTATAATAGATAACATTTTCAGCAATATGTCTACAGTTACTGAAATAGCATGTCAGCATGAATAAATTATACTTTATTGTATCATAGTGACAAAATTCTCCCTGCCCTCTTCATAAAGTCAGAGATTTATTTCTAAAAAAATTTAAACTGACTGGTACATACACATTTTAACTGTCCTTTTTATTACCAATGCCCCAGAACCATTCTCCTTAATTTATAATAAAGCTACAAAACATGGAAAGTATATTGGCTACATTCAAAGCAGGTAAAAAAAATATCCATTTTTAGTTTTGGATTATCAGATCAATGAGAAAATAAAAGATTTGAAGATTTAGAGGGAACTACTCAATGTAATTTATATGGACAGTCATTACTAAGTAGGTCTTTACCTAGGCAGACAAACAAAAGGTTTGGATTCTGTAAGGTTTACTGCATATAAACAATCTACTAATATTCAAATCAAATCAAATTTTTATTTGGTCATAGACCAGCAAATAGAACAAGAGAATCACAATGAATTAGGATTAAAAAATTAATTATTCTAAAGTATCTAAGAAAAATTAGAAGAGATACTACGGCATACTGTACAAACTGTAGAACAGTACTGAACTATGGTCAACAAAATAAAATCAGATTGATCTGATAATAACCACTTAAGATAAAACAAGTCAGAATGACCAGGATATTTAGTAAATAATGGAGATAATAATTCCTGGCGAGCATCTGTGTACAGGGGACAATACAAAATAACATGTTCCATCATTTTGATTATTCCTCTATCACATGGACACAATCTCTGTTCAAAAGGGATATTTTGGTATCTCCCTTCAGTAACAACTGTTGGGAGGGCACTGAATCTAGCCAAGGATAAAACCCTTCTAAATTTCAGAATCGTTATGTGGCTAAGGTATCTGGCTGGTTGGAGAAGTTGTACAGAGTGGCTCAAAAAGACGTTTCTAAGTAGGACAGGGTTATTATTATTATTATTATTATTATTATTATTATTATTATTAATTTGACTTGTCCCGCCCATCTCCCCACAACAGGGGACTCTGGGCGGCTTACAACAAACTAAAATCGGCAATACATAATTAAAAGATTATAAAAACCAAAGTACAAAGAGAAAGATAAGTCTGCTTGTAGCTCTAAATCGACTAATGTTAATCTACTAACATTAATTATCCCTTTGTACAATCTAATAGATATATGCATGTTTAAGGGCACACAATATGTTAAAACAACTTCTATTTACATAACTATTATTTTAATTTCTGATGTTCTGAAATACTTAAAAGCATTTTACACTTAAGATAACCCTAACATTTAGAATTTAGATATAATCTGTCCTGTTCTATGTATAGCAAAAGAAAACACAAATTATTGAAGGATTTTTGCTCATTATTTTTTCTAACACTTTTTCAGATGAAGGAAATCAACTAACAACAGTGCATTGTCTTTAACAGGAGTCACCATTAATCTCATGTCCAATTTACCATCTCATTACTTAATTAGAAACATAGTTATTTGGGCCTGTATTATTAAGCAACAACAGCAACAACAAAACTTTATAATCAATAGTAGTACAAAATCCTGGTTATGCTAATGTTATCTGATCCTAGTGCATAAGCTGTGTAAGTAACTTAACTATGCACCACAATCCTGCTGTTGACATATAGTGTGGAATCTCATGCAAAAGTAAATGAAATTCTATCATTCCATACTCCAAAAGGAAAATTTAGTAAAGCCAAGATTTCCATAGCAAATCTATCTCCGTACTTACCTTTTTTAGAGGCTGAGGTCAACTGGGTTGAAGCCATTAGATCTGCTGGCAGCATCCATTCTGGAAGCTGTCTTTTTCGCTGAGCAGGGCTTGATTCTTCTTTTTTAGGAAGAGTAAACTAAAAAAAAAAGAAAAAAAGTAAATTAATATACTAGTATATATGTTCCACAAGGGCTAGAAAATAAGAACAATAATACACATGAGATCAATGATCATCCTTTTCCATAATTGTCATAATATCTTATATTACTATATTTATGCAACTGTATCATGCCCTAGTCAACTCATGGTTGGATGTCCTGAAAGTCCCTGAAACCTAGCTGTTCTCCCAGGCCTTGGGGTAGGGTAGTTGCTGAGCCTCTACAGGTGGTGGTTTGGTTTGGTTTCTGTTCTATTCTAGATGACTATGATCTATTTCTCAGTTTTTAGTGTTTGTGCTTCAGTATTGTCCTTGATTCAGAGCAGTCAAGCTGCCTAGCGTCATGTATAAGACAGCCTCTAAACTGGATGGATGGATGGATAAAATATCCCTTGTTAGGCATGATTTCATAAGTGCAAATCATAACCCAGCTAAGAAGAAAGTTCCCCTCTCATAGCACCATACTGATTCTATCCATGTTCCTTTCATTCTCCAGCCATACACAGAAAAGAAGAAAACAAAATGTCACCCAGCATACTCTAAACGCTGATGAATGCATTCCAGTATACTTAAACTATGTAAAGATTATGTAAGTATCTGCTGTGTATTCAACAGCACACATCACAGCCCAATAACCTTGTTAAAATGTAACTTAGAGACAAGGGGAGAATACATATTTATCAAACCTAGAAATTGTTTGGCATAGCAGTGAAGTACATAATATTTAGATCTAAATAAATACACATGATGGTTTGGTGGAGGAGCTTATGCATCTGGAGTGAATGTGTTATGACTATGACTATGGTTACATGCTTTTCAGCCTCAACAAATAAAGACTTCTGCTAATGGGAAGTTAACTCCAGTGAGTTCAACAAAGACTACTCACAGTAAAAGGATATACTTTCAGCCTCTCTCCACTGGATAATGACACTCAGATTATATGACAGAAGAAATAACTTCATTCACAACAACCTCTCTTGGGATGCCACCCACAATCACAAGATTTACACTAGTAATCCAAACAGAATTCACATTCACTTGTCTGGATTTGAATCTACATTGTACAGAGGCATAGGGAGTGCATGTTCTGCTATATATATACTGAAAGACACTCCCCCTTCCCTTTTTTGAAAAACAGAAAAGTTTTCAATCATTTTAAATCCAAGCCTCAGAAAGAGATCTCTCCAGGGAAATGGAAGGAGGACAGGGGGTTCCAGAAATAACTGAGTCAGGAAAATCTGTTTCAGACAACAATTACTTCAGGGAAAAGGAAAGAAGAGATCACTGCTCTTCTAAATCTCTGATTTAAGGTTACAATTTACAAGGCTTGGAAAATATTTAAGAAAAACAAATAGGGAATTGTTTGCTGGAGAGATCCTTTCTCTCTCAGATATAGGTAACATTTTTAGCCAAGAATTTGTAGTCAGACCATTACTTTGCTTTAATGTGCATGCTGATTACAAACTTTATTTGTATCTGGAATCTACAGTATCTGAATTTATTGTATTTATGCAAGCTCAGTTATTATATGCTTGTTATACTTTGGGCTCTTTGAACAGGGAATCCTACTCACCTTGGATCTGTCTCATGATTTGCTTCTCTTTGATAGCTATTTATGGGTGATTCCCTTAAGACGCTGTGATTTTATCAATGCTGTTTCTCTTATTTCATCAACACCATTAATTTTTTTTCTGTAGTAACTACCTAATGTTAAAAGTATATTTACATTTTCTTATTTAATGAAGTTGATCTCTTAGAAGAAAGGAGGTAGTACTTGAGGACATCCTGGACAGTAGGTTGAGACTTACCTTTTAGCCTACTACCCAGCCCTGCCACTACAGCCTCTCTGAAAATAGGTTTTCTATAACCTCACACTTCTTGATATAGGTAAAAATCATCCCTATAATAAAATTATACTTAACTTTTCCATTAATAAAACTGCAGCACTCCAACACTGAAAGTTACCTTCTCTGGGATTTCGGTTGCTTTTTCTATAAATGAATGTACTTCTGGAAGTTGGTCTTTGCTAGAAGGGACTGTTGATTGTCCTGAAGGCTGTCTGTGAGACATCTTGGTTGACTGCAGAGTTGTGGACATTTGATCTGGTATGTCTTCTACCCAAAGATTACCATTTTCCCTATTGCATGTAATAAACTTCTTAATGGGAATGAATTAACACAGGTTGCTACTCATTAGTTAGTAGAAGAAATGTAGAATTAAAAATATAAAACTCTACTCAAAATTATGATTTAGGCCCCAAATTATATCAGTGGAATTATTTTTATTGTTTGTTGTTGTTGCTTCTGCTGTTATATTTGTTTTTAATCCTCTTTTTTTCATTGTTGTTCCTCTAAGTCAGTTTTTGACTCCTGGCAACTGCCTGGACAAGTCCCTGCAGTTTTCTTAGCAAAATTTCAGAAGTGGTTTGCCACTGCCTCCTTCCTAGGGCTGGGAAAAAGTGACTGGCCCAAAGTCACCCATATACATTGAAGAAATAAATAAATTCAATCATTTCACCAGACAACAGGATAGTCCTGGATGCATCCTGAAACCATTTCAATGCTTGACACAGCCTAATTTTAATACCTGCAGCATATTCCAAATTCTACCTTAAAATTATAGATGAATATAAACCCATGTCTTAAACATTAAACACTATAATGCTCCTCCCATTTTTTTGGGGGGGGGCTATATTTTTTCTTGTGCCTAAAAGCTTGACTATTATTTTGGTTCTTTTGAAGTCGCCTAAAAATGGTGATGTCCTAATATGAATTTTGGAAAAACATACCTTAAATAATAGAGTTGTGCAAATCTTTCAAAATAAGTGTCTTGGAGCCCACAGCAGCATCTACAAGAAGCTTTTTTTTTAATGTTAAAGGAGCTGTGTTTTTTTCCAGGCTTGTTCGCTGCTTTGAAAGTGCTTCCATTGTTGCTGCTAAACAAAGTGGTTCTGCACGCACACATACAGAGGGACAGCTAAAAGCTGCTTCCAAAACAGCTGTGCAAGCCAGGAAAATATAACAATTGAAGGATACTTCATAACTGCTCCTGCCTGTTCCAAAGGACCTTTTTTAAAGGACTTGTACAATCAAATTAAAGAATCTAATGTGCTATATAAAGTCCTGGTAGTTTAAAGTTAGTTTCTCCATGACAGTATGCTTTAGCTTGTTCTGAATCTTATTTAGCAAGTATACATCAAGTCTCATACCACTAGGTCTAAACAATATATTTTCTATTTTTTTAGCACAAAACATAACACTGTTCATAGACAAGAGGAAAAAAAAGCATTTTATGTTATATTAAATGCTCTGAATTTAATGCCCTATACATTTAAATTATTTATTCCATGCTATTTTAGCATAGCTAATACCTATTTCATTCTATATCTAAACATTTGACAAAAACAATTTTCTTTTGCTTTGAAATCCTACACAGAGGTTTGCTGCATTGTTCTCTTATATCCCTGAATTGTCATTACAACTTTTATTACTTTCTGTCATTTTTGAAAAAAGACTGATGTTTCAATCAACTAACAATACAGGAGCATCAAATATTTAAAGTATTAGTATATGTATATCTGTATATTGGTATCAAAATGTCTAAATTACATCCTGCATATATATAATTGTTACATGATTCATCTTAATTTTTTATGGAGGAGAAAGGAATAATAATGCTTGCAATTAAAAGCAACTTGAGATAATTAATAGAAGAAATAATTTACTCAGCTACCACTTATCATAATGGCTCAAACATAATTTGCCTCATTTAGCATACTGCATATCAGACTATATATAAAGAGGCAATTTGACACTGAAACTCACTGTTGCATTTTCAAGATCAAATCTCATTACCTTAGCAGGTTTTCCTTTTCCAGTGGAGTACATAAAACTTTGAAGATGTATTTGTCTACTAACAGAGAAAAACTGTCACCTGGACACAACTGATGCCACTTATCTCTATCCAAAGGAAGTAGTTGGTCATCTTCAACAGGCCAATAAAAACAGGGGTTCACATGGACCTGCCAATTAAGAAGAAGACTTTTAGTACAGATATCAGTGAAGACCTTCTAGGAATTAATAGGCTTAATTATAAATGGATGCTGATTCCATTGCAATACAGCAATATAGCTTATTTTGGGGGAGGTAAGGGCTTGCAATGCAGACTTCAGAAAATATACATTTGCAGAAATGATGTAGTTACAGGATAGCAACACATGGTTGCATCCTATCACTGCCTGTTTCATGTGTCTTGAACAACCTATGGCTTACAACAATGTGTGAACCAAATCAAGGGCTCTTGACAGTCAGATTGTATTTCAGTTATTAAATACAAGCCAGACTTAAAAGTATATTCTGAAAATATATTTCTCTACTTTTTTCTTAATTCTGCAAATCTATATGTAGTTAGAACGGTAAGAAGTCTAATGAAAATCCAATGTATTATCAAAAACACTCTTCAAACACTCTTCAAAATTCTTAATTTTGAATTGTACCATCTTAAACTCCATTTCTACTTGGGGCTAAAAATGAAAGGGACATTCAACATTAGAATGAGCAATACAAAACTAGAATTTTTCAGTTTGCTTTACACTGAGAAATAGGAAACAGTACCCACCGGTTTGATGCTAAGCTGGTCACCAACTACTTTCTGAATAGCATGCTTCCTGGAAACTTTTTTATCTGTAACCTGGAAGTAGACAATGCAATTATTTCTCAACAGTCAATGTGATGCGAAAAATTATTTATAATCTTCTTCAAAGAGAAACTGGTTTAAAATGAAAATATGTTCATTCTGTTTACACACAGTAAAACATGCAAGGCAAGTCATACAAAATACAGACTAAGATACCCAATTAAGAACTAAAAAGGCTACATTTAAATACATATTCAGATTAAGGCAGAGAGAAAGGATAACAAGAAAAGAGCATCTCTATTTAAACAAACTCATTGATTATGTGCCATCAAGTTGGTGTTGACTTAGCAACCACACAGATCATCTCCATGAAGATCTATCCCTAGTCTCCTCCTTCAAATCTTCCAATGATGCACCCACTGCCACTATAACTGAGTCCATTCACCTTGCTGCTTGTTGTTCTTTTCTTCTCTTTCCTTCCACCTTTCCCAGCATTAGAGCCTCTGCAGTCCAAAGTAGGATAATTTGAGCCTGGCCATTTGTGCCTCAAGTGAGAACTCTAGGTTGACTGGTTTGATGATCTATTTGTTTATTCTCTTGGCTAACACACACACACATATATTTACATCTACAATTTTCAATAACTGACTGTATTTCTAGGTGAACGCTTAGAATATCAGATAAAACTAGCATACAACCTTAAAGCAGAAATACTGATTTTAGTTTTTCTTCTTTTGTTTTAGTAATAATCCCACTGCAATAGAAATCTAATTATATATTAGCAGCTGGGTACTTTCAAAGTTAGGCTTTCAAATAAAAAAAAACAGTAAAAAATAGGCAGTGAAAAGCAACAAAAGACAGAGCTCTTCCACCTTAACAGCATAGAATGTAGCTTCAGAAGGAACGTATAATCATGCAAGCTACATCTACTAAAATTCCTTTTTTGCACTCCTATTAAAGTACAGGAGCCTTGTCCTTTTTTTGTATGTAACCATCCATGGACAGTATGGATAGTGGGTCAAAATACAAGCTTGAAAGGACACTGCTTGCTAAATGCTTTCAACAGTGACCCATAAAACTTGAACACCAAAAGAAATACAATAAATTGTCTTGCAGTAGCTTCTTTTGTTGCTGTCTCCATCTTAGGAAGCTTTAAAAAGTCCCAAATAGCTGGAAAAACCCTTATAAAACTTTTTTAAAAAGTGAACATAATTAAAAGCTAAATTATGTTATAGTTTGTAATATACTGTTTATACTTCAAGAAGTACAATTAATTGTGGGAGAGGAGTTCCTTCACAGTACTTGTATATTGTGACCTCTAGTGGGCAATAAGGTATCCGTACTCAATCAGACATAACAGCATAAGAAGTTATTACTGTAGTGTTGACACATAGTCTTCTTTGAACTACTGAAAGTAAACAATCTACATATTACAAAGCACCATCACAATGAAGTTTATGAAATAAAAAAATAGAACAAAGCAACTTTTTAAAGAAGAAAATGTGATATATAACTTTCAGAAACAACTTGAAAACTGCCATGTTATTCCAGTAGTTAAAAAAAAAAAATCTGATGGTTATTTTATGGTTATCCACCTGTATCTTATTGCTTATACTGGTTCTTCTTTTTGCATTCTTACAATATATTTATATGCTTTTAAATGTTTACTTATATCAGAATTACTTATTTCCTTTTTTTCTTACAATTATAATAAATGAGTATGTTTCTGAAGTTAGAAGGAGGTTCCAACCTTGAATTGGTATGCTAAAGGATGCCAGTAGACACTTAGCAACTGATTCAAAGATCAAAGGTTTCCAGAGGAAGAAACAGAGGACTGAAGATGGCTCCATGAAAAGTGGAGCTGATGACTATGGCAGAATGAAGAGCCAGTGAGTAGACTGGCTTTTTGATAATTCCTCTCCGGAGGAGAGGACTTAAGATCACCCACAAGTGCTCCAGACAGCTGCTGCTCACAAGGAGACTGCAAGATAGCAGTCTCTAGTGGGTTTAGAGATCTGGGAGATGAGGGAATAGACATCTTGCTCAAGCCACAGTCAGCACCATTGAAAGGACATAAGTTCACATACTTCCTTTTCTAATCACTTTCGGAAATTGCTTGTTAACTGCTTTTCAGCTATTAGAAACCTCTGGGTTGACAAGTCTGACAGTACCAGGTGAGTTTCCTTCAATCCTTAGGGAAAGAAAGTTTTAACTACAAGTTTAAGGGCTTAAAAAAAAATCTGGAATAAACAGCAAAAGGTTGATTAAAACTTTGATTTTAGAAAGTTACAAACAAACAAAGGGTCCAGATAAATTTGAAATAAGATTTTGGAAAAATCCATTCCATGGGAAAATGGTTTTAATTTTTTTTAAAAAATAAGATTTTAAAAATTGGACACTAGAGGGAACTAAAGATTTTATATGTTTTTTCTTTACTATATTCTTACTTTTTTATTTCTCTATTTTTCCTTTTTTTTCTTTTCCGTACCTTCTACTTTTTATTCTTTTTTTTTAGTTTGTATTAGTTTTTACTGTTGTAATTATAATCTTTAATTAAATTAGTATAAAAAACAAAGATCAAATAAAGAAAATATCAAAAAGTCAGTATGTTGCTTTATTAATTATAGAAAAGCCTTTGATTGTTTAGATCATGTCATGCTGTGGAATGTGCTTAGAATTTCAGAAATTCTCATTGTCCTCATTTGAAACCAATATACAGGTCTGGAATCCACAGTAGAGATAGAACATGGCAAAGCAGACTAGCTCAAGTTGGCAAAGGAATGAGACAAGGCTGTATACTCTCACCTTATTTATTATCAATGAATATTTAATAATATTATGAATATATATTAATGAAAACTGGATTGGAGGAAGTTGAGTGTAGTTTTGAAACTAGAGGAAGAAACATCAATAGCCTGTGCTATGCTGATGACACTACTCTGATAGTTGAAAATGCAAAGGTTCTGCAAACTCTAGTAATAAAACTCAAAGAACACAGTGAAGAAATGGGACTACAGTTAAATATAAAGAAGACCAAGCTAATGACAACAGGTACAGCAACCAGCCTTAAAACTGAAAATGAAGATATTGAACTGACAGATAGCTTCTGCCTTTTAAGATCAACCATCACAAGTAAAGCAACAAGCAGTCAAGAAATATGCCCCAGACTAGCACTTAGTAGAGTGGCCATGAAGGCCTTAGAAAAGATATTTGGATACCAGGATATGTCTATACACAAAGATCAAAATACTGCAAGCAATGGCATTTCCTATAACACTCTACAAAAGCAAAGACTGGACTTTGAAGAACCAGAATAGAAAGAGTATTGATGCTTTTAAACTTTGGTACTAAGAATACCATGGACAACCAAGAAAACAAACAAATGGATCATCAAACAAATTAATCCTAATTCTATGTGATTATTAAGGGTTGACACTGACTTAATGGCACATAATCAATATGTATGTTAACACACACACACACACAAGCATTTATTCTAATAAAAATATCACAAATATGTATGTTCAGAAAGTTTCTGCAAACTTGGCTGTTCCCCCAGACCTTGGGTTAGGGTGGGTGTCAAGCCCCTGTGGAATTTTGATTAAGTTCTTGCTTTCTTGCCTGGCTAATGCTTTTTCATTTTACTATTTTCTGTTTTAAATATTGTAAACTGCCAGGAGTCTTGTAGAGTTGGATGGCCTCTAAATTGCATAAATAAATAAACATAAGTCATCCATTTCCAACAAAAGTACCCAGAATGAAAGTAGATCAAATTATACTAAACAGAAGAATGAACATGTGAAAATTAGGGCTGAAAGGAGACAAAACCGGTATGTAGTATTTTTGTATTCAGCTAGAAAATCTTTGCTTTTATCAAAAAGGTATTTCTTATATAAACTATTGTTACATTTTCCTCAAACGACTGAAGAATATTCAACAACACACCAGCACTAGTTCTGAATTATGCATGTTAGGAATGAGTATAATTTAAGAAATCTATACATACCTACTTATATGGTGAAAATGAGGGCTAGGAAAGATACAGGACCCCACTGACTAAATCTGTTTTCTTTGCATTTATTAAGATACTTGCATAGGATTTCTAAAGTTAAATGGTTCACCCCTTCTTTGTGAAGTAAGTTAGACTAAGAGGTGCTACCAGTCGGTGAATCTCCAGCAAGCTTTATGGCTAAACTGAGATTTGATGTGGGGCTTTGCATTTTGCAACTAAGTGCTATGTCACACTGGCTCCTCATATCACCATTATAGAAAATCAGTTAAGACTGCAATCCCATGATATCTGATGCAATGTCCCAGAAACCACAGAATTTATCAGTTTTCCTTCTTAGAAGGGAGAGATCCTCTCCCAGTCTTGGAAGGGGAAAATCTACAGTAGAATACTGTAGCTGGTTTTTTCCCAATGACAAATTTATATGAGAGGATTGCGTTAGTGGCAGGATTGAAGGAGCTTGGGATCAAAAGAACACTTACCCAACTTAAACTGTATATTGTTCTACATTTATTCCTATCATTATTCCTTGTAGGAGAGGTTACAAGGAGGAGTGACAGATAGAAAACAAACAGCACTTGAAGCTCTGAGACTTTACCCAGCCAGGGTGCAAGCTAGCAGTTACTAAAATTATCAGATTCTAACTCTAAAACCCCTTCATGGATCACTGCCTTGTCGTGGCAAAGGGGCTTGCGTAACTCAGTGAAGCCATGAGCTATACCGTGCAGGGCCACCCAAGACGGACAGGTCATGACAGAGAGTTCTGACAAAATGTGGTCCACTGGAGAAGGAAATGGCAACCCACTCCAGTATCCTTGCCAAGAAAACCCCATGGACAATGTTAAAAGGCTAAAAGATATGACGCCGGAAGATGAGCCTCTCAGGTCGGAAGGTGTCCAATATGCTACTGGGGAAGAGCGGAGGGCAATTCCAAGTAGCTCCAGAAAGAGTGAAGCGGCTGGGCCAAAGCCGAAAGGACGTACAGCTGTGGATGTATCTGGAAGTGAAAAGAAGGTCCGATGCTGTAAAGAACAATATTGTATAGGTACCTGGAATGTGGTCAAACATGAGATGACAAGATTGAACGTTGACATCTTGGGAATCAGCGAATTGAAATGGACGGGAATGGGTGAATTTAATTCAGGTGACCATTATATCTACTACTGTGGCCAAGAAACCCTTAGAAGAAATGGAGTTGCACTCATAGTCAATAAGAGAGTGGGAAAGGCAGTAATGGGGTATAACCTCAAAAACGACAGAATGATCTCAGTGCGTATCCAAGGCAAACCATTCAACATCACAGTAATCCAAGTCTATGCCCCAACCACTGATGCCGAAGAAGCTGAAGTTGACCCGTTCTATGAAGATCTACAACACCTTCTAGAACTAGCACCAAAAAAAGATGTCCTTTTCATCATAGGGGATTGGAATGCTAAAGTAGGAAGTCAAGGAGTAATCGGAATAACAGGCAAGTTTGGCCTTGGAGTACAAAATGAAGCAGGGCAAAGGCTAATAGAGTTCTGTCAAGAGAACAAGCTAGTCATAGCAAACACTCTTTTCCAACAACACAAGAGACGACTCTACACATGGACATCACCAGATGGTCAATACCGAAACCAGATTGATTACATACTTTGCAGCCAAAGATGGAGAAGCTCTATACAGACAGCAAAAACAAGACCAGGAGCTGACTGTGGCTCAGATCATGAGCTTCTTACTGCAAAATTTAGGCTTAAATTGAAGAATGTAGGGAAAACCACTAGACCACTCAGGTATGACTTAGATCATATTCCTTGTGAGTACACAGTGAAGGTGATGAATAGATTTAGAGGATTAGATTTGGTAGACAGTGCCTGAAGAACTATGGACGGAGGTCTGTAACATTGTACAGGAGGCAGCAACTAAAACCATCCCAAGGAAAAAGAAATGCAAGAAAGCAAAATGGCTGTCTGATGAGGCATTACAAATAGCTGTGGAAAGAAGGAATGTGAAAAGCAAGGGTGAAAGGGAAAGATATAAGCAACTGAATGCAGATTTCCAGAGAATAGCAAGGAGAGATAAGAAGGCCTTCTTAAATGAACAATGGAAAGAAATTGAGGAAAACAATAGAATGGGGAAGACTAGAGATCTCTTCAAGAAAATTGGAGATATCAAAGGAACGTTTAGTGCAAAGATGGGCATGATAAAGGACAAAAAAGGCAGGGACCTAACAGAAACAGAAGAGATTAAAAAGAGGTGGCAAGAATACACAGAAGACCTATACAAGAAAGATCTTAATGTCCCTGATGTCCACGGTGGTGTGATCACTGACCTTGAGCCGGACATCCTAGAGAGCGAAGTCAAGCTGGCCTTAGGAAGCATTACTAACAACAAAGCTAGTGGAGATGACAGTATTCCAGCTGAGGTATTTAAAATACTAAAAGATGATGCTGTTAAAGTGCTGCACTCAATATGCCAGCAAGTTTGGAAAACGCAACAGTGGCCACGGGATTGGAAAAGGTCAGTTTACGTTCCAATTCCAAAGAAGGGCAATGCCAAAGAATGCTCAAATTATCGCACAATTGCACTCATTTCACATGCTAGCAAGGTTATGCTCAAAATCCTACAAGCTAGGCTTCAGCAGTACATGAACCGAGAACTACCGGATGTACAAGCTGGGTTTCGAAGAGGCAGAGGAACTAGAGATCAAATTGCCAACATTCGCTGGATCATGGAGAAAGCACGAGAGTTCCAGAAAAACATCTACTTCTGCTTCATTGACTATGCAAAAGCCTTTGATTGTGTGGATCACAACAAACTGTGGCAAATTCTTAAAGAGATGGGGGTATCAGACCATCTTACCTGTCTCCTGAGAAATCTGTATGCGGGCCAAGAAGCAACAGTTAGAACCGGTCACGGAACAACCGATTGGTTCAAAATAGGGAAAGGAGTACGACAAGGCTGTATACTGTCACCCTGCTTATTTAACCTATATGCAGAGTACATCATGAGAAATGCCAGGCTGGAAGAATCACAAGCCGGAATTAAGATTGCAGGGAGAAACATCAATAACCTCAGATATGCAGACGATACCACCCTAATGGCAGAAAGTGAAGAAGAACTAAAGAGCCTGTTGATGAGGGTGAAAAAGGAGAGTGCAAAAGCTGTCTTGAAACTCAGCATTAAAAAAACTAAGATCATGGCATCTGGACCCATCAATTCCTGGCAAATAGAAGGGGTAGAAATGGAAGCAGTGACAGACTTCATTTATTTGGGCTCCAAGATCACCGCAGACGGAAACTGCAGCCATGAAATTAAAAGACCCTTGCTCCTTGGGAGGAAAGCTATGGCAAGCCTAGATAGCCTATTAAAAAGCAGAGACGTCACCTTGCCGACAAAGATCCGCATAGTCAAAGCTATCGTTTTTCCAGTAGTAATGTATGGCTGTGAGAGCTGGACCATAAAGAAGGCTGAGCGCCGAAAAATTGATGCCTTTGAACTGTGGTGCTGGAGAAGACTCTTAAGAGTCCCCTGGACTGCTAGGAGGTCAAACCAGTCAATCTTAAAGGAAATCAACCCTGATTGCTCATTGGAAGGATTGATAATGAAGCTCAAGCTCAGATACTTTGGTCACCTAATGCGAAGAGAGGACTCTTTGGAAAAAACCCTGATGCTGGGAAAGATTGAAGGCAAAAGGAGAAGAGGACGGCAGAGGATGAGATGGTTAGATAGCATCACTGAAGCAATGAGCATGAAACTGAGCAAACTCAGGGAGGCAGTGAAGGACAGGAAGGCCTGGCGCAATATGGTTCATGGGGTCACGAAGAGTCGGACACGACTTAACGACTGAACAACAACAACAAACTCAAAAAGCATTGTCCTACCCAATGGTATAAAACATGCATGCTTAGTATCAACAATGTAATGACAATATGCATGTAAGATCTGATGCAATAATCTAGAGCTTTCCTAACTATACTTTTAAGATGCTCAGATAAGCAATATTGCTACTCTTAGCCTTTTCATCTGTTTGTGTTATTTTCCTTTGTTAGCTTGCGAAAAGAGTAATAAATCTCGATTTAATTTCACCAAACTTTTCCAAAAGACAAGTCCCCTAATAGACTGGTGGGGCGGGTCTCATTGGTCAAGCAGATTGCTTTGAATGCACAACCAGGTAAAGGGAGATAGATAACAGACACTTTAAAAGCATGGCAAAAAATCTTGGAAAGCCTCCATCAGTCAAAAGATACCGCCTTTCCAAATGCGTTGGGCTATAGTGTCATCTGGAAGGAACCGGAAACTTCCTTATTTCGCGAGTGGACGGTCTCATTCAATGTAAAGGAAGTCTGTGTCCCCTGCATTTGTCCGGAAGGGACGAACACACGGCCAGCTCCGTTCGTCCTCTCAGCCAACTACAGACACATACTGTACAAACTGGCACTCCTTTGGCGCACCGCCATGGCACTTACTCCCACAAAAGCGCCTCTTCCTATCACTATCTCCCCGAGCGGCAGCGGCAGAGGGCACCCCCCGTCCACCGGCACTAACTGAAACCTAGACATGGTAACAAGCCTCTCGCGCTTCCCCCCGTAGCAAGATTCCACAAGGGGGAAGAAAAAGCAGGAACGTACTGTCTCTTCTTGTATGTACCCCTCCTATCTGCTGAACTGAGATATATCGTTCCGATGTAGCCAATAGCTCGCCGCCTTTTAAAAGAAACGCACACGTAACTGCGCCACAAACCCAGGACGGAAATTCCTGCCTCGCTATCAAACTACAGCTCCCAAAATGCTTGTCGGCAAAGGCGGGTGTTTCGAGAGCCTCTGATTACGTAACTGTGCAACAGGGAAGGAAAAAAGTAAATAAACAAATTCGAATGGATAAGCCGTTAAAACCGTTAGCGGAAACAAAGGGCCGGGAGCCAGGTGAGCAGCCTCGAGCCTCCTGCGTTACTCGGTGACGTTGCAATTGCGTATTCATCCAATCACTGAATAGGGCGGAGCTGGGGAGCCGGGCAGCTAAATAGCGGCGATAGGGGGCGCGAGGTGTTGCTTTCAGACTCTTTCGGGACAGAGGCGTCTCGAGAAGGTTGTGGAAACGTGATAAAGTACATTCCCGGGCGCAAATCGGGCGAATTCTTTTCAGTTTTGTAGAATTATATAGAGCTCCTGTGGAAAACACACAGGTGCCCTGTCATAACATCTAAGCTTCACCATAACTGTCGCATTTCCACCCACAAATAGCCCATTCTGTTTCAGCCTCTAGGTCCAACTGTGCATACAAAAAAGCGCTTACATATATCAGGATGGAGCTAATCAGTGTGTTTAATTTTACTGTGTTTTTTATTCTAATTCAATGCATGGAATTTTTATCTGAAGTGTATGTAAAAATGATGACTAATAATATTAAGTAAGGTTCAGTGCTTTAAAAATTTAGAAAGAATCCTCAAGATGTTGTTCAAGGTCACATAATTCCAATAGAGGTGAATATGTGTAGCTCAGGGTTGAACTGGAGTCCTTGGGGTTCTCTGAGCTTGGTTTTCTCTGAGCAAAGGTTACCACCAGGAAGGTTTGCATTCCCAATTGCTTTGCATTGAACCCAAAAGAAAATGTTTTAAAACCACCCAATTTTAGATCATAGGGAAGCAATTAGTAGGCCAGTGCTTCCTTAACGTCTTCAGTATTTTCTTTCTCACACTGCATTTAATATTAAAGATCTGCTTGTTTGGATGACTCTGCAAAACAACTGCCAAAGCTTTGTGTTACCTGGTGAACTGTATTTACATTTACTAAGACCTGCAATTTCTTAGTTTATTACTGAATAATTCAGCCTCTTTTCCCATGCTCCTGTACTCATGCTTTCTTTTTCTGGTTTTGAAACACCAGGTTACAACACAGTATCTCAGCCCCACCAGACATTCCACACTTCTGCAGGTTTTCCACCTTTCACAATCTTTAAGCATTATCTTTTGCATTAGTCATTTTAATTTTAATAAAAGGAATGCAATTACCTTCCAGGGCAAAAGTATCGAGTTAAATCGAACAAATTTGGTGTGTAAGTCTACTGAAAAAAATTACTTAAAATTTTTGCCTTTTATAATTCAGTAACTCCCCCCCCTTCCCATACCCTAAATTACAGGATTTTCACAAAGGGGGGCGTTGAAAAATTTTCCGCTCCTGGGGGGGGGGGCAGCTTCAAAAAGGTTGAGAATCACTGATCTAGAACATGATGTGTTGTCTTCTTACAGGCCATGGCTGCAGTCATTATAATTGTAGGATCATTGAGAGATGATTTACAATGGAGTCAGTGTGGTTATGGATGAAAATGTTAAGCTAGGACTTGCAAGACCCAAGTGTAAATCCACTCTCTGCCAGTGACTTGGGGCCAGTTGGTCTCATCCTAGCCTATCTCACAAGGTTCTTGTGATGAAAGAAATAAAGGGAGATCACCATGTAAACCATCTTGAGTTCTGGAAGAAAAGACAGGATATAAATCTAACCAACCAACCAACCAACCAATCAATCAAGATACATGAATTAGGAAAGCCCATGAATGTATCTTTACCCTCATGCAAACCAACCATCTAAATAGCCCTTCTTGACTGCCAGTGAGACTGCTCCCTTCTACATGGGAGAAGCTTCCCTCCAAGCAGACAGCTTCTCAGGCCCAGCTGCCAAAATGACAATTTTGTTGCAGTCATAGAAATGTTTATTCAGCCCTCAAAGCAACAAGTTGGAACTGAATAAAATAATAATGTGTATTAGATTTATATACTGCCCTTTCTCCAGCTCATATTCACACTGGAGCAAAACAGCCAACTTAATTGTTCCATATGGCAGATACATGTACAGTATGTGCAAAAATCTGAGAGCAACTGTTTCCTGTGGCTCAGATTGGAAAACTTGTCTCTTTGGATAATTGCTACTTTTCTGTTAGTGTATCATTTCAGGATGCTCCACTTTAACTGTATGGAAAGAATTATGCTTGCCTGTGTGGAGACACACACACACACACACATCTATGCAATATATTCCTTATGAAGGAAAGGTATGATTCACGGAAAACAGTAAGTAGCATTAAAAACAAAATTCCTAAAATGATTGTGCTCACAGTCATTATATATAGGGATATATTTTTGTGTACATTTACATAGCACTGATACTTATCCAGAGAGGAATTTTTTTAAGAACACTATCAGCAAATATTTCTAAACAGAGTTGATTATACTCCCATCTCTGACAATTTTATTTTTTCAGAAAAGGTGACTGGTATTTAAGCAAAGTCTAAACTATGAAGAAAGGGTCTAAACAGAAATCATCCAGAAAAAAACAGCAGACCGTTGCAACTACTACTTGTAAGAAATTGTTCTTTAAATCTTCCAAACAGAAGAAAAACAATAGTCAAGGAGATTTTGTGAAGCTGTTTCCACTAGAAGTCAGCTTAAAGATTTTTAGCAAACTTGACATTCAGAGTTTGTGCAATGCTGCAATAACCTGCAAGAGCTGGAACCAAACCATTGAGCATTTTGATGATTTATGGAAACCCCACTGTTTAAATATAAGAACTGTCTGTCAGCGAGAAGTTGATGGTGACAGAGGAAAAGGTTATTCATGGAAGGTAAGTTTAACTGAGTCTTGATTACAGTATAGTCTCTTATATCCAGATCTACTATCTCGTGCACAGTATCACCAAGCCTTTTGGCACAGCTGAAATTTGTCAAGCCTCTTGGGCATTTATTTGAAAGGATATTCTGTAGGATAAGACAGTGTTATTTGCCTTACTTTGGCAAAAGAAAGAAAGAAGACAGGAGACAATCTATTCCTGAAAGTAATTGCTTTCAAGACACCTGATGTTTTTGGACTACATCTCCTGAAAGTCTCAGCTATCATTGCTATTAAAAATAGAAGATAGGAACTTTTGTGCAGAATATCTGAATCATCAGCTTGCCTTCCCCTCACTCCAATTCTATGAAGTTAGGCTGAAGGAATGGGCAACCTTTTGCTGGTTAGGAGCTATACTTCTGAGAGGTCAAGAACCATAGAGGGTGAGGCAGGATTCCAAATGGACACACGGGGCTGGGATTTTCTGGTTTTGGGATAGCTATTATTCTTTTTTGTTTGTTTTAAGTACAAGACTTTTTTAGTGCTTACACCAGTTTTCATGTTTCCATTCTTGAAATTGCACTGCCACCAAACTTTCGCAGCAGGGGGACAGAGGGAGTCCAGAATAAGAGTTTGGAAAGCTGCAATATAAGATTCTGGGGTTGACCTCCAGTGCTTGGAGCTGCAGATTGTGCATCCGTAGCCTCAAAACCTAGGATCAGTTCA
Source organism: Python bivittatus (assembly GCF_059951505.1). Lineage (NCBI taxonomy): Eukaryota > Metazoa > Chordata > Lepidosauria > Squamata > Pythonidae > Python > Python bivittatus. The sequence goes on along the minus strand of NW_028277030.1, from coordinate 10,399,932 downwards.
AGAGAGCTTGCTTTCTTGGGTCATGTCCAGGGAGCCCATCCTGTAAGGTAGATGGCAACAAGGATACCACCAAAGTTCTGTACCTTCCTGAGGTTCATGGAGTGGGCCATAGCTGCTGTTCCTTTTAGCATTGATTCAACAGTACGATTATCTAGTTGTACTCTGCCTGCTTTCCTCGGCAGTTTCTCAGAAAGGAACAGAAATTTCAATTATAGTTTCTACTTAATGAGAAGCTTTACTTACTGGGATAACAAGCAATTACAGGGGGGGTTATTTTAAAGAAACTTCTATCGTGCAGCAATCTTGTAGTTGAGGAAGCCTCATGATAACAATACTATTTCTTCTCATACAACAACAAGAAATAAGTTGCAAAATAAAAACTGTATATGCTTTCAGTCTTTTGCTCTTGCATTCTGGAGCAAAAACTAGCAAGAAGTATTCTCTGCAATCCCTCTTTACTACTTATTAGAATTAGTAGTACTTATTAAAATACTTATTTTTAGTGTTTAGTAGTAAATAGTACTACTTATTAAAAACACTTATTAGAATTAGCAGTAAAATAGATCCTAAATTCACTTAATAATACAAAGCCTAATAAGAGACATGAATCTCTATATATTTTCTAATCACAGAGAAAATGGGGGCTAAACACAACTCCCAAGGGAGAACTCCTCATACCCTAGGAGCAATGGAAGGCCCTCTTCTCTCCACCAGAAGGATAGTAGTCTTATGGGGGCTTTTCAAAAGGATTTTCTCTGCTGTTTTAACAACTAGACAGGTTCATAATGAGAGACATAAAGCTTAGCACAGTCAAGTGCTAAGCCACTGAGATCAATAGATTAAAGATCAATACCATCATGGGCATCCACAGGAGGGGACAAGTGATAAAATGTGCTTAGTGACATCATCACACAAATGCTGTAACTTACAGATTTGCCTCAGATGTTGGGGTGCAAGTACCTAATGGCATCCTTTGCATGATGACATTACCACATGCATGTCATTTTGGCATCATCATACTTTGTTGCAGATGATGCTGAATATCAACACCTTAAATTATGTCTAATAAGCAACTGGCAACCACTATAGATCAAAGACCTATACAGCCCTATTTAACATATCTATTTTATATCTTAAATTGACAGTGACAGAGATGACATTGTCTAAAATTGTCATTTTACCATCAAAATATAACAGCACATTTGTACGGGGCTCAGGATGTGTGTGTGACAAAAACGGGACTGCAGGCCAAACAAAGTCCACTGTCCAAGTTGCACAGGTGTAATTAAATGTTATAGCAATTATGTATAATGACATTTAAAAATGTGAAAATACATTTTGGCTGGTGATGTGATTTGATCAGGAAGAGAAAGAGTGAAGCTCTTCTTCCCACTCACCACTTCTCTAATCTAATCCACTTCCTCTCAAAGTACCTTTTCTTTTTTTGTAAAAAAACTTTCAGTAAGCACTTTAGTTATAAGAGTTTAAGTGCTTAATCTTGTACCATGAGAGTGTAATAATTTCCACGAATCACTAGTGGGCAGCAATACATTAGAAGTCCATTCTAAATTCAATTTTTTGTTCTGAAAAGTTTTTCTTGGTTAAAATAGTAGTTTCAAATGACTTGCAATGCAAACATGAAAACTATATGGTGTGAAATAGATATGTACTTTCTATTGTATGTTTACAGAGTTTTCATACAGTATAACTGGCATGATTTTTAATCTCACATGTGAAAAATAGGAATAAGCTGACTTGAGGCCAGCTTTTAAGTAGGTGAGAGTTGAGTTTTTCCCTCTAAATTATGGAATTGCTTGCGAGATAGGACTTTCTGTACATAAGAAATCTATGTATTACATCTTTATTAAAATCTCTCTCTTTTTCCTATTCTTTCCCAATTGCTTTTATCAGGTCACGCTGCATAGAAACTACTGGAAAAGCAAAATAAAGTATGAATGGCTGAGTGGAAAATATAGCAATATTCAGTCACGCAGTGGTTTACCAGAAAAATGTATGTATCCTATGGATGTGGATACCTGGGGAGAAATCTTGGAAGCTGAACTGGAAAGGGTCTTATACAGAGGAAATTAGAGATGAGTTCATATCTGGGTGCGTATTCTGTAGCTTTTGTTTGTGGCAGTTTTATACATGTCTATTTAATTTTGCACTTTCAAAACAGCAAATATTTTAATTTTTTTATTATATAATTTGAAATACTATATGCAAAAATGGTTCTTTGAGTCTCATAAAAAGCACTTTACAAATAATGTCAAATATTTTTATAACCTGGTGGCTTTGTCTACTAGTGGGCCTTCCAAATGATTAGAATTGCTATTCCTTTCAATGTAAGCTTGCAAGTCCATTGACAGAAATGATAGAAATTGTAATGTAAAACTTCTGAAGTACAGTATATAGGTTACCTATCCTTAAGGTACATTGATTTAGAAGATCTTTACTAAACATACCATTTGATTTATTTTCATGCTGGTCATTGATCAAAATAAAGATTGACTGACTGATTCGATTTATCTGCTTATAAACATTCAGTTTCAAGTTTACAAATAAATGTATTAATTTGAAAGTAAATTCCACTGTATTTTTTGAATGTTAAAATATGCATATGCATACATACATACAGTATATACATACATATATATATACACACACACACACGTACATATACAGACACAAACATACATGCACATATATTGCTAATTTATTTATTTATTTAGTAGACTTGTCCCCGCCCATCTCCCCACAATGGGGGACTCTGGGCAGTTTACATCAAATTAAAACCATAAATACATAATTAAAAGTTATAAAAAGAGAACCACACTTACACAGATAGAAAAAAGATAAAAAATCCAAGAGCCTGATGGAAGCCACACCAGGCCTCTAGGGGGCTAGTCAACCCCATTTCTGACAACCTCCCTCCCCGCCCCAGGCCAGATGGCAGAGCCAAGTCTTCAAATCCCTCTGAAAGGCCGGGAGTGAGGGGGCCTGTCTCACCTCCAGGGGCAAGATGTTCCAAAGGGCAGGGGCTACAGCAGAGAAGGCCTGCCTTCTGGACCCCGCTAATCGGAGTTCTTTTGCCGAGGGGGTCCGGAGCATGTCCTCTCTGTGAGATCGGGTGGGACGGGTTGACATAGTGGGGGCGAGGCAGTCCCTCAGGTAGCCTGGCCCCATGCCATGTAGGGCTTTAAAGGTGATAACCAACACCTTGAATTGGACCTGGAAGCAAACTGGTACCCAATGCAGCTCACGGAGCAAAGGTGTTATATGGGTCCTTTGGACCCTAAAAATTGCTTGCGCGGAGCTGCACTCTGAAGCTTCCAGATACGCTTCAAGGGTAGCCCCATGTAGAGGGCTACCCTCTTAAGAGTATAAGCACTAACTCTTATACTTAGGATTAAAATCCAAATTCATTACTCACAAAATTGTGATATATGCAGTTTTTCAGCCACAAAGCTTAATTCTCATTGAATATGTCTTTAGGCTACATCATCTTAGATAGAGAGATGGAATTCTTCTTTTTTCCAAAAACTTATCAAAAAATTAGAACATTAATCAGAATAATTCTAACACTGTTCTGCAGAAACAATTGTTATTACCTTACCACAAACTGAATTCTTGAGAATTAGGTCCACAAATGATTAATGTCAAAACCTTAGTGAGAACTAGGCCCACAGCCTATTAATTATACAAATTTCCTTCTAATTTCAATAGACTGATAATGTCAGCCTTAAGGGGGAAAAAAATCCAACCCCCCCCAAAAAACAACTGATATTTTCATGGGAATTTCAAGCCTGAAAAGATTGGTGCAATCAAGAACCATATTTTGTGATAGCCAACAATTTCTTCCCCTGCAGAGTCTTGAATCTACTCCCCCCCCCTTCCAAAAAGTTGGTAGATACTCATTAAGGGAGTGAGGATCTGCTAAATTAATGGAATAGTGAGCTACAGCAGGAGAGGGAGTAATTGAAATTAGCAGGCCTGCAATAGCATTGCAAATTCCTCCTTTCATTTATAGTTGTTGTTGTTGTTGGCCCTTTCCCACTGTGGCTCTGTAAGATAGCTCTCCCTATCTGCTTAGTTCCCTCTTGTTCAAGAGGCATTTTTGGAAAAAAGAGGTAGGCAGGAAGAATTTTTTGCATGATCTTTCCTTGAAGTATTCTTTTTATGTCCCTTCAATGATCTGTTTCCTCCCATTCTTCCTTCGCTTTTAACTTTTTAATGCTGAGGAATTTGAGTCCTTGTGAAATATACAAAAAATGGTGTGACATGAATATAGAGCTCTATTGACAATTATAACCAGAGAATATTGTATGAATAACAAGCACTGTGGTCAAGTTAGCATTCTTATGAGTGTATTAACATCTGACATTATATTAACATCCAAAGCCTGACACCGTGTTTAGTGAAAAACTTTGTACATTTCTAACAAGCTGTCTTTTATACCACATCCATTCATTGGAGGCAAAGAGCATCTTTGTGTAATCTAGGGCATAAGCAAGTATTTTTAGCTTGTATAAGTCAGATGGCTAAATGAGAACATTATATTGCAGCATAGGATCACAGTCATTTGATTGATTTGGAGTATGAAATTTATTTTGCCTGAAGTTCTGGACTGTGGAGTTTTGGATTTCTCTCAGTAGAAGGATGATATTGATATTGGCTGGGCTAGGCCAGGAGCAGGACTTATTTCTAGCTAGCCATAGAACCCATAGAACATTTATACATGAATTCAATGGGCCTTGCTCCCCTATGTTCAGAAGGTCACAATGCAATGGTATACTGTGCAAAATATTTTAGTGGAGCAATTTCTTTATTTTCTCACCAGTATTTTTGGAAGAACAGAATATATATTTGACAGATAGACAAGTGAAATAAGCTGGAGATGAAGACAAGCAGAATATCTTTCAGAAGCAAGTAAATTCAAAGCCAGAAATACAAAGCAGAGGACAACACAAAAACACATATTTGAACATCCATTTTGCTGGCCCAGCCTCAAGCAGGAACCTTTTCAAGAGAGGAGGCAAACAAAGGGAAATAATGTTAAGATTGTTAGTGCAAACAGGTTAGGGGATAATCAAATACGTTGCTGCTGAAAATAACATATTTTCAAAGAACTATTTCACAAAGTATAGTTTCACAATAGTGAGTGCAAAGTAGAGAATGGTGGGTAGTTTACAACTAGTAAATATGTCCTTTGAGCCCCCTTTTTAGGATTTTTTTATTATTATCATCAATAACTCATGTCACTGAGAAAGACAACAGAAGTCAAGCATTCAAGATAATGATTTACAAACTGGACAAGAGAAGTAATTTATGCAACACAGCAACATGAAAACATTCTTGTGAAAGGACCAGAGTCTATTCCAGTTTCTAGCCAACAGCAGAAAGACATAGCACAGAGAAAGGAAAACTGACAGCATTTAACTTCAAGATTAGCATAATATCAAACTGAAAAATAAAAGATGAGGGGACATGGAAATAAAATTTTAAAAAATAGCAAGATGTTGAGATTTCTGGGACACTGTATATACTCAAACATTGCTCTCACTTGCCTGGGATGCTGTTTAAAACAAACAAACAAATGAACACTCTTCAAAAGTCATATGTGACCCTTGGCTTGAAAACAAAAAACAAAAAACCCAACTCTTGACTTATGTGAATGATGGGGAAAGAACACCCAGCCTTAAAAAAAAGTTCTGTTATGATTTTAGTGGAGTTGTTTTTTAAGACAGAAGAAAGAAAAAACAGTAACTATATAATAACATTAAAATAACATTAAGAAGAAAAATTAATGACTGCTGTCATGCAAGAACATTTTAACTCTAGATGCAGTCCAGTAGCTACAATTTAACATGGTTCTAAATATATTGAAACTTTTGGGTTGTAATGGACTCAGAACTGTGCTAACTTAAGTTGTAGCCTTTATTGTAAAATAATCTTTAATCTTCTCTAAATCATGCAATTTAACATCTTTTAAAGTGTTTTGAGTACTAATATGTAGACACCAAAATATCAAGATCTTACAAATATTTAAATCTTCCCTGTCTCTCTTTCTTTCTTGGTATGTTGCCTGAGCAAATTTATTTCTTCTATTTATTTTAAAAATGTATATGCTCCCATTTTGTGGTTGCAAGCTGCTTATGAACTTTTACATACAACTGAAACCATTCATACATAAAAACATGATTCACAGTGGTTTGAGACTTACCATTTGACTAGGAAGTTTATTCAAGTTTGAGGGTGACAAAATAGGTACATATATGTGCCTGGGTGCGCACGCGCACACACATAATATTTAGTTAGTTAATTAGTGGTGGAAAAGCTGGAAGCTTCCAGAAGCTGGAAGCTGGAGAAGTACCAGGACCTGAAGGAGGAACCAGTGAAGGCCAAAGTGGTCTCAGTGATAATAGGAGCACTCGGGGCTGTGACTACTAAGCTGGGAGAGTGGTTCCAACAGATCCCAGGAACAACATCAGAGCTCTCTATCCAGAAGAGTGCAGGGCTAGGAACAGCTAAGATACTGTGCAGAACCCTCAAATTCCCAGGCCTCTGGTAGAAGACCCAAGATTGAGAAAGACATACAGTACCACCCATAGGGGTGAGAGGAGGGTTTTTTTGTTTTTGTTTTTGTTTTTTTGGATAGCCAAAATCTTGTGAAATGGCCAAATCTTATTCAGAACATTTCAGATGGAAATATCAAAATCTTGCAAGACTAGGCTATCACATAGGATTTTTTTTAAAAAGGCAAGTTAGCATTTGGGAGGTCCAGTGGATGTCACAGTATATCCCTGAAGTGTTAAAAGTCTGGCAGTTAACTTGAGCCTTCATCTGTGAAAAGAAACTGCACTTTGAAAAAGAGAGATCCAGGACTGAGGGTATAGAAGTAAAGAAGATGACCTGAAGTATTTTTAAAGTCTAGAACAGCCAGATAATATTCAGAAGTGGCTCAGGCAGACACCACCCTAATTCACTGAACTATAAGGAGGAGGAGGAGGAGGTACAGTTCAGACTTGCAAGGTTCTGTTATTATAGCCAATCTCAACAAAAGTAGGTTTAGCCTTCCTGTGGAATTGATTCCCTGGTCTGGTCTACCTAGTAGAGCTGACACAGAACTAGTCATGAATTCCAGCAGCATTTGGGGTGCAAGTATCTCTTGCAGACCCTGATCTGACATGGGTGTTTGGTCTAGTTCCAGCTAGGTGTGCCTCTTGCCTCTATCTGTATTCTACTTATACTTTTGTAAATAAGCTAAATATGGAAAAAATAGAGTCCAATAATAATTATTCCAAAGGAATACAAAGGGGCCAACAGAGGTTGTGTAGTCTTGATTTAAATTAAGCATAATAATGGCATAAGGGCCAGGTTACTTGTGGGACCACCTTTCCCTGAGGGTATCTGCCCACCCTACTAGGTTAGGTGGGGGCACTCCAGGTCCTCTCACTTAAATGTTGCCATCTGATGGGACCTTGGAGGCATATCTTCTCTGTGGCCACTCCAGCCCTTTGGAATAGGTTCTCACCTGAGATCTGAGGGATCCCTGCACTTTGAGCCTTCCAGAGGGCTGTGAAGGCCTGATTGGGCTAGGATGGGGGTTGAGCTGAGAAGATGATTGGCCTGGCACCTGGGGGAAGGGTACTTTTGTTTTTAACTATGTTTTTTACAGATTGTTGTGAGCTGACTAAAGTCATCATATGAGATAAGTGGCCATATAAATCCTGTAAATAAATAAATAAATAAATAAATAAATAAATAAATAAATAAAATAATGAAACCCACAGGAGAGCTTATGATAAGTCTTACTTTATAGAGGTTGGTTTCTATTTGGAAAAAAACAGTCCTTTAGTTGAAGTCCATGATCTTTTTTTTCAGTTTTCCCTGACTTGGCACTCCTGAGGTAATATATCACAACTTCCATGCTAGAGTAACAATGAGCATAACAGTTCAACATATCTTATTGATTCTCCATTTGTGAGAGGTACTGCATTTCTGTTGAACGTATAATAATTGTTACTACATTTATATCTTTCTATTAGCATACACAAATTTTAATGCAGATTGTTATGTTTTGTGCCTATGATGGGGTGATAAATTTTCTCTTTTTTGCATTGGTGGTCATTGTAATTTCTATAGACTTTAGCCCCAGTGACCTCTTTTAACTATTTAAAACAGACACTTTGCAGTAATAAATTAGATAAGTTCCTGTTTCCTTGGTTTGCAACATATAGTAGCATATTTTTAGTGGTGAGAGCGCTTGAGTGATAACAACCACATTGCAAATTATCAAGAAGCCAATAGCTCTGTGAGTAAGCTTTTCCTCCCTCCTCTGGCTTCCTTTTAAAGTTTTGAGCCACTGAGATATCCATATTCCTGTCAGCATGGATGATTTACCATAATGACTTGCTGTGAGTAGTTTTCTATGAAAGGCACATTCTTACAACTCATTCTAAATAAGGATGAATTTTGCATGAGTGTCCAGATGATCACATTTCTTGAGCTGTTTCTCATTTAAAAAGCAGTTTCAAAATTAGAAAGGTACAGTTTCTAGGTAAAGAAACCAGAGAATGTGGATTTCCATTGTTCCCCTTTGTATTAAGTTGTGCTCCCCCCACCTTAGTTTTGAGGCCCAAATGATTGAGACAGTCAGACAGTTGATTGCAGCAGCAAAGATCACCATTTTATGGGGCTTTGTAATTCTGACCTATCCTTTAGCATTTGGTAATGGATATTATTAAAATCATTGATATTAAATAAAAATTAATTACTATTGATTAGGTAAGATTAAATTAAATAAAAATTAATAAAAATAAAGATTAAATTAAACCCTTAGTCGAGGAGCTGAAGGGTTGGGGCACTGAAAACTTTCTGTGTTGCTGCTCTGGAATTAGCTCTACTGTACTTTAGTCCAAGATCCAGTTGGACTCTACTTCAGTCATCTTTTGGAAAACTCTCAAAACGTGGCTGTTCCAAAAAGCCTTTGGAGATTAGTATTTATGCTTTGTGTGCCATCTGTTTGGCACTGTGTTATCTTAATTTTGAGCTCCTTTTAATGTGTATTATGATGTGGCTTTCACTGCATTATAATTTAGATTTCTGAATGAATCACCCAGAGATGTGAAATTCTAGTGGTATAGAAGTCATGGAAAATAAATAAATCTATTTACACCTCAAAATACCCACCTTTTATCTGCACAGTACAGAAATACAACATATGTCAACCTTTGATGGCTTCTTTAAAAGCAGAGAAATGGGATGTTTATTTATTTAGGCATGAACGACAGTAAATCCAATATTACAGTATGTCTCTGCATTTTAAAAAATATTATTTATTTAATAAAAGAAATTAATGTAAATCTGGAATATTTTAAAATGGGGTATTTTGACACATACTATCAATATTCTATCTGGCTTTGTACAGCCCAAGATTGGTGAGGTTTCCCCCACTTTTAACTCAAGAGAAGAGGCCTCCATCCTGCCTTGGGTTGATTCAGCCTGCTTACATATAGTTGTAAGTTAATATGAATTTTAAAACAAGTTTGGTTATAATAGTAACAATTTCTTGAATTAAGGAAAACCAGATTTAGTGACTTTCATTTTAATGTGGTATATGTTTAGTCATTAATCAGTTCCATTGTGTTTAGCAGGGTTTACTCTCTATTAAGAATGTAAGTATATACCAGTTGACTGGAAATATTATATTTTCATCTGAGAAGTGTTACAGGATCGTGACTCAAAAAGGCTAAATTGTGAATTAGAAAATCCTTCCTTAGTACAAATATCTTAACTGCAACTTCTAAGTGGACTTAAATTAGCCATCTTCCCTCAGCCTGAGTTCTCACCTCCAATGGATGTTAATAATACTAGTCCACCTCTTAGAGCTGTTTTTTTTAATTCATAAAGCAATGCACGTGCAGCACTTTGAGACTCTGGAATACATTATAATGGCAGATATTATTTCTGTTCTATTTATGCTACTTTGGAAAAGTTCTCAGATGGCTGAGTAAAAATTTTGTCTACACATGTGCCTATGCATGTGATATTTCCTTATAAATTCCAATACATATTTCCAAACTAGGTCCTAAGCATCACTTCCAGGAAAGAAAGAAGTGATAGATTCTGGCCAGTTGTTAGAAAATGTCCATCAGTCCATTGTGTCAGTTCTTGAAAAGAATTAGTTACAATTCTGCAGAACTTGTCTGAGAAGCAACTGTTCTGTACCCTGATTTTCTCCTGTAAAACAAGTTTTGACGTTCTGTTGGTTGATTAAGCACAAGTTCAATTTCTTTAATCTAGAATTCATGATGCAACACTTTCTTTCTGGTGATTACTTTGCTTTATATGACCAAACTCGGCAGTTAGGAAATTGGAACTCAGTAGGTCTTGAACTCATTCAACTTTCACCATGGTCAGAATGTCTCAGTACACTCACCCAGATGTGAAACACTCTTGCTTATCTGATTCCTTCCTGGACCTTATTTTCTCTAATCCTCTGGCAGGAGAAGTCTCCCTGCTATTCAAGGCCTCTCTCCAAGCACAGAGGTAGCAAAGACTGGTGATAAGAAAATGAGAAGAAGGATAAGGGGGCAAGCTGTCATCCTTGTTCTGCTGCTCACATTATTCTCATTATATGCAGGTGGACTAGAGTTTACAGTTACAAATATTCCTATTGGCAATGAAGAAATCTCTTATTTTTTTCTATTCTTTTCTTTTGAATGCCTTCTGAACATATAGCTATCCTTTCTATGGAAAAAAAATTCTGTAGAGGTCATTCTTGTGACCTTCTATTGCTCAGTGGGCTCCAAATCATGCCGTGTGTCTACAAATCAGTGGTAGGAGATTGGTTGTTATATAGGTGGATTTTCAATGATGTGGCTGTAAAAATAACACTCTGTTAATAAAATGACTATGACTTTCCTAGAATGAGTAACTGGTTAAAGTTGGTCACACCACGTATTTGGCTATGTGGAAAATATAAATTGATGTGTGAAGTAGCTTAAGCTGCCATTAAGATTGCTGCTTTTGCAAGCATTGCTCTTCTGGCTTGTAAAGGTGTAAAAACTGATTTCTTGTTTACTAGTTTGTGGGAGTTGTGTTTTTATAACTTGATTATATATACAGTATTGAAATGAAAAGGGATCAGGGCAGTTCAGCTTTTTCCAATATGATACCCTCAAGATCATAATTATATGTATGGTTGCATTTTAAACAAAAAGAGGCGGGGGGGGGGGCTTGGGTCCTTCAGATGCTGGTGAACTACTTTTCTCACCATCCGTTATTGCTGGCCATGTTGGCTGGCTGCTGGGTGTTTTTCGTCAGCAGTATCTGCAGGCATTGGGTATGCAAACATTCTGGAAGTTATAGTCTCCAGACATCTGTTGGAAAAACCTTTATAACTGTATGCCAGAAAACTATTGTATGCACAAACTGGAGAGGAATCACATTTACACCTTCATTAGCAAAAGTTCTAAAATGTATGTTGTTAAACTTGTTTACAGAAGATATGAAGTACAAGTTATAGTAAGATAATTGCTACTATTATCAAGCAGAAAAGTATCTCTGATTTACCGTTTTGTGTTTAACTTACTAGGCCTCAGGTATTTATAGCACAGAATAGTGTTTCTTAACCTTGGCAACTTTAAGATGTGTGGGCTTCAACTCCCAGAATTCCCTAGCCAGCATGCTGGGTTGGGAATTCTGGGAGTTGAAGTCCATGCATCTTAAAGTTGCCAAGGTTGAGAAACACTGACATAGAACTGAAGGTTTGTGTTTTTAGCAAACACAATAATGCTGGCTAAAACAACTAATACTTCTGAAACATGCCACTATTATTCTCATTACATCATCCATATATGTGTGTGTTTTGTGTTTCCCCCTCTTCCATGCATAGTTCTATGATAATATTGTCCATGGCTTTGTGATTGTATTGTTGTTATTGGCATAGTAAGAATTCTAATTATTTCTGTGGGAATTTTGCAAAGATATCTGGAGAGGTGAAAATCAGGAGTCTTTTTTAACAATGTATTTTACAAAGAAAACATTTTTCTCCCCAACCACCATATGCAGCAATCATAACACAGATTTCATATTTATTCATTCATCTGCTTCAAAGTTGCCCCATAAAAGAAAATAAAGTGTAATAGATCTTAATTATATGTATGGCTACATTTTAAACAAAAAGGGAGGGGAACTTTGGGTCCTCCAGATGCTGGTGAACTGCTTCTCTCACCATCCCTTATTGCTAGCCATGTTGGTTGGCTGCGGGGTGTTGTCCATCAGCAGCATCTGCAGGTCTATACATTACCATTCCTGTTTGAGATAATGGCAGATAGAAAAACCTGATCTACACAACATTAAATATTGTGCCAATTCTACAACAAGCTATTGTTAAGTAACAATTTAAATATAAAATCAGCCTGATACTCCTTTCATAGAACTACCGAGCTGGTAAATCTCAGACTTTTTTTTTTTTTTTCCTAAAATCAACAGTCTTTCATTTTCCAATTCGGGAGACAAGCTGAATGGCCTTGATCCATTCTGTACGTTCTGCAGAGGTGGCTGCTTGAAGGACGTAGTGCACCTCACTTGCGGTAATAATCTCAAACAGGTTTCCCTCCACTTCATTTTTCTTGCCTAATTTGAGGGGAGAAAAAAACAGTGAGCAAAGGACCACGGAGAGGGCTTGTTTCAGCACTTCTGCCTCAGAAGAAATAATCACTTCCATTCTTACTGGATAACAAGCACAAGTGAAATCCTTCCCATTTCCATTTAACCCAGATACAGAATTTCTGTATATATATATAAGCCTCTCCTACTTCAAACCAGCTGCTCCAAAACTTTTTATTGTCTAAGGTTCAACTGCAAATTAAGCTCCACCACCTCCCAGAATTAGGTTGGGTCATAACTAAGAGCGTTCAAATTATTTTGTCACCCGAAACTGAAGGAAGGAAGGAAGGAAGGAAGGAAGGAAGGAAGGAAGGAAGGAAGGAAGGAAGGAAGGAAGGAAGGAAGGAAGGAAGGAATATTTCTGGCACTTCACCTCCTTCCTGACATAGAAATGCAACAATAATAATCTATGAAATGTGTTATTTAATTATATAACATGCAAATGCATAAATTGATATTAGGATAGCTATTCATATTTATTCATATGTTTGTTAATATATAAATAAATGAACTTGAGCATGAAGCCTGCCTTGGAAGCAACTTTTTCCCAGAAATTGGGGGTGGAAAGACAATATGTTTATATGTAAATATAATTATAGAACGCTAGCCTGAAAATCAGGCAAGACAGCCCCTGTGCAAAATCTTATGGGGATCCTCTCACTTCTGGCAAGAGGCATCTCTCCAAAATTGCACTACTGCTTATAACCTAAACACTCCTGCTTAGTGATTACCATCTGACGTGTCTTCAATCGCCGTCACCACACAGCCCCTCAAGTGAATGGCTCCAAGTGGCTCTTCTCCCTGAAAGGAATTTCAATCAACATTCATGCAGATTCAGACTTCTGTGGAGGAAATGGCAAACTGAAGATGGCTCTGCTAAAAGCAGAGCCGATGACCATGGTGGAATGAAGAGCTGGTGAATAGACTGGCTCTTCATAATTACTCTCCAGACAAGGAGAGGAATTGAGATCACCCATAAGTGCTCCATACAGTTGCTCCTCATGAGGAGACCACAAGACAGCAGTCTCCTACAGATTTAGAGCACCAGGAGATGAGGGAATAGCCATCTTTTTGCTCAAACTGTGATTGGTACTTTCAAAGGGACACTGAGTTCACATACTTCCTTTTCAATAATAATAACATTGATTGATTGATACTTCCTTTTCTAAACACTTTCGGAAATTGCTTGTTAACTGCTTTTCATCTATTAGGAACCTTTGGATCAACATGTTTTACAGCACTGGGTGAATTCCTTCAATCCTTAGCAAAAGAAGTTTTAACTACAAGTTTAAGGAGATATATATAGATATATATAGATATAAACAGCAAAAGGGTGATTAGACAGTTGATTGATTTTGGACAGTTACAAATGGACTAAGGGTTCAGATGGATTTGAAATAAATTTTGGAACTCATTATAAGAATCCTTCCTGTGGGAAAATTCTTTTGTTTTGAATTCTATTTAAAAAAAATGATAGGATGAGACTTTGAAGTTTGGACACTAGAGGGAATCAGAAGGAACTAAAGATTACAATTAAAGGAGAAGAACACTTAAATTTGACTTACTGATACAACATGTAGCAAAATATTTTAACATTGGACATATTGAAGGATATTTTTGAACAATGGACCCAGAAGTTAATTTTAAGAATGTCTGCCATTATAGATATACTGTGTTTAAAAGATGTTATGGAAGAGGAACAAGTTTTACCAGATAAGACTGAGACTGATTTGAAAGTGGATTTAAAAAATGAAAGACTACAAGAATAATATCAAAAAACATATAAAAGAAACCAGCTGATATCTTAATTAAAAGGGATATACAAATAACAAAAGTGACCTGGATAATTTTCCTATGTTGGATTTCCAAAAGAGCTTGTTAAAGCTTTGAAGAATTTGGTGAGAGGGGACAAAAAAAAAAGGAAAGAAATAAAGTTCTAGGACATTATTTGAAGGGAGTGAAGATCAAGATTGTTAAAAGTAAAAGAAAGGAATATAAAATTGGTTTATTGATCAAGGTTAAAATAGATATGTTATTTCTGGCAGCCCTTAATGGACTTTTGCTAATCAGGACTGAAATGATGAGGCTTTAAGGATTTGTTTATAGATAAGAGATGGAATATGTGAAGAAGAAATCATTTGTTGTATTTTAAGAGAAGGTGATAAGTTACTAATATTGTTTATACTTGTGATGAAGGGAGAAGTCATTTCTTTATATATTTTTCTTCACTATACTCTTATTTTTTCTTTTCTATTTTTTTTTCTTTTCTGCACCTTCTATTTTTTCTTTTTATTCTTTTCTTTTTTTAGTTGGTATTAGTTTTTATCATTTTAATGTAACTTTTAATAAAATTACTATTAAAAATCATGCAGACTCATCTTCATCTTAATTAAAAACACAATTTTGCAGTCTACTTTTGCACTAAACCAAAAGTGGCAAGAGCTCTGTGTAAGAGTGTTGCTGACAAAGGTTGTGAGGAAACTGATTTATGAAAGCTAAAGACTTAGGATGCTTTACTTTGGAAGAAAAGCAAGAGAGAGGAGGCTTGGCAGAGAATTATTATGAATGATAGTCTACCTAGTATGCATAGCAGCAGTCAATCCTAGAATTTACCAAAGCTTCATGTTTTGCAACAGAGGACCCTAAGTTGTGAAGCTTACTATTTCAAAAGACCTTTATTACATAAGTTTAGACAAAACTATGATGTAATCAGTTTTGGCCATAACTGATGTATGGAATATTCATTGATGATATTTGGTGGTACCTTATGCCACTCTGCAGGTATAAGGAACAAATGAGAGGACATGGTCATTAACTTCATGACTGGCCACTGAGGATGATGGTATTCAGTCTAGAAAGGCTACTCTCATTTTCAAGCATTTTGCATCCTTCTCATCCACTGGTGCCTAGGCACTTTTCTCTCTATACAGGCATTTCTCATACTAACCATGTGTGTATCAGAAAAGGGGAATCAGGATTTTGTTTTGTTCTGTTTTGAGCATTTGAGAAAACTTTTCAGTTGAAAGCTTCTTTAGCTAGAGAGAGAATTCAAGAAATTAAAGTTCATATGATAAATTGTCCAGAGTCCAGATGCTTAAAAGTGCATATGAGGAGTCTTGCTGACATCTCCAGCTGAACAGAGTCTTTATAGAAATTCTTAAGGAAACATATGAAGAATATATGGTAGAGAATGGAACTGTGCACAGAAACCCTAAGCCTACTTTCTTATATATTGCCTACTCCTCCCCTCATCAAGAAATCGGAAGGGATCCTTTTAAGGAAGAAACGGAGGAAGGAAGGATTATCACAGGTCTTTGTCAGATCTGTGGCCTGGAAGAAATTGCTGATCATATCAGTCTAAAGATCTTGTACTTCTTGAACTGCTTGACCTGGGAAATTCCCTCATGAAGAACCATATTTCATAACAGATTGCTCAGGGGCACAGTTTCACTATTATTATTATTATAAAGAGTTTTGTGGCTTATTGGGATTTCCAATAGCTAATAATTAAATGAGAATATATCTTCTTTCAGCAAATGCTTTTGTTGACCTTTGACTGCCTTAATAACAAGAAGAAAAAAGGTTGAACAGGACTAGATCACATAAGAACTGTTCAAGCTCCTATCAGACTTCTTTGTTCAACACAAGGAAGTTGGGGAGAAATAGAGATGTAGCCAAAGATATAGACGGCATGGTCCCATTATCTGTGCGGTTTTGTTTTTACACATGCATAAAGAATGCCTTTGGTTGTTCAAGTGTTTGAAGGGTGACAAAACTTATCCAGGTACAGAGATAATGGAACAGCCTTTCCCACACAAGTGACCTCCAGATGTGTGGGACTCCAAAAACTCTCAAGTACCATAGATTCTGGGTGTTGAAGTTCAGTACTACCAAAGAGAACTAAGGTGGAAAAAACTACAATAAAGTGTTGTCTATTAGTCACTCAGGAAGTGGCATCATTAAGTGATGCAGAACACAACTGCATCACTTATTGCTGATAAAATGTACTTGAAGCTTTGTTATGCAGAAGGATGGGCGCTAGTAATAAATTACTCACATTAACAAGCATGCTATTCCCACCGTGTTTGGTAGGTGGTTTCATGGCCAAGGGGCAATCCAACAAAAATTGACTGATATACACACTTACTGCACCAGGATCATAATAATGCATGTAGGCAGGGTCCTCTCTCAGAACAAACTTCCGTACTTTCCAGTTTTTCCTTCTATGACCCTAAATGAATATTAAGAAAGCATAATTTTTAATTTTCTGCTATGTAGGCATAAATGTCAAACTATAACTGAGCCTCGTTCTCACAGCTGAACAAGACTGTTTAGTTATCCTTATCCTAATAAAATCAATAGCGAAGATTCCAGTGGTTTTACTGGACTTTACTCTCATGATCAAATTGATTATTTTGTTTATTTTGAGGGACCTTCAATTAAATCACTGGGGTAATTACAAGTGACATAAACCAGGGCAGATAACCTCCATCCTTAGGGCCACAAGTGATTGCTGAACCCCCTTTTTGCACATCCTAGAGTCCTCTTGGATTGCATTACCCCCATTTGGATGAGTTTGATGGATGATTTTTCCATCATTTTGAGTGGGGAAAATATAACCAGCTATAGTGCAAGCTATGGAATAGATTTACAACTATTTAAAAACAATATACTGTATTCTACCTGCCCTTCCCCTGAGTATGGGGGAGGGGGCCTCATTTCTCACTGACTACAGATCTTGCCACCGAAAGAAATTACATTAATTTCATGTAATATGAATATCATATAAATCATATCATGGGCATATCCTTTCAGTGCATGAGTTTTCTTCCTAAGTTATAGTCAAGCTTGCTTTTTATAAATTAAAAAATGTAGAAAAATAGAATCTTATTCCGTGTTAAGACACATGGTAACTAAATCACTTTGGATTTCAAACTTTAAAAAAATGAATAAAAATCTCAGTTCTGGTTTTGCCTCTTTTTTCCTTTGTTCGTGTATGTTTTCTTTCTTTTCCTTTTCTTAAAAATGCTTGGTAAAAAGCTCATTAAAAACTAAAGAAAATGTGTCAAAAAGCAAAATGGGCACCATAAAAGGCGATGCAGTAGCCATTTTCATCTGTGAATTTGGGACTTTTTCTATATGAAATAGATATAAAATGTTTCAAGTTTAATTTGTTAAGGGTTAAGGTTTTTTTTCTGAATAAGATTTACCAATCTATTAAATACGGGTAGCAAAAAAAAGTTAAACTTTATGTCTTTGAAACACATCTCAAAACTGATAATCAAGTAGGTCTTGATCATTTCCACAAAACGTTGCAACTTCTTAAACTCCTGCCAGAACAGCATGAATCAAGTGGCAACTCAATGAATCACATGCTTTTAAGGCTTCATGTGTTCTATGCATGAAACTCTATTGTAATTCTATTGAAGCCAGATCTGTCTATATGAAACCATTGGGACATCAGATGAATGTTACATTTCATCTGTCCATACTATGACTTGATTTACTACCCAGGAGTATGACTCTTTTGGCTGTTACTATTATATTTTAGTTCTCTTTCCAGAACCATTGCAAGGGCAGATGGCACCATGTCCTTCACACTGACTCATACCAGTAACAATCTGCTCAGAGAACTAGTAGGGAAGTACAGTAAATCTAGACTTCTCAATACCAATCCTGCCGATAGATAGATAGATAGATAGATAGATAGATAGATAGATAGATAGATAGATAGATAGATAGATAGATATTGCTTCACAATCAGGTGATCTTTTTTTCCCCTTTCCAAAAAGGCTTCCACCTCTGCTTTTCTCTTATTCTGGCCTGAAACAAGTTAGAGGCTAGCGAGTGGATTTGGCAAGCTGTCAGATTTTTGCAGAGTGGCTGTGCCCCCACTAGCAGCTGATTGCTGCTTAGTAATGCTATAGTGCATGATGCTGCCGATGCAGAATATAACCAGGAAAATTCAGAGAATGTTCAGTACTATGGAGACAATTTTAGACTGGTTGATTTTATCCATATGTATTACATAAATTTATATTTTACATTTTTCATGGATAACAAAAAACAAAACAAAAACCCAAGATATATACCAACCTGTTTCAGCAGACAACCCTGTTTGACCACTGTGCCTCTGAACTCTTCCTTGAAGACTGTGTCATCATCACTGGAGTTGCCCTCACAGAAGAAACCACTGTCTGCCTATTTTAAGACATTGAAGAAGCCAAGTTGATAAATGTCTCCTAGGATAGTTCTGGCTGGTAAATAATGGCAGTATTAGTTGGACATTCCCAAAAAACCCACACCTTTGTTACAGAGAATGGAGAAGCCATGGGCTTATCTACCCATCATTACAACAGGGTCACTGTATTGTATACCTAAGTAACTTTCTTCTGTAGAAGAGAGGACACAGACAAATGCCTCTTCTTGTAGTTTGCCATAACTGCTTTTTCCTTCTTGGCAAATATATTACTAATGCTATCTTTTCTGCTATGAACAATTAGTCTTTGGCACAATTCTTGCCTTGTCCTAGGTAACTTACCTGTAACCCCAGAATGGAAAAAATAAAAATGAGCAGCTGAGTTGCATAATACAGGAAGAGCTCAGTTAGAAGACACTATAAATTCACAGAATTTTACAGCTGGATGGAAAAGTGAAGGTACATGATAAAAAGAAGTTATTCAGCTTGCTGAGGATTAAGCTAAGAACTGACACCAGTATTGTTCAACAATCAAATATGGTCTCTTCAAACACCACTAATATATATTACCAAATATCAAGATTAGGATGACTGTGGCCAAGTAGAAAATACAGAATCCAAAATAAAAAAATGAAATCCAACTCTTTAAAGTCCTTTAAGTAAAAGATTATCTTCTTCCAAGTAGTACATGGCCACTCTACCTTGGCAAACTTGTATGTTATATAGAAATTTGCCAGTAAGGGTCCTAATAAAATTTCTTTACATGGTATTTGCACACACACATGTGGGGTAAAACTCAAAGCTAGGCAGTGTGGTGCCTTCCAATTTTTTGAAACAGCTCCCATCAATTTAGCCAGTATGGTCAGAGGCATTATGGAGATTGTGATCTAAAAGGCTAGATAAAAGAAAGTAGTTAGCAATGTGATACCACGTTGCCCTCCTCATGGGCAATGTGGTATCATGTTGCTAATTACTTTCTAGCTTATACAGGGCTAGTTGTGTGAGTCTAATTTTAGGCCAAACTAGATGTGCACATGGTAAAATATGTTTATTGATTTGACTATAAAATGAGGTGATGGAGATTTACTTTTATCATTATTCAGAATTTAAGGAGTGGAACATCAGCCCTCCTCATACATTCCTGCAACTATGCTGCTTTCATCCTTCTTCCCCACCCAGAATAATCTTTTATATCCCAAAATATAAAGGGGAAAAGTCTTTAAGCTGTAGGGTATGGAGCAGTAGGATGGGGAGGATGTGATTCAACTGACATATCATGCTCCATGTAGTGATAAAAGCAGATCTCCCCCTCAGTGGTTATCGTCAGATTGATGAGCAGATGTTTTGCATGCAGATCCATGGTTAATTTATCCCTGAAGCACTCTTGCAGAACAAGATCAGCATGCTTACAGAAAAGAAGCACCAAGATCTGAAGTCTGGTTTGATTGACTCTATTTACAGAAAGCATATAAGTTGGACTCATATCTATGGTTAACCATCACATGCCAAGAAAAAAAAACACCACCAAAGTCTCTACATTTGTAGTCAAACACAATACAATTTCCTATGGAATGACAGCTATTGCAAAGGAATTCTATACTGTAGTGACTCAGCTCATAACCTCTATAAAAAGGTTGATTTCCTATATATGCTATGGTTTTCTGCATAAAATGCTGAATCACATTTCTATTCAGAAGAAGCTATCAAAGTATTTTCCAGTCAACAAATGCTGGAAACCACTATAATTGAGTGATAGATTAATAGGACAAGCCTGTGCACATCTATTCAAAATGAAGTAAATCCCCACTCTGTTTGACATAGATGTGCATAGACTTTCAGTCTATGCCATAAATTAATTATTAAATCATTCTAAAATTATATAATTTTCTTAAAGCAAGCTGCTCTTAATCAAGTATGAAAAATTAACTTGGTGGATGTTTTAACACGAGCTCAGCTTTAAAGTAAAGGGGAAAAAAATCAGTGTTCTAATAGATACCTAAAGTACCTGGAGTACACTGTTTTAAATCCACCAATTTATGAAAGTAAGGGCAGTTAATTCAAGAGAGTGGCTTTGGACTTCAAATTTGGTATGGATGTAGGAGGAGCTTTTGGGGGGCAGGGTAGAAGTTTGCACCAAACATGCTACTTTTCAGCTCCAATATCACCCATTTTTATTAATTTACTGAAGTCTTATGGCTAAACCACTCTGGGAATAAAGTTAGTGCAGAAGTTATATTTGTTGTACCTGGAAACTTAAAAAGTAAAATTTGAACATGAATGATGTTCAGACTGGCAGCTGGAGAGCACCTAGTCTGGTGTAACGCAATGCTATCTTTTCTCTCTTTTTTTGGAAAAAAAAAACTGTAGATACACACACACCAACAGACTCATCTGTGTGTGCAGCTTTTTAAAAAAAAAAAAAGAGTGAGAAAGGGAGAGCAAAAAATGCATTAGATCAGACCAGCTGTTTTTCCTGCTGCTTGTCTGATAGGTATACTCTAGAAACGTTTCTGTGCTCAGATGAAGAAGACAAACATCTTAACACTTACAAAATAGTAATAGGCATCCTCAAGATCCAAGAAGGAGGTTTGTGATAGGCCTTCAAGCGCACTCTTGGATGTATCACCAGCAGCCTGAAAGTAGCCTTCATTCAACAGGGCAGATGCCAGCACTATACCCTCTTCGCGATTTCGTAATGAGTTGTTTGATAGTAACCAATCAATCACAGAGCTACCTAGTGACAAGGAAAAGAACCAAAGATGGTTACCAAAGATACATAAAAAAACAGTAGATATGGTAATGATTAAGCAAACAGAAAAGCAAATCCCCTGATGATGGCTACCTCTGGATCTTATTTGAGATAGATTATATAACTGTCAGAAAAGATGTGGATTATAGTAAATACTCAGGACTGTAGCTAATGTTGTTCTGATGTCTTCAGAGAAAGTTTTTGCAAGCATCTGTAGGTGGGAGGAGGAGAGCATCAGTCCCCTGCAATTCCTTGTGGAACTTCCCCAGTCATTCCAAAGGGTACTCCAAACTTGTTCAGTCAACTGAAATCACTCCTCTCTCTATTCCATTCACAAAGGTCTTGGTAGATTCATACAACATTCTGGGAAGGATGCAATCTTAATTATTTTTTATAACTCATATTTTGTGACAAGAAGTTGGACAATATTAAGTATAAATGTTAGATATGCCCTGGGATCAAAGACATAATAGTTAATGACAACTACCAAGCTTTTGGAGATGTGGACTGTAAGTGTACGTCCTTTGTTCTGAGAAATATTGGAATGCAACTTGATTATAGGATAGGTACCCTTGTCACCAGAAATGAATCCCTCGGATTATTCTTTATTCCTTGTTCTATTTCTAACCCTACAGATCAGATGTCATCTCTGTGATCCTATTTTCTAGAAATATAACACATTACAGCTCTCTTTTCTGATATCTGTTTTAATTTATCCATTTTGTTGTGGTTGTTTAAGGCAATTCTTAACAACTCCCTACCTGTAAAACAATGATTGAAAATTTTCTTGTCCTTTTCCAGCTTCATTTCCCGTATCCCCTTGTTAGGGTCTTTCATAGAAAGATACAAAGTACTGTGCAGAAAACAGAAGGGGGAATAATTAGGAAAGAAGGTTGGACTGAAATATAATATAACCATACTGAGATTTGTTTTTAAATAGCAAACAGTATACAAATGTTTTAAAACAAAGCAGCAACATCGTTGGTAAAAATTCTTGGCCTTCTGCTAAATAAAATCACAAAGCCCTCAAGAGTCACATGAGAGCATTGAAAGGACTCTGCCATTTCCAGTGTTAATGGCTACTGATTTGCACCAGGTTTCTCAATCTTGTGGATAGCTTAAATACTTGTGCATGAAAGAACATGTAAGAATAAACACCCAAACAATGGCTTTCTCTAGATCAGTGTTCCTCAACCTCAGAAACCTCAAAATGAGTGGAGTTCAACTCCCAGAATTTCCCAGCCAGCATGGGAGTTGAAGTCCACCATCTTAAAGTTGTTGAGGTTGAGAAACACCACTCTAGATGAATTACGTCCACAATCTGGTATTGGAACACAGTTTGTATATAACAGGAAATCCATACTTTTCCAGTACACTGGGTACTATCTCAGGCAAACTTCCTTGTGCCCAATTTCCCAAACATCTCTTTAAACCCAGGAGAGAGATGTTGTGAAGTAATTCTACTTTCAGATTAGGAAGCAATGGACAGCTCAAGAGGCTGATTTGTGATGAGAGAGAGAGATGTAAAAAAGAAGAAGAAGATGACACCCTTAGCTACTTCGCATGAGTAAAGTGGGCTCAGAAATGCTGCCAAAAGAAGGGTTCAAGCTCCCTGAGAGCAAAAATAGAAAATAGCCCTTTTTCATGAGAATAGAAAATGTATAAGATATGCTTCAATTCCAGCTTGCTGAGAGAGAAGAATTAGGAATTTGGAGGACATGTTTGAGCACAATTCAGAATAACCTAAGCAGCTCCTTTTGTGGCTGCCTCATAAAAATAAAACTTTTGAAATAAAAGTATTTTCCCACATCCCACTTATCCAAGCAATCTTAGTGTTTAGGTTTTGGAACACACCTCAGATTGATGGTTTCAGGAAGCCTGATAGATTTCTTGGTTGATTTCCTGGAAAACCTTTGACCTCCCAAAATGCACTTGATGGCCTTCTTGATGTCTTTCACCCAAGAATCTCTCTCCTCAAGATGAGAAGCTTGGAAGATGTGATCCTGTTGTTTGGCCGTTGTGAGTTTAAAGACAAACTAGAATAGGAACAGATCTCATTGTTAGCCTTCATAAGTAGTTTTTTGTAGGCAGCTTATGTTAGCAAGCAGCTAATAGCATAATTATACAGCTCTGTTCAAAAGTGAGTTGACTGAATCCAGTGATGCTTGACTCCCAGATTGCAGTCTAAAGAGAGTATCCAGTTTAAATAATTACATTGAGAACATTTGGAAACTATTGTCCTACAAAGTGTAGAATAGATAATGTATTCCCCAGTCAGATGCTGAAATGTCTTACAGCTTGAACAGGCAATATTAAAACAATCAGGAAAACAATCCTGTTTATTGTTAATATAAGAACCCTATATTGAGAGATGAGTGCCTGGTTTTCTTAGGTCAAAGGCCAGAGAGAGGAATTTGTGCTGGAAAAAAAGGAAGAGTGCTCAGTTCTGGATCCTTTGGCATCCTTTAGTTAAGAAATTCCACAGCAATGTAGATATGCTCCAATCTCTGCTTCCTGAAACAGAAGGACAAACCACTTTCCCCCCTCTTTCTAGCCCAGTGTTTTTCAACCTCGGCAACTTTAAGCTGTGTGGACTTCAACTCCCAGAATTCCCCAGCCAGCCATGGGGAGTTGAAGTCTACACAGCTTAAAGTTGCTGGGGTTGAGAAATACTACTCTAGCCACTTGTAATAAGCATGATATGTTGTCCTTTATCCATTAGCCACTGTATATGCCACCAGAGTCTGAGACATAGACACTTCTCTGACTAAGCATACTTCAAAGCTGCCACTCTCTTCAGATTGATCCTTAGATTTGACTAAGAAATAGCAGGAACCGTAAGTGTCATTCGGTTTATTTACTTCTGTATAGAGTGTGCCAAAATGCTTTCCCCTTTCTATTTCACCCTCTGACTTTTAAATAAATATCTCCCCTATTATTCAGACAGGAGGCTTCAATGTGTTCTGATTGTCTCAAGAGAGATTTGGTTCATTGTGTATCAATCCGCACAGAAGTACCTACTTGCAATGCCTGCAGGGAAATGAATGGAAAATTAATCACCTATTCACTGTTTAAAGATCTCACTGTCTTTAAAATTCAAAGGGTGGAAGCAGTGCAGTTGAGTTGTTTAAATCCCATGTCCATTAGCCTGCCATGCAAGGAGAACAGGGAATGGAAGACTCCTTTTTCTGAAAATACTGCACAATCCTACCTGAAGTGCTTAACTGAAAAAAGAGGAAATACTGTTGCACTAAGCATTCTCTGCCAGAGCAGGACAGTAGTTTGAAATGTGCTAGTTTTCACACAGTACTGTGGATTTTTTGCTATCTATCCAGATGGTTTGAGAGAAAAAGTAACTGTGTATATGGGTTGCACATAAACCCATTTTTTTACTAATAATTTTATTATTTTTTCTTAAAATTACAAAAGAGAGTATTGTGTTAACATAGTAGTTAGCAGTATGTCAGAAGTGCCGTGGTAACTATTGAGCCAAAGGAAATGGTCTCTAAGATCAGTAGCTTCTCCATTTTCTTTCCTGATTTTTTATCAACTTCTCTCATAGGAACAAAGGAAACAGCTATGCTGAATCCAACCAAAACTCCATTTTGTTCAAAAGTCACTGTGGCCAACCAGCTATCTATTTTTGATTAGTTATTTGGCACTTTTGGCAGTAAATAAAAATTACGATGATGATGATTGGTCATACAGTCAGCCAGATGTTTAGACTGGATTTGGCATTTTCATCCACCTATCGAGTCCTTCCCAAGGACCTGGGATAGGCAGATGTTGTTGTTTGATGGTGTTAGAGGTATCGTCACAGGATGTAAGCTGTTCAAAGTAACGCTGGCTTTTGCAATTGACTGATGGTGATTTTGTCAATGCCAAAAGTGCAAGTGGTACTCCACATGTTTTGGGATTGTACCCAAACTGTGATGATGATGATGATGATGATGATGATGATGATGATGATGATGATGATGATGATGAATGATTACTAGTTATGATGTTACCTTTGCTGTCAAGGTTTTATCCCTATCAACACCACTGTTGGGGATCACAGATATGACGCTATGGGGACATGTATGTTGGATTGCAAGGGCCAAGAGAATGGCACAGTCTATAGGACATGTGCAGCCTTCCATCACTTCTTACAGCCACTAGAACCTCAGATTACATCCTGAGTGGCAAGGGCAAATGTTTGGGGCCTTTGGGTTGGTTGGGGTGGTTCCCCTGGAAGGTAATTGGGAGCAAAATAATGACCATAAAATTCTGCAAGGTTTAAGAGATCCATTCTGCCCTTTAGACCACCCCCAACTTCCAAATGCACAATGCCTTGTAATGATGCCTTTGGAATAATTTCACCACACCTTACTCTGGCGATGTCATAATAACACTTGGTCCTGGAAGGCTACCCACACACGCATGCACATTCAATACTTAAATACACACCCACCTTTCCCTTGATTGCAAAGGTGTTGCCTCTTCCTGGGATAGTCCTTACTTCAATGTACTTCGAAAGACATAAATACTCACTGTTCTTTTAGCAAAATCCTGGCAGGGACTGGTCAGGGTACTGTTCTTGAGGGGAATCATTCCTTTAGGATTGTTATCCGTCTTCTTCTTAAAAAATTCAATTCCATCTTCTGACAGCACCACCCACATGGGCTTCCAGGTATTAAACATGCTCCCCTGTAGCAACCAATTAAGAGACTATTATCTACACAGCTTGGGAAGGCACAAAAGGAGGCCTTTATTTCTTTTTTAAGAAAGATTATCAGAATGAACATTCACATTCCAGGAATGGGTTGATATACACAGTTTGCTTTGCAGCCATTTTCCCACTGAATGTCAGCAGGTGATTTCAGAATGCTGGGCAGCTACAAATGGGATTGACTTAGTGAAGCCAGGATTGTTGTCACACTGGGGGAGACTTGGGAAAATGTTCTCTAGTGGGCTCCACACCCTCTGTTAGGGACTCCACTATTTTAGATCACTCCTCCTATCACCTTTTTCTGTCTGCACTCTTTGAACTCATTCCATTGTTTCCTCTCCCATTATCAGATAACAGTACTTCTGAATGTTTCTGGAGTTTCCTTGTTTTGCTTTGAAAACTAGTGTAAGTTTACATAGGAAAGGGTGGGAGCTCTTGACTGCAAGACTCTGAACTTACACCCAGAAGTTTGGCCATATGGCACCACTGAACATGATCTATGAACCTGCCAATAGTTGGCCCTACATTAGCTTCCCCAGCCTTGTTCCTTTCAAATGTATTAAAGCTACAACTCTTGTATTCCACAGCCAATACATCTGGAGGGCACCGGCTTGAGCTTTGAAGTGTGTGTGTGTGGGATGCCTCAACTTTTTCAATACATCATTGAATTCCACAGCCAATACATCTGGAGGGCACCGGCTTGAGCTTTGAAGTGTGTGTGTGTGGGATGCCTCAACTTTTTCAGAAATAAGGATGTCTTCAAGTAAAGCCTGGCTCCAGATCACTACATGGACACAACCATATGATTTGCTTGGCAACAGAACAAGAATGGTTTGCCATTTTGTCTTCTTCCAAAATGTTTTTTTAAAACTATCTTTCAGTTTTGGTATTCCCTGGTCATCTTCCAACCAAGCCCAACCCTACATAGCTTCTAAGAACAAAGTCAACCAGATGCTGCCAGTTGCTACACCTCAAATTTAGACACTAGCTAACTGCTTTTTATTAAAAAAAAAATTCACTGGCCTTTTCTTTCTTTGATGGTTTGTTTTGCCTTCACTTACAGTAATGTCATTTTTAATTTTTATGCTTTCAACCAGGGTCCTCAAAGGCAGGAACTCTGATTCTCTCAGCCAGCCAAGGGATCAGGTTGAGAACCCACCCCCAACCTCCTTTAATTCAAAGGCATTTTAACAACAAGCAGAAAATCCAGGGATGATTGGGAAAAAGGGGTAGAGGGAATAAGAAGTGTTGTGAGAGACATTATCTTAGAATGATCTTTGTGGTATTCAAAGTGAAGCAATTAGTGTGGTTGCCTAAGCCCTCACACAATAACGGCATGACTTTTCTCAAAGAAACAGGAAATTTAATAATTATTCTCAGCTGCATGGCTGATTTTATAATGCAGAGTGCAATTAGTATCTTAAGCCTTTGCAAAATTTAAGGTACCTGCTATGTTCTTTAAAAAGCATCAATTCTCTCATCCCAAAATGCAAAAAATAAAAATAGAAACCTGAAAAATCCATCCCCACCTATTCTGGGATGCTCCTGGAACTACAAAAGGGGTATTTATGGAATAAAGTTGTCCCAACTGAATGTGTTACATGGAAGCAACACCTGTGCCCTACTAGAAAATTCTGCCATTGCCTAGGATGATCAAATCCATTTCAAACCTGCTAGTCGTAGAGAAGGAAGAGGAGGACTTACAAATAACTGGCTTCCTTTGGAAATATGTGTGTGGAGAGAGAGAGAGAGAGAAGCTTAGGAATATTTCAAAATATGAAAAAATCAGACTTAATTTGTGCCCAAATTCACTGTAAGTTAGATCCTGAATCTGTTTTTAAGTATTAGAGTCATGAAATATGTGCATAATTCAGAAAAATAGCCCTGTGCATATATCCAGTGCCTTCAGTTCCTCTTAGACTGAGCCCTCAACAGAAGCACAGAAGCAGAATGTATAGGAAAATAACTTGCTTTCTCCATAGGTCTAAACCTTACAAACTAAGCACTATCTCCTATTACAGTAAATAAGCATATTCTCTCTCTCTCTCTCTCTCTCTCTGTTTATGTACCTATCACACATTTTCTTTTGGTAAACTTTCATGTGCATGTTTATGTGTATATGATAGACATTGTTTGTTATCTACCATGCAAGTGGTACCCACTACTGATGTAACTTCTATTGTCCTCAGTTTCTGGCAACACAAACAACAAGGCTGCCAGTAAATGTGGTGCTGGTTCAAGTTTGAGATTAACTTTAGTAAAGTGCCTGTTATCAGGTATCCCCCAACAGGCTAACCTAGTTATGGGCTATAGCAGCAGCAGCAGGAGCACCAGCACCATGCAGATCAATGCTAGAGACCTACCGTTTCAATTTCCTACAACCCTTCAGAGGGGTGCTTTGTCAGTGGCATTGAGGGAAACTAAAATGCAGCTGCGGATTAGTAATCCAGCAAATACCAGCTGGAGCTCTAGCAGGTGCTTCCTTCCCTTCCCTGAACTATAATCAGAAAGAGGCTTGAATGCTCTAAACTGGAAATGATTGTAAGAAGATTTATTGTCCAGAAAATCTTTGTATGAATTTCCACAGGGACTTACAACATAGGCAACAGGCACTGTGATCCTTGTTTTAGAAGCATGTTGGCCTAATTAGGTAAATTAGAGTCCACCGGAGTTGGGTGGCCAATAAATTTAAAATGATGATGATGCAGTATTACAGAAGACCAGCACAAGGAGTTCTGAAAGTAATGGAGGTTTACCACCCTGGTTAGCCCAGAAATATTGGGGAAATTCTTTTATTTTTGTGAAGAGGGAGAAAGGAAATATATGCAGGCACGAACCTGAATGGGAGCAGAACAAGCACTTGGTTATTGGCCATTAGGCAAGGAGTGAGTGGCTGACAGTTTTGTGTGCTCAGCTCAGCTCAGCTCAACTCAGCCAGAAAGATTGAGTGCTGCCTAGTTGGTGGTTCTCTATTCATAGGATCCTGATTGCAAAAGACATCTGAAAATAGTCAAAAGTGCCTGGTTTTATTAAAATTTCTTATTAACTTATATTGGCTTCTTTTGGAAGATCAAGAAGGATATGCATTTTCCAAAATATAACACATTCAAATGAGATCTTTCATCAAGGTATGTATAAGGTTTTGCTTAGCAGGTGGTTTCAACCCATGCAACTGTATTGCATTTTCCTTGGTAGGCTGAAAAATTCCAGATAGTTGGAATCATATAGATTTGACTAACTCATCTGAAACTGAAATTGATTCTTTCCCGGAAGCAAAGATCAGAGTTAAGGCAGAAATTTTTGTCACAGACATGATAAAAAATGTGTGTGGGGAAGGGAACCCTAAAAAATGAAGAAGTAGCACCTACACAACTTCCCTAAAGCTTCACTTCTCCTTTTCTTGTATCTGTTACATAGATATAATTTCCCCAGCTAAACCACCACTCAGAACAGAAAATCTTACCACATATATTGTGCTGTGGAGTTAAGCATGTCATAGCCTGCATACACAACTGAATAAAGCCTTCCCATAAGGCAGCCCTAAACATACTTATCAAAGTCCCATTAAATTCTGATTTCAGCATCCATATGCCTGGAATTGCAGTACAACTCCTTTTCTGGCTGAATTACCTTGGCAATATACTGTACTTTCTATGGCCTACCCTTGAAGACACTCCATTTCAACTGAGCCAAATGCAGTAGTTTGAATGAGGGATTGGTGGAATCGACCCTATTGTGCCTATTTCATTGAGGACTAATTCTTTTTCATGCTCAGTTCAATTCATTTCTAGGCTCTTTCCTGTTTCTAAATGGGATCTACCAAATGCTATTCTTGTGGGCTTTTTTTAAAAAAAAAAGTTGAGCCTTTTTATGAGCTTTTGTTTTAGTCTACTACTGTTGATGAGGTTTCTATGACTGTGTTTTATGAAGCACAACGTTTAATTTGCTTACCAGTTATATATGTGTGTCTGTGCATATCTTTAATGCTATGTCAGTATGGGGGGAAAAACCCTCAAATGATATGCACACATATATTTGCAGATTATTTGAGGGTTTTTCCCCCTATACTGACATAGCATTAAGGATGTGAAGGTCTGGGAAGGAGGGTGGGAGGAGAAAACAGAGGTGCAGGAAAAAAAAATTGTTCCATTTATCATGTGTTTTTTCCCCTTAGGCCTTCACATTTCTAGGGAATAAATAGAGAAAAGAGTGCAAAACAAACAAATAACAATATTATGAGGTCAGTGCTGCAGATTCTATGTAAATGCACTTACTTAGAATTCCACTAACTGAAATATCTTATCTGTAGACTGGAGCTCTACTTTAGTTCCTCCCTCATTTTATTTAGTTTCCTTTTGTGGTCTTAGCACTTCCCGTGCTCTCTTTGGAGCTCTGCTAATCATCTATCAGGGCTATGTTCCTGCAACTCCCAGTGATCCACAAACCACAATTCTATTTTAGCTGAGTGTGCTATGCAGATCCAGTGAGTAGTTTATGGAGCAGTATCTTGTACAAATTTAGCCATTCAAGTTAATTGAATCAAGATGTGGATAAGTGGACTGGATGAACATAATCCCTGTTTTGTTCTTTATATTATTCAAGTTCCCATTAATTGAAGGGCAAGTTGACATAGGTCACACCACTTCTTGAATGCAGGAACAGATAAGAATAGTTGTCTACCCATTCCCAGTCCATTGTAAATGCATACCCTGCCCAAGTTTTGAAACTATGCCTCAATAGTGCTGTTTTCCATAACCCTAAGCCATCTTAAGCTCGCTGTGCAGCCATTTTGTCCTGGGCTGCTACATTCTCTGGTCAGCAGCTGCCCTTTAGTTATTAGTGTGCGGTTAATCAAATGATGGTCCATTAAGTCAATGAACTTTTCTCACCCTGTGTTTTCCCACCCACTCTTAGAAGCTCAGTTCTCCATTCAATCTTTACATATCTTGGTGGGCACCTTTTCAGTTTCTGCCCAGGCTGCATGTAGTTTGCTCTCCATGCTTTCCCCATCCCTGCCCACAGTACTGCAAAACTTCCCTTTCCTTGTTTCCCCTAAATCTTTAATTTTCAACATAAATTACATTAGAGTAAAACTTTCAGTGAACTCAACTTTGCTTTGTTTCCCATTCTTCCATGTTACAGAGTTTCTATGGACCCAGAAGGGAATGTAGAAATGAAAGAATAACCTGTTCCCCTTTACTTTAATTAGTATCACATTACAGCAATGATGACACCAAAAAGGGAAAAAAGAAAAATGAAAGGAGTCTGAATGTCAAAGGAGAGAATGTGTGAAGGAGGTTGAAGGTGTCCATGTGTGCAAACATCTGGGAAAACAAAGGAAAAACATGGGGACTAGTGAGGAGGGAACAATCCTTCAAAAAGATTGAGGCAGGCACTGGTAGACTAGTCCACCCAGAAGTCAACCCATGAGGTTTGGTTTCCTTGAATGAATGGGAAGGGCAAGAAACAGGGGAACCATCAATCAGGGCCTTAGTCCAGACTGAGCTCCAGTTCAACCTCATTGCCACCCCACTGCAATCTGGATTGGAATTGCTGAAGTTGGTTTAAGAAGCAACTGAAGAAGCATGAAAAACCAGCACCTTAACTGTCATGCAGAATTGCCCTTACTTAATTTTGACAACTGTCCGATGTAATAACTGATGAGGGCTCTGGAAGCACAGAGCTTCCCATTCTCCTCTGCAGGATGCTTTCAGACATGGCCTTTGTTTGTGCCCTCGCCTGCTTCATTCAATGTATGAATGAACTAGAGGTTGCCATTTCCATTTGTAGCTCTCCCATATTACCATATCACTTTATTCATCTTCCCCAAATTTTACTAGGGAGGCAAAGACAGAACATCTGTATAATGTCTTTGCACTGGAAGCAAAAAAAAAAAAAATCATCAGCAGAAGCTCTCATTACTCAAGGGATGATTTCACTGATAAGCCAAGCCTTTTCCTCTGAGAGAAGATAATAGAAAATTTAGGGACAAGATGTGTGTTACATTTATTATTTGATCATAATTACAGGCTAATCCCCAGTGTGAAGATGGGAGTGGTGAGGAGAGTGTATAGGAATTACTGCCAAACTTTGAATCCAGGTTGCAGTTTTGGCATTCAAGGAACAGTAACCCATATTATATACAGTACATACACCAGGCACAGGACTAGTGAAAAGAGGCAACTGTTACCAAAATCACAGCAGGAGAAAAGAGAAAGTTTAGGCCTTTTGCCCATTAATCACTTTATGAAAATTCCACCATGCTTTGTGGCAATTAGCTTTAGAAGATGGGAAACACCTTCCTGTTAGTGCTGATCAAAGATGAGGTGTGTTATTTTCTATAACACTTAAGACAACACAGGAAGAGGCTGGTTTTCAAAGTGGCAACAGCTGAGAAGGAAAGTGATCTTAATAGCAGTGCAATCTATTTTCGTGATGCACCTGGTACTGAATAACTGGGGGGAGGGTGGGACCTCAGCCAGGTTGCTAATCACAGGATAAACTTCATGCCTAACCAGGATTTCAGTTTATTTCTTTGAGGTCCTAATCAAGGAAAACTCTGACAGGAATTTTGCTAACCATGTTTGTTGACTGAGCCATACAGGGCTAGGTTTGTGCACTACACTAAGCCATACTCTGTGGTTGACAACCCAAAATGGTGAGGTTTATACAACAGAGCAAGCCAAAACCAAACATATCACCTTCAACATTATGGCTTATCGTAATGAGGAATTTTATCCAGACTTTATATAAGCCTGACCACATACATCCAGCTTAAAGCTGTTTTAATTTACTTCTTCCTGCAAAACATTTGGAATAATTGTTTATTTGAAAAATGAATGCCATGCTTTAAAAGAGTTTTCCCAGAGTGGCTTACACTGCATTGAATCCCAATATTTCTTAGATAGATTAAAATTTATTAAAATACAATATATCAGTTTTAAAAAACCACCATAGACTAGGTGATAGAAAGTTTTGTTGCAACATACAAATCTAAATGGGTATATTTTGGGTCAATGGCTAACCTAGGGCATTGGCCATCAAGGCTGATCCTCAGTAGGCAAGGGAAATTACATCATGTCTCTGATGTATTAAAATGCTATTAAATGTTCTTGGAAAAGGAGCAAGCTTTACTGGATAGGACTGAGCCTGACTTGAAAGTAGATCTAAAAATGACGGGCTATGGGAATGATGTGGAAGGAAATGCTACACTGGATAAGCAAATGAAACTGTTTGATGTCTTACCAAACCAAAAGAGTGACCTGGATAACTTTCTTATACTGGATTTACAAAAGAGATTTGTTAAAGTTGTGAAGAATTTTGTAAGAAGGGACAAAGAAAAAATGAGAAGAAATCAAATTCAAGGACTTTATTTGAGGGGATTAAGGATCAAGATTGTTAAAAGTAAAGGAAAGGAATATAAAGTTGGTTTATTTGATCAAAGTTAAAATAGATATGTTATCTCTGGTAACCCTTAATGGGCTTTTGCTGACCAGGACTGAATGAGAGGCCCTAAAGATTTATAGATAAGAGTTAAGATGTGGGAAGAAGAGATTATTTGTTGTATTTTAAGAGAAGATGATAAGTTACTAAAATTATATATACTTGTTATGAAGGAGGAAGTCCTTTCTTTCTTTCCTGCACTTTCTATTTTTTTTAGTTCATATTATTTCTTATCTTTTTAATTGTAATGTTCAGTATAATTACTACTTTTAAAAAATGCTATTAAATGTTCCCTTTAGCATTCTTTAATGCAGCCTGCCTTCACGTGGTGTCATTCACCTGTCAGGCTGCTTGAAAATTCTGGAGGACACCAGGATCAGGTGAGGAGGGAACAGTAACTGTTTTCCACTCAGCTTCTAATGTCAAAGAGGCAGAGATGCCATCTATTAAGATCAACCACACCCACAATTTTGGAGAGAGAAAAAGCCATGCTTGCAAAGGTCTTTTTAGGGGGAGTCAGTGTTGAGTTGGCAGCCAAATGGATTAATCAATCAATCAGCCAGCCAGTCAAATGGATGAGAATAGCATTTAATATTTCTGATTATATGTTTCACGGGTTTAGATACTGGCAGCATGGGATACTCAAAGAAAATAAATACCAATCTGCATTTTTGTCATTCCCCAGCCTTAGTATTGGTAGAAAATGGGAATTGTAGTCCAACAGGTCTGAAGGGCACCAGTCTCTAAAGCCCTGCAGAGATGAAGCTCTTCATATGACTGACTGTCCCACTCCAGTGCAGAAAGTTAAAGCACTGGGTTTCACATGTTCAACTATGTATTATGAGCTCAGCTTTCCAAAATATAAAATATAAAATAATTAATATAATATAATATAATGTAATATAATATAATATAATATACTTAAATAATAAATCTATGTAAATTATATATACACAGAGAGAAATACACACAAAACTGTAATTCCATAAAACTGTAATTCCATATAATCTACACATACCTTCTTCACTAGATAGCCTTCCCTTATCCGTCTGGGTTCTCGCTCAGGGCCTTGTTCCATCTTTGCACTGTTCTTTTTTGTCCAGATCTGAAGAGTTTTGTAAGCTGTATTTATATAGTTATCACTTTCACAAGTTCCTCTGATTGTTAATCACATGAAAGCATGCTCATTTCCTCTTCCGGAAGAAGGACGTGTAGAATGAAATGTAAATGTTAAATTAAGAACGTTTTACTCTTTTAAGTACAGACAAGTAACAACAACCCTGAGACATCTTTTCATCAGATGAGATGAAAACTCAACAGTTACCAACGTGAGATATTTAACTTTTTTCAGTAATCAAAAAGCAGGAATTATCTTGATAAATAAAGCATCATAAGTGTGGCACATGCAGTATTTGAAGCATTAGTCTTGTTGAATCAGATCCAGCTGAAGACTATTGGATCCATTATTTAGGGCCTTATTAATGGGAATTATTTTTATGTCTTCATCTCAGCATAATTTTCCACATTTTCTTTCCTGGAAAAATTGGTGCTGCTTTTCTGGAAAACAACTATCAGAGATGCCTCTTCGTTAAATTTTCTGAAGGACTGAAAATATTACTCCCTTGTTAGCAATTTTAATATCCAGGTTTTTAAGAAATTGGGATATTGATGGTGCTCTGATTCTAGTTTTATTATTTAAGTATCTTTTTGATTATTTGATGTAAGCCACTTTGAATGGTAGGGATAGACAATGAATATATAAATCATTAAAATTCAAAGCACTCAATCAAATCAAAGAGAAGCAGAGTAGACATTTTGTTAATTAAGGATCATTATTAAGGAGCTTGACACAATAATGTATGAGAGGTGCTTGGAACACCATAAAAGCCTAATATAAATGTAACCTACCTTCTCAGACAAACTCAGAAGAGAAGAAAGCAGCAATACCTAGGTGGGTGTTCCCTTCATTCGGATGTGGAGCTTTAAGATCTTGAAGTACCGATACATTATGAATAAGGAGCCTTCCCACTGCTAAACTCAAGTGCTATCCAATCTTCCTTGAGCTGGCAGAAAATTATGCAAGCATGAAATTTGCTGTACCCATTGTTCATCCTTATCCTGCCTCTACTGACTCTCTTTCAAAAACCTGTAGTCACCTGATTTCCCTCCATGGTAATGAGTGACAAAGCTTTACAGATCTTACTCATACTGAGTCTGCTTCTGGGTGATGTTGGAATATGCAGGGGAAAGACTTCTGTAGTTAATAGCAGTGCAACTAAGGGCAACTTAAACATCTGCCAGAGATATAGCCAGAAAAAGAGGGTGCCCTGTTTGTGCCAGGCTTAGGTGCAAATGGAGAAAGGCCCTTAGATTCAGAACTGCTCATACAATGCTTCTGCTAGAGAAAGGGTGAGAGATCAATTCTGCCAATTCACCCTTCCCCCATAGCTCTTTTTATTCCTGAAAAGCTGTTTGGGATCAAAATGTTTATGGGCAGATGATGGGGGATTGCTTGTCTCCCAATCCTTTTGCAAGACTTGCTTCTATATTTCAGATCTTTCTGTGAATGGATGGAGCATCATTTGGGAAAAGCATCCTGGACTGAATTCTGTGGAAAAATAATGAAACAGTACCGATCTGAAGACAGTTGTCAATCCAGTATCGGCCTGTTAGAGATCTGCACATGCATAATCTATATAAGATTCTCAATTGAGGTGAATGTGCTAACTAGAATGAGAACTATTCCCATTCTCCCAGAAAGAAAATATGAGAATACCATTTGGTTTTAGAAAAAAAAATATTCTCACAATAAAAGGAGGGTTTAGAGAAAAGAGATTGGAAAGCCCACAATAAATATGAAATAACTCTTCTGTTATTCTACAAAACAAAATAAATGACTACAAAGCTCTAGCAAGTGTTAAATATTTATAATTCTATGCTTAGAGGTCACTGAAGTCTTACATTAATAACAAAAGCGCCCTCTTCTGATACTGAAAATGAGATTTTGTTTTATGTTAATGTACTCCCCCAAAGCAAAGGGAGCTATGTGGTCCATAAGAAAAATGGCCAAATCTACAGTTTTATTGAGCTAAGCCCCAACCACAAAATAATGTGCACATTTCATATTCTCCAAAATTATTCTTCAGCCTAGATGACAGACAAAGCCAACAGAGATATGACTGGGTAAAGATCTAGATGATGCTGAAGCCGCATGGGTTTTTCCCCATTTCTCTCCTCTTTCATTTTGTCTGCCATATAACCTAATCTAATGCAGATCTCTGGAAAGACCAAAACCTTGCACAGCATTTTGCAACTTGCTAACATAATAGCAATGACTGAATACATGTTTGCATATGTGCACGTGTGTGTGTGTGCCTCTATGACAATCACCAGTTCTTGCTATTTTACTTTTAGTCAAATGAGATATAGCCATTTCAGCCAAACTCTCAGATTATAAAAATGTGTATATTATTATCTCTAATCTAGTCCATTAGGCAGATTATTCTCTGTAATCTCTCCAGTTGGTCCATCCAGGTATATTTAGCCTTGGGAAAAATAGTTGTGGGGAGCTAAGATAACTCTTCAAATGTCTGAAAGGGCATCACATAGAATAACGTCAAGATCTGTTCTCTCTCATTCCAGAGTGCAGGACATGAACTAATGGATTTAAGATATAGGAAGACAGATTCTAATCACATATTACAGAAAAACGTCCTAACAATAAGAACAATTTGACAGTAAAACCAATTTCCCAGAGATGTGGTGGACATGTTCAAGTAGAAGCTCAATAGCCAATTTTGTCAGGGATCCTTTAGCTGGGATTCCTGCACTGAGTAGAGAATGGGATTTATTTATTTATTTAAATCTATTCTTTATTCATATTTATTAAATTTATTATGGCCACCCACTCCAGAAGTCTTTGGGTGGCTTGGTGGCTTAAATAGCTCCTTCTAACTCTATGTTTCTATGTTTAAGCATGCCTGGACTAGGTATAAGCTGTACATAATGTATAAATCTCAACCTGAGCGGTAAGAGTCTTCCAACTCAGGTGTGTTTTGGCTTTGTTTCTCAGCTGAGTATCTTGACAGCCTTCTTGACAAAAGTCGATGCATTCTAGTACAAATATTTTGTTATAATCTCCAACAGTTGGGATGAGCGAGCAAAACAGGCTTGGACTCTGATTGGGCAGGTCTGACTGAGATGTCTAGGGCCTGGTCTTGGGTGCAAACTGGGATGAGTTTGAACCAGTGACTCATGAGGAAGTGTACAGGGTATTCTGTGCTATCAGTTGTTTATTGGAACTAAGCCCCTCCTGGATTGTGAAAGCAGCCAGGGAGGTGACCTCTGACTGGGTGCATGCTGTCAACCTCTTTGAGGGATGGGGTGATACTTCCTGCCCTGAAGGAGGTAGTGGTGCAGTCCCTCCTCAAGAGGCTGTCCCTGGATCCAACACTTTTAGATAACTGTTGTTGTGTCTCCAACCTTCCCTTTTTAAGGAAGAATATTGAGAAGGTGGTCAGATACAGATGATGAGAACCCTGGAGGAAGTGGATTATCTAAATCCATTTCAATCAGGTTTCAGGCCAGGATTTAGCATGGGGACAGCCTTGGTCACACTCACAGATGACCTGTGGTAGAGCTGGGATGGAAGTGGTGAATCCATCCTTGTGCTTCTTGCTCTCTCAATGGCTTTCAATACCATTGACCACAGTATCTTCTGGACAGTTCCAGGGTTGGGGGTAGGGGGTACTATTCTCTTCTTTCCTCTGGAGCTGCTTTCAGTCAGTTTTGGTTCAGGGGGAGAGATCGTTCCCTAGGCCCTTCCTTTGTGGGGTGCCATGGGGCTTGACTCTGTCTCCCGTTTTATTCAGCATCTACATGAAACTGCTGAGTAAAGTCATCTACCAGTTTGGAATTCAGTATCATCAATATGCTGGCCAAGTGAAGCTGTTGATGTTTTATCCCAGTGCCTGGAGCCCATGCAGGTTTGGATGAAGAGGAACTATCTCTTACTCAGTCCTACCAAAACCAAGAGGCTGTGGCTGTTGGGACCACTTAGTTCTGGGGATATCCCATCCTTAATCTTGGATAGGGTTGCACTTCCCCATTCAAGAGTGGTGCACCATCTGGGGCATTCATGGACTCACAGCTCCTGCTTGATGCCCTCTTCTAAATCAGGGGGCCCTTCAGACAGTCACTCATGGATAGTCACCTCATGGCTCAACTATTGCAATGAGCTCTACGTGGGCACTGAACTGGTCTAGAATGCAGCAGTGATGGATCTGCCTCAGTATGTTCATGCTGACACCTCTGCTTCACAAGCTGTACTGATTACCAGTATGCTTTCTGGTGTGATTCAAAGTGCTAGTTATGACCTGTAAAGCCCTACATGGCATAGAGTCTAGTTATTGAGGGGCTGAGTATCTCCCACGGTATCAGCCAGCCAGTTTGATCCAACAGAGTTGGTGTGCTCCAGATCCCTTCAATTAAACAATGTCATCTATTTAGAGCTCAGAAGCCTGTCTTCTCTGTCATGGTGCCTGCCATCTGGAATGAGGTTCCCTCTGATATCCATGTAGTTCCCACCTTGCTGGCATTCTGGAAGGCCTTAAAGACCTGGCTGTTCTCCCAGGCCTTGGGTTAGAATGGGTATGGTTAGCTGGATTCGCCATCACTTTGTATTGTTTATTCTTTTATTCCTTTATAATTTTTGTGTTCTGTTTTTATTTTGTTGGTTTCATTGTATACCACTTAGAGTTGGTTGGAGTCAGCTTGTATCTAAATTGAATAAATAAAATAAAATAAAATAAAATTAGGCACTTTAAGCTGTATCATCAATCTAGCTAGAAATTTGTTTGTAAGGCATAAATCTATTTGCAGAAATAAGTAGAGCTTTCTTTCACTCCCCCCCCTCTCCCTGTCCTCCCCCCCCCCCCCCAGTGTGGTTTCTTTTTCTGTTTTGAAAACATTTCATTTTCCCCTGGTACTTTCTAATGAGATTTTAATGCTTGTTAAATAGGTATAATTACAGTATAAATTGCAATCAATGCTACCTCCTAATGAGTTTGATATATGTCTCTAGAGATCCCTACTTTTCTTCAATAACCAAGAAGTTAATTTTGCTGGAAGTTGTGTCCATGGACTGAAAGGTCCATAGACTGTGGCTATAGTTGGAACCATGAGCAAATGCACTAGAAGGGAAAATAGAGGCCTCCTATATTTTACAAAATATAGGAGGTGTCTGTTTCTCCCTGCACTGACCTACTGAGGTTTGTCATTACTGAATGGACAATAGATGATTGTCAATACTCCTTTAAATGGCAGAAGAGAGTTGGAAAATCATTTCAGTGTAGGACAAGGAACCAACCATAAGAAACGTTTAGTCTAATGAGGCTGGGAATGTTTTGTTGTTATTGCTACTAAGGGCCATATCTCTTCAGGAACAACTTGCAGGAGGCAGATTTGGAGTAAAGAACACAAGTTTGGACTGGATCTGCTTGACTTAGGCAGGTTGGTGAGTGGCTGTGCTTACAAGCACATGGGGTTGAAACTTTAGGGCACCTTGCAAAATGTGAAGCCCTTAGGGAATCCCTCAGTTTGAATATCTATATATCAGTTCAAAACTTATTTCTAGAAGCCTTGCGATCTGAACAGGCATGCACATTTATATAGAAAATTCAGAATAGGGCAGCAATCTATAGACAATGTAAGATTTTACAGATTGCAAATATTGAATTGAGAGCCAGTTTAGTGCAGCGGTTAGGGTCACCAGGCTAGAAACTGGGAGACTGTGAGTTCTAGTCTCACCTTAGGGACAGAAACCAACTGGGTGACCTTGGGCCGGTCACTCTCTCTCAGCCCTCAGAAGGAGGCAATGGCAAACCACTTCTGAAAATCTTGCCAAGAAAATTGCAGGGACTTGGCCAGGCAGTTGCCAGGAGTCAGCACTGACTTGAAGGCACAAAAACAAAATAGTGAACTGGACATCTTAGTTCAAGGCAAGTGATAGCACCACATTTTTTTCATACACTTAGAGGGGCATGATTTAGTCCTACAATCAAAGGCCCAGTGTTTGTCAAATATCAACTGGAACCCATGTGCTAGCAGATAGGCCAGTACCTCATATCTGGAACCCCAAACTTCACATAATGCTTGAGTTGCAGCTTGAAAATGTGACTCAGAGGGAGCATGGAAACTCATCAAGGCCATAGTGATGCATGCAAAAGGGAGTGAGGTTAATGTTTTTTTCCTTTTTTTGCTGCCTCCATTTTCATTCATCCCTGTGTAAAATAATGTGTAAAATAATGCAACTTCTTTTTGTTCTTCAGTTTTAACTATCCTCTTTTGCTTTCACAGAGAGGCTAAGATTATTCAATCAATGGAAGAGGAATAAAGAAATAACCTTCAACCAATGTATGGCTGACATGTAAGTGCAGAGTTAAGGAGCTTGGGAGTAGACATCTAGTATTTCTTGCCATGTCTGTTTCCTGACCAGGCCTACCTTGAAGGGTTGACAGTTATCATTCCTTTTTGATGGCACCACCTACTTCACCAGTACTAATGCTAGGAACAGGTTGTTGATTTAGTGGGATGGTAAGTTTTTGTTCCTGGCTCATTGCCTTGTTTTATGTTCAGTTAAGCCTTTGTTATTATTTAAAGCAAGGGAGGGTGGGGGAATTTAGGAGGCATTTATTTCTTTCTTTAACCAATTTTCTTTAACCAATTTATATAGCTACTGATCTCACTTTGCTTACTTTATATCACATGTAGTTATCTCTCCAAAGCTATCTGGGTTTTTCCTATTATAACAAGGTATGGGGAAAGTACATGACATAGTGGCTTTATTATTATTTTAAACATGCTATTGTATCTGTGCATAGTTTTTTGTCCCTTGCAGTAGGTCCTGTGTATTCTAGCAGAATCATCTTGTTTCAGGTCTCATCAATCAAACAATGTTTTCTAGCAGGACTCAAGAGGCAGCCTTCTCTGTCACGCCACTTGCTCTTGGGAACAGCATCCCACTAGAGATTTATTTGGCCCCCACCTTTCTCACCCTGAAGCAATCTTCTAAAAACTGGATTTTCTCCCTGGCCTTGGGTTAGGATGTTTGAATGGACCCCTTTAAGTTAGGGAGTGAAGAGGAAGGATGGTATGTTGTTCTCTTAGATGATTGTTTTTATATAGTGTGTTTAAAAAAAAAAAAAACTTTATGAAGCCACTTGGAGTCATTTTGGATTTGGACAGTCTAGAAATCTGAGAAATAATCTATGCATTAACATTTTTCTGTGCTTGTATTAGAAAAACATTATACAGAGACCCTGGTAGCAAGAGATGCTGTTACATTAATGTAAAAGCCATGTTGTCATAATATTTTTACTGGATTAACCAAAAAGTCACATATCTTGAGCATGCTTCCAAGATCTAGAGAATTCTTCATAAGGCCAGGTGTTGAACAAAAAAAGCAAGATAAAGAGTTGGAGGATGTTCTTATCTCTCATTCTTAAGAGAGCATTTAGATGAAATATATAGATGTAAGCAGGTGAGACTCAATGAGTAGAAAACCTAGTATTCATCACACAAAATCAAAATTGGGCCTTTAAAAATATAGCAAATGTCAACAAAATAAATTGGCTGCAGGAGGCCTGTGCATGTTATGTACACAAACACATGCTTGTAGAGAGCCATCGGTGAGAACAAATCAAATGTTGAATTATGGATTTATTTCAATAAAGCATTGTGAGGAAACCACTTGAAGTTATTTAGCAGTGATTTAATATCACAACAAAATAATGTTTTTAGATAGATGACGTCTTAATAGTGGGAGAGGCTTCTGATTGTAGAGAGCCAACAGCTCACTTGAGAAGAAAAAAGTAGTAACTAATAATTATTGTTGCAATCTTATGCATCATAATGGGCCATGTTCTGGATAAATGTGCATGAGGCTATGCTATGAACTTTCATAAGAAAAATGGCTCCCCTACCTATTCATTCAAATGGAACAAATTGAAAAGGCTAGCATTTAACTGAACTCTTTGTAGATTTGACCTATCACTTGAAAGAGTAGCCAATTAAAATAAATACTCTTGGTATCACACAACTGAGCAGGACCTGATATGTTCAGAATTGACCACTGGTGAGAGGAGCTTTAAAGGCATTCTGTTTATATTCCAAATGAATACAGGAACTTGTATGAAATCTCTAGCCCTTTTCAGCATTTTCAAGTTACTATCCTGAAGCAGAGAACATCTTGCCCACATCTTCCTCTCGCTTAATACTTTCTGAACAGATTGCAAACCTGATTCATTCCACATGCACATGTACCCATAGCAGGCTAACAGGCAGGAGAAACTAATGGGTCCACTATATGCAGCCAAGATCAGCTCCCAACATGATGTGTTAATGAATCCAAATGCTATGTTTACTTCTTCCTCCAGTTCAAGGCAATATCCTGAGTTCAAGTTGTATATCCTGTAAGATTGCCTCTCTTACCTCATAAATGAAAAACCATACTCATCCTCATCTTCCATCAGACAATTCCTTTCCAAAGAAATTGAAATTCAGCATTCAAGTCAAGCAAGTATATGCATATTAAACATGTCTCACTAGTTTGTGTTCCAGTACCTAGAAGTTCTGATCCCTCTTATCCTTGATTCTAATTTAGAGCTAATGCAGGTAACCTTTTCATGGGGAAGGCAGTGCTACTGCTACTATAATGCTACAGTACATAGCTGCCTATAGTATAATGTATACTATAACTAGAGTAGGTAGCTATATTAAATCTAATAAAATATAAATAAATAATAGTGATCCAAACATTTGGAGGCCCTTTCTTCTAGCTTCTAGGGAATGCCGGATCTTTATTTTTATAGATGTGCTAAATATGATCATTTTTTTAATGCTTTACTATATGTTTTTAGCCATGCAATCTTGGGAATTCCAGGGATTGCAAAGAAGGAACCAGATATAACCAGAGTTGCAAGCTGTTTACCTTAGCTTAGAAGAGAAATAACTAGTGAATAGAATAGAATAGAATAGAATAGAATAGAATAGAATAGAATAGAATACAATACAATACAATACAATACAATACAATACAATACAATACAATACAATACACCACACCACACCACACCACACCACACCACACCACACCACACCACACCACACACCTTTATTGGTCAAGTATGTAAATGTACAAGGAATTTGACTTCAGTGCAAAGAGCTCTCAGTGTATTTGCATAGCATCAAGAATAAAAATAAAAATAAAAATAAAATAAAATAATGATAACAACATTATACTAAAACTATGCAGTCAGAAGAGGAGAATTAGAGGAAAGATAATACTGCGGCTATTAACCAGCATATATTCATTTTTTAAAAAGGAGAAGCTATTATCTAACATATATTCATATTTACAGAGCATTTCAGTCATG
The DNA here is from genome assembly GCF_059951505.1 of Python bivittatus. Taxonomy (NCBI): domain Eukaryota; kingdom Metazoa; phylum Chordata; class Lepidosauria; order Squamata; family Pythonidae; genus Python; species Python bivittatus. The sequence goes on along the minus strand of NW_028277030.1, from coordinate 10,355,722 downwards.
TCTTAACAGTCATATCTTCATGCAGTGTCAACCAGTATATCATACTGCATTAATTAGGTGTTCAGCAGAGCAGTGGCACGAGGAAAAAAACTGTTCTGGTGTCTAGATGTTTTAACATAACAGTGCTCCACAGCGCCGTCCTGAGGGGAGAAGTTGAAACCATTTATGTCCAGAATGAGAAGGATCTGCAGATATCTTCTCTGCCCTCCTTTTGACCCTCACAGTATACAGATCTTCTATAGAAGGCAGGTGGATTGCAATTATTCTTTCTGCAGACTTAACTATCCATTGGAGTCTGAGTCTGTCCTGTTTGGTTGCAGAGTCGAACCAGACGGTTATAGAGGAACATATAACAGATTCAATGGTTCCTCTATAAAACTGTACCAAAAGCTCCTGAGGTAATTTAAACTTCCTTAGTTGATGCAGGAAGAACATCCTTTCTTGTGCCTTTTTGAAGATGGTTCTGATGTTAAGCGTCCATTTCAGGTTTTGAGAGATTAGTGAGATTAGTTTTGTACAAGTATGTTGTATATAATGCCATGGATTGCACCAAAGTTTTAGTGACTGTACCACACAACACTTTAAAGAAGACCAGCAATTCATTATTAAGGAGTGTGCTTGTGGCTTTCCAGCTGTGCAACCCAATCAACCTAGATTATTGATAAACTTTTGTTTCTCAAGCATTAGTATCAAGCATTTGTTTTGCCATCAAATATTAGTGGAATGACACATACTGAAGCCTAATAAACTTAATAAAGTTTAATCAATCTTGTGTGTTCAATGACATCTGCAAAACTACATATATCCAACACCAAACAAGCAAAGTGAAAAAAGATGAAAGGAATAATCTCATGCTTGTTTACTGACTGATCTGTCCCCATCAAAGTTTATGTTCAATATGTAGAATGCCAAACACGATTTTTTTCTCAAATGTCAAAACATTCCTTGTCCAGAAGCCAAGAGGACTGGCCTTCAAACAATAATCACATATTTTATGTTTTATTTCTGTACATGGAAAAATATTATTTTCCATTTTTAATTTTGATTGGTAATATTTAATCTGGAAGATAATGCAGATATTAATGCATCAGTGATTAATTAATTGCAGAATTACAAATGTGTCTATAAAGGTACTTCAGTGTGTATGTGTATACATATTATATCATTTAAGTATTACAAAGGTAAACCTAAATTGAACAAAATAAAACAGATGGCTTAATGGCATCATTGCAATTTTCTCATACATTTATTTTCCAATTATCTTTTACCAGATTGTACAAATTTAGTCATTGTTTAGTCATTGTATGTAGTCAGCCTTACATACAATTTCTCATGTTATCCAGACATGCAGCATTGAAGATTTTCTTTCACTTATAATTAACTATAATGCAAACTCTTGAGATCTGTACACATATTTTAGGATCTTCATTGTACAAAGGCTTAAAATAGCACTTTTTAAACATCCTTTTTCTGAACTGACCACCAGTTTAATTAGGAAAAATGGGATTAACTAGAGGTAACAGGTCTTTGGGTGAATTAGCATCTTCTGAATGTTTGTACCAATACATTAATTTGAGTAACCTGATAACAATTTTAAGAGGAGTGGGGGAAGACCTCTTCCTGGTAACTATCCACACTTGTGGTGCTGAAAGAATATTTGTCAAAATGAGACCAATTATTAGATTTTCCGACAATAATACAGCCCATCTATATCATACTTAGTTTTCTGTTAAATATTACAAATGAATACTAGCAAAGATAATATAGTTACCTAACTTTTATAAAGATCACTAGTCCCCTGTAGTTCATCATGCCAATATAATCTATAGTTTTCTTCCCTGGTCCTGCATCTTTCACTATTTTGCTAATTATTAACTTTACTTGTTAACCATGACTGATCTAATGATGTGCCTATTTACTATGTTATTGCAACATTGCAAGATGTCCTAACCATTATGCAAGTTGTCTTTGTTTGCAGAATTACTGTGCACAAATGATTTACTTCTGAGCAGGTTTATTCCCCCATTTGCCCATGAAATCAAGATTCCAGATATAAATACTTACATACTCTTTCAACTTTTTTTACCAGTTAAAATATAAACAAACAATCAGTAACAGATGCTATAGTTTGACCTTTGGATATATAATGAACTTTGTTAAAAGAGAATATTAGCAAATCCATCAAGTGAAACCATATTTTAAGCAGAAAGTTGCCGGCCAGAAATGGTCAACGCTTTAGCGGTTCGAGTCCAGCCTTCGCGTTAAACAGGGTGAGCTCCTGTTTCCTCCCCAGTTCCTGTCAACCCAACAGGTCGAAAACTCACGTGAGTAGATAAATGGGTACTCTCAGTCCGGTGGGAGGAAAAATGCTGGTGGCGCCTTGCAAAAAAAAAAGGAGTTGGGAGCAGTTGCCGGTAAGTGCGAAAAACTGCGTGTGCCCGAAAAGGGCGCGAAGCAACGGAAACCCGCCTCCTGCGCCCGCCAGCTGGGCTCTGCCCTAGGAAGGAGGCTCTGGCAAACCACTTCTGAAAAACAGTTGCCTTGAAAACTGCAAGGACTCGTCCAAGCAGTCACTGCAGGGTCAGCAATGACTGAGCGCAGACCAAAAAAAAAAAAACCAACCCTCCCCCAGCAACCTATATAAAATTATGTGTATCTATTCACCAGCATTGTTTTTATAATTAATGTAGTCAGTAATTAGTTACAATCGGAGCCAGTTGAAAACAATGCTAGGAAGGCCACTTGATCTGGGTCTCAAGATCAAAAAGGCCTCAAATTTAGATGGTTGCTTTTTCTTTTTTTCTTAAACATATTCAAATTATATCTCACTTTTTAAATATGTTGTCTATTATTGCTATCACTAATAGGGGGCTCAAAAGGAAGCCTAGTGCTTTCTTGATCTCTATGAGCTGATTAGATTACCAGAATATATTAAGTGACAAATGTAGATTTATAATGGACAATTTTTGTGAATGTGGATTACACAATTCAATGCGAATGTAATTTTTTAAAAGAGCTTGCTTCTCTTTCTTCTCCACCACATATCCATACACTTTTCTTATACTGCAATGAAATTCATATCACATTGATTTTGAGTTCAGTGTCTTATTTCTTGAAACCATAAATATTGAAGCACCTTTTAGATACATTGCAGATGAGACTCTTGTGGTCTGCAGGCCATATTTAGAAACAACTAGCCAATCTTGGACCGGATCTGGCTAGCACTTTCATGGATGAGAGACAGCCAAGACATCCCAGGAGAAGGCAATTAAAAGCCATGTCTACACTTTTGCTGAGAAAACAATATGCTTTCCAGGTGATGAGTCTGAGTCAACTTTAACACTTTATGCAGGAGTTGGGCTTCCAATAATGCAGCTAGGTTTCCCCCCAAAACTTCCACTGATGTCAATGAAAGATATCTTTTCCGAAGTCTTATTGCTCTAAAAGAGAATTACTTTCAGTGTGTGTAGATTTCTGATTACAGAGATTGTATTTCAGTTGAGAAAGCTATGGGTGGTTTAGGGTGTGTACCAAGGATATGAGAGACGGTTCATTCCCGTTCACTGATAACATGTGAACCAAGGAACTAAACCATTAGAGAATGTAGCCCTCAAGTTGAAAAGCTTTCCCCCTGTTTTATAAAAGTATGCTACCATTATTTGCATGCTTAAAGGAATGGGCATGATCAAGAATGAATAATTGGCCACCACCATGCTGAGTTGGTTATAAAAACCACCAGTTAAGGAAACTAATATTGTATAAAAGAATTCCAACAGGTTAGCTATAATTTTGTAATTATCACTTTAGGAAAATAGACCTGGAAAGAAATTAATTGGTCAGGTTTTCTTAATCCTTTCTGACAAAATGCTCCTATCTGTCTTCACTCTCTTGCTTGCATTCTTTGGGCTGCTGGACAGAGAGGACAAGCCCTCAAGTGCTACCCAGAAGAACATAGGAGCAGCACTCTGTACCTGCTCAGTTGCCCTCTTTCATTCTGTCAGTGAAAGCAAAGGCTTTCTCCAGCCCAGAAGCAGTTCAAATGTATCTCCCATTCCATCATCCCCTGATGTCCAGCACCAGCACCCACATAGAAGTTCCACTGGAGAAGGCCAGCTGGGAACCACAGGCACAAACCCTACCAATGCTTCTGCGGTGCACCTGACTGAAGAACTTTGGAGATGATGGAAGACATACCAGCTTATCCTAGCTTATCTTCTGGAGGGCCAGAAGGTCGAGGTGCAGCAAGCCCAACGCTGCTTCCCTATCCGCTAGCGATGAGGGAGGAGGTGGTACTCGCGTCCCCGAGAAATAACAGCGGCCTCTTTTTTCCTTCATTTGCGGGGGGGGGGGGGCTCCGCTGTAGTGCAAGAGCAAAGGAGCCCTTGCTCCACGGGCGCAAGTTGCTGGTCGCAGCGATGGCGACGTGACAGTTGAAGCTTTTTCTTCCACCGAGCTGCTGAGAATCCGCGCTCCCCTCCCACGGGCGCGGCTTCTTTCCAGCCGATCTTCCGCCGCTCTTATCCCGCGCTCCAGCTGTTTGGGTTTGGGCCCCTCCCTCAGTCACCTCGTGGATTGGGCGAGCGCAGGAAGCAGGCCGAACCAGATTCGCTTTCGCGGCTAGAAAACCGAGCAGGCACAGATGGGCCCGGTTTGCTCGATTCCGGATTGGAGCGGGTGCTTAACGGGCCGCGATCGTCATCTCGCGGGGGGCTGAGCCCGATCCCTCCTCTTTTTTGATCCCTCCATCCTCGCCGCGAGCACCATGGCCGAGGTGCCCCCCGTGGTCCGGATCAAGGTCTCCCTCAAGATCCAGCCGAACGACGGCCCCGTCTACTTCAAGGTGGACGGCCAGAGGTTCGGCCAGAATCGCACCATCAAATTGCTGACGGGGGCCAAATACAAGGTCGAGGTGGCCCTCAAGCCGGGGACTATCCATGCCACGTAAGTGCGCATCCCTCACCGTCCCTGCAAGTAGCTTCTCTTCCTCGTAATCCGCCCGCCCTTATTTGTAGAGCGCAGAGATTTATTCCTGGCGAACGGACAGGCAGGCGCTTCCATTTTCCTTCCTTCCTTCCGTGGGATTGTGGCTTCTCTCTGCCAGTTTTACAGAACGCCTGCGACGACCTCGCTCCGTTCTTCCCCCCTTCACCAGTCAGTCCTGCAAGCAGCCGTAGCCGTAGTGCGGGAGACCAACACACCCATCCAGACTCTCCGCTTCTCGGGGAGCGGTAAGCCTAGGAGAGAAACGCCCTAGTCGCCTCTCGCTGTGTGAAGCCGAAGGATAGGCGAGGCGAAAGCAAGCGGGACCGGGGCCTGGCCTGCAGCGATCTTTAGGGCTTATCTAAGGGCAGGGACGAGAAAATAGAGACGGGTGTAAGAAACGCCGAGCAGAATGGTGGCAATTCGGAATGAAGGTAGAGGAGCTGGCCAGTCGGCGAAAGCTTTCCGGTCCCTGTTATATAACGGTTCACTCGCTCGCATAGCTTCTTCTCTGCTGGGTGTGACTTAACGTAGGGCATATAACCAGGTTTCAACTGCGGCTAACTTCTATTATTTAAAGGAAGAGGTAGTAGTCCTGTAGTATCTTCTCAGCCTTTTGGGATCAACATGTTTATGGTTTATACTAAAAGGATAGATTATATCTCATTTTGGAATATGGTGGGTGGTGCCCAGTTACCCAGAACACCAACGCTCCTGTTTTGAAGCATGGGGGGGGGGGGGTCCAGATGTATTAGGCCAAAAGTCCCATTTTCCTTTGCACTGATTATGCTGGGAAAGGTTGCTGTTTGGAGGTCACAAGGCTGCTTGCCTATTCTAGGCGAAGAGAAGCGTAGCAGTAAAGGCTGTAGCTTAGAAGTATACACGTGCCTTTACATGCAGAATATTCCCAGGTACGGCTGGGAAAATTCTCTCTCCTGAAATCTGGAGACCTGATGCCAGTCTGTACAGGACCTGGGCTCTGAGCATATGAGGCATTTTCCTTTGTAATAATAGGGCAATGCACAGGTTTGATATAATGATTCAGTGGCAATTCAGGCAACTTCCTTCTTCAAATGAAATCTTCATATGGAATTGCTGATGCATTGGATCAAATTGGGTGTCTTTATAATTTAGGAATTTGGTGGACTGTTGGGCATGTGCTTGCTCTTTATTGAACCTTCATTTAAACTGTTGGAGCTGGGTGATTCACAGTCCCCTCATAATTAAGCTACATAAGAGTTTGGCTATATCTTGCATTTCTCTTTTCTGAGCTATCAAATCCAAGATTTCCAAGTCCTCCCAGTTTTCTTTGGGCATGCTATCTTCATTTCATTTGACTTAATTTAGATTAGTGTTATTTAAATGATGATGGAATCAACATCATGGATATTAGTCAAAAGAAACAAACAATGTTTAAAGCATTATTTTTCCTTCTTGCCCCCTGTTTCCATGGCAGCTACATAACATTTTTCCCCATGTTTCCTCCTATTACATTTTGAATGACAGAGTAATTGATTATGTGCCATCAAGTAATTTTTGATTCCTTGTGACCACATAGATAAATTTTCTCCATGATGATCTAGCCCTAACCTGGTTTTTCAGGTCTTCCAGTGGTGGAAGATGCTGGAGACAGATGATTGCTTTAGTGACAGTAGCAAAGGCATCAATTCATACTGCATGGGAGAAGGCAATGGATAGAAAACCATCATCCCAGTAGATTTTTTAATTTCTTCATCTTGCATTAATAGTATCAATGGGATCATTAAGTGCTAACAGATATTAAGACTCCTAAATTCTGTTTCAGGACAATGGGTATAGGAGGAGTAACTGTGCTTCTTGAAGAGACAGCAAGAGAACCTCAGCTTGTTACTTACAGTGGCATCTATGACACAGAAGGAGTTCCTCACACCAAAAGTGGGGAGAGACAACCTATACAAGTCAACCTACAGGTAGTGTATATCTCTGAGTAGAGGAGGAGGATAAAATACCATCCAGCTGAAAAATAAATGGAATGAAGTTAGCAGAAAGAAGGGTAAACAGAGTAAACTGCATGATACATAAGATTCATCATTGTTATGATAATGAGCTGGGCTTGGGCTGTGTACACCTTTTCAGGTTTTTATATCTGTCTTTTCCCTGCTTCAGAAAGAAGCAAACTAATTTTGTGGTCAGCTCTTTGTTACAGAAAGGAAACCCTAACCACAATGGAGTTTGCTTCCTGACCCCAAGACTGTTCTGATTCTTACTTGCTACTTGAAAGAACTAGCTATCTTTATCTGAGAACAGATGATGCCCTTTTTTTATTTCTTCTGACAGTGAACTTTAACCTTTTAAGCATTTGTGAAGCTTGCAGCTGAAAGTAGAACTCACCTTTACTCTACCAAGCCCATAACCTCAGAGCACCTCCTTCGTTGGAATCAAGGATTGAAACAGTGAATGAGACAAACTCAGGTCATTACTTTGGAAGACTTATGATCAGAGCTGGATGTAGTCATCTCTGACTTGACAGATTCTTACAGCCTAGCTGAACTGAGCAGAGGGAAGTGCAGCATCCCATGTTTCAGTATGAAACAAAGATGCCCAACCTGAGGGATCGTGGCTGCAGGCAGTCCCAAAAGCTTTAGATGTAGCCCCCCATAATTTCAAACATATTCCTTGTCAATAGCCCCATCTTCCTTTTTCCTGGCTCAATCTACATTTTGGAATGTGCGATAGCACTCATTTTGGAAAAAATTGTTCATTCTTGGTATATAATATTCCAGCTCTGTAAAATTTTGGTACTTTAAGAGCAGTAAGTTACTTCCCTATTTTATACATTTTTCTGCCAAGGATCATTTAATCTGATGACTTGCAAGATTCAGAACCTCCTGATGAAACTGTCCTCTTAAGGAAGTTTCTACAATTTTCTAAACCTTTAGCATCCCTATCATGGTGTCTGTAAGCAGTAATGTCCCTGCAAATATCTCCCAGCATGTCTTCTACTTCATCTGACATTTGTTTCAAATCCTTTTCATTAAAAGATGCAGGGGAAATGGACTTACATAGCAAAGCATGAGCCTCTAGTATCCTCTATTGTCAAGAATGTCTCTGGGCCCCACATAGGCTTGATGGGCATTCTTAGAACATAGACATGAGAGGGGCTGCAGGGCTGTGTTTGGGAGAATGCTGGCCAGCTCTGAAAGGGGAAAAAAGGGAAGCTAGGGTGGTAGACAGCAGAGTGGATGGCAAAAAATGGTGACATGGAATATCGTGTCTCAGCTTACCTTCCTGGTAAATTAATGTTCTCTGCCTATTTTATTTGTCAGAGTGCCCATAAGATGCTCAACTATGTCCAACATCCCAAATTAGTACCACAATTTCTTGCATTCTCTGTCATTATATCAGCTTCAAAGTTGTGTGTGTTATAGCATTTATGACAAGAGTGGGCAGCCTGGGCTCCAGAGTCACATGTACCCCCTGGACCTCCTTTTTGCTACTGCTTTTGAAATCTCTGACAATGATTGCTGGAAACTGAAGGTGTAGTTGCTCACCATTTTGAGTTCACAAATACATGAAAGCTGTAGTCTTACAATAAGTAGTTCAAAAAGCAAAGAACCACCCCCAACCCCCAGATTGAGCCACATATGTGACCCTCCTCCCCATTTTGGAACCCTCAGGCCCCTAAAAAATATTAAATGTGTCTCTTGGTCATCAAAAGGTTGCCTACCCCAGTTTATCTACTTTAAATAGTAAATTTAAGTCCCTCAATGAAGCAGTGATGAAGTCCCTCAAATCTGTCTTTGTAATCATGCAGTGGCTATGACTACAGTCTTTGACAGTGTGAATGTCTTTATAATTTCACATTGTTTCTTTCTATTAAACACTGCATATTAACTCTTTACATAATATAGCAATATTGCATCATTAAAATAAGCCCTGATTCAGAATTAGGCTTTGTTTTTTCCAGTCTGGGTGCAAGTGGTGATATTAGGCCATATTTCCAGTCCAGTGCCTCAAGTATCCACTGGCCTTATAATGTATGGCTGATTGCCAGCCATCTTGCACCAGGAAAATGTGTGTATGTCTGTCTGTCTTTAAAACTTCTCAGTTTTAAACCATTTCAAATTCAAAACATCCCGTTTAAAGTTTCAAAAACGCTTCAGAGCTGTCTATTCTCAAGGAACCTTTCAAAAGTTCAGACAACCATTGCTAGAATCAGTGTGTTTCACATGGGAGTCTGATGTTTAGCTCTTACATAAGATCTCCCCGTGGATGGAGATGGGAGAGGGTGTTAAAATAGCTTTGGTGCTACAAGGTCATTCTTCTCACTAAGCTTGAGTGGTCAGGAGGAGGAGCCTTATCGTGCCATCTGCTAAAATCCACCCGTGGTTTGGATCTTTCTACTCTTTATGGCACACTTGAAAGCAATAGCTGTGTAAATGGAAGGCATGCCCAATCTTTGATGGTATCCTAGGGCTGTATTCTCAAAAGCATGAGGGCCCAGGATGAAGATGGAGGACCCAGGATAGAAGCTGCATTTGATCTGGTCCAATTAAAATTCAGACTTAAAGGAATGTACATGAAGTACAGTTGATATGGTTATTCTGTGCATATTTAAGAACTTTTCCCTTTGACTGCATTAATAGTTACAATTTAACAACAATATGATAGCACGTTTTGGGGCCACATATTAGATTTTAGGGCCAGATGTAGTGTCCCTTTGCACTTCATAAACTAATATTAAGGAAACATTAGTATCTAACAGATGAGACATAGAAGCTTCTGATTCTGAGTAGACTCAAAAGTCATTATGGAAAGGAATTTTATAATATATCACTCCACTGGAAAATTTGAAATATATACAGATGAGCAAAGGTCAGTCCGTGAACACTGATCTGAAACTCTGACAAAGATTAGCTGTCCTCAGTAACATAACCAAATGCTTTTTGCAGTATTTCTTTTAATCAGATTCTTTTCAAAGACTCGGGCTACCAGTGCAGATTGGACAATTATGCTTTACGGCAGGAGTGAAAGCAATGCAGCCTTCCGTCCCAGCAGTGGGATAGATCCAGCCTGCTATTCACCACAGGCTGTTCTCCCTTTTTGGTCCATGCACCACTGGATTTCCCACCTTTTCTCCAGCTTTGCACATTTCTTCCATATTTCCCTTTGCTGCATTTCTCTCTCTCATCTTTTTCTTACAGGCTAGGTTTCCCAACTGTTGTCTGATCTTTCCCACTTCCCTTCACTGCTTCTTTTTCATTATGCACCACTCCTTGTGCTGTTTCTCTCTTTCTACTTTCCCTACACTCACTTCCCCCAGCCTCCTCCTGTCCAGTCCTCCTCTCTTTCTTTCTCTCTTCTGTCTTCCTGCTTACTTCCCCCTTTCATCATCCTTCCCAGTTTATGGCCATAACGTTTCATTGACACAGGGGGACTTACTTCAGATCTATATTAATAGAGCTGAGATCCCCTTCTTAGATATAGTTCTGAAGAAAGATAATTTCTGGCAGATTTCAATTTCTTCCCCTGTCCATCTTTAATAGTGCATATACTTATACTCACATGCAATAATTTTATTCTGTTTGTAAAGAAAACTTTAAGGCTTTAAGTTTGTATATCTGTTCTATGGGGTAAATAGAATCATCCCTCACTCCAGATTTTTGGGAAGAGGAGAAAAACATGTATGATACGGAAAGAAAGGAATCGGCAAAGAGTACCTCCTTCCTTGTCCATTCAGTGGAAATGTTGCTCTGAATCAAACATCTGCTGAAGAAAAGATCTCTTGCAGCTATGGACAGTAAATCTAGATCCAAACTATAATGTTCAGTGGAGGCTGTGCTACAATCCAAAATAAACTCACTAGGTAGCAAACCACACTGAACATTTTGTCTCTTAACAGATGTGAACAGATTGCACTGATACATCTCTAATTTGAGAGAGATGGCTTTGCTCCAAAAAAGCTTTATTCCTTGCTGCACAATATGCTATAGGTTTTGTGGCTTTTCATACGGGTTGGCTGGTCAGGTCAGTATATGAACAGGAAGCATTGCTGTAGTGAAGCAATCAGATGGGTTTACTTTCTCTTCAGGTCACTGACATTGGCACTTTTGAAACCGTCTGGCAAGTCAAATTCTACAACTATCATAAGCGAGACCACTGCCAATGGGGAAACAGCTTTGGCTGCATCGAATATGAATGCAAACCCAATGAAACACGCAGCCTGATGTGGATCAATAAAGAGACCTTCTTCTGAAGTGAGGCAGCTGTGTCTGGACAATCTCTTGGTAAAATAACTGATCTTCAAACCAGTGCAAAGCCTTACTGAGGCCCTCAGTGTAGATGTTTTGGTTGAACAAACTGGATTCCTCCCCCTCCCCCCTGCAACACATTTGTTTGCAAATAAGTTTCCTTTGAAGCTGATGAGACTTGCTTCCAAGGGAATAGGTTTGCAATGGTGGTCATAAGAAATGAATGTTGCTGGGAGATGACGTTGCCTACTCCCTCCCTAAATGTGAACTGCCCCTCACTTGCACTGGGGTGAATGGGACAAAGGTGATCTTGCAATATCCACTAGGCTCTAGAAGCTCCCTTTCCATAGTCATCCTGCGATGTACTGTTTGTGACATGCCCCAAATAATTGTTTTAGAATTTTATCTGCTACATGGTAATAATAGCTCCTCTATTTTTGTGTTCAGTCCTGGTGCTCATTCATGCTAGCAGGTGTCGTGAAATGCAGCTTCACTGCTGCCACTGTGCCCTGAAATTCAGTATACCTTCTTCCTTCTACTAATACTTTTCAGGGCTGAGAAAGCCCTCCAGATGTTATTGGACTATGACCCCTGGCACCCTTCCTCCTTGGTCATGCTGGTTGGGGCTGCTGGTGGTTCTAACCGTCCAATGCCTGGAAAATCATAGATTCTCCTTGTACAGATTACAGTGCACAGTGCTAATTCCAGATGCCTGGGCATCTGATAATGTAATAACAGTTCTGCTCAAATGATTTTGCTTAGTTTTCACAGCGAAGAAGCAAGATTGCTGAATATTACATAATCTGAATGAGGTTTCACCTATCAAACCAAAAGCAGTGATGGGATTCTTGGGACGATGCAATGCGTCAATGGTTTTAAATTCTTTGTGCTATGTTTCTCATAATAATTGGATCAGCTACAATTAAATATACGTAATGTTGCATATTAAAGCCCACTGAGTTTTCAGATTACCTGTCCAGCGGTATTTTTTAAGGAAAAATGAAGTTTGCTATGAGTAACATTTGAGCTATAGCAGTTCGCTTGCACCAATATGTAACCTTTCAGGTCAAATATGATTTTACCAGGATGCTTTCCAAGCAAAAGGAAAGCTGTTTGCATATAAGCTTGTGCAGGATTCTGGACTCTGGTGCTATACCCTATATAAACCTGTTTACAAATCTGTGGCAAATGAGAAGCACATCCTTTATCTCTTATGAAGTTCAGATGAATAAAGGTGGCTTCTTTTAAAATCTACAACTGGATTAAGGGGATGTTGTGCTGATGTTACTTTGCATATTAGTGTATTTGTGCCATTCATGAGAACAATCTGTAAAGTGATGCAGCTTTTGACCTTTGTAATAAATGAGTTGGAAACCTGTGTCTTCCTTGGTAGTTTTTTTTTTAGCATTCATGTAATAATAATGTACTTGTACCAATACAGTAAGTAATAAAACGTTGCCATTCGAAAGTAAGCAGTCGGGAGAGAGTTCTGTAACTGGTGTGTTTGGAAAGTCCTACTCCAACTCAGTGTCAGACCCATAAATCATAAGCAGGGCCTCTCCATCTGATTTGAATATAAGGGCTAGATGACATTGGGACAGTTGGTCTCTTTAGTGTCTTCATGGTCACCAACTTTTTTTTTCTTTTACAACAGTATAGAAGTTCTTTGCCATTGCTTGTCTCAAGATGTATGTTGATTCTTTAAATACTAAATCCTAGATCGGCTTTTCCAAACCTAATTTGCTTCAGTTGTATTGGTGAATGATCCCCATAATTCAGTCAAAATATCTGTGTTGCGAGAGAGTAGTGGGAATTGTAGTCCAACACATCTGGTGGGCTCCACGTTGTGGAAAGTGATTCTAGATAATCTGTGCAGCTATTCAAACATTGTATTTATTCTTTTTAAAAATATTATGGATTAACATTTTCATTCCTTGAATGTTATATGAAAATAAAATTCTGAGGATAATGAGATGCTAATGATAAATACTATGGAAATGAAGAAGTAGTTGGGGATCTTGGGCTGATGTGGGTATTTATTGTATTCAGTGAACTTTGCTGAAATATTGTGCCTGTTGTTTTACTGTGCTGGTTCCTAATTCAGAACTTCAACACTTTCTATGTTTTCATAATGTCTAATGGATTAATGACTTCATTGTGAAGCACATCCACTGCTTTTATAGTAATTTTGGCTTCTGAGTGTGTTCAGTCAAGGCAGTGAGGACCTGAAGAACTTTTTCATATAGTTGCTTTACAACATGACATGGAACTAAAATAAACATTCTATTATGAGTTGTACCATGTGTTAGAGCTGTGCAGGATTCCCAATTCAGTTTGGAAGTCGTGTTTTAGAATGTGCAGGAGCTCAAATATGGTGCCTGACTGCTACACTTTAAAGCAGCTGCTAAAGGGAATGGGCTATGGGAAGAGATTGCATAGGCTATGTATTGCCAGTTTGGTGTAGTGATTAAGGTACAATGCTAGAAACCAGGGACTGTGAGTTCTAGTCCTGCCTTAGGCACGGGCCAGCTGGGTGACTTTGGGCCAGTCACTCTCAGCTCTAGGCAAACCACTTCGAAAGTCTTGCCAAGAAAACTGCAGAGACCATGTCCAGGCAGTTGCCAGGAATCAACACTGACATGAGGGCACGTGTGTGTGTGCATGTGTGTGTGTGTAGTGTGAGAGAGAGTAGAGTACTGTAGAATTTCTTAGCATTGGGAGAGTCCTCCATCACAATGTGGAATCCCCCATGAGATGAGTCCAATAGTATTAGTTTGAGGAAAATGTTTTAGAAACCAGATTATCATCTTGAAAACATGGTGTTCTTACTGTGGTATCATTTTCCCATCCTCTACACCAGTCATGTCCATTACCTCATTTTATTTGCATATTTGCACCTTAGATCCCAAATACGAAGAAAATAATTGCAGAAAACTAGTTGGAGTCATGCTAAAATAATCACAGTAGAAATCTGGTGGCCCAGCCTGATCCTGAACTTTATTATAGCTGAGAAATTGGGAGGTCTATCCAATATTTTAATCGGAACAGGAGAGTTATCATGGGCTTTCAGTGACAGCCAGATTCTGGAGAAGCTCTGTCAAAGAATTTCATGCTTTGCCTCCACTTAACTTTATCCACTATTCGTTTATGGTTACCATGCCTGGGCTGCAAACCTCAGATAACCACTAAATGGAAAGAGGGAAAACAGATTTTTGCAGCCCAGATGTAGCAGCCATTTTAAAAGTCTAGTATGATTGTGTGACGGGTTGTTTTGCACTTTTACTTCACTGTCCACAGAAAATCCATCTTGCTGCTGGTTCTTCCTCTTCCTCTCTTTCCTTCCACCTTTCCCAGGATTAGAGCCTTCTCAAGAGAGCTAGGCTTTTACACAGTATGTTTAAGTATGATAAATTGAGCCTGGTTGTTTGTGCCTTGAGTGAGAACTCTGGATTGATTTGTCTGATTATTCATTTGTTTTCTTATCTATTCGCGGTACTCTCAGAAGTCTTCTCCAACTCCAAAGTTAAAAAATGTCAGTACTCTATTCTGCTTCTTCAAAGTCCAGCTTTCACGTTTATAGAGTATCATAGGGAAAACTGTTGCCTGCATAATTCTGATCTTTGTAAGTACAGACATCCTGGCATCTGAATAACTTTCCCAAGGCATTCATTGGTACTCTATGGAGTGCTAGTCTGTGGTGTATTTTTTGACTGCTGGTTCCTTTACTGTTGTTGGTTGATCCTAAAAGGCAAAAACTGTCCATCCCTTTAGTATCTTCACTGTCAGTTCTAAGGCTGGTTGCTGTACCTGTTGTGATTAGTTTGATCTTCCTTATATTTAACCCTAGTCCCATTTTTTTCACTCTGCTCCTTGAGTTTTATTACTCATTTGCATTTTCAGCCATCAGACTAGCGTCGTCAGCATAATGCAGATTGTGGGTGTTTCCTCCTCCACTTTTAAAACCATGCTCATCTTCTTCCAGTCCAGCTTCCCTCAGTATGTATTCCACATATAGATTGAATAAATAAGGGGAGAGTATACACCATTGCCTCATTCCTTTTCCAGCCTGGATCTAGTCTGTTTCACCATGTTCTGTCTGTACTGTAGCTTCCTGACATGCAAATAAATGTCACATGAGAACAATGAGACGTCGTGTGATTCCTATTTTTCTAAGCACATTCCACAGCTTGACACAATCAACACAATCAAAGACCTTTCTATAATCAACCAAGCACATACTGACTTCTGACATCTCAATTTGCTGATGCCCAAGATGTCAATTTGTAGTCTTTCCATTTCATCTTTCACTGTGTTGAGCTTTCTTGTGTTCATACTTCTACATTCCATGTTCCTACTGTAATTCTGTCTTTGCAGTTTTGGATTTTATTGTCTTGTATGGCAGCATCAGCAACTAGACATCCTGAGGCTTTAATGTAGCCATGTCATAAACACCATTAGTATTCCAAAAGATCCTCAGCTCTTCCTCAGTAGCAGTCTGAATGGAACCTGAGGGGCCCATTGTCCAGTACTCTATGATTAATCATGTTATATTTTCTATCCATGTGGTTTTCTTGGTAAAATAAGGGAGTGCCTTCTCCTGTGCAGTATGCAATGATGCCTTTACCATTGCCGCTAAAATGATCATCTGCCTCCAACATCTTCCTATATTGCTGCTGCCTGCTTGCTTTAGCTGGGCAGCATCTATTTTCACCCAACTTCTCTACCAGCACACACATTTTTTCATACTCTCATCTCTTCACATCAATTTAGGCTTACCCATTTATCCACAGACACAACAAACCCTTTCCTGCAGGGATGATTGAAAAAGTTAATTTTAAAGCCTCCTTCTCCCATATTAGTGTTGGAGAAGCTATCCATGGAGGATAATTGTGCCCTTACCTGCAGATTTTGCTGGATTAGGGAGGTTACACAGGGAGATTGGGATTTCCTGGGGCTATCAGGATTTGAGTAGCCCAGACCTAAGATACTTGAGGCAGCCCATTCATTCAGATTACCTTATTTGAACTTTCCAGGAAAAGGATACTCCGGAGAAGAGGTTTATGTAATTTTCCTGGCAGAAGTACAGAATATATTTATTATTAAATTCTGGAGTTCTTTTTTCCTTTTTAACTTCCCAGGCTACTTTATAACCCCAGGATTCCCTGGTGTCTCCCATCCAAGTACTAAGCAGATCTGACCGAGGTTAGCTTTTTCAAAATCAGCCTTCTTGGTCCCAAAAACAATATCGGTATCTCTGATTATATACAGCATATACCAAAAGTCAGGTCCTATAGTCAGGCCCAAGAGATGATCAATTATATAAATTACATTAAATGTTCAAATTGGTTGCTATTTTCTTCTAAACGCTTCCTTACTCATTTGATGCATGACCTTTGAACATTCCTAAATACAGTCACATTTTCTCTGAAGAAAAAAAAAACACACACAATAAAACATTTTGTGATTGGCCTATAGAATCTGACCTTTGGCACACTCTGTATATGTGAATGAATGTGAGCTTATAGAACAAATAATAGTATACAGTGTGAAGATACAGTATACTGGGTGCTACCTGTTGTCTACAACGAGTACCTAGGAGTTAGAGATATAAACAGTGTTGAAAAAATGTCTTTTCAAAGTGAGAGAACTTCTGTGCTGGGCTAAGGTAATCAGTGGCTTGACTTCAATCCAGTACTGAAACTCCAGAATGCACTGTGCCTCTTGCCCCATGCCTTTCCATATTCAGATGGCAACTGCCTTCTCCACTCTCAACAGAGAGCACCAAATGTAGGAGTATGCGGCTAGTTTATCAACAAACGTGCTCCAATTGAGGGGGAGGGGGCTGTTGTTTCATGCCCTCCTGGGATGTAATGATATCTGGGAATGACCTTGGGAGACAGAAGGAAGAGCCGCTGCCTAGACAACGATCTGATAAATGAAATTTGAGTCCAAAGGAGGAGGGGTGGAGAAAGTGTCTCAGAAGGGACCACCACCCCACCCAGCTTTTGGGAGGAAAGTGAGGGACAGAAAGGGTACTTTCAGACTTGCAAGATTCTGTTAATGTAACCTTACAATAAAGATTGAACGAGTATTTGTTGTCATGGTTCTTGTCTGGACTGCCTTAATGTGGAATCTCCATTCCTTCCTGGATCCTCAGCTTTGCTGGCTGAGGTTGCCTGTATACTGTTTGTAGCTTGCTCTGCAGATTATGTGGGGTTTGTGGTCAAGAGAGTAATCTTTTGTTTGCAGCCTCCAACTAGAACTAGAACTAGCCTTCAACTTTCTTCCAACAAAGGAAGAAAGCCCCACTGACTAGAAATGTTAAATCTTTTCCCATCTGCTTCATCTTTGGCAACCAAAAAAGACCCAAAATCACAAATTCTGAGGAAGAAAACCAGTCAAGTCATCCCCAGTTAAAAACTTTTAAAATTTTATTGAATTATTTTTTTTTCAAACAAGGGGCTCAATCCTTCCAAATTTAGCAGGCTCAAATGAACCCCCCTCCACCCAGCTTCCCCAGTATTGAACAGCAATGTCCCTAATCAGGGAAGCGAAGTTGTCCACAGGATCGGTGGCTTTCATCAAAAGAATGAAAGCAGCACTGCACAGTTACAATGCAAGATCCACCCCTTTTCTTCATACCTGCAGCATCACCATACATATAAAAAAGGGGGAAGAGTTTGCATTGTGGTGTCACAACACTACCTTTCCATTGAAAGGGCTGGACATCTTTTCAACATTCAAAAGCAACATCTCTACAAAGAGAAGAGTCACATAAATGACATGGGCAAAGGCACCCTCTTATAAGGACACAAATTCAACTAAGGATGCTAAAAGTCCGAAAGTTCACCATCTGGATTAAAAACACTCCTAGTCCCTGGAGTGGACTTAGGGTCTTTGTTTGCTGAAGCTCATGATTTGTCAGGAAGGTGAAGGAAAAAAAGTGATTAGCAGCCAAAGCTGCTGCAGTCATTCATTAGATCGCAAGATTCCAGTGTAGCAAAAGTACTCCAAGAGGACTTTAACATTAAGGATATTGACCTGGCTTGCTTGTTATGTTATGCTAAAGTTTGTTTAACCACAGCTTATTGATTAGGGTTGGTTTGCACAACATGCTATGCAAAACCAAACAAACGAAGTGATGACTTCAAGTGTGGTGTTGTTGCACTGATTGCAAATGGAAAGATTTAGATGTTAAACTGTAAGATAAAATAATCATTTAAGCAAAAACACCAAAGTGCTTATAAGTGAAAGGACAATTCAATAAAAGGAAAGCACCTTATTTCAAAGTTATTAGGGTTACAAACTATTACCAAACCAGGAAAAAACAAAACAAAAAACACCAACCTCTAGCTAATATTCACACAAGAACATCACCAGAAGAGGGAGCATTTCTACTACAAAGATTTATTTAGTTATAATTTTCAGGCCACTTTAAAATATCATACAAATCATATCCATTTGGCAATGTAACCTTTTTTACTGGCAAGTGGTAACTTAATTTTCGAAGCCCTCCATAAAGATGAGTGGATGGAAGACCTCTTTTTTCCAATCCATGGTAGTGTGTCTGGAGGTTTTGTCAACCAAATATTATCAAACTACTTTTGAAGCAAAAGATTTTCCACATATTTCCATAGATGAGCAATTATTGCCTTGGTTGTTGGGCCTTTGAAAACAAGTAACACAAGAGGGGCCTTCAAAAGATACAAATGAAATTGTTACAACACTGCAGAACTGGTAGTTGTTCGAATTCAATAGACAGGTACTAATTGAAAATAAGATAACATCTTTGGCTGTGGTTTTCCCACCTTCCAGCACATTTAAACTGGCAAAGAAACCTGCCTTTCATCCTGTAATTGCCAGGATCACCACAAACAAAATTCAATTTTAAATAAGCATTTAACACAGGGCTGTAAATGCAAGTTCAGTTTGACATGCGGTTGCCAGGCCCACCATTTATTTAATGAGAAGCCTAATCAGCTGCTTTGGTAGAAATGTCCATGGCAGCTGCCCTGAGAAGTCCCTATGGGGTGAACCATCTCTTTATCTTAGAACTCAGTGATTCATAGCCAAGGGAGCATAAAGCATCCAACGTTCTAATCATTGCTTAATGAGTCTTTCACATTCCCTTTGGTCTACTTTCTATTACATACTCCTCTTGATAGTTTTAGTTAACTCTTAGCAATGGGACTGGGAATTATACAACTGGGGGAGCTGCACACCTGAGATTTCAAGCAATAGAAATGACATAATAACCAAGTAAACATATTTTGCATGAGATATACCAGAAAACTACTTCCCCTCCTTGTTTACATATTGAAAAATGGATTGGTTTCTGCAATATTCTGTGCTTGATGGTTTTAGCGTTGCATTAAGGAAAATGCAACAGATAGGAAAAGGTGAGAACAACCATGTGGCATTCAGTCTGACAGCCCTGCTGTTATAATCCTTTTTTCTTATTAGTAATGGGTAGGCCTGTATGTGGTTGCACTCGGCAAAAGAATAAGCTTGAAAAGAAATATTGAGTTAACATCTTCTGCCAGGGATGTAAAGAAAAGTGTCCTTGAAGGAGGTACTCAAATATGGAAATGAATATTTATTAATTAGAGAGGAAGCATGAGTGGCTTACCTTTAAAACCACAAGTTACAAAGGCTTAACAAAAGACAGAGACCATGAGTTCTAGTCTGCCTTAGGCATGAGGCCACCCAGGTGACCTCGGGTCAGTTCTTCCCTTTCTACTCTAGGAAGAAGGCAAGGGCAAACCGCTTCTGAAAATCTTACCAAGAAAACTGCAAGGACTAGTCCAGGCAGTCACCAGGAGTCAACACTGACTCGAAGGCGTGTGTGTGCACACACACACAGAGAACAGATTGTGTTTTTCACATCAGCATATGAATTTGCATTCAAATTGTCCTTGAAAGGTAGATATATTTAATGTTACTAAATATAGCTTGTTCTTGCAAAACTTGGTGTGCCATAAACAGAGACAATCGCCCCATAGTAGTTGCATTCAAAAGCAAGCACATTTATTTATGTGTTTGTATAGAATAACAAATGGACAGGTCTATTTTATTTTATTTTATTTGCCAACAAAAAATGTGAGGATGAGAGCAGTTGAATCCCTTCACCTTCAGCTTTAGACACTTTTGATAAAGCAGCGCTGAGGGAAACATTCATGAAACATTTCAACGTGTTCTCCAACCACTTCTGTATAATGATGAAAGGTATATAGTTTAATGATACATATTGTTATTTCCACAGGAACGCTTCCCACAGAACAATTTTTATTTTCTTTGGTTGGCAAGACAGATGGCCACCAATCAATGCAGCATGGCAATCTTGAAAAGCATTTAAATATGTGGAAAAAGTATAACTGTGGGCTGTAGAAAGGCCTTTAGAATGAATCATACCAGAATGTAACTTGCAGACAAACTATTGTACTTTTCAGCATCTTTTTGAAACAGAAGAAGAAACATTCCATTTCCACTTTTGGAAAACATGTCTACAAATGTAGAAATATTAGCAGTACAGTTTTAGTTCATCCAATCAGATTCTGGTTGGGTTTGCACATTACATTGTCTCTATTGTTTTACCTGAATTTTGCTGAATAAGCCACAAAAAAGGTAGCACGTCCAGGCTGCAAAAATCTGGATGATGACTACATGGCTGCAGTGAGCTTCAGCTTTCAAAATCCCTTTGCTGCCATGTAGGGATTATCCTTACTTCTGAAGCCCAGATCTGGTAGCCTTAAACCACAATGGCCAGGTTTACACATCATCCTATGCTAAAACGATACAGTACCATGTTATGGATTAGTGTGATGTGCAAATCCAGGCTGGGTTCATACATTATGTTAAATCAGGATTTGTTAAAACATGTTTGTTGAAAAGCCACAGTGGCCCAATTCACATAGCATGTTAAACTACAGTGGGTGTGTTTACACATTGCACTAAGCAATAAATCAGCCAGCCATGTTATGCCTTACTAGGATCCATAATCCCAATCTTTGTGTAATGCCTCAGATTAGCATGTAAAATAGTTTAAGAAAAGAAGGGTGAGGCTAGGTTGCAGAAAACTAGTTAAGTGGATTGCTTACTTCCCAGTACCCAATGCTTCATACGTCTATAATAAATGCTGTCATCAATAATTAAGAACATAATAAGAAAAGCAAAATCTGATTACTAAAATGTTTAAAACCTGTTGTTTTCTAAACATACATGAATGCCTGTCTTTCCAGAGTTAAAGACATGAAAGACGGAGTGAGGAATTATTCAATTAGACTCCATTTTCAAAGTAAAGCATGACTTGTAGATTATATCATTTGTAATCTACAGACTATGCAATAAGTACTGTATAGTCTGTGTGATTCTTGCTTCCCTCCCCTTCCCCATTCTCCACAACAGGAAAAATTAGTGTCACAAGACCCTAGTGCCATAGCTTGAAAACAATTTATTACATTGTGAAAATATATATATATATTTTTTAAAAAAGCATACTAGGCATGATGAAGACTCCTAAAGGAGAGACAGGTTGTTTGTACAGTATTTAATGGGCCCCAATGGGAGCAAGGACAGCTGTGCAAAGCTTCTTGTTCAGTTTTTCTTCTGCATCTGCTTGTTATCCTTGTTTTATGGGCTGAAAATATTTAGGGATTCTATAGTCCATTGGCCTGACTATTCACAGAATTCTATATATTTGATTTATAAAACTCCATCATTACACATTAACCATAAATCTGTAACCAAAGAAAAAGATGACACCATGATCTCAGTTTCAGTAAGACCAGCATGAAAGCTTTATTTATTTTTACAAGATATTACCAAACTCTGAATCAATTTTATAGAACAGTTCTATCCATGTTTCCTTGGTAGTAAGGCCAAATCTTTAGTGATACTTCCTGCTATGCATGTGCACATAGGATTGCAGCTACAGAAGCCTTTTATTATGCAATAGCTTAATGCAAGCACAGGTCAACAGGCAACCATCAGTTATGTAGTATATGATAATATGTGACTGCTAGCAACATTTTCACATATAACTCAAGGATTGCTCAAGCCAAGACATCACAGCAGCAGAAGCACATTTGTCAGACAAGGCTTCCCACCTTGTTTCCTTCCAGATGTTGGACTTAGGGCCATTTCCCACTGCTGAGTGAAAGTGCTATCCATCCATACTTGTGGCAGCAGGAAACTATATCGTCATGACATCTGCTGCCCCTATTGGCTATCCCTGTTCCACTGCACCTATTACTTCCATTGTGACTCACTCCCAAATAGCACTGGCCTGATTAGGTAGGTAGGTAGGTAGGTAGGTAGGTAGGTATAAATAAATAAATAAGCAAGCCAACAGCACCCTCAGATACTGTCACTTAGCTTTGTCTACCATGTAACGGCAAAATATAATACATTTTGCATGCCATGTAGCTGTCATTGGATACAGTATTTTAAGAGGAAAAATATCACCTTAGTAGTAGTATACCTAAGGACAACTAAAGCTTGTTTCACTCATGGCCTGAGGCAAGATGAAGTCACAGTCATGGAGACTTGGCAGAAAAAAGATATGGCCAGAGCCAGGCTTTTTGTGGAGGAAGTGCCAAAAGCCAAGCCATATTCATGTGTATGTGCGAGCAACAAAAGGTCAGGGCTTCAATCCTTCAGTCACTGATCACACGCCCACCCTCTTGGCTTTTGGCCCCTCCCTGCAGATGCCCCTGTCTGGAGTATATTGTATGGATTGGTGCAAGTCAAACCACAGCCTTCAGTTCTCATAGCTGTTTTTGCCATAGGGCTGGGATGACTGATGGGAAAATCAGCACATCTGGGTGGTAAGGTAACAGATTCGGAAGACTGATTTAAGTATTATATCCTGGAGTTGGGGGGGGGGGGAGGATTTGAGAACAGGACCATCTGTAAGCCACTGTTATTTGTAATGGGTGTATTTATATTAGGTTGATTTATTTTCCTATAGCAATG
This sequence comes from Python bivittatus, assembly GCF_059951505.1. NCBI lineage: Eukaryota > Metazoa > Chordata > Lepidosauria > Squamata > Pythonidae > Python > Python bivittatus. Next base: position 10,332,539 of record NW_028277030.1, on the reverse strand, counting down.
GAGGACAACATTTTGCCAAGAGTCACACATCAGAATCCCTGACTGAGCTGATATTTGGCTTAGGATACTGGCGATTTCAATGTCCACTTTGGGCTGTTACTTCACTTGATTCATTTTCTTGATTTTAAATTTGTTTTTGTTTTGTAAACTTCTAAGAGATTTGGGAGATTGGCAGTATATTAAATAAAAATGAAATAATAATCAGCAAGCAGAAATTCACATATTTTGGGGAAGTAATGGAAGTAGATTATGGATTAGAAAAAATGGTAATGCCTGGCAAGGCTGAGGGCAGTAGAAGGGGAAGAACACAGAATAAAATAGATGGACAGGATCAAAGAAAAGACTTGAATGACCTTGAAAGAGCTATAAGTGACTATCAAAAGCAAATTAAGATGGCAAACATGTATCCATATAGTCCCAAGGAGTTAAGCCCAACTTTATGGCAGCTAACTCACATAAATAAATTGCTTCTGCACACAATTTAGATTACAACATATTATCTGAAACTGATTCCCAGCCTCATCTCCTTTTTACAGAAAACAAGGACTTTAGTTTTTTTTTCTTTTTTTTAAAAAAACAAGAAATACAATCACCATTCAGCCGCACTTCTCATTCAGTTGACAAAGTTTATCATGTTGAGGTTTTTTTTCCTTTGAGATAAATTGCCAAGATTTTCCAAGTACCAAGTATATCCTACTGAAATAAGAAAATGTACATAAGTAGTTTGATTGGGGGGCGGGGGGGAGAGCAGGACTCCATTAGTTTTATTGCTGGATGTAGTCCATTAAAATAGGAACTGTACTGAGAACATTGCAGCTTACTAGAGAGTTTATATCCTTTTTAGGACTTTACTCCATATTTCAAAATGTTAATAGACTTAAAATTAACATTTTCATTATCTTCATGTGGACTCTGCTATTTGATGCTGGCTGCCCTCCCATCACTAGACAATTCTATCCTATTTCATATCAAAAGAGATATTCTTTCCTATTAGTATATCTTGCACTGGATAGAAGCTGCTGGATCCTTAAAGGACTCACAGCTAGTTTATTCTTCCTTCCATCAGCTTAAGAAACTTGGACAATTTGCATGCTTGAAGATTTCCTCTGTCTCACTACAACTGAGAATGAAACTTGGTACAAGACTCATGGAAACACTAGCTGAGGAAATGTTCTGAAAAACCTGAAAGCTTGCAATTATACTTGCAGTAAAACTTTAATTGGCCTAGAGAAGCCATTACTTCTTTCTGATTTGTTTGTGATTTTGTTTTTACTCATGGTCAACTATTTTTTGTTTTAGTTTAAAACTTGCACTGATGATTTCCTGAAAGCTACTTCTAATCCCTACATTTCTATTTAATAGCAAAAAAGAAATGTATTTACTCATCTCCAATTGTCAGTGGATCTTGATTCTTTTAAAGTTCAGAGAAACAGTCAAAACAGGATTTTAGTTTACTCTTTTACACAGCAATAATTTTACATGCAAACAAGTCTCCCATTAAGTAACTTAAAATTTAAAAACCTGAAAAATAAAATGTACAGTAAATTCCAAAGGCTGTTCCGAACATGCTAAAACAAGACTAACTAGTTGACTGATTCAACAGCATTCATGATGAAAGCTGTTTCTCTTTGTCTTAACTTGCAGTTGAATATGTAAGCAAAATTCTATTGCAAGGTACTGGGTTGGAGGTGACATAGATTACCTAAAAGTCTGATTTGGAATTATCTAGTGATAAACATGTAAATTATCTAGTGATAAACTATTCTAGTTTAGTAAAGAAGTAGGTACCAAAATGTTTCATATTTCTTGCCTCATTAAATTGGTACATACAACCTTGCTCCTGCTGTTACTAAAATACACTATAAATTCTTGAAATGCACATTCCATAAGTTTTGTTATCACTCGTGTTAAACATGTTATTGTTATTTAAGTTTGAAAAGAAATTCTTTTTACATTTCCCAAAATGGTGCTAACATTATTTGACTGATTCTTTAAACAAAGCCTTTTCTCTCTCCCTTTTTCTGAGCTAGCTGTAGAACTTCTATCTAATCTTTCAATGCTAGGAGCTGGGGTGGGGGGAGATAGTGTTGGGGAAGAGAGAATTGAATAGCAAAAATAATCTATTCCCCAGGTAACTGCAAGAGCCTTGAAGTCAGTTATTTAAAATTAAACCCTGAGTTGCCAGTCTTCTAAGGAGGAAAAGAATGTGAATATACCTTTTTTCCCCAACTGCACCTCACTTGGACCCTTGCATGCAGCCTACTCTTCCTTGGAGCAGGATAGGCTAGAAAATGTGTGTCCCATTATCACTCAGAACTGTTGAGCTGTAGTTCAAAGTAGAGAACAGTATTGCTGGGCACCATAATTCCTTAGAAGCTTATGAAGTACTAAGTAGGCCTTTTCCCATTCCATTCTCCACTGACAAGTCTAAGAGTGCCTCTCTCCTATACATCAACCCTATACATGATATGGCAGTGATTCATTTCCTTTCTATACTCCATTGACTAAAGTATAAAGATACCTTTGAGTCAACTTCTCTCACCTGGATGGACACATCCATACAATTTTCTTGGCAACAGTACTAAAGTCACTCTTTAGTTAATTTTTTTTTTACTTCCCAATCTTGTCTACAGTACTGGAATTATCAGCCATTTGAGTTAGGCAACATCAGGAAACAGGAGCATCAGGGGGTTCAGAAATGTTCTTTATTATTGTAGAGTGTAATAACAGAATGCTGAGAGCCTGTCAGTGTTTCTCTACTACATCTTATGCCAAACAAAAACAAAGCAGGGGTCTTTTGAATTTCTTTCTCTTGTTTTTTTCCCCCTTTCCTAGGACTATAATCTTTTTTGAACCACCTCTTCCCTTAATAGTTTATTCATACCTTCCCCATTCCAAGAGCCAGGTTTACACTCCATCACAGGAATTCTGTGGTGGTTTCCCATCCAAATATTAATCAGACCTGACCCTGCTTAGGGTCAGAAAAGATTGGCCAGCTGCTGTCACCTTTTGAGACTACTCCCATTGGATATGATAATGATAGTCTCCTTTGAGTCACTCAGATCCTGGGTATTTCATGAGCACATCCATGATTTTTTCTCATTAATATGAAAAAAAGAAACCTTTTTTTTTTAACTTTCTAGAATAGCTTACAACATACCTGGTTATTAATATTAACACAAAAAGTAATAGTAATATAATACAACAAATTAACATATTTCAACTCTCACTTCAGATACCTTATTTAAACCAGTGCTACAGAATTACAGTCATATGGTAAATCCATATTGCTAAGAAACAAATTTTAGCAATTAAAAATATGGCTTTAGCATCCCTGTCAGGTAAAAGGAACTGCACATACAATTTCTCTAAATGTCTTGGATTTTTTAAAAAATAAAGTCTGAATTAACCTAAGGTAAGAATCAGAGTAAAATTGACAGAGAGCAGAATATGTTCAACTGACTCAGTCGCATCTGATTTACATGAGCAGAACCCTGGGGACACTGTAATTTTACAATGTCTGTCTTCCAAAAAAGCCTATGATAGAGCATTAAATTGGGCTCCGGAGATGCCCGTTAATATTTAGGATGGATGAATGAATACAGAAGAATTGCCAGGATAAATCTTTGGAAATCCGTGAGCATCAATACATAATACAGATTCAATCTAAATCATTCTGTAATACTGTGTCCTAGTTCCTCTGTTTAATGATGTTGTTAGCTTTATCTAGTCCTTGATATTTGATACTCAAGTGAAAGGCCATATGAATGTAATTTGCTTGAAATGCTCTTCCATCATGTAGATCTAAAATTGTCAGATGGTATTAGTGGCAGCAACCCAACTGAGGCCAGGATATGCCTTTGTGAGGTTGTCAGCATAACTAGTCAGAATTTTTGGCAGCCTGGCCCCTAGTCTTAGAAATGCATGAGGACCACATCTAGGGGACTGGCAAAGAGCTCTAAAGAACTGTGGTGGAACTTTTTCAGAGGAGGCATAGTTCACATGAGGTCCTAAGTGTGCCCTATATAATAACCAAGCAAATGATTTCACAACAAAAAATTTAACAGCTGCTAGAATATAATTCCCTCCTTGTTTTTGATGGAAGACAGGGGCATATATTGGCAAATTATATATATAAGGAAACCAATACTTTATTTTATGCATACTACTTTGGAAAATGTGTGTGTGTGTATATATAATATTAATAACCAGGTATTAGTTATTAATATTATATATATATATACATATATACATATATACATACATACATACATACATACATACATACATACAGTGGTACCTCGGTTCACGAACTTAATTCGTTCCGCGACTCTGGTCGCGACCTAAATTGGTCGCGACCCGAATCAAATTTCCCCATAAGGTTCAGTGTAAATACGGTTAATCTGTTCTGACTCCTCCGAATTGGTCGCGTCCCGAATCAAATTTCCCCATAAGGTTCAATGTAATTACAGTTAATCCGTTCTGAACCATATGTGGTTTTTTTTTAAAACCACAAAAATATGAAACAAAATACAGTACAAAGAGAGAGAACGCTAACCTTGCTCGAGGCGACTTCTGGCGTGGAGGACAGGAAGGCGGGTGGGGAGGCGGTTATTGCTTGGAGGGAGAGTCCCCCTCCCTACAGGAAGCCGCGACCACGTGTCACAGGAGGGAAAATGGCCGCGGATCCTGTTCGTCACCCGATCCGGCGTTCGCAAACGGAGGCAAAATTTTGCGAATGGAGCTGTTTGTGACCCGAATTGGTCGTGAACAGAAGTGTTCGTGAACCGAGGTACCACTGTGTGTGTGTGTGTGTGTTTGTGTGTGTGTGTGTGTGTATATATATTACACACACATTTTCCAAGGTAGTATGCAAGAAATAAAGTATCAGTTTCCTGAGTTCATAATATCTCGTAACTAATCTCAGCTTCAGGAAAAAGAAAAAAACCTTATATCTGTAACATTTTAACATGGAATAGTATTCCTTTTGTTTTATTAAATGTTTCTCTTTCTCTTGAATTTGGAAAAGTGCTGACTTGACTTTTAAGAAGTAGGCAGTATAGTAACATAACATTTTCTGAAAATATTTAAAAGAAACATAGCAACCTTTGCTAAAAATAAATCTGAGCCTGTATAATAGCAACAAAGAATTATATTGCTTGTGTACTTCAGTTTTAAAAGGCAATTATTTTAGAATAGAATTTGCAAGCACTCAAGGATTCACCTGCTTTGCTAGAAAAAAAGGTGCTTATGTCTTTTTGATGGTCAGAGGAGAAAATGACTTTAATTAGATGGAGTTCTAAACCATGAGTTATCATAAAAATAATTAATGCATTGCAAAGGCAACAAGTGACAACCAACTCCAAAAAGGAGCATTGTAAATGGCAAGAAGCTAAAAATCAATATAAAACAATATAAAACAAACACACAGCACTCTAGTATATTCAGCTCTTGCAGTAAAGTTTATTTCTGTGAAAGAAAGATATTCATTGTACTGTATGTTGGCTTGCAAGGTCATCTGTACTTTAGAGATCCTAGCTTGCACAGAACAGCTTGAGCATGTTTGGGGTGAAATGGGTTTTGGTACTTACCTGTTATTTTGGTGGGAAAGGGATGCGTGAGTGCAGAAAAAGCGATTGAGTCATTTGAAAATCCAGAAATGAATAAGAATGCTGAGTCTTTGATCAGTATCTGTTTAGAAAGGAAATGGCTCAATCACTTTTCCTGCACTCTCATATCCCATTCTCACCAAAATAACTTTTCCCCCGGATTGCATTCATTCAGAATATTGCACATTTTTATTTTATTTTATTATTTTATTATTTATTTTATTTATTGTTATTAGTTTCTTAACAATTTTACTGAAAGAAGTAGAAAAATTACAAACTACAAAAAAGCCCAGGAAAGAAATATATTGAAAAATACCAAAACAAAACAAAACAAAACAAAACAAAACAAAACAAAACAAAACATACAAAGAAACAAAAAAAGAACAGAAAGGGGGGAAATTATAAAATGTGTCACATGTTAATCAAAGGTCAAACACATTTCTAAATCTACCTGGGGGGGGGGAATAATTATTAATGACTGTCTAACTTTACAAAACATCATAATATCCACACTATAGAAAAACATATTGAAATATTTTTTGATTAGTAGATAAAATTGCCCTTTCAAAAATGATTAAGTCACACACCTCTTGGATCCAATCCTTAATACAGACAGCCCTCATTTAGTGAGTGCCTTATTCAGTGACCATTCACAGTTACAATGGTGATGAAAAAGTAACTTTGCGAGCAGCCCTTGCATTTATGACATTCACAGGTTGGTAAAGCAAAGAAAAGCTGAAATAAGATCGTAAGCACACTCATGGTTTCACTTAGCAACCGCTTTGCTTAACAACTGAGTTGCCAGTCCCAATTGTGGTGGCTAAACGAGAACCAACTGTAACAGGAATATTACTACTTTTCCATTTCTTCAAAATAATTCTCTTAGCAACACCCCAGGCACAAGACAACTATAGCTCCTTAAAAATAGACTATTTATGTACATTAAAACAGTATTCCAAAAGGATGTCAATGTTTCACAGGACCAAATCATATGAGTCAATGACCCCTCATATTTTTACATTACCAACAGAAAAAATCTGATGTCCATTCTTTCAAATACATTCTTTGTGGTGTCCAATAAAATAAAGCATTTTGATAAATCAGTCTTAATTTTAAATCCACTGAAGCAAATTTAATGTTTTTTAAGACCTGCAACCACTGATATTCTATTAGGGGGTGTTTGAGTTCTTTAATACATAAAGCATAAATGTCCTTAATGTTGACTATAAAAATACATGATTGTTTCTGATGAAAGACTATCTGAATTAAGGATGATGAGAGGTTCAGAATCTGGGACAGACTATTTTTTGGTTGTGTTAAGAGTAGATTTTGGACATGAAAGAAAAGGAAAGAAAACTAAACTAGAGAGAACTAGAACAACTGTAGGGAGAGAAAGTCTGCATCAAAAAGTATCAGACTGTCTCCCAACAAAAGGAATGGAAAATGGACATAAAAAAAAGGAGGCAGGAGCTGCTTGAAATAGAGTAAAAATAATTTTCTTACAGGGTGCCACAAAAATATGTGAACCTACACCAAGAAGAACTATGAAAAGGTTGTTTAGTAGAATACTGAAGAAGTTGTGAATGAGCAAAATGCAGGTGAGAGAATGATCATTCAAAAAAGTGAGCATGAGAGATTTTGTATAATGTGTATCCAGAAAAAAAAATACTTGCAAAGAATGCTGTCAAAGAGAACAAGAAATCGTTAAGATTAAAAGAAGCAGAGAAAATGCAGAGCAATTCTGATGAAAACAAAATGTTTTGGAAGTGATTGAAAAAGGTTAAACAAGGAGCCTCCAGTATTTTTAATGGAATTAAAAACAAAATGAAATAATTTGGGATGAAATTGAAGTGACAGAATTCTGAAAGCATTTTAAAGATTTGTATGGGAGTGTTAAGTGATATGTTAAAAAGCAGAATGGAAAAAATGTTATAAGTGTTAGTTCTAATAAAAAATGATAAAAAGAAAATAAATGCTCTGAGAATATTGAACAATAGAAAGTTGCAGATGTAGGTATTTATTTAACAAAATTATATAGCTACCACCCATACAGTACCAGGTTCAATCCCAGTGTCAATGCTTGAGGCAAAAGCCAGGTCTTTACAGCCTACTGGAAAGCCAACAAGATCAAGGCCATTTGAATCTTCATTTCCATTTAGATGGAGATAATTTATTTTTATTCCATTTACTTCATTTAGATGAAGTAAATGGAGTGCCATTAACTTCATGTAGAAGAAGTAAATGGAGTGAATGTCTCAGGAGGAAAAAGAAACCCAAGAAGATCATGGTTCAATGGAGCTGATGAAATCCTTAAAAAAATTGTAAATTAAAGAAACAAAACAAAAACAAAAGACAATGTAAGAAGTAGCGCATGGACACGGAAGAAACAAGATTAGTATCAAACAATGAAAAAGGATGAAGAATTATATTGTTTTAAACTAGATTTAGCTATATTTTCTGTTGTCTTGAATTCCTTTGGCTTATGTAATAGATACAAATGTATGTATATCTTTACACCATCATACCTACTCCCAGTTTCTTGACAGCCTTGATCCAATCATTGCTCTTTGTAGGTGGCCAATAAGAAAGTGCAAAGTATAACATTCAGTGCCTTGTCCTGAACAACTGCAGATCCCAATATAACACCACATAAAAGGGAAGGGAAACAGATTATACCATCCTCCCTCCACATTATGTCACATGCAACTGTGTGGTTGCAAACACAAAATGGGAGTCTGGTGCATATAATGTAGCCCTAAGTCACAATGTTATACATTAGAGCGGCCTTTCTCAACTGGGGTTCCAAGGTAAGCTAGGATTCTATATGAGGTCACTAGGGATTCTGTGAGAGATCGTGATTGAAAACAAACAAACAAAAGACTTTTTTTTAAATTTCACATACTGTACCATGAGCTGTAGATATAATAATTTTTATTCAGGGTTCCCTGAGACCTGAAAATTATTTCAAGGATTCCTCTAGGGTAAAAAGATTGAAAAAGGGGAAAAGAGATACCACACTAACTTTTTTACTCCATCAATACATTCTTATTTGGAATGGCACATTTCCCTCTTTCTTTTGCATTTAACACATTTCATATCTTCAAATGAAAAGGTACCCAGAGCAATTTATAAATGATCCGTAATAAATAAGGCAGTCTTTGCCCATAGGTCTAAACTGTAAAAAGGACAACATCAAAAGGATTGGAGAAATATATATAAGTATGTATATGTATATGTTATGTGTTTATGTATGTGTGTATATGAGCTTTGTGCCAGTTTTATTGTCAGCTTTATCAGAAATTGTTCAGAACAATGTGAAGCTCTAAAAAGGTTGGTCCTGTTTCCCAATTTTTCCTAGGCTGTAATCTAATGAAACAGTGGTAGTCACATAACATTTGCAGAAGGATCTGCCAAAGGAACCCAATTTTACCAGGCAGTTGTTAGTACTCAGATTCAGTAATGAGATAAGGGTTGGTAGTTTTTTTTTAAATGCCTTGCTGAGAATGTGCAAAAAGGAGAATACAACAAACTATAGCCTAAATTAAATATTAAAACAAACAAGCAAACAAAAAACAGGATTTATCAGCCAGTGCTAAAACAAAATGTTTTAATTTGTTGCATTTCTCTGTGGTAGGTTCCTATTAAAATGAACTAAAATAGAAATCAATTATCAGTTTAGTATTCTTAGACAGATAAGCACTCTACTTTAATTAAGAACATAAGCAGTTCCCTCCTAGATCGAACCTCTGGCCTATCTAGTTCAGCAGTCTGTTCTCACAGTGGCTAACCAACTGCTCAAGGAGGCCCACTAGTCTCCAAGCAGATGGCCTTCAGAGGAGTCCCACTGCCACCAAGGCTAACAACCATGAATTGGTCCAACACCTTTTTGAAGTCAGCCAAGCTGGTAACCAGCACATCTTGTGCTAGTGAATATCAAAATGTAATTATACACTGTGTACATTTTTTTTTTATTTTGTCTGTCCTGGTTCTTCCAAGATTCAATTTCATTGGCTGACCTCTGGTTCTAGTATTTTGAGAAGGGAAAATAGTATTTCCTTGTCCATTTCATCCATATCATGAATAATTTTGTATACCTCAATCATGTCCCCTTTCATTTACCTCCTTTCTACACTAAAAATCCCCAAATGTTGCAACCTTTCCTCATAGGGAAGCTGACTGAGCCCCTTGATCATCGTAACTGCCCTCCTCTGAACCTTCTCTAGCTCCATTATATCCTTTTTGAGGTGCAGCGACCAGAACTGCACACAATAATCCAGATGAGGTTGCATCATTGATTTATATAAGGACATTATGGTTCTGGCATCTCTATTTTCAATGCCATTTCTTATTATCCCTAATATGATGTTGGCCTTTTTTACAGTGGATGCACACTGTGGGAACACTTTCATTGAATTGTTTACCATTACAGGTACTGCAAAATCTCTTTCCTCACCAGTCACAGCTACCTCTGATCTTATTAGTTTATAGTTAGGACTTACTAAGATAGTTCAGAACTATGATGTTATTAGCTCTGAAATGACAAAATAGCCTTTATGGGAACTGCAGAAACTGATGCAGTGCTACTTGCAACCCCCAGAATCTTAGATACACCCACTCCCTAGCCCTCCAAAAGCTATCAAATTGTAAATCTGAATGTGTCAACAGCATAAAATAAAGATCTGGCTGCAGAGCCATTGTATTTGTTTTATTTCATTTTAATTAAAATTAATTGTAAATGAAGGCAAGATCAAATGCATGCTTTAGCCTGTGGGCTTTAGAAGCCTTTTCATCTTTAGTTCTGGAAGGGATTACATTTCCTGAGACAAAACTGGGCCCAATTTGGTGTCCTCTTGGATCCACAGCTCCTGTTTGAAGTGCAGATGGCTGCTCTGACCAAGAGGGCCTTTGCACAAATCCATCCTGTGTGCCAGTTGTACACATATCTGGATCAGAAGGCTCTGCTCACAGTCACTCATGGCTTGGTTGCCTCCCATTTTGACTTTTTATTTATTTAACACATTCACATACCTGTCCATCTATCAAAACAAACTCTGGATGGTGATCAAAATAAAAACGCAACACAATAATAATAATAAAAAACCTATTTAAAATAATAAACTATGTTGAGGCCCTGATAAAAAATCACATTCATCCACCAACCACTCCATCCCAGTTCTATGAACATCTGGCCTCGTGCCTGGTGGAAAAGCCAAGTCTTCACCACATTCCTGAAGGCCAACAGGGTCAGGACCATCCGTATCTCCGGTGGGAGGCTGTTGCATAAGGTAGGTGCCATAATACAGAAGGTATGCTTCCAAGACCCACTAGGCAACACTGCTTCACTGAGAGGAGTCAGAGCATGCCCACCCTGCCAGGTCTAGTAGGATAGGCAGAAACCATTGAGGATAGGGAGTCCTAAGTGCTATAATGTGCTCTGCATGGGGCTGCCCTTGAAGACCATCTGGAAGCTACAATTGGTCCAGAATGCAGCAGCTTGGATAGTTATAGGTGTACCACAGTTCAGCTATTTAACATCACTACTTTGCAAGCTCTTCTGGCTTCCCATTGGCCTACGTGTGCAATTCAAGGAGCTGTTTGTCACCCACAAGGTCTTTCGTAACACAGGATTGGGATATTTGTGGGACTGCTTATCTCCAATTATGTCTGCCCATCCCATGAGATCTGAAAGAGTGGGCACACTTCAGGCCACTTCCATGAATCAATGCCATCTAATGGAAACAGGAAGTGTTCCTTCTCTGTCACTGTGCCTCCCTTTGGAACAGCATACCACCTGAGGCACTCCATAAAGACTTTAAAAATATGGATTTTCCCTCCAAGCATTTGATTAAGATGTTGGATGAGCCCATCCATTAAATGGTTTAGGATTTCAAACATGTGCTCTTGGCCTCAGCTTGTGCTATTTTATATTGTGATGTTGTGGCTTTGTACTCTTTATTTTGCTGCTTTTTAATCTTATGTTAGCCACCCAGAGTTGCATTTTGCAAGTTGGGCTGACATAGATACCGTTTCAATAAATAAGTAAAATAAATACTTTGTAGAATGGAGACCCTGGAGACCATTCAAGGGCAAGTGTAGTCATCAAATTAAGTGGTCCAACTGCCACTGCGATGATCACCCTTCTGAAGCCACCACACATCACTCATGCAACACCAAAAGTTTGCTTTCTGTGCATTGTTTTTCAGGCTCCCAGAGGTTGGTCAGAAGATCTCCTTATTCTCCTGGAATATTTCACCGCACCAAATTGCAGAGGGATAGTTATACTAGCACCTATCCTCCCGGGCTAGCTTGTTTCCCCCGGAGGAGTGCGGCTAGATGCAGGAAGCAGGGTTTCAGAGAACGACGACCGGTCGAAGTGGCTTTGGGTCTGTGGTTACTGCAGCAGCAGACACCTCGCCCCCCCCCCCCATGGGGAGCTACAGCCTCCTTTTTCTCGTAACATTTTGTTTCTACAATGTGCTGCTTCTGAAATGGATTCCAACGAAAGCAGTATTTCTCCATACGGCTTCCTCTGAGGCAGCCTAATGGACACCGGCCTCAACCGAACAGCCGCTTCCATTTTCTGCGCTCTTTACCCCACTGCCGCCTTCTTTCCCTTAGTCTTCTTCTCGCCCGTGTGACGTCACACGCACGTTCCCTTTCGCCCCTTCGGCGTATGCAAATGTGGTCCCTGCTTGGAGGAGGAGTTGCCCGGATGTTGGGAGCACCTCCTCTTTGTTGTTGCTTGTTCGTTCGTGTCTCCTCTCCTTCGTCTCGTCTCCGCCTCTTTCTCTTTTTCTCCCCCCTCCCCTTCCCCCTCCCCCTTCTCCAGGTTGCGGGTCAGCGCGAGCCACTGCAGCAGTAAAACCGTCGGGAACCGCCACGAGCCGCTCCGGCCCTGCAGCAAATAACAGCCGAGCGCGAGCCCAGGCGCAGCTGGGCTGAGGTAGAGCCGCGAGGGAGGGAGGAAGGAAGGAAGGAAGGAAGGAGAGAGCGAGGCAAGCGAGAAAGGAAACCGTCGCGCGCTGCGGTAGCAGCAGCAGCAGCAGCAGCGAGAGAAGAGGAGGAGGCTACGGCGGCCGGCACTCGGCTGTGGATTTAGCTGCGGGCGAACTCTCAACACCCTCCCGCCACCATGGTAAGGAGCCGCCGGGTCTCTCCGGGTCCATCTTCTGCAGGCCTTGACGGAATATTCCAGGGCGGTTAAAAGGGATGAGGGCGAAGGAGAGTTTCTCTTTTATTAAAGAAAAGGGAGGTCCTCCTCCGCCTCGTCTTTTCCGCCTGCGGAAACGACAGGCGCTGCTCCCCTCCTCCTCCTCTCGTGTCAGGCCTTCACAGAGCGCTAAGACCCTCCGCGTCAGGGGTTTCCCTTCCTTCTCATCCCCCCCGGCCTAGCAGCCCCTTTTCCCATAGTTCCCCACAGGCATAATGACGTCCTTTTCACATGCTCCCCGCTCCCTTTGGAGGCGATCGCCTTTCCTCGCAGCACCCCTCTCTCCTCCGGGACCGCATGCATTTTCTCTCCTCGCTAAGAGTGGCTTCCCCCGCCTTTCCGGTAGTTCCCTTCACCCATTGGTGACCTCTTCCCCGCAGTGCCCCACCCCAGCAGAGCAAATATGCTGAATGCTCCTTTCTCGCGCATTAAATTTCTGCTTTTCCCACCTGCATTCCTGAAATCACCCTTCTTTCTATTCTGAACTCCTCCTCATCTCCGTATGAAAAAATCCTGCGAATTCTCTTCATCCCACGCAGCTTCTCTTGCGCATTCACGTTGCTTCCTACTGCACCCTCCTGCAAATTTTTCTACTTTGTACTCCTACTACCTACTAAGAACTCTTTCTTCTGCTTCCCCATAAACTATTCTTATGCAGTGATATACAATTCTGTATTCCTTATAACAGTCTCCTACCTCTGTAGAGTAACTTCTCTTATGGGTGCATGCTAAGAATTGTTGGCCGGATTTAACCCATAAGACTACTTTGAATAGATAGGAAGGGAAATTTTTTGGTTGGAGAGTATATTTTAAATTACCTTGACTAGTAAGGAGGATGTTTAATAAGGACAATTGGTTGTATCAAAAAGGAGCCTTCTAAAACCATATGTTTTTACACATTTATTATGGCATAAGCTTTCTTGAGATGGACTAAAGTCTACTTCATCAGATAGACAAATGGAAACCGCCGTCGTATGCACACTGGTGTGGAGTGAGCCATACTGAACATTGTTAGACCATTTCTATACATATATATACATGTACATATCTCTCGGGGTGTGTGTGTGTGTGTGTAGTCTGTATGTGTGTGTGTGCGGTGGGCTTGTTTGGAGATTATAGGTATTGGTCTAGACTATATTTGTGGGCAGTTGAATCCTGCATATGTTTATTTCGGAGTAAATCCAGTTGTGTTCAATAGGAGTTAGATAAGTGTGCATAGCATCTTGTTCAGTAGCTGTTTTACTGTTTATAGCCATCCTAGATGTCCCAGTACTGTACACCTATACCAATTTGTTTCTTCTGCCTAAACTCCCACACAGTACAAGCTGTTTTGCTATTGCATTTTACTGTTCTTGTATTGATAATTGTCCTGGAATTTCTTCCCTCCCTCCCTCTCTTCCTTCCTCTTGCCTCAGTATCTCCTGGGCAGATTTCTTTAGTGCTATTTCACTAGTGTACTTGCTATTTCTTCATTTGTTTTGTTTTACTTTCCATAGGGTACCAGCAATCAAGCCACCCTAATCCCATCTAAAAGTATATTCTTCTAGAGAAAAAACAGATTTTCAGACTCAGTTATCTTTAAAGTATAATTTCCACAATTGATCATTCTTCAGTCCTAAAGACATCTTTGTTGTATGTCAGTCTTCAGTCTTTTTGTTCAAGTTTGAATGCAGCAGTAAACAGAAACATACTAGATAATGTTCTGTGTATTGACCTAGATGATGTTCCAAACTTTGTATTTCAGATTCTACAACTAAGTTTGATTATAATATAGTGAGTAAAAGAGATGAAGTAGAATAGGACTTCTCAGCTGTAAGTCATGGCAATTAAATTGTACTGCTTGCTGCTATAAACGAATCTGTTGATACTGTAGTATTTTATGTTAACACTAGGGGTATTTTCTGTTTGCTGCCATTACCAAGAATCAGTGCTCTTTTTCAAGAACATTTACGTTAGCTTAAATAATTTGTTTATATACTGTATATAGTATGGCTTTTCTTATTGTATCTTAGTTGTTTCATGTATTATCCTCTGTAAAGATTCCCAAATCTTTTTCTGCTTTTTTAAAATGGGGAAATTCCATTTATATACCAACATTTTGAGAAACGATAGGGAATATGAAAGTTGGAATGGTAGATGTGTTTCTTGTATATTAGAAATATATATTAGAGAGGGCAGGTAAAGTGAAAAGAAAAACCTTGCAGGCCTTTAAGTGGGCTGTGGTAGACAGTTGATGTACTTTGATTTAACTTGCATTGAATATATCATCTTAAACACATTTGTCTATCAGTGCCTCTTGAGAAAGCAATTTATTGAGAAATACTTGAATTCTAGGATCTATCTTACATGCAGTAAATTCCAGTTGCTTTGATTTTATTGTGACTGTTAAATCTACATAAGAGTTAAGAACCCAGAGATGAAACTTTTGGTCTCCATGGATCTTTCCTGTAAACTTGGAAATAAGTTTATTTATGTATTTATTAGGCTCTTTATCCAGATATTGTACATACTTTACAGAATGGTATTTTGTCTTAACAGAATTCTAAAGCCATTTGCTATGTTAATAGAAAGGAGTGACTGCTGCTGTTATTTAGAACTTAAAAGTGCTAGGTATTTGGTGGTAATGCAGAGTACCTAGCATTTTCAGTACTCATTAGTGAATGGAGGCCTGGGATAAAACTAAAAAATGGGTTCCATAAGGATATATGAATTTGGCCCAATACTGTACTATGAATTGCTTCAGTAAGTGCAAAAAAGTCAAACTGTATTTTTCTCTATTTTAGGTATGTGGGTGTTTTATATTTGCTTATTTAGTGGCTTTCTAGACAGTTTTTTAAAAATCTTTTTTGTGTTAAGAGAATATGTTCATTTGCTGCACAATTTGTCTTTTCAAAGTTTCTTTCTGTTGCCAGGATACCATATGTTCCCATCACTCAGGCTACGGTATTTTGTATGTATCCAGATATTCTTTTCATGGAAAACACATATAATTATTAGGATTACCTTGTATGTAGTGTGGGTAGAATGTTGCCTTCTAGATGCTTTCTCTGATGTAACTAATAGTAAGGAACTGATTCTTCATTCTCTGTTGCCCTTGCTTTCTAGTTTAGAAAATTTGTGATTAAAATGTTTAAGATGCCATGTACTTTTCAGTATAGGAAATACATTCAGTTATAATTAAAGATAGGCAAACTAAACATTTATTGGAAATTCTACTGCCCCCTTTTTTTCCTTTACATAGTAATTTCACAACTGTCATTTAAAAGGAATAGGACAACTAACATTTTGGCTGATTCTGTAGAAAGGTCCTAAACAATTCATCCCATTATAAGTGTTGATTTTGTAAAATTATCTTAATTTTATTAAGAATATTAATATAATAATGGAATAGTAATAATGGAATAAGGAACTATTTTTATATTTCTGTAAGACCTTTCTACCAGGAGTAGTGAGTGATCAGCAGTAAAAGCATTACAATATTTGTAGCTCCCTAAAAACTAGAATATAAATTATATAATCCTTGATTTTATTAATACAGAATATTACTTATATATAGGAGCATATGTGTAATTGCTTTTAAATCCTTGAGACAATGTATACATGTTGATGGATTAAATTAGTCTCTTGCTGTTAAAATTAATCTATATATTCAGGCAAGAGATCTGCCCAGTTTCTAGTTTTGATATAGCTGGAAAATGGAAATACCTGTATTGCTGTATAAAATGAAAGCAGTATCTCTGATAATAAATTTAAGTTCTGTGTCTATTTGCCTGGAAGCATAATTGACAATCTAAAGTAAGAATGGTTACTATATATATATATAGAAAACATCCTTACATTTGTACGTGAAAGGGGAGATTTTAGAACATAGAAACAATGCAGTAAAATATAAAATATTGATGATGCTTGGGCCTAAAAAGCAGGATGGAGGGATTAGGATATATTTCATTGGATCCATCCAGATGTGCCAATCAGTAGTAACAATATTTTATAGACAATGGAGATTTTAGGCTTTACCATTGAGGCATTTATTTATTTCACTGTGAACCACTTATAAGCTTTTTCTGTAAAAGCAATTGAGGGATGGAATGTTAAGGTACTGGGGTGGGGGGGAGAACAAAGGACATTGAAGGGAAGAAAAGACAGATTGTCTACTCAAGCATTTTAATACCTTAGAGAGGAATTTTTGATTGGAAGGAATGTGTGGGATGAAGTTAATTCCATCGCATTCCGCATCTTCCATTCCTCACTCTTATGACTTTTCTATCCCATGGTGTATTTAAAATTCAGGGTCCAGATTAGAAGTCAACTTCAAAGGTTTTTAGGGGAAAAGTATGGGATAGGATGAGGAAAAAGTGCTTGCTGAACATAGAACCCTGAAGGTTTAGATTGTGGTTGCAATAAGAATGGGAAATGGGTGGAAGCAATTTTTAGATTAGCCATAGATTACAAAGCAATTTTTAGATTAGCCATAGATTACAAAACAATTTTTAGATTAGCCATATAAATGATAGATAAATGAATTGTCCCATCTATGTCTTATGTTCTGCAAAAACTTCATATAAACTTCAAAATACTAAACATTTTGGAAACTAGCAGCAATATCTGTTACAGATAGTCTTAAGTAACTCAGTATGGTGAGTGACAAGCACAGTCACAATTCACTGTAACTATATCTCATTTAATATTTGAAGCTCTTGGAAGTTTAATATTATGGAGGGCAAAAAGTGGGTTTAGATAACTTATTCAATAACATCACCTTTACTAATTGAAGGGTAGTTTCTTTGTTTCGTTATTAATTAATTAAAGCAGGGAGGACAACTTTTTGATGGTTATGAAATTGCACTGGGTAGAGTGAGGATTTTCTCTGATTCATCCCTTGGGTTGTGATGCCAATACATTAGTTGGGGGTGGGAGTGTTCTTTGTTACTTTGTTAAATTTATTGTAAGCATGCTAAATTTAGTGAGAAACCATGCCACCAATCTTCAGCAACTCTAATCACAACTGAATCCAGGACCTAAAAAAATGGGTAGGTGAGGCTCTGTTTATTCCTGCACAGGAATTCATGTCTCAAGCTGTTTGAAAATAAGGGAAACTTACTCTAATTAATTTTATAAATACCTGTCATTTCTTTGGTGTTCAAATTTTTCTTTCAGAAGTATTATGCAAGTAATGAAATAATGAGCTAGTATGTATTGCTAAACAGTTCAGAATATAATCACCACACACAGGTAGTCCTTGCTTAATGACGGTAATAGGGACTAGAATTTCCGTTGCTAAGCAATGTGGTCATATATCATGATGTCACATGACTGCATCGCTTAGTGACAGCAATCCCACAATCCCCGTTCCTGTTAAGTGAGGACTGCAGGTCGTTAAGTGAGGACCTCCTCACAATTTCCTGCCAGCTTCCAACAACCAAAGCCAGTGGGGAAGCTGGCAGGAAGTTGCAAGTCCCAGATGGCTCAGAGGCAGGCAGGTAAGTGGCTGCTGCTGGGTGAAGGAGGGTGTGTGGGTGGATGCAGTGGCGCACACAAATGATTTTGGGTCTTAGGGTGGCTGCTGCCAGGTAGGGGAGACTTACCAGAGCAACTTGCGACCTTCTCTGTCAGCTTTCCCATTGACTTTGCTTGTGGGAAGCTGGCAGGGAAGGTCACAAAAGGTGATCATGTGATCATGGGGCATCATAAGTGCGAAATGGTTGCCAAGTGCCCAGATTGTGATCACATGATAATGGAGGGGGTTGCAACAGCTGGAACTTCGAGGAGCAGTCATCAGTGCCACTCATTCAGCCCCATTGTAGTTTTGAATGTTTGCTGAGTGAGTGGTCGCTAAGCGAGGACTACCTGTAAACAAGTATAACTATAAAGAATGAAATGCCAGACCAGAACATATAAACAAACTCTTGGCAATACACAAATAGTAAAAGCTTAAATTCCTGGAAGAGTTGGGATGTGTTGGAAAAATCCATCTAAGGAGGAGAGAGAGGTAAGGTCTTTGACTAACGTGTACATACTCTGTGTGTATGTGTGTCTGTATACATACATACACATACATAAAATGTATATTAAAAATTGCAATTAGAATAAGTTATATGAATTAAAGAGGAAGAAAGGGAAGGGAAAGAGTTTTAAAGGTATCAAAGAATGCAGTTTTGTTGGACCGTATTTGTTACCTCACTCTTGTAGCAGCAAGGCAGAATTTGGCACTATTATGGGTGATAGTGCTTTTATGGTCTGCTAAAAGATAGGAGATGTACCATTGGTCGTCTCCGTGGGAATTCCTTTATTAGTGGCTGGATTAATACCTTACACAGGTTCAGGTAGAAATTACAGTACAACAGGAGATGCTGAACATCCTCTATGGCATAGGAGTCAGAGGGGCAAAGTTGTTTGTGGAAGGGAATTTTTCTTTTATTTACCATCCATAACTGCTGAAGGAAGTGCGTTGAATCTAGCCAGAGCAAATGCTCTGCTATGTCTGTTGTTTATTAGAGGTTGACAGTAATCAGCTGGCTTTGTGGTAAAAGACAGTCTCCAAAACTTGTGTAGCCTTGGTTGGTGCTAAACTAGTGTCATGTTGCCATCCTGTATCAAGAATCCTCTCCTTCGGTGATCTTTTTGCTTGGTCATATCCCATCCTTTGTATTGCCTCATTAGAGAATTCATGCACTACCAGTTTTTCTCTAATGGAATCTTCCAGGTAGATTGGAAGTTATCTCTGTTAATGAGGGATGTCAGACCTGTTGGGTTAAAGAGTAATTTTAACTAGTAATTAAAAATAATGATCCAGATCCTGACTTCTATCCTTGTAATTTCTAGTTCTGGTCATAAAACTGTGTTAGATATGCATCTAGGGCCTTGCATGACAGTACCCTTTCAGCTGCAGTTAGGTTAGTGTAAGGCCCTACTTGAATCCCATAGCTTTTGCCTCAGAAAGTTTTAGTGTAGCTGGAATATAATGGTCACCTTTAGAGAGATAAAAGAACAGTATAGCAGTGGCACTCCTCTGGACAAACTGTGATATGTGGGCCAAGTGTGGGTCCCTGCGTCCTGAGGAGTAAAAGATAATTCCTAGGTAGTTAAAGCATTTGATTTGCTCAGTATTATTGCCATTGATATATCAACTATGAATTTCAGGTCTTTCGTTAAAGTCAGAATTTTTGGTTTTTTGTGGGATGGTGGTAATTTATCATCAATGTTTCTTTTTCACAATATTGAGCAAAGGATCTAAGGGCTCTTCACATCCCTACCACAGATAATTGCAGAATAACCATGTTGTCAGCATACAGGAGAACTGAAAGGCATCTATCAGCTAGTTTTGGTGGGTGAAAATTGCCATTATTGAGGTGTTGTGTGACTAAGTTTATGTAAAAATTACAGAGTAATGGAGCAAGGATACAACCTTGCTTTACTCCTTGTGCTGTTATAATTGAGTAGGTTAGCTGCCCTTGGAATCCATCTAACAAATTTCTTAAAGAATTGTTTTAAATTTTGAGACTAGTACACAATTTCATTGAAGCATAGATTCTTTTCTTTTTTTTCCAGTACTGGAGACAGCTAAGCTAACCTTGAAAAGGACAACCCCTGTATGTAGAATTATACAGATTAGAATATACGTGCAAATATACATTCAGCAGCTGATATTTAGTGAGGTAGTTAGGGCAGAACTATAAGATAATGGTAGGACTACAAAGACAGCAGTGGCTTTAAGAGAACAAAGAAGCAGTATTTAATGAATATAGTTTCTTTCTAGAAACTTTTATCTTATACTGACCTTGCTTCCCACAGCCTATGTTTGCTTCCTGGTATTTTTTTTTCTTAACTCTTAAGAATTTTATGGCTGAGCTGACAGGGTTTATTGCTTTTCAACTCCCTGAGAAGGTAATTAGGGAGGGAATGGTTTTGCTTTATTTCAGTTGTCCAAATCAGCACCATATTTTCTGATATAGAAGATATTTTTATATTGTGAACCATCGTGGCTCTGAGTTCCCCATGGCATTTGGTCCATTTTTCTGCTACTGCTTTATAAATCTAAGTTTTGCATGTTTTTGAAATATAAATATTAATTTATTTCATTTACTGTATTTCTGTGCCACTCTGCTTCAAAATGTCTTCAAGCAGCATTACAGCAGAAATAAATGTTAAAAACATCAACCCAAAGCAGTAACAATTAATATCTATTAACAATAGCAACAACCACCAAAAATAGATCATAACAAAAACCTAATATTCCCCAAATGCTCTCTTCCAGAGCCTGGTTTTCATCTCTTTCAGCAAATTCAGTAGGAAGGAGGTGGTTCTTATATGTGGGAGCAAATTGTTCCACATTTAAATATCTCCAAATATTTGTTTCATTGAATTGTAGACAGTATACAGAAGCCATTGTGGGACAGCTAATATAGAATTGTATTTCTTATAATGAAGAACAGTTAAGTTACTTGATATTGAAAGATAAGGCTATGCAGATCATTTGAGAAGCACTTTGCTTACAAAAGTACAGGTAGTCCTTGCCTAACAACCACGGTTGGGACTGGAATCTCAGTCTTTGAGGGTTGTTAAGTGAGATACCTATGTGACTGCTTCGCTCAAGGACTGCAGTCTGGGTTGCTAAGCAATCTCCTGGGTTGGTAGGTTTGGTAAGTGAACGGAGTGAAAGCACTGTCTCCTGAAGAATTTCAGCTCCATGCTGAGCTAAAAACCTTCAGCAGACAACACTTTCACTCCATCCTCTTTCCTCGCCCCTCTCTCAGCGCACTGAATGGAGCGCACCATTGAGAGAGAGGACGGGAAGGAGGATGGAGTGAAAAAGCTGTCACTCTTTCGTTCCCTCCTCTTTCTTTCGCTCTGTCCTCTTTCCCCTCCCCTCTCTCAGCGGTGAATGCAGCATCTTCAGGATTTGAGGTCCGCCCCTTCACACCGCTGGACAGTGTGGCCAGTTATGGAGCTCAGATCTTCAGATTTCAGGTCCACGCCTTCACACTGCTGCGAGGTTTCCCCTACACCTCCTGGCAGTGTGAAGGCAGGGACCTCAAATCTTCAGATTGTGCCTTCACACCACTGAAGGGGAAGGGGAAACTTTGCAGTGGTGTGAAGGTGTGGACCTCAAATCTGAAGATTTGAGCTCTGTAACTGGCCACCGCTATGTCTCCGCTGCTTGCAAAGTTCCCTGCCAGCTTCCAGTGGGGAAGTCGGCAGAGAAGATCGCAAATGGCGATCACATGATTGCAGGGTGCCTCGTAACTGGTTGTAAATGTGAGCCAGTTGCCAAGCGCCCAAAATGGGGTCACGCAACCATGGGGTGGGGGTGTTTTTTACGACAGCTGGAAGTGCTTTATGGGCCATAAAGCACACTTTCTGAGGCCGTCGTAATTTTGAACCATTATTAAACGAACAGTCATTAAGCAACGACTACCTGTATGCAAGTGAAGTACTGCTCATTAATCTGTTAAGTCAGTTGCATCCTCCTTTGGCAGCCACTTCAAGGATGTTCCAGGTTGTCTGTGCATGCACAGAAGTCACTTCTGCTGGGATTAGCTGTCAAGTTATTACTACCTCTGTTTATTGGAAGTTATTTAGGCTGGCTAAGCATTTTGTCTGCTGAAAATTAAATGTGTGAACCTAAAGATCTCTTTGTCCTCATAATGGGAAGCCATGCCATCTTGTCTGTATATAATACAGGTAGATTACATCAGAAAGGGAAAAAAAAAAGTATTCTGTTGTTTCAGTGTGTAAAGAATGTTAATAATAAGAAAACATATTTTAAGCTTTTAATCATATTAGCCCATTCCTGTTTAACTTCTATTTTAACTCCATGGTGGATCATCTCCGTAATACAGACTTTCACTCCCCCAAACTTGCAGGAAGACATATTTCTGTTCTATGCAGATGAGGCAGCAATATTTTCAAGAGTGCCTGTTGGTCTTAAAAGAGCACTGAGGATTCTAGAAGAGTATTGCAAGCAAGATCAGTTGGAATTCAATTATCAGTAAACCAAAGTCATAGCATTTGCCAAAAGGCCCAAGGACCATTCCTGGGGCATAGATTAAGCAAGTTCCTGTTTCAAGATTTGAAGATGGTTCTTCATTCTGCAAGTGATAGGAAACCCCCTAGGGACTATATTGCAGAAAATGTTTAGAGTTCATCTGCTATCCTTAATTACCTTAAGACAAGGGGTGGTCATTATATACCTGTATCTCTCAAATTATTCAAAGCCAAGCTATTAGTACAGCTTCTCTTTTTAGTGCCCAGCAGAGTCCCTTCTCCAATTTTGCTTCACTAGAGCTTCTACTATCCAAATCTCTAAGAGCAACTCTTCAAGTCCCTATGCATCTCTAATGCCAACTTGTAACTGGAGACAGGCTTCGTGGAAGTGAAGGCTAGAGTGTAATTGGCCATACTCAACTATAGGCACACACTATTTTTCTTTCACTTTGGTCTTACCCCACTAACTATGACTGATGACTCCCATTGTATATGGAAACAGGCAGTGGCAACTAAAATCTCATACTGTTTTACTCAGCTTGGGTTATGATCAGAACAAACTACTTATCAAACAGCACGTAATGGTTATAGAACATCAGACTGACTTATCCAGGGCCCCAAACTTTTTTGCCAATTAATCCATTGGGTACTGAGCATACCTCAGCTGGAAGTCCCTAAGCACAGAAGGGCCTTCACTCTGGAACAATGTCATGCCTTCCTCTCAGCCATTCTTGAGGATCGATACAGGAAGATTACTTACCACAGAAAAAGTGGAGCATGTGTCTCTCCAGTGCTCCTGCTACAGAGACATTTGCATTGGCCTTGTCCTACCATTACTGCCTAAATATCCAGGGTGCATGGAACAATTTTGCACTTCTTTATTGCTTTCAGGTATTAACCCTACCACAGCACACAGCATTGCTAGATTCTGGGTAACAGCATTCAGAATTTGTCAGATGACAACTTCTGACTTGTGCTTGGGACTCAGCACTATAAATTAGACTCAGTATGCAGGTTGCCATATTAGTTATAGATATAGGCTCTCAGATTTTACATACATACTCTCCTATATCCTTCTAATGCTCCCATTCTTCCATTTTAGATTCTTTTTGTATCTTTTATACTTCTATGTCATATGTGAGTGTGTGTGCGTGTGCACACTTTTTACATAATTTCTTTTAGATCCTCATATCTTTTATACTTTTTATATTAATATCCTTTAGATTTTTAGCTTTTTACTTTACCTTTTTATATAATTTATTGTATGTGACATATTTATATTCATGTATTATATTTTTAACTTTCTTCCTATAACTATACTTCACCTCCTTGTGCTGGTCCGTGATCACAGTAAAGACTGATTAGATATGTTTTTAATTTGATAAAGCATGCTTGTGATATCTGCTGAAATAATAATTTACTATGTTATATCAAATTGACTTGTCCCAGCACTCTCACATAGATACTAAATAACATGGGGAGAAAGCTGCATCCTATGGAACCCCACACTGGAGCAACTATGAGTTTGACCAATCTTCTTCAATGACTGTTGAGTTGAACTGCCTCTCCACTTCATAAAAAGATATATCTAATGATGCCTCCAACCCTTGCAGGCAGTCCAGAAAGATATTGTCAAGTTTATGAAATAAAAGTAAACCTCACTTAATGACCATTTGTTTAGCGGCCGTTCGAAGTTATGATGACATTAAAAAGTGACTTATGAATGGTGCCCGAAGTTACAACCATCACAGTGCCCCCATGGTCAAGTGATTGGGATCTGGGTGCTTGGCAACCAGCTTGCACATACACGGTTTCAGCATCCCTGGGTCACATGATCACCATTTGTGACCTTACCAGTTGGCTTCCGGCAAGCAAAATCAATAGGGAACTGTGTGATTCACTTAATGACCACATGATTTGCTTAACCATGTGATTCACTTAAAGACTGCTGCAAAAAAGGTTGAAAAATTGGTCATGTAATGATTCGCTTAATGACTGTATTGCTTAGTGACCTAAATTCTGGTCCCAATTGTGGTTGTTAAACGAGGACTACCTGTACCACTGAATAGTCTAATAGCACCAGGAAGAGACATGTTCCTTCCATCTAGGTGTTAGTATAGGTGTGCCAGAGTAATCAATACAGCTTTAGTCCTGTGCCCAAGTCTAGAAGAGTTCCAAATAAATCTGCTTCATCTAGGATTTTCTGCAGCTGATGCTCCAGTATCATCCACAGGGAAAAAAAAGTTGCAGAGTGGGTGCAAGTTGTCTAACACAGCTGAATTGAGAGAAGACTTCTTCAAGAGAGGGCATAATCCTTCAAGGTGGTGGCATCATCCCTTCCACCAAAGAGACGTTTGAGAGATTAGAGGCTTCCTATAGCAGGAAGAATTTTGTTTTGTTTTGGAACATGGAGTGGTGGTGGCTGACTGAGACTGATGAAGGCCCCAGGCCTCTAATTCAGCCCTAGTGCTGCCACTGCCACTGAGGAATGCTGCTGTGCAGGGCACCCAAAAGGGCAGAGATGGGGGGGAGGGAAGATAGGTGGGTGGGGGGAGTTGAAGCACCCTGTGGTTATAAGTGTGGGCAGGCTACCAAGCTCCTGAATTTTGATCATGTGACTGCAGGGGCGCTGCAACAGCCATAACTTCGGATGCCAGTCATAAGTCACTTTGTTTCAGTGCCATCGTAACTTCAAACGGTTGCTGAATAAATGGTTGTAAGTCAAGGACTACCTGTATTTATATCTAGCATTCCATCCAATGGTTTTCCAGCATCCCCACAATCTCTCACACAGGGAAACATCACTGCCTTTGTTGTACCATGTTTCAGTAATAGTACCATGTTTCAGTAATAGCAGCCTAAGACCAAGGTACCTAGGAATCCAGTCTCCCAAACCCAAGAGACACACATTCAGGCAACCCTGCCAACCCAACTCCCTCTATCATACCTTCCTCTGTCCATCACTGTGCAACATCCTTCATGGCCTCCCAGCAGAAGCTTTAGAGACCCCATCTCTGTTTCCCCTTGTCATTTAAACCACCAGTGACTACCACTGCAAGCCAGTTGCCTCTCCATCTTGTCATGCATCAAAACTTCCATTCTTTACTTAGTATCCCTTGCCTTCACTTCTGTTTTTTATCTACTTCCCACCAGCTACATTTGTCTTTCAATTTCTCCAGCTTCTGACTTTCTCTTCCATTCATCTATTATTGTGTATGTTTCCTGCCTCACACGATTTGGAGAATGGCAGGCATGCCCAATCCTTGCGATGCCTTGGAAGACCTCAGAATTTTCCAAAGGCTTTCTGAAGCAGCGTAGGAAACGGGGACACAGTTTGGAGGACGGCACAAGCGTTCTCCTCGGGAAGAAGGGCTGGCACAGCCAACTGCTGCCTTGCATACGGCAGGCTGGGCATACCTTTCAACAGCGGGAGGAAAACGGTGAAGTTCACCTAGGCTGGCAGGGTCTGCAGAGCACAGGGCGGTGGGGTGGCTGAGGCTTTGTGCCGTAGTGTGCGGCTTGAGGCAGCACTCAGCAGTGCTGGCTGCACTGGGAGAAGTAGAGACCTGGGGGTGGTGGCGGCTGGCTGAGACTGCTGAAGGCCCTGAGCCTCTAATTCAGCCCCAGTGCTGCTGCCGCTGCTGAAGAATGCCACTGTGCTGGGCAACCAAAAAGGGCAGAGATGAGGGGGAGATAGTTGGGGGGGGTTGAAGCGAAAGCAAGTGGGGCAGGGCAGAAGGGTGAAATACTTGCCTAACGACTGCAGCTGGAACTACTGGAACTGCCATCACTAAGCGGTGCGGTCATGTGATGTTTCACCTAGCGACTGCATCTCCTAGCAACAGAAGTTCAGGTCCCAATTGTAGACAAGTTGAGGACTAACTGTATGGGTCATCCTTAAACTAGGTGTTCTTAATCCCGGGATTACCTGTATTGTAAAGTTTGTCCTTGAATCGCTGTAGTAGCTTAAATTCTTTGGTATGGGCTCTCACTTTTTTTTAGTAAATCTTACCTTGGATTTCTTCTGAAGTGAATTACAAGAGTTTATGTTGTCTTTTGAGTTGCTTTAATTTGGTTTTAATATGAGTCATAGCTGTCTGAATTTTATGGAATGACTTTAGGATTTCTATGTTGATTGCGGTTTTATTAGATTTTATGTGAGTGAATCACTTAAAATTACTTTGAAGTTGTCTATAGATAAGCACTGTAATAGATTAATCCTTTTTGTTCAGTAAAGGAAACTGAGTAACAGTAAGAACATCTGGAAGCTTTTTTTTTTTTTTTGCTGGACCAGTTTTCCAGGAGCCATACTATAATGCTGAAATACCTCTCAGAAGAGAAATCTGATACTAGATGGGAAATCCAGTGTAAGAAGAATTATTCTCTGCTGCTGTTCTTCACACACATACAGACACTTCTGGCTGGTTTTCCCAAAATAATCTCTAATATAGGAAAGTGAGTAGAAGTATATCTGGGTTGGGCAGAGATACTAACAAGAAGCAAGGATCTAAAGTACTCCCAGTTCCCCATTCTTGTGGAAGGGGACATCATAGTAATTATTTATAGTTGTAAGCAATGTATGCTCCTGCAGGAAGGCCTTTTTTTTTAAAAAAGTGTGGGATGTAAAAATACAAATGCCCTTGTGTCCTCATTGCAAACCTTTGATCCATCAACACTGGAAGATTCTAATAAATGGGTTTAGACAACATTTTATTTTTCAAAGTGTGGGCTGTATGCAACCCCTAAGGAAGTTTCAAGAGAATGGATGGAGAACATCTTCCTTGCAAGTTCCTTGCAAGCACCCGTATCAGTTTGATGCAAAAGTATGCTGAACGAAAAACTGTAATGGTATCACAGCCCTGAATGAAACCTGAGTCCCCCACCCCCACTCTGGGATTTTTTTACACAATGCATTTGTCTTTCAAAGAATGAGTAATCATGTCTTGAGGGGACAAAGTTTCTATGCAAAACTTGCTCCATAGAGGGTATTTGGAAGGAGGGTTGTGATTGTTATCTCAGTGCAGCTGTGTTGAGAGAGTGCACTAGAAACAACTTACAGCTTGCCAGTGATTTTAAGGCAGTGATTTTGGTGAATGAGAGTGACTGTTTTCCAAATGAAAGCCAGATTCAGATTATGCAAAACAAAAGTAAGCAAGTTTATCTTTACTATTAGAATCACTGTCATGAAATGGGTGGGCATGTAATTAGTTCAAATAAACTACATTAATAAGTTGTAAATTTGGGGGGGTTGTGTGTGCTTATTTCCAATGAAACAGTTACAAAGTTGTAAGATTCTACTATTATTTTGTTTGACATATAGTGTAGGAAAGAAATTTTACCAAGTTTGTTTCCGAGTCGGGAATAAAAAAATGTTCAGGCAGTTGCTTGAATCAGGTGAAATTTATTTCCAAGAGAAAACGTACAAAGTCTGCTGTTGGGGCGGCGGCTGTAAGCCTTTCCTTTTAAGCCATTTATATAGAGAAATCTTGCTGCTGTTCCTCGAAAGGGCGCAAAAGTGTGCCCTTCAGGAATTCCGAGAAAATGCACATAGCATTCCAAGAAGGAGCCCTCTACAGTTAGGCGCCCTGCTGAGCTGTGGTTTTCTGCTCGCAGAATTTGTTGATTGAAATGGTAATTTCCTAGAGGAAAGGATCCCTCATTATCAAAGACAGCTCCTCTTAAACCTCAGCTAGAAATGTTATTAGCTTGGTGTGTCTCGCTGCATTTTAATATATGCATTTGGCCCATTCTAATTGTAGTTTTTCACCTTTTGCTTTGATCACTGGGAGAAGACTGCATAGTGGGGAGGAGGATCTTCTCACAATCTCGCAATACCTTAGAATTGAACAATTAAAAGTAACTGGTATGTATATTTGTTACCCAATGCAACCCCAATGAAGTGATTATTTATATACTAGTGGTGGTGGTGGGGATTGCACAAATGTACTTTCTCATTTAAGGGATCATGTTATAACAAAGTTTGAGACCCCTGGATTAAGAGCTTTCTTCCAAGAAAGTAGAAAAGACTGCAGTGAAACTTGTCTTTTAAAACTTACTAGAAACACAGTGTGTCATTCTGTCGTAAGAATTTATAACTAGAATCAGGGCCTTTACATTTGTTGCTCAAAGCTATGGGTCCAGCAAGTTACAATTATCTTTCCTGGCACATGAGCAACAAATCTGTTGAGGTTTCCTTTTTCTGTATGTCTCTATTATCTATGTATATCAGTTTGAGGCTACCTTGATTTATAAAAGCCAGCTAACATTTTTAAGAATTGATTCAAATGCAGTGAAAGTGGCTTCAGTTAATTAAAATAGCAGATATCTTTCCAGTCATACAGTTTGCTAGTTACTACCCAGTCTTTAATTGAAGTATATGTAGAAAATTATATAGCCAAATCTTAAGTGTAATTAGCAGGCTTAGATTTTTTATGGTAATTTCCATTGAGTGCTCTTTACTTAAAAACAATATTGATGTGAAAATATCTATTGAAAATAGTTAATCTAGTATTTCTCAACCTTGGCAACTTTAGGATGTGTGGACTTCAACTCCCAGAGTTCTGGGAGTTGAAGTCCATGGGTCTTAATGTTGTTAAGGTTGAGAAACACTGAGTTAATCCTTTGGAGTATATTTTTAAGAGAAGCCTAGAATGCTTCACCAAAAAAAAAAGAAGATTTAGTTGTACAGGTAGTTTCCAGTTTAAGAATGAGTTCCATTCCCAAGATCTGTCCTTAAATTGAATTTGTATGTAAGCTGGAACAGTATTATTGTACAATACTTTATAAGTAGTATTGTGTAATTAACTCAAACCATTGTGTATTTAACTTGAATTTTGCTATGGTATGCTCTGTTCTTAACTATGGGTCATCTGTAAAACGGGCGTTCTTAACCTGGGGACTATCTGATTTGTATGCAGATTTAAGCAACTAATTTATTTGATAAGATTCCTGTGCATTTTGCAGAATATTAAACCTACAGTAATAAAGCATTTTAAGAAAACTAGGACATTAGGGAAATTCCTAAATTATAGTTGACTTAAAGTATTAAAAATGAAACAAATGAAAAGTTACTTGCTTTTTAAAATATCAATACATTTCATATTGTGTGATTTTATTATATCAATTAACAGAAGAAAAAGTATACAAATATATATCTTCAAGATTAATAATCTTGGTAATATTTTTAAAATATTAAAAGCCTTGGAAAATATTAGAAATGGAATGATTCCAAAAAAAGGAACTTTTTGTTCAAAAAGTCTTCTTCATCTCTCTCTCTCTCTTTCTCAAAAGTATATGATTTTTTGTACAACCCCCTCCCCCCCCCCACATATATGTGCATAATTTTGGCAAGTCTTTTGCTGCAAATCAGGTATAGATTTCTCTTCCAATTGTTGGTTTCTTTTAGCCAGCCTTCATACCTGAAAAGTCCACAATTCTTGATATTGTGATATGTTCCAAATACTAAGAAGGCAGCCAGGAATAATATACACATTTCCAGACCTTCTGCACAAATCACCCCACAAAGAGAGCATTGTAGTAAACCATGGAAATCAGGTTTCTCTCGTCCTGAAATGGATCCACCTGGTTTACCACCTAAAGGTGATAAGTGTATATAATTACAAACTCATAGTCCATAACAAATCTTACCTTTTTCAAAATTCAGTTTATTATGTAGCTTTGGCTCTAAGTATAAGTTTAGCAATTGAGGCTTTGACTTCATTTAAATTAAGACCTTCCATTTCTTGTGTGAATAAAGAAGAATTATTTCAAAATGATAGTGTGGGCTAGCCAAATATAGCTATTTTCCTTATAAGTGTGTTTACTTTAAAAAGTCATTTTTAAAGCTCTGGAAAATTGTAGAATATTTAACTCGTGTACATACACAGCTACCTCGCATGATCTCTTAATTGTAAATTGCACTGGAAGATCTGATGAAGTAATATTTAAGAAAGCTCATGCCACAATAAATTATTAGGTAGTCAGCACAATTCATACAGATTACTATTTTATAAAAAGGAAAAAAGTGTAACATCTTTATTACATCTGCAGCAGCAACGCCAGGCAGGTCCAACACCAGTACCAGGCAGGTCCAGCAGCAGCAAGCAGCCACGCCATTCTTCAGTGAGTTAAATAAAATCAGAAGTAGTTTATTCCTCTTTTTTAATTACATAATCTATTGTGTTTATCCTCTTCAGTTGCTTTATGAGGAGGACTATTATTCCTATTTTAAAAATGGATAACTGAAGCTAATAACATCTTCCATAGTGAGATGACAGCATTGGGACTTCAGACTAGATGTCCTAAATTGAAGTCCAGATCTCTTTATTGGAATATTAGCACAACATTTTAGGTGTATGGAACAAAGGAATAACAGTAAATATCATTAAAATAATATTATTATTTCTCATATGAAATCAGATGTGTGTTAAAACTGAACAGTTTTAACAAGCATTTTCCCTAAGCTGAGTATCAGAGATTTTCATAATTAACTTTTTCATTTTTTAAAAAATAGTCTCGGCTCTTTATTTGAAGACTTGTACTTTTCTAACTATCTAAACATGTAGGATGTATATTTAATGAAAAATATTGCCTACAGTAAGGAAATTGGGAAGTTCTAGGTAATAGGACAAGAAAGTGAAGCTTAACAGGGGGCTAAGTTCAAAAACTTTGGTGAAAGTGAAAACCTGGTTAAGCATTTTACAACAACTTACTCTGATCTAAAAACCTTCAACATTTAGAACCATTTAGATAAATCATTGCAACATACCACTCCTACACAGATATTTTTACAGGTTAATAAAATCGTGTAATTCTAGGAAGGCTTACAATGAAATACGAAGAAATAGGTTGTTTTTTCCCCCCCATCATGGCACTGAGGTGGATGCCTGTTTGGTAGGTTCACTTTGCTGAGAATTTTGAGGATGATGTGGATGGTGTGTGGAGGTGTTTGGTGGTCCTGGCCAGTTCGGTGGGTGGCCAGCAAAGTTAGTACCAGTTACCTGGGCCAGCAGGAGGAATGGGAAGAGCAGCAGCAGTGGAAGCAGTTTGCGCGGCAGAGTGGACCAAGCAGCTGGAAGGAGCTGGTGGAGCCCTATTGATGTCTCCCTAGGTGGCAGCCAAATGGGATTGTGTTGGGCAGTGGCCCCTTCATTGCAGAGGCTCCTCGGTGAGCAGGTGGCCAGCAGTGCTGTGGATCAGCTGACTTTGTTCCAGCTGATGGGCAGTGTGGAATGGACTCTGCAGGACATGGCAGCAGGGCAGAGTGAGCGGTAACAGACTAGCAGCTTGGGCCCTGTCCTCCATTTTGGGTCTGCCATCATAGAGAATATAAAGACATTCTGGGCCAGCACAGGATGAAGTAGTTGTGGCTATGGGGCCTTGGCCAGTGGAGTCCCCAGTAGAATGAAAGGCTCACGTGGCCAGGTGGTTTGTGGCAGTGGGAGTAGGAGCAAGGCAGCAGACCTGTGAGGGAGCTGCCTTGTGTCTTACAGCTGTTGCTCAAGCAGCCACACGGTAAAACAGCCAGTTTGGTGGATTCCCTTGCCTGCCTGGGAGGACTTGGGACTGAAGTTGCTGGCACCTGGATTAAGGACATTTGTATGGACCAGGAGCTTTTATATGGTTTGGTAGTTAGAGTGGAGGCTGGGTGTGTCTGGAGCCTTCTTGCTCCCCT
Organism: Python bivittatus; assembly: GCF_059951505.1. Taxonomy (NCBI): domain Eukaryota; kingdom Metazoa; phylum Chordata; class Lepidosauria; order Squamata; family Pythonidae; genus Python; species Python bivittatus. Next base: position 10,300,063 of record NW_028277030.1, on the reverse strand, counting down.
CGTGTGAGAGATGGGGGTGGGCTGAGGGTGCTGCCGCCCAGTCCCTTTGGGGAGGTGTGACTTCTCTGCTGCCTGGGTGAGAGCAGGGAGGCAGGGTGTGTGAAAGAGGAAGTTTTGGTTTCAGGTGCTGGAGAGTTATATGAAGGAAATTTGGATGAGGTGCTTGGATGGAGGGCCTGCTCGGGTTGAGGTGCTGGGTGTGTTACAGAAGTGCCGGAACCTGAGCAGAGCCTGTCTAGATTGTTTAGGTTGGATGTGGATGGCTCTCAGTGCCTGGGGATGGGAGGCTGAGGGGAGGAGGGGAGCCAGATAGGGAGAGAGGGGAGATGGTAGAGGAGGACATTGCAGTGGTGACAGGCATGGGGAGGTATACCAGGAGACGAGGCGGGTCACTCTTGGAGAAGGTGGCCCTGATGTTTAATACCTGTACTGCATTCTGGCACCCTGTGCTTGGCCCCAGGATCTGGTTTCTGGAACTTTGGAGCTCCAGCTTCTGCTGCTCAATGCCATGTTGACCTGCAACAAAGCTCACCTCATCCACAGTCTGATTGTGGATGGGAGAGCCAACCTGGCTTGTATCATCAAGACCTGGTTGGGCACTGAAGGGGAGGGGGGGTTCCCCTCTCTGAAATGTGCCCTCCTGAGTTTTGAGTATGGCATTAACCACAACTTCAGGGCAGGGGTGGGGGTATGGTAGTTGTTATTTGTAAGTCTCTGGTGGCCTCAAGGGGCCCTGCCCCAGGCATCATCAGATATGAGACCTTTGTGAGGCTGGGCCATAGGGATCAGTGGAAATTGCTGCTAATTTACCTTCCTCCCTGCAGTATAGCTGCATCCCTGCCTGTGCTCCTGGACTGTGTGTCTTGAGAGGGCAGTGGTTCCCCAGGCTTATGGTTCTGCGGGATTTCAACCTGCCATCTCTGGGCCCAGAGTCTGAGACAGCACAGGAGTTTATGGCCACCATGGCAGCTGTGGACCTGGTTCAACTTATTCATGGCCTGACTCACAGAGGGGACTACACACTGGATCTGGTGTTTGTCTTGGGGCAGTGGTGTCATGATCTGAATTTGGGAGGCATTAACTTCAGTTCCCTGCCATGGACAGACCACTCCCAGTTGGCCCTAGAGTTCTCAGCAGCTGCCCCTTACCGCAGGGAGGTGGGGCCTATTAGATTGGCCCGCCCCAGGTGCCTGATGGACCCAGTGTGGTTTCAGAGGGAACTTGGAGTTTTTCTTGAAGCTTTGGGATGCAGTTTGGCTGATGCCCTTGTTGTGGCTTGCAATGAGAAAGCAGTGGGGGTACCTGACCGAATTGCGTCTGCACGGACTCTCTGTGGATATAGTTCTCATAGAGTATCATGGTTTACTAAGCAGCTCCAAGAGATGGAGCGACACAAGAGACGTCTGGAGCACTGCTGGAGGAAGATAAATGGTGAAGCCAACTGAGCACAAGAAAGAGCCTATATTAGGACTTACTTGTGGCGATAAGGGTGGCAAAGCTTGCTTACTTCTCCGCCCTTATTGCGTCTGCAGATCTGGTAGCCCTGTTTAGGGTGACGAGGTCCCTCCTGGGCAAGGAGAAGGTGGGAGAGCTTCTGCAGGGCTGCTGTGAGGGATGTTCTCTGCATGTGTCAGATAAAGTCATTTGACTTTGCTTAGAGATGGACTCTGGCTGGGCAGATCCATGGGGTGATACCTTTCTGATACTGGGAAGTTTTTAATCCATTAGAAACTTTTAACTAGCTGAATGAGAGAGATGATTGTAGCCACTTCCATTCTCCCCTGGCAGAATATGCCCCTTAAACTCCTGAACATCCACTCTGGGTATTCAAGAGCCAGTAGGAAGGTCAATTCTGAGGATTGCAGAGGAAAGGGGAAATTGTTGAAAGTTGTATCATATCTCCCCTCACCCTACCCCCAGTGTAGTAGAAATGTTCTGATTCGAATTTCATATGGGGACTCAGTTCTGCTCAGGAATAAAGGCCTGGACCCAGGGCAGTATTAATGCATATATCTAATGCTTTACAGAATAGCATAAACAAAAAAGAGGTCCCTGCTTTGAATATCTTGTGGTGCCTCATTTTGAACAGTGAGATAACAACATGAGAAAATATATTCTTCTAAGTGATTTCTCTTTTCTTCCTGACTGTCTGTCAAACTTCCTTGCAGTAATTACTGTTTGGGGCATAGTTTGCATACTTACTGACTTCAGTAGAATTAGCAGTAGTACAAAATGATCCAAAGTACTGAATATGTAAAATACATATATAGTGCTTCAAATACCTGTGATTTGTTTGTTATTTACAAGTAATTTAGATGCACTATCCAGCTTAAGAATTCTTCTAAAAGGGACTTTTGAAAAATGGCAGGTGGTCCTCGACTTACAATGACAATTGGGACTGGAATTTCCATCACTAAGCAATGCAGTTGTAAAATGTAACTGCATCGTTTATTGACAACAATCCCTGCAGTCCTGGTCACCATCGTTAACTGAATCCCACAGTTGTTAGGCAAGGCAACTTCCTGCCAGCTTCCCACAACCAAAGTCAGTGGGGAAGCTGGCAGGAAGTTGCAAGTCCCAGGTTAGCAAGAAGGTAAGTGGCTTCTGCCACATGGGGGAGTGAGGGGGTGTAGGGGAGAGTTGGGGAGGGTGCACAGCAGTGCACGAGAGGTGCCATGTGAGTCGGGGAAGATGCGCATGGGTCTGCAAGTAGCGGGCACAGTGCAAGCACAGAGGACCTGGGGAGGATGCGCAGTAGGGGAGACTTACCTCAGTGACTTGCAACCTTCCCTGCCGGCTTCCCCATTGACTTTCTGGGGAAGCTGGCAGAAAAGGTTGCAAATGGTAATCACCTGATTGTGGGGTGCTTGGCAACTAGTCATAAGTGCAAATGGGTTGCCAAGAGCCCAGATCACAATCATGTGACCCAGCATCAATTATGGTGCTGGAATGGCCGTAACTCCAAAGTCCAGTCGTAATCATCATTGTTCGGCACCATTATAACTTCGAACAGTCGCTGAGCAAATGGTCGTAAGTCAAGGACTACTTGTATATTACATATCAAATTCCCAACTCGTGTATTTGCATAACAAAATGCTTGCTATAAACAAGTAGGAAACATTAAAAAAAAGTAAATTTCCATTTGTATTAGAGCTCTCAGTTATATTTGGCACATGCCAGTTACATTATATTTATAAGTATGCAATGCTATATATAGTATGTGTTCTTTGAAATGTAAGTTTTTAGTATAATTGTGCAATGCAGCCGTTCCTAAATATTGTTAACAGCTGTAACTTGACCTGATTTAATCTGTAATCCTAAATCTTGAAATCTCCTTGCCTTGGTTTATTATCTCTGATGTACACTTTTATAAACATGCTGTCCAAGAGTTATTAATCTTCATTTAAATTTCTTTCATACTGAATATCACTTGCTAGACTTTTATTGATGGAAATAAAATTATCTAGAGCAAGGGTGGGCAATATGGCTCTCAAAATATTGTTTGGACTGTACTGTAGTGCCTTTTATTTCTATTTGGTGTGATTAGTGCCAAGGGCTTATGGGCAATATTGACCAGTAATATCTGGAGGGCCATAAGCTGATCTAGAACCTGATTATTTACCGGCAAAGTATGTCAACATTTGTTTTAAACTATAATTTACAATCTCTCATCTGGACAGTATTTGGCTGGGCAAGGTTCCTTTATGTCTTGACTTATGCTCAGAATGATCTTGGTTCTTATTTTTTCCCTCAAGAACAGTGTTCACTTGTATTGACACCCTTATTTCCTTTTGGCATGAAAATAGAGATTTCTAAGTTTTTTGCTTTGGTTTAGTTGAATAATAATTGCCAGGGAGATTAAAGAGAATTGTAAAAAAGGTTATATAAGAACTGTTCTGTAAATGAGGCAAGTGGTGGGAAATATATCATCTTCATAAATTTGAAAATACCTAAAGAGTGGAAGTCAGGATTTTTTATTTAATGGCATGAGTAGATCTTTGCAAACGTAGTGTTCATGAACGGTGATTATGATATGCATCTAATGTACCTGTCTTTAATTTGCTGGAGCCTCGCACATTTGCAGAGCAGGAGTGTTTTTAAGGATAGGGAAAGTGGTACCCTGCCAGTTAGGATAATCTTACTCTTATAGCTATTCCACAGTTGCTATCCCATTCATAGCATTAATAAACTTGATTGCGTTGATTTCAGAAGTTTGTTTTGGGTACTGAATGAGACTATAGTTTTAAAGGCATTTCTATAGCTCATCTCATCTGCTGATCAACTCCAATACTGTAAAGTGTGTGGGGAAAGCTTTTATTGTGATTGCCTTTGAGATAGAAGGACAGGTGACTTGGATGAATGCTCTGCCATTTTCTCCTAAAAGAACATAGAATAAATTCAGGATACTGTACTTTGTCTTTTAGTAGAGAATTGGCTAATGAGTCCCTAATTGGACATATTTCTGCAGTTATGTCTGGTGCCATGATTCACTCTCTGAACTAGGGAAACTCAGATCTAAGAAGCCAACCTTCTGAGAGAAGAGGGGATTGGAAATTTTGAGTGAAAACAGAGGTAGGAGAATGAGTTGAACATGAAATAGCTTGTGGTGGTTGTTTGTGGACTGAGATGCATTGGTGATAATTTATTTTTGACAATATCAAAGAACGTTTTTTTTTAGAAAATTTTGTGACAGTAAAGTAACATGAAAGTGGTCCTAGGGAAATGCAAGCATAATTTCAGAAAGGTACATTTTCTAGTTTATATACAAAGCATATTTTTGTATTATTTGTTGTGCTATTGTGTGTGCAAGTGCATGCATATATATTCATGAACATGTCAAAAAGGAGGCAGCAGAAGTGGCAACATCATATCACTCTTCACCTGTGCATTCTCCCTGTGTGTCTGGAGCCATCACCTTGAATAGGAAGGAATGCCAGGAAAGAAATGCTGGAGGATCTTGGCTGAGCTTTAGAAATGGTGGACCTATTTTTTTGGGGGGGGGGTGCTATTTGCAGAAGTATGTGTAATTTGATGTCAGTTTGAAAGAGACTACCCATAAAATGTGGGGGATGAAAATTGATTAAAATAATAGAAGCACTAGTTTTTGTATTTAAATTGGCTTTTAATATTTTTATAGCATTGTGTAAAAAATGAATCCAGTTCAGAGATTTCACCATAAATGTATGTTCCATCTATAGTTTACTACTGTATATACTTGTGGACAAGTCAGGAATTTTAGGGTCCAAAATATGCCCAAAAATCTGGTTTCAGCTTATCTGCGAGTAGTGCATTTTTCTTGGTATTTTAGTTAAAAATTTGAGGGTCAGCTTATCTGCGAATGAGCTTATCCATGAGTATATACAATAAACCGCTTGTTAATGACAATATAATGGAGATCAGCAATAACAGACCTAAGCAGTCATATTCTTCATGTGTTATATATATACACAGCAGATCAATCAAGCCCTTACCCTCTCTGAAACTGTAAAGAGAAAGGAAAATAGAGTACTTCTGAGCTAGAATGTAGTATCTGTAGGGCAAAGATGAGGAACAGAAACTGAAACAGAAAGTAAACAATATACAGTACTCATGCAGTCCTATGCCTTCCATTTATTTGTCACGGCAGGAAATCATAAAAGAAGCTTCATCAAGGGATGTTCTTTGTGTGGAGATCCAATCAAGTAAACACTTGACTTTAGAGAACACTGAAGTGGTAGGCTAGATTCTAACAATAGTAGCCTTTTCTGCATGTCCAGATACAGGTAGTCCTCATGTAACGACCATTTAACAATGGTTCAAAATTACGACAGCCTCAGAAAGGGTACTTTACAGCCTGTAAAGCACTTCCACCTGTTGTAAAACATTGCACTGCATCTCTCCCCCCCTCCCCCGCAGTCATGTGGCCACATTTCAGGTGTTTGGCAACTGGCTTGCATTTACAACCGGTTGCCAAGTGCTCCACTATCATGTGATCGCCATTTGCAGTCTTCTCTGCCTGCTTCCCCATTGGAAGGTGGCAGGAAAGGTTGCAAGCAGAGAAGATGTGGCAGTGTGAAGGAATGGACCTCAAATCTTCAGGATTTATGCTCTGTAACTGCCCAGTGCTGAAAGAGGAGGGAAAACTTCAAACACTGGACAGTTATGGAGCTGAAATCCTGAAGATTTGAGGTCCATAACTGTCCAGCGCTGAAAGGGGAGGAGATACCTCCCAGCTCAGGATTTGAGCTCCATAACTGCCCAGCACTGGGAGGTTTCCCCTCCCCTTTCAGCGCTGGGCAGTTATGGACCTCAAATCTTCAGGTGCTCCGTTCACTGCTGAGAGGGGAGGGGAAAGAGGATGGAGTGAAAGAACTTGTCTGTTGAAGGATTTCAGCTCAGCACTTTCGCTTCATCCACTTAATGACCTGGGAGATCACTTAAGGACCACAAACGGGAGTGCCCAGATTGCAGTTGTTGAGCTAAGCAGTCACATGGGCATCTTGCTGAATGACTGCTTTGCTCAACGACCTAGATTCCAGTCAAACTACTAATTGTGGTAGTTAGGCAAGGACTACCTGTATATTTTCTTACCTTGGACTAATTGATTCTAAACTGAGAAATAATTTTTGAATTGAAATTTCAGACTACTGTACAAACATGACAAAAATGAAGAAAGGCTGTAATAGCTCCACCAGCAACACAAGATTTTAAAATTCTAAATTTGCAGTTGGGCAATACCTTTATTAGGACCAAGGAAAATTGCAAAAAGAGTATGCAAGTTCCCGAATTCTTCATTGAACAAAAAATTAAAAAGTGGGGAAGGATGAAAAAAGCTTTTAAGAAGTTGCTTTTATATTTAACAGTTGAGAAATGCATATGTTTTTGATAATAATATAAAAGCTTATTTGGTGGTAATGGTGGTTCCGTAATGAGAAAAATGTTTTCCAAACGTCCGGGGTTAATTAGACTGGAATTGGTTTCGATCCTGATGATTTCACATATTATCTGTTTTGATATTAAATAAAATTACAAAGCCATCCAAGTTTTAAATGAAAATTTATCTGAAAATTGTTCAAGAAAAATAATTGCTTCATGCACATACCTACTTCTTAAACACCAAAAATGTATCTCCTTTTATTAAAAAGGTTAACTCAATAGAATCTTCCTCATAGTTTCTGAAATCATTAAATCTCAATCTCCCTCTGAAGGGATTTAAATTAATTTGATTTTAGTCAAATCTGCCCTGAGTAAAATTATCCATTTATTTGGGGAGGGATTCTAAAATTATGGCTAATGCTAGTTGCCCTGTCTTCCATACTGTCAGTCCCAGTAGTCAGTTTTCATAATTAATGAGCAGAACTTATTATTAACAGCAAATGAATTTGCAAGTTCAGCAGATTTATTTTCTGCGTTGAATTGAGCTCTTACTTTACTTTCATGATGGTCAACATGAAATATTCAGAGCATGAAAAAATGAAATGTAATTTAAATAATCATACTTGACATTGCAGGAATATTACAAAAGTTATGCCTATTGTAATCTTTTAGGCACTAGCATCCCTTCATTTTCTCACTCCAAGTAATGATTCCAAGTCTCTGAGACAACAGTTTCAAGTTAAAATCATGCTTACTTCATACAGTTGTAGATTAAATAATCTCCATGCTTCATCAAAACATGCTTTTTATGTATTTAAATTAATGTTGCCTTGAGGCTGTTAACTTTGCTGATGTTTTGGACATTGCAAACCTTTGGGTTGTGCACCAGTTGCTTCCATTCCTGGACAGGAACGCCCTGCTCACTGTCCCTCATGCCTTTATGACTACTGCAATGCGCTCTACATAGGGCTGCCCTTGAAGAACATTTGGAAGCTTCAACTGGTGCAGAATGCAGCTGCATGGGTAGTAAATGGTACTGGTTACTTGGCACATGTAACCCCACTACTCCATGAGCTGCATTGGTTGCCATTGTGCTTCTGAGTGGCATTTAAGGTGCTGGTTGTCACCTTTAAAGCCCTTCATGGCTTGGGACTGGGTTACCTGAGAGACCCCACACACTTTTTTTTTTTTTTGGAAGCTGGAAGGATGCAGCTACATAAGGAACGCTGCTTCACTGTATGACAGTGCTTCATCCTATTGCAGCAATATCTTTCAACTCTGCAATACAATTTGATAGATCTAGAAAGTCTTCTAGCCACATACCTATGACTCAGTGAAAAGTATTTTAATTTTATTCATATGTTCATATATTTACCAGTCCCAGGCAGCACTTGGCACTAAAGATTGGCTGGGCAAAGTGATTTTTTTTTTTTTTATGGAATTTGTCATTTGGCCTTAATTTCTTTTTTCACAGCAGACAATGGACTTTGCATTATTCTCAAACTGTTAAGAAGTTCCTGTTAATTTTTTTTTTATCCATTTGTTTGGTCTCATACTTGTTAAGTAGCTCTTAGGGTACATTACTTAATAATTTGTAGGCCTCAGTTCTTAAATGGAACTGTTTAATTGTTTAATTTGGGAATGAAAGAAATGCATTAAATTGTTGACTGTAATATGTGTCTTTAAAATATAAGTAGTTTAAATTCTGATTTTTCTGTTCCTTAGGTCTGCTTCTAGGTTAGATCTGTGCATTACAGCTAGGACTTAAGTTGATTCTTGTATGTGACTATAAATAGTTAGTGAATCATAGACAGCTGCTTCACAGGTTAAGTGACTGTCAGCTGAAGACCTTTCTGTCATCTGCTTTCAGTTATCTTAATAATAACTTTTCAATATCAGATTAGGGAAAATTTCACTGCATGAGAACATTTTCTTATTAATCTAAATAAATAATCTGTTGTACAAAGATTAACCTGGAAAGATGTCTATTTGATAGAAAATAAATAGTGAAGAAAATAAATTTCCCAGATGAAAAGCCAGCAATGTTGTTAAGATAAGGTAATCCTTAAAGTTTAAAGAGCTTTCAGTATATATCCAAAAAAGTGAGTGATCAAAATAAAATATAGCTAAATGTTATTATTTGTTGCTGCATTTAAAAATATGGGAGAGGGGAGAAGTTTGGTTAAAAAAATAGTGGAAGTCTATTGCAGAACCTATAAATATTCCACTCCCATGTCTGAAGATTGATTTGAACCTTCATGTTTTAAGAATAAAAAAATAATAGTGCTTTAAATTTATGAACTTAAGAGAGATGGCCATGTCTTAAAATACTAGGCTGATTTTAATCCTATGTCAACAGTACAAATGATTAATTAGAGGATGACAAGAAGAATAAAAAGGGAGGAGTTAAAGGGTAGGAGGAAAGCTTTTGAATGAATATGCAATTACTTTCTGCATGACTTGACTGCAGTAAAAGAACTGTCAGTTTCTAGAAGGTTTTTTTTTTAATAATTCAGTGATACAATTTGTGTTTTCAGATTTGTCACAGTTAATATTAGTGTTCCCTGAGAGATAGACAGATCCAACAAAGAAGATGTAGAAAAAAGGAAACACTTTTTTACCAGAAAGTATACCTTCCTCTTTTTATTCTTTGCCCAGTTGCTGTGCTTCAACTTGTTCAGTCTGCTGCTATAATCTACCTAGCTTACTTTTTCTATCTAACTTTATTTTAAACTATTATTTTAAGTAATTTATGTTGAATTATATAGGAGGCTGATTTCTCCTCTGGTTATTCCACTTCTTGCTTGATTATTTGGACGCTAGCTTAAAAATTGAAAAATGCATAGAAATGAAAGAAGAAAGAGGAAGCAACAATCTCATTTTTAACTTTTTGAATTGCCCCCACTTGAGAGAATAGCTCAGCTGCACATCTTAGTATTAAAAAGTACATGTAGCTGAAAGAGTGTTGCTCTTTCTCTTAGCCATTTAGCCCTGGCTTTATAATCTTCAAGTAAAAACAATGGTAGTCAGAAAAATACCTATTTATATTGAGGTTTAGATTTGCTAAAAAGAAAAGGAAAGCAATTTAAGTGTGGGTGCAGCATGTATATTTATGGATGGATTTGTTTCCTGTGAAGTTATGTTTCAGAATCAAATCATAGGAATTTGGGGATTAATTTGTCTTTTTAAAAGTCATTTATATAGTTTTTATTTATGGTTAAAGACCACTGCAAATAAGTAATTCACATATCCATAGGAGATACAGAAAGAGAGGAAATGCTATTCACAGATGTGTGCTGAATTAAACTATTCCACAACAAAGATAAAGTACAAAGATGAAAAGGATAAAATAAAATGTTGGGAAGTTTAGACAATCAGTAATGGCTGTAGTAAAAAAAAAATTGTTTTCCAATGTGCCTTCTGCTGATATAAGGTGAGTTCCATTCATTGCAAGTTAGAATTAGGATACAGCATTATACCAGTGCCATTTAACTGGAAAGGAAAAAAAGTAAGAGAATTAAAGATTCTTGTTCTAGAAGTTTAATGAAAGAAAGTGATTTAGGTATCTAAGGTATCCGTTGGGCTGAAGGCCATCAGAATTAGAGGCAGTCATACTAAGTGCTGTGTAATTGGGTTATTGAGCTCTGGTGCTTTGGTGCGTATAGGTGTGAAAATATAACATTGGTTTCCATCTCTTTAAAGCAGCCATGGTTTTTCCTGGGATTGTGTTATTGTCCCTTGTAGCTGCTGCCCAATTCCAGGAAGACGCACTTTTGATTTACTGTACAAAGTTGCAGATGTGTTACTTTTGCATGCATGTATGTGCTGTAACCCCTTTTTGCATCTGAAATGCTATATAATCTTACTGTGTGACAGGAAAGAAAAGAATAAAAAAATGTAAAGCAAAGTTCATTATTTTTTGGATACACTAATATATGCAAAGAAACTATCCACAATCATATTTATGTGTATGTCTCACTTGCAAAATGATACAAATGTTAGAATGCTGAGGGGGGTTTAGCATAGATTCTAGATTCTACTTTGCAGTATGTCAAATGAGTTGATGAAACCTCTTAAAAATGCAGTTGATATCCATGGGAAAATACATACTAGAAAGTGAATAAGATACAGATTCATTTATTAGAGCTTTATATCAGGACTGTCATTTCAACATTTGGAACAACATAGAAAAAAGGAACTTTAAATATAATTGCAAGGAAACAGGCAGAGGTGCTTTGTGGTAAAGGCAAGCTACAATTGATGGTTTACTTTATTTAGAAAAAGGGAACATAGACCAGTATAGAGGTAGCTGGAGAAAAGGAGTTAATATGGACTTACTAGATAAAAACCAGAAAAATTAAATGGCTGAACAATTCAGTAAAAGATTGAATTAATATTTCATGATCATTGGAAGAGGACAGATCCTATTTCCAAAAGATAAAAGTTGTAGTTCATTGTCTTATTTTTAAAAAAGGATCAAAGTAACTTGTCAGTTTAATCCTGTTAATGCTAACATCTCTTCTGTAAGTTCTTGAGTTAACACTCAAGAAACATGGTTGCTTTTGAAAAGGAGCATGTTCAAAGTGTGTTTAGCAGTTGATTTAAATATTTCCAGAAACTGCTTTACCATACTGTGCAGGTTTGTCTATTTGTTCTTAAGAACATAAGCACTGCCCTGCTGGATTGGACCCCTGACCCATGTAGTCCAGTAGTCTGTTCTCACAGTAGCCAACCAACTGCACAAGGAGGCCCACTAGTCTCCAAGCAGATGGCCTTTAGAGGCAGTCCTGCTGCTATCAAGGCTACTAACCACTGATCCCCATGACCTCCATGAATTGGTTCAACCCTTTTTTGATGCAGCCAAGCTGTAGGCAGCACATATCACAGTAGCGAATTCCAAAGTTTAATTACACATTGTATAAAAAATAATTTCCTTTTGTCTGTCTTGTTTTTTCCAGGATTCAATTTCATTGTATTGTTAATAGTTTCCACTATCTTCCCTGGATCTTAAACTAATATTTAAGAACCCTTTGCACAATCCTCTAGCTTTGGGCTAAAAGGCATTATATGCTGAAATGAATTATCAGCGGAATATAGAAGTAATATAGTTAGCATTTATAAATTTTGTTCAATAATCTATGTAGAATTTTGTGTGTAATTGAAAATTTCATTTTGATGTGTGGGGCAATTATCCATGTTGTGTCTAATTTGGCTTAATATTAGATCCAAATTCTCATTACTGATAGTGGGAATATAATCAGTATGCCAATAATGCTTAATTATTTAGTGTTAATTGTAACAATCAAGTTTAAAAATAAAAAATGATTTCAGGAAAATATTTGGTGTAGTCTATTGGCTCCTTTTTCCTAACAATGCTTTTTTAAACAATGTACGTTTTTCTCATTTCAGGGAAATGAAGCAAGCTACCCACTGGAAATGTGTTCGCACTGTAAGTTCAGCCTTACTTAACTTTGTAATAAAAAGTGCAGCTATTGTTCTGAGAGTACTCTTCTCAGTATGGGAGATAATAGATAGTTCAAGTTTATAATAGATAAAGAAGGACAGTTCTTTATTGGTTTATTTCTCTCCAGAGAGCGGGGATTAATTGCTTCTGCTAGTTGAGAATGAACTGCTGCTGAATAGTACCTTCCCTTTAAAGTAACTGGTGAATATTATTGGTATTTGATTTGTACCTTCAAAGAATAAAAATCAGCAGATTAGAGGTTTCCTTCCCGCACATTTCTGTTGGGCATGTACACACTGTATTTTCTTAACCTCTACAGCATAGTATCTGCTTTAAAGCAAGCAGGAAAGCCCATTTATGGTATTTTTAATTCTTGGAAGTAATTCAGCTTTAATTATAATTTAATGTAACAGTGTAGCATATTGGAATGCGGGTAAACTGAATTTGTATATACAAAAACTGTGTTCTATTACATGCTTCTTTGTGGCAGTACTTCGCAAAGATACTCCTAAGTGAAAGGGAATCCTTTGAAATACTGTCTGTGGGTTGGAAGAGAAAGGATGGGGAGGATTTGTTATGCATGAACACTGTCATTTAATCTGTCTTCCCAAAAGGTATGCACAAGGAGAAAGACTTAAATTAGTTTTAACAAACCATGGCAATTTATTCTCTGGTCCCTTTGAATTTCTTTAACCAACAGCAGTACCAACATACAATGAAATATATATCAGATGTATATATTTCATTGTAATACTGTCTTCTCAGAATCCCTGTTCTCTTGGGGTAGTTACAAAGTAATAAATAACAATAAAATAAAACCATTCCCCTCACTATAAAGATGCCCAAAGAAAAATACTGGGCAGTAAATCTGTATTTAAAACATGGTTTCTGCTGGCTTCCTAAATGCTAAAAGTGTAAAGATCAGACACACCAGGGGCAAAGTATTCTGTAAAAAAGAGGCCCTCATGGAGAAGGTCTACCTCCGGATCCATAACCATCTTCTCATAGAAATGTGATGCTCAGCAGGCTCTCACAGGACAGGCAGAACCATCCTTGATAAGGTGGTCTCTTATACCCTTTGGAACCACACCAAGTAGGGCTTTATAGGTGATAACCAGTGCTTTGAATTCTGCTCAAAAGCCTACTGGCAAGTAAGGCAGTGAGTGCAATATAGAGTAGCAAGTTTTCTCTGTTAATTTCCTGTCCACCAAATTTTGTATCCACTTAAGCTTCTGGGTTGTCTTAAAAGATAACTCCACATAGCATACAGGTAGTCCTTGAGTTGTGACCACTCGTTCAGCAACCATTCAAAATTATGACAGTGCTGAACAAAAGGGACTTACGACTGATCTGCAAAGTTGCAGCCATTGCAGCATCCCCACAGTCACATGATCGTGATCCAGGCATTTGGGTGCCTGGCTTACAATTATAACATCTCAATGAGCCATGGCCACATGATCACCATTTGAGACCTTCCCTGCTTTTTTCCCACAAGCAAAGTCAATGGGGAAGCCAGCAGAGAAGGTCACAAGTTGTTCTCATAAGTCGCTCCTGCTGGTCCTCCTCCTGAAAGCCCCACTATGGAGTACAAGATCCCAGGGATATTGTACTCTGTAGTACCCCCCTGCCTGCCTACACTCCATAGTGCACGCCCACCTGCAGCAGCCGCCTGTCTGCCTGCACTCTGTAGTGTGTACCTGCCCATGCACTCTAGTGCTTGCCCACAGTCCTTGCTGGCCTGTCTGTGCTCCCTAGCACCTACTAGCAGCACCCTCCAACCCCTCTGTGCTCCTTGCCTGGGGTTTTGGCCTCTTCCCACTTACTGACCCATGTGGTCCTGGGGTTACAACGGCAACCAGGACTGGGGTTGCTGCTGCTAAGCGATGTGGTCACTTGATGTCATGTTTTACGACTGCATCGCTTAGCAAAGGCAATTCTGGTCCCAACTGCCATTGAAATCCGGGGACTACCTGCACATTATGGTAATCCAATCATGTGGTAATAATGGCATGAATTACCATTGCCAAATCTTCCTGGCTCTAGAAACGCTGTAACTGAAACACTAGTCAAAGCAGAGCAAAGATCCTCCAGCTGTGGCAACTACATGCTGTTCCAAAAAGCTCTATGAACTCAGGAGAACCTCCCATGTCACAGATCCCCTCCTTCAGGGGAAGCATGAGACCATCTGAGTACCCATCAAAACCAGTATTTTCAGAAAATCTAGATGTTTAATGATGTATAGTATCACTACTTTGCTAGGATTTAATCTATGCTTGTTTCTCCCCATCTAATGTCTGGCATCTTCCAAGGGCCAGTTCTAGTTTTTCAGCAGTATTCCAGCTGGTAGTGATGGGACAGAAATGAGTACCATCAGTATACTGATGATCACCTGTCCCCAGTGGTTTCATATAGGTATTAAATAACATGGAGTAGTTGACTGAGCCTTGGGGTATTCTTCACTGGAGTACCCCTAAACTATTAGTTGCCCCCTCCCTCCCCCAGGCCTGGCTGAAACCTTCTACTCATGTAGGAGTGGAACCACTACAAAACTGTGCCCCTAACCTTTTCAGGAAGTCTAGAAGAATACCATGCCTGGTGGTATTGAATGCTGCCAAGAAGTTTAATAGGATCAGGAGTGGCATACTGTCCCTGCCACCACCATTCCATTCCAGCTCCTAATGAGAATCATCCACCAGAGCGACCAATTATGTCTCTGTCCCATTTCCAAGCCTGAACCTTGACTGAAAAGAATGTAGATAATCTGACTGTTCTGCAGTCCTCTGAAGCTGACTTCCCACTGCCCTCTGAACAACTTTCCCCTAAAAAGGAAGGTTGGATACTCGAAGGATGTTTATTTAGTACAATTGGATTGAGAGGAGAGATGACTTCTTTAGGAGAAGGTGCATCAGAAGAGGCAGCTCTTTCAAGGCAGATGGCATCACACCTTCCCTCAGAGAGTCAGTAACTACATCCCAAATCCAACCACACATGCCCTGCCTGGCTGGTGGTGAAGCTCATACTATAAAGTACTCTATTTTCTTAGGATTTACGAATTTGAAAGAATCCAAAATCATAATAAAATGCATTACCCTACTTATCTCACATGGTTCTGTCCAACTCATGTTTGAATTTGAGCTAATGCAAGTGACTTTATCTGCAGTGAAATCAACAAAGTCATCTAGCGCGTCTGGATGCGGTATCCCACCCATCCATCCCTAAAATTATTACAGAGCTGCTGGATTAGAATCTGCAGATACAGTAAAGTGTGGAGTACAGACACTTCACTGCATTTATTACCATCGTGAGAACCCAAACCTTGCTTGAACCATTGCTTGGTCAAACTGACTTCCAGTCTTGTGCCATCTTTTCACTTGCTTTATCTCCCAATGCTCTTTTGTAAACTAGGAAGCTATCAGGGATTAGTAACTGGAAAGAGGCCTTGCAGTAACAATCTCATTCAGTCCTTCTCCCAGAAATCAACCAGCTGCATCAGGAACTTCCCACTTGATCATTAAGAAAATCCCCAAGTTCTAAGTCCTTTGATTCTATCCTCATTTTGCTAAAATTTATTTTCACAATATTGTACTCAAAAAAATTCTAAAGACTTTTTTTGTAGTATTATCAGTTCTAATTGTACACTAGCATTAAGATTCTGTTATGTACATGCTGTTCCTGAAATCATACTGGAAGAACATCATACTTTCGGGATTGGTAAGTATCTATATTCTACAGTTATTGGATGTTCCACTGGCTTAGATCTTTCAATAATATGTCTATAGACACACACACACACACACACACACACACACATTTTGTAAACGGTATATGAAACTTGTAGTGTTTCCAGTGGTTTTTGGAAGTCAACAAAAATATCTTTTCAGTTGATTTATATGATAGTTACACTACTTTGGACTTAATCTAATATCTTTTTCTTTTTCCTGTAAAGTTGGGGTGGGGTAGCATGATGAATAGCAATCTATTCTGCTAGTGGTATTCAGCCCACTAGGAAGTGGATACAGTTAGGTATAATTCCTTCAGTTTACAAGATAATTCCTTAATATTTATAGGTCAGTTTCAAGTGTGTTCAAGGGATATGTAGAACTACACACATCATATACTTTCTGCTGTCTTGCTCAGCTACTTGGAAAATGACATATGGTCTAGCTACCTTTGTTGTTGTTAGATACAAAGAAAATGATGCAACATTCCATTTCATTCTAGTGTTAATTTTTCCTCAAAGAAAAACATTATCCAGGATTATGTTTTTAATCTATAATATCCTAGAATGAAATAATATATATTTCAGCCAAAGGGGGAAAATATTTTTTAAATAAAGAATATTTGATCATTCCATAGACAGTTGAACAGAATGGTGTCTAATCCTCTCATCATCTCTGTATAGCATTATAAATCTAATATTTGATCAGCACCTGTTCAGTTTCATAAGGAGTTAAAACTAATTAAAGACTTAAGTAAACTCATTTTTGTATGCATTGTGGCTGACCTCACCCCCACTCCCCCCCTATTTAAAAACTATCTGACATGGTTAGATAATTAAAAGGAGATTTGTACCTGACAGATGCTTGTAACCATGAGGCTGAAATTAACTAAGCACTGTTAGTCCTTTGAACAGTTGAGTCAGCGTATATTAGGCTATACAGAGCTGTAAAGTAAAATATGCAATGGCTCGTCCTGTAAAAGGTAAGCCATTTAAATTGATTATATTTAAAGATGTTAGTGGATGTGGGATAGTATGTTAGTATGTATGATAGTTAGTATGTGGATAACTGCATATTTTTAAGTCTGTATTTTTGGATCTGAAAAAAAAATTGTATTACAAGAACTATTATATATTCAGTTTTTTTTTTATATTTCTCTCTCTTCCCCCTCCCCCCCCCCAGTTGATGCAGATGAGATTAAACGATTGGGGAAGAGATTTAAAAAGCTTGATTTAGATAACTCTGGTTCTTTAAGTGTGGAAGAATTTATGTCTTTGCCTGAGTTACAACAGAATCCCTTGGTACAACGAGTAATAGATATATTTGATACTGATGGAAATGGAGAGGTAGACTTCAAAGGTAAGAAACAGCTTATTTGATTTGCTATACTTACATATGCAATCTGTCAGCTTTCATCAGATGTGATTAGATGTAGGATTTTTGTTTCTATAAATTAGTTATAGCTTCAGTTATTCATGTTCCATGTGATAATGTAGCTTTCCATTTGGGAAATGTTTTGTATAATGAGCTGGGAAGGATTCATAATACTTAATAAATAGTTTCTCTGAAATGTTGGAAAGCATTTTATGGTTTGGTAAAGTGTTGTCTGTTTGGGGAAATGAAAGCCAGTTTGTCCTGCTCATGGATGCCATTCCCTCAGTGGGGGCACCTCATTTGATACAGTTTTTAAAAGTTCTAATCACCATAGGCGAACCTATCTAGGAATTAGTTCCCTGGATAGTTGCACCACAGCTGAAAATGTTTACCCCTTCTTATCCCTGATACCATTTCAAATGGCACAAGGATTACAGAAGAGCCATAAAATTTTTTAATGCTGAGTTGGGTTAATGTGGAAAGAGGTGGTCTTTGGGATAGTCCTAAATACTTTAGAATTTTGAAAGTTAAAAGTTATCACAAAGTAAAACAGAAGTCCAAAGGATATATTAAAAAAAAAGTTTAGGAGCATATTTAAATAATCTGTAATCCTAAAGAGATTCAAATTTTAAGCATCCACAGTCAATACTTTTTATCATGTCTCTGTGATTCTCACACATAGGCTGTGCGCAGGTACATAAACTATCAGCAGTCTATAGATTACAGGTAGTCCTTGCTTAATGACCACAATTGGGAATGGAATTTCCGTTGCTAAGCGATGCGGTCGTAAAGCGAGGCGTCATGTGACTACTTCGCTTAGCAATCACAGTCCCAGCACTCCCGGTTGTCGTTGTTAACCAAGAATTGCAGGTCGTTAAGCAAAGGGATTCCCAGGTAAGGAGTACAGAGGTGCTGCAGAGGGGTGGGGAGGCCCAGTGCAGGCTGCATGAGAGTTGGGGGGGTGCTGCAGTGCAGCACACCGCAGCCACCCAAGCCCAGCAGCATAGTGCAAAGCTACCACGCCCTGGGAAGCCTCAGCCCAGCCCAACCCAGCCCAGCCCAGCCCAGCCCAGCAACACTTATAACTGCAGTTCCCCCCACCTGCCTATCTTCCCCCCAAATGTCCTTTTGGCCGCCCTGCACAGTGGTACTTGGTGGCAGCACTGGGCTGGGGCTCAAGTATAGGCCCAGGGCCTTCAGTAGTCTCAATCAGCTGCCACCAACCCCTGACCTCTACTTCAGTCCCAGCACCGCCACTGCCACTGAGAAATGCTGCTTCAAACCCCACACCATGGCCAGCTACCCCAACACTATTGCGCAAAGCCCCAGTTGCCCCCACCATTCTGCGCTCCACAGGCTCTGCCACGCCCAGCTGATCTTTGATGTTTCCCTCCCACTGCTGATGAGGCGCACCCAGACTGATGCCACTGTATGTGAGGCAGCTGCTGGCCACACCAGGCCTTCTTCCTGAGGCCGCTCACGCCATTCCTTCTCCAAATTGCTCACTCCATTCTCACAGTCCTTTGGAAATCTTCTGGTCTTCCCCAAGTCTTGCAAGAACAGATACGCTATTTGGAGACGGAATGGGGCACACAATTTGGAGAATGAGATCTTCCAAATTACTGCAAGAACAGGGCTCCTGCCGTTCTCCAAATAGCGTGCCCATTATTGCAAGATCTGAGCAACTCCCTTGAGCTCATGAAGGAAAGGTGGTATTTGAATGATGCAGTAAATTCTTGCAGAAATTGATGAACATTTGATCAGCCAGCTCATCACAATGCTTCATCCCATTTGCAAGACACTATTTGGAGGCAAGATCTTAGAATGGCAGATTCCAAAGCTGTGCAACTCCTTTGGCTTTTTAAAAAACTCATATCCTACAAGTTGCATCAGAACTGTCTCTTCACTTCTTGAGCATGTTTGAACTTTGTTTCAGCGGAAAATCCCCAGAACTCAGTCACACTTTTGTCAGCACTGGAGAAATTGGGGTATAAATGGTCTCAGCCTTCTAAAAGAACTGCCCAATCAGTTTTGGTCAAGGCAAAAAGAATATGAATAAAGGCTTTGTAGCCTTCCCAATACTGTTTCCAGCAACTACGATTCCTTGTCCATGCCAGTCTTTTCCATCTCTCCTACACTGTTGCTGCTCTTGCTGATCAAGATTATTCAGTCTACTTTAGCACACTAAGATTGGCCAGAACAGGACCCTCCCTGGCTCTGTCTCAAAATCCTTGAGGTTAAACCTGCCACCAGTTTTCACTCTCTTCTAGGATTAACCATTGAACTTTGCAGCATGAAACTTGTTACTGCAGGTAGTCCTTGTTTAGCAACCACAGTTGGGAACGGCAACTCGTTCATTAAGCAAAGCAGTTGCTAAGAGAAACCATGATCTTACTTCAGCTTTCCTTTGCTTTAGAGACCTGTGAAAGTTGTAAATGGCAGGGCTGGTCATAAAGTTACTTTTTCATCACTGTTGTAACTATATACAGTCACTAAACAAGGCAGTCACTTAAACAAAGACTACTTGTATTCTGATCAGCTGTCATATAATTCTTGAGCAGACTGCAGTTCTGTAGTACCAATCACTAAGCACACTGGCCTTCCATTTCATATTCTCATCTTTTTGCCTAATTATAATTGTGGTTTTTTTCGAATGACACTGTTTGGGTCTTAATTTGAAGATCTCCTCTGTCAGTAATTAGACCATTATCTTATATGTCCCTTACTTCTGCCTGTGTTTGGTTGGTTCCAGATATTTGCCTTTGAAATGTAGGTGATAGCTAACGGCCAGTTGGGTGTTTGATATGGTTAAAATGCAAGGAGGCTACTTCTTCTGCTCATTCCCTTTCAGCTATTGCTGATTCCACTCAGAATCCCTTGACTCTTGAGTTCTGGAAACCAGTACGGAGATGAAAAATAAGGAAAGCATTTTGTTGTATTGTTCTAAGGCATCTTAAGGCTTACAGAAGCAAAATGCCAGGGAGAAATAACACACCACCAATAACCACCACCACCTACATCCAACTATATGGCCTTTTTTTCAGAATTAAATAAAAGCTGCATTCTCATGTATCTTCTAAGGGCCACAGGATCTTATCTTTTTTTTATATATATTTTATTAAGATTTTAAAGGTACATATTTAAAAGTTAGAAATGAAAAAGAAAATTTGAAATACAAAATATAAAGAAAAGGAAAAGAAAAAGTGAGGTAAAGTAAAAGAAAAAAAGATATGAAAAATAGATAACTTCCAATCTATCTCTGGTCTTAGAAATAATAAGGCTATCATAAATGCTAGTTTTTAATACATTAAATAGGAATAATACTTTGTCTAAAC
This sequence comes from Python bivittatus, assembly GCF_059951505.1. NCBI lineage: Eukaryota > Metazoa > Chordata > Lepidosauria > Squamata > Pythonidae > Python > Python bivittatus. The sequence continues at coordinate 10,279,316 of NW_028277030.1, read as the reverse complement.
ATATCCCATTACATTTATAATCTAATCTTCAAATCCCCATGTAAGCTTCACCCCACCTGCATTTTGCAAATAGTCCATCAGGATCTTATCAAAGAGGAAAATGTAATATGTGGTGCCTAACTAAGGGCCTCAACATTTATTGTTTTAATTTTTTGTAATGTACTGTGTTTTTATTCTGTTTGTTGCCCAGAGTTCTGGTAGATTGGAAGCTATATAAATTTGTTTACTAAATAAATAACTCAGGAGAACTTTAATTATTGTTTTTGGGATTGCTATGCAAGAAAATTTGAGGGTCCCCCCCCCCCAAAGTTTGGGATGTATAAAATATTTTATAAATTTTCTTTATGCCTGAATTCTGTAGAATTTATAGAAGGAGTCTCCCAGTTCAGTGTCAAAGGTGACAAGGAACAGAAGTTGAGGTGTAAGTATATTATATTTTGTTAACTACCAGCTATTATGCTTTATTAGAAAGTTTTCTTTTTGTTCTTCCCTCATTTAACCCCACCTCACAGGCAATTGTAAACTTTATATACCTTGGGTTATGTAACTATTGGAAGATTTATCAACATGATTTTCATATTTTTGAGGTGAAGTAAACAGCCTTCACATCAAAAATTGCTATGCCAATACCTTTCCATCCCCCTTTTTTCCTTTAGATACTGTGAGTATTTGCTAAGAAATAGGGCATAGAATTTTTTTTACTGTTCCTTTAGCAGCAACGTATAAGACGAAATTATACTGTTACATAGACCTAACTATATTCTTTGTGGGTTTTAGCAATGAGAAGTTGACAAGACATATAAAGTATTCTTTAGATTGTATAAATTATACCATAGTTTATATAAATCCCATGGAAATAACTATTTGTTATTTGTATAGTGATGTCAAACAGACTTTTCATAACAATGCTATAGAAAATTAAGTGAGATCGCTGACTGAGATTCTGAAACATGCTCTGCAGTGATAAAATCAAAGTCAAACTTTAGTTTTGGAACATGCAAAGTGATTGAAAAGCCTTATCATTTGGTTAATGGCCCCACGTGCTGACTTTGACTACTGAGATAAGGAATACTTAGGAATATTTAAACTGTTAAAATTCACTAAGCTATCCCTACAAGTCCAGAGCAGATAAACTTAGAAAAAGGAGCAGAGAAGGAAATACTTCTGTCACAGTAGTAGTTAGCTGTTAGACTGGATAAAGAATTGCGTATGAGAGAATGGGAAAACAGGCTAGACCAGGAGGTGTTATAAATAGAAAACTCATCTCCACCCAAGCTTGTCAAGCCACAGGTAGCTGACAAGACCAAGGAAGCAAGAATGACACAGATTCCAGTAAGGTATCTTTCATTCTAGTCTTGGGTAAATATGGAATCTTGAAAACTATAAGAATTTCCAAGCCTGAGTTACACTGAATTCATTAAGGCAAAATCTCTTTGAAAAGCTTTTCCCCACATCTCTTAGTAGCTGGATTGAATTGCCTCTGCTGAAACAAACAATGAAAAGCATTGTCCCCAGCTTTCCCAGTTTCTCAAAAAGTCTAATTCAGAACTCTTTTTCTTTTTCCTTGGCAGTTGCTTTTCGCATCTATGACATGGACAAAGATGGTTTTATTTCCAATGGGGAGCTCTTCCAGGTTTTGAAAATGATGGTTGGGAACAATCTCAAAGATACCCAGTTGCAGCAAATTGTAGACAAAACCATAATAAATGCAGATAAAGATGGTGATGGAAGAATATCCTTTGAGGAATTCTGCGCTGTAAGTGCAATTTTTTTTCAGCATTGCAGTGAGTATTTTCAAACACTTGGCATAGTTTAATCAGCTACTAATGTTTCTGTTATTTCACCTTTATTTGGCAGTTCTCTTCACTTTCTTCATATATCATTATAAGGATTTCAGTGTGTGCTTTGTAACAATCATGTGTTAAACTATTCTAAACTATTTTTTTTCAACCCCCCCCCCAGTTCAAAATAATCAGATTGATTAAGAAGAATTGAAAGATGCACAGAACTGCAGTTCTTTTCTTCCTGTTATATAATTGGATTCTAGGCTAATTATATCAATTTTATTGAATGTCTTAACTGGCTTACACTACTCATCCCTGATTACTCATTTATAGGCATGAATATTTGAAATCATATTATTCTTGACCTATTGTTGTTTCATGTCTTTGTAATTCTCATAGTATTCTTTCATCAACATTTCAGGTTGTAGGAGGCCTAGATATTCACAAAAAGATGGTGGTAGATGTGTGACTCTTTATACTACCCAACACTTTTGCTTTCTTCTCCATCTCTGAAGATCTGCTCAAGACGTCCAGCAATGCTCTCTGTGTATTTAAATGGAAGTATTTTTCTCTGTGAAACCACATTTTCCAACATGAGCCTCATGAAGCCAACTAAGTGTTGTTGAACTTTCATTCTCTCAATAACGCAAGTGTAGCACTTTAAAAGTCTGAAGGACAGCAAAATGGAAAGAGCATATCAGTGTGGTGGAGAAAGGGAAGGGGTTGGCTTTTTAATTTATTTTTCTCAACTTTTATAACAAGAAAATATCTATATCTATATCTATATATATATATGTATGTATTTATATATAGATATATATGTTGTGCTTTCTATTTAGTAGTTAGGCAAGCTTTAATTTAATATACTTGATTTAGACATAAAACTAGAGTACAAAAGTGCCAAGCAGAATATTATATAGTTCAATACATATAGATATACATCTTTACTTTTATGTCACACAGATACACACATGCAGGCAGACATACTTTAGAAGAATGTAATGTTTTAATGGATGTTAGATCAACTCTTTCCTGTGACTGTTTCAGATGTTTATATATTGACTGACTGAGATAGCATCATTACCTATTAATTTATCTTAATTACATTTTTGTATGACAGGAAGTTAGGTTAGTTTGTGTATATATGTACACTGTTTAATAGTATGTGTATGTATATACACATACACATACTATTTGTGTGTATTAAAGTAGCAAGGCATGTTATAAAACTTTAATTGCCAAGAACTAGGTTGTCTGTGCAAAAAGATGCTTATGACCATTTCATCTTTTCACTTAATAAATGAACACAACTGCATATAATAAACCCTAGTAAACATTGGCTCTTTTCCATTAAGTATAGATAAAACAGTTGAAATCATATTTGTTTTTCAGCACTAAGCTTAATTAAGAATTTAGGATTCATCACCTAGGATACCTTTTGCAGTGAGATTACAAAACCTCTCATGCCATTAAATTATCTTCCAACCATATAGTTTCCCTCAAGCATTTAATATACTAATTTAAGTTGCATAAAGCCTGATAATATTTTATATATGTGTATATAGGTTTATTACAGGAGAAACATTTAACCTCTGTCATAGGGAAGGAGGTAAGGTTCACATTATTTTTTTTAATCTCCTGATCTTCAGTTGGAGAATTTTTTTTTCTAAATTTGTTTATATCATGACTTGTAATAGATAGTAACTTTATATGTGTGATATAAAAGTAGCAAGGCATGTTATACAACTTTATATCATTCTTTTTCTGCAATGGTACTATTGGCTAGAAGAAAATGTTAGATTTTTAGGATAGTATGCCCTTTCCTCTGTAGCGTTTTTCTATTTAAAATATTTTATAATCAGCAGTGGGAAGGCAGGTTGTTTGAACTTAAATCAATTGCCTCCCAGCCAGCCATAGCTGTTCCTTCGATTGAGTGCTGCACATCATGGGCTCTGTCTGAGAGAGAAATCCAGGTGCTTGGTGTCCTTGCATGACATGAAGTTTTGCATGTAGATCGATTTGAAATGTTCCTCTTGTTTACATGATTTGCATAATTTAAAAAAGATAATGTTGCCAAACTTTTGGTAAATGTTAAAACAGAGAATCTCCACTACATGTATCTTTCTTCCTCTGGATCAGTATGTGGATTATAATCCCAGCCAGTGGTCGTATCTGTTCCATTGTCAACTGCCATGTGCTCTGCTTCAGGGGGAACTAGTCTTTTGTGAATTTTTTTGTACATAAATATTTGTTACAAATATTTCAGCAGTTGCTTTCTATTTCTTAATTGCTTGTGCATATCCTGGCTGGCGTAATAGAAAATAGTGCTAACATTACTTTCTTACTGGGGGATGAGCTTTTTTAGTTTGTGTGTGAAAAATGGGTTACGTTGAATGTTTAGATTTTTTCTCTGCATGCTATATCATACATTGTTGGAACTATAGGAACCTTCATAATGTATGAATAAAAATAAACTATTTGAACTTTACTGCATGGTGTTAAAGCTTCTTGAAAAAACAAGAACTGTCTGAATTTCAAATCTGATTGTACTAAAATGATTTGATGCTTTTACGTACAATTAAATACCTGTAACAATATTTTCCCATTTTTCTCATGACAGTTCATTTAACATCAGGCTTAACATTTATGGGGATAAGCAATTCTCAAACTAATTTTTCTTACATAAAGTTGAAGATGACATGTTAACCGTCCTGTATTTGTAAAATAGGTTCACTGAGAACAGTGGGATCAAAGACACATTAAGCTGTAACTTTATGGAGGCTTTTGGCACACTGATAGGGAGAATTTTATTTGATCAGTTTTATCCTTAGTTCCATGATGAGACCAATTTCCCTTTAGACAGAGTATTTTTTTCAAACTTTGCAACCTTGACTCATTGGACATATTAAGAAAAGTTCCGTTTAAAAGATAAGCCTGCTGTAAACATTAGGAAATAATGGATTTAGGATTGAATGTATATGCAGTTATATTTTTGTCCATTCCTCCTTCAACACAGAACCTTACACTTTTAAAAACAATATTGTCTTAGATCCAACGACAATATATATAATTGGAAAGTGTTCCCATGAATCTGAAAAGGGGATTTTTCTTGTACCGTCTCAGAAGCTAGCTACTAGAAAATATGAGAGGCTGTAACTAAGGACCAGCATCATAAATACAAGGCAGACATTCAGAGTTTGATTTGCAAATCAACATTAAACTTGAATAAGGTACTGGGAATTTACACAATAGTGGCTTAAGGGCTGGCTTGTGGTAGTAAAAGTATGAATTTTACTATGAATGTATCTTTAGTTTGCTATTTGCAGGCCCTTATTAGTATCCGCATAAATAGGGCAGGAGGGTTGTTAGCTTTTTGCAGAAACTTGTAGCAGTTCAAATAACAAAAATCAATTATTCTAAAAGCTGTTGTAAATTGTCTACACATTTGGACCACGAAATGATATGAAAGGGGCTGTGAACTATAAAAGCTTTAAGATGTCACATTACTAAAAATACATATAAAGGGAAGGAGACCTGTGTAAGATTCTTTTATAATGGAGGGATGTTCATGTTCTGAGAGTCAATTTAGTGTAGTGGTTAAAGGCATCAGGCCCTGAGTTCTAGTCCTGCACTAAAAATTCTCAGGGCCTATACAGGAATAATGCAAAAGCAACTAACCCTAGGTTCTGCTTGTGCTGTCTACCATATATCCCTCTGTAAACTGAAACTAGCCTGTTCTTTGCCACAACATGGGGAAAAAACAATCTTCCATTTCTCCCTTCCTCCAGGAAGGGAGAAGTTTGGTAGCATAACAGATTTCCCCAGTTCATCTCAAAAGTTCCTCAATAAGAGGGAAAAACATTTATGATTGGATTTTGCTTTGTTATTTGATCAAGTCAACTGAACACTTCAAAATCCAGATAGATGTAGTTAAATCCTTGTATTTTGTTAGTCGAGTACAGACTTTATTTAACCAAAGATGTATTTGTCTGCTGTATCACACCAGCAAATGCAATGGGCAGCCACATTGTGCTGTTTGTAGCAGAGTAGCCTCTCCTGCAGCAACTTTTGTTACATTTTTAAATATCTCAGTATTTTTTTAAAAAGTTGAGATTTTCTGATAAGTACAGTCCATCCAACAGTGACTCTCAGTATACTATCCAAAGTACTCTCTTGAAGGTTCTGTTCACAGTTGCTGTATTAGGTTAAATAACTTTGTATGCATTCAGTTCAAGACTGAAATATTAGTCATATTAGCTAGCAGGAAATCCAAGTACCAGTTTTTATTGGATATAACTTCATTTAGAATGTTTGATGATAGATCCTTGTTCGAGGACATTGCTGCAGCAGTTCTTTTATACACCAGTCATGTTGGAACTGAAAGTTGCTATTAGTTTATTAGGTATGTGCAAAATATTCCATGCATGGGACTGCTAATTTTGAGTGGTCCCGACATGAACTGAATCATGCATCTTCTGGACAGAAGTGTTTTGGGGCATTGGGGAAAGTGGGAAACCTATGGACACCGGTGGCAACTAAGCAGAAACAAGGAAATTGAAGATGCTGCAAAGATCAGAAGGATGGGCAGGTCAGTTAGATATTTCCACTAGAAGCCAAGGATGTGGCAGTAGCTAGTGGGAAGTAGGCAAGGGAGGCATTGGAAAGATAGTCTGCCACAGGCCATGCAGAGGAGGGAAGAGAGAGGCAAGGCACATCAGCCTTGCCCTACTCGCCCCCTAAAATCCTTCTGGATTTTGTCTTAGCCCAAACTTGGGACAAACAAAATATTCCAGGTTTTGGTTTGGCGGAACTGTCACCCACTTGAAATGGTTTAGCAGAACTTCTGAAACACAATGTGTTTTGTTTTGGGTTTTAAAGAAAACACATTTCTTTGTAATTTATATTTTGATGTTGCTTCTTTCTTCAAGTTATTTCCTGTATCTTGTGTAGAATCTTGTGACTTCAGAGCAAAAGACTTGGTCTTAAAATCTTTCTGCTACTCTACTAGCTACTGCTCTAATATTGCCATAAACTTTAGATGGAGGACTTCCTGCAGAAGAAAACAATGCATTAGTACAACTGAAAGTTAAAGTTTAATTTAAAATACCATGGCTATTGATATTACAATATATATTGAAAAATACAGCAAAAGCTCTAGAGTTCTAATGGTTCTTAAAACTGTTGCTTTAAGAATGGAAATTATCTACAGGACAATGCATGTGCAATTAAGCCAAACTCTTATAAGGATGCTATGCCATACATTCTTCTATTAAAAAGGAACCGCTTAGGCCTTTTCCTAACTAGCGTATGCCTAAATCTAAGTATGACAGTTTATATCAAATACAAAATTGTATATACAGTATTTAGGTTAAAAGTAAGGATATATTACTTCCTATAGATGGTAGATGCAGAACCAGAAGAATAATGAAGCCCACTGATGAGCCATCAGTTTGATGATATGGAAAAACATTAACTCTTTAATTTCTTGCTCCCAAAAGGCCTTCCAGTTTGACATATATGGAACGCAGCAGTTTTTCTCTGTTGGGATAAGAAGAGGTCCATCCATCCTCTATCCCAGCAGAGATTTTGTGCCACCTCAGCCTTTCTGTGTTTGATTACAGGAGAAGAGAAATTAAAAACTACCCATCCTTGAATACTGAGTTGTATAGGAAAACAGCCTGGGGGTATGAACAAATATATGAGTAGTTATGGCTCCTGATCCATTGCTGTCACTTAGCCCTTAGATTATCCCTTGCCATCACAGAAATGTCAAGTTACTTTTCTCTAACCAATAGCTCTTCCTGCTTGCAAATCTCTGCTCATTAACTGGCAGATTGAAAATATAATAAGATTAACAAAAGGAATACAAGTTTTACCTAAGATGAGATTGCAAATTGCTGTCCGTGCCATTTTAATGTTCTGGAAAGATCCTAAAATATGAACTTTCCTGTAATTAAAATTAAAAGTTCTTTTCACATCTAAAGTTTATGATATGGAACATTTGAAAGAATTCTACTTTTGTTGACTAAACAACCTTATATAGCACTTTATATTTTGATACAGAAGCAGCTCCAAGCTAAATTTTACTCTCACAAGGACAGATTTCAGCAACTGGATACACTTTGCCTCTACAAACTTTAGAAATGGTCATGACATAATGCCATCCGCATTTATTTCTTCAGATCCACTATCCTGAACCATCTGTTGGAACACACTGAATGTGTTAGCTGAGAATCATTACCTCTTCAATTTTTGCTTCTCCTACTGCATTAAAATATAGTACCTTTCTACTTTTAAATATAATCTTGCTACATACACACACATGCACACCTGATTGTGATACTAAACAATTTGGAATAATGCCCATAAAGCTGCTCTATTGCTACTTGTTTTTTGTGACATGTTGCCTGATGGCTAGAAATCTTGACAGCTTGAACATTTTTGGAATCTCTGAGCCAATCAAATCAAGGTATTGTCATAATATGAGTAATAACAATATTACACGTAGAGGCTTCATCTGCTGCCACAAATGATGCATGTATACAAACTTATATCAACTTGTGTATATACTACCTTTAGCCAGAAGATACACTGCCAAGTCATAATATTCTACTCAAAATACGTTTAGCTGAAGTACACTTAAAGGCAATGCTCCATTCTTTCTGGCCAAGGAAGCCATTCCTTTTATAATGTTCTGTGCTTTCAAGGCAAGCTTTAAAAGATCATCATAGTAGTGTCTCAGTCAGGATACGTTTAATGGGAATTTATCACTAGGACCCAATAAATTGAAGTTCCAGTTCTAATACATCCAGCATGTATAATAGGTGTGGCAAAATTCTACATGGAGTTCTGCAATTGCTTAAAAAACACAAACCCAAAAGACATTACACTATAACTTGGAAGTTTATTACCAAACATCCAAAATTAAAAGAGCAGTGTGGGGAGTACATAAATACTTACGAGTCTGCAAGAACTATTCGTGTCCTTGTTACATTTTCAATAGTAAATTTGGTTTTTCCTCCTTTCCCAGCAATTCTTCCTATTGCTCTTGAAAGATGATCTCCTTTTAAAGGCTTGACTAAAGAGAAAACTCCGTTTTAATTATTTACTACCTCTCTGGTCTCCAGTGTGTTTATGTTGGAGCCTAATGAATGATGATTGCTAAATCTGAGTAAGTGTGACCTAGTTCACTTAAGAGTCAAGTGAGAATCAGGTGTCTTTTTAAAATATGTATTTCGAAAAGAATCACAACGTTCTTAAAAAAAAACGCCCACATTTTAATGGGTTGTGCTGATAAGTAAAAATACTAGAACTGGGAGGATAAAATTCTACCATTTGCTTTTTCTCAACACTTGTCTCAGGTAAACTGATGAAACAAGGCACTCATTTATCCACAGAAATTACACCCAAGTCTTTGCTGATATAGAAAGTCTGCTAACAAAATTTAGAAATGTATATGTATGCATATAAAGAAACAACAAACATATTAAAAAGTTTTCAAGAGGCTTCGTTGCAACTAGAATAAGTGTTCCACAACTCTAATCACAAACCATAATCATTTTTTGGTAACAACAGAATATACATCTAACAGTGCTTTGGCTGTTCAATCTGCATTAAAGATTCTCATGAAAACTCAACAGAAGACCTGACAGTGATGATACACAATAATTAATCTATTGTCCTTTAACATATCTTTTGAAATTCACAAGACAAGTTAACATTTAAAAATACAGGCTGGCAGTTTTAACTGAGAAATGGTTTGACTAAAAAAATTAATCAGTGGAAACTGATATTTGAGACCAAACAATGTGAATACTCATTTCAGAATTATTTCTTTACGGGCTATTGTACTAGGAGACAAAGCCTTAGATTTATTCCTAACAATGGACAACAGTTCTGAATTACATGTATCTCACATACCTAATATTTGTTTCTGTTCCAAACTTTTGATATATTAGACTGATTGGCATACTTACCGTCTGTTACTTCAAACGATTCTAGAAAAAGCTCATCTAATCTAATCAATGCAAGTGCATCCTGAAACAGAAAACAGCAAACACAAATTTTAAAAAATAATAACTCTATGACTTTTAAAAATACAGGTTCAAGAACAGACAATAGTTAACACAACACAAGGATTCTCAAGCTTTGCATTACCAAAACACTCTAAAGTGATAAATAGGCTAGAAATCTGAAATAATGAATAAAAATACTAAAATTCACTAACATGCATATTTATACAATTACTTCAAAGAATACATACCACATACCACTACATCCCATCCTGCAAGTCACCAATTGGCAGGAAATCACCGGCCAATTAAAATGTACTAAAGCCATGGGTTTTGCCATCTCAAAACTCACTTCAGGCTGTGCTCCCCATTTTAATTGCACATGTTCACTGCACACTTGTCCAGGCAAAATGGAAGCAAGTTTTGACAGTGCATCTGTGTGGCATATGCAAGCCTCATCCACTGAGATATTTATTTATTTAGATAATAAATATAACTGCCCATGTCACCAAGGGGACTCTAGGCAGTGTACAGGAGGATAAAAACCAGAAAAACAACATGATTTGCATGAATAAATGTAAATAATGTCTGGACAGATACAATAACTGGGATTATAAAGTATTAAATCACTCAGCCAATTATCCAAAAAAGCCAAAACAAAATTCTCCCACCCATACCAAGATTCTACATAGATCTTTTCATTTCATATATGAAGTAAACAAAATGAGAACTTACCTCAACTTGAAATCCTAGTATAAAAGCTTTTACAAAATCAGCTGCTTTTGTCAAAGCACCTATGTCTTTTGTTTCTTTACAAGTCTAGAAAATAAAATCAGTCTTAAGATTTAGGTAGTGAAGATTCTTAGAAATCTTAGGAAGATTCACAAAATATTACATGAAGCAGCACATATCTACTCTCCAAAATACTTGCTCCAGTTAGTTCTAAATATTAATTTATATGATTTTATTATCACAACATTCTATTGCTTCTACTATATAAAACTAATTTGGCATTGTTAATGAGTAAATTAAAAAAATATATCCAAATTTATATTGGAAGAATTATGATAAACACATTCTATACACACCTAAAATGAACTGATAAATTAATTTCAGACCATCTAGAACTGACATTCCAAGATTAGTAACTCAGATCTAAAGTACTCTTTCAGCAAACCAGCAAGTTATGTCCACTTTCTGAGATTAACGGACTCAACTAACTATGAAAGAATTCTTTACAGGTTTATATATATTGGTCAGGTATCACTGTGCCACAATAACCAGTTAAACTGTGAATCAACATAATAGATCGACTCTTCCTGGTTTACAGAGAACAAAAACAGAAGGGGAAATGGATGTTCTGCCCATGCCAGTGGCATCAGAGTATAACTGCAATATACTCTGGTGCCATCAAGTCTGCAGAACATGTTCTGGACGGCAAACTACCAGATAAATAGTTCCCTTTGTTAAAGATTTGCAGACAGGTATATGCTCTTATTTAAACAATTCACATTTGCCTTATATATTCAGATTTGTTGCAATATGTATTTCATTGGAATGCACTCTCACATAATTAGCATTGATTTATTTGGGGTTTTGATTGATCAAAATAATACAGCTTATTAAGGCTAACTACCAAAACATTAATTTTAAACTAGATAGATTATTTGTAGCTGATGAAAAGGTAAAGCTGAAAACTTGTCTCAGCAGAATATTATTTCTAATGCCAAAAAGAAATTTAAAAATTATTTTCTCCAACTGCAGACACAGATACAAGACAATGGTAACTTTTCAAAAATAGTAGATTTACATTTTACCTTTATCTCTACATTCCTTGTTTTTAGGTTAAATCTAATTTGAAGCTGCAAATGTTCTACAATTGGTGTAAAAATTTTCATCCAGTTCTCTTTCAAAGGAGTGTATCTGTTTGCTGGTACAGGAATTTTTCTCAATTCATCTTTTCCATCCTAGAAAATATAATACTTTTTTTTAACCATCACATAATAAAACGTTCAGCAAATAAAATTATTCCATGTATTCAGTTAAATTATTTAGCTCAGTTTACATATATAAATTACAGAAATCATGAGATATAAATAATGGTCTTATTTTTTTCTAATGTTACACGTATCAAAGAGTTTCTTACCTTTTAAGATGAAGTCCTGTCTATTCAAAACTAGAGGAGAGCTGTGTTAGTTTGTGTTAGTCTATATTAATCTGATTGCATCAGACTCCTGATTTTTTGTTACTCAAAACTGATATCCATGCTTATACAGACCTAATAAAAACCCTGTTTCCTATATACAATGTGTATGAACTCAGTCACCCTATAACAGTATACTAAGGATCAAATAGAAATTTGTTACAGAAGATGAAGCAGCTTAAAGTGGCAAAATCCCCTTGCTTCCAATCCACACTGAATGCTGAGATTCATTTCTTAAAAACAAAGTCCTTCATTTAATAACAACAACAACAACAACAGCTTATTAAACTTGCATGCCACCTGACTTCCAATGACTCTGGGCAGCTCACAACATCAAAGAAATTACAGTAAAATCAATAAAAGATAAAGATAAAAGATGGCAAGCATGACAGACCAAATGGGACAAGGGGAAGGGTCTCACTCTCCTCATCAAAGGCCTGGGAAAAAAGTCAGGTCTGGATGAAAAGTCACGTCTTCACCGCTGTTCTGAACAATAGCACAGTGGGGACCATCCAGATCTTGGGGCAAGGGGAACATCATTCCAGAGGGCAGACACTGCTACAGAGAAGGCACATCCCTTATGTAACCAGGCCCTGTGCTATATAAGGCTTAGGTAACAACCAGCACCTTTTCTTGCACCCAGAAGCAAACTGGCAACCAGTGCAGCTTGCAAAGCATAGGTGTTACATGGGCATACCAAGGCAGGCCCACCACTATTCATGCCGCAGTATTCTGGACCAGCTGAAGCTTCCAAGAGGAGTCCGATGTTCAGTGCACTGCAGTAGTCAAGCCACAAGGTGACTAGGACATGAGTAAGTCCCTCCCCTCTCCCTCAATCTAGGAAAGGAAACAACTGGTAAACTAGATGAAGTTGTGCAAAGGCCTTCCTGGTCACAGATGACACCTGCTCTTCAAGCAGGAGCTGTGACTCCAGGAAGACTGGAGATTGCCCACCAACCTTGAAGTGCTACTCCATCCAAGATCAAAGATGGACTATCCCCAGATCTGGGTGGTCTAAACACCCACAGCCACTCAGTCTTGGTAGAATTGAATTGGAGATGGTTCCTCCCCATCCAAACTGGCACAGCCTCCAGGCACAGGGATAGAACCCTGAGACTCTCACTTGGCTGGCCCAGGGTCAAAAGATATAATTGCGTATCATTAGCATACTGATACCAAACCCCAAACCAGTGTATGACCTCACCCAGTGGTTCCATGTACATAGCCAACAAAGTAAGGGCATAGAGAGTGATCTCCCCACCTCCCAATCAACACAAACTGGGACAGGCCCGGGGGGAAAGGAAGAGAACCACCATAACATGATGCCCTCAATTCCCAGCCGGTGAGAAGGATATCATGGTTATTGGTACTGAAAGCTGCTGAGAGATCAAGGGGCACAAGGATGGATGTGCCACCATTCAGTGTCTCAGCACTGAAACCCCACCTGAAACCCGATTTTGATTTCCACCAAAATAGTTCCTTTCTCAGAATGAACACCAACGCGGAAATGGGAAGATGGCAATATAAATATAATTCTATCAATCAATCAATCAATCAGTCAAATAAATCAACCTGGAGGTTAAATTTGTGCTTAAAACCAGAGTAAGCCACATGCGGGTTAGTATTGGAACGTAGAATTAACCTGGTACTAAAACGCCCGCAGCGTAACGCGTGTGCTTGCCATTTACATTTCAAGACGCAACACGTATCACCCAGAAATGCCAGACCAAGAGGGGAAAACGCAGTCAGCGCCTAGGCATTAAGAAACGATCCCTGGGGGACCCTTTTCTACTTCGGCCAGCCCAACGCAGCCACGCCAGGAGCAACAGGAGTCACTTACGGCGAGGGCTTCACCGCTAAGAGGGGGGAAATCGGGCCTCTTCCTAGGCACAGGGCTCTCGTTCGTGTCCATCTGGGGCTCCCGGCGCCTCTTCCGCTTCAGGACCCTCGTGAAGCCTTCACTGTGAGTCTCTGTTTCCATCTCCGCCGGAGGCAGCAGCACCCGCTCGTCGCCAGCTCTTTCCATCTCCACGCTTTGCCGGACTATTCTAGCATGGCATCGACAGGAAGGGGCGGGACTACGTCGCGGGCCACGCAGGGCAACTGACAGCAACCTTCCCGTTCCCCCGTCTCGCACTCTATGGTTGGGCTCCGCACTCTTGTCTCCCCGCCCTTGTCTCGCTCTATAGAGAGAGCGAAGGCCTAACCTTCGTCCTCACGCGCCCTGCCAGTGAGTCTCAGACGGAAGGGGGCTGCGGTGCTGCGCAGAAAGGAGTACAGACAACAACTCTTCGGCTCTCTATGATCTAGTATCCCGGATGTGTGAGCTTTCCGTCGCCTACGCATGCGCGGAGCCGCTGAGGGGAGGGTGGCGGAAAGGGCGCAGGCTGGTGTGGTTACCGTTGGGCGCGGGGGAGGGTTCTTGTCGTCATGTCGGCGGGAGGCTTGCTGGAGAAGCCGCAGATCATCGCGCATACACAACACAGCCTGAGCTACACTGTCTTCGACTGCAAATGGGTGCCCTGCAGCGCTCGCCTCCTTTGCCTGGGCAGCTTCCCGCGCGGCACCGGCGTCATTCAGCTCTACGAGCTGCAAGGCGGCCGCCTCAACCTTCTCCGCGAAGTAAGGAAGGGAAGGCGCCGGGCTGCAGCCCCGGTTTTCCCGCAGCAGCAGCAAGGAGCCCGGGAATACCACCCTCACTTCCAGGACCACACGCTTCCCAGCCACGGTGCTAATTATACTCCCTTGGCCGCTGGGTGCCTTCCTGGGCTTAAGTGGAAGCTCAACCGTGGATTCCCCAGGCTTTTTCCAGCTGAGATCCATTACCTGACTCCAGGGCTGATACAGTAGTTCCAACAGAAGAGAATGTGTGTAGCTCAGGGTTGAACTGTGGAGTCCTTGGTGCTCTCTGAGCTTGGTTGTTGGTTTGCAGACGTTTCATTACCCGACTAGGTAACATCATCAGTGCTGATGAGTGTGAGGTTTGCTCCCTGTTTATATACAGAAGCTTGCCCTGCCAGTGTTGATGGGGGGTGGTTTTCTCCTTGATAGTTCCTTGATTAGGGTATTGTTTTCTGCTTTTTTGTCTGGTGTTAATCCCTGCTTATCTGGGTGCTGGCTGTTGGAGAGGCTGTGTTCTGGTCTTTTGTTTCCTTCTTAGCTTTTTTATTTTTTAGTCTTACCTCTTTTGAATGGTGTGTAAATGTGGTTTATCTCTATGTGTCTGATACTGTTACAGTAGTCCTTTAACAAGGTTTTTCTGATCTGGGGAGATTGGGGTCTTTTAACTTGTGGATTTCATGTGTTTATCAGGAATTGATATCAGGAATTGCCCTCTGTCACTCTTTGTGTACTTAGGGTGAAGAGAGTGTGTCCTATGTAGGGTGCACTTCATTTTCTTACAAGTAGAATGCCTGGAGTTTGCCTCCAGTGGCATTAATTGCAATGAGCTTTTTTTTTTTTTGAATAAATGTGTATTTTCAAAAAAAGTTAAAATACAGAAAAATCAAGAAATGGGGGGGGAAAGGGCATAGAAAAGAAAGAGTAGCTTCCGACTTTCCTTGGTATAGGTATAAATGTAAAATAAATATATATATATCGCCTCTTACTCTAATATCTAAAAGTTTACATAATAAAAATAGTTTTTAATCTAATATTCGAGAAAGTCCTAAAATCAATCTATTTCAATAATACATATGATTTGTACAAGATATTTCTATAAGTATAACATCAATCATCAAATCCTAATCTAGCATTTAGAAGCATGGTGCAAATGCATGCAAAAGGATGAAGGATGAATAGGAATAGGAAAACAGCTTAAGGTTGTTGGTCATTTCAATATTAACCTCTTAATTAAGAAGCTTGAGTTCCAGTTAACAGAATACATTCAATTGTCTCAGAACAAATAATGAGGAAATACATATTGGCATTAGTATCTTCTATTGTAGTCACACCAGCACTCAGTATTTGGTAAAGCAGTATAGTCAAGAGTTAAACAAGGTAAGAAATGAATATTAAAGAATGCCACAGTACTCTCCATGGAGATAGGCATTAACTGTTCTTGTATGTATAGCATTCCGCTTAACACAGAGCAATTCTTACTGTAGCCATAGCAATGTGAGAGGTGCACAACCCATTGGTCTTAAAAAGCTGTAAGGAGAAACAAAATCCTATTTCTATAGCACAGATTGGCTTTGCAGACCCCAAAATACAATTATTAAATCCTCACGATGGGGAAGCACTTCATTCTTTTCTACTTCAGGGAAAATGAATTAGGTTTTATTTTAGGATTACTTTCCAAAGAGTGGGACATTAGTCTATAAATATTTTTTTTAAAGATGCATGGCATCAATGAATTATTGGCAGAGAGTTGAATCAGGGCATAACTATGAAGCAAAGTATTCTTTAGAACATTGGTTCTCAATGGGGGCGGTACCGCCCCCCGGGGGGCGATGGGAGGATGCTGAGGGGCGGTGAACTTGTTTTGGGCAGTAGGGGGGTGGTGGGCATGTTTTGGGCGGTAGAGGGGTGATGAGCATGTTTTGGCATTCGAACTTAATTTTAAAACTCCCCCCCAAATGTATTAAATCGATTATCCGGTTTACACCATTTGTACCAGCAATAAAACGAACTTACGCGACGGCTGCCCTCACGCACTTCTAAGAATGGTGAGACGAATTTGTATTCTAGGTAGGCTGACCTTGAAGAACTCGACACTACGATTCTTCTCCGATCCCAACCAGCACAGCGCATGCATCAGCTGTTTTCCCGCGCGATTGACAGCGCGTGCGTCAGCTGTCTTCCCGCGCGATTAATCGCAGTGCGTGCGTTGAGCGTCCTTTCAATATGAATGTTTGATTTGACCCGTGTTTCTTGAGTTGCTTTTCGTTCGCTTCATTTCTGTTTTTTCCTGTATTTACAGCATTTTGAAATAAACGTATTTACATAAAAGAGCATTTAAGCATTTTTTTGCATTAGTCATTTTAATTTTAATAAAAGGAATGCAATTACCTTCCAGGGCAAAAGTATCGAGTTAAATCGAACAAATTTGGTGTGTAAGTCTACTGAAAAAAATTACGTAAAATTTTTGCCTTTTATAATTCAGTAACTCCCCACCCCCCATACCCTAAATTACAGGATTTTCACAAAGGGTGGCGTTGAAAATTTTTCCGCTCCTTAGGGGGGCGGCAGCTTCAAAAAGGTTGAGAATCACTGCTTTAGAAGATCTACATATTCCTACCCCAAACTAGCTGGATGGGCTAAATTAGTTAAATAGTATTTTAATGTAAAGTTCTGTTTGCAACTGAAGTGCATACAAAATATACGGATTGTGGAAAGTACAAAGAAAAGCACAGTATGTTAGTATATACCTAGTAGGAAATGCATGTGTTAGGGAAAGTGTGTACTGTATCTATTTTTGTGGACTTTTAAAAAAAAACCAAACTTCTACGAAAATAAAACAAATTGATGGTTGGGGAAAGAAGAAATAGCTGAATTTCTCAAATTGAACTTGAGAAAGTTGCCCATGTTAAATAGGAGATGGTGACGATGAAGCAAAATGCAACAGAATAGTATTATTGCATGTTTGTGTCAGAAGCTGTTCATTTATTTAACAGCTCATATCTTGGCTAAAAAGTTATGGAAATAAATTGCATGTTAATTTGATTTCCTTTGAAGAAATTGGATTCTAAGGATCTGGCAAACTTGAATGTTGGTCATTCTGAATTTAATGGTATCTTTTGGTAGTATAGATTTATATAGACTAGTCCTGTTAAACACATGTATGATTTGTAAGGGATGCATTTAGGAGCTAGATATATGAACTATAGTTAAGAAATGATTTTCCACTAAAAGGTTGCTACATTCACAAATTAAAGGAGAGTGAGCGATCTCTAAAAGCAAGCCATGCATACTTTTTGTTTCTGAAGAAATGAAATTTAAAATATAACCTGTTTTTTCTTCCAACTATGGGAACTTGAATGGCAGCTTCTAATTTTTCTGTTTCATGTCTATCATCATCATAACAGATTATGCATCTAGAGAGAAGTAGGCTAACAATTTGTAGATATATTTGAAGTAAATTGGAGAGAAGAATGGATACCATAGTGCATAAGAGAGGCAATCTTTATGTGTTTGCATAAAGACATAAACATAATTCTTTGAATTATTTGAAATTCTTCCCATAAACATATGTATAGAATTGCAACCATTATATCCCAACATCTAATTATTAAAGTCAAATCTGTTTAACATTCATTTGAAGCCTAGTGAAACTCAAAAATTATGTTTAGTCAGTGTTTGATTCTAATAGGACCTAACAGGTAGAACAAGACATAAATTGAAAATAATAATCACTCATTCTAAAAAGTTATTTCTACTTCCAGATTGAAAAATCGCGACCTATTAAATGTGGAACTTTTGGGGCTGCTTCTTTGCAACAAAGATACTTAGCTACAGGGGATTTTGGTGGAAATTTAAATATATGGTGAGAAACGTTTTCTTTGCAAATTTTAATTATTTAAAGATATGGTCTTATTTTTTATTTCTTAGACAATTTAATGTCATTGGAAAATCATTATTGTTAACTGTCTTAAATATTCTTAGTTTAGAACTGTTAGGTTTTTAAGCAACAATAAAACAAATGTTTTAGCTCTGAAGAAGATTGAATTAATTTTATCATCCTTTATGGTTTTCTTTTTCTGAATCTCCCATCCTCAGTTATAAAGTAAATATATTTTAGAGCTCAGGTTAATTTTCAGACCAATCTGTGATGCAGTATAATGAATTAATCTTTGCAAAAACAAGATTTTTTTTTTTTTACAAAAAAACAAAAAACCATTGGGCATATCAAGAGTTCTTTAAAAACTTTATGCAAGTTCATAATCAGAAATTTAATCTGAAGGTATGTGTCTGAATACTGGAATAGCACTGGAAAGCTGGAAGTTGTATGCATATCAAAATAAAATAGGGAAAAGGAAAGAATGTATAAATAAATGTACATTTTAATCTCAGCCTCATTTCTATATTCCATTAGGTCTTTTTATGCAGTCTTCCAGTTCTTCATAGCCCTTTCTGAATTTACTAGAATTTGTAATAAAAGTACAACTTTTTTTGGTGTCCATTGTTACAGGGCTACATTTGCTTAACACTTGTAAAGTAACTTCCTTCACTGCCATTCAAACCCCCCTTAAATTAAAAAATCATATTAACTTTGCATTATAACTAAATTGTAATTTTGTATTTTTCCATTTTGCATCATAAGGGTATTAACTGATTTTTTTCTTTTGTATTTCTGTCTTGTTTTAAAGAAAATGAAAAAAACCCCTTACGTTAGTATTAATTTTTCTTTGTAGTAAAGATAAGTGGGAATACAGTATTCTACAACTGATACTATCTTGTCATTGGTTCTCTCATCAGAAAATTTATAAATGGCAGTGGGTATCAATTTGATGACTTTGTGCTGCATGTGAGAAAGTGGGCCTAGTTTTTAGATTTGTGCATGTTTCAGAAATAATTCAGAAGTACTGTGGATCTTTTGCAAACGCAGCTTCTCTCTGCTACTCAATAAAAGCAATCTGTCTTTTTGAAGTTTTCTGTTATGATTCTGGAAAATAACATGTGGCTACTTTAAGAATCATATTAACTTTAATGACTTGATTCCTTAAAGAAGCTGCATCTTTTTTCTGAGCTCATGTGAAACTCTGAAAAAAGACAGGCTATTTTAACGAGTAACAGAGAGGTGCTGTGGCCTCAGGAGGACAGAGACATTTCTCCGCAATTATTTTCTAATGCATGGCTGTACTAGTTTTGAGCACTGTATGCTGTTAAGTAAATTTACTGAGAAGTATGAAGAAATGTGTCTGATCTTGTGTTGGGTATTATTAGATCTTGTGGGAGACTACCAGGAAGTATCCCAGGCAATAGGCCAGATTGGGAAGTTGCAAAACATTCCATAACGTGGCAATAGCAAACCATCACAGATTGGTCCATACTGTCACCAAGAAGACTGTGGTGTCCATGTAGGCATCAAGAGATGAGCTCTGGATAAAGGAGATTTTTATGAATGAACGCAAAGTAACTCTTCCATTTCTGCTGTTTAGGAACTTGGAAGCTCCAGAAATACCAGTATACTCTGTGAAGGGTCATAAAGAAATCATAAATAGCATTGATGGTGTTGGTGGTTTGGGAATTGGTGAAGGAGCCCCAGAAATTGTGACAGGAAGTCGTGATGGTGAGTTAGTCCTCTTTCAGTGTCTATACAGAGGGGAGAACAAGGGATGTAGGTTAGAGTAATTCCAGATAGTAGATTCTTCTGTTTTTTATTAGATAATGTAGATTGCAATATTATGAATCAGCTTTGGTATCTTGAAACGTTTTTAAATTTATTCTTAAGATCATCTTAGCTTTGAATTGAATGGAAAATATATGGTGATGAACTCCCTGTTTTTTCCATCAGTCTGTCAAATCTGACAGGTTGTTCTGGAAATCTGCATTCATATGCTATAAATAGGCAGATTTAATGGGTAATATATTTGGTTTGCATCAGTATCAAATATCAGGATTTCTCATAGAAATGATACAGTTCATTGGCTGAACAATATAATTTTCAAGGCGCAACCCCTGTGAACATAGTGGAATTTGTTTGTAAGTTAATATGTACTGAATGGGATTCACTGCCCATTTAAGAAGTGATTGTTGCATATGAATCAAGCCTTGAAACATTAGAGGTTACAGAAGTATTCAGCCCTTTGAACAAGCTGCTGTACAATTATTTCTATCCCTAGAAGACTGCATTTTGCTATTTTCATTGGCAAAAATAATATATATAAGTCCATCTTATGAACTCAGAAGTAGGTTGCATATAATTCAGTGCTTAATGTATTCAGTGCTTTTAATTCTTAGACAGATGTTTACTGAAAAGTTGTCTTAGTTTGTTCTTTTTGCATGAGCCTTCATATCTTTCTCAGTTTGAGGAAAAATAGGTATTAAGATCTAAGAAATCCTAAAATATCTATATATGTTTCAGAATTAGAGTTTTCCATGCACAGATGTTGATAGTGAGAAAGTGAAAGAATTATACATTTCAGATGGCATCTCATTGCTGAAAAACAGCATGAGATAAAAATACCCTTCACCTCTATATCCTGCCCAACCCCCATGGCCAAGGGTTGAACAGAGTTTACAAGGGCACTTCCCTCAAACATCTGGGGTATAACCCAGGCACTTATGATATTAACTATCCTTACAGTGAGGTGTAGGCAGTTGTCCTGGCTCAATTAGCCTGAGCTCTGCCTCCAGCTTTTCTTTGGGCTTGGATTCGTGGATTGATTCTGACCACAAGAGCAATAATATGGTCCTGGATTTTCTTATACAATAGCTTCAGAGGTGCTAGCAGGAGACCAACCGTCTCAGAAAAGGGAGAACAAGATTGATATATGGTTATAAAATGAAGAGAGATTCTCCACCTTGGTAAACCACCTTGAGTTTTTGGAGGAAAGATGGGATATAAATGTAACAAGTAAATATAGATGGGAGAGAACATGTAAAAGGAGGACAGAATGAGAATCTGTGTTCATACGCTGACCGTCACCTCCCTGGCAATTTCCCTGCGTTCTTTACTAAATGGCAGAAGATGATCTTTTGTTCACAGCATGATCCTGTGAATCAGCACAGTCACACACATAATCATGCAGTAGTGCAACTGCATGCCCGAGACTTCAGCAAGCTAACTTGACAACTGCTGCAGAAATTTTTCCTATATGAAGGAAGAAGTGGGTGGCAGCAGCAACAAGCCTTATTCAGAACTTTGCACGCTATTTTGAGGAGGTTTTTTGGACCTTAGTTTATTTTTTCATATTTTGTAAAAGGCTACTGTGTGGCTATATCTTACTTGGTAAAATGATACATGGCTTTGAAATAAATCTACATAGATATTGCTATAACCAGAAGGTCACTGAAGTTCAGTGTTCATGTCTCCTTTAAGGTATTAATATATATTTTCACGTCAGCTTATGAATAAATTAGTTACATATAATTTGAAGAAAAGTTAGCTTTTTCTGAATAGTTCATACTTCACTGAAACTATGACATAATAGATCTGGATTGCATCCAAACGTTAAAGCAAAACAAGTTAATTGGTTAGCTTTCTCGAACCTTGGACTCTCCAAATATGATGGTCTACACTTCCCACCATTCCTAGCCACCACCAGGTTAGCTGGGAATGTTGGAAATTGTAGTGCTACTTGTCCGGAGGCCATCAGATTGGCAAAAACTGATTTAGATCTATTCGGAGAATTTTAAAAATGTGTCTTGATCCTATATTGTGCGTTCAAAGGTGACCAGTATGACCTTACCTTAAAAAGGTTTTTTCCTGTGAAATTGAGTTATCACTATTATCACATTCATTGTTAAATGAGCAAATGTTTTTTGTGGAACATCAGTGATAAAAAGCTAAGAATTTCTTTTTAATCCAGCAAATTCAGAAGCATTGAAAGAGAACAATCTTATAACTCCAGCTAGTCAAACTAAACTAACTGATCATTCCAGTTTATGCCCGACATTCCATAGACCTTTTTTCACTAGCATAAACTTGGTAACAGCATTATAGGCCAGCCTTTTTCCATTTGAGGGTCCTCAGCTGCCATATGATATGGTTACAAGATACTGCAATAAGATCTACATATGCTGTATGTTCTATTTTGAGTCCCCATCAAACAGGATTTTCACATAAGTCATTAGAGAGCTGGAACAAAGTGATAGCTACATGTATGAAATGTAAAAAAGGAACACAAAATAAGACAGTTGCAAAAGGCTAATGTATACAATTGTAACAATATAATTAAAATAACAGCTTCATCTGCCAATTACAATCTTAATTATATTTATGTCATTCCTTGAATAAAATTTTGAAAATATAGAAAAATTCTTTTTTGAAATATACAAAATATGATTTACAAAGTGTGTTTCAGCAGATAGTAGTCTTTGGCTGACTTTGTCTGGGGATAGAAACTAAATTATAATAAGATCTGGTTAGTCCTTGAATGGGAAAACTCTGGGAAATACATGAGCTGTATGCTAGTCTGCAAAACTGAAAAAACATCCCCAAAGAAAGCAATGGCATATATTACCAAGACCATATGGGGGAGGCAGGGGAGTGTTCCCTCAAAGGGGTGCCCAGCTGGATTTCAGGTATGACCCCAAGATAAAGGAGTTCCTTATATTTTTGGTTTTAGGGTACCAACTTACCCTTCCTGGGGAGAGAAGAGGGGGTTCAAGGCCATCAGGATAACTATGAGCTTGTCCTAGGTGATCACGGGCCCAACTCATGTAGATGGCCACATTAGACCTGGTTTCTGTCTTGGAGCAGCTAAAATGTAATCTGAGGACAGGGGGCATTCCATCAGTCCTTTGTCATAGTCAGATCACTCTCTGGTTTCCATGGTAGCATAGACCTCTCCAGGGAAGAAGGGACCTCTGAATCTCTTCAGTCAGAAGGAATTGTGGAAACATGGCATTTCAGAAAGGCATTTGGGGATGAGTAAGATCAAGGTAACCCAAATGTTGGCACATCAGACTGATGAAAATTTAATCTTCTATTATTAATATTGTAAGTCACTAATACTTTTTGGAAATGAAGAGGCATATAAGTTGTAGAAAGTAAAATGGTAAATGCTTTTAGACTGTTGCCAAGAAAACTACATGGATTTATTTGTGAAGTCACTAGGGGCTGAGCTAAACTCAAGAGACTTACACACATACAGGCAGACAGATAACTGCATGTGTGTATATATGCATGATGTTTTCTCAAAAGCAAGTTGAAAGTGGGATATAGAAGAATAAATACCAATTTGAATTGATGTTTGCAGGGACAGTGAAAGTCTGGGACCCAAGACAAAAAGATATTCCAGTTGCCAGTATGGAACCAGCACAAGGAGAGAGTACCAGAGACTGCTGGACGGTTGCATTTGGTAGGTCCTCTGAATTTCTAAATTGTTAATGCCATATAAAAATTGATCATGGGATCAATTGCTTCCCATCACTTTATTCTCTGAATAGCTGTTTGCACTTTAAAAAAATATTTGGAAGAAGTGTTTAGGCTCTTATACAAATGCAACATCTCTCTAATATTCATTAAGACAGCCTGTTTCAAGTTTCTAAACATTGTAAACCTGAAAACATTAAGAACATTTCTAAACACTGTAAACCTGAAAACTTTGTGGAAAGGTATCACATATGTGTCCGGAACTTTGTGCTATATTTAAAGAGTAGTAGCTGCGTTTGTGCATGGTCCAAAGCATTTCTTTTGAATAATTTTCAAAATATCCACAGTATTATTAAATATCACAATATTTCTTTTTAGAGATGCTCTGACACAGACAGCAGATGAGAATTATTAGGGAAAATTGGGTTTGAAATGCAGCCCATAAAATTATTCCTCTAGAAATCAGGCTTCAACCTATTGCCTTTGAACTTCTCCAGTGTCAAACTGCCAGTTGACAGAAATACTCCAAATTATGTTATTCAGTGACAGAAAACATGTGCATTAATGTCTTGTTTAAAATAACATATGAAGTCTGCAGTTTGCCACTTCTTCTTTTGTTTTAGTGTTTTTGAGCCTGAAATAAAATGATGTGTCTATTTTCTATCTCATTACAGAAATATTTTACCACAAATGCATTTTCTTAAAATAGAATTGGTGTGCAAATCCAGGATTGTTATAATAGAGTTTGGTTATTGGTGATTCTTTATCTGAACACTGTCATCTTATTTTAACTAGGCAACGCATATAATCAAGAAGAACGGGTTGTATGTGCTGGCTATGACAATGGGGACATCAAGTTGTTTGACCTTAGGAGTATGACATTACGATGGGAGACCAACATTAAGAATGGGGTTAGATTTTTTTTTTCTTCACAAATTGGGAGATACAGATATTTGTAATCCAGAAACATTGGTCAGTTACACAGTATGTTGCTTTGTCATTGGGCTAAATTAAAATAGTTAAGTTTTGGATTGGCTAACTAAATCTGGTAACTAAAGCTTCAGCCCAGTTTCTTCTTTAAATTTAGAATGATAATCTGTATGGCAAAAACGTAACTGCTGCTGAGTTTCAGCATATTCTTTGTAGTTTGTTTTATCTGAGGGTTGGGATACCAGTGGGTCAGTCTGTGAAGGAACATTATGCCAAACCAAATATTATTTAAAATAAACATGAAATATTTGAAAATCAAAAGAAACGGTAGTCTCTCACTTTCAGGAAGTGATACTATTAAACAGGAAATCCAGAAACATTGTTAAAGAGTGTAAAACTTTGTAAAATCTTGTTGTATAACACAGGGTATGTAGATGCCCCATATATTCCTGCCCCAAAAAGATCTTTGATTCGATTTGGACTAAGCAGAGAACTAGAAAGAGGCAAAAGATGGAGCTGGCTATTCTCAGTCTAGGTTATGCATCCTTGGGAGAATGTGCTTCTGAATGAACTGCATTACAGTTCTTTCTTGTAATGTATTATTATTCAGTTGAAATCTAATGCTTGCTTCCTTTAAATTTCTAGGTTTGTAGTGTTGAATTTGACAGGAAAGATATAAATATGAATAAATTGGTAGCTACATCACTTGAAGGAAAATTTCATGTTTTTGATATGAGAACTCAGCATCCAACTAAAGGTTTTGCTTCTGTTTCAGAGAAGGTAAATTATTATTATTATTTTTAAAAAGAGAGAGATTGCTAATTTACAGTGGGAGACAGAGGTGGTGGTGGCGATGGTGATGGTTCAAAAACACGCATGCCCTAATCCCTGAAATATGTGTCTCATGCAAAGCTAACTTCAGAGTTCGGCTGGTTTGGAATATTATTCCTTCTTTTAGTTAATAAGGTTAGAAGCCCTTTGAGATTTAGAGAATTATTCATCTCAAGATGCACATCCAGCCAGGAAAAATGAAGACTATGTTTGTATTTTTATCTGGCCTTCTCTCTGGAAAATGTACATTGAAGAAGATAAATCTCTCCCAGAATGAGTGCCACAAATGAATGAGCCAGCTGGAAGAGTTAAGAGCATCTCCATGTTTAGTTGGGTAGCCTTGCTATGCAGCAGTTATTTGTGGTTGTGATGGATCCTGAGTTCTCTTGTATTTCTAGAACTGTAGAGAGAAAAGTCCTCTTCACCCTGGGCTTTGTGAATTGAGAGAGACAAGGTCTTGATGCTTCCAAGTTTCTTTGCAGCCTGCCCAGTCAGGAAATAAGTCCCTTCTTTGCATACTCTGGCTGCCTCCACAACTGTCCCTCTCCTCTTTTTGTATTAATGACTTAAGAAGTATAAAAAGTCTGTCTCCATTGCCAGGCATGGAATGAAGCTCCCCTAATTTCCATCTTCTCTGTCACAAGCAGAAAACTTAAGGGAAAATCTCTTATGTTTTGCAGAATTAGCTATGGGCATGTCAATGCCAGAATTACAATCATTACTGCATTCAAGGGCTCATGTGTGCTTATTCGTCATTGTACATTAGGGGCTAAATGTGGGACAACAACATAACAACTTTTTAGGTAGTTCTAATTATTTCAGCCTGTTACAGAAAACTGCAAAAAGGATCCTCTTTTTTAGATTGTTTTCTGTCTCATTTTGTTACGCAATTTTGCTTCAGGCTCACAAATCCACTGTGTGGCAAGTTCGGCACTTACCACAGAACAGGGATATCTTTGTGACAAGTGGAGGAGCTGGAAACCTTCATCTCTGGAAATAGTAAGTATTTCTCTTTCCATCAAAGTCATGTTTTTGAGTGATCCAAATTCTGTACCTCTCTGCTGTGCTACAGGTGGCTTACAATAGATTAAAATACACACAAAATTGTAGAAGCACACAATAAAACACAGTAATTAAAAATAAAACAAAAAAATCAGCAGCTTCAATGAAGTATTTGTAACAGCAACAAGTTAAAAACCAACATGTTGATTAAAATGATATAAATTCCTCAGAGAATAAAAATAGTACAAAGTAGTCTGGTGAACAAGAAAATAGTACATAGCACAAAGTAGTCTGGTGAACAAGAAAAAGGCAGACCTTAGTGAGATGCAAGTTACCACTGAGAGACCTGCTCCAGGCCTTTTATTCTTCGTAACATCAGTAATTCTTCCCATATTGTTGTTGTTGGGGACTGAAATTATATTCTACTAGATTTTACTTCTCTTGCATTTTCAATATGTATTTTATTTGGCTATGGAGATGCAGATTCTAACATCTTGCAACAATCTTGCTATCGCTATTTTATGTGTTTAGAATGGATACTGGTTGCTTTACATTATGTTCCCTCTGGTGAGATTCATTAAGTGTTTAGTATGTTACTAGTTTGTCTTACAGTGACTTCCCTCCCTATTTTATATTAATATTAATAGATCCCTTAAATAATTCTTAATCAATATACAGTAATTTCTAATTGGCAAATAAGTCAAAGAGGTTATAATGAAGACTTGATTTCAAGGACTGCCATATCCAGTTGCTCCCTTCTTGTAAATTGATGGCTGTAACTCCAGTTTCTCTCCCCCCCCCCCCCCCATTCCAGGCTGGCTGTCATAGCTAGGGATAGTATTAGAGGGAAAACATTACAGAATTATAAAGTCTTTAGAGGTGATCTAAATGCATATTTGAGTCTTCCTGCTCTTGTTCCCTTGAGGCATTCTCAAATTTCTTTCTGATCTTAGGATAGGATCAAGAGCAAGGGTGATGGCCCTATAAAATGGCTACATTGAATATATATTAACATTCTGAGAGTATTGTTTTCAAAACAGTCTTGAAGTAGAGAGCATAATATTGCAGTCTATAGCTTCATTCTTAGTTCCTAATGTTCTGAAATATTTTGCACACTCAGACAAACTGCTTCTTTTTTGAGAAGAGAGAAAACTATGGTATCATTTCTAGAGGATTGGACTTAAGAATAGATAAATTGAACCACAAGTTAAGATAAAAAATATTGAATGACACTGAGTACCTCTCTGGCTTTTGATCTAACCCACTTCATAAAGTTATTCAGAAGAAAAAATACGATGTCTCTTGGAAGGCATCCTGAGATTTTTGGAGATATAATTTGTACATATTCATAAAATGGTTTTGCTTATTTTATTTTCCCTATTTTAGTGAGTATCCTGCACAGCGCTCTAAGAAGGATTCAGAAGGAACAGAAATGGGAATAGCGGGTTCGGTTAGCCTTTTACAGAATGTGACATTGTCAACACAGCCTATTTCTAGTCTTGACTGGAGTCCTGACAAACGTGGTCTCTGTGTATGTAGCTCATTTGACCAGACTGTGAGAGTACTCATAGTCACAAAATTGAACAAAATTTGACAGGATTCCCAACAAAGAAACTTTCATGTGTGCTCCTGAACAAACTTGGAAATTTAATGAGATGACACATAATGTGAAAATGTTTTTTTCATCAAGTGTGGATTTTACATTTCTGCAAAATGTGCCTGTGGTTTTAACATATTAAGACCTATTCACTGTTTTAGATGCATTTAAGTCCAAACTACCTTATATTTATGGCACAATTGGTGCAATATAACCAATTTTGTTTAAATGAATTATTTTAATAGATATTTTGAATTGGTAAGTCCTCTAAATACTGTTTATTACTATACCTTGGATTACACTGTTTAAAATTTGTATAGCTGTTTTAATAGATTAAAGTTGTTCTTTTGTTATTGACTACCTGTTTAAAACATTAGTATATATGTTCAAATCAGTAAGTATTTTAACCTTTAAAAAGAAATGTGCTTAAAATGTGTTGTTGTGGAATTTTAAATGTTAATCAGATTGATTCCATTTAAATAGAAAGATGTAATTTACTTGATACATTTATATAATTCTTAAAATGAGTGTGTCAAACAAAAAGTTGTATTTTTGAATTACTTAGATATAATGATTTTAGTGTGTGTGAAGCAGCAAGAGTATAGTTATCCTGTCCTCTAGTGGGAGAGGGGGGATATTACAGAAAATGAAGCAATATAAACAGAGTTTGAATGACAAGCATTGGAACAAAATGAAGTGTGTCAGAGAAGCTACCAGTATGATCGCTAAGGATTCTCAAGAGTTTTAATTAAGAAATTGATATCATAGTGGCTTGAATAATGGCTTTATGGCTGTATGACATAATGCTTTGCATGACAAATTGAACTGCAGGTGATCACAGTCCTAGTGGTCTGCATATTTAGCCCCTATAGATAAATGCTCAGCACATTATGTGAAATATAATTAACTGGGTTAATTGAACTATGGTTATATTAATCATAGATATGCATTACATGAATATAGTGACACTGAACCACAATTAGTCAATCATATTTCAATCAAATGTACTGGCAAACTCAATTTGGTTAGCTTATGATTCAGTGTGTCTTGTAAACCCAGCAGCAGCAGCAGCAGCAGCAGCAACAATTTATTAAATTTATATGCTGCCTGACTCCCAGTGTCTCATTAGATTGAATTGAATGCAGCCTTTTATATAATGGGTTCTGCAATGAACAGCAGATCCCTCTTGTACAAAAGGATTGCGTTTGTCCGCTTAGGTGCAAAATATACATCTTAAATGAATGTAAACTTCAGTTGCTTTCCATTTTATACAAATGGCCACATTTTTGGGTGGGGTGGGAGAATATGATTGTATTGAAGGGCTACAAAAGAGTTGAGATTTTTCAGTTAATGAACAAAGCTTAACTGCATTTAATTGTATTTAACTAAAGGTTTATGGCAATGAACTCTGCTTCCTCTCCAGTATTTCTCATATTATGAGATGGAAAGATGAGGGTGGAAAAATGGGATCTAGAATGCTTCCATGTACACTCATCACAATGTAATTTGATTCCTTATTGGCAATCTAACAGAAATGACCCTGTAATTTATTTATTTTATTTATTTATAAATCAAATTTATATGCTACCCATCTCACTACATAGGTGACTCTAGACAGTGTAATGAATTATGAATTATTTTCCTTTCAGTTCATGTATCGACAGTATAGCTATTTACTGTAGCCTTCAAAGGCAGCAGGAATTCATGAGAAATAGAGCTATTGAGTAGTCTTTAGAATCAGGATGAATTTGTTCCTAATCCAGATTAGGAATCAAATGTACTAAGTTCTTTTTTTAAAAAAGGATAGTTGTATAAAATTGGAATATATTGCCAGTAGCAGGCAGAAGGAAGTAATTAATATGCTGCGCATATCTACACATGCTACAGAGATTACTGCTGATTCTCCCAATATCACAATGGCTAAATGTAAGTTTTGTATTAAACTGGCATAAGAAATAAAGTCCATATTTTGAGTGATATGTTTTTAAACTAATGCCAGTTTAATTTAAAATATTAAGGACAAAAGAGCAATATAAACTTTTGAGTTTAGAATCTTAAAGCTATGGTCAACAATCCATTTTTTCAGTGTGTTCCTTTGAATGTAATAGTAAGGGGATCGGTCAAACCCCTGCCCACTTCCCCAAGAGCCAAAATCTATTGCCACAAGATTTTGATGAGACTATCCTGGGTCCCTTTTGTTCATGCCTACTGGCAAGACTAAAGAAGTCAGAAGTTAACATCCTAAAACATACATCTGTATGTAAAGGGACACAGGATAAGGAATGCTGCTCCAGATGTAGCCATGGAGGCTTCCATTAAGGAGGATGTGCTAGTGAGGCCTAGGATGGTTGGGGTGAAGACAAGAGCCCAGTGGAGGGAGAAGTCTCTGATACAGTTTAATGAAGTGAGTGTAGCAGTGTATGTATGCAGAAATCACAGATCAGACCCAATACATAGCATCCCCATCAGACTGGTTTATAAGTGAAGGCTAGCAAACCAATCCTCTTGGGCGGCGGGGGGGGGGGAGCTGGGCTTAGATCTCCCTCAAAGGGAGAGGCAGACCTCATTAAACACATCCAAATGAAACCAGAAGATTCAGATGAGCAGCAATTAGGATCATGGGTAGCTTCCACTCTGTTCAGGTAGCGAACATGAGGAAAAATGTCTCAGCAAACTGCTGCTGTCCCCTGAAAGTTTAGAAAAGCCAATGTTCCACTTGATTAAGACTCTTTCTGAGGACTCAAGTGCCTTTATAACTGAGATAGGAGTAGCTGCAGTAACAAAGAGACTCCAAATGAATATAATTTTTTTTTAAAAAAAATCTTAGCTGTAATGGCAATAGAACCAAATATTCAGGGAAGGAGGGTCTCTTTGCTGGATTTATCCTCTGTTTGGATTAATCTGAATTCCTGGACTGAGCAGAGAAATAAAACTGGCCCCTTCCACCTCAGTGATCTATTCTATGAGGGATGTATTCGGAGATGTTAACAGGAGGGATAATACAGGATGGGTGTAGATGAGGGTGCCAGGACTCTTCTGAAATTGGTAATTTGTGAATCTTAGTCCTCCATAGAATAATACTGAACAGCGCTGAATAAGACTGAATAAATAAGATACTGCTATCAGGATCCAGATTAAGATGCCTTCACTGTAAAATAATAATAATGGGCAGCAATATACAAATGTTTCAAATAAAATGAGTCAAAAAGATTTCCTGGGGAGAAGAGCTGATATTCTGTGATATTCTGCTTAAGACTGATTTAATGACAAAAAGTGGATGTGCAACACAATAAACCTATCTTTTGCACTGCAAGAAATCAGTTATATTGACTTTCATTGTATAATCCTTTCTAATTTGTTTCTAATTTATAATTTAGTATTTTCTTTTTTTAAAAAAAGTTGTTTATTTACCAAACAAGCTTTTCACCAAAATAGATGTGGGTGCTTTGAGTTATGGCCATATCCTTCCATTTAATCTAGTTGACGTGCAGGAGACTTCTTTAATACACACAAACTAGCTTTATCTCAGCATGAATCTCCCTTCTATCAGCTATTTTTCAAAGAAAGAAATGCTTTAATCATAAAGTATAGTATAAACTCAGAAAAATAACCCCAAAGCTAAATAATGTTTGTTCATTTGTCTTGTTTACTTCTATGTTTAAAGTTTGATGAGAAACACTCTTTTGTAAAGGGAGGGGAACATTAGTAGATATGGCATCTGTCTAATACAATTAAAGCAAGAGGAAATACAGTCATTTGGCTCACAGCTTAATGCAAGGTCATTACCAGAGTTTTCTTCACTTGAATTATGTATGCCCCAGTGTTATACAGCTACTTATCTACAAAATATGATTGAAAGGTGTAGCACACTGATCTTTTCATGCTAGGTCTTCACAAGTTCACCTGCAGTTAATCTTTTTTTACCTTCTCAATTTCCTGTTTACTCAGCTTCATCTATTACTTCTGATCTCAGCTATGATAGCCCATACATGTGTAGTTTGTCATTTTGTAGTTTGGTTGATATCACACTCGTACCGTGTATACTTCATGAAATATGTCTTTGTTCTGGGAAAGGCTTTGTGAGAAGAAAACCATGTGCAGTTGGAATTTGAGAGATCCTGATAATATATAGGCTGCTTTCCTTCATTGTAATTGAAATGTGATTTGTATTTCTTTTCTTATGATTGACTTAAGCAGAATTGTCTTCCTGCATAGCATGGAGCTCCAGATGAAAGCTAATGCCCCCCTATATTCCAAGTTACCATGTTAGTCAAGTGACCCAGGAGACTAATGTAAATTGGCCATTCCAAGAAATTGGCAGAACATATTTTATTTATTCATTCAATTTATATGGACGCCCATCTCAAACAAGCGACTCTGGGTGGCTAACAATAATTATATATTTTAAAAAACAACAACCCCCCCCATAAAAAATAGAAAATTGGCAGCCAAGATAAAAACAACAAAAACAGCCATATATACAAATACATTATAAACATTTCAATAAAATTAATTCACAGGGTCCAACAAACATGCCAACACCAAGCCTAGGAACACAGCCATGTCATCAGGGCCTTGCAAAGGGCCAACAGAGTTGGGGGCAATCTGATCTCTGGTGGGTATAATGTTCCACCAGGTGCTGCAACAGATAAGGCTTTCTTCCTGGGTCCCACCAGATGGCACTCCTAAATGAAAGGGAGCTATAACATGCTTCTGCCAGATCTGATGGTATGGGTAGTCATGATCAGGGCAAGGCAGTCCCCCAAGTAACCTGGCTCCATGCCACAGAGAGCTTATAGGTAACTATGAAGCACCTTGAATTGAACATGAAAGCATACTGGCAACCAATGCAGCTCCCAAAGTGTAACGTGAATATTGAGAAGTGCCCATCACTGCCCACTGCTATATTGTGTACCAACTGCAGCTTCCATGTGCTCTTCAAGGGCAGACCCATGTAGAGTGCA
This sequence comes from Python bivittatus, assembly GCF_059951505.1. Taxonomy (NCBI): domain Eukaryota; kingdom Metazoa; phylum Chordata; class Lepidosauria; order Squamata; family Pythonidae; genus Python; species Python bivittatus. The sequence goes on along the minus strand of NW_028277030.1, from coordinate 10,246,013 downwards.
TTGCAATAGTCCATCCAGGAAGTGACTAAGGCATGAGAGACCATCAGCAGAGTCCCTCCCCCCATCCAGGAAAGGGTGCAATTGGCGCACAAGACGAAGTTGTGCCAAGGGTCTCTTGGTCATGGCCATTATCTCTTCCACAAACAGGAGCCATGAGTGAAGGAGGCTTCCCAAACTGCACACCCGTTATTTAGGGCAGTGAAACCCCAACCAGAGCAAAAGATGGAGAATCCCTGGGACCGAGGGTGGGGTGTCTAAAACCTAAAGCCACTCATTCTTGCTAGGGTTGAGTTGAAGCATGTTCTGCTCCATCCAACCCCCCACAGCCTTCAGATACTGAGACAAAACCTCTATAGCATCACTTGGATGTCCCAGGGTGGAGATATAAAGCTGGGTATCACTGGCATAGCAAAGATACCTCACCCCATGCTGTGGGATGGATATTCTTCCTGGTCTTATTTTCTTATTCTTTTTCTTTTATAACAATACTTTATTAAGGATTACATTATACAGATAAAACTAATGCAAACTAAAAACTAAAAAGAAAAGATAAAAAGTGCAAAGAAAAAAGAAATAATTAAAAAGAGAAAGAAAAAAAGAAGTAACTTCCCCCTTTGTCCCAGCAAGTATAAACAACTTTAACAACTTATCACCCTCTCTTAAAATACAACAAACAACCTCTTCATACCATATCTCCTCTCATTCTCTATAAACAAATCTTTAAAGCCTCATCATCCATCCTAATCAAGAAAAGTCCATTAAGGGTTACCAAAAAGAACAACATATCTATTATAAACTTGATCTAATAAACCCACTTAAATTCCTGCCTTTTACATTTATAGCCCATTTATAGCCCATTTTCTAACTTTAAACAAATCCCCCAAACCTCCTCATTCAAATCTAGTCAGTAAAAATCCAATAAAAGGTACCAGAGATAACAACATAACTGTTTTAACCATAATCCAATAAACTTAAAATGCAACAAATGAACTCTTTCCCATATAACTCTTATCTATAAACAAAACCTTTAAAACATCATAATTCAGTCCTAGTCAGAAAAAAATCCATTAAAGATTACCAGAGATAACAATGTATCTATTTTAGCCTTGGTTAAATAAATCAACTTTATATTCCTTCCCCTTGCTCACAACAGTCTTAGTCCCTTCAAATAACACTGAGGTGTTTCTTTTCATCTCTTTGTTTCTTCTCACAAAATCACTGGCAACATTAACAAATCCCTTTTGTAAATCCAATATAGAAAGGTTATCCAAGTCACCCTTCTGATCCATTATTTGTATGTCTTTTTTGGTTATTAAAACATCGCTTCATTTGTACATTCAGTATTTCATCTTTTTCCATATCCTTTTTAAAGCCTGTCATTTTTAAATCCACATTTAAATCACTTTCAATTTTATCCAGTAAAGCTTGTTCCTCTTCTGTAACATTGTTCATAAATACCTCTCAATAGATCTATTGTTCAAGTATTTCACTTCAATGATTTCATGTATTTCATGAATTGATAATCCATTCTGCATAATCAAATTGAGTTTAACTATGCTTCTCCTTTAATTGTAATCTTTATTTCCTTCTGGTGCCCTCTAGTGTCCAACATTCAATGTCCTGTCCTATCATGTTGTTTCATTTCTGAAAGCAAAAACATGAATAGTTTCCCATGGGAAGGATTCTTATATTTACTTTTAAAATTTTGTTAAATCCATCTGGACCCTTTGTTGTTGTTGTTGTTTTTCAGTTGTTAAGTCGTGTCCAACTCTTTGTGACCCCATGAATCATATCGCACCAGACTTTCCTGTCCTTCACTGCCTCCCTGAGTTTGCTCAGTTTCATGCTCATTGCTTCAGTGATGCTATCTAACCATCTCATCCTCTGCCGTCCTCTTCTCCTTTTGCCTTCAATCTTTCCCAGCATCAGGGTCTTTTCCAAAGAGCCCTCTCTTCGCATTAGGTGACCAAAGTATCTGAACTTGAGCTTCATTATTTCCTTCCAATGAGCAATCAGGGTTGATTTCCTTTAAGATTGACTGGTTTGACCTCCTAACAGTCCAGGGGACTCTTAAGAGTCTTCTCCAGCACCACAGTTCAAAGGCATCAATTCTTCAGTGCTCAGCCTTCTTTATGGTCCAGCTCTCACAGCCATACATTACTACTGGAAAAACAATAGCTTTGACTATGGGGATCTTTGTTGGCAAGGTGATGTCTCTGCTTTTTAATATGCTATCTAGGTTTGCCATAGCTTTCCTCCCAAGGAGCAAGCGTCTTTTAATTTCATGGCTGCAGTCTCCGTCTGCGGTGATCTTGGAGCCCAAATAAATGAAGTCTGTTACTGCTTCCATTTCTATCCCTTCTATTTGCCAGGAATTGATGGGTCCAGATGCCATGATCTTAGTTCTTTTAATGTTGAGTTTCAAGCCAGCTTTCGCACTCTCCTCCTTCACCCTCATCAAAAGGCTCTTTAGTTCTTCTTCACTTTCTACCATTAGGGTGGTATCATCTGTATATCTGAGGTTGTTGATGTTTCTCCCTTGCAATCTTAATTCTGGCTTGTGATTCTTCCAGCCTGGCATTTCTCATGATGTACTCTGCATATAGGTTATATAACTTTCTAAAATCAACACTTTAATGACCCTTTGGCTGATTTTTTTTTTTTTTTTGGCAAATCCTTAAACTTGTACTTAAAACTTCTGTCATAAAGGATTGAAGGAAGCTCACCCAATGAATACCACATAACTTCTTGTTCTTGAGGTTCTCAGTATTTAGAAAGCAATAAAAATTAATTCCAAAGTGATTAAAAAATGAGGCTTGGCCGAATCTTATGTCCACAAAGGCTACATTATGACTATGAGCTTAGTTGGATCATCCCTCAATTCCCAGCCACTTGACTTACAAGCAGATAGCAAAAATGTCAGTTCCTGACATCTACTCACGAGGAACAGCTGTCTGGAGTACCTGTAGGCAATCTCACAATCTCTCCTTTCTCTGGAGAGATTTTGCCAGCCTGGATCCCACATCCAGACACTGATTTCAGCTGTAATGTCACCTTGTTTCTTCAGGGACATCTTCAGTTCACCATGTCCTTGCTGGAAGTTCTAGTCTCTTCTTCCTCTTCTCCTCCTCCTCCTGGTCACTGATGAGAGAGCTGGCTTTTTTGTTAGCCACGTAGCCTTAATTCACTCAAGGTAGAATTTCTCAGCTCCAGTTCATTGCTGAGCCAAGCTATTGTTTCCTCTGTTTTACCCCTGTCTCCTGCAAACTCCTTTAGGCTTTAAACAGAACCCTATAGGGTACACAGATTCTAAAAATTATTTTAAACACTACTGTATGGAGATTCTTCAGGAAAGCCTGCTTGTATTGTTTCCCAGAGTTAGCTTGACACAATACTGAATATTTACTGTTTTATCAAGAGCCCCGAAAGATGGTGTTGAGGTAGCATCTGTTGTTAAAAGCTCTCTCTTAAGCCAATTTTTAATTTTTAACTAGCCCTTTTGCTTTTATTCCATTCCATTTTGTCTTATTTTTATTTTATTTTATTTTTATTCTTTTTATTCTTGTTCTGCTGGAGACCTGTATTTTTACTATTTTTTTCCTGGAGACCTGTATTCTTTCCATTTGTGCCATGGGGAAAAGGAAGAAGAGGCAGCACTCACATTCTGTTTCTCACACTTCTCTCAAACCTTCCAAACAGATATCAGACAGATATCCAAAAAGCAAATAGCTAGTTGCTGTAAGTAACCAACCCCCTCTACTTTTCCTAATAGCCTCTCTAATAGATATGCCCCCCCGGAATGGGACCTACAAGCGGAGATAGAGAGCTCCCAACTTTCAGATCTTTCTCCTATGTCTGAGGAAACTTCTGCCTTGCAGACCGCAGTCCAGCTGTGCAAAGCATATATAACAAGGGGACAAGGACTTAAAAAACGAAAATGTTACTGGTTTTATAACCAGACGATGTCTACTGACAGCACAAACAGTATTGTCAATTTCTGAGCTTCTAAGCACAGTTAACAACAAAGTGAACACTCTGAAAGAGACTTACATTAAGTTTAAACATAGTCATCCACATACTACTGCTGAGTCAGTCAAAACAAGCTGATCCAGAGACAACTGGGTCTCAAAAGCAGATAATAGTGGTGGAAAGGCGGATCCTATTTGGGAACCTAAAAAGAGAGTGAGGAATAAATTAAGAGATCTAAACCTACATCCAGAGGAGCATGCAAGGCAAGTACCAGTCTCCTGGGAAGTATTGGAGGAAAGGCAATTAAGTCATAACTGTTGCTTACAGCCAAATCAGATCACTCTACAAATCCAAAAATAACAGTGTAAATAGAAGAAAATGGGGATTAAGAAGTATAGCCATTCTTTCCCTCCATCAGCTTCCAAATTTTAAAAGGCAGTAGATTGATTTGCAGAAGGTTGAATGGCTTCCATCCAGGAGCGACTCTAAACGAATCCAACATTTAAACATCCCATTATTGCCAGCATGTTGTTCAAAATGAAGCCTTTTTTGAGCATGTTTGAGATTTTCCCACTACATGTGTTTCAGACAGAGAGAGTTAACTCATTAATAACTCATCTTGGCAGTAAGAGTGCTTTTATTTTAAAGTTTAATTGTAGCAACATGGAACTTCCTTGGAGTTACCTACTTTTATCACCATTGTCCTTGAGAAGAGACAGCCTGAACAAACAGTCTGTACCTCCCACAGCAAGTCAGTTTTCTGAAGAACCCTTAGAGAGAAATTTAACTCTTTAAGTACTTGCCAGATACTGAACAAGTGGATATTATAAAACAGCTAGATGATCTGAGGACAATCAGGCTTGGTGCTCTCAGGGGACCAGGGAGATTTTGCGATGGCTCCCTTATTAATTTTATCCCCTCCTGTTTTGTGTGCTTTTATAGTTTTTTATTTGTAATTGTTTTTATGTATTTATTCTTTTTAATTGTTATACACCACCCAGAGTCACTTTGTGTGAGATGGGCAGCTATATAAATATGATAAATAAATAAATAAAAATAAATAACACGTAAAGCTGCTAAACCTTTAATAGGGCGGGTCACCCCAACTGCCCAAGAAAATAGTACCTATCTTGAGAAACCATCTACTGGTTCACCTTCCATTTTAACATGGAACATACATGGAAAAGAACAACAAGGAGTCCTCGGAAGTAATTTCTACCCTACTCTCCCTGCTTCCTGATAAAATACTACACCACACAGTAAATGTAAGAAATGGAAACAAAATTGAGGCTGATAGACAAGAGGAAGCAAGATGCAGCCCAAAACTTTGTGAATGGCCAAGAGAGGTTGGCTGAAGAGTAGGACTGAGCTACAAGGAGGACACCCTTAGCTCAACACTTCTAAAAAGCCCCAAATCATCTGTTAGGGCTATAGCTTATGAAGCAGTCCAACATGGGTTAAGAAGAGAACTTGAGACAGGAAAATCATCATTGCCTAGAAGTAAGCTATCCCTTTTGGACATTGATACTATTCTGAGTTGCCAACCTGCAAAAGTACCCCACCCAATTTGCTGCTCATCTCAAATCCTGTTGGAACTCATACAACAGCAGGCAGTGATAACGGTAGACAAATTTCAAACCAGTGTGTTTTTTTCAACACCAAAGGGTTCTTGGATAACATCACTCCTGCTGAATGAAAGACTCATGTTCTTTATCCCAAAATTCCAATACTTTCCCAATCACCCTCACTGATACTAAGCACAAAGGTTCTATCCAGTTACTGACTTGGAATATCGCTGGCTGGAAGAACAGAGCAACAGATGGGGACCTGATAAGAGTTCTTCTCTGACTTTGACTTCATAGCACTCCAAAAGACATGGCTAACTACAGATGAGGAAAAGGTTCATTTACCAGGCTTTAGTTCCTAGACTATTCCTGCAAGGAAATATAAGACTAAAGGGTGGGCATCAGGAGGATTGACTATACTTGTCAAGGGAGAGCTGGGCTGGCAAGGACAGGAATTGGTCCTTGGAGATGACTCTCCCCATTACTTGGCTATTAAATTTTCATACAAATTCTCTGAAATGGTGCTCCTGAACACATATCTACCTCCACACACGTCTCTCCACTTTTCCCCTAATATTTGGGCAAATCTGGAAAAGATAGAGTTAAAGATAAACTCAAATCACCCTAAAGCTACTGTAATTCTAGTGGGAAACTTCAATGCCAGGGTGGGGGCCTCCTTATTTGATTTTGTACATCTGAGTGTTATCTCTGAGGACTATAAATGACCCACCCTGACACTCTAGAGTCCCCAAAAGAAATATGGCAGGCTTATAACTGATCTCCTTGATCTATAAATGTAACCTCCACATTTTAGGAGGTAAAGAACCTGGTTTTACACATTCTTTTACAAACCATTCAGGAAACACTAGCAGTGTTTTAGACTATGTATGTGTTACACAAAACAAGACTGGACTATTTTCAGACATCCAAGCCCATGTGAAGATTATCCATGCCTCATGTTAGGAGGCTACTAGATAATCTCGAAGTGAGGCAGAAAAGAAGGCTCAAGTGGGCCAAGGTAGATACTAAGGCAATATCCACCTTGCTGAACTCAGGACAGGCCCAGACTTAGAAAAACTCAATTTCCTCCCTGATCCAAGGTCCAGATAAAATCCTGACCCAATACACTGATCTGTGTCTCTTGTTGAGAAAATTCTTAACAGATAAACTCTCCACAGAAATCGACAGCAAATAAATTCTAATTGGTTTGATTCTGTCTACATACCAGAAAGTTACTAAGGACAGTGATGCGTCAGTCCCAGGGACACCCTACCAAGTAACCATGCTAAAATGTTAAAAATTAGGCATGATTATAAGAAACTGATAGCCTCTAAAAAAGCTTCCTGCACAGCTAAAATATGGTCAGAACGGGAAATTTCAGCAAAAGGGACAAACTCAATTTTCTTTTGGAACACCATATCTGGTTTACTGAAGGAATGTAAATCCCAATTTGATATTCCTATTCCAGCTTCAGTCTGGATTTTTATGCAAATTTATTTTCTAATCCAAACCAGGGGCTCCCACATAAGCAAATCATTGACCCTTTAATCTTTGAAAAACCTTCCCCCCTGACCTCCAGTGTATCAGAAATCAAATTTATTATTCAATCTCTGAAATCTAACAAGGCGCCTGGAGAAGATTTTCTACTGCCGGAACTCTTCGCAGCACTTATTGATTGGTGGGCCCCATTGTTAGCAAAGCTGTTCTCCCATATAAACAACACAGGTTGCATCCCAGTTGGATGGGAAGTAGTCATTATAATCCCCATATATAAAAAAGGAGACAAGAGTGACCCAAAAAATTATAGACCCATAAGCCCTATTGGAATTGTGGCTAAGATGTATGCCAAACATCTTTTGAGCAAAACAGAAGACTGGATAATGGGGAAAAAAATCTTAGTGAAGGAACAAGCTGGATTTAGATCAGAGCACTCCACAATAGACAACTATTTTATTTTACAACATCTCATAACAAAACAAGTAATTAATAGCAAGAAACTGTTTACTGCCTTTATAGACCTCAGTGTGGCTTTTGATTCCATAAACAGAAACATTCTGTGGAAGAAATTGGCCAACTGAAACATGGAACCCAGACTCTTACTCCTGGTTAAGGACCTCTATTTAAACATCCACTTCAAAGTCTGTACGGGTGTAAATGGTTCTCTGAGAGTATACCTACCCATAAAGGTGTTAGATAGGGATGTATTCTAGCCTCAATGCTCTTTAACCTCCATGTCAATGATACTTCTGTATGCTTCAGACACTCATAGCCAAAGATCCATGATAAATTTATTAATATTTGTTTATATGCTGATGATATGGCTCTAATGGCACATTCTCAAATAGGCCTGAAAAGACTATTGAGAAAGCAAAATACCCACTGCGTTCTCAATTCTTTAAACATCAATAAAACCAAATCTAAAGTTATGGAATTTAGCAAAAAAAAGTGTGAAATATAACACTTTTCTATTTCATGTATATGGGGTGCCCCAGCCATCAAAGATAATGCTCATGTTTGTTTAACTGTCAACCCTATGCCCCTTTTAGGCTTAGATATCTAACACCTTTACTTGAAAGAACAGCCACTGGGACCTGAATCGCAGATTGCCCTATTTCTTCCTGGGCTCTAGCATATACATTGTGAGCAGAACTGCCAAGTTTATAGCCAAGGCAGTTCAGCTAAGAATCCGTTATATCAAACAGATCAGGATATCATGTAAAGGTGATGTATTTATCTGAATGCTGATTCTTTATATTCTTCTTTGTATTTACCAGATATGTATTTTATTATTATATTTTATCTATTTTACTTTGGAATTAGATCTTGTATTTTACCTTTATTTCATTTTCTTTGATATGGTTGTAAGACTAATCAATTAATAAAACTACTACCACTACTGTTTTATCTGCTTTTCTTCCTCTCTTCAGTGGAATCTATGTTGCTAGGTCAAAACTTCCTTTTTTTGCTTGCATGACCTTGCTACTTTTTTAAAATGTAAGCATTCATTGATTACAAAATATAGGTTCACACTGTATATAAATACGTTTGTAATCTTAAGGATGTAAAGTTTTAGGCATCCATTTATGGCAACAAATCTTGCTTCCTTGTATCCAGCAAATTACTTTGCTATTTTGTAAGTAAATCTAATCAAGATCAAGCAGAGGTTTTGTTTCATAGCACTCCATCTCAGATTTTATTTTTAAGCTGCATCCCATCTTTGTCCACTATTTCCTCTTTAATAAGAATGACATATGCTGTGAACCTCATTCCATCTAGAAGTAGGCTACATTTTATAACCAAAGGTTACTAAAGGGCAAGATTGCCTACACGTATTCTCAGGTTCCAGACGACAACTAACTTCTGAAGTGAAGTCTGTTCCCCTCCCCTGAAATGTGTTAATGCTCATTCTATCTGAAACATATATATACAACTGCTCTGAAATTATTTCTTTGTCCTTCTGATAAAACTCTAAAACCAAGTTCAATATTACATTAAGCCATGGATTGTTTTGCTTTTGATTTAATGAAGAAATCATAGTGACAAGATTCATAGAAAGTAGTAAGTCATACATCACAAGGACAGGGTTTACACAAAGCAAAGAAGCCACATTGTGATCTAATGCAGTGTGAGAACCCAGTCTAAATCAGACTTCCCCAGCTAGCAGTAAGACAGGCTGGGGATTATGGAAGTGTGGGGGAACACATCAGCCCTTTTCCTATAATAACCTTAACTCACTCATCCATTAATGCAATAAAATCTCCCTCTTCGTGGATCTAGCTGCAGTCATTTTAAGTCATCATTTAACAGAACAGAAGCTCCCCATCTACTTTCTCAAGGAAATGTCAAGTATGTCATGAGCTCTAGCACTAGGAGAGTATTGACAAAGCTTCATGATATCACTAGCATCCACTCTGCTGGTCAGGCATGACTCGGTCACTGTAGCCAATCAAGGTTTGGGAAGTGGGTCCTGTACTATTCAGGTTCAGCATTGAGTCCTGTAATGGAAAGGGTTGTTTTTCAGCTGCTCTATTTCTCCAGTTCTTTGTGTTGGAGGACTAGTTCCGTAAAATGGGTCACCTGACTGGTTTTAGGTCTTCCCAGGACAAAACAGACTATATGGAGTTGAGTTTGTTTCCTTCCCTCAAATGTCTTACCTCTCATCTTCTGCCTCTCTTTTGTCTGAAGCAAGTAAATGCCACATCTGCAGTAAAATAAAACTTACATTGGTGACTAAATGGACACCCCCACACAGTTCTCTAGGAAGTAATATGCAAGCAGTGTGCCACCGCCTTCTTCCATGATGTTTTTCAACTTCCCATTCCAGCCTGCACCCCTAAGTGTCCCTGGTGGTCCCGCATCCAGGAACTAACCAGGCCATCTTGCTAGGACCTGGAGCTCAAGTAACATCAGCCGAGCGCTACTACCTGCTAGGAAGTATACCAAGACAGGACTGAACTACGTAACTGCATACGCTTTTGCACGGCGGAACAACCCTTGAAATACACCAGGGAAGCTGGGGAAGATCTTTAATCTGTACGGAAAGACCACAAGTCCAACAGATCAGGAGCGCCAAGGCTGGCGCGGCCTTCTCCGATAGCTTGGGCCTCCACCCCCAGGAGGCCGGGCGCCAGGTTGGAGAAACCTCCTTTAACGCATCCTTTAGACCTTCGTTCCTTCCCTCCGCGGACTATACGTCGCCCTCCCGACATGCCTTCCGCAAAGCCCAGCGGGAAAAAGAATCGCGTTCCCGCGCTTGGCTCTAAAACCGCCGTTCAAAGCAAGCCGACCGGCTGTTTCCTTGCCAGGCTTCTTCGAACGCCAAACCCGGAGGGAAACGCTGCATTCCAGGGCCACTCGGTCCCATCCTTTGGATCGCGGCTGGGCAAGGGGGAGGGGGGAAGGGATCGGATCTAACCGGCTTCTACCTGGGGGGTGCCTTCCACTACTACTGAGGGACTGACTAGCCGGAGCAAATAGCTCCGCCTGCTCACGTCCCGTCTCTCTCACTCGCCTGCGTCACGTGGGATCCGAGGCCGGTGCGGGTGCGTGGTGCCCTTCTTTCCGCGCCCGGGTCGGAAGCGTTGCAGGAGGCTGGGTAGGTTGAGGGCGGGCGGCGCTCGCCGAGAGTGGTTCTTTCGGCCGCGTTTGTCTTGTCTTCAGAGCGGGGTGCGCGGCCCTGGAGGTTTGGAGCGGCCCTGCCCGGACAGCCTTTTCCAGCTGCGCAAGGGACGGGCGAGCTAAGCAGGCCTTTGAGGGCCAAGTTAAGCCCTGTGGGGTTAGTGCCGGCATCTGCTCCAGCAGCCTGCTTTTGGCAGATGCCTCTGCTGGATAGGCTAAAGAAGGAGCTTGCCTCTCAAAGGCTGCGCCTTAGCTGGAAGTTCTGCTTAGCTGCTCTGGTGATGGGGCCTTTGGGTTATGTCCTTGCATGAGACAGGACGCCTGATTTGGGTCACCTTCTAGCTCCCCCTCCTAGCCCCTGTGTCAGTTTGAAAAAGTGCTAAGGACGTGGGGGGACCTTGGAACAAGCTGGGATATGCCAGCATGAAGTGTAGTGTCGTGGTGTCTCTTTGAGAGACAGAATGGGTAAAACATAAGCACCCCATCCTACATCAGCAGAACTGTTTTCCACTAGAGCAAATCCACTCTCCAACATGGTGCTTTATCCTGTACAGTTGAACTGAAAATAGATGCCAAGGCTGAACTCTGTTTTTCAGTATTGTTCAACAAGGAGAGATTGGATCATGTTTCCCAAATAAAGCTCTGGCTCGGCTCACACGGCAGTCCATGTGATAAGGTGGCTTACCTGGTTTTGGCACAGCAGATTGTGTGAATCTAGTCAGTTGGGTTCATTCAATAAACCATGCTTAATTGGGGCTACCGCATTTGGGTTGCAGAAATCTGGGTGACCAGTAAATGGCACCACAGAGTTAAGAGTTGTCTGCATCTCTTTGTTCTCATTTAGCGATCTTCTGGATCTTTGCAGCTCAAATCTGGTAACCCTAGCTTAAACCATGATTTAAGGTAATATGCGAACCCAGTCTGTTAAGATCTTTTTTTGCGGATTTCAACAAGGGAAAGTTACCAGATCCCAGAATCTATTTGTAGAGAGTTTCTTGCAAAGCCAGATATTTATGCTATTAGTCCTGCTTCATAACTGTATAGAGCCCATGAATTGGTATTTAAAACTATTAATTAGGTGGTATTTTCCTGAATGTCTGCATCATAAAACTTGATATAATTCAAGGAGTTTTAATGGGACATGACATTTCCTTATTTCAATATTGTGTTTTTCTATAACTGGGCTCTTCATATTGCGTGAGCCTAGTTATACAACCTAACCTTTGTAGTTTGTAAACCGTGATTTATGGTATAATGCACATCCAGCCTGTTGTGGCTTATCCAACAGTGATTAAGCATATTATGGCTTAACATGAGGTTTGAACCTAGCCTGTACATTAAATATTTAAGTGAAAGGAAAACAGTACTGTAGGGGTCTTTAAAGTACATTCTTCATGTAGTATAACTCTCAGGAGTTGATGTTTGATGAATAGCAATTTGCAAGGGAAAACAATAAGTGTATTTTAAATGTTGGCGTTACTCAGATTCCTAAAAAACAATAGTTAGGGAATCAGCTAACTCAGAAAACAAAAAGTGAGTATTTTTAAATGTTTGCTCTGTCTCTTGAAAACCAAGAGATTGTTCTGGTCCCCATGCTGTATTCTAATTATTGTAATTGGGTACAGTTTCATGACTTTGAACTATGCTTGGTGGTTGTATTACTTCATGTTCCTTTAATAGTCATGGCACATCTTTTTTGAATTAACAGTAGTAATATAATTTTTCCATTTCTTACTATAGTGCACCACACTCATGGTAGTTTACCTTATTATATGATATCCATTCAATCATTTTCAGGGTGTCACATATATGATTATTTAGGTGGTCAGCCTCCTGCTGCAGCATTGAGCAATTACCCTCCTGGTTCTGGCCTCCATCTTAGTTGGATGTTTTGTTTCTCACAGTGGCCAGTCAGATGCCTCTGGATTGCAAGCAGTAGGGGAAAAGTATCCATCTTCCTCCATTGCTCCCCTCCAATTGGGATTTGGAGGCATAGTGGGAATCATCAAGAGCAATAACCGTTGAGAGATCTGTCCTTCATAATTTTGTCTAATTCCCATTTAAAGTCATCCATATTGGTAGCCAGTCTCATGTCTTGTGTAATGAATTCTATAAGTTGTCAATGCATTGTATAATTTTTCATATATTAAAGAGTCCCAAAGATTTCAGCCTTTTCTGAAGTAGAAGTTTCAAACCAGGGTTTGCTCTAGTTCAGCCTTCCCTGACTTTGTGTTGGAATGCAGGTTTTCTCATTCCTGGCTAGCATGGTCATCTGAACCTTGGTCTTAAAACATGGCCTGGTCTCCATGTGTGTAAGGAATGTGTGCAAGGTGGTACATAATCCTCTCCATTACAGGTAAATTAATTGTGTGTGTATGAAGGCTGAGCTTTGTTGTAGGAACAGGATTTTCCTACATTAGAGGAGTGATATACGTCATGGAGCTCACATTTATCAAATTTCTTTTTGCCATCTTGAGAGAGACCGTCCCTAGTAATATTGCCATATGACCTATTATGACTCTATGGCTTCCATACCCATTCTTTTAAGTAGAAACAAAAGGTTCATCCTGTAAAATTATCCTGCAATATCTTTCATTCCCTTTACTTAGCAGGATTAGTTCCCTCTTGTTTGGATTAATCAGTAAATAGCATCTGATTCAAATGATATGTTTATTCAGCCTAGCTTCCCCATTCTGTATTGTTTCCCTAGTGATTCTCCTTAATTGTCTGTTTGTCTTTTCATTTCTCATAACTGGGAATATTTAGAAACATGTTTTTGTTCAGTGGAATAGTCTTTCAGTTGGTTTGTTGTTTATTACCAATGCTTCTAAGCCACTTCAATTATATGATGCTAAGCAGCTTACAGCATAACATAGAATCCACAAAATACGTTAAGTAAATCAAACTTTATCAATATTATGTAACAACAGTAATAATAAATGCATTAAGTAAATTAAGATTCAGTGAAGCCAAATGCTACAGTAAAAGAAAGTCCAGGAAGAAATCAAATGTCTTCCTATAGATAGAAAGGTCTTTTTGTATAGGTTCTCACTGGCCATAAGGACTTGTGACGCTGAGAGACTGCCATTTTGGGAGAAATCAGCATGAGCTTTGGTGAGATAAAATTTGTTTCATTATATGTGCAAAATACTGTGCTGAGTAACACAAACATTTTGGCACTGGGTGAACTGGGTAACACAGAGTCAGATGTGCATTTGGCAGTTTTTCTGAGCATATTTGATAACTATATTGACTTTCTGATTAACTAGGAGTATATTTCTAGATCTGAAGATATTGTAAAACTACTCTAAACGGTTAATTGACAGAACAATAATTTCTCTATTTCAATTTTTTTTTAATTGCCTTCGTATGACTGCAGCAACTTGCTGGGTTTACATACTGCCTTAAGTCATGATTTGTTTTAATTCTTTTTTTTTAATAAGTCACATCACATTAGATCATGAAACATGGTTTACCATTCACCATTCATACATTGCATAGAGCTTTAATACAAAGTGTTTAGTTTTGGTTGAATATTGAAGGTAGGAAAGAGGAATACTGATCATCCAGGCTACCATCATGAATGACTATTGTTGAGCAGATGGAGATGGGGCAGAGCAAGTAGCCTTTATTTTTAGTAAGGAATTTTTTGTTAGGATTTGAACATAATGGGCCTGTATGGTCCTGAGTATTGTCTTTTATGAAACAGTGATGGTACCTTTTCCGTATGTTGCTATTTTTGCATCATATTAGTACTATCAGATTTTATATTAAAGGAGTATTTCCTATGCCAGAATTGGTGTTCTGCTCTATAGAAAGTTGTGTTTTGTGTGGTGTGTAGCCATATAACTGAGTCTTCCATTTGATGTTAATCTCAAATGTTACCAGACCTACTGCATTTAAGAGGCATGGCCATGCTGCCTAGATTGCATTTGAACCTGGCAATTGAACAAGTTTGTTATGAAAGTTGTTGATACTACTACCCTTCTTTGAAGGGTCAAAAACTTATGTATCTTTGATTTACATCCTACAAGTTAAGGGCAATGTTAACCTTAATATCTTGTAAACCTGCTTTGCTACTGCATGAACAGTACAGCTGGTATTTTACATTGCGCTGATCCATACTGTTTCCATGTTTATTGTTTAACATGTGGGAATCCAGACAGTTGTGACTTATTCAGTAGGTAAATCATGATTTGGCACCGTTTGTGAACAACCTTTGTTTTCATATTTATTTCTTGGTATTTGTGTGTAGTGAGTATCATATTGGAAATGGATCTTGCTGAAGAAGACTACCCCACAGAGATTCATGATTACCTTTCAGCCTTTAAAACGTCTGTTGGCTCAGTAGATGCAGTGTTGAAGACAATGATGTCTATATCCAGAAGTGAGCTCCTCCAGAAGGTAAGAGGAAGATGAGAGCAAGAAACCTTTTACTGCTGTTTAATTTTTGCTTGTTCCCTTGGTGAGGCTCGGTCTGGAGAGATACTTTATAAATCAGCCTTCTCCAGTTTGACAGTCTCCACATATGCATATTTGTTTGATTATGATTCTTACAATTCTTTGTTATCTATGCTGATTAGGAATTATGGGAGCTGTAGAACAATGTATCTGGATGGTGCCAGTTTAGAATGGCAGTTGCAGAGATGACTATATAATAACATATAAGAAGAATAAATAGAAATTACAGGACTCAGTGCTTTTCAGCACTGAGTGGCTTGTGCACAGCAATTAAAAAGCAAAATATGCTGCATATTTTTCTTGCCTCTAGAAGTGAGTTCTAGAATGGAAAGAGCAAAAATGTTTAATCTAGATGGATATGTCTTATGGATTACGGAAAGTTTTTTTTTTTTAAGATGTAAAGGAATATATAAGGCATTCTTTGTTCCCTCTTTTAACCTGCAGCAACAGCACAAGACGCTGCCTGAGCTCTTTGTACAAGTACCTGTGTACATCCAATTTGTAGTTTCTTTGGGGCAAAATAAGAACTCATATATCAGGAAATTTCACTCCTGAAATCTTCAGCCTTTCAGTCAAAAATAAATTACGAGTACAACAGCTTTACAATACAGCCCTTTGACAGGATCCCTGTTCAAACTTGTAGGCTGTGTTTTTGGAAGTCCTAGAGGAACAAAATGATAGATTGGCATTGGCAGCCAAAACTGTTTTTACCTTTTAATATGCAGCCATGATATTTTAGAATCATGAATTGTGCAAAAAATGACAAGTAGCAGGTGTCTAGAGCAGGCTTTCCCAACTGGTGCCCACCAGAGGTTCTTGACTTCATTCCCATAGTCCCTTAGCTGGCTGGTGGGCTATGGGGGCTCATGTCCAGCAAAACTGGAAGGCATTGGAGGAGAGAAAGCAGCTCTAAAGTTCAAACAGGCAGTGGTACTCCCTTTTTTCCAGAAACAGCACATACTCTGTTTTAGCTGAGAACTAGGGCAGCATCATGGATAAAAGACTAAGTTACAGATTGAGAATCCCTGTTTGAAGCTTTTTCAAAGACTTGTGAACTTATTAGTTGGGCATAGGTGAATGAATGTCTTGTTCTGCAATATAGAAGATAGTAACGTAGGCCTACCATAGCCAGGTATTATAAACATTACTGCAAGACATGCAAAATGTATTTCACATTGCAGACTTTTAGAACCACTCTATGGAGTCCAAGTGGACTCCAGTGAGTATATGTATTTCCATTTAATTTTAGAGCTGGTATTTCTTAAGCTTTTTCATATACTGAGGATTTTTTTTTTTGAATTTTGAATAGCTATGTTTACATTTGTATAGGATACAGGATATTTTAATAGGCATCTCAAAGTCAAGACCCCACTTGCTCCCCTAACTAGATGTTAAATTCTGTTCATACCTTATTTTCTTAGTTCTGTTTGAAAGTATGATGTCAGAAACAAAAAGGTGAAATTAAAAGTGTTATAGCTGACTTTTCCCTGCAAAGTGCTGTTGTCTACCTAACTTCAGGTTGTGGGGAATGGCACTGACTGTGATTTTCATCAGCGCCAAGGCTATGATATAATCTGGTGACTCACGTATAATAAAACGTTATGAAGATTATTTTATCTTTCTGGTTTTAGCTAGATCCTCTTGAACAAGCAAAATTAGATTTGGTCTCTGCTTACACATTGAATTCAATGTTTTGGGGTAAGTATGCAGAATAAGAAATGTATACTGGCATAAAGATGAATCTGCATCTAATGGCATATTTAAACATGAATGGTCTTTAATTCTCATATGTGTTTTAGTTTTTTCCCCCTTTTCCTTATATTTATATTATTGTTGTGATATTTATGTTATGATTATTTTATGAGTTTTACTGGAATGTCAGCTGCCTGGAATCTCTGAAACTGAGTGAGATGTTAGCAAAAATAAGTAAGCAAGCAAATTATTTCTTGTGTAGCTCCCTGCACTTATACCTGCACTTAGTTTTGTAATAACAAAAGATACTCTTTTCCCAAGTTTTAAACATTTTACATTTTGATTGTTAAGGATTTGGCAAAGGACTTTTCTAATCACACAGCTTATGTGTTCCTGTATTTTAAATGCATAGTGAAGAATATGTTTTGCAGTTTTTTAATTAATTCTGGTAACAAATTCATTTTGCAGTGTATCTTGCTACACAAGGAATAAATCCAAAGGAGCATCCAGTCAAACAAGAATTGGTAAGTTTCTTATATTCACTACCATGCAAAATTCTCCCCATGTTGGGAAAATGGTTTGCACAAATTTTGTGAAGTCTGAACAAAAATTATCGAGTTGAATATTGATTATTGCACACTGCAAATGCAGTTTTCAGTCTGCTTTCCCATGAAGCATATAATTGTCAGTGTAAGAGAACATTGCAGTACAGCGCTCTCATATTGTTTCATGAAGGGGGTGATATTGTAAACAGTTGTGTTTTGGCTTAACTGTCAGTCTGTGTTTTGACAGAAAGAATGTGAAGATGACAGAGCAGCATTGGAGGGCAACAAACCTGTGTCTCAGCTAGTGTGACCCTTCCATATAGATGGTGGAGAACAGAGGGGTACTATGAATTGCTTCACTTCTACTGCAAGTGGGGAATCACAGTTTTTGTTGTTTGAGGAATCACATTGTTGCAAATGATCCTGTATGAAACAACAAGCTCATCCTTCAGCAACAAGAAAAGAGGCTTTTTGCTGATGTATTAGCTTTATTTGTAGGATGTATTTCTTTGTTTTTAATGTGGAGAAGCTACACTGTTTCTCCAGTATCTTGAATTGGTACCATCTGTCTTTCCTGGATCTTTGCATTCAGAAATCATCTGTATATGTAGGGCTGACATCAGAGAGCCTCTTCACTTCTTCTGTCATAGATTTGATCATAAAAATGTTCAGTGATGTGGGCACCAGTCAGTACTATTTGTTAAAAGTTCTGTTGTAGAAGTGTTGGAATGCCTTTTAAGAAATAGATGGAATTCCGATAAGTGCTGTAGGTTGATTCCGTGATTAAATATGAACATTTACACTCAAGGGCCAAACATGAAAAGTAGTAAGAAACATTTATCCTGCAGTTCCGCACCTTCGTGAGTGTAGGAGTTGACCAGTGTACAACTTTTGTTGTTAACTTTGGGAATTTGGTAAATTTTGCAATAGTGTCTAGGCAGAAGTTGGAGCTAATGGCCAACAGTATCTTTTACTGGTAGGTTTTAGGTGTGTGATGTAGGATACAAGTATCACTATCTGATCGCACCATATCTTTAACTAAAATGCTTTTACTTTCAGCTGTTATTTTGAGCAGGTCCCAAGCCATTACCATGCAGAGGTTTACTGGAAAGTAAATGCTTTGTATTGAATCTAGTAGATGTCTCAGTAGAAAGTCCTTGTGCAAACTGAAGTGTCTGTTTTTTTGCTGAACGTCAAGTTCAGCAATATTTCTCTATGCCATATAGTATGGTACCTCGGGTCACGAACTTAATTCGTTCCGCGACTCTGGTCGCAACCCGAATTGGTCACGTCCCGAATCAAATTTTCCCATAAGGTTCAATGTCATTACGGTTAATCCGTTCTGAACCATATGTATTTTTTTTTTTAAACCACAAAAATATGAAACAAAATACAGTACAGTGCAGTACGAAGAGAGAGAACGCTAACCTTGCTCGAGGCGACTTCTGGCGTGGAGGACAGGAAGGCGGGTGGGGAGGCGGTTATTGCTTGGAGGGAGAGTCCCCCCTCCCTACAGGAAGCCACGACCACGTGTCATGGCAGGGAAAATGGCCGCGGATCCTGTTCGTCACCCGATGCGGAGTTCGCGGACGGAAGCAAAATTTTGCAAATGGTTCTGTTCGTGACCTGAATTGGTCGTGAACAGAAGCGTTCGTGACTTGAGGTACCACTGTATTTTTTTCTTGGATGGCTCCCCCACTTATTCCCATTTCTGGATCTGCTTTTTAGGGAGGGTAAGTTTGGGGAGAGAACTTAAATGAGAAGGGGAGATCAATGCAATTTGAAATAGTAGAAATATTTTCTATTGAAACAGACTACTCTCTCTGGGCTGTAAACATATTGAGGGCCTCTAGATGGCAGCAAAACATAGAGGTTTCAGTATTTCTTTGTTGCCCTCTAGTGGTTGTTCATACTTTTGCAGACCAGATATGGTAGCCATGAGACAAAGCTGCCATTGGATCTAACCTGTTCTTCATCCCATTTGCTTACCTTGTGAAACCTTATCAAGGCATAGCTTTTACTCAAAATAATATTGTCTGTTTCAAAGTAGAAGTTTTGATCTTAGTTGAATTCTCAAATAAGATTATCCTTTCCTTCTTTTTCTTTCTTTTTTAAATAGTTTGAATTTTGTGCCAACCGGCTCTTTCCTTACAGAATGGAAAAATGTTACGTGTCTAATAATTATTTATAACTTCCAGTACAGTATGTTTTCCTATAAATACTTGGACTTGTGTTAATCTCTAAGGCTACCTTTTCTTACTCCTGCCTGACTTTAAAAGTATCATGTGTTTGATTTACTAGCAAAGACGGGAAAGATTCCCCCTCCCCTTTTCCAATCCCTCCATTAATTCATTTTCTCAGCAGTAAAGAATCCAGTTCAGCAACAAAGCTAAAAGCTTTTTTGGCACCAGTTATATGTGTTCTGTCCAGTAATTCTGCATTAGTGACATATTTACTGCCTATAATAAATCTTTTAGGTTTGTCTTATAATCCATTTAGAAGCATGAGTAGAGTATATAAGGCTGGATATCTTAGAAATTCTGCTGACTTGAAGAAACAGATCAAATGATTTAGCTTGGCAGATAGAAAAACTACAGATCAAATCTACAGTTGGCTACCAGAATTGTTGTGTTCTATATATTACACATATACAGATATGCAGTATTGTTAATACAATAAAACTGTAACTACAAATGCAAGTAATAAATAAAGCTAATTACAAAATAAAATTCATAGGGAAATGTAAGTATATACATATAAACATATTGGTTCATGGCAGTGTGTTGCTGTTTTAAAGCAATTTTTTTTTTTTTGTTCAAGATTGACTGGAACCAAATTGCCACTCAATTTTTTAACTCCTTCCCAGACCACGTCAGTATGAAAAGTATGTCATGCAAGTAAATATACAGTACAGTAAATATACTGAATGTCGAAAAGCTCAATCAGTGTTATATTCTTTTTGCTGATTTTTTGAACTTCTCAAGAGAAAAGCAGTTATTCTTCAGCTTTTCTAATTTCTTATAGACTTTGTAAAATGTGTACTGTGAAATGCGTATTATTTTCTTCTGATGGTCAGTTTGATGTCCTTTTCTTGCATCTAGAAGGCCAATCAGGTGCTGTTTTTCCTTTGCCATTACCCTAATACTGAGAACTGACTTTTCATGTGCCTGGAGAGAAAGTATCTTTTCAGTGAAATATTTATTTCAGGCTGCCTGAGAATTCATTCTGCATATCATTTTTTACTGGTTCTTTTTATGCATATTGACCTGGTTGGTATATAATGCTAAGGCATGATTTAGTGCCTTGTGTACAAGTCTGTGCAAGCCTGAGAAAAGTCTTGATTTGTGCTCCCCTTTGCAACAAGAAAGAAGACTTATCCAGGTTTGTTATTTACATATGGACCAGAAACCATGCTATAAAACAAACTCTGATTTGTTCAAACAGCCCATGGTTTAAGCCAAACAGTTTGTGATCTGGCTAGATGAGGGGTGGAAAAGGAATGGGTAGGGTACAAGGCCCAGGGGTTTGGTCAGGCTCAGAGGCTTATCTACATAATAGTAAATTATGATTTAGGATTAAGTGCAGTCACTAACATATTGGCTGGGTTTGCATGTTGTACTAGGCCACAGTTTGTTGAATAAGATACAATGGCTGGATTCACACAGTGCTCCAACCTAATCCAAAATAAATCATATTATGCCTTAGTGAGAAAAATGAAATCAGCTTTAGACTTGCCATCTCTTCTGATTAATGGCTTCCACAATCTTGGAGGGCATTACACAGTGTAGACTTCCAACCTTTTTTCTGAAATATGATCAAATCATTAATGTAATCTAGTGCCTATGTATACCCCCAATTTGAGATAACTTATTTGAAAGATCAGTGCTCGTTTGCTGCCCAAAATGGAGTGCAAATTGTTTTTCTTACTGTTCCCTCCTGAACCAGGATCCATCCTTTAAAAAGTGTTACAGGTAGTCCTCACTTAGCGACCCCAATTGTGACTGGCAACTCAGTCATTAAATGAAGCAGTTGCTAAGTGAAACTGATTGTGCTTATGATCTCACTTCAGCATTCCTTTGCTTTATAAACCTACGAAGGTCATAAATGAAAGGATTGGTCGCAAAGTTACTTTTTCATTACCATCGTAACTCAATGGTCACTAAACGAGATAGTTGCTAAATGAGGACTACCTGTGTTGCATGACTGACAAACATTCCTGCCTTATTCTGTTCCTCACTTGCAGCGCTGCCTTGAAATAACAAAGGTTGCAGCCTGAATATGACTATATATGTAATATACATCAACAACAGCAACAAATCTTTCTATCAAATACCACTTTGCATGAAATAAAGGGTTGTTTTCAGCGCTATATAATGTGCAATCTTTGTCAGTAGATACTTTGGTTGGAAGGTACAAACATAAGATTCTTTGTTAATGTGTCATTTAAATGACAATTGAAATAGAATTCAGACAGATTTGGTTGAGTTCTGAAATCTTTATTTAGGTGATCTTAATGTTAAAAGTTGTATTAAAAAGTGTGCATTTATAAGCAATTTTGTCAAAATTAATTTGCAAATTTTCTACAAAAGGCAGTTGTACTAAGATTTTGGTAACAGGCAAATTTAAAATAATAAAGCAGTTGGTTATGTTGAGTGCCCTAACTTTAGTGTCCAATTGAATGGAAATCACTTAATTTTCCAGGGAGAGTTGCAACAATTGGGTAATTACATTTAGCAATCTTCAAATGCCCTAAAAAGGCAACTGTCATTAATCAGTTGGTTTACCTTTTACCTTGTGTGTGTGTGGGGGGGGTGTGTGTGATGGTGGGGAGGTTAGTAGAAGCTGTAGCTTTTAATTTGGTATTAAAACATCTTAAAAGATTTACAGAAATGGGGAATTCCTCTGTTATGGGGATGAATGTTGGTGACTTGGTTCAAAGACTTAAGATTATGGGTTAATTTAAACATCATTCCTTTGCCAGAAAGGTTCCCAAACTAGCTTACTGATGATTCAAAAGAGTCCCTGCTCTGAATCTAAAAAGGGAGGAAAAGGGAGGAAAAACTGATAGGGAAGGGAGGGGAAAGCAAGGCTATTCAGGTAGCAGTTTTTAATTTTATATTGTGATAACCAGGTATAATACAACTGGAAGTTATTGGTCATCTTTTCACAGGTAGCTAGAAAGGAGGAAAAGGAGCCAGAAATTCTGTTTGTTTGTTTTTTTACTTGAGCTAGTGGTGCAGTTCTACTTCCTATCACACTCTCTTATATCCTGACAGAATTATTGAGACAAAGGAGAGTAGAAAGTTGCAGTATGAATTAAATAAAATGTTGGCCCTGCTGTTCTTATGGAGGGAAAATCTCCCATTTCTTTTCTAACTCCAAAAATAATCCTTTTCAGAGATGCTGAGGGTTACCTCAGAAGCCTGGCCTTGGGGCAGAAGTGATGCTGAGAGCATGGGGAAATTAACGGAGGCCAAAACGGAGGTCAAAACTGTTTTCCTATTCAGTAGATGACTGCTTAGACTAGACATATAGCTGCCAAAAGAAGCAGAGTTCTCTTGGATTTACTAAGGCTTTGTCTGGACCACACTGCTTCATATTGCACCCAGCAGCTTACCTAAGTGATTGCTTCTCCTGGTACCTCCATCACAAGACCCTTAGCAACACTTCAGCCACGTTAGCATGTCATCAGAAGAGCCACGTTGGCTCGCCAAAGACACATTCTAATTCTGGAGTGGCCGTTCAAATGCTAAAGGGAGGCTTGCAAGCAGGACGGGAATGCAAGAACACCTCCTACACATGTTGCCAGCAATTATTCAGAGACATAGTGGAGCATTACGTAGTTTTTCCCATGGCAAGGAGCCATTGATCAGCTAATTGATTGATTATTTCAATGTCATTCTTAGCAGCCCTGTTGATAGACCTGCTCCAGGATGATCTGTCCCCAACCTGGCCCTTCAGGGCTCCCAGGGGTATATCCAACACCATTGTAATTAAGCCCATCCACCTTGCTGTTGTCCTCTTATCTTTCCTGCCGTCTTTCCTTTTCAATGCTGGTATTATCTTCACTACATCTTTTGCAGATTCTACATGTTAAGAAAGTACTGTGTATAGTACTTCCTTTTATCTGACCTGAATTTCCCATTATTTATTAAATGGTTTTGATTTGTAGTGTTAAGACAAGAAGGGGGGAAAAATAAAAATAAACCTCAATGATTTGCTCCAGGTATAATGTTTACCCTCTACTCTTACTTTTTTCCCTAAGCTAAGAAGCCCTACTTTAACCTTTTATCTTAGGACGGTTGCTCCAGTCCCCTGATCGCGGTGGCTTTGTATATCTTTTCCAGCAATACAATATCTTTTTTCAGTATACAGATGCTAAGTGTAATTGCATAATAGATTTGGAGCAGGCGCTTTTAGCAATTTTACTTCAGATCTGCAACATTGTTTGCTTTTTAACAGGTGCTCAGTAGATTGATATTCTCTTCAAGCACTCTGTGACCCCCAAATCCATTTCTTTCTCAGTCATCTAGGTATATATAATTAGGATTATTCAGCCCAATGTATATCACTTTACACTATCTTGTGGTGAAGTGATTTAGTTTTGTGTGTGTGTGTGTTGTTTCCTCCAGTTTGGAGATAACATTTTAATGTTCTATACTGTCTCACCTTCTTTTAAGCGGTCTAAGTGATTTGGGGTCAGCATTCTCTTGGAATCATGAAGAGCTGAAGATACAAAACTTTGACTCTATTCCATAGTGAAATATATGAGAACTTTACACAAACTACACTTTATTAGAATTAAAATTAAACCTCTTCTTTGCAATTGGGAATAATTGATACTTGCACACGAGATTTAATTGCAATTCCCAATTGCAATTGGGAATAATTGATACTTGCACACGAGATTTAATTGATACTTGCTTAGGTTACAACAATTTGTTTTAGTTGGTAGTTCTTGGTTCATAAAACCCACCCCATCTGTTTTTTTGTTCGTTTTGGCCAACTCCAGTTGGAGGAAACACTTAAGCTCTGACAAATGGTGTTTCTATGGTGTAATATTAGCAGCAACATTTGAGATTTGGGTGACCTGAAAGAGAGTAGCTCAGTAACACGGAGACTTCTCAGGTGGCACTGCCTAGGAGATTGCTATATGGGCTGTGGATGTGGGATCATCCAGAGAGTTGTTCTCTCGTGCAACGAATGACTTCTCCAAGAAAAGGGCATCTTACGTGGATTTTGTATTTATCCCTGATATTACTTGCTCAATATCTGAAAGTCTCCACTGTATTTTGAAATACTGCATGGATGTCTCAATAACTTCACTGATTACCTTTTTTTTTTCAGCTGACTTGAGTTTGAAAATATTTTTGCTCTTTTTGGTATGATAGGAAATGTGTTTTTTATATTTTCATGTGTTTCAGGAGAGAATAAGAACATACATGAACAGAGTGAAAGAAATAGAAGAGAAGAAAAAAGCTGCCAAGCTGGATAAAGGGGCAGCATCAAGATTTCTACGGAATGCACTGTATGAACCAAAAGCTCAAAGCAAATCTGCAAAAAAAAGTCCCATTCCAGCCAAAAAGAAAAAAACCCACTAGCACAGTGTTTCTCAACCTTGGCAACTTTAAGATGAGTGGACTTCAACTCCCAGAATTCCCATGGCTGGCTGGGGAATTCTGGGAGTTGAAGTCCACTCATCTTAAAGTTGCCAAGGTTGAGAAACACTGCACTAGCATCTTCCTCTTTGATAGGAATTAGTATAGGATTATTTTAATAGAATTTATATATATAATAAAAATGAATTTGATATTATATTTGTATTTTTTCCTCCTGTAATTTAAAAAAAAAAAATCTTGATGCCTATTCTGATTTACAATAGAAATGATGGATCCCCAGAAAAATATATTCAGAAAATGACTGTATCCTGGTAAAATAGCATTGTTTAATTTTAAATCTCAGTTATTTCACAGAAATGTCACCAAAAACTCTCTCCCAGTCCACCCATATCTGTGCTTCGGGCATTTTACAAAATAAAATCAACCCAGTATTCTGTAAATATTTCACATGGTTAATTTTTCCACCTTGGATCTGAAAAGAACATGGTACATACATAATGCAAGCCAGTGTGGTACAGTTCTTCAAATGTTAGACTAGCACAGGGAAGTCCACCTTCAACTGTGGAAGCTCATTGAGTGACTTTGGGTTGATCACGATGTCAACCCATTCATTGATTCATGAGATTTAAGGCTGCCCGACTCCAGAGCAACTCTAACTCATAGGGTGGTTATGGTGGAAAATTAGATGAGGGAGTGATATGCACGCTGTCTTGCTTGAAGAAAAGTCAAGATATAAATCTGATGAATTAAAGAGGTACGTTAAGAGGAAATGCATCAGTGCATGCAGACTGCTTGTCAGTGTTTAAACACATCACTTACTTGGCAGGAGATGTTGGAAGGATGTTCTGTAGGAGAAACTAATTTACTGTAATGTATAAACAGCTGTATTTACCAGTTTCATTCAAATAGTCTAATGGGAGGAAGGTTTTATTAATTCTGTTTCTCTGCTGTTCTAGATGAATTGGGTGGCTGTTCTTTCAGTATTATTGGATTCTGCCTTTCCTCCTTTGCCTAGATGTCAGTTAAATCATATCCCCCCATCATCAAACAAACCAGGTTGTCAGAGCTGCTTGCTTTTTCTTTTTCTTTTTTTCTTTTTCTTTTTTAAAATGATCGTACAATATAACCAACGTCTGCTACTTTTTATCTCTGTTTACATTGGTGGGTAATTGTAATGCAGGAGTTCTTAGTAACAATGCATATGAATACCAGAGTACATGTCAACATACTCACCAGATACCCTAATCACTTCCCAGCATCACAACTTCTCATAAGATTCCAGCAGTTGGAATGTCTGGAGGATGTCTAGGCCATCACAATAACTATACAGTGGGGCTTGGGACTAGAGAATTATGACATAATGCTGTATAGAAGGATGCGATAACTTATTTTAAGAAGAAAAGTATTGTCAATGTTCATCTGTAAGTAAATGCAAACTGCAACATACGTGGAATACCTCAGATTTAGTTTAAAATAAGGGAAATGGGGAACTTCTCAGAGGGCCATTGGTGTAAGGCAGATTCAGATCTCCTGGTGTGTGGGCTTCCTGAGCATGGGCATTGCTGAACATTTTGGAAATTGAAGTCTCTGCATTCTCTTTGGGAAACAGTGCCACTACTGATGCTCTGTTTCAGTATCCTGCTGTAGAAGGCTACCCATACACACTTTATGCTAACCACAATTAACACTGGCCACCACAATCACCTGGAATCAATTCTTATAAAGTGAATGGACACCTACATATTTACAATTAATGGGGGGAATGGCTAGCAAGGGCACTGAAATTTGTCTTGCCTGCTTCTGAGTTTTGCAGGATCCAAGTATTTTTAAGATTACGTGCAACATCAGGGCTAGAAATTGTTAATCAAAGGATCTTGGGATGCTTAAAGCCTTGTGGGAAAAAAGCCACATCTTTAGAGGCTTGAGGAAGTCAGCCTAGTAAGTCGCCTATAAGTCCATAGTGTGTCTGACTGGTTTTGCAGTGCAATTTCAGAGAGATCTATGAGATCAACAACAACAAAGTCCAGTTTGGGCTTTCACTGACATGTAAATTCAATTTCCAATGTAAATGAGGCCACTAAGGGGGTAGCATTGTAAATTCAGGCCCTCCTGATTGTCACACTGCAGTCTGTCTTTCACACTACTTCCACATATAATTTTAAGCATGATTCTTTTTGAATGTTTTAAAGTCAGGACATGTTAGGCTTCCTCTGTTCCACTTCATTGGGAGCAATTGCTCCTGAGGCTGTTCTGCAAATTTACTTCATAAAGTTGCTACATCTTCTCTAAACTGTTTGATTGGAAGGAGACTTGGTCACTAGTGTGTGCTTGTAACTGAATAGTCATGTCCTACTTGCTCTCTTTTGTAAAAACTTCTTCATAATCAGATGTTAGGTGCAGACTGAGGATGGTTTCAAAAAAAAAGAAAAGAAAAATCAGGTGTGCATTTAATATTTACTCTTTAAACTTATATTTGTATTTTTTTAAAAAAACAAGTGAAAAAATTAATACAAAGATACAATATCAGTAAGTGGACAGAGAAAGAAACTTAAATATTGCTAATAGAAGAGAATATATGTAGGTCAGGGCTGAACTGTGGAGTCCTTGGGGTTCTCTGAGCTTGGTTGTTTTCTTACAAATGTTTCATTACCTGGCTAGGTAACATTTTCAGTGTTAGAAGGGAGTGGGGTTTGCTCTCTGTTTATATACAGTAGCTTGCCTTGCCAGTGTTGGTGGGGGTGTGGTTCCCTCCCCCCGCCAGTAGTTTTTTGATTAGGGCATTGTTTACTGCTTGATTGTTTGGTGTTAATTTTGGTATTCATCTCTGCTTATCTGGGTGATGATTGCTGGTGAGGAGATGTTCTGGTCTCTTGTTTCCTTTGTATTGTCTCTTGAATAGTGTATAGTGTGTAGATGTTGTTTATGTGCCTGCTGATGGCTGACTTGTCTGAATACCAAACTTCTAGGAATTCCCTCACATTTTTGGATTTAGCTTGGTCTAAGATGCTGATACTTTGGGCACCTAATGTGAAGAGAGGACTCTGGAAAAGACCCTGATGCTGGGAAAGATTGAAGGCAAAAGGAGAAGGGGAAAGCAGAGGATGAGATGGTTAGATAGCATCACTGAAATAATGAACATGAAATTGAGCAAACTCGGGAGGCAGTGAAGGACAGGAAGGCCTGGCACGATGTGGTTTATGAAGTCATGAAGAGTTGGACACGACTTGACGACTGAACAACAACAGCAAAGATGCTGACAGTTTACCAGCTGAAACTATGGTTAAGTCTCCATGTGTTGTAAAATTAAGGAGTTTTCATCACATCTTCTGACTGCTAGTTGGTGTTCACGGATGCGCTCTGCTAGCCTTCTGCCTGTCTGTCCTATATAGGACATTATACATTAAATATTACTTTGAGAGAAATAAGAGTACAACTTAACAGGGAGGATATTTGGACATTTTATTTATGTACTGCTTCAGTCTGCATATTCTGCTAGTATTACTTTTCTTCGCTTCTCATAGGCTCTCAGTACTTTCCTACACTTTTCTTTTTTTAAACTTTTTTGTTTGTTTAGTAAGATGTTTTCCCACAGCAAACTGTATCCAACACAGTGTGAAATAAACATTAATTAGTTATCCAAATGTATACCACCTCCCCTCCCAAATAGATTTGCAAAACATCAATTCAAGTGACTCAAAGTCCACCATTGAATAATTGGGGGATCAATTCACAACTAAAATATAGGATCTCAACTTAGCACAGAACACAGGTAACATTAAGTTTTCTGGGCTCAGTACAGAACATTGAGCAAACTCCATGACTGCATTAACATAACATAGCAAGGGTTCTCTTTGTATTATGTTAATGACTTATCCTATCCTGTCCTTCCCTGAGTGGGTGAATACGGTACTGCTTTTTCAGGGGTACTATAACAAGTGTTTTAAAGAGATTTCTTTTTAAAAAATAATCTTTTTTAATAAACATGATCAGGATTAGCTTACCTTATGCAAAACTGAAGTGTGTTTTCTTTTCTTTTTTTAATTAGAGATTACTGAATCTTGTCTGGTTGGGAAAAAGATTTCTCCCAGTTTCCAGCCTGGTGCCTTAACAACTACAGCAAACTGGTTCTAGGTAATTTAAAAGAACTCAAAAAGAATAGCTCTACCCAATGTAGAGAGCAGTGAAAGCAAAAAAAGATGGGTTCATGCTGTGGGGAGCAAACATTGGCATATGATGTGCAATGCAGTACTGTATCTCTGCAAAAGTGACATTTTTGGTCATATTGGAGAACCAAGATTATGCCTGCTCTGTGATCTCCCATGTCTTGTTGGCACAGTGATCTACACATGTGATTTTATGCCTTTCCCAAAGGAAAATACAGATGGTAGTCAACAGCTTGCAGTGTTGGGTGATAATACATAACATGTGGAGGTTAAGGCAAGGGGTGCGACCGGGGGGAGAAGTCCAATGCCACATCCTCCTTTTGCAGATAGTAAATGCCGTCTGTGTAGAGTTAGTGCCATTCACTGCAATCTGAACACGTACAACCTCATAATGTTTGCCACTGTGTTGGATTTTCTGCAGACCATTAGAGGCATATAATCAAAACATTGTTAGGTACAGTGAGCACACTGATAAATGTTTAGACAGGAAGCAACAAAAGTGGTTGTAACTTCTAACTGCTAAGCTTAATGCAGGTAGCTGGCTGTCCAGGTGGATTTTGCAACAATAAATCATCCTGTTGATATGTTCCTGCCAGCCATATGTGTGTGCCAAGATAACTTATGTGGCATTATTTTTGCATGCATAATAAGTGTTATACTTTATGTAGTCAGGCAGTATTTCCCCTCAAGGATTAGAGGATTTTTTTTCCCCTCTGTGTTTCTTCCTTTATAGGCTCCAAAAAAATAATTTGTAGACACTTCTCTTTCCTTGAGGGTTCTGAAGCAAAGAGGGAACATGTATGTTCCTAAAGGAAAATTAGCAATTTGAAATAGCACTTCCTTTTGACAAAGAAGATGATTAATTACTGACAGGGCATCAACCTTGCTGAAAAGGATGTAGGCAGGGATTCTGGAAATGTAGGTGGTTCAAACATAAAATATAGGAACTAATCTTGAATTGGGCAGGACTGTAAAAACTCAGAGGCTAGGAAATAGCCGATAGATATGAAGGAGAACAATTGGAACAAGAAGGCCAAGGAAAGGCCACAAATATACCCAAGTTCATGAAATCCAATATGCTTTGGCTTTGTGATTCTTCTTACATTTTTTAAATGTCCTGGTTTGACTCTGAGGGAAGGGAGGTAAATCAACCTTCCTCAGCTTGCTGCCTTCCAGGTATGGTGCAGTACAATTCCCAATAGCCATGCTGGTTGGAGATGATGACAATTATAGGCCAGCATACCTGGAAGGCACCAGGTTAGGGAGGTTGATGTGGAATGACAAGTCTAGTCTTCTAAATTTCCCCCGAGGAAGAAAAAATGGCTTTTTCCAAATACCTGGGCTTAATAACATAGATGCACTTGTGAGCATCCGTCTGGCTTTCTTAATCCCTGCAGTTACATAATGAGACTTGGAAGGTGTTTTGCTCAAAAGGAAAGAAGAAGGGTTGAATGTAATGTCACTATCGCTTGCTTTGCACTTTCAGGACAGATGGTAGAGGAGAATCACAAGGAAGATTGGGACTAATGCCTGAGTAATGGACAGTCACTCCCAGTCTATCCTCAGATTTGTTTAAGAAGGGGCTGGACCCTAGGTCTTGAGCTCCATGAGTAAAAAACTAGATATAAAAGTGGTAAATAAATTAATATGACCAGTTCCCATAATAAGTTTTAGAGGACAGTGCTTTTGAGGAAATACATTAAAAAGAGGTGATCATTGCTTATAAAGATCTCTGCTTTCAACAGACCGGTTTCATAAATGGCAACCTATATACATAATTCTAGGCTCATCATTTACTGGTTTTCTTTCGTGAGCTTTGAAATGTTCATAGCTAGCTTGATTTATAGTTTGCCCAAAAATATAAATGACAAGATAGTCATTTATTAAATGAGCTGTAGGCCCTGTATGTCTTATTCAGATCTGTACCTCTTGCTCTAAAGAAAACCTCAAAGAATGTGCCTGATCAGAAAAGGAGCACAATGCCTACATGAAGATGGTTGCTTGGGGATTATAGTCCAACACATCTGAAGAAGACAAGGTTTGGGGAAGCCAACTTAAGGGCTGGACGCTGTCCTTGTTCATTTTGTTTGTTTGATCTAGTCAAGCTTTTCCCCATAACTATTATTTCATTTGGCAAGGGAAGTTGAAATCTTCTAACCTTGATTGCACTGAGTGACTGGAAATATTTCTAGAACTAAAGATGCTTTTCAGGCAAGTTTACACAATCTGAAGAGAAAATATAAGTAAGTTTGATTGCAGTTGATCTAGCAACTGCATCCATGCAAATGTCCTGCAAGTATTATGGAAATGCAGAAGCATCCATGGTATCTTTGTGTGTGCATATGTGGGTATGTCAAGGAAGGTAAATTATGAAAACAATGCCATGCTGATGCAATTTAAGTTCTGTCCATTTTATAGATGCATGATGATGTATGTGTGTATGAAAGGGGCCGAGCTGTGATGGCGTGACACTGCTTTTGTCATTTTGAGAGAAGCACTGGATCCCGAGGAGACCTCTGGTTTGCTATTTCCTTCTTTTGGGAAGCTGAGGTGCTGATTGTTTTACTTCCCAATCTAGCATGTAGATGACTCTGTTTAGGGTCATGCTGGTCCTGACTGCTATGCAAACTAGGAGTTGTACAGGCAATGATTCAAAGACACCACTCTTGGATAAGTAATGATGATTACAAGATCTAAAAAGCCATTAGAGAAGAAATCGACCAGCTTCAGAGTGTAAAAGGCAAGCGCTCGCTCTCTCTCTCTCTCTCTCTCTCTCTCTCAGCTAGCTAGCTATCATCTATCTATAACTAGCTACCATCTCAGATCTGAAGTTCTAATTTTATGTCTCTTTCTCCTGCTCATGTGGTGTAACAGGCTAAAAGTTTCTCACTTTTGGTGGACATATTATTGGATTGTAACCACCAGTCTCACCTCAAGCCTTTTGTTTCTAGCCCTCACCCCTAATTTCCAAGAGGTTCCAAGATGTACCTAGCCATGTTCGGCTAGGGACTGCCACCTCCTAAGACAGAAATAGCTGAAAGGGTGGGTGTCTAGAAAAAGCAGTGGCTAACAAGTTTTAATCAACTTAATCCAGCCTGGTTGTGATCCTGAAGCTGGGCTGGAAGGCTTTGTGACCACTGTCACTGAAGGGCAACTTCCCATTTTGCAACGTATACAACACCTTTCTTCCCATCAAAAACCATCTGAACTGATAGAAGCCGCCCACATGGAAACTTCAGATTCCCCCCAGCATGTGGATGACTGTTGTGTTAGGGCTGGCAATTCTGAATTCAGATTTCATTCTTGCAAAGGATTCAGTTAGTGCCATTTGGGCTGGGTATCAGCCCTCCTACCCAGCCCTTTCCTGACTATCTTGTCAAATCATGAAATGGCTCTTGGGCACAGAAAGAATATTGGTGGAATTAGTTAATGGCTGGATTCACAGATTTACACTAAACCAGAATGTAGCTTGGCTTTGGCTTAATGCAGAGAGTGAACTCAGCCACTGGAGTTTATAAACCATGATTTGGGGCTTATGTTGCATTAGCATTATGGCTAATTTAACAAACCATGGTTAAACCACTCATGTCTTGGCATGAAATTTAAATCAGTACTTTACCCTCCCAGATTCCTAGAGTCTTGAACAATGGTGCTTTTCTGCCTGATTTTTTTGAATCCCTTTCTGATGCTTCACCATCTGTTTAATCATCATATAAAAGAAAAATTTCATAGTACATGGGCTCAAAGGCCCATGACTGAAAGTTTTGAGCACTGAAGGAACTGCAGAATAGACTGTGCACCACATTACATGTGATAGCTTTCCAATGTGGGTATACGTGTGTGGGAAGATTATAAAATGTCATCTAACATTTGTGTCTACTTTTGTCACAGGGAAAGATGCTTTGAATGTCTTGCTTGAGTTCCCAGCATACGCGGGAAAACCTCTTTGTAGTTCAGGCACTGTTGAATATGCATTCTATTGTTTTCAGATGTGTTTCTGCAATGTGTTTCTGTATTGTACACCAGAGGATTCCGTTTCGTGAAATAAAAGGCTGAATGACAACAGTGAGTTTTAAAAATCTAGACTTAATGAGATAAAAGCAAATGTGCTCTCTTTTCCCAGAGCCCTGCTCCAACCTTGTTTTCCCCCTCTTGTGTACAAATGACCACCTTTCTTTCTTGACAACGGGACTCTCCAGAATGTCTCGGTGCACAAGTAGTCTTATTTGAAAAACAAAGGAAAACTAAACTAGAGAGATGAGACTCACGTAATCAAGCCCGTGGGCCCAGTAGCAGTATGCATCCACATTATTGCAGCTGCTTGGGATGTGGCCATGTGTTGAGTGTTTGGGGTGAATGAAAAAGGCCCACTTGGCATCAGGTGCAGTTGTGCAGACTTAGATTGTTGGGTAACGGCTGTAATCATGTTACTTCCTTAATTCTGTAGAGTTTCCAACTGCTTTAATGTACTGTATGTGTGAGTTTGAAAAATGCCTTTGGTGCAAAATACAGCAAGAAGGCTGTTGCATAGGTTTCGTGCCAGCCACTGCACATAACATCACTACCTAAAAAAATGCATTGGCTGAACATTTACTACTGGACCAGGTTTTAAGGTCTAGGTGAATTAACCTATAAAGTCCCAAACCACTTGGAACCTCTATGATCCTCATGGCAAATTAGAGGCCTTTCTGGTTGGACCTCAAATCATCTGGCATAAATCAGGAAGAGGGTTTTTTTTTTTTTTTTGCTATGGCAACCATTTTCCCCCCAATATTCTCCTCTTACAAATAAAGATCACAACAACATTAATATAATCCAGACAAGTACTGAAAATGTATCTATTCATCTAGGCATTTGGTACCCCATAACAGTACTGTTCCACAATTCAAGGCCCCTGAAATTATGGTAGTATATGAACTGGATGTTACTGTTTTTCTGATTCATAATGGAAAGAAAGTGAGAGAGAGACGGATAGATAGATATTATAGCCTTAAACTGGTATTGAGTGGCAGCTAGACCTTCCTTTGCCGTAATTTCTGGACTTTAGAAAAATTAAAGGGCTGCCACTCTCTTGAATTCAATCTTCTAATTTTTGCTTCTCTGATTATACATTTGATTGTAAAAGTGAAGCCATTTAAAATGGGGCTGGTAAAAAATGAGACTCCTATAGAATCCAGATTCCACCAACGAATGTTTGCTGGGGAGGAGTATTAATAATAAATGAAGCTGGGCTTGTTTGATTTGCCTTTTATTAGTTGCATTCAGGATGAAGAATGACTGATTTCTACAAATAGCACATGAAAATCTTAAAGGAGTCACTTTTTGCCATGGCAAGTCCTGGTGGAAATCAAGGGGCATATCTGACTGTTGATTAAACAAGCTGCATGCTGGGAATCACTGAAAACTGAAAGCAAATTGCCTGTATTCCTAGAATGTTATTGCATTAACATGTTTTAAAAGACAGTTTCTCAAACGTAATTGCACATAACATAGTGCATATAGACCGAATCTGTAGCTGGAGATTGATTGATTGATTATGTGCCATCAAGTCATTTTTGACTCCTAGCGGCCACATAGATTTGTAACCGGAGATGGACAACGCTATTTTGTATAATGAGAACTTGAGCTGTCTTGAATAGCTCACATCTGAATGGGGTCATAATCAAAATAAGCGTATGCATCTGTGCCTGCATCCAGTCAGCCCTGTGACGGTACATGACAAAACTGTAGAGGACAAGATCAAGATCATAAACCTCAAGGTAAACACAAGAGGGTTTCTCTGATCCAGGTAAAGCATGTCTATTATTCTTCCATCCCAAAATATATACATATTATTTTCATCAGCATGAAGTGTTATTTTCCTTCCAGATGATAACATAATTACACAATAGAAGTCAAAAAGTTTAATGCTATTTGTACAAATGACTCCACATCTAAGAACTCAAGAAACTTTTAACCATGGTTTCTTGAATCAGGTTCACACCTAGGTTCACACAATGCTTAGGTTCACACCATGAAATCTATAATGCTGTGTATATTGTTTTGGTTTAGTATGTTGTGCGACCTCAAACACTATGGTTTACTCAGCAAACCACTGTCAAAACAACATATAGTTTAACAAAACATGTGAACTCCTTATGTCAGATCACAGGTTCACCTTGCCCAGCATTGTCTGACAGAGGCTGTACAGGGTTTCAAGCAGGAATGTTTCCAGCCATACCTAGAATTCAATTTGGGATCTTTGGCAGCAAAATGTACACTCAGCCGCTGAACTATAATCCCTCACCTTTGCTCAGTTTCAATTCCTAATCTGTATGACAGGAACAGCAATGGTTCTTTCTTAGAATAGTTGTATATTTGAGCAATCCAAAAGCATATTTCCCATTAAGATAGATAGATTGGTGATGAAGGGAAAATATTGATGTCAGTTTATAGAGAATAATTTGTCATTTTAGAAAAGCTCCTTTCAGTTTGGCTTGAACATATAAATCAAAGTATAAATCTCAAATGATGCATTAATTTATGAGATATATTTATGGAGTATAAATCTCATGGATTTCTGAATCAGGCTTTTTCCAGACTCACAGCAAGATCTTTTAAACAATAGAAGCAGACTAGATTAGCAACCATGTATTCTAATCACACTGATCTTGTATACTTAGTTATGTGATGTAAATATCTATACTATTTTTATAATTACAAGTTATGTATTTTGGAAGGAGTCTGTAACTGTAGAAAGAAATGAAATGAAACCAGCAATAGTATGATTGGGACTAGTGGAAAATAGCAGAAAAGGAAACTTTCTAATTGTTTTTGTTTGAGTCACTGTCTACAAATTTACCTGGTGCTTTATTAGATTAATGTAGTCTAGAAATGTGAGTTTAGATTATGCCAAGTATCCTGCTTCTACCATCCTGTGTAATTATAAAAGTTGGTTCATGAATGAAAAATATAGCCCAGAAAGGGGAAATCTTTGGGGATGACTGTTATGGGACTTACCTTTTACCTACATGTCATTACCTGTCCATCCTCCTTGAATACCTGTTTTGGTTACCCATGCATACATTTCATTTCCAGTGAAGAAGAATTGGTCACTGTTCAAATTCCTGTAGTTGTCTTATTTATAAGATGAAAGATCCAGGCATCTTGCTGGTGAACTTGTCGGGTAGGACATAAACAGCCTTTTTAATTTGCTGCCTTAGGCTGATGAAACCTCCTTTGCGAAGAGAGAGGGAATGAACATGTGGTGTTTCCATGGAGAGCTGTTTTCATCAAGCATGTTAACATCCCAGCCTGTTGTTTGACTCTCACGCTGAACTCCCTCGCTGTGGGTTGAACGCCTAGTTCCTATTTATGACCTAGTTTGAGCAGTTCTTCTATGTGTCTGTACACAAGGCATGATTTATTCTGACTCCTTTTCATTAAGATGCTTTCCTTTAACATTATAGGAGTTCAGAAACATTAGGATCAAACAAAACTAGACTAAACTTGATGTGTAAGGTCACCAAGCCTAATTTAACAACTTTATTAAGGGATTTTTGCTTTCCCTTAAAAGATCTGCCTTATATTTTTTTCTGAAAATCCAGGAAAACATCTCTCACATCCTCCAGCAAGCTTTTGGAATGGCAGGATCCTTTGACTTTTTAAATGACTTTGGGTTTTTTTTCTGTCTCCTTTTCAATCTTCTCTCCCAAGTCCTGCTATGCTGCTTCATCATGCAGGGGATGTTCTTGGAGGGATGAGTGAAGAACACTGTGGATGAACAAAGTGTAAAGGTCATCCCAGTTGCCCAATAAAGCTGTCTGCTTGCTTTAGCTGGGCAGCTGGGATGACCAGTTACATCAAAAGATGATAGAGGCAAATGATCACTTTAGTGACAATGGCAAAGGCATCAATTTGTACTGCATGGGAGAAGGCAATGGTAAACCACTCCTGTGTTTTTACCAAGAAAACCACATGGATAGACAAGATAAGGTGATTGATGATTTAGTGTCAGATAGTGGACTCCTCATGTTGGATGGCACTCAACTTGCTACTGAGGAAGAACTGATATACTAATGGTGTTTATGATGCAGCTAGATTAAAGCCTTCCAGACATCTGCTGATGCGGCCATGCAGCAAAATAAAATCTGAAGCTGCAAAGACAGAATTACAATTGGAACATGGAATGTAAGAAGCATGAACATGTGAAAGCTTAACACAGTGAAGGATGAAATGACTTAACTACACATTGGCATCTTAGGCATCACTGAACTGAAATGGACTGGAATTGAACACTTATGTCAGAAGGTCATACTGTTTATATTCAGGACATGAAACACAAACGAGGAATGGCATTGCTTTCGTAGTTAGAAAAGATATGGCAAAGACAGTACCTAGGTACCATACAGTCAATGGCCAAATAATATTCATTAGGCTTCATGAACAACCCTTAAGTATGATGGTTATCCAAACTGATGCATGGATGCAGAAGAAGAGGGAGTTGATGAGTCTTATGGTCAAGTTCAATCTGAAATCAGCAGAACATGCAAGCAAGACATGCCACCTGTGATCAGAAACTGGAATGCCCAAATTGGAAATAGTAAGGAGGAGAATGTAGTTGGACTGAATGGTCTTGAAAACAGAAATGAAACAAGATAATGACTTACCAGTTTCCGCCAATCCAATTATTTCTTCATTCCTAACACATTCTTCAAACAATGAAAATTATGCCTATATACCTGGACATCACCAAACAAAGCACACACCAATCAGATTGACGGTATTATTGGTACAAGGAGGTGGAAGAGTTTAGCTATAACTGCAATGCTGTGACCAGGGGCTGGCTATAGAATAGAGAATAGTTCATGTACAAGTTGTGAGTGACGCTAAAGTGGAAGAACTGTAAGGATCACATTTGGCACTGAACAAAACCCTCATGAGACACAGGCTTGGACGAAAGTTAGTTTGCTCAGGCGTAATGCGTAGTGGTTACAGACAAAGCCAGGATTGGCTTGGCACGGTTTCTTACAGTGTTTTATAGGGGTCTCCCCTTTGACCTGTAGTATGCCTGGGTTCCGCCCCTCCCCTTGTCCCAGGTCACCCCTCTGCTTGTCGTGACCTCCCTCCCCTCTCCTTAAAGGCAGATTCAGTCAGGTTTCATTGTCCTCATGATGGTTATCTTTTGTCGGTGTTGTCGGTGTGCTTGTGGGGCTTTTCTCATGCATATGAAATGGGGTTTCTTAAGTCGTGTTCCAACTGGTGGCTGATTGCTTCTGGATCACTGTATTCCTGAAGCATTGAAATCCGCGTTGCCCGGGGCATCTGGGGAACCGCCTGCGCTAAAATGTTGCCAGTTTCAATTCACTTTCAGCAATGTGTTAATTGCCACCACCTGCCAGCAATTAGCTTGCGGTTTGCCTTGTTTCCCTTCCCTGACTGCCTATGCCTGAGGTGGTGAAATTGACTAGTGGTAGTGAAACTGAACAGTGGCGCTGGCTGTACTAGGCTGAATCTGACAAGAACAAAGCTAACCAGTTTCCCCAACGTGATCTCGTGTAAATGCCTACTACTTTTAAGGAGAACATCAGGAATCACTTTGAACCTCATTGATAGGGATCCAGATAGGGAACCTGTGGAATGACCTTAGGTAAATTGTTAAGAATGAATGTGAAAAGAGATGGTTGAAGACCGAGAAAGAGAAGAAAGCAAACTGGATGTCAGAACTGACTTAATTGGAAATTGCCCAGAAGAGAAGAGTAGCCAAAGCCAAGAAAGAAAAAGAACTCAGAAAGGAACATAATAATTTCAGAGAGTTGGCCCCAACATGGCAAAAACTGGATAAATAAGGGTACTTGGGAACCAGCAAAATACCTACAAAATCTAACTTTCCCCAAACTGAGGAGAGCATTTTTTCAAAGCCTGGCACAGTAGCCTACAGATTGGAAGAGGTCAGTCTTCATACAATACCAAAGATAGTACAACTTACAAATTACATTAGGAGTTGTGGGCTTCCTGCCTCTTGCTTAGCAGTACCTGGTCAAAAAAGTTAAGAAAATTGTTATACAAAGAATCCTTGGTATAGAAGCTCAAAAAGATACAGCTACTTTCATCAAGGCTGGTATATTGAAATGGATGAGTCATTATAAATGTAATTTTCAGATTGAAAGATATTTACTTATCAAAATGTCCAAGTTTCTTAGGAGGTGTTTACCCATGTGAGATTTGAGCAGCTAGACATAATTGTAAAACATGGAAGGTTGAATCAAGCTCCTTATCAGGAACATGCATGTATCTATGGTGCACTAGAGTTTGAGGATATAGTGCATATATATTATTTGAGTGCCAGTTGTATAGCACAGAAAGGGATCATTATCTTGAATCATATATAGGATGAACAACCTGCTGTGACCCACATCTCAGAATGACATTTTGTGTGGCCAAAACTCAAATATCACATATAAAAGACCATGTTTTTGAATAAAACAATGCAGTTGAGAGCTGCACATGTACAGGTAGTCCTCAGTTAACAACCATTTGTTCAGCAACTGTTCAAAGTTATGATGGCGCTGAACGAGAAGACTTACTACCGGTCCTTAAAGTTGTGGCTTCGCAGCTTCCCCATGGTCACATGATTATAATTTGGGTGTTTGACAACTGGCTTGCAATTATGATGGTCACAGCACTCTGCAGTCACATGATTGCCTTTTGCAACCTTCACTGCTGGCTTCTGACAAGCAAAGTCAGTGGGGAAGCTAGCAGGAGATTGCAAATGGCGATCATGTGATGTCATGCTTAATGACCATGCAGGATTCGCTTAACCACCACAACTGAA
Organism: Python bivittatus; assembly: GCF_059951505.1. Taxonomy (NCBI): domain Eukaryota; kingdom Metazoa; phylum Chordata; class Lepidosauria; order Squamata; family Pythonidae; genus Python; species Python bivittatus. Next base: position 10,206,068 of record NW_028277030.1, on the reverse strand, counting down.
ATTCCTGTAAATGCTGTTGTAAATTGGCATGGTCATGTAACATTGCGCTTTACAACCACATCGCTTAGTGATGGAGTTTCTAGTCCCAATTATGTCATTAACTGAGGACTACTTGTAGATCTGATTGGGCTACATTGTAAGGGTGATAAGGATATATGAGCTTAGATTTTGTTTTAGTTATAGTGTTATGGATGTTTTTATTTCATCTTTTGTATTTTGATATGGCCTTATTAATCAATAAAATTGCTATTACTATTGCAATACATAAGCTATGCTGATGACACTTCTCTGATAGCTGAAAATTCAAATGATCTGCAAGCTCTTATAAGGAAAGTCAAGGAACACAGTGAAACAGTGGGGCCCCAATTAAATACAAAGAGGAGCAACCAAAGCAACAGGTGTATTAACCAGCCTTAGAACTGACAATGAAGACATTGAAGAGATGGATAGCTTCTGCCTTTTAAGATCAACTGTCAACAGTAAAGGAACCAGTACTCAGAAAATATGCTACAGATTAGCACTTGGCAGGGTAGGAACGAAGGCCTTGGAGAAGATATTCAGATGCCAGGATGTGTCTATACCTACAAAGACTAAAATTGTGCAGGCAATGGCTTTCCCTGTGACACTCTATGGAAATGAAAATTAACCTTTGAAGATGCAGGATAGAAGAGTACTGACATTTTTGAACTTTACTGGTTAGTGCTTGCTTAATAATCAGTTTGGAAAATAAATAACATGGAGAATATCTTCCCATAATAAGGATTCTTGCCTACTTTTCTCAATAACATCCTACTTTTCTATTATTTGTATAGTAGTCAGATAGCTGAAGATGGCAGATAACTGGTACAAGGTATAGGGATCTTATGAATCCTGAATGGAAAGAACTGCAATGGCTGCCAATTGCTCGCTGGGGACAATTTAAGATGTTGTTGCTCTTTAAAAGCCCAGATGGCCTATCTGAAGCATTGTCTCTCCTGCTGTGATCCTGTTCAGTTACTTAGATCAAGCAGGAGAGGCCCTTCTGAAGTTCCCCCCAGGGCCAGGAGCTTGTCTATCTGACACATGGAAAGAGGTGCATTTCACCACCAATCTCCCATAATTCAGGAAAATGGCAAAACCAAGCTTTCAGTTGTTAACTGAATTGAATTTTCAGGACATTGATTTTAATTTTGCCTCTCATTTTAACTGTATTGTTTTTATTTTTACGACTGATCATTTATGTTCTTAATTATTGTAACGTGCTTTTAGCTTTGTATGGATAGAATGGTGAAATATAAAGCTAATAAACAAATAAATAGCTGAACCTCCATTAGAGAGAGAGACTAGATATACAGTAGGTGCGCTACTGACAACTAGCCCTACATATCTGATTTATCAGCATGATGCCTATCTCAGTCCAAAAGAATCAATTGATAATTTAATGAGCGAGATAGCAGATCAAATAAAAGGTAATGACATCTCTGAGAAAGAAGAGTTTTCTCTTCTCTCAGTGATTGAGAAGGTTGCATATACATTATGCAGCCAAATAGTGATTAACACTATTGTTAAACACTATTGGAGAATAAAGGCTGGAGAAATGGATAGCTAGAACAACTGTATGATTTCTCAAATATTTTATGGGAAAAAAGCACACGGCAATCTAACTTAATGTTGCCTGTACACTGTTAACGATACAATTTAACATATGTTTACTTGACTTAAATCTAATTTGCTGTTTCCAAATAAATATACCTAGGTTGTAGTCTGAAAGGTTTAAGATATTTTATTCTGGCAATAATTTGGATACTAGTGAATATTATTGGCCAAGTGCCAGTGGGTTTAGAGCCAAAATGGGGTTGTTAAGGGGGACATTTGTATACTTGAGAGTGGAAGTATCATAAGATTTATGGTGAGAGGGAGGAAGGAAAGAAGGGAAATTTTCAGGGTTTTCTCCCATATGGGGGGTAGAAAGTGGTCTTATTACAAGAAGACTTTTTTCTCTGTCTTTATGGAGACATAATCAAAATGTTGATGTAGTTAACCAAGTCCAGAATCAGCTGTGTCCTGGGCCATTCACTTGCTTATGCCTTATAGTGGAGAGCTACTTGCCTTTCTTCCATAAGTTCCTGGCCTCACAGTCTTGTCACTCATTGTTTCCATTATTTGTGACTCTTGACTCTAGCTCAAAGCTCCAGAGACCATCCAAAACATTTTCCCAAACTATAATTTTAATGTGACAGAAGGGGAAAGTTCTTAGATACTTAGTAAGTAATCATATTAACTGAATTTAATTAACTTAATTTAATTTTCTTATATTTAAACTAAATTACATTAAACTGCTTCCTAGCCCTCTTATTCTTGTTTTTTTTTTAAGTGGAATCCCAAGACGATATATGGACTCAGCCCAAAACAGATTGTGCACACTTGCTCTAGCCCAACTAGCTGCAGTTTCTTGCTTCATCTCTATTCTTGTTTTGGGAACACAGATGCATTATGCTTTGTTTCTTCCAGCAATGTCATTTTCTCCTTTCCTCCCTCCTTGATTTTTCTTCCCCACCCCCATGCTGCTGCTCCTGAAAACACACCCATATGGCTTCTGCTATTCCCCTTTCACCTTCTTTAGAAATCATTGGTAACTAATTAGCCTTAGAAATGGAAACTGTAAATAAAATAAAAATAAATATATACTTTTTCAGGGCTTCACTGCCATCTGCCACAAGAGCTTGACTCCCTCCTCTGTGGGCTGCCAAATGTCCAAGGGCAGGTGCAGCTTGATATGGAATTGAAGTGCTGCTGTTAGGGCCTGGGGTGATTGTAGTGTGTTTGATTGCATGATTGAGGTGTGTTTGATAGGTAAATGATCTGGTGTGCATGGTGAGTGAGTGTAGTGAATGGATGCCTTGGCTGGGGCAGGGGGTGAGGGGTGGGAGGGAACTGGGGGAGAGGTAGAATCAAGCTGGAATATCAGGACTGTGATGGGCAGTAGGAGATATGGCAGGGTTCTGGGGGGTGGGCTGTTCTAGGCAGTCTCAACATCCAGTCCTCGGGATCTCCCCTCAAGGTCAACTTACTGAATCCTTGGTGGACCTGGGTTCTGGCTTCTGCTGTTAAAACCGGGTCAGCGTGTGATGAATGTGTCCTCATTCATGACTTGATAGTAGATCCTCCTTTCCTTGTGGCCAGTTTTGACTGGAGTTGAGAGGTGGGGAGAAATTGTGCCTGCAGTCCTTCATTTGTGGGGTGCCACATGACTCAATGCTCTCTCCCCTTCTCTTTAAATCTACATGAGGTCATCCATCAGTTTGGGGTCAGGTATCTTCAGTATGCTGATGATACCCGATTGTACATCTCAAGACTAGGCTGATCAAGCAAAGCTGTTGAAGTCCTGGCCCAATATCTGCAGGTTGGGCAGGTTTGGATGGGGAGACTCAAGCTCCATCCTGACAAGTTCTAGTGGCTATGTGTATTCAGGCCCCCCAGCTCTGAGAATATTCCATTGCTAATCTTCAGTGGGGTTGCACTTCCCTACTTGAGATTTGTGTGCAATCTGGTGGTTGTGTTAGACTCATAGCTCCTGCTCAAAGAGCAGGTGGCAGCTGTGGCCAAGAGGGCCTTTGCACAGGTACAACGAGCGTGCCAGCTGCAATCTTTCCTGGATTGGGAGGCCCTTCAGACAGTCACTGATGTCCTTGTTACCTCACACTTGGATTATTGTAATGTGCTTTACATGAAGCTGTCTTTAAACACCATTCAGAAGCTACATCAGGTCCAGAATGTGGTGGTGCAGGCAATGATGGGGATGTCACATTATGCTCATGTGACCCCATTGCTTTGTGAGCTGCACTGGTTACTAGCTGGCTTCTGGGTGCAATTCAAGGTGCAGGTTATCACCTATAAAGCCCTTCATGGCATAGGGCCTGGCTATCTGAAGGACCACTTATCTCCAACTGTCTCTGCCCAGTTGGTGAGCTCAAGCAATGTGGACATACCCTCTGTCCCATCAGTTGAACAGTGTCATCTTCTGGGACTCAGAAGGTGCACTGTCTCTGTTGTGGCATTTGCCTTCTGGAATGACATTGCACAGAAATTTGTACAGCTCCCACTGTAATGATATTCAGGAGATCATTAAAAACCTGGTTGTTCTCCCAGGCCTTGGATAGGGTCATTGTGGAGTTCCCATTATTTAAGTTTGGCTTTTACAGTTTGTTGAACTGGTCTTCTGGTCAGCTACTGTCTTATTTTTTCATGTGTACTGTTTTCTTCTTTACTATCTGTCAGCCACCCAGAGTCATTAAAAAGTCATTAAAAAGTGAGATGAATGAATGGATGGATGGATGGATGGATGGATGGATGGATGGATGGATGGATGGATGGATGGATGAATGAATGAATGAATGAATGAATGAATGAATGAATGAATGAATGAATGAAGTGGTAGTCTGGATTTTTGCAGCCCAGATCTGTTAGCTCTAGGAGAACTACAAGTGGGTGTTGCATATCTATACTTTTATGGGTGGCCTTCCCTTATTTTCTTGTTTTTCAAAATGGAAGAAAACCCCCATTAACTCTGGGAGTGCTCTAAAGGGATCTATTTGTCTTGCTGCTACCACTAAACCTTTTTCTGGTTTAGAAATTCTTTTGTTTTCCCCCTCTATTTCTTGTGTCTTTGAAGTAATGTGGTTAGGCAGAATGGAAGATATAGGAGAGCACAATCTCTTTGTTAATATTTAAATGAAGAAGTAAATTCACCTTTACAAACTAACTTAAAATAGGCTCTCAATAGCTTCAGTTAATATTACAGAGTATCTCTAGTTTGTCAGTGCTTGCCTTCCCTGGCACTAACTACTGTGCATTCTTAAATGTGTCTCCCTAACAGATGGAGGTTTTCCTAGGCTATGACTCTGAGCCTCCCTCAGACCTGTCTTTCCACCCCACATCTCCCAAAGGTCTTTCTCCTCAGTTGCTTCTCCCTCTGGAATATAAACTGGAAAGAGATGTCCTGCATCACCATACTTTTCATTGGCAGTTCCACTATTCAATTGTCCCACTGGGAGATTCCTTTCAAGGGAGCCCTCTCTGGTAACACTCACAATTCCTTGCTATGGCAATGCTGGCTGGACCAAACCATCTGAAAGACATCAGTTGGTCCAGTTTGCTTTAGTGGCAAATGTAGAACTCACGTAGGATCATTTTAATGGGACCAAAGATGCACATTTCATGGTCTGTAGTGGAGAACTTTTGTCCTTTCCTTGTGAAGACTGAAGGCTTCCAAACAAACATGTATTCAATTTTTACCCAGCTTTTGCAAATGTTATGGGGAGTGGGAGGTGGCAGACATGATCTTTCACTTGTAACACTCTTCTCTTTCCCTTCCATAGCTTCAGCTTTCCCCCCTTTGTCAGAAAATTCATGTAGGAAAAGTTGTAACAGCTCCATCTGGTATCACAAGAAGCCCTCTCCCTAGAAACTCACCCACCCTTCCCAGCAAATGCAAATGTTATCCCTGTGTTTACTTCTGTGTACACTTAAGAAATCTGGAGCCTTTACAGCCAATATTTCTATTTTCCCTCATAACTACTGGTAATTCAAATAGGAATGGTAAATAATTTTGAAACATACGGTAGGTGCATTTTTTAAAAGCAGGCAACTCATTTTAAAAAATGCCTTTCCAGACGAGAAATGTTAATATGAAAATCAAACACTATGAAAATGTGTTATAACTTAGTAGTGAAGTTTCCATACATCCATCTTGCACTGGGTGGCAGCAAAGGAACACCAAATATTGAGGCCATGGCTGCAGCTTCACAAGTTGCTGAAAGGTTCTCTTATGATTATTGAGGCAGGGGAAGAGAACAGGGACAGAACACTTACTAAAAAAGAAAATTTGTGCATAATTAGAACAGGTGAGATACCTGCAGGCATTTTCCATGCCTATCAGGTCATTATAGTTACAAATCTAGCAACCTCCTCCCCTACCCCCATAATATTTTTTATGAGATCATAGTTGAAATTAAAGTTTCTGAGCTCTTTTATTCAATATGTTTCAAACAGTTTTTTTTTTAAATTCTGTCTTTTCTCTACAAGGCAGAATTGAGATTTCAAATATAATATAACAACAAGAACAAACATAATAACTATAATAATAATAATAATAATAATAATAATAATAATAATAAATAATAACATTCTGTGACAATACCTTTAACACCATCAAACAACACCTGCCTGTCCCAGGTCCTTGGGAAGGACTCGATAGGTGGATAAAAATGCCAAATCCAGTCTAAACATCTGGCTGACTGTGCGACCAACCATAACAAAAAACTAGCAGGCAAAGCAGATAACAAGAAGACCTGGCAATGGCTAAGAGCAGGAAAGTTGAAGAAAGAGACAGAGGGGCTAATTCTGGCTGCACAACACCAAGCCTTAAGGACAAAGGCATAGAAAGCCAGAATTGAGAAGACAACAACAGACAGCAAATGCTGCCTCTGCAAAGAAGCTGATGAAACAGTGGACCACCTAGTCAGCTGCTGCAAGCAGATCACACAGACAGACTACAAACAACGGCATGACAAAGTAGCAACAATGGTGCATTGGAATATCTGCCAGAAATGCCACTTGCCTGCAAGCAAGAACTGGTGGGACCACAAAACAGTTACAAAAAGTAACAGAAAATGAAGAAGCTAAAGTGCTCTGGGACTTTAGAATTCAAACAGACAAGCACCTGCCACACAACACCCCAGACTTAACAATTGTTGATAAGAAAGACAAAAAGGTCTGGACAGTGGACATTGCAATACCTGGAGACAGCAGAATAGAAGAGAGAGAACTGGAGAAAATCACGAAATATAAAGACCCACAAATAGAAGTAGAACGACTCTGGCAAAAGGAAGCTAAGATAGTACCAATAGTAATAGGCGCAATCCCAAAACATCTGGAGCACCGCTTGAAGACCATCGGCACTGACAAAATCACCACCAGTCAATTGCAAAAGGCAGCTTTACTTGGAACAGCTTACATCCTGTGATGATACCTTTAACACCATAAAACAACAACATCTGCCTATCCCAGGTCCTTGGGAAGGACTTGATATATGGATAAAAATGCCAAATCCAGTCTAAACATCTGGCTGACTGTGCAACCAACAATAATATTTGACTACAATTTTTAAAACACACACTAGCTGAAGCTCTCTGGGGGTTTACAATAAAATTGGCCAGTATTATCATCAGATTTGTCATTTGCAAATGAATGGATTGTAACATTTTCAGAAAGATCAAACAGTGCATCAATGTATGCCACCTTTTACAGAAATCTTCCCTCATGCAATATCCTACATTTGGGCCAGTCAGTCTCTCTCAGCCCAACCCACCTCATAGGGTTGTTGTTCTGGGGAAAATAGGAGGCAGGAGTATTAGGCAGGTTTGCCACCTTGAGTTATATATAAAAAAGGGGGGATAAAAATCTAATAATAAAAACAACAGCAGCTAGCTAGCAACAAATAGTCTGGACTATCCCCAGCAGCTTAGGGATGGCCCTAGACATTTAAGGGCAAAGTTTGATTATGAGGAGACGGACATAGTCATCACACTCAGAGGCAAGGAAGGAAGTTCATTACTTTTTCGGAACATTTCAGAACATTTTCTCTATTGGAGAGGAGACCGTGAAGGAAATGCATTGCTCAGTTTAAATGCTTATGGAGTAGGATATTTTCTTACTTACACACAGGCATATTGTGTAGTCATATTTCTTCTGATACCACTAACACATAGCCCTAGGTTTTTTTTATTCTTATATCATCCTGTCTTTGTAAAAAAGAAATGGTTGATAGCACTTCACAGTTTTCAGAAACTAAAATATTGTCTGATTGCAATCTGGGAATTGTAGTTGTACTGGTAGCGGCCTGGACTCTCTCCCCATCTCCAAGTTAACGTTTTTGGAATTCTTTAGGGAAAGCCGTAACACTGTGTTATAAAAGCAACACAAGTTCATAGTATGGGCATACCTTGTGTGAGCATATTTATTCCCCCATCGCTATCCAGAGAGTTTGTGAGTCAGCCGGCATTTTAACTGTTCAGTACCACAAAAAGGACAAAAATTAGACATTCTCTGCAACAGCAGCAACAAAACTCATGATCAAATACCTTTTACAATATCGCCTAAAATGAATTGTCTACGTGGTGTTTATAGCCTAAAAAAGTGTTTACTGCATTGCTTTCTGAAAATTGCCTGTTACTATTGCAACAGTGGCCATGTTCCTGGCGGTTACTATTTTGTGTAGCAATACTGAAAGAACCTCTCTGCTTAAGGAGTACATTGCGACATACAGTATAATGAGAAATGAGAAACAGCCTGAAATCTTCTCAAAAGTGCAGATATAAAATCTCTTATCCCAATTTTTATGAGACCTCTCTTCAACCATTGTAAGACTGAAATTACAGCATTACAAAAACTCTTATGTGGAGCTCTTCAAAATCAGTGGAAACCTGGATGATCTTATTATCATTAAGAATGAACTGTCGCTACCACTACAAAGCCTGAGTGGATCCCCTCAGATGACAAATGCTAGAAGTAACAGTGAGGTGTTGATAGCCACAGCTGCGTGTGCCACATGTCTCGCTCTGGGTCCTTTAAGTAACATCCTGTCTTTTGAACATAGATGAGGACACAATCCCACGGTTGAAGTAAAATTCTACTGCCCATCTGGACTGCTTCTGGATGTGAAATAGAGCAGGGTACCAATTTAACTTTGATCTCAGGCAACCAATTATTCGGTATAAGTCCTGTTGCTAGCTCATTGTAAATTCTGGTATTGTTTATCTTGAAGTAGAGAAGAGAGTTATGTGATATTTTTGAAGCAATCACATGATGCCTTATCCTGAGAGAACTAAAAGGTAGTAGAAGGACACACTTTAAAGCAGGGTTCCTGAAAGTGGTCAAGGATTGATGGGACTATCCATTGTTGCTGTTATTTGTGGTACTATTAGTTAAAGTAGTATTTATTAAATTATTTTCATATAATACATGTTTGGGGGTCAATGAACAATCTGAAACTTCATGAAAGGGTTGATAAGCTGAAAAGTTTGGGGACCCCTATTTTAAACTGAGGGTCTGAATATGACAGTCATCAGTTTCATGGGTTTTCTGGAAAGATATCAAAAGAAGTGAAGTCCCTATTATGTTTTTCACCCAAGAGATGCAAATCAGTAGTATTTCCACTACAATGAGTAGAAACAAATGTCTGTAAAAGGGAGAATGGAGTCTTGAGATGGACTTAGTTGTAGATTTCTTAATGCAGCTCAAATGAGGGTTCTGTGTACAAAGTAATGTAATCCTGTGCCTGTCATTTCCCAGAGACACAGTGCAAAAATAAAACTAAGCTATCCAGTGAGTATCAGTGAACTTTATCTCAGCAGATTATCAGAAGACTATGTCGCTTTTAAGATCTCCATTTCAACACAGTTTATTCAGATAAGGTTACAAGGGATTTCTTCCAAGGAGAATGCTTTCTGTTTATGCCATGAACTTCAGTATTCCAAACACCAAAAGTCTAGCTTCCAAAGTTGGTCAAGTAGCTTATAATAGTCCTACCAAAACATAACCCCCCCCCCTCCAATTCAGGAACCAACCAACAAAAAGAGAGAAATGAAGATCAACCAACATAGCACGTAATTACCATTTTATTTTTTTCTTAAACAAACAAACAAAAAAAACTTATTGGCTACAGCTCCCTTTCTTTACCAAGGTCATCTGGGAGAGATGCCTGATTCCAAAAGAATGAGTCTCCTGTTATGTGTTGCCTTTATATCTGGGAAGGTTGGGTTTCATCCATGCACTGCCGTGGAATTCTTTAGGTACTGCTACCTTGGCTACAGGATTAGCCTGGGAACATTTCTAAAGTTTAGAGACAATGTAAAAACTGGATTAATGTATGAGTTTCACATATGGACCACAAATACATTAATATAAAGGACATTAAAATATGGGTAGATATGTAAATCTTCCCATAATTTTAAACTTGGAAACTCCAATACTTTTTCCAAATGAAGAAAGATTAAGCTTATGATATGTGCTCCTGCAGCTCCTTTAAGCCAATGAATTTTGGAGTCGATCCAAAATATTCCCAGAGACTCAAATTTGTCAAAACCATGGGTTGTTTATACTGAATAGCGATGCCCATTTTAATTGGTGATGTACCCCCTAGTACACTTCAGGTGTATTTCAGTGTCAGGACTCAGTCCTGGAACATAATGTGCGAATAGTTTTTAAAAGCCCATTCGAGTACAGAATGCATTCCGTTTTATAGATGAGAAAGGAGTAAGGACAGCAGATCCACAAAATAGAAAGTACTGAAACCCACCACATTTTTTTCAAGGCAGTAAACACATTCTTGGTTGTAGGCATTTGTTTTGCACTCAGAATTTACATTATGCCCCATCACAGTTTAGGATGGCTACAGTGAACCAACAGTCTTGGAAACAGAGCATCATCGGCTCTGTAACTTCTCACTGGATAATTCAATTCAAAGAAAAAGAAGACCACAGGATATATCAAGGGTGGAAATCTTACATTAAAGATTTGAATGCCAGATTTCATTTTTACTCAAATATATTGCAGAAGGCTTTTGGGGATGCTACTTCTAAATCCCCCTTAAGTTCAGCTTTGCATCATTCGTGACAGAAGTACATTGCAGATATACCAGAGGTATTTGCTATGCAGCTTTAAAAAGCGTGAAAAAAAGACCTTTGTCTAAAACCATCAACAGAAATGCCAAAAGATGAGTAGGTCAGTCGGCAGCTGTGGGTATCTCTTTTTATTTTATTTTATTTTATTTTATTTTATTTTATTTTATTTTATTGATTTATCTAGCCACCTGCCATGCAAATGGAACTCTGGGCAGCTAACAAAATTTAAAAACCATACAACCAGCAAAATAAAATCAATAACCATAGGTTCTAGCAGGGGAGCACAGCTATCGTATACCCTTGACCGAAGATCGGTACACTCCTTCTATCTGGGATGGTCGTCCTCTTCCACCGAGCATGCAGCTTCGGGAGGGATGCACATGGAGCGGTGAGGGAGGAAGGGGACACCTGCCTAGCCAGCCAGATCAGCCGAATCAACCCTGGCGATCAATAGGGTGACAGATGTCACAGCCAGATCACCCTCACATCCGAATAACCATAGGAAAAATATCCTATGGCAACTGAGGAAACCAGCAATTAATTTATCTAGGTTCAACTGACTTACCAACCTCCATGCCTGGGAGGACTTAATGGCTTTCTGAAAAGCCAACAGGGTTGGGGCTAACCTAATGTTGGGTGGTATGGTGCTCCAGAGGGCAGATGCTGCAACTGAAAAGGTACGCTTCCTAGGTTCTGCAAGATGGTATCTTCTAATTGATGGGACCTAGTACGTGCACCTGCTGCCAGAACTGATGGGATGGATAGAGACAGATGGAGAAAGGCAGTCCCTCAAATAACCTGGTCCCATGCCATGAAGGGCTTTATAGGTGACAACCAGCACCTTAAATTGCACCCAGGAGCCCGTACAGCTCACAAAGCAAAGGTATATCTACATATACCCATAATTGCTTGCAACATCCCATTCTGGATCAACTGCAGCTTCTGGATGTTTTTCAAGGGCACCTCCATGTAGAGTGCATCACAGTAGTCTAAATGGGAGATGGCCAAATCATTAATGACCATGCTCAGTACCTCCTAGTCCAGGAAGGGACACAACTGGCACATAACATGAAGCTGTGCAAAAGCTCTCCTGGTCATGGCTGCCACGTGCTGCTTGAACAGCAGCTGTGAATCCAGAAGGACCCCCACGTTGTGCACTGCTTCTGTCTCGGGTAGTGCATCCACAACTAAAGATAGCAAATCTCTGGAACCAGAAGCCCTAACACCCACAGCCAGTCAGTCTTCCCAGGGTTGAGCTGAAGCCTGTTTTTCCCCCATATAGACCCCCACAACCTCCAGACACTAAGACAGAACCTCTACAGCATCACTTGGTTGGCCCTGGGCAGAGATGTAGAACTGAGTATCATCAGCATACTGATGATACCTCACCCCATGCTGTTGGATGACCTCACCTAGTGGCCTCATATAGAGGTTAAATAGAAACAGGGAAAGTGTCGGTGCCTGAGGAACCCCACACAAAAGGGAATGTGGGCTGAATCAATCCCTGTTGCCACTCCCTGTAGGAAACAGCATTTTGATGGAAAATCAGGAGAGTTGATGCCAGTCAGAATGTAGATCCCTGAGTGAATGAGAGAGATAAATAAGGCACTTTCCTGCATCACAAATGTAGTATTTGACACTCCTGAAACATGATGCAGGATTTTAGTTTTAATAATGTAATGTCCTTTTATTCTGTGGCCATCTGGATCAGGAAAGCTCCATGTGAGGTTTGCAGCCTACTGAAATGAGCAGAAATCTTCTACTGGCTCTTCAGAACCTGTTAGATTGTTCCCATCATGAGGAATAATAAATGGAAATAAGAATACAGATTAAACAAAGGCAATAGCAGAGGGGAAGTGTAGCTCAGATTGTTACGAGCTTTGCAAAGTGAGGCATAGCAAAGTTATCTGCAGGTTACAAGGACTGGAATGTTAACTAGAAACACAGGAAATGTCCCTCCAGGGCTTTGTGTTGCAGCCAAAAGCACACACTTGGAAACAGTAAAGTCCTAACCTTTAGTGATATGATTCATGGGTTGGGTTTTCTTTTCTTTGTTTCGTTTTTGCATCTTTTTTTGTGGCATCTGAAAGAAGAATAAAACTGCTCAGACACAGGTCAAGAATTTTCCTGAATCAGGACAAAGGCCTAATCTATAATTTTCTTCCACCAATACTGTAGCAACTGGCGTTTAAAGTATTGTGTTTTTGATTTTGGAGCTAAGGTGCAACTATCAAGAACAGTAGTCATGATAGCACATTCTCTAGAAAACTGTCTAGATCTGTTTTAAAAGCTGCTAAATTGGTGGTTGTCACTATACCTGAAAGCAGTGAATTTGAGACTGTAATCATGTTCTTGATCCCTTAGTTATTGCTTTATGTTCAGGGCAATCTGTTGACATGAAACTGAATTTTGGATCCTATCCAGTCTGGGACTGACCTACCACCCAGCACAAGAACTTGCTTGCTGATGGTGCCCATCAGCAGATAACTAGAGGACCAAGGAGGTTAATTCTTTGTTTGCTTATTCTTCTATAACTTTACAAATCCTCAGGGCTGAAACAACATGTGGGTTGCAATGAGCATGCCCAAGATTTTAATGTACTTTCCAGGATTGTAACTCAAATCTGAACATTGCAGCTTCAATTAAACAAAATCTAGTTTTTATCTTTGCAAAGTTATGAAAGGACTGGAAGGTGGAAGAAATCAAGTTTCCTAAAGGGTCCTATTTTGCAAGATTTTTCACATTCTTGAACTCTAAACTTAGAGTTAATCTGTCATTTACCCTATGTTTAACATAGGAAGAGGTTGCTCTCGATTAAATGAGATTTCAAATGCTAAACTCTCCCCAGACATCCTAGCATTGAGTTCTCCTTTATATGCACGACTTGTTTGTGCCTGAAAGCTCACAGTGATCTGTCCTCAGTCTTGTATTCACTGGTGGGTTTTTCTTCAAGTGGAAAGACAGAAATCCTTTTTTTTTTTAAGTAAAAAGAGATGAGTTAGCTAGAGGATTATTAGTATTTTTGTCAGCCTTCAAGTCAAGGTGGACTATTAGTTAAACAACAGCAACAACAACTACTACTACAACAAACCAAAGCTTTGCAGTAGCAGCTGTGTGAGGAATTCTTTCTTGAATTTGCTGTATCCCTATGTGAACAAGGATTCCTTCCGGCTGCTTCTCATGGCAGTGAGTTCCCTGGGTGAATTAGTGGTTACTATCATCAGGCATGAGGTATGTGCATGTAGACCTTTCCAGGCCCACTAAAGTAAGGTGGGGAGATTTCAATCTATTGTCAGAAGCTTGCCACCCATAGTTCAAGTTATATAATTTTGATTAGAAGTTAATGAAATCTCAATGATGGATGAGTTCAGGAAATTTACAAATACAGCCCAATGACACAAGGTAAGCTTGCTGGTTGGGGCTAAATATAATTTTCTAGCTGTCTTTAATGATTAGGGAGATAAGTCCTTAAAGCTGTAGTATCTGATCCTCATCAGATGTAAATCAACAACATAATTCCCTGAAAGCTAATGGCTTTATGCTGATTTATGGCAGCTGAGGATCTGGCCTTTATTGTACTTTGTCGCAGATGTAATTATTTTTTATGGTTGTTTTATCTTTATTAGCAGTAAAGAAAGGGGATGCTTAGAATATTCTTGTGGGAGCAGGGGGAGAATCTTGCATCTATTGCCTTGGAGAAAATAAAACATATTTCTTTCTTGCTACATATAGCACATTTAAAAAAATTTTGCTTGACCGTATCAGGTACTTTTATAAGATTTGTGCAATATGAAGAAGAAAATGGTTAAGCTGAGGCAACAAAAGGAGATGAAGCATATATTTTATTTATTTGTAGTGACAAAATATATTTGATCATGAAAGGATGGTAAATCTCTTTGTGGCAGAGCCTACAATTGACCTGTTTTGGGGCTAGGATTATTTCCAAGCCATTCTATAAAAAAAGTCAGCCATTTTGTTTACAACCAACCTTCCCCATGTCAGCCATTTTCATAAAACCTTAGAATCACAGAGTTGCAAGGACCCGTCTATGCCAATGAGTCCAACCTCCAGCTCAGTGCAGGAATCCAAATTTAATCATCCCTGACAGACAACTCTTTAGCCTTCACTCGAATATATCTGGCAAAAGGGAGCCCACCATTTCTGTGGGTTTCACTGCTAAACTGCTGTTGATGTTAGGAATATTTTCTTAATATTCAATTTTATATTTTGAGCAGAGGCCAGTTTCCCTGTGTCAGTTATTTTGTTTGCATGCTCTCCCCATTCTAATGTATTCACCACCTCAAGAAAGTTTGACTCCATCTGAGGTAGTTGTATAACGAAACATTTCTGCTTGCCATAGAAATGGATCACTTTGAACATTAATTAAAATTAATAGCAGTGCAAGAGAGAGCTGTGGCCTGTGACAAACACAAGGTATCATTTGGCAGCAGAATGAGATGTGAGAAAGGGAGGCAAACGGTGGGCTGTCTCCTGATAGGATTTTCATTTGTCTTTATTTCATGGAATTGGAAGAGTTTGTACTGAAGACTGGAAGATTTTGTATTGAAGCAGACCATGGCAGAATGGGATACTTAACGTTCATTACTCAGACAAAAGTATTTCCAGACAAAATACTTATCCACAAGCTGTTTTGTTCCCATAGCAGAAAAAAAAAAAAACATTAGTGGAAAAGGCATCAGTTGTCATAGTTTAAAAAAAATGCATGTTTTTCTTTGTAAAAACAAAGCCTTTAAAACAGCTAGGTCTTAGGAGATCAAGGATTTCTTTCACTGTCCATTTTTAGGGATAGATTTCTGTTCTGGCAAATTTTTGTTCTGATTTTTATTAAAATATAGAAAAAAACCCTTATCAATTATAGAGGGCAGACAGAAATTACACTTACATTATAAACTTTATGAAATGGCCTCTATATTTTGGTGTGCTTTCCTATCTCAGTCTGTTTACAGCAGTGCAGAGCTCTATGAAACACAGAAGCTTTTTCCTCAGCAACGTTGCCACTAATCATGTTATCATACCATCTTGCATGCTCGCATGGGCAAATATGAAAAGCAGGGAAGACTCTTGGCCACCTTTTAAAGTTTATGAGCGCCACCCACACCGGTGAACCAGTCAAGGTGTTGGACTTGGACTGGGAATACCACATTCCTGGCTCCATGTGACAATGTGTCTCATTGAGGATCCTTCTCTTAGCCTAATCTGCTTGACAGATTTGTTGTTGTGGAGAGCCTTGACCTCACAGAAGAAAGGCAGGAAATACCTTCAATAATCATTAAATAAATGCATATCCACTTCGCACCCCACAGACTTTTCTGAAGGAATTTGCTGCCTTCCAGTTGGGACTCAATTTCTCATAGATCTGGTTTTGTTATGAGATCTATAGCTCTATGTGATAACCACAGTGAGATTATTGTATGCATAAAGATGGAAAGATTTGGCAGTACCTACAATGAAGGAATGGCTGGTGAAGATGATAGAACTTGCTGAGATGGCCAAACTGACTTGTTTGATCAGAAAAAAGACAATATCTACATTTATTGGTGACTGGAAATCCCTTATGAACTTTTTGCATAGAACAGAAAAAAATGAGTTTAAGATTAATGGTTTTGATGATTAGACAGATTATAGAAAGAAGACAGTCATGATGTAACTTTAGAGAAAGAGGTAAATTTATAATTGTACTTATAACTGTTGTAAATAAGATTGGAAGCCACTTCTTTGTATCTTTTTCTTTTCTTTTCTTTTCTTTTTCTTTTCTTTTCTTTTTCTTTTTTTTCTTTCTTACACTTTAGCACTGTGATTTTTCTTTTTCTTTTTTCTTCCTTACTCTATATTAGTTTGTATTAGTTTTTAACTTTGTTTTTAACACTTTTAATAAAATTATATACAAGAAGAAAAATCTATAGCTGAACATCTCTGGAACCACAGATTCCCCATTCTGAATTTTCAGATTAATTTCTTATGACAAGACCCTGTATCTCCTTTAAAAGTCAGTAGGCTGCCTTCCCAGATAAATTTTCATCTTCTATCTAGGTTTTAGTGCAGTGTTTCTCAACCTTGGGAACTTGAAGATGTGTGGACTTCAACTCCCAGTGTTCCATAAACCTATGGCTGGCTGGGGAATTCTGGGAGCTGAAGTCCACACATCTTAAAGTTGCCAAGGTTGAGAAACACTGTTCTTCATCATTCCTTTAGGTCTTTTTGTAATTAATTACATTCTTCTTGTTGCAGTATTTATAGGATGCAGCAATAACCTTCTGTTTGCAGTTGGAATGATTTCAGAATAAATTGTCTTTCATTGAAGATGATTATGCTAAGCTTGTGTTGCTTTACTTAAATTTGGTGGATGGATCAAGATTTTGTGCTGGAACTCTTAAGAGATAGTTACCGATTACAATCCTAGTAAACAAGAATATGAATTAATTTGAGAGAGTATGTCTTTCTATGTGAATCTCCATGCTTACTGAGATTATCTGAAGAAGTCAGCCTATAATTGTTGCCATCTCATTGGGTTGCAACTCAGGGTCTTCATATTTCTCTTTGCTGCCTCCCCCCCCCCCACCGCCCCCAACTTGGCAGACAGCATTGCTACTACTCTTGACAGCAGCAAGCATTCAGGCCAAGCATGAATTCTCCCAAGGGCAGTAGGAAGGGAATTGCAGGGGGGAAAAAAGGGTCAGCCAAGGGGACAGCAGAAGGGAAGGTGAAGGATATGCAGTTGGCAGGTAGGAGAGAAATGAAGTGGGGAGTGCAAGGGAGATGAGGAATGGAAGTATGTTGTGTTGGGAAGCAATGGCCTGCTGCATGAGGATTACTGGTGGAAATAGCAACTTTGTGAAAAATGTTCCTTGAGGTTGATATGCCCCTGATCCTAGGAAAAAGGCTTTGGCTGAACAGAAGTCCTGGTCTCTCTGGCAGTCAAAGAAGAAATGGCCATGGAGGCAACAGAGCCCTGGAGTGTCTGGATCCAAGGGAGTGGTCCTGCAGCAGACCAAGTGGACCCTGTAGGTTGCAGACCTCTCTCAGGCTCCTCCTCCAGATGACACAGAATGTTCAGGTAGAGGAAGGAAAACACTTGTTTCCCAGCAGATCATCTTTCTCATGGCCTTACTCAGAGGCATGCTGGCAAGGCGATGAAGTCTCATTGTGAGGATATATCCTCAACAAATGTCAAGAGGCCATCTTAGCTCCAGGGCAGGAAGGGTGTATGGATGAGCCCATAGGATAATTATTGGGTGACTGATAGCTAGCTTTCTATTCTCCTTTCTCACCTAGGATTCATGTCTGGACCACGTTTGCAGGAATAGGCTTATGGAACCTTATGCAATCCGAAGACAGCATAAGAACAGTGTACTGGGAGTGAATGCCATGAGGAGGAGGCAGCCATTCATATTTTGATATTTATATTCTGTTTCTTCATCAGTAGAGAAGATCCAGAAAGGATTACATTTTAAGCCAAAATCTAAAAGGAACAACTTGCATGATAACATTTCATAAAAACAAAAGTTAACATGTTGAAGTGAAGGTGGGAGGGGGGAAATAAGGTTGCAAAAACTCCAACCCAGAGAGGCACAGCTGAAGATCACTGAGAAAGAGTTCCCCCCGGCATCTCACCCCCAAATTGCTTGACTGATTACTACTGGAACATGTCTTCTATTAAGTTGGGAAGGGCTGAGATAAACATTTTATGTGATTTTTATATCTACTTTTTTTCTTTTGAAGTACCATGAGAAAGACCACTGAACTTTACCGTTTTAATTCTGTGTAGAATATTCCCTAACATAAATTCATTTACAAAGGTTAATGACTCAGAAGGATCTTTTATTAAACTGTGTGTTAGAGATAGGGAAAGTCTTTTGGCTACAAGCTGGGTTTTAAAAACCTTGGTGTTGCAAAATGTGACATTCACATAATTGCAGAAAAATGTTCTACTTATAAGAGGGGTAAGATTTAATTTCAAAGGGATTTCAGAAGGTATTTAGTTTAAAGGGTTTTTTTTTTTTTAAAGCTTAAGCAGCAACTCTGGCAAAAAGTTTTTGGTCAAGAAAGACCAACTGTAACCTTGTTAATAACTAAAAAAACAATGACCAATGGGAAGAAAAATTATCAAGAAGTGCAAGTCAATCTCTTTGGCAGAATAATTGGTAGCTCATTATTTGGGCTGAAAACAATATAATTTGTATTTCTAAATTTACAAAATTGCTAAATTAATAGCATATGTTTTCCGTGTCTGATTGCAAAGCGGCACTTCAGAAGGGACATCTGAACTGTAATACAAGAGGGTCATTGGCAGGATCAAATGTTATTAGTTATTATTTTCACAAAGAAAATAAGACTGGCTATACAGAAGTGACACCTAGAATAGAGATGCGAGAAGTACAGGCATTACATTTTGTGCAGCACAAGAAGCTTGGCAAAGTTCATTTTTATCATTAAAATACGGTGTCAGTTCAAATTTAATGTTCCTTTCTGCAGCCTTGAAAAGGAACAGATCCCTTTTCTTTGTTGAACTGATCCCTCTATAGATCCAAGCTTCGGGTGCTTTTGAAGATCCCTTTCCTACTGCAGGTCATTAAGAGGATCTGGAGAGAGCCACCTGATGGAGAATCAAAATAATCATGATGTTAATTGGGTGAATGTATTTGCTTGTACTTTTTCTAATTAATTAATTAGTTAATTAAAATGCTTCTTAGTTGCTTAGTTGCTTTATGCAATCAAATCTTCACTAAGCAATAGACATAAAATGAAATAAGGAATGGAATATTAACATATTTAAGCATGAGGTAGACAGATTAAAAGAGAGATGAAAGAAGAATTGCTTTAGGCTGCACCATACATAGAAAGAAAACACAGTATGTATTTTTTTTAAAAAAAAATTGTGTCCCTTTTCGAATGTTGTCTTTGAAAGGGCCAGAAGAACAGTCTCCCAGGAAAAAGTCTGGCAACTGTGGGCCTGTACTGAGAAGACCCTGTCCTCATGCATGTCATCCTATATGATTTCACAGGCAGGGATATAAAGACAGCCTCTGACAAAACAAACAGGTTATTAAAAGCTTCAAGTGGAGAAAGTGCTTAATTACACAATGATTTTGATATGGAATTTCAATGTTTTCTAGTACTATTTTCCCTTCTCTTTTATGTACATTGGTTGTTTCCTAACCCAACTCTTAACGTCTTCTCTCCTCTCTCACTCTAAATTCTTTAAGATTTCTTCCTGCCTTTCTGGTAAGGGAATGTTGCATTCTTGTAACACAACAGCCTTCTATTTCATCTCAATCAGCACTTGGAATCAAGCTCAGAAATTCAGAAGCTGCCACTGGCACAAAAGTGGCATCACATGCTCGGACTCACTGGTCCCCATTAGCATCCAGGAGGCTACATTTCCTACCCATGGAAGTTTTTCCAAGGCAGACCCGTTACATTGCCGTAAGTAGCCCAGGTCAGAGATGCTAACTGAGGCTCTGAACTGCTGCTTCAGATAAGACCACAGACAATGCACAACTAAGTTTTATCAAAGACATTCCAGGACTGACAAAGTAATCCAGCTGTCTAAAATCAGGAAGACTATTCATCACTGCTATGTCTCCATACTGGTTTGATCTCCCTCCCTCCCTCCCTCCCTCCTCCTCCTCCTCCTCCTCCTCCTCCTTCTATGGTCATGGTATAGATGATCTCTGTATTGCTGCAGCCACCTCCCATTCAGGGCCTTGGATTTCTGTGGGTGAGATAGAAGGTGTACAGCTGATAACAGCTGAAAGGATCATTCAAGGCTCCAAATAAAGAACTGTGCAATCTGGCCTCTTTGACTTGGCCAGCTTGAAACAACAGATCCCACACCCTTGTTCCTGACATTCTTTAACATAGATTCACATCCTCAGGGAATCTATGATCCAGGGAAATAAAGTTCTGGGTACATAGACCATTCAAAACATCGATTAGTCTAACAGTTTGGGCAGTGAAAGAGTAAAGTACAGTCTTCTACGTCTTCTGGATTGCCAAAGGTATGGAACCAAATTGATAGTTTAGGAGCCCAGAGAAGATAGTGGATTTTTGATTGTGGAATCTCATCTGAGATTTTCATTATCTGACACAGAATTCATCCTTTCCTGTGAAGCTACTTCCTTTTGTTCTTTTTTATCTATTTTTCATTTTCTCACCCCAAAAGCTGGGTAAAGAGAGAGAGAAAGAGAGAGTGATCAAAGGCGAAGCTCAGATACTCATTGTGCAGCTGACCATGGGGGTGACTTAATAAAGCATCCCAGAATGCACCATGCTCCAATTAATATGTGAGTATTCATAATGTACAAACCACATTATGTACTGTCCTTGATTATCCATTGTTCCTCACTGATGAAATAGCCTGTTTCCTTCATGACTCAGATCTTCTTCATAATTCCCTTTTTTCCTATAATTTTTTTCCCTCCACTATACAGCTGTAATTACTTCTTTTGGTGGAAAGTAAAACCTAATAGCTATATATGTTGAATGCCAAGGGTTTGGAACTAGATTATGCAGAACACTCAGCTTGGAAGCTATTATTTCTATCATTAGAATGTAGTTTATTCCTCCAGAGAACATTAACATTTGAAAACATGTCAGCTTGGGAATGAAACTTATCATGGATGGGAATTATCTGCCAACTGATTAAAGTACAACATTTTGATTTCTTCTTTTCCAGTATTAATCTGACATTTGACACTGAACACATGCACTCCCTCTTGTTCTATTGCTATCTCTATATGCATTCACAAATACTCTCCTATAAGTGACAGTTCAGCTAGTCCCAAAACACACATATAGTCCTCGACTTACAACCATTCATTTAGCAATTGTTCAGTTATGACAGCACTGGAAAAAGTGACTTATGACTGGTCTTTGTACTTACAACTGTTGCACTGTCCCCATGGTCATGTGACCAAAATTCAGGGACTTGGCAACCGGCATGTATTTATGACGGTTGCAGAATCCTGGGGCCACATGATCGCTATTGCCAGCTTCCAACAAGCAAAATCAATGGGGGAAGCTGGATTTGCTTAACAACCATGTGATTCGCTTAACGACCATAGCAAAAAAGGTCATAAAATTGGGTGTGGTCACGTGATGTCTCACTTAATGACTACATTTCTTAATGACAAATTTTCTGGTCTCTATTGTGGTTGTAAGTTGAGGACTACCTGTATCGAAAATATGATCTACTCCAGAAAAAAGTTCTATAATTAGAAAAATTCAACAGGCTAAATAAAGCTAGGAAACCTTTTGGGAAAAAGTGACCTACACAATAGTTCAAAAGCAGACTGCCTAGTGTTCTCCAGAAGTTTTGGACTTTAACTTTCATCATCTTCAGCCAGTCTGACCAATGGTAAGGGATTTTGTATATCTGATTGCCTGTGTCTGGCAATAGTAAACCTGAGCCCCAACTGAGCCATCTCGGACTGCACATGGAGTATCCACTTACCTGTGGTTAGTGCTACTCCATAAATATGCTTCTTTACTCCCAGAAGATGAGATATTGGAGAAGAGGCTTCTAGTGAATTCAGCATTTCCTTTAACATGTTGGACTTCTGTATGGATGAACCCCAGCCTGCCATTTGAGGTGGTACAGTCTAATTCAGGTGAGGAGTAGAACTTCATTTCATGAACAATGGCAGACTCCTAGGGAGAATTCCTCCCTCCCAATTAATGTCAGGGGATTGCATCCAGATTTCCTTTTTAGACCATTCCTGCTGCTGGTAGAAGTGGAGAAAAGCAGGTGGACTTTTTGGTCAATTCTTTCCTCTACCTGCAGCCAAGCACCATCACTTCCATTGCTCTAATCTTTATGTTGACTGACCTGTTCCCTGTTTAGCCAATGGAGAAAGTCAGCTGAATTGAAATCTTCCCACAAAATCTTTCAACTACAGGGTTGGAATCTAACCATATAGCTCTTTGTTGGGCCCTAGTTTGAAATAAATCTTTTGTTCTTGAAAGAAAAGTCTTCTAAGAGAAACCTGCATTCACAATGTAAAACTCTGTTAAGCTGTACACTTTGACTAAAATTTGCTGCTCACATTTGAAAAGCAGAGAACAGTGTTGTACAGCACTAGAATTGGATCAATTTCTCACTGGCTTTGAGTGAATTACCGGTCCATGTCAACCTTTATCAATTTGTCCAAGACATGAAATGAACCCTATGCCAAAAAACAGACCAGGGGCTTTATTTCCTCTAGTTCCCACTACTGACAATAGAATATGAGATCTTTTTTCAAAGTCTGTTTTCAACAAAGCAGAAAATCAAATTGCTGGCTTTCTTTAACATTTTTGCTCCAAAGAAAACTTGGTGGGGGCACAGTTCCTTAGCAGCACTTAAAACTGATACATGCTGAATATTTTTTTAATGTACTCAGCACTGGTCCACATCTCCTAATCATGCCCCTTTTTGAGGGAGAACAAGTAGGAGGAAGGGCAGAGTCAATAAAGATAGTGAGCTGTTGTTGCTATTATTTTTATTGCTGAATTGATTTCATAGCCAGTTTTTACACTCTACTTCCTCAGAGTGTCATCTTTAACTATGATGGCACAAAGGACATTGGGCAAGATATTCCCAGTCTAGTTCTCATGAGGTGCTGAGGTAGCACACCGACTTCACCACTCCTAGTAAACAGAGGCCATGAGCTGGACTTGGCAGAAGGCAAGACTGGTTTCACTCATCCCTCTCCAGCTTTGCAGATGAGCCCTCCTGGCTCAAGGCCAGGACTGAGGAGGTAGTCAAACAGAAGAATCTCATCTGAGCTTTGGTAAGGGCCTCATAACATTATTATTTCATTGCAAATGGCGTGACTCACCTCCAAAAATGTCCTTAGCTCAGGAGAATGGCACAGTGTAATGTGAGAACTAATGCCGCAAAGGTTATCGGTGATATTATCTAATCTATTTGCTGGACAAAGGGTCTTACTGTATAGTAATTAAAACTTATTTTTGGAGCTCTCCCCCCTGCCTTTGCCCATTCCCCCTTTGTAACCATTCAGACCCTGGCTGCAAAGCACTGGAGCAGAAACTCGGCTGTCCATATTTTAAGGCGAGCTCCTTCTAAACTTTCTTATCAAAAGCCAGCTTTCGGAGTCTGGTGATGAAGCCATTTTCAGACAATTGCTGCCTGCCCTTAAGGTCAGTTGCAAGGCAGAAAGCAAAGAAGATATTGTGTTCCTCTCCCTTATTCTTGTTGCAGTGGGAGTTTTTCAGCGCTGCCCATTCAGCCAACATCTGAGCCTGAAAACATTGCAGCCTTCTCTTTTCTCAAATTTTATAGACTCCGTTGGTTCACTTGACAGGGTGTTGGGGACTGAAATATTTATTAGAATGAAAATAAACGTTACATACAGATGCACGGACAAGGCACTTGATAGTTCCTGTTGCTGCTGGAGAATGGATTTATATATCGAGCATGCATGATTCCCTTCTATTTTACCCTCACCATAACCCTGTAAGAGGGTCTAGGCTGCAAAAGTGAATGACTGTCTAGAGGTCATCTAGCCAGTTCCATGGGGATGTAAGCCAGGGTATCCTTAATCCTCATCCAAAAATCTCAGCGTTCTACCAATGATCATTAGGTGGCTCACTTTATGTAACAAAAGCTACTTTTAGAAGGGTAGCTGGAATTGGGAAAGGGGGGTGTTGAGTAATAAATTACCCTCTGCCCACCCTCTTCCTGGATGAAAGGGTCAACTGGCATTTGAAATCAGGCAAGTGCAAAGACACTGCATGTGAACGGGTGACTTGAGTATGGAAACAGCAGACAGAGAAAGGATTAAACACCTTCTTTCTCCAGCATCTCTCAGATTTTGATTACTCCCTTTCTCCTTCCACAGGAATTTCAAGGGCAATGTTGCATTCATCTGAATAGAATGTTATATTTGGTCTTTAAACTCCAGACTGTAAATGGTGAGTCCTGCACTTGCATTTTATAGCCAGGAATTTGTAAGCATCGCTTTCACATTCATTAAAACTAAACACAGGTTGGAAACATGGTTGAGATCAGGTTTTGGAGATGAGAAAGGCAATTGTTGGGGGCCGTGAAGGGGGGTGGTGTCACATTTATAATGTTGAGAATACGTCACAAGTTCGCTCACAAAATGGCAGCCATGGATGGAATTCAATGATGAACAAAAAAGCTGCCATGGTGGGTATGGCCAAGCACAAAATGCCCATTCCCTGAAAGGTGAACTGATGACCTTGACTTTTGCCACACCTTCTAGCCATCCAGGATGCTCTGCACCACTGCAGTGTGCCTTTGTTTTTTCCCTTGACAGGAAGGCATGCTTCCAAAGTACAGGGATGCTGGCACAGTATTTTTAAAATTATTATTAATAGTATATTTTTAAAGCATTACTATGGCCAACGTGGGATCCAAGGTGGCATTCTTAGAAATAAAGA
Source organism: Python bivittatus (assembly GCF_059951505.1). NCBI lineage: Eukaryota > Metazoa > Chordata > Lepidosauria > Squamata > Pythonidae > Python > Python bivittatus. The sequence goes on along the minus strand of NW_028277030.1, from coordinate 10,180,980 downwards.
TGATGGTGGCTCTTTAGTTTGCAACACATTGGCTCCCAAATGCTTTTTTATTAAAAGAATCTGAAACCTATGAGGTCATATGGAGTAGGGAAATTAATATTATTCATTTCCCAATGTCTGTGGGCAGATCAGAGCTCATGGCCACCAGAATGCCTATTCTGTTTTAGATGTTACTGAATCCTACATCCAGAGTTTACCTTGATAAGTGCCAGCAGTTTAGGATGGATGAATTTGTCTAAATAATAGCATTTGTATATATCTGTACTTGTACTTGATGTGCCTACAAACTTTCTCTACAGTTTGCTTTCTGTTGCTTGCTTAATCCCAGATGTCTCTTATCTGAGGTTTACAGCTGGTTCCATGTCTTCTAAGGCTATAAAGAAGCAACAGGAATTCTGGCTACAGCAACTGCCTAACAGAAAAAAATGAAATAAATATTGGATTATATCAGAATTCTTACAGATCAATTTTCTTCATTGTTACTGTGAAGAAAGCCCCACTTTACACTGAATTACTGTTTTTAAAAGGAAGTGATAGACATGAAATGGCTCTATTATTTATGTTTTATTTTATTTACATTTATTTATTTGCTTTAATTTTTTGCTGCCACACTCACAACAGACTCCTAGTGGTGTATGATATAACCACACACAGTAAAATATGAAGTAAAAATTACATAAAGTTACAACTAAAATACCAAAATTATGCTGTACCGTCTCCCAAAAATAAGATGTTGCTTTAAAAGCTCTCCTCAACAGTTCCATTTTGAAATGGAAAATACTGTGGCAGAAAGGAGGGCCTGATATGAGCTTCTGGAGCAAATCTTTTCCAGAGAACAGGGGACATTACTGAAAAGAATTAACTTTTAGCTCTTTCCCTCAATTCTCAGCATTCCTGCACAGGTAGTTTCTTGATGTAGCTTCAGTCTTATGAACACACCCATCAGTTTTTAGCTCAGCATAGTATGTTGGCAGAACAAATGCAAAATGTTCAGTGCAGATTGCTGAAGAAACAATTGTATAAAAAAAATCTCCATACATCTGGCACCCAGAGAGAAAGCTTTCCACTCCTTGATTAAGAAAAATGGAAGAAGCCTCGTCTAGGGGAAGTATGATGTATCATTTTTATCTTCTTTATTCTCTATACAAGTGATTGGAGTATCCATCAAAGCAGTCTGTAGCTGGATTCCCTGACCCTTAATCAGGATGCTTGCCTATCTTTTGGATATGAATTGCTATTTTACACCTTCAATTCTTCTCTGGATTACAAAAGAAATACCCATTAGCTGCCTAATTTTTAAAATTCAGGTAATTACTCTTTACAGTGGGGGCAGCAGTAAGAGACCAAAAGAAAAGAGCTTTAAGAACCATAATGATGAAGAAGTCTTCAAAATGATGACCAAGGTCAGTGAGCTTCTCATGCTTTTTTCTTCCATAGGCCTGGAAACAACATATGATGTTACTTAATACCTACTCTACAGTACTTCACCATAATCAGGCAAGTCAAGAATGGAATTTCCTTTCATTTATCATCCTTGGTTGCAACAATTAAGGCTGACCAACGTATGGAATCCTTCCCATGGCCTGGTGTTGTGAATTCACTGAAAGCGAGCTCCAGGAGTTTTCCGGCCAAGAATTGGGGAAAGCTGAACTCTCTTGAAAGAGCACAACAGCTACCAATAAGGAGAAAAGGAATAGCTCTTCAGGGGAAGAGTCATATTCTGAATGCATTAGGGCCCTTCCAATCCTGAATGTAACCACTTCCAATATAGCTTGCCAATTATGCAACTCTACTGACATTTGTGGAGAAATTTCAGCATAGTCCCAGGCAACAAATCATTCTTGCTGCTGCTGCAGAATGGATCACCATTTCATCACCAATAGAAAATTTCTTCTCTTTCTGTCTCTCAAAAAAAGTATAGCTCTAATACCTTCCTTTTGCCTAAGACAAACTTCCATTGCCTGCCATCAGGTGAAAATGTAATCAATAGGATGGCTAATTTAAGCCTTGAATGTGCTGAAATCATAGATTAAGAGGATGCAATTTTCTGAAGGCAGAGTTGATTTTGAACTTTCTCTGCTGCAGGCATCTTATTTCCCCTACTTCAGGATGGAATGTAGAAGACTTTGGTAAATAACTGCATTCTAGTAATTTCTGCATTGTACTTCTATACTTCTCCAAATTTGATTTGCAGTGAAACCGTATAACAAATTGCATTATGTCAGGGTGTTCCATTCATAGTTTCTAGCCACAGCTCTGGAGTAATTCTTTATTGGACAAGACATGTTTCTTGCTTGTTTTGCTTTGCACACATGTGGACACACACACACACACACACACACACACACACAAATAGGAAAAGCTCCCTAGAAACTTGACATGAAACATACATTGTATGGCTAGCCAGTTCATGTGAATAGGAAACATGTATTGAGCATCCAAAACCCAATGGTTCTTTTGTAGATCAGCCTATGAAGCTGAGCCCTGACACACATGACTGGGAATTATAGATGCCATGCAGTTTAACTTCCCATTTATTTGCCAGTTTCTCTTCGCCTAAAGGTGGTGGTGAGGGTGTCATTGTTGTTTCTCTCTCACTGGTTTTCTAAAGACTTTCAACAGAAAGTAGATCCGGGGCCCAGTGCTCACTGGAAAACATGTTCCATTTTGGAGGTTTTTGGCTGCTCTTATTCTTTATAAAGCAAATGGCCAGCTTAACCATCAAACAACACACAGCTGATTAACATGTAACATGTAGTTCAACCCTAAGAAAGAATTCTCAACGTTCTGATCAAAGCGGGACCCCTAGGATTTTTCGATAGAAAAGCTTGAGCATTAAACAGGGCTAAGGCCAGTTTGCATTTGTATTATAAATGCTCTCTTTGAAGGTACGGCAAGCACTGCAGCTTCATCACACCTACAAGAGAACAGGCAGTGTGCTCGTTTGTCTTCGCTGCCTGGAGAGCAGCACAAAGGCCTGAAGTCAAAGCACAAGTACAAAGAAACTTACTATTTAAAAAGGGAGAGAGGAAACCTGGAGTGTGGGAATGTGAAATCAAATGGGTCATGGAGTCATGTTTAACAGAAGTGGATGGCCCCAGCAGCAGGGCTAGAAAGAAAACAAACCCTCCCACATATCCTTGGAAATGCTTGGAGTACAAGAGAGCATCATTTTTGAACTTTCATTGTACTTATTAGGTGCCAGTCATTTGCAGACTTCCTGCCATTTTTCTCCTACATAATTGCAAACTCAAACGGAGTTGTGCAAAGTGAAACCATAATTGGTGTGTGTGTGTGTGTGTGTGTGTGTGTGTGTGTGGTGGGGAGGGAGGAATTGATGTGGGGTTGGTGATCTTTAAGGCAGAAAATCAGACTGAAGGAAAATCACAGGATTGAAAAACAAGAACTATTGCTGGCCTTCCAGTCTTGCTCTGACGGACAGACAGACAGACAGATGATAGATGAGCCACTTTGGCCTAGAGGTTAAGGTGCTAGACTAGGAGTAGGAAAAGCTGAATTATAATCCTGCCTTAGGCACAAAGCTAACTGGGTGATTCAGAGCCAGTTACTCTCTCTCAGGAAAAAAACAGTGACAAATCGCTTCTAAAAATATTGCCTAGACCAGTTTTTATGCCTGGCCTAGGCAATATTGGCTGGCTGGGGAATTCTGGGAGTTGAAGTCCACTCATCTTAAAGTGGCCAAGTTTGGACAACACTGGCCTAGACAATTCCATTGACTCGTCCATGTAGTCACTAGGAGTCAAGACTGACTTTAAGGCAAAATAAAAATATTTTGTATTATAAAGTAAAAATTACAGCTAGACAGAACAAACTTGTGCCTCCTCATATTACAAGATACAAATTCCTGATCAATCCAGTTATACTCCATTTGACCTTCATATATGTTTAAATGTGTTCAACCTAGCTGTAATTTGTTCTTTGTGATTTGTAGTTGTAATTTGTAGTTTGTACTTGCCAGCAGCTATTTCCTTAATTTACAAGAAAACTTGCATCCAAATAGGTATTTAAATATCCCTTCTTTCAAAGGATTATTTCTAAACAAGTCCTGTCTTCTTGAGAACATGATTGCAACTTTTGGAGAAACAGAAGATCCATTGGGCATCAACATCTGAAGAAGTTAAATTCCTCCATCATCCCTGCTTCCTTAACTAAAGTAAACTCTATCAAACTGCAATCCTCTGGTCCCTGTGACCAAACGTTGCTTGCTTTTTATCTCCTAGGTTCCAACCTTGAACAGATAGGCCACAAACTGGAGAAGAGAATTCATAAACCATATCTAATTTATTGGGCTGGGCTGGGCTGTTCAAGTCACTATTGACTCCTGGTGACTGCTGTTTTCTTGGCAAGATTTTTAAATTTTGCCATTGCCTGCTTCCTAGGGCTGAGAGAGAGGGACTGGCCCAAGGTCACCCAGCTGGCTTTCTGCCTAAGGGAGGATTAGAAGTCACAGTCTCCCATTTACTAGCCTGGTGCCTTCACCACTACACCAAACTAGCTCTTAAACCAGATCCATAGCTGCTGTAATTTTATGGACTCGATGGGATGTAAAATATACCTCCGGGCCCATAAAAATCTAAGTGGGTTTGAACTGATCGAGCCACTCTGAAATGGGACTGCTTCAACTTGGCTTCAGGATTGCCCTATAAGCCAGATTTTTTTTTTTCCTGACAGTCAGACTGAGGCTCTGCAAAAACTGTCTTGTAGTGCAACGAAAAAGGCAGGCATGCGCGTGTCATGCCCTGTTCTAGCTGGATGGGTTAAAATGCTTATGCACAAAGCAATGCCCTTGACATTGCTGTTCAGACTTGGCAGAGAAGCGTAAACAGAAGAGCATCCATTGATGCCGTCTCTTCTTCATTAATCTTTCAGCACTGATCGGAAAGATGCTCGGCTGGGGTCACGTGACTTCTAAGAGGCCATTCTACAGACAATCTGAAGGGGAGAGGGGGCTGCAGCATTTTTTATCTCACAGAATTGCTGATATTAACCTCTATTGCCCATAAAATATGCTTAAGGCAAAAGGCACTCTGCTGCTCTAACGATGGCACTTCTGATGCTTCTCCCACAGTGTCTTACTCTTAAATGATAGGAACAATCCGACTGCTGATTCCTCCACAGCTGCATCCCATGCTACTGCCTGAACATTACAATAGTCTCTGAGATATACCTTATCTGCAAGAAAAAGGCTGGGATATTTTATTCGCACTTTTGCCTTGGGCAATTAAGTTTATTAATGGCTGTCATTGTGCATTCTCATTATCCTCATCTTCATGATGTAGGTTGGGCTGTTAGATTTTTATGCCTGGCCTAATTAATTTTCATTATGCATTTGAACATGTATAATCAGAAGATTTTTAAAAGCTCATTCTCGAGGTAGGGCTGTGGAAGAGTGGCAGGCATAATGACAAGGGGCTATGAGTATTTGGGGACATTCATAGGAAGCTGATGGAGGTCACACTTGTTGGAAGAGAACACAATCCCTTCAGAGTGTCACTTCACGTACAAGATGATTTGCTGAGCGCAGGGCAAAGATAACTGTAACAGCAGTGATGGATGTGTCTGTACTTCGTCTATGCCACTTTGGCATGTTCATCCTCTAAATTGGTTCCATCGCATTCTGTGTCACTCTGCATTTTAAAAACCTCCATGGAAATTCAAGTGTAAATATTAACCCAGTGCTCCACAAAATACTGCAAACATGATGTACGGAGGCATACATTTTCTTCCTTTCACCCAAAAAGGGCATTTAAGTCAGCTAGTAGGAAAACGTGAAATACAAAAACCCAAATTAATTAAGAACCTAATTAAAAGCAGAGTTAAAATCCATTTAAAAAAAAGAACAAGTGCCATCGTTAAATGGAACAAAAAGCTAAACTGAATGAATGTGCCTTTATATTTTTTATAAAAGCCAGTATAGAATGTAATGAGGGGAGACCCTCATGTAAGCTGTCTCAGTGTTCAGAGAAAAGATCAGAAAGACATGAATGCGATAGATAAATATGCATTTCTTGGGTATATTTCTGTACTGTATTGCAAAATTTGGAGAAGTATGAAATTTTAAGGATTACTGCATTTTCATCAACATATTAATTCCAATTATCCAAATCTGGTTGTTTCATTTTGAAATGTAGTTCAGATAAAATCCTCAAGTTCTCCTAGCTATTATAGTCCAATCCCCTACTAGCTCATAGCCACAATTTATTATAATGCAAACACGGCAAACAAAAACATGGCAGGTAAAAGAACTTCTTTTGTACACAAACGTATCAGTAGCTTAGAGAGGTTGATGTCACACATGATGATAGCCATCCAGTTTAAATAGTTGGTTTTAAAATGGTCCTGTACATTCTTGGAGGAGGGACCTAAACTGTGATTAGCCATAACAACAGTGTAAGCAGAGACGTTGTATCACTGAGACTAGCTGCTGGTAACAGAAAGCAAGAAAACTTGGCTGCCATTTTTCTCACCTTCTGAGTTGCCAAAAGCATCTGGCTGGGCTCTTCTGGAAACCAAACGGTGGACTAGATGAAACTTCAGTCTGATCCAGCAGTTGCAGGATCTATATAAACTACCTAGATTTGAAATTTCAGGGGTTACAATTCCAACTTATCTGGATGGAAAAAGGTTTGGAGAAGCTGCATGTTTTCAGAGCCTCCTGTCTCATACTCCTGTAGGGAACCAAGATAAGAGAATAAACCAGCTGGATTATTACGAGAAAAGGGGAACTTCTGCACTATTGTTATTTTTACCGAAAGGAACCACTACTTGCTGCTGCTGCTAGCAGTGGTAAGCCAGGCTCAGCATTGTTAGGAGCTTTCCCTGCCACATCTTCTTCCCTTCTTTTCCCTTCCTTCTTTTGGCTTTTATAAAGGATGGAGAAAGGGTTCTGCCTGACTGGATTTACCTTTTCTTCAGTCTTCCAAAAATATATTTCCCAACCCTTTCTTATTCTATACAAAACGGCATCGGGCACAAATCTTCCAGAGAGCATCTTCTCAGAGTTGCTCTCCTTCCAGTGATGGCTAGTTCTCAGCAAGGACTCCTTTGCCTTTCAGGGAATACTAGCTGGAGAAACTCTACATTGCTCGAAATTCCAGCTGCTGAACCCAGCTCTGTTCTCTTATAGCTTGTCTCCCACCTCTTCTGTTCTTCCAGTAGGGAGACTGAATTGCAGCCTAGCCTGGCCAACCATGCCTCATTCCCCAGCGGCTGATCCCTGCTGAGCGTCCTGTCTCTTTCCCCTGATTTACTTCCTCACTCACTCATTCTTAATGCACAGTTAATGAGAAGGAGGGATGGAAGAGGACAGCTTTTCTCCTACTTTGCAAGAAGGCTTCTCTGTCTTCCAGTTTATATCTATCTATCTATCTATCTATCTATCTATCTATCTATCTATCTATCTATCTATCTATCTATCTATCTTTTTATAAGATAAAATCTAATACAAACTAATATAAAGTAAAGAAAAGAAGAGAAGAGAAAAAAGCAAAGAAAAAGAAAAAAATGCAAGAAAAAGAAAAAAAGTTAAAGAAAAATAGAAAGGAAAGAAAAAGATACAAAGCAGTGGCTTCCAATATTCTTCACAGCAGTTATAAGTACAATTATATTTTAATCTCTCTCTCTAAAGTTACATCATAATACTCTTCTTTCTATAACCTATCCTGTCTAATCATCAAAGCCATAAATCACAAGTTCATTTTTTCATTTTTACACAAAAAGTCTGTAAGAGGTTTCCAGACACCAATAAATGTAGATAGCGTCTTTGTCCTTCAGTTTTCCATGGCTCCAGAGTTACCACCTGTTACACACCCAGCATCAATCTATACCCAGTGCCAACCATGTGGGGTTTTGTGACAGGCAGAGGTAGCTTGTGGAGAAAAAAGATACTTAACAAATTTTTCTCTGCTGTTCATGTGATCTTGTAATTTCTTAATTACCCTTGTTTTTTAGAAAGATTAAAATAGCACTGAAGATTAAAAAAAAAATACATCAGGGAAGTGAGGAAGCACGGTGAAAGGGCCCAGTCTCCCAAATGTCACTGCATATATCAAATCCACATCTCTTCTAAGGTAGCTACAGAGGGTCCTGGATACTTGTAAAGATTGCAAGGATTTTCTGTCCTCCTGGAAAAACCAGACTTTTTCTGGCCTTAGAAAAGGTACAGAAACAACAGAAGAACATGGAAGACTTTGGATTCTTGGCAGACCCCCCCATAAAAAGCAAATAAAAGCATGTGACAGTTCCACCTTCAGCTGTCCATCTGAAACTGCCCTTGAATTGGATTGTATTGTCCTTGAATGGATCTTCAGGTCAATCCTTTTGGCGTTCCGAATGAGCTTCAGAAGAAGCTCCTCATTTTGGAAAATAGTTTTTTCAGAATGCGCAAAACACCAGTTTTCATCTAGCAAATGGTTTTTAATGTTGAAGGCATATTTATTATTATTATTCATAAAATCAAATGTATTTTGTTTACTATCATTTAATTTTATTTATTATTATTTTTCTCTCTCATATTGTGAAATATGAGAGGGTAAATGATAATGTGATTTGCTTTTTGGCTCAGCATGATGTACAGCTTCACATCTGATAGCTTATTGTTTGTGTGAAACCAGGCCATGAAAGTTTGTTTAATAATCTGTAGTTAAAAACTGGCTTAATGTGTGAATTTTCCCATTGTGGCTTAATCTTAAACTTTCTCTAGCCCTATTACTAATGTACAGATACGTAGTCATTTAAAGATACCAATATTAGAATTATGCTTTGGGAAAAATTTGAAGCTAACTATATGGAAACTTGATAACTTTGTGGGCTCTCTGTTTTAGGAGAACTGCTTCTAGATTTTTGTGCCCTTTTGCCGCTCAATTCCAGAGCAACCAGGTTTGGCTTGCTGGTCAATTAGTTAAAATAATTCCATTCTTGTGCAAGTGACACATTTACAAAATGAGTCAATTGTTCACCTAGATATGTATAAACATTTGTGGAACAAAGAAGAAATCCTTTTGCACCTCTTTTGGGCCTCTGGCCTAATGAAACAACAGGGACCAGAGAAAAAATATGTAAAGAGGACACCAACTTCTGCAAGCACCAGAGGTGGGGAAACAGGTTGTATGCACTTTCAGAAAGATCTATGAATCCTCTATTGACCCAACTGTAAGCAGAGTAGTACTTTAGTGATGAAAAAGATTCTGCCATGGATGAGAAATAAACAGCTCTCAAGGAACAAACAGCATATGGGGAAAAAAGTTCACTTCTCCAGTACAGAGGTTAAAACCCTCCAGAATGTGCTAAATAGAGGCTAGTTAGAAAGTCAGTGATGGACAACTGGACCTAACATTAACCTTACTTCCCTTTTTTTTTTTCACTTATAAATGCGAATCCCCTGCATATACATTTTTACATTGCCCATAGGAAATCTTAACTAACATTTCCTAATTTGATCGTGATAACTTGGAGTGCTTTATTTTATACTGTAATTTAATTTACATTTTAAATATGTTGATATTTGAGCTGTTGCTAAAAACGTTAATTAATGGTGTTCCTTTTCTTCCAAGTTAATACAAACTTTTTTTTTCTTAAAAGTGTTTTGATGCCAGACAATGTCCATATGAGGTCTACTGGCCCAGTGTTAGTGCAGCCTTGGATATCTATCCCATCTCTCTTTTTCCCCCCCCCTCCATCTTCTCTTAATAAGCAACAGAGTCTGAGTTAAATTTTGGCATGATTTTTTTTTTTTTTTAATAATGTTTTTTTTATTTTTACAACAAACACAAAACAAACATGAACAAACAAAAACATAAAAAGGCATAAAAAAGCATCTTCCATTTTATACCGTGTGTCAACCAGTTAAACTCGTTGGTGCCCCTTTCATAATCTTAAATTCTCATATCATCTATTCAAAAATATACTTATATACTTATCAATTAACAATTATTAATCATTCATAGCTAATCTATAAAATCATATATTACAAAAAATTTTAACTTTCAATAGGATTAGTAATACATCTCCATCTATCTATTATATGTGTATATATATAATAATTAATATCAAATTTCTATTATAAAATTTCCTAATCTATTACATTACTATATTTTCTCATCTAATCATTAATAAAAACAAATCCCGTGTCATATAAAATTGCTTATCTTCTTACTCTAATTTCAAATCTCAATTTAACTCATCTCTGCACATTCCATAATTTTGAATAACTTCCTCCTGCATAAGTACTTTTTAATTTTTCCAATTCTTAAGAGTTACAATTCTAACCAATATCAGTTACAGTATCAATTACAATTCTAACCAAGTTACAGTTCTAACCAGATTTCACTACATGTTATACAATTTTTAACTATATATCTCAGATTTATACTTTATTCCAGCACTTGCATAATTTTGAGTTCACCCTTTTCATTCAATGTCCCAAAATATCTGGCTGTTCATTCCTTTTTCTATATTATTGGATAAGAGAAAGCAATAATAAGTGTCCTTTTGAACATTCTGCTTTTGGAAGCTTCTGTCAGTTCCATCATTGTTGTATTCCCCTGATTTTCTCTTTAAACATCTGCAATAGTTTCTTTCAATATTGTTTTACTTCTTCTTTTTGTACATTCTCTTAGTACGATTTTCCATTATAATCTTGTATAATCTTTTTCTCACCCTCAGTGCCAAGAACAAATCTGTCTCTCTTCATTTATCAGTTGATTAACCCTTTTAATTCTCAGTTTATAGGCCTCACAATAATTCCGTTTAATGTTTCTGATTTCTTGTACTATTTCTTCCTTTTCCAATGATCCCGTTTTATGTTTAATTAAGTCCATTTTAGCTTTAATATCTTTTTTCTTTTCTTTTTCTTTTTTTTTTGAGAGTTTATGCAGATATTATTACAATTTTTATAGTCATCCTCAATAGTTTAAAGATCTTTTTCTGCATTGTGTTTCTCGTATAGTCTATTATCTTGATAAACCTTCATTGAGTCAAAGGATTCTTTATCTTTGTTCTTGCCAAAAATAAGAGAAAAAAAGAAGCAAAAGGAGAGAAAAAAAAAGAAGGAAAAATAAAAAGAAAAGGAAAAGAAGGAAAAGGCTAAGCCTCTTTAAAAAAAAAAATCCATCTGGGGGGGGAATAGAAAGCAAAGCAGAGCTTCTAGCAGAAAAAAGAGCTACTGCCACTAATCAAGGCTCTTGTGACTGGCTCAAACTTTCCATCTTAATGTTTTCAAAGTCGCTTTCAACTCCACTTTCTTGTTTATAGTTACGGATGGCACCTGTATAAACATGCACATCCCACTATCTTTTTAGAAAGCACAGGGTCTTTGAGCGTGCGTCACAATGAAAAAAAAGCACTAATTCGCGCCTCTAAATGGCAGTGCAACTTTCTTTCATTTACTTTCTCTTAACTCCACTTTCCCCATTTCAAAGTCAAAAAGATATAAATTTCTTATAACAATAAAAAAATCTTAGTAAAAAAAAAGGCTTAAAATATAAAGTTATTGAGTATTAAAAAGAGAAAGCCAATCCAGTTAAAAATATATTTTTTTTAAAAGAAAAACATCTTGTCAATTCCACTAAAAAGGGAAAGTTGAAGAGAAAAATTTTCTCCCCCTTCTTTTTTTTAATAGGGTTCAATCTCGCCGCTTAATCCACTTTTCTTCACTTTTAAAAATCTCTTTAAGTTACTTAAGGTGTTCTCTAAGAATAGTTGAATAGTAAAAGTCCATCTCACCCAGTTGACACCCTTCTCTTCCATCTTCCTTTGGAGCTGTCCCGGCTTTCGCAGCCATTTTTGGCTGCCTCTCCTCCGCCGGCTTCAAGAGCTTCTCCCCGGATCGATCTGGGACTTGCGGCGTCCCTGAGATCCGCGGGACGCGCCCTTTACGTTCGCCATCTCTACGGGACGGCTTAGGTCCATCGGGACCGTCCGGGCGAGGAGATATCGGCTGCCATCCTGGGAGCCCAGGATCGCCCGCCGTATCGCCGCGACGCCAGCTCCGCCCTCAATTTTGGCATGATTTTTTCACGTACTGAAACAGCATACCGATATTCTGTTGATTATCAATAACAATCTAAAACAAACAAAAAAGTATCTTTGGACCACAAGTTCTTATAGAAAATATTTTACATGAAGGCACTTTTTGGCCTTGTTCATACATGTGTATATGGACATATTTGTACATCTTGGTATGCCATACTGTGGTTAGGCTTAACATGTTGCCTAAACCTGGACATAATTGAGAATGTGATAAAGCTGAGAGCTGGTACATTTCAGAAGTCTTGATCTTTTCGTAGGACTCCTCAATGCTTACTAGAAGAAACTGTCCACATAGTGGCCATTTCACATTTTTCATATGGCACAATAGCATAGGAAAGGCGCAGGTACAGCTTTAATTTCTCTGATTCATTTACAGAATGTTATCAAAAGTTCAATCAACCTTGTCCTTCTTTTTTAGGAGAAAATCCCCTAAAAGGGAACAAGGGAATACCCACAGAAGCAGAATGCCTTTTGAATGTCAGGAACAGAATGTTCTGTGGAAGAGCATATTTTGTTCATAACTGGAGTGAAGACATGCATAATTCGAAACCAGTCCAGCATGATGCCTACAGCAGATCTATAGGATAATTTGTCCCCTGCTGCAGCCACAGGAGAATAACCATGATTTATGTTCAAATGGCTGTTAAGACAAATGAAACTTCACCTTCCAGGAATTGCTCTACATAACACACAGGCCTAATTTCCAGTTTTAACATATAAATTGATGGCTCCCTGTAATCCAGGGTTTTGTTTGGAAGTGTAGACGCTAGTCTTAAAAAAGAACAAAAATAAACTGAATGATAGGAAATGGGAGGGGTTAGACAGAATGATAGGAAGCATTCGCAACCATTTGCTCTCTGAGGAATTGGTGTTTCTGGATAAGCCACACCTAGGCTAGCTCAACCCGGCCCTTGGCAGGCATTTGGGGAAAGCTGATCTCCAAATTGCAATCTGGCCCATTGGCTCCCCAAATTGCCTGTCCATGGTGTTTGGAGAAGATGCTCCATGAGGAAAAAAAAAAAAAAAATCCTTTAAACAGGTTCCAGAGAATATGGAACATTTAATTAGGCATCAGTATATTCACAGATAGAGGTATACTTTTAATTGTAATATAATAATATAACAGTAATCTGGAATAATTTAATTAATTAAAAATCCTTGCTTTTCAGCACAGGTCTCTGGAAGTCACCCTTTGTAAATCTTGTTAGCCTTGTCCCCCCCCCCCACCGCCCCTCCCCGTAGCAAGTGAAATCAACACCCAGGTAGGGTAGACCTATGGAATTGCACCAGGGCACTGAGGAGCAGGGAATCACTTTTTTTAGGAGCGTTTGGCCCTGCTGTTCCCTGTAGGTTGGGGGGATTTTTGTTTTGCTTACTGTCAAATAGCAGATGAGCGTGGATTGAAGTACCATTGTAAGGAGACCCTCATACATAATATGGAGAGTGGATGGTTGAATTTCTTTTCCAAGCTGTGCTTCCTCCACTTTTTAGCATCCAGTATATGGATAGAGACTGAAATGGATGATGATGATGATGATGATGATGATGATGATGATGATGATGATGACGATGATGACGATGATGACGACGATGATGATGATGATGAGCCTGTTTTCACCCTATTTTAAACCCTCATATTCATCAACTTGGATAATCAGAAGCCCGGGAAATACAATTAGTGCCTTTGTCAAAGCCAGAAATGAAAAGCTTAGTAAACCAAAAGATACCAAACAAATCTGAGAGAGAGAAAAAAGACGAAAAACCCAGAGTTTGGCACTCAGCTTGGTTTTCTGAGTGTTTGCTTTCCTTAGCTTTTTTTTTTTGTTGTTAATGGCAGCAAAGCAATTCTATTGAACATGTAATGGAAAACGAGTGGCTATAATGTAATGCTTAAGCTCACCTAGAGCAATGGTTTTATTCTGCAGCTTCCCTGCATGGCAAAGGTCAGTGAGCGAGCAAGCGAGACTTTTGCTGCTTGAATTCACACTCTTTCTTGTTGCTGGGCTACCATTTAAACTAAGGAGGTTTCTTTTCTCTTTTTTAAGGTTCCTGGCTTCCAAGACTATTGACAGAGGAAATAAAGCAGGAAAGGCAGTCCCTACAACCTGGGTGCGAGATTAGAAGTGGGAAACGAAAGAAGGAAAAGAAGAGAAAGCCTGAAGCTGCACCGTTATTGTTTTCTTTGGAAGTCAGTTCACGTTTGTCAAGGCTGCCTGGCCAGATTCCAGGGCTTAAGCAAAAAGGGAGTTTCTTTTATTGAATCTCATCCAGAGATATCATAACATTGAAAGGCTACTATTACCTAAAGGGTTTCAGATGAAAGCATCCAAGCATGAGGTCTGAAATGCGAGGAATGGCAATTGTCTTTTGACGACGACCAGAGAGATGTCAGAAACCCATTTTCCAGGCAGAATGGTTGTTTACATAATCTTACCTGATCCCCTTCTTGGCCACATCTCCCACTTCCACACTTATCCACCAATCTAAAGAGGAGGCATACAATCAGAGACCCCAGGGCTGAAAACAGCTCCTTCCAGACTTGGGGCCGGCCACCGAAATCTTCTGGAAGTTGTAACCAAATTGTGATTTTCTAACATGACAGAAAAGAAATGAAAAAAGAAATGAATGCATAAATGCCAACATCACTGGAAAATTATTGTATTCCCTCTATTTAATTTGGGATGATTTTTAACAATGCAAATGTGGGGTATGTAATTGATAAATAATAGTAAATAAATAATAAACACATACTTTTAATTTAATTTAATTAAATAAGTGGAGGTGAAAGGGGAAAACAAGGGACTGATTTCTTTTTCTTGTTGTGAAAAGCCACAGCTTCATTTCAACACCTTTTAGATTCAGTTGGTACCAGGGAAAACCTCTCATGAGCTGCAGGCCCCTTCTATACGCAGAAGAGCTTAAAATAGATAACCCACCCAACATATATGTAATAGACAAAAGGGACAATAATTTAGAAGTTTGATATGGGAAACAAAAAGACATCTGACTGGACCCTGTTTTGAAATGTATCATTCCAAATAATAATGATCATTTTTGTATAAATTTACCACTGTTTGACTTCTTTTGGTTTGTAACAAATCAAATTTGTTCTACAAATTACGCTAATTCCCATTTTTTCCAGAAAGACTTCTTGCTCAGTAAATACAGGGCCTTGAGACAAGGAAAAAGCCATGAAAGTCGGATTAAGGCACTATCTCTTATACAAGCCCACATCCAGAACGTCTTTTGCCAGCTCTTGCTCAGGAAGTCATGAAACACCACAATTGCTTGCACACATTTGGATCAATAATTATGCAACAAGAAGGAGGAGGAGGAGAAGTTACATTTATAGTCCACTTTTCTTTCAAGAACTCAAGTTAGCATGCATAATACTCCCTCCTCCAAATCTCCCCCCAAAAAAGAACCTTGTTGAACAGCAAGGTAATGACCGGTCCAAAATCACCCAGCAAACTTTGAAGTTTGGGTACATTATGCAAAGACTTAACTCCCTGGAGAAGTCTATAATGCTGGGAAAAGTAGAAGGAAAGAAAAAAAAGAGGATGACCATCAGCAAGAAGCAGCAGCAATGGGTGCACCATTGGAAGATCTGAAAGACCTGGATGGAGAAAATCTGTATATGTGGTTCCTAAGAGTCAAAACCAACTTAATGGCATATAATCAGTCAAGCTTCTATGACTGAGAAAAAAAATGAACTTTAAGCACTGTATTGCACTTGCTCTATTATAGCACATAACCGCAGCTAAATAGAAAGCAAGCATGGATTGGAAAAAGTGAGACAGATAAAGTAGCAACAACTTTAAAGAAGGGCTACTGAAGAGGGTTTGTCTTATAGTTTAAAGACCATAACAAAAGTGAATGTAAGATATAGCTGCTCTGAGTTTTCTTGATCTACCAAGACAGAAATATATTTC